>NC_059217.1:11215919-12465085 GCF_020615455.1 Coregonus clupeaformis
TCATCATAGGTCAACTATGACAGAGAAAATGAGAAGAAAAAAAATCCAGAAAATCACATTTTAGGGTTTTTAATGAATTGATTTGCAAATTATGGTGGAAAATAAGTATTTGGTCAATAACAAAAGTTACTCAATACTTTGTTATATACCCTTTGTTGGCAATGACACAGGTCAAACGTTTTCTGTAAGTCTTCACAAGGTTTTCACACACTGTTGCTGGTATTTTGGCCCATTCCTCCATGCAGATCTCCTCTAGAGCAGTGATGTTTTGGGGCTGTCGCTGGGCAACACGGACTTTCAACTCCCTCCAAAGATTTTCTATGGGGTTGAGATCTGGAGACTGGCTAGGCCACTCCAGGACCTTGAAATGCTTCTTATGAAGCCACTCCTTTGTTGCCCGGGCGGTGTGTTTGGGATCATTGTCATGCTGAAAGACCCAGCCACGTTTCATCTTCAATGCCCTTGCTGATGGAAGGAGGTTTTCACTCAAAATCTCACGATACATGGCCCCATTCATTCTTTCCTTTACACGGATCAGTCGTCCTGGTCCCTTTGCAGAAAAACAGCCCCAAAGCATGATGTTTCCACCCCCATGCTTCACAGTAGGTATGGTGTTCTTTGGATGCAACTCAGCATTCTTTGTCCTCCAAACACGACAAGTTGAGTTTTTACCAAAAAGTTATATTTTGGTTTCATCTGACCATATGACATTCTCCCAATCCTCTTCTGGATCATCCAAATGCACTCTAGCAAACTTCAGACGGGCCTGGACATGTACTGGCTTAAGCAGGGGGACACGTCTGGCACTGCAGGATTTAAGTCCCCGGCGGCGTAGTGTGTTACTGATGGTAGGCTTTGTTACTTTGGTCCCAGCTCTCTGCAGGTCATTCACTAGGTCCCCCCCGTGTGGTTCTGGGATTTTTGCTCACCGTTCTTGTGATCAGTTTGACCCCACGGGGTGTGATCTTGCGTGGAGCCCCAGATCGAGGGAGATTATCAGTGGTCTTGTATGTCTTCCATTTCATAATAATTGCTCCCACAGTTGATTTCTTCAAACCAAGCTGCTTACCTATTGCAGATTCAGTCTTCCCAGCCTGGTGCAGGTCTACAATTTTGTTTCTGGTTCCTTTGACAGCTCTTTGGTCTTGGTCATAGTGGAGTTTGGAGTGTGACTGTTTGAGGTTGTGGACAGGTGTCTTTTATACTGATAACAAGTTCAAACAGGTGCCATTAATACAGGTAACGAGTGGAGGACAGGGGAGCCTCTTAAAGAAGAAGTTACAGGTCTGTGAGAGCCAGAAATCTTGCTTGTTTGTAGGTGACCAAATACTTATTTTCCACCATAATTTGCAAATAAATTCATAAAAAATCCTACAATGTGATTTTCTGGATTCTTTTTTCTCAATTTGTCTGTCATAGTTGACGTGTACCTATGATGAAAATTACAGGCCTCTCTCATCTTTTTAAGTGGGAGAACTTGCACAATTGTTGGCTGACTAAATCATTTTTTCCCCACTGTGTGTGTGTGTGGAGTATTAAGAACAGCGCCGGAGAAGATGGCTGCCGTTTTACAGCCCTCTAACCAATTGTACTATTGTGTGTGTTTTTCCGCGTTATTTGTCATTTATTTTGTACATAATGTTTCTGCCATCGTCTCTTATAACCAAAAAGAGCTTCTGGATATCAGGACAGCGATTACTCACCTCGCATTGGACGAAGATTTTTTCTTCAACGAGGCGGTCGCGAAGGATATTCTACAGACACCCGACAAGGCCCAGATCCCCGTCATTCGCGTGAGGAAGAGACGGAGATATCGCGGACGCAGATCCGGGTGCCTTGTAAGGATCCGACGGCGAGCGAGTAAACTGCCTCTTCCATCAATCCTATTAGCCAACGTTCAAGCTTTTGAGAATAAAATGGATGATTTAAGATTACGGTTATCCTACCAACGGGACATTAAAAACTGTAATATCTTATGTTTCACGGAGTCGTGGCTGAACGACAACAATGATAACATTCAGCTAGCAGGCTATACGCTACATCGGCAGGACAGAACGGTTGACTCTGGTAAGACAAGGGGTGGCGGTCTATGTATATTTGTAAACAACAGCTGGTGCACAAAATCAAATACTAAGGAAGTCTCGAGGTTTTGCTCGCCTGAGGTAGAGTATCTTATGATAAGCTGTAGACCACACTATTTACCAAGCAAGTTTTCATCTATATTTTTCATAGCTGTCTATTTACCACCACAAACCAATGCTGGCATTAAGATTGCTCTGAATGAGTTGTACAAGGCCATTAATCAACAGGAAAACGCTCATCCAGATGCAGCGTTCCTAGTGGCCGGGGACTTTAATGCAGGGAAACTTAAATCCGTTCTACCTAATTTCTACCAGCATGTTAAATGTGCAACCAGAGGGAAAAAAACTCTAGACCACCTTTACTCCACACACAGAGATGCATACAAAGCTCTCCCTTGCCCTCCATTTGGTAAATCTGACCATAACTCTATCCTCCTGATTCCTGCTTATAAGCAAAAACTGAAGCAGGAAGCACCAGTGATTCGGTAAATAAAAAAGTGGTCAGATGACGCAGATGCTAAGCTACAGGACTGTTTTGCTAGCACAGACTGGAACATGTTCCGAGATTCTTCAGAAAGCATTGAGGAGTACACCACATCAGTCACTGGCTTCATCAATAAGTGCATCGATGATGTCGTCCCCCACAGTGACCGTACGTACATACCCCAACCAGAAGCCATGGATTACAGGAAACATCCGCACTGAGCTAAAGGGTAGAGCTGCCGCTTTCAAGGAACGGGACTCTAACCCGGACGCTTATAAGAAATCCCGCTATGACCTCCGACGAACCATCAAACAGGCAAAGAGTCAATACAGGTCTAAGATTGAATCATACTACACTGGCTCTGACGCTCGTCGGATGTGGCAGGGCTTGAAAACTATTACAGACTACAAAGGGAAGCACAGCCGCGAGCTGCCCAGTGACACAAGCCTACCAGACGAGCTAAACCACTTCTATGCTCGCTTCGAGGCAAGCAACACTGAAGCATGCATGAGAGCACCAGCTGCTCCGGATGACTATGTGATCACGCTCTCCGTAGCCGATGTGAGTAAGACTTTTAAGCAGGTCAACATTCACAAGGCCGCAGGGCCAGACGGATTACCAGGACATGTACTCCGAGCATGTGCTGACCAACTGGCAAGTGTCTTCACTGACATTTTCAACATGTCCCTGACTGAGTCTGTAATACCAAAATGTTTCAAGCAGACCACCATAGTCCCCGTGCCCAAGAACTCTAAGATAACCTGCCTAAATGACTACCGACCCGTAGCACTGACGTCTGTAGCCATGAAGTGCTTTGAAAGACTGGTCATGGCTCACATCAACAGCATAATCCCAGAAACCCTAGACCCACTCCAATTTGCATACCGCCCCAACAGATCCACAGATGATGCAATCTCTATCGCACTCCACACTGCCCTTTCCCACCTGGACAAGAGGAACACCTACGTGAGAATGCTATTCATTGACTACAGCTCAGCATTCAACACCATAGTGCCCTCTAAGCTCATCACTAAGCTAAGGATCCTGGGACTAAACACCTCCCTCTGCAACTGGATCCTGGACTTCCTGACGGGCCGCCCCCAGGTGGTAAGGGTAGGTAACAACACATCTGCCACACTGATCCTCAACACGGGGGCCCCTCAGGGGTGCGTGCTCAGTCCCCTCCTGTACTCTCTGTTCACCCATGACTGCATGGCCAGGCACGACTCCAACACCATCATTAAGTTTGCCGACGACACAACAGTGGTAGGCCTGATCACCGACAACGATGAGACAGCCTATAGGGAGGAGGTCAGAGATCTGGCCGTGTGGTGCCAGGACAACAACCTCTCCCTCAACGTGACCAAGACAAAGGAGATGATTGTGGACTACAGGAAAAAAAAGAGGACTGAGCACGCCCCAATTCTCATCGACGGGGCTGTAGTGGAACAGGTTGAGAGCTTCAAGTTCCTTGGTGTCCACATCACCAACGAACTATCATGGTCCAAACACACCAAGACAGTCGCGAAGAGGGCACGACAAAGCCTATTCCCCCTCAGGAGACTAAAAAGATTTGGCATGGGTCCTCAGATCCTCAAAAAATTCTACAGCTGCACCATCGAGAGCATCCTGACTGGTTGCATCACCGCCTGGTATGGCAACTGCTTAGCCTCTGACCGCAAGGCACTACAGAGGGTAGTGCGTACGGCCCAGTACATCACTGGGGCAAAGCTTCCTGCCATCCAGGACCTCTATACCAGGCGGTGTCAGAGGAAGGCCCTCAAAATTGTCAAAGACTCCAGCCACCCTAGTCATAGACTGTTCTCTCTGCTACCGCACGGCAAGCGGTACCGGAGTGCCAAGTCTAGGTCCAAAAGACTTCTCAACAGCTTCTACCCCCAAGCCATAAGACTCCTGAACAGCTAATCATGGCTACCCGGACTATTTGCACTGCCCCCCCACCCCATCCTTTTTACGCTGCTGCTACTCTGTTAAGTATTTATGCATAGTCACTTTAACTCTACCCACATGTACATATTACCTCAACTACCTCAACTAGCCGGTGCCCCCGCACATTGACTCTGCAACGGTACCCCCCTGTATATATAGCCTCCCTACTGTCACTTTATTTTCACTAACACTTTTTTTGTTGTTGTTTTATCCTTACTTTTTTTGTTTAAAATAAATGCACTGTTGGTTAAGGGCTGTAAGTAAGCATTTCACTGTAATGTCTGCACCTGTTGTATTCGGCGCATGTGACCAATAAAATTTGATTTGATTGATTTGTGTGTGTGTATACCATTGATATAGATACAATTGATATAGATAGCTTATTCACCAATATCAACACAGTAGTAGGGATAGAGGCAGTTAGAACACTTTTCAATAGGTTTCCAGATAGGGATAGACTGGACAACGACATATTAAAACTATTAGAGATCAGCCTGACGAGCAATGACTTCAGGTTTAATGGTAGGCACTACTTACAGGTGAAGGGAACAACTATGGCTAAGAAATTTGCACCTGCATATGCACACGTTTCACAGATTTCATTAATATTCTCAATAATCACCATGCATCAATTCAAGTTAAATACACAATAGATCCAATGGAAGTACATATCTTGGATACAACAGCCTTCTTCAACCAAAACAATGCAACACAGAAAACATTACTCACCAAAGTATACTTTAAACCTACAGATACACATGCTCTACTCCATAAACACAGCTACCATCCAAAACACACTTTCAAAAGGTATAGCGAAATCACAATTAATTCGCTTCAATAGAATCTCCTCCCGTCAACAGGACTTGGACCATGCCATCTCAGTGGCAGACTGGAACTTCATAGGCACAGCATCCACACTGATACTAGGAGATTCCAACCTCAACAGAATACCCTCATTCAATAACCCAAACATACAAATCGACAGCTACCCAGGTGCAAATATTTATCATTTTGCCAAGGTTCTGAAAAAGACACCTGCCAGGTGTTTCTCTAGGTGGGTATAACCAACAAGTACCATGATCCCTACCAGACCTCCCTCAAACAGCTGGCAGACATGTATAAAGAAGCAAAAAACACTTTTCCAAATGCTATTATTTACAGCCACTACCTCAGATCCCCCCGCAGAGGGCAGAACTACACCTGGTTTATCAAACATCAGACAGACACAAAAGACAATCTCACCCACATAGAAAGAGAGGCCATAAAACAACTTAAAAACAACCCACAAAATATACCGAAACCAGCAGACAAAGGATCAAAAATAGTTATAATAGATAAACACCAATACACATACGAAGCAAACAGACAATTATCCAACACTAAACACTATCAACCAATAGACAACCGTATACAACTACAGACACAAATACAATTAAGGCAAATCATTCAAACCCTCTATGAAAAACATATCACTGCTAAACAACGGAACTTTCTCTTTGTACCAGACACCCCACGACCTAGACTGTTTCACCTACTCCCGAAAATACACAAAGAACCAGACACCTGGATAGTTCCCTTTGAGGTTCCCCCCCGGATACCAATTGCTTCTGACTGCAACAGTGAGTCCTACAACATCTCAGAATACATTGACTATTATATCAACCCCCTCTCCACTAAGCACCCCAGTTATCTTAGGGACACATCACTTCATGGAGAGGATTGGACCAATAGTTGTTCTCTCCCAAACCCACATATTAACAATAGATATTGATGGCCTATACACTAATATAAATACAGCAACAGGAATACAAGCAGTTAGAAACATTTTCAAGAGATATCCTGTTAACACTAGACCGGACAAAGAAATACTACAACTATTAGAAATCAGCCTTACTAGCAATAACTTTTTATTCAACGATCACTATTACCTACAGGTGGCGGGAACAGCTATGGGAAAAAATTTGCACATGCATACGCAAATATACTCATGGCTGAATGGGAGAGAGACGCTGAATGGGAGAGAGAGGCACTGGCCAAATGTCCATACCAACCCACCTTTTATTACCGATTCTTAGACGATATAATAGGAGCCTGGCCTCACGACATTCAACTATTTACATATTTCCTAAACATTCTCAACAATCATCCATCCATCCATCCATTAAGGTTAAATACACAATTCATCAGCAAGAAGTCAACTTCCTAGACACAGCAGTTTTTTTTCAGTAATAACAATCCATCAGAGAAAAAAAAAGTATGTCACTTCACAATGATACATCATTTGACAATACAAAACAGGTTAAAAAATCCACATTGTGGACCACTCAAATACTTTTGAGACACTAAAAGCAGTAATAGCAACATAGTACATTATTTAATTTGGAGTCCACTATAATCTATAATACATGTAGGCCTACCTGTACGTGGCACAGAAAGTGTAGAGGCCCTTAGCAGTTGGGCCTTGGCGGCGAGCTGCATCCTGTAGGCTTTGCCACGGGTGGATTTGCGAGCGGTTTGCTTGGTTCTGGTCATGGCGCTAGCTTCCTTCTTAGACAGTCGGAGTATAGCCTCGAAATGCCCATGTGAAATGTATAAAGCCGGCAGTGGCATCTGCTGATTGGACACCATCTCCCCACCACCCCGATTGTCCCGTTGCGGAGGCCTCCTCTGTCGGCTATCGGAAGGGATGCTTTGCTTCTTTTTTTTTTTGACCGCGCACCCAAAACAGTACACTGCGCGCCCAAAACAATACACTGCGCGCCCAAAAAACACACTGTACGCCAAAAAACAATACAATTTGCGTGCGCCCGCAATAATACACTGCGCGCACAAAACAATAGAACACACGCAATAATAGTCGCCAAAGTCTAGAGTGAAATCTTGTGTTATAATTTAATGCTAGCCTGCTATGGCAAGCGAGGCCAATAGTACACTGCGCGGATGCAACTGCACAATGCGCGCAGGCAAGGGCACAATGTGCGCGCAACAGTACACTGCCGGCCCTTTATGCGCAATAATACTCGCTGAAGTCAAGAGTGAAATCTTATGTTCTAATCTAATGCCAGCCTGCTATGGCAAACGATGCCAATAGTCCACTGCGCGCAGGCATTAGGACACTGCCGCGCGATAATATTCGCCAAAGTCAAGAGTGAAATATTTTGTTCTAATCACCACATGTTCAGTAATGGCATTTCCCCCTTTATTCAAATTACAACCTCTCACTTTCAGTTATTTGAAATGAAATAATCTCTCAGTATCACTATATCTAAAACAAGCCATAGAAAGTTGGTTGCAATTTCAATTAAATCATCCAGAAACGACAGAACAAACTCAAATACACTAATAGGAGAAAATATATATTTATTGATATTGTATGTTGTATAGCCTTACTTGTTGGTATCTCAGACGACCAGAACCTTAATAATAATCACCATACTTACTTCACATAGCACGGACATATAGTAGACTACTGACACTCACTCCCATGGAATGGGTATGGGGACTGGACACGCCGGGACCCAGACCCTACTGTTGTCGATCACACATATTAATGTCGTGTTCAGGGTGCTAACAGAGTTATCGGAAATACCTAGTTCCGACTGGGAAGTTTCACTTGAATGACCCTACAAGTAGGAATTACAAGTGAGAAATAGTGAAAATGTTGTTGCCAATCTTATTGGTTTAAGAATTGTTCCGACTTCAAAACCACTTGAACACAATCATGTGGGAGTTACAACTTCCCATTTTCCACGAGAATGTGAAGTTGGCATAATACAGCATTCAAGTGCTAGTCGGTACTTGTAAACGGACATTTCTGACTTGCTAACTGGTTGAACGTGTTACAACAAGTATATAATATGATTGACATAACCATAATAGAAAGGCCTTGGAAGTGCCATAAGTGAAAGCCGAAATTTCATTATTTTACATTAACCTCTTTAACATGTATTAAATGAATTATGAAGAAAATTGTGTAATTTAGGCTCTACGAAATATGAAATGCATTATGAAGAAAATCGTGTACTGTTGCCTACACGAAAAAGGGGCCTTTCTGACCAAAAGTGCACCAGTGTCCCAAAGTATTTAAGTATTAATCGAAATCAAGCATAGAAAACAGCGTTAACATTATTAAGGGTTGGCAGGTAGCTTAGTGGGTAAGAGCGTTGTGCCAGTAACCGACAGGTCACTGGTTCTAATCCCCGGGCCGACTAGGTGAAAAATCTGTCGATGTGCCCTTAAGCAAGGCACTTAACCCTAAATTCTCCTGTAAGTCGCTTTGGATAAGAGCGTCTGCTAAATGACGTAAATGTAATAAAACAATTTTTCCCACGAATTAAGTTGCACGTAAATATGTGTATTTTCTCACTAATTATGTTAAGAAAATCTCAAACAGTACATAGGCATACAACTACAATGTTTGAAACATTATTAAATAAAGACAACATTTCTGTATATTCATAAAGAAAATAAAGAAAAATAGGCTATCCGTTTATGGTTGTTGTGTGTGGCCTACTGGTTAAATTGGTGTCTTTTCGCACAAATTAAGTAGCACATAAATTCGTGTCTTTTCACACAGAAACGCACGAAATCTGCTGAAATACATTACGCTACCTGTGGCTTTCTCGAGCACAGTTATATGTCAGACATTTGAGCGGTTAGGGATAACGGAAAGCAAACCCTGTATTGAGTCAATACTGTCATCGATTGGTAAACATAATCCTTAACGTAAATATCCCAGGTTAGTACACGGCACAGTGGTCTAAGGCACTGCATCGCAGTGCTAGCTGTGCCACTAGAGATCCTGGTTCGAATCCAGGCTCTGTCGTAGCCGGCCGCGACCGGGAGACCCACGGGGCGGCACACAATTGGCCCAGCGTCGTCCAGGGTACGGGAGGGAATGGCCGGCAGGGGATGTAGCTCAGTTGGTAGAGCATGGCGTTTGCAACGCCAGGGTTGTGGGTTCGATAAAATAATGTATGTGCTAACTGTAAGTCGCTCTGGATAAGAGCGTCTGCTAAATAATGTAAATGTAAACAACGATTTTCCTTACATGTTTTGCTAGGTCCTGCAGGACATCACCCCCTTCATCTTCCTGGAATAAAAAAATCACACACAAACATTCTTTCAATGTTGGGAACACATTTTACATGAAATTTAAATCAAGATGGATTACGAGATGCCCAGGCTGATGCGCAAAGGCAACTATTGCTTATATATTTGGAGTTCATATTAAATTTACTGATTAAGCCAACTCAAACATTTTCAGTTTATGCTACTCAGAATATTTATTCATCTTTCTCATTGCAATTTCTCAAGAGAACTTAATAATTTCAAGCATGAAAATGAAACATAAATATCCTGAGTTAACTTAACATTTATTCGTTTTTTCAATCTATCTTCTGATTACCCATAACTCAAAAATATAGACTTGTTACAACTCAAAATAATTTACCACCAAACTTAAAATATTTGTGGCAACTGATTACCTTAAAAATAATAAGTACTCTTGACTTAAAGGTCAAACAAAAAAACATCATCTATTCAGATGTTTAGTATAAACTTTCCTTGCCCAGTCTTTTAGCAAAAAAATATGAAATAAATAAACATAAATAAAAAATAACAATTAACAAGTCTACTTCTGGGCATTTTGTTTATACTTTAAGATGAACTATGTAATAGTAGAACATATTCAAACTCAGAAAAGCAAAAATTACATTAAGAAAATAACAGTTTATAAGCTATTTGTGATATAATGATAATACAACATTACCAGGAGGGCATCAGCAAGTCTTGGGTGGTGACCAAACATTTGTTTAGAAAGATTATTTGCCCACACCTGTGCCTTTTAGCACAAAATGAAACAATCTATTTAATAATAGTAATATAACAATAATAGTAATACAAATAATTAAGAATTAAAAAGAGAATTAAATAAAAAATAACAAAGGCACATTTTTGGCCATCTGGTTGTAAACTTGCAGTGCAGCAATGTATAAACAAATTGCTTGTAAATTCTTCACAACTAAAACTGCTAAAATTTCAAAACGGTACATTAACATGTACAAAGGCAGTGTTTAGCCTTCCTTTGGCTATCTGGTTCAAATCTAGCAACTTCAGGGTGCACTGTATAGTTTTAGAAAATTAATTCAAACTCAAAAAGCAAAATTAACAATATTAATAAGATAATAAACATTATTTGATCTATTTCCATAACTGAATAAACATCCCATCCTCAGAAGAAAATAAAGTCCCTATAACACTGTTTCCAACTAGAAAGGTTACTAAAGTAAAGTAGCCTGAAACTTTGAGGACAGTTTATTTATTTATGAAAATTTATCAATGAAGAGCTTTCCTTTCTGATAAAAATGTACTTCCCAAAGCTATATAGTACACCTTTTAAAAACAAAATGACATAGTGTATAAATATGGAGGATATATTTATTCATGATTCAAATTGAAAGTCCAAAGAGAAAACGAAGCAAGATCAAATTAATAGTATTATTTTACTACGCTACTAGGAAAAATCATGCCATAATTAAATGTATGATGTAAAAGCTTAAAATGGAAATACTTCAATTAAAATCTAAAATATAATTGTTTTATTTTAGCCTTTCCCCTTTTATAATTTTCAATTTGACATTTTACCTTTTTAATTTTACATTTTACATTGACATTTTCAGATTCACCTTTTACATTTTGATTTAAGCTTTTCATTTAGAAGTGACAGGTGTCAATTTAAATGAGGAGGCATGGCCCAACGGCTGGTGGGATTGTCTGAAACGACTTCCAGCTGACAGTTGAAGCTTTGTATTTTAAATTTGACATTTTAAATTTAATTATGGCATGATTTTTCCTAGTAGTGTAGTATAATAATAATATTTTTAATTTGATCTCGCTTCGTTTTCCCTTTGGCCTTTCAATTTGAATTATGAATAAAAATATCCTCCATATATAAACACTTAATTCAACCCTGAATTTCAGTTTTAACAACAATAAAATGTACATTAAAATGTACAAAGACAGTGTGTACTTTGTGCCATTTGGCTGAAAACCAGTTGAGTAGAGCAGCAACTTTAACATAAACAGTTGAACAGTATTCAACATGGACCTGACATGACATATTCTCATTATGGATTATGCTCTAACAGAGTGAGCCATCAGAATCCACCACTCCTTTTTGGATCTTCAGTTACACATACAACATCAGCTCATTTTTAAGAGTCTGCAGCTTGGGTGACAGTTTAGAGTCATCAAGACCAAGCAAGATTTTCTGTGTGAACTCAAAAGTGTTTGTCAGTCCCTTGGGATAGCTGAGATGTAGTGCATAAATCAGGCCGAACATTACCAGGAAGGCATCAGCAAGCCTGGGGAGATTGACAACCACATCACCCTCTAGGACGACAGAGACTCTCACTGGGTGGTAGTGAACTGGGCTTGTGGCATCATCACTGACTGTTGTAAGGAGGACCACTGATGCATCCCACAGGTCTGGCTCATCCATATCATCCTTTAAAAAATGAAAAGGGAGAACATATACTAATCACATTTACTGAAACAATGGCTGTGGCAATTTTGATTACAGTTGGATGTAGGGGTGGAACGGTACATATATTTGTATTGAACCGAAATGGTACGGGCGTCTCGGTACGGTACATGAATTTACACGGAGAATACACAGTATAAAAATAAATAAAACTTGAGTGCAAATTAATGAATGTAATGCGGAACTACTGTTAGACAAGCGGTTCTTTAGGGACACCTAATCTGTAGCCCTGCCCTTAGCTCTGAAGCTCCCGAGCCCCGCCTACATGTCGAGTCAGTCAGTCCAGTCCAAATGAAGAGTCCACATGAAACAAACTAGTCCCTTCCAAATACAACCAAACACGGACGTAGCTGTATCCCTTCTCGCCTCGACCACAAATGGCCTCCAGGCCCGTTTGATTCGCTGTTTGCTCCGCCGTTAGCTGTTAGCTCCGCCGTTAGCTGTTAGCTTCGCCGTTAGCGTGTGAAGCTAACACCAAAACTCGTCAACTGCTCTGTGTAACCGAAGCTGCTCTTTTAACATCCCTGCTCTGTGCATTCACATATGAGAGCAGCGCTTGTCTCCTATAGCACACTACTAGCTGATTGTCTTATTTTGTTTACAAGTTACAGATGGAGTCTGGAGATGATGCAGGGTACTTCTTGTTTACTGTTTACATCTTACTTTATACACTTCAAGCTGTTACAGCTAGCTCAGTGGACAGCCTGAGACATGCACAATAAAAAAATGTGCCTTCTGCATTTTTGTTTTGCTTTCCCCCTCCATTGTACCAAATCGAACCGTGATGTCTGAACCGAGGTATGAACCGAACCGTGACTTCTGTGTACTGTTCCACCCCTAGTTGGATGTCATTTAAATAACAATAAATACACAAGTCTGAAAGACTCCTGTTCATTCTGCTGCGTTGTGCTCTCGTTGCTGAGAAAGTGAGATTACTTTTATGTGTTCCACTGTGAGGCTAATGACGGCTACTTGATTTTCTTTGCAGTTGATTTTTTTGATGCTGTAATGGGCTCAAAATGACACTTCACACTTATAAACATCTTGCCAGAGGTTTGTAGTTGAAACACTGGTACATATACAGAAATTCTAGTGTGTTGGAAATGAAATGAAGATATGAATTTGTTAATTTACAGTACAATAGGCCTGATATCTCTTTACTGGGACTTACCACACATGTTCTGAAAAATCCAGAGACTTCCTCTAGTAGATAATCAGGAAGGGCATGGAGAACAGTGGTACGCCTTTGTGTGGACATCATGTAATTCCTAAGAAGATTAAAATAGTGTTGTGACAAGTTTACTTATCAAACCCAATTCCAAACAGTCCCAACTAATTAATTAATTAATTAATTAATTGCCAATATCTGCACATAAATCCACTAATAACCTGCTGACTGGTGCAATTGTGGAATTAAAAAGCTTATTTGAAGCATTAAACTCCCAACATTACACTAAGACTACCTGTGAAATGTATAATCACCTGTGTATCATGGACTTTGAAAATGTTTGCCAAAGCATCTGCAGTCTTTTCAGTTTTGGAAGCTTTCTGTCTAAATAAGGCCATCAAACGAGGAGTGTGGCGATCAAGCTCGGCATAGAAAGTGTTAGGTAGGTTCTGGTTAGTTATCCGTTGGAACTCTACATATACCTCCATTGAGGAAAGGACAGTAACAGCAATTATTTATTTTAGGATGAATGAAATTAGGCAACATTACACACAATGTGACATACAGTAGCAAAGATAAAAACAGAAAAAATAACCTACAAAATGAATTTATTTATTAAATTGATGATGATTTTACCTCAGACTGCATATGAAGAGCAGGCCAGAGGTCCATTAGCTCTTTCACCGGTGGGCAGGACATTACAATAGTCTGTCGTCGCAAGGCAAACGTGTTCTGCATCATCTTACTAATAAGGGGTAGGTTTCTCTCAGTCTTCTTTACTTCCTCGACAATAGCCTGCCTCAAAAGGTCAAGGCTTGAGGGATCCTCTCCTTGAGGAAAGTTAGGCAGAAAGTTGACCTCTGCACACTTAGGCCTTTTGATGTTGGAGTGTGAAGGTTCATTCTCAGGGTTTTTTCGGCTTCTTTTCCCAGCATTTACAGCGACCTCCTGACATCCAGCCCTTCTCATCTTGGTCCTGTAATTGCCCATTTTAAACTTGATGCTGTTCTTCCAGCCATCCCATCCATTGTCAGATCCTGCTTCTTTTAAACATGGGTGTTTCCTCACAAGAGCTTCAGCCACCATTGCTATCTCTTTATCACTGGGGTAAGCCTTAAAACCATATATGGTAGATGCCAGTTTGTCTAAAATATTGTGCTTTTGGTCCCTTGACAACTGAAGAGGTCTCTCATTCTTTTCAAATTCAGCATTCCCATCTCTAAGTGTCAGCTCAACGTCAAATGCAAATGTGGGAATTTGTAAAGGACCTGGAGGCCATCTGCTCAGATGTTCTGGGGATGACACATCTGAAAGGGTATCAGTTGATGCAAGAGAACTGGAATCCTGTCTAACTGAAATATGAACACAGGCTTTTTGTGGTAACTCCTCGATGTCAACAAGGCAAGTGAGTTTTCCATCAAAGTCTGGATTTTTGTATTGCAAACTGAATCTCAATCACTGCATCAACAGAGGCTGGACGGGAGCTGAGTTTTAATTTTCTAACACGGTCTGCCTCGATGACACGAAGGATCATGTTTTGTGGGGCTTCAGCTGCCATCACTTTAATAAAAGAAGAGATTTGGAGGTTAAAAACACATCAGCACACAGACATTATGGTGCATTTATAAGGCTTTCTAAATGTTAATAAATCATTAATGACAACCTCCAACTTGTTCAGCATTCATAATGCTTTATACCGCCATGCCAAAGTGACAGTGGTTGAAAGAAAAATCTGAGACCTGGGTTCCACAGTACATTATAACTACCATAACATTAGCCAGATATATTTGTGCTTTTAATGCATTATAGACATGTTCTTTAGAATGTGTTACCAAAGAGTGCAATTCCAAAATGCAGGTCATGTATGTTGATTAGGGCTGTCCCGATTACCATATTTAGACAATCGATTCGTGGACATAAAATCGATCTTAATCTAAGCTTCGACGGCCTGGGGGGCGGAGGAGGCCCTGGCGGACATAATGAATGGTATGGCAAAACAAACACTGCATGTCTCCAAAACTTATCAGGCAGGTTTGTTGTTTGCAGGTTTGTTGATTTATATAATGATTGATTATATTGAGCACATTTTCCAATAAATGAACAATTAATGATTTTATGAAGAATTATTTACCATAGAGTGAGTGGTCTTAATTTTGTCTCACTTGTATGAACCTCTTGGGAGTCAACAGCAGCAAGCCATCAATCTTGTATGCAGAGAGTGGGATTGTATCATTGAAGTCAGATTGCAGGTGGATAGACAGGCTTCCCTGTATGGCTGACAGCTCATAGGATCGAAGATGCTCTACATATCAGGAGTCATAATCACAACAGAGAAAATAAACATTGTGATTCACAAGGTAGATCTGTGTTAGTCTGCAAAATTTTGACAGTCCCCCCACTGATTCCAACTGACACAAACATGCCACTGGTATAGTCTGTGCCATCAATGGTCACCTTTGATGTACGATAGACAGTGTCACTAGTTGTTTGTCCTCTAATGTGAGCCTGAGCTACTTCTGGTAGAGCTGAAACCAAAACAGAGTCAACCCTGGATGTTTGCATTTTTGGTTTGAAAAACTATGGTGAACCAAGGTGATATGCCATCATGTGTTGGTGTCTGATTGCCAGTGTCTTCAAGACATTTTTGAAGTTTTGAGCATCATGCACCACTCTCTTGAAGAAGCGATGTTTAGCTTCAAATCGCATTGTCCAAACATGCACCAGGGACCCAAAACACTTAACTAAGGTGGGGTAATGCTCCACATAGTGATGTTTAGGACGAAGCCTAAACTTAGGGAAAGCCTCTTGTAGGATCTGTCTGTGGTCACTGATTTTGCAAACAAAATAGTCCAATGTTTCATCAGAAAATGATGGGCACAATGCTAATTCCATCAACTCTTTCAAGTCCATCAAAACCTCCCATGCAACATTACCCTCTGGTACTTTACTGCCTACAAGTAACGGAAGTAGTCTGAGCAGCGTGGCATTTTCATGCCCGTTGCCTCCAATTGTTTTCCGGGTCATGAATGTTTTGGGAACTGGATGAGGTTTATTTACTTTATCAGTGTGCTGATATGGGAATGATGTGATCTTTTGGATCAAATACTCTAAAGTGAAGTGCTTAAGCCGAATCATTTCTCTAATGCAAAGTGCAAGTTCAACTGGAACGATTCCTTCCAAAAGATTGTGTAGTAGATCTGGAGGAAAACCTGTGATAGCGTGGAAGTGCTCAAGTGACTGATGTGCCGAGAGGGTTAGTGATTTCAAGATCATCAATATATAGCTGTATTGCCAGGTGTAGATCTTCTGTTGAGAGTACCTCATTTTCCTGGAAATGAGAGCCATCACGATATGACACATAATAACCAGGCTCAGTGCTTGGTTCTCTGATCTTGCTCAGGATATCTGTGTTTTTAAACAGCTCCTGAATCATTTGAAGGATTGGAACATACATGATGGTATGACCAGGTGCTTCTAAATGGTACTCTACTGGCATTACCAATGGATAGTTGTGCTCTATAAATGTCTTCCTTTGCTTATAAGAGGACAACTCTGCACCTTTGGAGGTTGCACTAAATACAACATTAGAGTCCATGACAGCACTGACAACTTCATTGAGTGTGGAATCTGTGATAGTGACCATGTCTCTGCAATTTATCATTAATTGCATCCTTGATCAATGGCTGAGATAAAGAGAAGATCTGATTCAAGTGATCAACTATTTCTTGTGAAGCTGTGTTTGACACATGAAGGATAGCCTGCATCTTTAGAAATAAAGATGCTGCATTAAGTTTGAGCTGATTTTTTAGTTTTGAAGTATCACACTGCTCATCATCCTGCATTTCTGTGCTCTGAACTGGACACTCTTCATCCACATCAATAGCGACGTTAGAGTTGGTGGCTTGGAGATTCTGAGTATGTTCATAGACAATGTCACTACCAAAGTCTGACGCAAGACTCGCTTGATGCACTCTACTTTTATGGGAATTAAAAGAAGCGTATACATTTGTGCTATAGTTACAACCTTTGTATGGGCATACCACTGTCTCATGCTTTTTTAAGTGTGTTCTTATGTGACTGAGGAGTACAGACTCAGAAAAAGGTTGCTGAAATGTGCATAAAGGACACTTGAAAGTCACAAGTTCCTGAATCTCCTTTGCATTGCTGTTATGTTCTTGAGTATGATATATTGACAGATGAGTACTCAGGGCATTAAGTGTCTGAAATGTGGACATGCAATCATCATGGAGGCATGGGAGCGGGCTCATTTTTGAAAAGTGGCTGTGCTGCAGTCTGCAGTGTTTAAATAAATATTTTCTAGTGGTAAAAGAAGCTGAACAGAACTTACAGTGCAGATGTTGCAGCAACCTGAAAATATTATTTTACAGGACACCTGTCATGAAGTTTAAACCTCCATCAGAACCAACCAATTGAGTGGGTGTATACACAAAGAACCAGACACCTGGATAGTTCCCGTTAAGGGTACAGAGGGTAGTGCGTACGGCCCAGTACATCACTGGGGCAAAGCTTCCTGCCATCCAGGACCTCTATACCAGGCGGTGTCAGAGGAAGGCCCTCAAAATTGTCAAAGACTCCAGCCACCCTAGTCATAGACTGTTCTCTCTGCTACCGCATGGCAAGCGGTACCGGAGTGCCAAGTCTAGGTCCAAAAGACTTCTCAACAGCTTCTACCCCCAAGCCATAAGACTCCTGAACAGCTAATCATGGCTACCCGGACTATTTGCACTGCCCCCCCCCACCCCATCCTTTTTACGCTGCTGCTACTCTGTTAAGTATTTATGCATAGTCACTTTAACTCTACCCACATGTACATATTACCTCAACTACCTCAACTAGCCGGTGCCCACGCACATTGACTCTGCAACGGTACCCCCCTGTATATATAGCCTCCCTACTGTCACTTTATTTTACTTCTGCTCTTCTTTTCTCAACACTTTTTTTGTTGTTGTTTTATTCTTACTTTTTTTGTTTAAAATAAATGCACTGTTGGTTAAGGGCTGTAAGTAAGCATTTCACTGTAATGTCTGCACCTGTTGTATTCGGCGCATGTGACCAATACAATTTGATTTTATTTTATTTGAGCTACAGTTCATTGAGGGAACCATTAATGCCAACATGTACTGTGACATACTGAAGCAGAGCATGATCTCCTTCCTTTCGGAGACTGAGCCGCAGGGCAGTATTCCAACATGATAACGACCCCAAACACACCTCAAAGACGACCACTGCCTTGCTAAAGAAGCTGAGGGTAAAGGTGATGGACTGGCCAAGCATGTCTCCAGACCTAAACCCTATTGAGTATATGTGGGGCATCCTCAAACGGAAGGTGAAGGAGTGCAAGGTCTCTAACATCCACCAGCTCCGTGATGTCGTCATGGCGGAGTGGAAGAGGACTCCAGTGGCAACCTGTGAAGCTCTGGTGAACTCCATGCCCAAGAGGGTTAAGGCAGTGCTGGAAAATGATGGTGGCCACACAAAATATTGACACTTTGGGCCCAATTTTGACATTTTCACTTAGGGGTGTACTCACTTTTGTTGCCAGCGATTTAGACATTAATGGCTGTGTTGTGTTATTTTGAGGGGACAGCAAATTTACACTGTTATACAAGCTGTACACTCACTACTTTACATTGTAGCAAAGTGTCATTTCTTCAGTGATGTCACATGAAAAGATATACTCAAATATTTACAAAAATGTGAGGGGTGTACTCACTTTTGTGAGATACTGTGTGTGTGTGTGTGTGTGTATATATATATATATATATATATATATATATATATATACACACCGTGGGGGAAAAAAGTATTTAGTCAGCCACCAATTGTGCAAGTTCTCCCACTTAAGATGAGAGAGGCCTGTAATTTTCATCATAGGTCAACTATGACAGAGAAAATGAGAAGAAAAAAAATCCAGAAAAATCACATTGTAGGATTTTTTATGAATTTATTTGCAAATTATGGTGGAAAATAAGTATTTGGTCAATAACAAAAGTTTCTCAATACTTTGTTATATACCCTTTGTTGGCAATGACACAGGTCAAACGTTTTCTGTAAGTCTTCACAAGGTTTTCACACACTGTTGATGGTATTTTGGCCCATTCCTCCATGCAGATCTCCTCTAGAGCAGTGATGTTTTGGGGCTGTCGCTGGGCAACACGGACTTTCAACTCCCTCCAAAGATTTTCTATGGGGTTGAGATCTGGAGACTGGCTAGGCCACTCCAGGACCTTGAAATGCTTCTTACGAAGCCACTCCTTTGTTGCCCGGGCGGTGTGTTTGGGATCATTGTCATGCTAAAAGACCCAGCCACGTTTCATCTTCAATGCCCTTGCTGATGGAAGGAGGTTTTCACTCAAAATCTCACGATACATGGCCCCATTCATTCTTTCCTTTACACGGATCAGTCGTCCTGGTCCCTTTGCAGAAAAACAGCCCCAAAGCATGAAGTTTCCACCCCCATGCTTCACAGTAGGTATGGTGTTCTTTGGATGCAACTCAGCATTCTTTGTCCTCCAAACACGACAAGTTGAGTTTTTACCAAAAAGTTATATTTTGGTTTCATCTGACCATATGACATTCTCCCAATCCTCTTCTGGATCATCCAAATGCACTCTAGCAAACTTCAGACGGGCCTGGACATGTACTGGCTTAAGCAGGGGGACACGTCTGGCACTGCAGGATTTGAGTCCCCGGCGGCGTAGTGTGTTACTGATGGTAGGCTTTGTTACTTTGGTCCCAGCTCTCTGCAGGTCATTCACTAGGTCCCCCCCGTGTGGTTCTGGGATTTTTGCTCACCGTTCTTGTGATCAGTTTGACCCCACGGGGTGTGATCTTGCGTGGAGCCCCAGATCGAGGGAGATTATCAGTGGTCTTGTATGTCTTCCATTTCATAATAATTGCTCCCACAGTTGATTTATTCAAACCAAGCTGCTTACCTATTGCAGATTCAGTCTTCCCAGCCTGGTGCAGGTCTACAATTTTGTTTCTGGTTCCTTTGACAGCTCTTTGGTCTTGGTCATAGTGGAGTTTGGAGTGTGACTGTTTGAGGTTGTGGACAGGTGTCTTTTATACTGATAACAAGTTCAAACAGGTGCCATTAATACAGGTAACGAGTGGAGGACAGGGGAGCCTCTTAAAGAAGAAGTTACAGGTCTGTGAGAGCCAGAAATCTTGCTTGTTTGTAGGTGACCAAATACTTATTTTCCACCATAATTTGCAAATAAATTCATTAAAAAATCCTACAATGTGATTTTCTGGATTCTTTTTTCTCAATTTGTCTGTCATAGTTGGCGTGTACCTATGATGAAAATTACAGATTTTTTTTTATCCACAGAGGGTTCTCCCCAACAAACTGGCAAAGTACACAGACTTACTAGAGAACCACAGAAAGCGTAAGTCCTCCTCTTCCAGTGATACTCTTGTGAAAAATGCAAAAATCACAGCCTTCGCTGCCCCAGGACGGGTAACACAAGCAACGCTTGACAAGCTGGTGCTAAATTTTGTATGTGAGGCCAACCAACCATTTTCTGTGGTTGAGACGCCATCCTTCAAGACTTTGATAGAAACCTTGCAACCTCAAACAGTAATGACAAGGAAAACGTTATGCACAAGAATACAAGAAGCTGCAAAACACAAGAAGAGCATAATCATCAAAAAGCTGAGTGCTGTGAACTATGTTGCTACCACAACAGACTGCTGGTCTGCCAGACAACGTAGCTACTTAGGTGTCACCTCTCACTGGATAGACAACACCTCACTGGAGAGGCACTCCGCTGCATTGGCTTGTAGACCTGTCAAAGGCTCGCACACGTTTGTTGTCCGTGCTGCTGCATTAGAGGAAATACATTCTGAGTACCACATCAGGGAAAAAGTGACCATGGCGACAACAGACAGTGGCTCAAACTTCCTGAAGGCCTTTCGATTATATGGTGAGGAGAAAAAGGAGGAAGCCATCAATGTACAAGAGGAGAGTGACTCCACCCTTGATGATGCAACAGAAGATCAGAGTGAGTCAGAGGTGGAGTGTCAAGATGTGTCTGCTATTCTGGATGACAACACAGGCCTTGAGTACCAACTTCCAAGGCACCAAAAGTGTGCATGCCATCTCCTCAATCTTATATCCACAGTTGATGCCACTGCTGCAGGAGGAGCTGCAAACGAAACCTACAAGAGGCTGTCTCGGTCTGCTTTTGCAAAGTGTCATGCTCTTTGGAATAAAACCAGCAGGTCAACCATGGCTCATGAAACAGTGGAACGTGAATGCAAGCTGCTGTTTCTCCGACCCAATCAGACACGCTGGAGCTCCCTGTTCCTCGCTGTAGAAAGGATTGTGCGCATTCACCGAGAGCAAGGAGAACAAGCAATTCGCAATGTCTGCACAGCATTAAAGATAAAGATGTAAGTTGACAAAATGTATATTTTGTTTTAAAAGAATAATAAAAATAAATAAGCCTTGCTGATTAATGGGTGATTCCACTTGTCTCAAGTAACTAAGTTTTCTTTGCATGGTGGTGTGACAATTGTGGATGACTTGAATGAAATCATTTAACTAATTTATTTTATTTTTATTTATTTGTGCATTTAACATGTACAATGCATAATAAACACATTGTACCAGAAATAGCTATAAGTAATTTTTTTATCGTTACATCTTTTATAGGTTCAATCCAGCTGAAATTGGGTTTTTGGTTGAGTATGCTGCTGTGATGAAGCCTGTTGCCATGGTCCTTAATATCCTCCAAGGGGAATCATCTGTGCATATGGGCCTCCTGCTGCCAACACCTTACCAGTTGCGGGACAAGCTGAAGAGGTTGAAGTCAACTTGCAAAATGTGTACACCTCTTGTTCACGCCCTGCAGCAAGGGATCCAGAAACGTTTTGGAGACGTCATGAAAGAGCCTGAGCTGATTGCAGCAGCAATACTCCTACCAAGATTCAGAACATCCTGGACCACAGAGGAGAACATCTTAAATGCTGGTAAATATAATTGTTTATCAATTCAAATGTGAACCAGTAGACATTGACCTATATAACTCTGTATAATATTACTGTAATTTAGGATTATAGTGTGTCAGTGACAAACCACAGGGTGGCAATATAGTTAGAAGCTCAGGTAGCTTTTAATGTCAAACATCAGCAGCTTGACAGCCTATACAGTAGAAGGGTAAGAATAATGTGCAGACTTAATTCGTTTGAAAAACGATTTATCTTGCCCTAAAGCCCACAGGCCTTGACTACATCAGAAATCACCTCAACACCGACTTGGATGATGTCACCAGCGCAAACAGCGGCCTCTCTGATGAAGACGACTTCTTTGCATCCATGGAGTTGGGAAAATCACAAGTAGGAGAGCTGGAGAGGTACCTTTCATGTCTGTCCCCTGCAGGTATGGATCTACTCCACACCTTTCCTCGCATCAAGAAGCTGTCACTCAAAGTCAACACAGGTCTTCCTGCATCTGCAGCCCGTGAGAGACTTTTCAGTCATGCAGGACTCCTGTTCACTGCTAAACGATCACAGCTTCACAGCAAGAACCTTGAGAGCCAGCTACTGTTGAAGCTTAATAGTGACATCACTGAGCGATTCTTTGGTGAAATAGTTTGTTTCTGCATGTTTTGACACACACACACAAACTCCCAGTGGGGCCTTCAATATAAAAGGGTTTTCATGTTACTGTGCCAAAGAGTTCCTGGATTGTTGACTGAAGTCAACCAGTCAAAGGGCCAGTGTCAGCCTAAAGGTTACAATATTGCCAAATCTGTTGTCTGTCTGTGGGAGTCTAGATGGGGGAAGCTGCTCCTCTCTCAGCTGCTTTTGAGCAAAGCGTGTAATCCCCTTAACTGTGTAATGGTTGTGCTAGAGAGCACAGAGCTATTAATGTATAACTCCATTGTAAAGACACATAATACTTGCTTTATGCTGCTTATCTTGGGGGGGTGGGGACAAGTGTGACTTTTTTTTTGCTTACTTTTCTTGTTAGATATTGGAGCTGGAAGTAAACATAATGCCCCATCTACAACTACATCACTCTCCTCTGATGCCTTTTAGAGAACATGCATTCAGCTTAATTTGTGTTCTGGGATACTAGGCCTGCAATATTGTTTTATTTGGCCATCTATCATGGACTGGTGCTTTTTCAGTTGATGTGTATTGCTGCTCTTTTCCTCTGCTCAGTGAGATGTGCAGTGTGGCCTAATCACAGATCAGAGTATTACTTTCTAGGCACACAGAAAAAGGGCTGTTGCTTGCCATGCAATACAAAGGTACTGAGTAGGCCTAATCAACACCTATTGATTATTTTATGTTGACCGCTTCCTTCTGGTGTGCAGTTTTCTGTTCAGCATACCTGGTATGAAATGTTGTGTGTTTCCTTCTGTTGTTCTGTCACTGTGGAGACACACACATACACAGTTTATGAGAGTTTATGGGCTGCCTCATTCTAGTTCTGCCTGGTAAAAAAAAGTATAAAGGTTTGGAAATGTGTGTTACTTGTGCTTATTTTTTTATTATTATTATTTTATTTGATAAGTACTTGAATTTACCGGAATTATTTTAATTTAAGCTATTTTGTAATTCATTTTAATTTATTTTATTGTTGGATGAACTATAATTTGCCTAAAGATGATTATTTTGTATTTTTGTCTGTCTGATTGTTGCCTTGTGTTAAAAAATAAACTCAAGTAACTCAACAGTTACTCAGTACTTGAGTAGTTTTTTCACCAAGTACTTTTTTTACTCTTACTCAAGTAATTATTTGGATGACTACTTTTACTTTTACTTGAGTCATATTTGTTATATCTAGCCTAGCTGTAGAAGAACGGACATCTGCACAGTTTCACATTGTACATCACTCTGTCGTTTAATGACATGTGCCACACATTCTGACAAACCATTCATCCGTAAAGCAGCACACTATCGTAAACCATAACAACGTACAGTACGACGTACAGCACGTCGTACCATACATAACATTTCCCCCCTTTCCAAAACCAGGGACTGGTACCATATATAAAATGTCCATAGGGCAAGAACCTAGAGTGATACCTGTAAGAAATAAACATTAACCCTTAAACGGATGGACTCTCCAAACTAGCCAGTTCAGTCCATTAACCTGGAGGTTGACTAAGACACCTAACGGAGCCTAAGAATGAAAAGAGGTTAAGTAGTCCCCCAGATAAGCAGGGCGAGTTCGTGCCCGCATAGGCCTTTCTTCATCCGCCACCGCTTGTGGATCTGGCCCTTGGGGAGCCCACAGAGGCTGGGGCTCGGGTGGTAGTGGTGGAGGAGGTCCATCCGGTGGCGTCTCTGGCCTGCATGTCTGTTTTGTGTGCCTTCGTGTTCCTCGAGGGGCAGGGACTTTTCTGAGGCGGCTGGCGTGCCAGCGTGATCCATTGCTCATCATGAAATATGGCGGGCCCCAGTTGTCGACTGACCTGCAAGGGGTCCGACCAGAATGAGGGCATTTTGTTGCACTGCTGAGGCCGTCGGGCTCGGACCCAGTCTGACACTTGGATGATCGACAACTTCGAGCTAGTAGCAGGGGCCGAACGACACACTCACTTTCGCAAAGTGATTGTATTTTGAACAGTTCTTGCATATTTTCCCACGGGCTGGGCAGTTTGAAGCCCTTGAATTGTGAGAGCTAGCCCCACAGTTGCCACAGCTACTTCTGTTGGTTTGTCTGTGTGCCTGCTGCACGGGCATGCCGGTGTCTGTGTCCATGCAGCTATCGACGTGGGAGGGCGTGCGCAGCGCGTGATCGTTGTAGTGCGCCTGCTCGGGCTGAAGCTGCTGTGTGAGAATGGCTGGGGGCCGAGTGTATGCTGCAGAGCTGTCTGTTAGCATTGAAGAGCATTCCAACGCCGCTTCAACCTGGAGTGCTATTTTAATAGCTCCATCTAGTTGTAAATTATCCGATTCCAAAAGCAGTTTCTCCCATGTCTTTTCACATAACGTCCCCTCTATCAACTGATCCCTGATGATCTCGTCCTGAAGTGTCCCGTAGTTACAAGAGCTAGCCAAATCCCTCAGATTAGCCACGTAGCTTTGAATGGACTCACCCGGCCATTGGTGTCTCTTCCGTAGCCGGTAGCGTCGCTCTTTCCCGGTGAAGTGGTTGGAAATGTAGACGTGCGCGTATATAATAATAATATGCCATTTAGCAGACGCTTTTATCCAAAGCGATTTACAGTCATGTGCGCATACATGTTTACGTATGGGTGGTCCCAGGGATGGAACCCACTACCCTGGCGTTACAAGCGCCATGCTCTACCAATTGAGCTACAGAGGACCACGTATAAATAGATCAATTATGCCTTTTTGATGGAAATATTGAGGTGGGATTTTGGAGATCAGTTCATAATTTACGCGCGCTCTCTGCAAATAAGGCGGGCCAGCTCGATGTCCTAGGGCACGATATGCACCCTCTTTGCGTGGATGGCACACAGTTTGGTGTCCTCAAACAGACCGACCAGGTAAGCCTCGCTGGCCTCCTGCAGGGCCATCACGGCGGAGCTCTGGAAGCGCAGGTCGGTCTTGAAGAACAGGGCGATTTTTCTCCCCAGGCGCTGGAAGGGCACATTGCGGATGAGCAGCTCAGTGGAGCTTTGGTAACGACGGATCTCTCTGAGACACGGTGCCGGGCTTGTAACGGGGAGGCTCTCCTGCGCGCAGCCTTGGCGGCGAGCTGTATCCTGTAGGCTTTGCCACGGGTGGATTTGCGAGCGGTTTGCTTGGTTCTGGCCATGGCGCTAGCTTCCTTCTTAGACAGTCGGAGTATAGCCTCGAAATGCCCATGTGAAATGTATAAAGCCGGCAGTGGCATCTGCTGATTGGACACCATCTCCCCACCACCCCGATTGGCCCGTTACGGAGGCCTCCTCTGTCGGCTATCGGAAGGGATGCTTTGCTTCTCTCTTTTTTTGACCGCGCACCCAAAACAGTACACTGCGCACCCAAAACAATACACTGCGCGCCCATAAAACACACTGTACGCCAAAAAACAATACACTTTGCGTGCGCCCGCAATAATACACTGCGCGCCCAAAACAATAGATCACTGCTGGCCTTTACACGCAATAATAGTCGCCATAGTCAAGAGTGAAATCTTGTGTTATAATTTAATGCTAGCCTGCTATGGCAAACGAGGCCAATAGTAAACTGCGCGGATGCAACTGCACACTGCGCGCAGGCAAAAGCACAATGTGCGCGCAAAAGTACACTGCCGGCCCTTTATGCGCAATAATAGTCGCTGAAGTCAAGAGTGAAATCTTGTGTTATAATTTAATGCTAGCCTGCTATGGCGAACGAGGCCAATAGTCCACTGCGCGCAGGCATTAGGACACTGCCGCGCGATAATATTCGCCAAAGTCAAGAGTAAAATCTTTTGTTCTAATCACCACATGTTCAGTAATGGCATTTCCCCCCTTTATTCAAATTACAACCTCTCACTTTCAGTTATTTGAAATGAAATAATCTCTCAAATATCACTATATCTAAAACAAGCCATAGAAAGTTGGTTGCAATTTCAATTAAATCATCCAGAAACGACAGAACAAACTCAAATACACTAATAGGAGAAAATATATATTTATTGATATTGTATGTTGTATAGCCTTACTTGTTGGTATCTCAGACGACCAGAACCTTAATAATAATCACCATACTTACTTCACATAGCACGGACATATAGTAGACTACTGACACTCACTCCTATGGAATGGGTATGGGGACTGGACACGCCGGGACCCAGACCCTACTGTTGTCGATCACACATATTAATGTCGTGTTCAGGGTGCTATCAGAGTTATCGGAAATACCTAGTTCCGACTGGGAAGTTTCACTTGAATGACCCTCCAAGTAGGAATTACAAGTGAGAAATAGTGAAAATGTTGTTGCCAATCTTATTGGTTTAAGAATTGTTCCGACTTCAAAACCACTTGAACACAATCATGTGGGAGTTACAACTTCCCATTTTCCACGAGAATGTGAAGTTGGCATAATACAGCATTCAAGTGCTAGTCGGTACTAGGAAACGGACATTTCTGACTTGCTAACTGGTTGAACGCGTTACAATAGCCTAAGTATATAATATGATTGACATAACCACAATAGAAAGGCCTTGGAAGTGCCATAAGTGAAAGCCGACATATTTCATAATTTTTACATTAACCTCTTTAACATGTATTAAATGAATAATGAAGAAAATTGTGTAATTTAGACTCTACGAAATATGAAATGCATTATGAAGAAAATCGTGTACTGTTGCCTACACGGAAAAGGGGCCTTTCTGACCAAAAGTGCACCAGTATCCCAAAGTATTAATCGAAATCAAGCATAGAAAACAGCGTTAGCATTAATAAAACAATTTTTCCCACGAATTAAGTTGCACGTAAATGTGTGTATTTTCTCACAAATGATGTTCAGAAAATCTCAAACAGTACATAGGCATACAACTACAATGTTTGAAACATTATTAAATAAAGACAACATTTCTGTATATTCATAACGTTTAATTAGCCATAATAAAGAAAATAAAGAAAAATAGGCTATCCGTTTATGGTAGTTGTGTGTTAAATTGCTGTCTTTTCACACGAATTAAGTAGCACATAAATTCGTGTCTTTTCACACAGAAACGCACGAAATCTGATGAAATTCATTATGCTACCTGTGGTTTTCTCGAGCACGGTTATATGTCAGACATTTAAACGGCGACGGATAGCGGAATGCAAACCCCGTATTGAGTCAATACTGTCATCGATTGGTAAACATAATCCTTAACGTAAATATCCCAGGTTCGTACACAATGATTTTCCTTACATGTTGACTTTGCGCGCAGCCTTGGCGGCGAGCTGCATCCTGTAGGCTTTGCACCGGGTGGATTTGCGAGCGGTTTGCTTGGTTCTGGCCATGGCGCTAGCTTCCTTCTTAGACAGTCGGAGTATAGCCTCGAAATGCCCATGTGAAATGTATAAAGCCGGCAGTGGCATCTGCTGATTGGACACCATCTCCCCACCACCCCGATTGGCCCGTTACGGAGGCCTCCTCTGTCGGCAATCGGAAGGGATGCTTTGCTTCTCTTTTTTTTGACCGCGCACCCAAAACAGTACACTGCGCACCCAAAACAATACACTGCGCGCCCATAAAACACACTGTACGCCAAAAAACAATACACTTTGCGTGCGCCCGCAATAATACACTGCGCGCCCAAAACAATAGATCACTGCTGGCCTTTACACGCAATAATAGTCGCCATAGTCAAGAGTGAAATCTTGTGTTATAATTTAATGCTAGCCTGCTATGGCAAACGAGGCCAATAGTACACTGCGCGGATGCAACTGCACACTGCGCTCAGGCAAAAGCACAATGTGCGCGCAAAAGTACACTGCCGGCCCTTTATGCGCAATAATAGTTGCGGAAGTCAAGAGTGAAATCTTGTGTTATAATTTAATGCTAGCCTGCTATGGCAAACGAGGCCAATAGTCCACTGCGCGCAGGCATTAGGACACTGCCGCGCGATAATATTCGCCAAAGTCAAGAGTAAAATCTTTTGTTCTAATCACCACATGTTCAGTAATGGCATTTCCCCCCTTTATTCAAATTACAACCTCTCACTTTCAGTTATTTGAAATGAAATAATCTCTCAAATATCACTATATCTAAAACAAGCCATAGAAAGTTGGTTGCAATTTCAATTAAATCATCCAGAAACGACAGAACAAACTCAAATACACTAATAGGAGAAAATATATATTTATTGATATTGTATGTTGTATAGCCTTACTTGTTGGTATCTCAGACGACCAGAACCTTAATAATAATCACCATACTTACTTCACATAGCACGGACATATAGTAGACTACTGACACTCACTCCTATGGAATGGGTATGGGGACTGGACACGCCGGGACCCAGACCCTACTGTTGTCGATCACACATATTAATGTCGTGTTCAGGGTGCTATCAGAGTTATCGGAAATACCTAGTTCCGACTGGGAAGTTTCACTTGAATGACCCTCCAAGTAGGAATTACAAGTGAGAAATAGTGAAAATGTTGTTGCCAATCTTATTGGTTTAAGAATTGTTCCGACTTCAAAACCACTTGAACACAATCATGTGGGAGTTACAACTTCCCATTTTCCACGAGAATGTGAAGTTGGCATAATACAGCATTCAAGTGCTAGTCGGTACTAGGAAACGGACATTTCTGACTTGCTAACTGGTTGAACGCGTTACAATAGCCTAAGTATATAATATGATTGACATAACCACAATAGAAAGGCCTTGGAAGTGCCATAAGTGAAAGCCGACATATTTCATTATTTTTACATTAACCTCTTTAACATGTATTAAATGAATAATGAAGAAAATTGTGTAATTTAGACTCTACGAAATATGAAATGCATTATGAAGAAAATCGTGTACTGTTGCCTACACGGAAAAGGGGCCTTTCTGACCAAAAGTGCACCAGTATCCCAAAGTATTAATCGAAATCAAGCATAGAAAACAGCGTTAACATTAATAAGGGTGGCAGGTAGGTTAGTGGGTTAGAGCGTTGTGCCAGTAACCGAAAGGTCGCTGGTTCTAGTCCCCGGGCCGACTAGGTGAAAAATCTGTCGATGTGACCTTAAGCAAGGCACTTAACCCTAAATGCTCCTGTAAGTCGCTCTGGATAAGAGCATCTGCTAAATGACTAAAATGTAATAAAACAATTTTTCCCACGTAAAGTGTGTATTTTCTCACAAATTATGTTCAGAAAATCTCAAACAGTACATAGGCATACAACTACAATGTTTGAAACATTATTAAATAAAGACAACATTTCTGTATAATAAAGAAAAATAGGCTATCCGTTTATGGTTGTTGTGTGTAGCCTACTGGATAAATTGGTGTCTTTTCGCACGAATTAAGTAGCACATAAATTCGTGTCTTTTCACACAGAAACGCACAAAATCTGCTGAAATACATTACGCTACCTGTGGCTTTCTCGAGCACAGTTATATGTCAGACATTTGAGCGGCTAGGGATAACGGAAAGCAAACCCCGTATTGAGTCAAAACTATCATCTATTGGTAAACATAATCCTTAACGTAAATATCCCAGGTTAGTACACAACGATTTTCCTTGCATGTTTTGCTAGGTCCTGCAGGACATCACCCCCTTCATCTTCCTGGAATAAAAAATCACACACAAACACAGACATTCTTTCAATGTTGGGAACACATTTTACATGAACATTTAAATCAAGATGGATTACGAGATGCCCAGGCTGATGCGCAAAGGCAACTATTGCTTATATATTTGGAGTTCATGTTAAATGTAATTTTAAATTATAATTCAATTACATTTACTGATTAAGCCAACTCAAACATTTTCAGTTTATGCTACTCAGAATATTTATTCATCTTTCTCATTGCAATATCTCAAGAGAACTTAATAATTTCAAGCATGAAAATGAAACATAAATATCCTGAGTTAACTTAACATTTATTCGTTTTTTCAATCTATCTTCTGATTACCCATAACTCAAAAACATAGACTTGTTACAACTCAAAATCATTTACCACCAAACTTAAAATATTTGTGGCAACTGATTGCCTTAAAAATAATAAGTACTCTTGACTTAAAGGTCAAACAAAAAAACATAATCTATTCAGATGTTTAGTAGAAACTTTTCTTGCCCAGTCTTTTAGCAAAAAATATGAAATAAAAAAACATAAATAAAAAAATAACAATTAACAAGTCTACTTCTGGGCATTTTGTTTATACTTTAAGATGAACTATGTAATAGTAGAACATATTCAAACTCAGAAAAGCTAAAATTACATTAAGAAAATAACAGTTTATAAGCTATTTGTGATATAATGATAATACAACATTACCAGGAGGGCATCAGCAAGTCTTGGGTGGTGACCAAACATTTGTTTAGAAAGATTATTTGCCCACACCTGTGCCTTTTAGCACAAAATGAAACGATCTATTTAATAATAATAGTAATATAACAATAATAGTAATACAAATCATTAAGAATTAAAAAGAGAATTAAATAAACAATTACAAAGGCACACTTTTGGCCATCTGGTTGTAAACTTGCAGTGCAGCAATGTATAAACAAATTGCTTGTAAATTCTTCACAACTAAAACTGCTAAAATTTCAAAAACGGTACATTAACATGTACAAAGGCAGTGTTTAGCCTTCCTTTGGCTATCTGGTTCAAATCTAGCAACTTCAGGGTGCACTGTATAGTTTTAGAAAATTAATTCAAACTCGAAAAGCAAAATTAACAATATTAATAAGACAATAAAAATGATTTAACCATTTCCATAACTGAATAAACATCCCATCCTCAGAAGAAAATAAAGTCCCTATAACACTGTTTCCAACTAGAAAGGTTACTAAAGTAAAGTAGCCTGAAACTTTGAGGACAGTTTATTTATTTATGAAAATGTATCAATGAAGAGCTTTCCTTTCTGATAAAAATGTACTTCCCAAAGCTATATAGTACACCTTTTAAAAACAAATGACATAGTGTATAAATATGGAGGATATATTTATTCATGATTCAAATTGAAAGTCCAAAGAGAAAACAAAGCAAGATCAAATTAATAGTATTATTTTACTACGCTACTAGGAAAAATCATGCCATAATTAAATGTATGATGTAAAAGCTTAAAATGGAAATACTTCAATTAAAATCTAAAATATAATAGTTTTATTTTAGCCTTTCCCCTTTATAATTTTCAATTTGACATTTTATCTTTTGAATTTTACGTTTTACATTTGACATTGACATTTTCAGATTCACCTTTTACATTTTGATTTAAGCTTTTCATTTAGAAGTGACAGGTGTCAATTTAAATGAGGAGGCATGGCCCAACGGCTGGTGGGAGGGTCTGAAACGACTTCCAGCTGACAGTTGAAGCTTTGCATTTTAAATTTGACTTTTTAAATTTAATTATGGCATGATTTTTCCTAGTAGTGTAGTAAAATAATAATATTTTTAATTTGATCTCGCTTCATTTTCCCTTTGGCCTTTCAATTTGAATTATGAATAAAAATATCCTCCATATATAAACACTTAATTCAACCCTGAATTTCAGTTTTAACAACAATAAAATGTACATTAAAACGTACAAAGACAGTGTGTACTTTGTGCCATTTGGCTGAAAACCAGTTGAGTAGAGCAGCAACTTTAACATAAACAGTTGAACAGTATTCAACATGGACCTGACATGACATATTCTCATTATGGATTATGCTCTAACAGAGTGAGCCATCAGAATCCACCACTCCTTTTTGGATCTTCAGTTACACATACAACATCAGCTCATTTTTAAGAGTCTGCAGCTTGGGTGACAGTTTAGAGTCATCAAGACCAAGTAAGATTTTCTGTGTGAACTCAAAAGTGTTTGTCAGTCCCTTGGGATAGCTGAGATGTAGTGCATAAATCAGGCCGAACATTACCAGGAAGGCATCAGCAAGCCTGGGGAGATTGACAACCACATCACCCTCTAGGACGACAGAGACTCTCACTGGGTGGTAGTGAACTGGGCTTGTGGCATCATCACTGACTGTTGTAAGGAGGACCACTGATGCATCCCACAGGTCTGGCTCATCCGTATCATCCTTTAAAAAATGAAAGGGAGAACATATACTAATCACATTTACTGAAACTATGGCTGTGGCAATTTTGATTACAGTTGGATGTAGGGGTGGAACGGTACATGTATTTGTATTGAACCGAAATGGTACGGGCGTCTCGGTACGGTACATGAATTTACACGGAGAATACACAGTATAAAAATAAATAAAACTTGAGTGCAAATTAATTAATGTAATCCGGAACTACTGTTAGACAAGCGGTTCTTTAGGGACACCTAATCTGTAGCCCTGCCCTTAGCTCTGAAGCTCCCGAGCCCCGCCTACATGTCGAGTCAGTCAGTCCAGTCCAAATGAAGAGTCCACATGAAGCGAACTAGTCCCTTCCAAATACAACAAAACACGGACGTAGCTGTATCCCTTCTCGCCTCGACCACAAATGGCCTCCAGGCCCGTTTGATTCGCTGTTTGCTCCGGTATTAGCTGTTAGCTTCGCCGTTAGCGTGTGAAGCTAACACCAAAACTCGTCAACTGCTCTGTGTAACCGAAGCTGCTCTTTTAACATCCCTGCTCTGTGCATTCACATATGAGAGCAGCGCTTGTCTCCCATATCACACTACTAGCTGATTGTCTTATTTTGTTTACAAGTTACAGATGGAGTCTGGAGACGATGCAGGGTACTTCTTGTTTACTGTTTACATCTTACTTTATACACTTCAAGCTGTTACAGCTAGCTCAGTGGACAGCCTGAGACATGCACAATAAAAAAATGTGCCTTCTGCATTTTTGTTTTGCTTTCCCCTCCATTGTACCAAACCGAACCGTGATGTCTGAACCGAGGTATGAACCGAACCGTGACTTCTGTGTACTGTTCCACCCCTAGTTGGATGTCATTTAAATAACAATAAATACACAAGTCTGAAAGACTCCTGTTCATTCTGCTGCGTTGTGCTCTCGTTGCTGAGAAAGTGAGATTACTTTTATGTGTTCCACTTTGAGGCTAATGACAGCTACTTGATTTTCTTTGCAGTTGATTTTTCTGATGCTGTAATGGGCTCAAAATGACACTTCACACTTATAAACATCTTGCCAGAGGTTTGTAGTTGAAACACTGGTACATATACAGAAATTCTAGTGTGTTGGAAATGAAATGAAGATATTAATTTGTTAATTTACAGTACAATAGGCCTGATATCTCTTTACTGGGACTTACCACACATGTTCTGAAAAATACAGAGACTTCCTCTAGTAGATAATCAGGAAGGGCATGGAGAACAGTGGTACGCCTTGTGTGGACATCATGTAATTCCTAAGAAGATTACAATAGTGTTGTGACAAGTTTACTTATCAAACCCAATGACAAACAGTCCCAACTTATTAATTAATTAATTAATTAATTAATTAATTGCCAATATCTGCACATAAATCCACTAATAACCTGCTGACTGGTGCAATTGTGGAATTAAAAAGCTTATTTGAAGCATTAAACTCCCAATATTACACTAAGACTACCTGTGAAATGTATAATCACCTGTGTATCATGGCCTTTGAAAATGTTTGCCAAAGCATCTGCAGTCTTTTCAGTTTTGGAAGCTTTCTTTCTAAATAAGGCCATCAAACGAGGAGTGTGGCGATCAAGCTCGGCATAGAAAGTGTTAGGTAGGTTCTGGTTAGTTATCCGTTGGAACTCTGCATATACCTCCATTGAGGAAAGGACAGTAACAGTAATTATTTATTTTAGGATGAATGAAATTAGGCAACATTACACACAATGTGACATACAGTAGCAAAGATAAAAACAGAAAAAATTACCTACAAAATGAATTTATTTATTAAATTGATGATGTTTTTACCTCAGACTGCATATGAAGAGCAGGCCAGAGGTCCATTAGCTCTTTCACCGATGGGCAGGACATTACAATAGTCTGTCATCGCAAGGCAAACGTGTTCTGCATCATCTTACTAATAAGGGGTAGGTTTCTCTCAGTCTTCTTTACTTCCTCAACAATAGCCTGCCTCAAAAGGTCAAGGCTTGAGGGATCCTCTCCTTGAGGAAAGTTAGGCAGAAAGTTGACCTTTGCACACTTAGGCCTTTTGATGTTGGAGTGTGAAGGTTCATTCTCAGGGTTTTTTCGGCTTCTTTCCCAGCATTTACAGCGACCTCCTGACATCCAGCCCTTCTCATCTTGGTCCTGTAATTGCCCATTTTTAACTTGATGCTTTTCTTCCAGCCATTCCATCCATTGTCAGATCCTTCTTCTTTTAAACAGGGGTGTTTCCTCACAAGAGCTTCAGCCACCATTGCTCTCTCTTTATCACTGGGGTAAGCCTTAAAATCATATACAGTGGGGCAGGGGCGGTGTGTTCAATAGGGCGATATGGGCGACGCACTGCCAAACGGGAAAAGGAAGGGATTTTTTTTCTAATCAATTATATCACGGCAACAGTAGTTATCAGTGTTGTAATCTAGACGTCTGATCTGCCACATTGCCACTAAATGTCCAATCAGGCTAAAGTCGTGCTTCAAATGCCCGCCCCCCTTTTGGGGCGATTTCAGTCAGGTTGAAAATCGCCCAGAAGTCTCTCATAGCCTCTAATGTAAAATAAAAAAAAATCAAATATCAGAGCTTTCAATACAATCTCTATGGGTTTCTGAGGGCTTGCACTTACGCGCTTTCATCATACGTAACGTAACCATGAACGTAACTAAAAAAAGAGCGGGTAGCCTCATCAATCAATTCACTACTACTGTGAAAATGGCTATAGCGTTCAGTGCAACTCGATTGTCTCTTTGAAATAAGTTACTTTTTGTCGGCGAACAAATGAAGATAAATTGGCAACGAAACAATTAGGACCTCCCAGACCAAACTTAATAATTCAACAGGTTTCTACTAAAGGGGGGAAGTCCTACACCCGAGGATTTTCCAAAAATTGGTACGAACGAAAAACCTGGCTAGCAGGCTGCGATGTAGCTAATGCAGTCTTCTGCTACCCCCTGCTTACTCTTTCACCCTGAAGGCGGCACGGCAGACAGCACCGCTTGGACAGCGACTGGTGTGTAACGGACATGCACCATCTTTCAGGAAAGATTAAGAAACATGAGCTGTCAAAGACCCACATGGATAGCTGTTTGAGATTGTCTGCTTTGGGGAGAGTGAACATTCCCACTCAACTGGATGAGGGATACAGGCTAGCTGTCCGCCGCCACAACGATGAGGTTAGTGTTGATAATCACAAGTTTACTGGAGAACTGAAACTGACAAGGCTGACAAGATAGGACCCTTTTGTCCATTGTTATTGGATAGGAACAGAACTTATAACCAGCTCCTGACCTAAATAGATCTTAGCACAACATTTTACTCAACATATCATATTCCATATTCACTATAACAAATATATTTACTACGACATTAGCAAGAACCGCCACATCCTCAGCCGGCTAATCCATTGTGTGAAGTTTTGCGGAGTGTTTGAGTTAGCTTTGCGAGGCAAAGATGAAACTGAGGGCTCCACCAACCCTGGTAAGCCAACACTTTTGAGATCAGTCAATAAATGCTTCTGGTATTGACTTATATGCTGCCCCTGTCTTCATGTTGTTGCTGGACATATCTTTTTTAAAATGTGTGTAGGTCACCTAAATCATCAGAAAAATTGCACCCCCTGAGAATTTTTTCAGGAGCCGCCACTGCAGTGGGGAGAACAAGTATTTGATACACTGCCGATTTTGCAGGTTTTCCTACTTACAAAGCATGTAGAGGTCTGTAATTTTTATCATAGGTACACTTCAACTGTGAGAGATGTTATCTAAAACAAAAATCCAGAAAATCACATTGTATGATTTTAAAGTAATTAATTTGCATTTTATTGCATGACATAAGTATTTGATCACCTACCAACCAGTAAGAATTCCGGCTCTCACAGACCTGTTAGTTTTTCTTTAAGAAGCCCTCCTGTTCTCCACTCATTACCTGTATTAACTGCACCTGTTTGAACTCGTTACCTGTATAAAAGACACCTGTCCACACACTCAATCAAACAGACTCCAACCTCTCCACAATGGCCAAGACCAGAGAGCTGTGTAAGGACATCAGGGATAAAATTGTAGACCTGCACAAGGCTGGGATGGGCTACAGGACAATAGGCAAGCAGCTTGGTGAGAAGGCAACAACTGTTGGCGCAATTATTAGAAAATAGAAGAAGTTCAAGATGACGGTCAATCACCTTCGGTCTGGGGCTCCATGCAAGATCTCACCTCGTGGGGCATCAATGATCATGTTGAAGGTGAGGGATCAGCCCAGAACTACACGGCAGGACCTGGTCAATGACCTGAAGAGAGCTGGGACCACAGTCTCAAAGAAAACCATTAGTAACACACTACGCCGTCATGGATTCAAATCCTGCAGCGCACGCAAGGTCCCCCTGCTCAAGCCAGCGCATGTCCAGGCCCGTCTGAAGTTTGCCAATGACCATCTGGATGATCCAGAGGAGGAATGGGAGAAGGTCATGTGGTCTGATGAGACAAAAATAGAGCTTTTTGGTCTAAACTCCACTCGCCGTGTTTGGAGGAAGAAGAAGGATGAGTACAACCCCAAGAACACCATCCCAACCCTGAAGCATGGAGGTGGAAACATCATTCTTTGGGGATGCTTTTCTGCAAAGGGGACAGGACGACTGCACCATATTGAGAGGAAGATGGATGGGGCCATGTATCGCGAGATCTTGGCCAACAACCTCCTTCCCTCAGTAAGAGCATTGAAGATGGGTCGTGGCTGGGTCTTCCAGCATGACAACGACCCGAAACACACAGCCAGGGCAACTAAGGAGTGGCTCCGTAAGAAGCATCTCAAGGTCCTGGAGTGGCCTAGCCAGTCTCCAGACCTGAACCCAATAGAAAATCTTTGGAGGGAGCTGAAAGTCTGTATTGCCCAGCGACAGCCCCGAAACCTGAAGGATCTGGAGAAGATCTGTATGGAGGAGTGGGACAAAATCCCTGCTCCAGTGTGTGCAAACCTGGTCAAGACCTACAGGAAACGTATGATCTCTGTAATTGCAAATAAAGGTTTCTGTACCAAATATTAAGTTCTGCTTTTCTGATGTATCAAATACTTACGTCATGCAATAAAATGCAAATTATTTTCTTAAAAATCATACAATGTGATTTTCTGGATTTTTTTACATTCCGTCTCTCACAGTTGAAGTGTACCTGTGATAAAAATTACAGACCTCTACATGCTTTGTAAGTAGGAAAACCTGCAAAGTCGGCAGTGTATCAAATACTTGTTCTCCCCACTGTATGGTAGATGTCAGTTTGTCTAAAACATTGTGCTTTTGGTCCCTTGACAACTGAAGAGGTCTTTCATTCTTTTCAAATTCAGCATTCCCATCTCTAAGTGTCAACGTCAAATGCAAATGTGGGAATTTGTAAAGGACCTGGAGGCCATCTGCTCAGACGTTCTGGGGATGACACATCTGAAAGGGTATCAGTTGATGCAAGAGAACTGGAATCCTGTCTAACTGTATTTGGTCACCTACAAACAAGCAAGATTTCTGGCTCTCACAGACCTGTAACTTCTTATTTAAGAGTCTCCTCTGTCCTCCACTTGTTACCTGTATTAATGGCACCTGTTTGAACTTGTTATCAGTATAAAAGACACCTGTCCACAACCTCAAACAGTCACACTCCAAACTCCACTATGGCCAAGACCAAAGAGCTGTCAAAGGACACCAGAAACAAAATTGTAGACCTGCACCAGGCTGGGAAGACTGAATCTGCAATAGGTAAGCAGCTTGGTTTGAAGAAATCAACTGTGGGAGCAATTATTAGGAAATGGAAGACATACAAGACAAGACCACTGATAATCTCCCTCGATCTGGGGCTCCACGCAAGATCTCACCCCGTGGGGTCAAAATGATCACAAGAATGGTGAGCAAAAATCCCAGAACAACACGGGGGGACCTAGTGAATGACCTGCAGAGAGCTGGGACCAAAGTAACAAAGCCTACCATCAGTAACACACTACGCCGCCAGGGACTCAAATCCTGCACTGCCAGACATGTCCCCCTGCTTAAGCCAGTACATGTCCAGGCCCGTCTGAAGTTTGCTAGAGTGCATTTGGATGATCCAGAAGAGGATTGGGAGAATGTCATATGGTCAGATGAAACCAAAATATAACTTTTTGGTAAAAAGTAAACTCGTCGTGTTTGGAGGACAAAGAATGCTGAGTTGCATCCAAAGAACACCATACCTACTGTGAAGCATGGGGGTGGAAACATCATGTTTTGGGGTTGTTTTTCTGCAAAGGGACCAGGACGACTGATCCGTGTAAAGGAAAGAATGAATGGGGCCATGTATCGTGAGATTTTGAGTGAAAACCTCCTTCCATCAGCAAGGGCATTGAAGATGAAACGTGGCTGGGTCTTTCAGCATGACAATGATCCCAAACACACCGCCCGGGCAACGAAGGAGTGGCTTCGTAAGAATCATTTCAAGGTCCTGGAGTGGCCTAGCCAGTCTCCAGATCTCAACCCCATAGAAAATCTTTAGAGGGAGTTGAAAGTCTGTGTTGCCCAGCGACAGCCCCAAAACATCACTGCTCTAGAGGAGATCTGCATGGAGGAATGGGCCAAAATAACAGCAACAGTGTGTGAAAACCTTGTGAAGACTTACAGAAAACGTTTGACCTGTGTCATTGCCAACAAAAAGGTATATAACAAAGTATTGAGAAACTTTTGTTATTGACCAAATACTTATTTTCCACCATAATTTGCAAATAAATTCATAAAAAATCCTACAATGTGATTTTCTGGATTTTTTTTCTCATTTTGTCTGTCATAGTTGACGTGTACCTATGATGAAAATTAAAGGCCTCTCTCATCTTTTTAAGTGGGAGAATTTGCACAATTGGTGGCTGACTAAATACTTTTTTCCCCCACTGTACATGATGGTATGACCAGGTGCTTCTAAATGGTACTCTTCTGGCATTACCAATGGATAGTTGTGCTCTATAAATGTCTTCCTTAGCTTATAAGAGGACAACTCTGCACCTTTGGAGGTTGCACTAAATACAACATTAGAGTCCATGACAGCACTGACAACTTCATTGAGTGTGGAATCTGTGATATTGTGACCATGTCTCTGCAATATATCATTAATTGCATCCTTGATCAATGGCTGAGATAAAGAGAAGATCTGATTCAAGTGATCAACTATTTCTTGTGAAGCTGTGTTTGACACATGAAGGATAGCCTGCATCTTTAGAAATAAAGATGCTGCATTAAGTTTGAGCTGATTTTTAGTTTTGAAGTATCACACTGCTCATCATCCTGCATTTCTGTGCTCTGAACTGGACACTCTTCATCCACATCAATAGCGACGTTAGAGTTGGTGGCTTGGAGATTCTGAGTATGTTCATAGACAATGTCACTACCAAAGTCTGACGCAAGACTCGCTTGATGCACTCTACTTTTATGGGAATTAAAAGAAGCGTATACATTTGTGCTATAGTTACAACCTTTGTATGGGCATACCACTGTCTCATGCTTTTTTAAGTGTGTTCTTATGTGACTGAGGAGTACAGACTCAGAAAAAGGTTTCTGAAATGTGCATAAAGGACACTTGAAAGTCACAAGTTCCTGAATCTGCTTTGCATTCCTGTTATGTTCTTGAGTATGATATCTTGACAGATGAGTACTCAGTGCACTAAGTGTCTGAAATGTGCACATGCAATCATCATGGAGGCATGGGAGCGGGCTCATTTTTGAAAAGTGGCTGTGCTGCAGTCTGCAGTGTTTAAATAAATATTTTCTAGTGGTAAAAGAAGCTGAACACAACTTACAGTGCCAAGTCATATTTGTTGCAGCAACCTGAAAACACACAAAAAAATATTATTTTACAGGACACCTGTCATGAAGTTTAAACCTCCATCAGAACTATCAAAAACTGCAGTCATATATTCCTCATACTAAAAGTGTACAACAATATAGCTACACCAACATTGATTAAAACAAAGTAGATGTGTAAGATGCCTGTTAGACTATTCAAAACATTGTATTAAACAAATAAGTCAAAGTTAGGTAACGTTGGGCTGGTAGCATCCATAAATTCTTATCGTAGCAATAACAAAAAACATTATACAAAAAAATGAACCAGCTAATTCAACTTGCAGAGAATAGCCTAAGGCACAACACGTGGAGTTAGCTTCTGCTTTCACTCACAACACTGACACAGCTCCAGCACAGATTTCAAGTTTTTATTGAGTAGTACATGATACCTTACTATCCACCGCTGCACGTTGGGCTCAACCAGTTTTTTACAACTACATTAGCCTAGCCATGTAGCCTATACAGCAAGCTAACAGGCAGGATGACTTTGCATGTTAGCTTGCTAACCTAACGGATAACCGCTTTACATTGCTAACGTGACTCACTTTGTCCGTCTTAAAAACACGTTGAACCTCCAGAAACAAACATTCAAGCAAGTTTTATGTTGACTACTTACATTCACAACTCAATTGTGCAGAGCTGAGTGTTACCCTCCGGTCTCCTGCTCTTCTCCTCAGCTCCGGTCTGCTGCCTGAAGAGGAAGTGCACGCAAATACTACAAAATAAAATATGTGAGCGCATATATGTAATTTGTTAACTAGCAAACCTTGTAACAAGCAAACTATTAACAATTAATTCTTTATAAACGTATATACAGTGGGGGAAAAAAGCATTTAGTCAGCCACCAATTGTGCAAGTTCTCCCACTTAAAAAGATGAGAGAGGCCTGTAATTTTCATCATAGGTACACGTCAACTATGACAGACAAATTGAGGAAAAAAAATCCAGAAAATCACGTTGTAGGATTTTTAATGAATTTATTTGCAAATTATGGTGGAAAATAAGTATTTGGTCACCTACAAACAAGCAAGATTTCTGGCTCTCACAGACCTGTAACTTCTTCTTTAAGAGGCTACTCTGTCCTCCACTCGTTACCTGTATTAATGGCACCTGTTTGAACTTGTTATCAGTATAAAAGACACCTGTCCACAACCTCAAACAGTCACACTCCAAACTCCACTATGGCCAAGACCAAAGAGCTGTCAAAGGACACCAGAAACAAAATTGTAGACCTGCACCAGGCTGGGAAGACTGAATCTGCAATAGGTAAGCAGCTTGGTTTGAAGAAATCAACTTTGGGAGCAATTATTAGGAAATGGAAGACATACAAGACCACTGATAATCTCCCTCGATCTGGGGCTCCACGCAAGATCTCACCCCGTGGGGGTCAAAATGATCACAAGAACGGTGAGCAAAAATCCCAAACCACACAGGGGGACCTAGTGAATGACCTGCAGAGAGCTGGGACCAAAGTAACAAAGCCTACCATCAGTAACACACTACGCCGCCAGGGACTAAAATCCTGCAGTGCCAGACGTGTCCCCCTGCTTAAGCCAGTACATGTCCAGGCCCGTCTGAAGTTTGCTAGAGTGCATTTGGATGATCCAGAAGAGGATTGGGAGAATGTCATAAGAAACCAAAATATAACTTTTTGGTAAAAACTCAACTCGTCGTGTTTGGAGGACAAAGAATGCTGAGTTGCATCCAAAGAACACCATACCTACTGTGAAGCATGGGGGTGGAAACATCATGCTTTGGGGCTGTTTTTCTGCAAATGGACCAGGACGACTGATCCGTGTAAAGGAAAAAATGAATGGGGCCATGTATCGTGAGATTTTGAGTGAAAACCTCCTTCCATCAGCAAGGGCATTGAAGATGAAACGTGGCTGGGTCTTTCAGCATGACAATGATCCCAAACACACCGCCCGGGCAACGAAGGAGTGGCTTCGTAAGAAGCATTTCAAGGTCCTGGAGTGGCCTAGCCAGTCTCCAGATTTCAACCCCATAGAAAATCTTTGGAGGGAGTTGAAAGTCCGTGTTGCCCAGCGACAGCCCCAAAACATCACTGCTCTAGAGGAGATCTGCATGGAGGAATGGGCCAAAATACCAGCAACAGTGTGTGAAAACCTTGTGAAGACTTACAGAAAACGTTTGACCTGTGTCATTGCCAACAAAGGGTATATAACAAAGTATTGAGAAACTTTTGTTATTGACCAAATACTTATTTTCCACCATAATTTGAAAATAAATTCATAAAAAATCCTACAATGTGATTTTCTGGATTTTTTTTTCTCATTTTGTCTGTCATAGTTGACGTGTACCTATGATGAAAATTACAGGCCTCTCTCATCTTTTTAAGTGGGAGAACTTGCACAATTGGTGGCTGACTAAATACTTTTTTCCCCCACTGTACACGTATGTGTGTGTGTGTGTGTGATATTTTATATATACAAATCTGACGCAATTGATTTATTCTCAATTCGTTCTTGATTTGATTCATTTGTTCTTTCAAAATAAGACAAATTCATGTTTAATCCACATAGTTTCAAGTAAAAAAAAAAAAAGTTAAGTAGCAGTTACATAACATTTTTAAATGTTCATATTATTCAAAAATTACAAGTTCAATAAACTCAAAAAGAAGAAAATTGCTACTGGCACTCAACATTTTTAAGTAAGTACAACTTTTAAGAACATTTTAAGTTTACACTACTTATTAAAATTAATTATTTTGAACATTCAAGTTTACAGTGTAGTAGACTACTGACACTCAATCGTATGGAATGGGTATGGGGACTACATTATGCTACCTGTGGCTTTCTCATGCACGGTTATACGTCAGACATTTAAACGGCTAGGGATAGCGGAAAGTAAACCCCGTATTGAGTCAATACTGATATCTATTGGTAAACATAATCCTTAACATAAATATCCCAGGTTAGTACACAACGATTTTCCTTACATGTTGTGCTAGGTCCTGCAGGACATCACCCCCTTCATCTTCCTGTAAAAGAAATAACACAAACACAAACATTCTTTCAATGTTGGGAACAAATTTTACTCACTTTTGTTGCCAGCGATTTAGACATTAATGGCTGTGTGTTATGTTATTCTGAGGGGACAGCAAATTTACACTGTTATACAAGCTGTACACTCACTACTTTACATTGTAGCAAAGTGTCATTTCTTCAGTGATGTTACATGAAAAGATATACTCAAATATTTACAAAAATGTGAGGGGTGTACTCACTTTTGTGAGATACTGTGTGTGTGTGTGTGTGTATATATATATATATATATATATATATATATATATATATATATATATATATATATATATACATATACACACACAGTGGGGAAAAAAAGTATTTAGTCAGCCACCAATTGTACAAGTTCTCCCACTTAAAAAGATGAGAGAGGCCTGTAATTTTCATCATAGGTCAACTATGACAGAGAAAATGAGATTTTTTTTCCCAGAAAATCACATTGTTGGATTTTTAATGATTTTATTTGCAAATTATGGTGGAAAATAAGTATTTGGTCAATAACAAAAGTTACTCAATACTTTGTTATATACCCTTTGTTGGCAATGACACAGGTCAAACGTTTTCTGTATGTCTTCACAAGGTTTTCACACACTGTTGCTGGTATTTTGGCCCATTCCTCCATGCAGATCTCCTCTAGAGCAGTGATGTTTTGGGGCTGTCGCTGGGCAACACGGACTTTCAAAGACTCCCTCCAAAGATTTTCTACGGGGTTGAGATCTGGAGACTGGCTAGGCCACTCCAGGACCTTGAAATGCTTCTTACGAAGCCACTCCTTCGTTGCCCGGGCGGTGTGTTTGGGATCATTGTCATGCTGAAAGACCCAGCCACGTTTCATCTTCAATGCCCTTGCTGATGGAAGGAGGTTTTAACTCAAAATCTCACGATACATGGCCCCATTCATTCTTTCCTTTACACGGATCAGTCGTCCTGGTCCCTTTGCAGAAAAACAGCCCCAAAGCATGATGTTTCCACCCCCATACTTCACAGTAGGTATGGTGTTCTTTGGATGCAACTCAGCATTCTTTGTCCTCCAAACACGACGAGTTGAGTTTTTACCAAAAAGTTATATTTTGGTTTCATCTGACCATATGACATTCTCCCAATCCTCTTCTGGATCATCCAAATGCACTCTAGCAAACTTCAGACGGGCCTGGACATGTACTGGCTTAAGCAGGGGGACACGTCTTGAACTGCAGGATTTGAGTCCCTGGCGGCGTAGTGTGTTACTGATGGTAGGCTTTGTTACTTTGGTCCCAGCTCTGGAATATTTTTTTCTCATATAAATTAAAAAACTGTTCGCTAGGTGTAGGCAAGACCATAAGCAAATAGGTAAACTGGGAATATACTAAAGAGTTAATCAGTGTGATTTTTCCACAAATAGACAGGTATTTACCTTTCCATGATAGCAAGATCTTATCTATTTTTGCTACCTTTCTATTAACATTTAGTGGAGTGAGATCATTTATTTATTTGGGGATATGTATCCACATCACCATCAGACTATTTTATTGGTAAACTACAAGGTAATGTAAAAGTTATATTTTTTAGTGATCCAATACCTAATATAGTACATTCATCATAATCTGGTTGTATTCCAGAGAGGTTAGAAAATGTATCTAGCACACTAACTTTATTAATGTTCTGATGGGTGGTGATTAAATAAATGTATTTATGTCCAGTGCATCCGGGGCAAATGATTTTCCCTATTCTTGAAATTCTTGCCAATAGAACAGAGGAGGTAAATCATCTGCAGTACATTGAAATTCCTGTGACTGTATTTACAGGCTAATCCTAGTGCAACACCAATTGTAGTTAACTTGCAGTGCATAGTCATTGTTGTTAAAGTGGCAATATGTAACTTTTTGGGTGGCCCGACCAAATTCACATAGAAATCAGTTACAGATCTTTCATTGTACTTGAAAGCAAGTCTAAGAAGCAGTAGATCTGTTCTAAAGTGTGCGTTATTTCTATGCTTCCTGTTCTTAAATTTTGTTTTTGAGTCTTTTACATTGGTTTTGTACAGCAGCTTCAAACAGCTGACATTAGCAACCATGACATGGCGGAGCGATTACTGCATAGTGTAGTTTTAAAATAAAAAATGCATTTCTATTTCTTGCATAATAAAGGTTTAGGAGCAGAAAGTGAGGTGGAAGCCATGCTCTGGTTGGTATGTTTACTTCAACTAATCTCCTAGAATGAATTGAGAATATACTGTACACTCAACACCACATGTATTTGGACAGTGAAGCTAAAATGTACAATTTTACTCTAAACTCCAGCATTTTGCATTTGAGATCAAATGTTTCATATGAGGCGATAGTGCAGAAGGTCACCTTTTTACAATTTAGAAATGAAAGCTCTTTATGTACAGTGAGGGGAAAAAAAGTAGTTGATCCCCTGCTGATGTTGTACGTTTGCCCACTGACAAAGAAATGATCAGTCTATAATTTTAATGGTAGGTTTATTTGAACAGTAAGAGACAGAATAACAACAACAAAAATCCAGAAAAACACATGTTAAAAATGTTATAAATTGATTTGCATTTTAATGAGGGAAATAAGTATTTGACCCCCTCTCAATCAGAAAGATTTCTGGCTCCCAGGTGTCTTTTATACAGGTAACGAGCTGAGATTAGGAGCACACTCTTAAAGGGAGTGCTCCTAATCTCAGTTTGTTACCTGTATAAAAGACACCTGTCCACAGAAGCAATCAATCAATCAGATTCCAAACTCTCCACCATGGCCAAGACCAAAGAACTCTCCAAGGATGTCAGGGACACGATTGTAGACCTACACAAGGCTGGAAGGGCTACAAGTCCATCGCCAAGCAGCTTGGTGAGAAGGTTAAAACAGTTGGTGCAATTATTTGCAAATGGAAGAAACACAAAATCAATTTTCCTCGGCCTGGGGCTCCATGCAAGATCTCACCTCGTGGAGTTTCAATGATCATGAGAACGGTGAGGAATCAGCCCAGAACTACACAGGAGGATCTTGTCAATGATCTCAAGGCAGCTGGGACCATAGTCACCAAGAAAACAATTGGTAACACACTACGCCGTGAAGGACTGAAATCCTGCAGCGCCCGCAAGGTCCCCCTGCTCAAGAAATCACATATACAGGCGCGTCTGAAGTTAGCCAATGAACATCTGAATGATTCAGAGGAGAACTGGGTGAAAGTGTTGTGGTCAGATGAGACCAAAATCGAGCTCTTTGGCATCAACTCAACTCACCGTGTTTGGAGGAGGAGGAATGCTGCCTATGACCCCAAGAACACCATCCCCACCGTCAAACATGGAGGTGGAAACATTATGCTTTGGGGGTGTTTTTCTGCTTTTTTGGGGGTGTTTTGGGGGTGTTTTTCTGGACGGGGCCATGTACTGTCAAATCTTGGGTGAGAACCTCCTTCCCTCAGCCAGGGCATTTAAAATGGGTCGTGGGTGGGTATTCCAGCATGACAATGACCCAAAACACACAGCCAAGGCAACAAAGGAGTGGCTCAAGAAGAAGCACATTAAGGTCCTGGAATGGCCTAGCCAGTCTCTAGACCTTAATCCCATAGAAAATCTGTGGAGGGAGCTGAAGGTTCGAGTTGCCAAACGTCAGCCTCGAAACCTTAATGACTTGGAGCAGAACTGCAAAGAGGAGTGGGACAAAATCCCTCCTGAGATGTGTGCAAACCTGGTGTCCAACTACAAGAAACGTCTGACCTCTGTGATTGCCAACAAGGGTTTTGCCACCAAGTACTAAGTCATGTTTTGCAGAGGGGTCAAATACTTAATTCCCTCATTAAAATGCAAATCAATTTACATCATTTTTGACATGCGGTTTTCTGGATTTTTTGTTTGTTATTCTTTCTCTCACTGTTCAAATAAACCTACCATAAAAATTATAGACTGATCATGTCTTTGTCAGTGGGCAAACGTACAAAATTAGCAGGGGATCAAATACTTTTTCCCCCTCACTGTAAGTAAACTATATTTCATTAAGGGTAGCTTTAGTTTAGATTAACTTATTCCAGTGTGAAGTAATTGGTAAACTGCTGGTCTGATCTGCAAAGCTACTGTGCATAAAAGTGCATCAGACCTTTTAAAGCACAGGAGGCAGGCCTATCTTTCAACACTGTTATGGCACCAGCAGGCAAATTTTGGCAGCTGGACAAGGGTCAATTAGTTGAATAAAAAAATGTCATACAGTTCATGTTCACTTTTCTGCTAGTAGGCAGCTATGCCTTCAATAGAATATAGGCTATTAACGGCTTTGATAAGCCTATGATGGATCGCACCTGGACTAAGTGTTCTGATCCCTTCCGAGTTTCACTGAAAAGCTTTCAAATAATCCAGAATGCCCCAGCAAAATGTGTGCTCATTGTTCACACAAAATATGAACTTGCACTATGCCAGTCAGTTCTTCCATTAAATGTGAGACATTTTGGCCTTGCTGCTGTAATTTTTAAATCACTGACCTAGGACACTTCAGAGCCATGGGACAAGCCTAGGCTGTTGGTCCAAGATGGCATAGCAGTGCAGTCGTGTTTTCTGTAGTGTCCTCATGTAAATAGCCTGTTGTTTTTTTTGTGTGTCTTTTTCGTATATATTTCTCAATTTCACTTTCCATCCTTTAACTAAATATACTTTTCTGCAACCCGCCTCACCCAATGTGGAACGAATTCTATTATTTCTTCATACATTTTTATCCAGAACCTAGCCAGCTAACTAGCTACTTGCTATTAGCCACCGTTAGCGGTGTCCGTGGTCGTGGCCTGCACTACCTACCAGCCAGCTCTAGCCTGGACAATTATCGGCCAGTCTGCACAGTCTGCACATCGCGCTTTCGAGCCAGAGCATATCGAATCTTATGCCGGAATCACTGAATCACTGGACCTTAACACCGGATCATCGCAACTAGCTAGCTGCAACCGAATGGCTGTTGTCGTTGTTGGCTAATTACCACTAATCACCACTGTCCTGAAGATAACCCCAGTTAGCCTTGAGCTAGCCTCGAGCCAGGCCCATCTCCCGGCTATCTACCTCTCTGTCAACGGGACGGGACCTCCCAGTGTTGACACGGAACCCTGCCGATCCATCACGACTGGTCTGCCAACGTATTCGTCTGATGTGGTTTCAAAAGGCTTCCCGTTGCGACGACCACGAAGATCCATCTGCTAGCCCTGGCCCGCTAGCACACGCAATCAACAGCCGTGCCTGTAGCGTAGCAGCCACTGAACTGCTCCCAGACATACTTATTGCTGTTCACTGGACCTTACTTATTGCTGTTCGCTGATGCCTGCTGGACTGTTCCTTTATACGGTACCCCATCCTGTTGATTTGTTTAGCCTCAGCTCAAACTTTCGTCTCCATTACCAGCTGTTGTCTTAGCGCTCTCTAATAACACCTGTGACTGCTTTATGCCTATCTCCCATGTCAATATGCCTTGCCTATTGCTGTTTCGGTTAGTTCTAAATGTACTTTTTTAATGTAGAGCCCCCAGTCCTGCTCAACCTGTCTCAGATAGATCCTTTGTCCCACCCCCCACACACGCGGAGACTGGCTCAATCGGTGCCTCCAGTGATGCTCTCTCTTTCATCTTTACCCAACGCTTAGGTTTACCTCCACTGTACTCATATCCTTCCATATCCTTGTCTGTACATAATGCCCTGAATCTATTCTACAACGCCCGGAAATCGGCCCCTTGTTTTCTCTGTACCCAACGCACTAGAAGACCAGTTCTTAAAGCCTTTAGCCGTATCCTTATTCTACTCCTCCTCTGTTCTTCTGGTGATGTAGAGGTTAACCAAGGCCATGTAGCCCCCTGTAGCCCCCAGTATCACTCCTGCTCCCCAGGCACTATCATTTGTTGACTTCTGTAATCGCAAAAGCCTTGGTTTCTTGCATGTTAACATCAGAAGCCTCCTCCCTAAGTTTGAGTTATTCACTGTGTTAGCACACTCAGCCAACCCTGATGTAACCGAATGGCTAGCAGTGTCTGAATCCTGAGATTCTGACATTTCCATTCCCAACTACAACATTTTCCGTCTAGATAGAACTGCCAAAGGGGGCGGAGTTGCAATCTACTGTAGAGATAGCCTGCAGAGCTCTATCATACTATCCAGGTCTGTGCCCAAACAGTTTGAGCTTCTACTTCTAAAAATCCACCTTTCCAGAAATAAGTCTCTCACTGTTGCCACTTGCTACAGACCCCCCTCAGCCCCCAGCTGTGCCCTGAACACCATATGTGAATTGATTGCCCCCCATCTATCCTCAGAGTTTGTATTGCTTGGTTACCTAAACTGGGATATGCTTAACACCCCTGCCGTCCTACAATCTAAACTAGATGCCCTCAATCTCACACAAATTATCAAGGAACCTACCAGGTACAACCCTAAATCCGTTAACATGGGCACCCTCATAGGTCCTCTGTAGCTCAATTGGTAGAGCATGGCGCTTGTAACGCCAGGGTAGTGGGTTCGATCCCCGGGACCACCCATACGTAAAAAATTTATGCACACATGACTGTAAGTCGCTTTGGATAAAAGCGTCTGCTAAATGGCATATTAGAAAACAGAAAAGAAAACAGCGCAGGAAGAAAACAGCGCCGGAGAAGATGGCTGCGGTTTTACAGCCCTCTAACCAATTGTACTATTATGTGTGTTTTTCCGCGTTATTTGTAATTTATTTTGTACATAATGTTTCTGCCATCGTCTCTTATAACCAAAAAGAGCTTCTGGATATCAGGACAGCGATTACTCACCTAGTATAGGACGAAGATTTTTTCTTCAACGAGGCGGCCGCGAAGGATATCATACAGACACCCGACAAGGCCCAAATCCCCGTCATTCGCGTGAGGAAGAGACGGAGATATCGCGGACGAAGAGCGGGGTGCCTTGTAAGGATCCGACGGCGAGCGAGTAAACTGCCTCTTCCATCAATCCTATTAGCCAACGTTCAATCTTTTGAAAATAAAGTAGACGATTTAAGATTACGGTTATCCTACCAACGGGACATTAAAAACTGTAATATCTTATGTTTCACGGAGTCGTGGCTGAACGACAACAATGATAACATTCAGCTAGCAGGCTATACGCTCAATCGTCAGGACAGAACGGCCGACTCTGGTAAGACAAGGGGTGGCGGTCTGTGTATATTTGTAAACAACAGCTGGTGCACACAATCAAATACTAAGGAAGTCTCGAGGTTTTGCTCGCCTGAGGTAGAGTATCTTATGATAAACTGTAGACCACACTATTTACCAAGAGAGTTTTCATCTATATTTTTCATAGCTGTCTATTTACCACCACAAACCAATGCTGGCATTAAGATTGCACTGAATGAATTGTACAAGGCCATTAATCAACAGGAAAACGCTCATCCAGATGCAGCGCTCCTAGTGGCCGGGGACTTTAATGCAGGGAAACTTAAATCCGTTCTACCTAATTTCTACCAGCATGTTAAATGTGCAACCAGAGGGAAAAAAACTCTATACCACCTTTACTCCACACACAGAGACGCATACAAAGCTCTCCCTCGCCCTCCATTTGGCAAATCTGACCATAACTCTATCCTCCTGATTCCTGCTTATAAGCAAAAACTAAAGCAGGAAGCACCAGTGACTCGGTTAATAAAAAAGTGGTCAGATGACGCAGATGGTAAGCTACAGGACTGTTTTGCTAGCACAGACTGGAACATGTTCCGGGATTCTTCAGACAGCATTGAGGAGTACACCACATCAGTCACTGGCTTCATCAATAAGTGCATCGATGATGTCGTCCCCACAGTGACCGTACGTACATACCCCAACCAGAAGCCATGGATTACAGGAAACATCCGCACTGAGCTAAAGGGTAGAGCTGCCGCTTTCAAGGAACGGGACTCTAACCTGGACGCTTATAAGAAATCCCGCTATGACCTCCGACGAACCATCAAACAGGCAAAGAGCCAATACAGGTCTAAGATTGAATCATACTACACTGGCTCTGACGCTCGTCGGATGTGGCAGGGCTTGAAAACTATTACAGACTACAAAGGGAAGCACAGCCGCGAGCTGCCCAGTGACACAACCCTACCAGACGAGCTAAACCACTTCTATGCTCGCTTCGAGGCAAGCAACACTGAAGCATGCATTAGAGCACCAGCTGTTCCGGATGACTATGTGATCACGCTCTCCGTAGCCGATGTGAGTAAGACTTTTAAGCAGGTCAACATTCACAAGGCCGCAGGGCCAGACGGATTACCAGGACGTGTACTCCGAGCATGTGCTGACCAACTGGCAAGTGTCTTCACTGACATTTTCAACATGTCCCTGACTGAGTCTGTAATACCAACATGTCAAGCAGACCACCATAGTCCCCGTGCCCAAGGACTCTAAGATAACCTGCCTAAATGACTACCGACCCGTAGCACTGACGTCTGTAGCCATGAAGTGCTTTGAAAGGCTGGTCATGGCTCACATCAACAGCATTATCCCAGAAACCCTAGACCCACTCCAATTTGCATACCGCCCCAACAGATCCACAGATGATGCAATCTCTATCACACTCCACACTGCCCTTTCCCACCTGGACAAGAGGAACACCTACGTGAGAATGCTATTCATTGACTACAGCTCAGCATTCAACACCATAGTGCCCTCTAAGCTCATCACTAAGCTAAGGATCCTGGGACTAAACACCTCCCTCTGCAACTGGATCCTGGGCTTCCTGACGGACCGCCCCCAGGTGGTAAGGGTAGGTAACAACACATCTGCCACACTGATCCTCAACACGGGGGCCCCTCAGGGGTGCGTGCTCAGTCCCCTCCTGTACTCTCTGTTCACCCAAGACTGCATGGCCAGGCACGACTCCAACACCATCATTAAGTTTGCCGACGACACAACAGTGGTAGGCCTGATCACCGACAACGATGAGACAGCCTATAGGGAGGAGGTCAGAGATCTGGCCGTGTGGTGCCAGGACAACAACCTCTCCCTCAACGTGACCAAGACAAAGGAGGTGATTGTGGACTACAGGAAAAAAAATAGGACTGAGCACGCCCCCATTCTCATCGACGGGGCTGTAGTGGAACAGGTTGAGAGCTTCAAGTTCCTTGGTGTCCACATCACCAACGAACTATCATGGTCCAAACACACCAAGACAGTCGTGAAGAGGGCACGACAAAGCCTATTCCCCCTCAGGAGACTAAAAAGATTTGGCATGGGTCCTCAGATCCTCAAAAAATTCTACAGCTGCACCATCGAGAGCATCCTGACTGGTTGCATCACCGCCTGGTATGGCAACTGCTTGGCCTCCGACCGCAAGGCACTACAGAGGGTAGTGCGTACGGCCCAGTACATCACTGGGGCAAAGCTTCCTGCCATCCAGGACCTCTATACCAGGCGGTGTAAGAGGAAGGCCCTCAAAATTGTCAAAGACTCCAGCCACATTAGTCATAGACTGTTCTCTCTGCTACCGCACGGCAAGCGGTACCGGAGTACCAAGTCTAGGTCCAAAAGACTTCTCAACAGCTTCTACCCCCAAGCCATAAGACTCCTGAACAGCTAATCATGGCTACCCGGACTATTTGCACTGCCCCCCCACCCCATCCTTTTTACGCTGCTGCTACTCTGTTAAGTATTTATGCATAGTCACTTTAACTCTACCCACATGTACATATTACCTCAACTACCTCAACTAGCCGGTGCGATATGCAACTTTTCAGGGAAGTCAGGATCCAATATACACAATCAGTTAGGAAAGCAAAGGCTAACTTTTTCAAACAGAAATTTGCATCCTGTAGCACTAACTCCAAAAGGTTTTGGGACACTGTAAAGTCCATGGAGAATAAGAGCAATTCCTCCCAGCTGCCCACTGCACTGAGGCTAGGAAACACTGTCACTACCGATAAATCTACGATAATTTAACATTTCAACAAGCATTTTGCTACAGCTGGCCATGCTTTCCACCTGGCTACCCCTACCCCGGCCACCTGCTCTGCACCCTCCGCTGCAACTTGCCCATGCCCCCCCCCCGCTTCTCCTTAACCCAAATTCAGATAGCTGATGTTCTGAAAGAGCTGAAAAATCTGGACCCCTACAAATCAGCTGGGCTAGACAATCTGGACCCTTTCTTTCAAAAATTAGCCGCCGAAATTGTCGCAACCCCTATCACCAGCCTGTTCTACCTCTCTTTCGTATCGTCTGAGATCCCCAGAGATTGGAAAGCTGACGCGGTCATCCCCTCTTCAAAAGGGGGTGACACTAGATCCAAACTGTTACAGAGCTATATCCATCCTCCCCTGCCTTTCGAAAGTATTTGAAAGCCAAGTTAACAAACAGATCACCGACCATTTGGAATTCCACCGTACCTTCTCTGCTATGCAATCTGGTTTCCGAGCTGGTCATGGGTGTACCTCAGCCACGCTCAAGGTCCTAAACGATATAATAACCGCGATCGATAATAGACAGTACTGTGCAGCCGTCTTCCTTGACCTGGCCAAGGCTTTTGACTCTGTCAATCACCGCATTCTTATTGGCAGACTAAATAGCCTTGGTTTCTCAAATGACTGCCTCGCCTGGTTCACCAACTACTTCTCAGATAGAGTTCAATGTGTCAAATCGTAGGGCCTGTTGTCTGGACCTCTGGCAGTCTCTATGGGGGTGCCACAGGGTTCAATTCTCGGGCCGACTCTATTCTCTGTGTATATCAATGATGTCGCTCTTGCTTCTGGTGACTCTCAGATCCACCTCTACGCAGACGACACCATTTTGTATACATCTGGCCCTTCATTGGACACTGTGTTAACAAACCTCCAAACGAGCTTCAATGCCATACAACACTCCTTCCGTGGCCTCCAACTGCTCTTAAACGCTAGGAAAACTAAATGCATGCTCTTCAATCGAACGCTGCTTGCACCCGCCTGCCCGACTAGAATCACTACTCTCGACGGGTCTGACCTAGAGTATGTGGACAACTACAAATACCTAGGTGTCTGGTTAGACTGTAAATACTCCTTCCAGACTCACATTAAGCATCTCCAATCCAAAGTTAAATCTAGAATCGGCTTCCTATTTTGCAACAAAGCCTTCATCACTCATGCTGCTAAACATGCCCTCGTAAAACTGACTATCATCCCGATCCTTGACTTCGGCAATGTCATTTACAAAATATCTTCCAACACTCTCCTCAGCAAATTGGATGTATTCTATCACAGTGCCATCCGTTTTGTCACCAAAGCCCCATATACTACCCACCATTGTGACCTGTAGGCTCTCGTTGGCTGGTCCTCACTACATATTCGTCGCCAAACCCACTGGCTCCAGGCCATCTATAAATCCCTTCTAGGCATATCCCCGCCTTATCTTAGCTCATTGGTCACCATAGAAACACCCACCCGTAGTATGCGTTCCAGCAGGTATATCTCACTGGTCATCCCCAAAGCCAAAACCTCCTTTGGTCGCCATTCCTTCCAGTTCTCTGCTGCAAATGACAGAAACGAACTGCAAAAACCTCTGAAGCTAGAGACACTTATCTCCCTCACCAGTGGCGGCTCCTGAAAAAATTCTCAGGGGGGGCAATTTTTCTGATGATTTAGGTGACCTACACACATTTTTAAAAATATATGTCCAGCAACAACATGAAGACAGGGGCAGCATATAAGTCAATACCAGAAGCATTTATTGACTGATCTCAAAAGTGTTGGCTTACAAAATCAAAATAAGTTATCACAGTAAAAATAATCAAGGGTGTTCTTTCACATTCCTCAACACTGCATAAACAATATGCATTTCCATAAACAAATGAAATATCAGCTGAAAATACAGCATCTTGGTATTTGTTCAGATTGCAGGATCAACAAGAGCTTTTACCACATTTTTTGCCTCATGGTTGAATTGGAAATATGTGCACCTGAGCATAATTCACAACAAGCAAGCAGGAGCTTTTGATAGAGGCTACTGAAAACATTGATGCAAGTTATTGGTAATAAGACATTTGTATAGACTTCCATATTCTGCCCTCTTGTATAGATTTGTGAAAATGAACAGTGATAGACATTTTGCCTGAAAACAGAATTTGAAAGTAATTTCTAGAAAAGGTAAACACAGCTATCTGTATGGCTTTGTAAAAATTAACAACCATATTCTGGCCAATTGTATAGATTTGTAAATATGAACAACCATATTCTGGCCAATTGTATAGATTTGTAAAAATGAACATTGAGAAAGATCGAATGATATTGTTTAATCTTACCTTATGGCCTGCACACTGCTTGTGAAGCTGTCGAGGGCACGTTTGATAAAGACAGCATCGATGTCCTTCTTCTGTAGCTTCTGGTACAGAATGTCGACGTGGGGCATGATTTTGTGAAAAAAATAAAATCTTCATCATGTAGCATCCTCACGTAGCCAGTCAAATGAACCCAATGAACCCGTCCGAATGGCTTCAAAACATTCTATGAGGTCGTCTCGATTCTCGTAGACAGTTTTCAGGACTCTGCTTAGTAGAAACCTGTTGAATTATTGGTCTGGGAGGTCCTAATTGTTTCGTTGCCAATTTATCTTGATTTGTTCGCCGACAAAAAGGAACTTCTTTCAAAGAGACAATCGCGTTGCACTGAAGGCTAGCCATTTTGACAGTAATAGTGAATTGATTGATGAGGCTACCCGCTCTTTTCTTAGTTACGTTCATGGTTATGTTACGTATGACGAAAGCGCGTAAGTGCAAGCCCTCAGAAACCCATAGAGATTGTATTGAAAGCTCTGATATTTGAATTTTTTTTATTTTACATTAGAGGCTATGAGAGACTTCTGGGCGATTTTCAACCTGACTGAAATCGCCCCTAAACGGGCGGGGACATTTGAAGCACGACTTTAGCCTGATTGGACATTTAGTGGCAGATCAGACGTCTAGATTAGAACACTGATAACTACTGTTGCCGTGATATAATTGATTAGAAAAAAAATCCCTTCCTTTTCCCGTTTGGCAGTGCGTCGCCCATATCGCCCTAATGAACACACCGCCCCTGTCCCTCACTCTCTTTAAGCATCAGTTGTCAGAGCAACTTACCAATCACTGCACCTGTACACAGCCCATCTGTAATTAGCCCAGCCAACTACCTCATCCCCATATTGTTATTTACATTGTTATTTATTTTGCTCATTTGCACCCCAGTATGTCAATTTGCACATCATCTTCTGCACATCTAATAATTATTTTGCACTATGGTCTATTTATTGCCTTACCTCCATAACTTACTATATTTGCACACACTGTATATATATTTTCTGTTGTATTTTTGACTTTATGTTTTGTTTTACCCCATATGTGTTGTTGTTGTTTTTACCGCACTGCTTTGCTTTATCTTGGCCAGGTCGCAGTTGTAAATGAGAACTTGTTCTCAACTGGCTTACCTGGTTAAATAAAGGTGAAATAAAAGAAAAATATATAAATAGGCCAAGTTGTTGCATTTAAGAAAATGAAGCAGCCTAATTATCACAAAGCAAGCCTATATCCTTCACCTTGCAGTGTAATGCCATTTGCTGCCCTGAAAATGAACCAGAATCTGGGTTTAGAGATGTTGAATATGGCACCAGCTTTTCAAGCATAATGACAAAATATGTTCGGTACTTACCAAGGAATGGAGTTTCACAGAGCAACTATCATCATTACTTCCGTTACCACCGGTATGTACTTCCAAAAAAGGTCTAAATAAAAGTTGCATGCAACCGGAAAAATGCGTTGTCTGGAAATAAGTATTGTTATTGACCAAGTGTGCTGTGCCAAATCCACCTCTTCTGCACCGCCAATAAAATCCCTCATTACTGCCACGCACAGGTTGGCTGATTCAGCAGCAGGAAAGGTAATTAATTTGATCACCTACTACAATGTTGTTTCATCAGTGCTACACATAATGCAATATTTCATGCAAGTAGATTAAGTAGACAATATAGAGTACGTTAACAGTGATTGTATATTTCTAGATAGGCTTTATTTAGTGTATTTTAATTCCATTAATATTGCAGGTGCAGAAGTGGTGGATTTGGCGCATGCACACTTGGTCAAAGACAAGGCATTTTTTTCAGTTGCATGCAACTTTTTATTTAGACCTTTTTTTGAAGTACATACCGACCGTAACAGCAGTAATGACAATATTTGCTAAGCGAAACTCCATTGTGTGGCAAGTACCGAACGTATTTTGACATCATTAAACTGGTGAATGGCTGCTTCCTGGACTTAAAGTAGAATCGTCATATTCAACGTCTCCTGATTCTGCTTCACCCTGAAAAGAGCTTCAAAATATTCTCGTCACACATGAACCTACCATGAGTGGGTAATTCTTCCTCACAATGCACGTGGATGATAGGCCTATCCCATTATCACAACATGTCTACATAGCCTCCTGAAACGTATTATTCCGTCTGAATATTAACAGTGGGCGCCTTAATTTAGTCTGCTAGTATTTTAAGTGCACAAAGTGCCACCTACAGACACGACTGAAGAGCAATCAAATATGATTAAACCGTAACATGATGTTCTTTGATAATAGTCGCGACCTCAGTAGAGGGAAGCATTTGAAATTCCTGGACAGTTGCCGTGTTCAAAACTGGGAACTCGGAAATCTGACTTTTGAACGGTCATCCAACTCCGAGTCCCAAATCGGAAACTAGGGCATCATTCTAGAGCGCTGACTTTCCGACTTGAAGATCACTGACGTCATGATTTGAACTAGTTTTTATTTTTTTGAGTTCCCAGTTGTCTTGAAAGCACCAATAATCTGCATACTTTCCCCACGAGGATGCATAGGCATGCGTCATGGCTAAAACATGGATCACATAGCACGCACACTCACCGGTGGTAGGTGATTATTGGGCCAACCAGATACATTTCCCACTGTATTAAAGTTTACACAGGCCTAGATAGCCCACAGGGCACACTACTGTAATTTAAAGATGGTCTGCTGACATTTTCACACCTCAGTTTTGCATTTAAAAATAGCACAGCAATGATTGACAGGATTTTATTCACGCTGCTTACATTTGTTTGTTTTTAGTGATCGAGACCTTAACACATTCTATTGATACTGTCATTTAGAAGAGAAAAAAAAACTATTGTTTTTTAATTATCCTTACTGCACAGTAATCATGAACTATTTGAGTATACAACAGAGCAGAGAAACGAAGCAAAAATATTTTCGCTCCCACAATAGAAAAAAGTAATTTCATGAAAAGCCTGTTATGAGTTTCACATACACTCTTACCAAAGTTGAGTAGAGTGCTTTTATAGGACCTAAACATGAATTACAGTAAGACATATACTTAGGCCACCAATGAAGGTTAAGGAGGTAAAACGAATGACTTAACAGTCAGCTCCAAATTATTTAGGTTTGTTTCCTAAGCCTAAAACAACACCATCGGAATACCTTGCACTTATTTAAAACAAGAAATATCAGAAAGTAAAGAAAAATACTTACCTTCACTTTACCTCAAAACATAGAAAAGACTTAACACATCAAATTAGTTTAGCAAGCTTATTGGTGAATACCATAGACATTTCAAGATGATGGTTTTACAGACCTGAGTTGGTAATTTTTCCCTCACTTACACAATTTCACACACAAGAATGTTCCTAAATCACTGAAAATCAGGGGTTAAGACCAACATCTGTAAAATATCCTTGGTAAAAATGAAAGTTCATTCTATGTTATTTTCATTTCTCAAAACCTAACAATGACTGGGTTAAAATGTATCCTGCCATGATATTGTGCAGTTTGGATAAAAAATGGATGTAGACTCTTCACAATATTATTCTGTTTCTCTAAAAATGACCAGACACCATAAGCCTATTGAACACCTAAAGTTACACAGTTGATACAGACAGGGACCTTAGTGAGCTCTAAAAAGGCAGCAAGTAATGAATGGTAAAAAGAGAGACATGTCACCATTTTCTTTTTTTAAGGAAAATATTTGTTGTGTACTGCAAAGCTCTGGTAAAATGAACAGCATAATGAACGGATCTGTCCTGTTTCTTTTGTTGTTTTAAACATCATCCATTTGCATTAAGATTCCTTTTTCCTGTTTTACGGGCTGCTTTAAACTTATTTCTGTTTTGAACTTGAGCCAGAATGGGAAGATCCAGAGGACTGGCCACGGCGCCTGAAACGAGACAAAATACCAGAGAGGTGAGTAGGGTGGACAGCCACGACCCTCTAACTAAGGCCTCAATTCAGCACATGCACCTGATATTACGGCATTAAGATAAGGTACTGTAGTAAGTCACATCAAAATCTTGACTGCCGTAGTGAAAAGGGTAGTAGGTGGCAAGGCTAATATTCAGTACACCATTTTGCGGTATTCCACAGAAACCCAAACCTTTCGGACGATCGTGATCTAGAGCGCCTTTTTTTCCTCTCTCCAGATGAGGACCTGGAGCGACTGCGCTTCTTTTCTCTCTCTGGCGAGGAAGAGGGCGAGCGAGTCCTCTTCCTGGGAGAAGAGCCCTTTCCAGACCTGGAGCTGGATCTTTTGTAGAGATAAATCAAGCAGTCAGTGAGGCAAAAACAATAATGAACCATGTAGAGTGCATTCAGAAAGTATTCAGACCCCTTTACTTTTTCCACATTGTTACATTAAAGCCTTATTCTAAAATGGATTAAACAAAACATTTCTTAATCTACACACAATACTATAACTACAAAGCGAAAACAGGTGTTTAAATGTTTGCACAATTAAAAATTAAAACAGAAATAACTTATTTACATAAGTATTCAGACCCTTTGCTATGAGACTCGAAATTGATCTCATGTGCATCCTGTTTCCATTGATCATCCTTGAGATATTTCTACAACTTGATTGGAGTCCACCTGTGGTAAATTCAATTGATTGGACATTATTTGGAAAGGCACACACGTCTATATAAGGTCCCAGAATTGACAGTGCATGTGAGAGCAAAAACCAAGCCATGATGTCGAAGGAATTGTCCGTAGAGCTCCAAGACAGAATTGTGTGGATTCTTAAATTGAAGAAGTTTGGAACCACCAAGACTCTTCCCAGAGCTGGCTGTCTGGCCAAACTGAGCAATCGGGGGAGAAGGGCCTTGGTCAGGGAGGTGACCAAGAACCTGATGGTCACTCTGACAGAGCTCCAGAGTTCCTCTGTAAAGATGGGAGAACCTTCCAGAGGGAGAACCATCTCTGCAGCCCTCCACCAATCAGGCATTTATGGTAGAGTGGCCAGACTGAGGCCACTCCACAGTAAAAAGCACATGACAGCCCGCTTGGAGTTTGCCAAAAGGCACCCAAATACTCTCAGACCATGAGAAACAAGATTCTCTGGTCTGATGAAACCAAGATTGAAATCTTTGGGCTGAATGCCAAGCGTCACATCTGGAGGAAATCTGGCACCATCCCTAGCATGGTGGTGGCAGCATCATGCTGTGTGGATGTTTTTCAGCTGCAGGGACTGGGAGACTAGTCAGGATGGAGGGAAAGCTACAGAGAGATCCTTGATGAAAACCTGCTCCAAAGTGCTCAGGACCTCAGACTGTGGCGAAGGTTCACCTTCCAACAGGACAATGACCCTAAGCACACAGCCAAGACAACGCAGGAGTGCGCTTCGGGACAAGTCTCTGAATGTCCTTGAGTGGCCCAGCCAGAGCCCGGACTTGAACCTGATCGAACATCTCTGGAGACCTGAAAATAGCTGTGCAGTGACGCTCCCCATCCAACCTGACAGAGCTTGAGAGGATCTGCAGAGAAGAATGGGAGAAACTCCCCAAATACAGGTGTTTATTTTTTAATTTATTTAACTAGGCAAGTCAGTTAAGAACAAATTCTTATTTACAATGACGACCTGCACCGGACTACGCTGGGCCTATTGTGTGCCGCCCTATGGGACTCCCAATCACGGCCGGTTGTGATACAGCCTGGAATCGAACAATAAATGCACTGTTGGTTAAGGGCTGTAAGTTAGCATTTCACTGTAATGTCTGCACCTGTTGTATTCGGCGCATGTTGCCAATCAAATTTGATTTGATTAGTGACGCCTCAAGCACTGAGATGCAGTGCCTTAGACCGCTGCGCCACTCGGGAGCCAAGCTTGTAGCGTCATACCTAAGAAGACTCGAGGCTGTAATCGCTGCCAAAGGTGCTTCAACAAAGTACTGAGTAAAGGGTCTGAATAGTTATGTAAGTGTGATTTCAGTTTTTTTATTAGTAATAAATTCCAAAATTTCTAAAAACCTGTATTTGCTTTGTCATCATGGGGTATTGTATGTAGATTGATGAGGGAAAAAACTATTTAATCCATTTTAGAATAATGCTGTGACGTAACAAAATGTGGAAAAAGTGAAGGGGTCTGAATACTTTCCGAATGCAGCAAGAGAATCAAAAGGGGACACAATGGATATGAAAAAGACCAACAGACATAGAAATTGTTGATTTAACATGACAAATAAATTCAGATACAGGGACAAACTAGTCATTATATTGTGACACTTTCCATAATTAAATTGGGGACATCCAAGGAAGGAACAGTATAAGGAGAAACTGTAGGATTTGAGATCATCACTGTGCAGCCTCTCCTACACTTGAAATAGGGCAATATGGTTTCTGGAACATCCTGCCCAGTCACATACACTCTCTCCTAAATGGGAGTGCATGTCACCTCATTCACCTGGAGTTGGACCTGCGAGACCGGCCTCGCTCTTGGGAACTGGAGCGAGATCTGGAACTGGATGAGGTTCTAGATTGGGATCTGAAAAACAGAAAATACATTTACCAATATTTTCTAACGAGTGAAAAACAAGGGTCATGCACATGGATGAAAACAAACAAGTTACAGCTATCAAATATTGTGTAACAGTCCATCAATGGCAAAAAAGATCAATGTTGCACACCTTGATGTACACATAAACCAATGATCACTGGCTACTTTGGACCATTTGTGACAAAAATGAACTTAAAAACAACTAAACTGACAATAGCAGGGATTCAAATAAATGTATCTGATTCAAGCTAACATAAAAAATGGTCAATCTCAACAATAAACCAATTATTAAACTGGCAAGCATAAACCAACCATTCTAAAACATGAAAAGAAGATGCATATTGATGTGAATACAAGACAGCCCAGTCCCTCCCTGCCTTTTGATGTTATAAGCCATCTTACAATGTTGTGTCTACTCTTAGGTCATGGCAGTAATCTTCACTTTGTAACCAATTGACAGCAATACAGAAATCAATAACATATCTGAAAACATCAGTTGAAACAAATTACAGAAATATTATTTTAAATGCGCAATTAGAAGAATCAATGCATTACAGAGCAAGCTTTACTACACTCAACATCTAAAGTGTTGGTCCCATGTTTCATGAGCTGAAATAAAAGATCCCAGAAATGTTCCAAACACACCAAAGGTTTTTCTATCCAATGTTGCGGCATTTTTTTTTATTTTTTTTTTTTACATCCCTGATAGTGAGCATTTCTCCTTTGCCAAGATATGCCACACCTGTCAGGTGAATGGACTATCAAGAAGCTGATTAAAACAACATGATCATTACACAGATGCACCTTGTGCTGGGGACAATAAAAGGCCACTAAAATGTACAGCTGTGTCACACAACACAATGCCACAGAAGTTGAGGGAGCTGACTGCAGGAATTCCCACCAGAGCTGTTGCCAAAGAATTTAATGTTCGTTTCTCTACCATAAGCCCCCTCCAACATCGTTTTAGAGAATTTGGCAGTACGTTCAACCCGCCTCAACCGCAGACCACGTGTAACCACGCCAGCCCAGGACCTCCACATCCGGCTTATTTACCTGCGGGATTGTCTGAGACCAGCCACCCGACAGCTGATGAAACTGAGTTTGCACAAACTGTCAGAAACCGACTCAGGGAAGCTCATCTCGTCGTCCTCACCGACTGCAGTTCGGCGTCGTAACCAACTTCAGTGGGCAAATGCTCACCTTCGATGGTCACGCGTTTGAGAAGTGTGCTCTTCACGGATGAATCCCGGTTTCAACTGTACCGGGCAGATGGCAAACAGCGTGTATGGCGTCGTGTGGGCGAGCGGTTTGCTGATTTCAATGTTGTTAAGAGTGCCCCATGGTGGTGGGGTTATGGTATGGGCAGGTATAAGATACGGAAAACGAACACAATTGCATTTTATCGATGGCAATTTGAATGCACAGAGATACCGTGACGAGATCCTGAGGCCCATTGTTGTGCCATTCATCCGCCGTCGATAAAACGGGGGGACCTAGTGAATGACCTGCAGAAAGCTGGGACCAAAGTAACAAAGCCTACCATCAGTAACACACTACGCCGCCAGGGACTCAAATCCTGCAGTGCCAGACGTGTCCCCCTTGCTTAAGCCAGTACATGTCCAGGCCCGTCCGAAGTTTGCTAGAGTGCATTTGGATGATCCAGAAGAGGATTGGGAGAATGTCATATGGTCAGATGAAACCAAAATATAACTTTTTGGTAAAAAGTCAACTCGTCGTGTTTGGAGGACAAAGAATGCTGAGTTGCATCCAAAGAACACCATACCTACTGTGAAGCATGGGGGTGGAAACATCATGCTTTGGGGCTGTTTTTCTGCAAAGGGACCAGGACGACTGATCCGTGTAAAGGAAAGAATGAATGGGGCCATGTATCGTGAGATTTTGAGTGAAAACCTCCTTCCATCAGCAAGGGCATTGAAGATGAAACGTGGCTGGGTCTTTCAGCATGACAATGATCCCAAACACACCGCCCAGGCAATGAAGGAGTGGCTTCGTAAGAAGCATTTCAAGGTCCTGGAGTGGCCTAGCCAGTCTCCAGATCTCAACCCCATAGAAAATCTTTGGAGGGAGTTGAAAGTCTGTGTTGCCCAGCGACAGCCCCAAAACATCACTGCTCTAGAGGAGATCTGCATGGAGGAATGGGCCAAAATACCAGCAACAGTGTGTGAAAACCTTGTGAAGACATACAGAAAACGTTTGACCTGTGTCATTGCCAACAAAGGGTATATAACAAAGTATTGAGAAACTTTTGTTATTGACCAAATACTTATTTTCCACCATAATTTGCAAATAAATTCATTAAAAATCCTACAATGTGATTTTCTGGAAAAAAAAATCCATTTTGTCTGTCATAGTTGACGTGTACCTATGATGAAAATTACAGGCCTTTCTCATCTTTTTAAGTGGTAGAACTTGCACAATTGGTGGCTGACTAAATACTTTTTTCCCCCACTGTACATATCTGTATTCCCAGTCAGGTGAAATCCATAGATTAGGGCCTAATGAATGTATTTCAATTGACTGATTTCCTTATATGAACTGTAACTCAGTAAAATCTTAGAAATTGTTGCATGTTGCGTTTATATTTTTGTTCAGTGTACAAATACATGCAAGTACCCTTTCACATTGCGATTAGGGGATAAACCCACACACATTCTGAATCACTTAAAACGACAAAACAGGAGAGACAAAAAAAGAAGCAAAAAATGACATTTATGTGGATCAATAGGTTATAAAGGAATATTGAGCTGATACTGACATTTTGCCTGGAGTTACCCTTGACCTGTACCCTTTTACCTGGACCTGGACCGAGAGCTGGAGGAGCCCGAGGAGGATTGGGAAGACCCCGGGGGGCTATCCTTCTTCATTGTGACTGGCTTATCCTTCTCCCCCTCATCACCACTGGCATCCAAATCGTACTTCGACAAGTCCGCATCATCTTCATCGTCGTCATCCTGGGGAACCAGAGTTTACGGTTTCAAAATAAAGCTGTGTTGTGCTAACTAGGTACCAAACAAAAAAAAACTTGATGTTATGGACACTTCCATCCCTGTTCGTTACTCTGAGGTCCTCTCTGAACGTGACCAACAAGCAGCACTCATTTTCCTTTCATTGAACAATATTTTACTACAATATGGCCCAATATGAACCCATGCAATGTGGGTTCTCCACATTGTGCTACATATTGATATTGGACAAGGTGAGTTACAGCCTTACAATGTAAAGAACGTTAAGCAATGGAAAACAGCCATATTGCTCCCAAACCTGTGCTACACATTAACTGAACAGGTTGCATTTTATTTCCCCATCTCAGGAACCATGTCCTTACATCTAGTTTGTATTTTGAAAGGTCTCCTTCCTCTTCGTCGTCATCCTCCTCCTCCTCCTCCTCCTCCTCCTCTGGTTTCACTGGTTCCGCCTTCTTTTCACTCTCCTTCGAGCAAGACCTGCTCCCAGGTTTCCCACGGTACTTTTTTTTTTTTCTCCCAAACTGGTAGATATTGAAATCCAAAAGAAAGTATTAGTGTAAACTAATCTACAGTATACCAAATCATAAACCAGTATTATTTGACAGTTAGAAACCACAGTATGGGCTTATTCACAAGAGATTTACCTCGTCGTATTCTCCATCCGATTCCTCTCGGTCGATATACTCCACATTCTCCCTCTCATTGAACCCTCCACCATATCCTGATAACAGGAAAGGGCAATGGAATTAAGAATAAACTAGGAATATCCAAGGAGGCAATGTACTTCAAAACATGACAAAGAACTTCTAGGGCAGTGTTGTGTAACGTACCTGTTCGCTCCTCCAGCTTGGCATATTTAGGAGTGTTGCACATGTTGCACTCAGACCTCCTGGCCCAGTTCACATTGCCGCAGCTATATATTAAAAATGCAAACAATCATGTGCTTATCAAACAGTCAAAGCATACCCTGTGTCAAGATCCACCATGCACAAGTCTTGAGGTTTTATGAAGAGTTAGCTAGTCACTTACGTTTTACACTGCCAATCGTTTGCACTAAAGAGGCCCCGACTCTTCTCAGCCAGGGTCTTGCCAATCTCTGTCCCTCCTGCTTTCATCATCTTTGCCTCGGTTGTCTTTTCTGTTTCGGATAGATAGGGATTCACATTGGTGTGACAATCCTTTGACTCTGAAGTCAGTGAACAATCCTGGTCATGTTATTCATTGATACCGCCTAACACATGAATTGTCAGTGGTTACTTTTCTGATGGACTCACAGATATCTTTACATATGGGTGGTCCTCTGTAGCTCAAATGGTAGAGCATGGCGCTTGTAACGCCAGGGTAGTGGGTTCGATCCCCGGGACAACCCATACGTAAAAATGTATGCACACATGACTAAGTCGCGTTGGATAAAAGCGTCTGCTAAATGGCATATTCAATTAAATTATATTAAAATGTACAGGCTGGCTGACATACAATAGTAAATGCTGGTTCTCTTGAAGTCTCATCACAATGAATCTCTGTTTCTCCAACCAAACCACATGATTGTAAATTTGTGGAGCGATTAATCTTGACAAGTAGAGAGAGTAAAGAGTGATGCCAGGGTAGGAAGTGTAGTACTGGGCCCTATAGAGACAAATAACTTACCACTGCCACATCTATTACAGCTTGTCCTTCTTGCAAAGTTCACATTTCCACACCTAGAGGAAATTAAGTGTCAAAATGAGCATATGTCCAATCAAAAATGACTCTTTTGAACAATAGGTAAAATAAAATGTTCATGTTGTGTAGATAATCCTCAAAGAAAACCAATGGTCCAAACCTCATGTCTCTATCCTCTTCAAAATTTACAGGAGTTTTTACCCAGACAAAACAAGTTGTCATAAATCTGGAAAATAGCATGACAGGCTTACCATTGAACTCATCTTTCTTCTCAAATCCGGAGGACATAAAACAATAGAGGTAAAATATTTACCGATTTTTTGTTCCTGTTCTTTTTCGAGGACTTCTCACAAAAACAAGCGTATCTATGTGAACTGTCAGAGCCTTTTACATTTAATTCAACTCGTGTCATGGTCATTTTTCTATTTGCGACCCATGGAAACAACTTGGAAGACGACAACCACAAAATGGTAAATCCTCAAAGGTTTCAGCGATAAAGCTCTACCGCTGTCAACAGAGCTCAGTGCTTGTGTTCGGTTACGAAAATCGACTTTTTGGATATAATGTTAATGATATGTTAAAGACCCCACTGAACGATTCAGAACATGAAGAGTAATATTTGTCATGGTAAAATGTATTTTATAACAAGGAGGTGAAATGTCATCACCAAAGTGCGTTTTTGGACACTCTACATAATGCTCAATCCAAAAATAATTTGACTGTACACAGAGACAGCTCACCATTAGACAGTGAAGCTAAAATTTGAATTCTGGCTCTATTCTTCTGCATTTTGAAATACAGAATGTAAATCAATAATCAACAAACTCCTTGAGGCCAGGGCCAGATCAATGCAGGGGTCTACCGGAGCTGAAGCCCCTGAGGCAGTAAAAAGAAATACAATATACAGTACCGGTCAAAAGTTTGGACACACCTACTCATTCAAGGGTTTTTCTTTATTTGTACTATTTTCTACATTGTAGAATAATAGTGAAGACATCAAAACTATGAAATAACACATCTGGAATAATGTAGTAACCAAAACAGTGTTAAACATATGCTGAGCACTTGTTGGCTGCTTTTCCTTCACTCTGCGGTCCAACTCATCCCAAACCATCTCAACAGGGTTGAGATCGGGTGATTGTGGAGGCCAGGTCATCTGATGCAGCACTCCATCACTCTCCTTCTTGGTAAAATAGCCCTTACACAGGGCATTGTCCTGTTGAGAAACAAATGATAGTCCCACTAAGCCCAAACCATATGGGATGGCGTATCGCTGCAGAATGCTGTGGTAGCCATGCTGGTTAAGTGTGCCTTGAATTCTAAATAAAATCACTGACAGTGTCACAAGCAAAGCACCCCCACACCATTACACCTCCTCCTCCATGCTTCACGGTGGGAACCACACATGCAGAGATCATCCCTTCACCTACTCAGCGTCTCACAAAGACACAGCGGTTGGAACCAAAAATCTCAAATTTGGACTCATCAAACCAAAAGGACAGATTTCCACCGGTCTAATGTCTATTGCTCGTGTTTCTTGGCCCAAGCAAGTCTTCTTCTTATTGGTGTCCTTTAGTAGTGGTTTCTTTGCAGCAATTCGACCATGAAGGCCTGATTCACACAGTCTCCTCTGAACAGTTGATGTTGAGATGTGTCTGTTACTTGAACTGTGAAGCATTTATTTGGGCTGACATTTCTGAGTCTAGTAACTCTTAATAAACTTATCCTCTGCAGCAGAGGTAACTCTGGGTCTTCCTTTCCTGTGGCGGTCCTCATGAGAGCCAGTTTCATCATAGCGCTTGATGTTTTTTGTGACTGCAATTGAATAAACTTTAAAAGTTCTGATTTGTTTAACACTTTTTTGGTTACTATATGATTCCATGTGTTATGTCATAGTGTTGATGTCTTCACTATTATTCTACAACGTAGAAAATAGTACAAATAAAGAAAAACCCTGGAATGAGTAGGTTTGTCCAAACTTGACTGGTACTGTATATACACAGTGCATTCGGAAAGTATTCAGACCCCTTGAATTTTTCCACATTTTGTTATGTTAAAGCCTTATTCTAAAATTGATTAAATAAATACAAATCCTCATCAATCTACAAAGAATACCTCATAATGACAAAGAGAAACCAGGTTTAGAATTTTTGCAAATGTATTACAAATAAACAAATACCTTATTTATATAAGTATTCAGACCCTTTGATATGAGACTCGAAATTGAGGTCAGGTGCATCCTGTTACCATTGATCATCCTAGAGATGTTTCTACAACTTGATTGGAGTCAACCTGTGGTAAATTCAATAGATTGGATATGATTTGGAAAGGCACACACCCGTCTATATAAGGTCCCACAGTTGACAGTGCATGTCAGAGCAAATACCAAGCCATGAGGTTGAAGGAATTGCCCGTAGAGCTCCGAGACAGGATTGGGTCGAGGCACAGCCCCGGGTAAGGGTACCTAAAAATGTCTGTAGCATTGAAGGTCCCCAAGAACACAAGTTTAGAACACCAATAATCTTCCTAGAGCTGGCTGTCCAGCCAAACTGAGCAATCGGCGGAGAAGGGCATGTGAACTGTCAGAGCCTTTCAGGGAGGTGACCAAGAACCCGATGGTCACTCTGATAGAGCTCCAGAGTTCCTCTGTGGAGGTGGGAGAACCTTCCAGAAGGACAGCCATCTCTGCAGCACTCCACCAATCAGGCCTTTATGGTAGAGTAGCCAGACGGAAGCCACTTCTCAGTAAAAAGGCACGACAGCCCGCTTGGAGTTTGCCAAAAGGCACCTAAAGGACTCTCAGACCATTAGCAACAACATTCTCTGATCTGATGAAACCAAGACTCAACGCTTTGGCCTGAATGCCAAGCATCACGTCTGGAGGAAACCTGGCACCATCCCTACGGTGAAGCACGGTGGTGGCAGCATCATGCTGTGGGGTTGTTTTTCAGCGGCAGGGACTGGGAGACTTAGTCAGGATCGAGGGAAAGATGAACGGAGCAAAGTACAGAGAGATCCTTGATGAGAACCTGCTCCAGAGTGCTCAGGACCTCAGACTGGGGTGAAGGTTCACCTTCCAACAGGACAACGACCCTAAGCACACAATCAAGACAACGCAGGAGTGACTTAGGGACAAGTCGTTGAATGGCCCAGCCAGAGCACGGACTTGGACCCGATTTAACATCTCTGAAGAGACATGAAAATAGCTGTGCAGTGACGCTCCCCATCCAACCTGACAAAGCTTGAGAGGATCTGCAAAGAAGAATTGGAGAAACTCTCCCAATACAGGTGTGCCAAGCTTGTAACGTCATATCCAAGAAGACTCAAGGCTGTAATCACTGCCAAAGGTGCTTCAACAAAGTACTGAGTAAAGGGTCTGAATACTTATGTAAATGTTATATTTACGTTGGGTTTTTTTATATGCAAAAATTACAAAAAATCTGTTTTGGCTTTGTCATTATGGGGTATTTTGCATAGATTGATGAAAAAAAGTTTTAGAACTTTTTTCCATAAGGCTGTAACGTAACAAAATGTCAAGGGGTCTGAATACTTTCCGCATGCACTGTATGTATATATATTTTTCACTGCTACCGCCAACCACAGGAGGATTCAGGAGCCCGCTCTCAATGAGTGTAGACAGCCTGCTGCTGCCGCTCTGCTAATCATCAGATTGGGGTAGGAGAGGAGGTAGGGAGCCTGCACGTGGGTAAGCCCTGCCTTGATTGGGTAACTGATTAATACAAAATAAAATAATAGCATAATAAATAAAAGTGACTGGTCAATTCTGTGAGTTGAGCTGGGCCCAAGCCCTATGCCCAAGAAGCAAAAACAAGACCAAAAACACTTATTTTACACAGGAGCCTGCTCTCAATGTTCAAAATACATCATTTAGCCACAGAGGATCAATCGTTTCAACAACGAAAAATAAGTGGATACAATTGTATCACAAGTGACTACATAAAAAAGGTAGCCAGCCAACTGTTTAAGAGCGTTGGGCCAGTAACCGAAATGTCGATGGTTTGAATCCCTGAGCCGACTAGGTGAAAAATATGTCGATGTGCTCTTGAGCAAGGCACTTAACCCTAATTACTCCTGTAAATCGCTCTGGATAAGAGCGTGTGCTAAATGACTAAAATGTAAATGTAAAATAAAGTGTCTTAAGAGTGTTGGGCCACCACGAGCTGCCAGAACAGCTTCAATGCGCCTCGGCATAGATTCTACAAGTGGACCTAAACCATGCCAAGAAAATGTACCCCACACACCATAAACTTTGTATCCCTAATTTACTCAAGTGTTTCATTTATTTAGGCAGTTACTGGTTGCCTACAATGGGGAAGGCTGCAATTTGGGCAGCATACACACCAAATATACAGCCAGTTGCGTTGTGGCCATAGAAGGGTTTAGGAACCTCTTACCCTGACAATTTGAAAGTTAAACTCATGGATAGACTAGCAATGGCTGCCACCTATGGATTATATTACCTATGGTTAGTTGCTGCTGTGTTTAACTTTTGCAAATTTCAAAATACAAATCAAGAGAAAAACATCGTTTGGAAAGCAAAATGCCTACCTACCTCTGAAAAGAGTTAACTAAACTACTCGGTCTGCAGAACCAATAGAGAAAATAATGTCTCAACAACTCCCAATTTTTGAGACAGGCTATTGCCAAGAGGAGCGCTGTGAGTAGTAGCCTATGGCTTCATCTTCATCATTAAGTGAGTCAGTGTGTCACTGGAAATTGTATTTAGTAGCCTACATTAGCATATTATATATATATATATATATATTATCTTCCTAATAAATTTACCACGCATCGAATTAAATGTTGGTACACGGATTTGTTCACATTACATTGTGTGCTGGGAAGATGAAAGCCCCGGGGCCTATGATTTCTAATCTCAAAACGATTTGGTCAACATTGTACCACTTGAGTTAGTGATATTGAAAAGCTTATCGTAGAGCATGGCACTTGCAACGCCAGGGTTGTGGGTTCGATTCCAACAGGGGACCAGCATGAAAATGTATGCACACTGCTAAATGACTAAAATATAAAATGTGTCGAGTGGAAAATGAATTGACCAACTAACAAAAGCTAGTCACCATCTAAACCCTCACGTATCCTTGGCATTGTAACACTGGTTAAAATTAAACCAATTTTGACATAACTAGTTACCTAACTAGCCAACACTAGAAAGTATGTCGTTTCTCTAGTGTGCTAGCTAGCCATCTTTCATTGAACATCGGGGTTAGCTTCCCAACACATGAAGGGGAGTTAGGCTAGCTAACTATTTTATATGCACTGGCTGTACACACGTAGCTAGTGAGTTAGCAAATACAATTGTTGCGAACTATAACTACTGTTAAGTTTAGATTTTTTTTTTGTAATCAATGTAATTTGTAAGTCGCTCTGGATAAGAGCGTCTGCTAAATGATGTAAATGTAAATGTAGCTAAAATAGTCTTGGGCCTTGTCCTTTGTAACGTTAGCTAGCTAATTCACGTTTCGCTAACATGTTGTGAAAGCTAGACACAGCAAGCCCACACTTTTATTTGAATGCTTCTCCAACAACATGTCTGTTCAAAATGTAGCTTGTTCGTTATCTTACTTCTTATCAGGGCAAATCCAGTCTCCGTCGCTGACGCGAAAACTCTTTCCAGATATTTTTGTATCCATGGCTAGCTTGCTACTCGCTAGCTGGCCTCACGACGCCTGAAAGAAAGAACCTTCTTCTTCTTCTATGAATATTATGGCGGTCCGCAAACAAACGTCTAAAGTGCATGCCGCCACCTACTGTGCTGGAATGTACTATAATTCATGATCTGCCAAATTCTGTACAACCATGAAAATAAAATTCAAAACCAAATAAATCCCTAACTTCTAAGTTGATCCTCAATACTGGGGCCCCTCAGGGGTGCGTACTCAGTCCCCTCCTGTATTCCCTGTTCACTAATGACTGTATGGCCAGGCATTACTCCAACACCATCATTAAGTTTGCCGATGACACAACAGTGGTAGGCCTGATCACCGACAACGACGAGATAGCCTATAGGGAGGAGGTCAGAGACCTGGCTGTGTGGTGCCAGGACAACAACCTCTCCCTCAACGTGATCAAGACAAAGGAGATGATTGTGGACTACAGGAAAAAGAAGAGGACCGAGCACGCCCCCATTCTCATCAACAGGGCTGTAGTGGAGCAGGTTGAGAGCTTCAAGTTCCTTGGTGTCCACATCACCAACAAACTAACATGGTCCAAGACAGTCATGAAGAGGGCACGACAAAACCTATTTTCCCTAAGGAGACTGAAAATAATTGGCATGGGTACTCAGATCCTCAAAAGGTTCTACAGCTGCACCATCGAGAGCATCCTGACTGGTTGCATCACTGCCTGGTATGGCAACTGCTTGGCCTCCGCAAGGTACTACAGAGGGTAGTGCGTACGGCCCAGTACATCACTGGGGCCAAGCTTCCAGCCATCCAGGACCTCTATACCAGGCGGTGTCAGAGGAATGCCTTAATAATTGCCAAAGACTCCAGCCACCCTAGTCATAGACTGTTCTCTCTGCTACCGCATTGCAAGTATAGGTCCAAAAGGCTTCTTAAGAGCTTCTACCCCCAAGCCATAAGACTCCTGAACATCTAATTAAATGTGCTGTGATGCTAATATTGTTGTAAACTGTACATCGTTGTTTTTTGTGGGTGTCACTGAGTAGACTGATACCCCATTTCATGGGTGCACACTCTATATGTAAGGCTGTACAGTCCAATATGAATATTCAAAACCACAATAGGTTTGCTGATGAGCTGACGTGCCTCATTTCACAGTGGTTTCAGAATCCCACAATAAGATGTAAGATGCTAATATTTGTGTAAATGATACATAGTTGTTGTTTGGGTGTCATTAAAATCAAATCAATTCAAATCAAATATTATTTGTTAAATGTGTCGAATACAACAGGTGTAGACCTTACCGTGAAATAGTTACTTACAAGCCCTAACCAACAATACCGTTTATTTTTATATAGTTAAGAAAATATTTGAAATTTTTATTTTTTTGTAACAATTTTTTAAAACAACAATAATAATCATATTACACAATAAAATAACAATAACGAGGCTATATACAGTATTGAGTCAATGTGTGGGGGTACAGGTTAGTCGAGGTAATTGAGGTAATGTGTACATGTAGGTAGGGGTAAAGTGACTATGCATAGATAATAAACAGTGAGTAGCGGCAGCGTAAAAAAGGGGGTCAAGCTGTTAAGGAGCCTTTTGGTCCTAGACTTTGTGCTTTGGTACTGCTTTCCGTGCGGTACCAGAGAGAACAGTCTATGAGTTGGGTGGCTGGCATTTTTGAAAATTTTTAGGGCCTTCCTCTTACACCGTCTGGTATAGAGGTCCTGCATGGCAGGAACCTTGTCCCCAGGGATTTACTGGGCTGTACGCGCTACCCTCTGTAGTGCCTTGGGGTCGGAATCCGAGCAGTTGCCATACCAAGCGGTGATGCAACCAGTCAGGATGCTCTCGATGGTGCAGCTGTAGAACTTTTTGAAGATCCGAGGACTCATGCCAAACCTTTTCAGTCTCCTGAGGGGGAATAGACGTTGTCGTGCCCTCTTCACGACTGTCTTGATGTGTTTGGTAATTATTATTATTTTTTTGGGGGGGGTCTACATCATTTCCAATCCCCCATATATATATTTTTTGTAAATATATAATTTTAACCTTTTCAGGTGTGAGTTCCAAATATCTCTAACGGTCGCCCCAGTGTGAGTATTTCTATGCGCGTGATGTCAGAATGCACTCACTGTTCCAAAATGGGATTGTTACGCAACAGGACAGTTAACCCGCGCTTTCCTCAAACCAAGGCATAAATTAACTGCCTCCTAATTATCTATAGGCTATATTTCAATTTGAGGTGTGTTCCGCCTCCTCATTAATTCATATAAGAAGTAGCCCATTTCACTGTTGCGGACAATTTATGTTTGAGGCTTTACTGAGCCGGACAAACTTCTCTCTTCAACAAGAGCCCAAGCACTTCCCCAGTGTTTCCCCAGATCAAGTATGAAGACATTGCGCATCTCTAGTCAGAACAGCCTTTGCACAAACCTTTCCCCCTGACACACATTCTGGCTGGCGCCCGCATTGCCCTCTTTGTTGTTTTCCTTACAAATAATAACTTTGGACATGTGTGCGTTCCTATCAAAGTACCTGCCTTATTTTCTGTATATCGTGTTGTCGTTTCTACTGTAGCAAATCGTATGTATAAGCACAATGTATATACTGTTTTATTCACATGTTTTCAAGTACTTTTGACAAATCATGCATTCCAATTCTTGCATAGATTGTAATGGACACAAATGATGTGTGTAAAATATTTTTTGAAGGTTGTACTGATTATGATGAGCTAATGCTAAGCTATTTACCAGCTATGTGTGGCGCCATGTTTCTTGATATCGTACAATGCATTCTGGTTGTCACGTAAATGTCTGTCAGACCAAAGATGTTATAAAAAACGAGGTGAAGGAATAGTTCATGCGACTGACTTATGGTGCTTTCAAGACAACTGGGAACTCTGAAAAATATGTGGTCAAATCATGTCGTCAGTTATCTTCAAGGTCGGAAAGTCGGAGCTCTAGAAAAGGCCAGAGTTCCCGAGTTGGAATTCGGAGTTGGATGATCGTTCAAAAATATTTTTCCAGTTTCCAGTTGTCTTGAACGCACTGAAGTCTGAGATTTCCATGTTCCCTGTTGTTTAGAACCCGTCATCAGATTGTAACTATGGTACCTCAGGGTTGCCAGCTCAGACCCCATTTCCAGGGGTTTTATTTTTATTTAGCGTATAAACTTATCCTGTGTTTGCCCCCTATTTATTGATAAATCTCCCATCATAGTAATATTTCCTGCATCATATCCCCCACACAATACCTTACCCCATTTCTACCCACCATGGACTTGAAAACCCCCCACAAATTAAATGAACCCCCCCACAAACCTCCCTAAAATGGTTTCATCCCTGTTTAGCTTTCGCGCTACGGTTGGCTAGGCCGTAGGCTTGTATTTAGTGTGATGAGCTGTGAGGTGATAACATTTGATTTGCTTTGTGTTTGTCAAAAATGGTAAATGACTTGTCAAGCCATGTGCTCCGCTTCTTGTGTACATTTTACATTTTTACATTTTAGTAATTTAGCAGACGCTCTTATCCAGAGCGACTTACAGTTAGTGAGTGCGTACATGTTTTTTTAGTTAAAGTTTTTTTTATACAGTGTACACTGTAGCAAGTACATTTATGATTTGTAATATGCTGAAATGTGGCCAAACTAAGTTAATATCTTTCAGGCAATGGGCGCATCCATCTTTGACTTTGACTTTGTTTATTTGAGGCTTATTGTGAATGGTACTCTGGTATTAGGGAGTTTTCGCTTGTCAAACATAAACAAACATGGCTGCCATCATAAAGCATTTAGCTGCTGTTAGCTTAGCTGGCATGCATCTCTTTTCTAAACAATATTACAATTCTTCCTTGTGCTCACCAGAGATGTAAACAAGTCTAGCTGTTACGTCGCTAACTTATGTTTTGTTTTTTGTCAGCACAATCTGTTATTTAGACTGGTTTATGGAATGAGTTTGGCTGTGGATGTGTTCAGTGTGTTCAGTGTTTGGAGAATGAAGTTTTTTTCTTTAACAATAAAAGGTGAAATTGAGGAATAAAGTTGTGAAAACCTTCATTTCCCACAGTACAAAACGTTATTTAGATGCTTTTCAGACAACAATGCTGTTTAGACACGTTTGTTGCATCATACGTTCTGTTGCTACTGTTCCAATCACATATTTGCAATGGTACTGTCACGTCTCCTCCCGTTGCTCCCCTCCGGCGCTCTGATTCACCGGTCTACTGAGCCAGCCTGGACTGTTCAGTAGTGTTGTGTGTGATCGTTAAGCGTTGTGTCGTTTACGCTCTCTTTGTTATTCTCGTTCTGATTATTAAGTAAACCTTGACCTTGTTAATTCCTGCGTCTGCGTCTTCGTATATCAGTACTCGTCACAGGTACGCTGCAGGGACCACTTAACAATGATCACAAATATGTGATTGTACGCGTCAATGGGTTAAATATATACAGTATATATATATATATATATATATATATATTTTTTTTTTAAAATATATATATATATTTTTTTTCACCTAACCCTACCACCCCTCCCCTAATTGGAGTAAACTAATGGACATCAATACTTAGGCTTCCACTTCCTGTACATACTACATACATTTCATGGACAGTATATTTTACATCAGTTATCTTTTGTTTGTTTTCAGTCCCAGCCTTCAGCTACCCTCAACCCCTCCCATCTATCTAAGAAGACCATCCAGTTTTTCTAGCTGCCATATATTTTCCCGCTGTGCTGTGATGTTTCACAAAAGTTCTGAACCTTTCTATTCTCATAGTTCCTACAGATTTTAAATTAAAGATAAACACCTTTTGCTAAGAGTATTATTATATTATTGATCGATTGACTATGACTTATCAAATCACCCAGCAGTGCTATTTGCAGAGTTAGCTCCAAGTAAATGTAGCATTTTTTCAGCCATTCCTGAACCTGCGACCAAAAACAAGTTACTTACGGGAAGTACCAAAACGAGTGATCTAATGATTCTGTCTCTTCACAGTAAAATCTGCAGAGCTGGGATGGTTGTATCCCCCATATAATTTATATAACATTCTATTGGTTGCAAGAATTTTGTATAATTTAAATTGAAAAACTCAAGTTTTAAATCCGGTGTCGTTTTGTGTATCAGTTCATAAACCATGTGCCATGTAAACGGTACATCGAAAATCTCCTCCCACCTATTTTGCAACCTGTATGGTGCAGCTGTACATTTTTTGGTCCTTAAATGAAACTGGTATACCTTTTTTATTTATCACTATTTGTGAACGACCGCCTTGATTCGGTCATATGTAGCAAAATTTGAAATTGTGTTTTTTACATTCGATAAAAGCAGAGACACAGAGCTTCAAAATGGAATATCATACTGCATTTGTGGAACAATGAGAAAATAATTCTGCTTTGAAAGTTGATAAACTTGTAACCTCACATTTGAGAAAATGGCCTTTGAATGTTTTGTTACCTACTGGAGAGCTCTTCTTTGTCTACACCCATTCAGCATCGTTACACCCTTTTAAGCTTTAGCCCCACCCATTCCTTTAAGGGTTGATCTGAGCATTCTGTACTAACAACAGCAGTCAAGCACCCAAGCTAACTGGTTAACTTGCTAGCTACTTCCAGACACAAATGAGAGAACACTCCACTCTGACCATTTTACTCGCCCTAACAGAGCTGGTTAGGCTGTTTTCATGTTATCCAGAGCGTTGGTGACTGTAACTGTGCTGCTGGCAACAATTTAATTAGGCTTTTTTGCCGACATTTACTGACACCAGCCATATTCAATGGGTGTTGAGCGTTCGTAAAATTAATAAGTTATTCTGCACTCGGGCACACTAAGACGTGCTCTGAAATCGGAGTAGACGGCCTGACTGAATTTACGAACGCACCCGAAATGGTTACTTGCATAGTGGAGTCTTTTGTTAAGACATGTAGCTAGCTAGGTAAACAATGAACCATAATCCCAACTCATGACGTTACTACCCTGCATGAATTTGCAGGTAGCTAACCAAGCAGGTTCAATGTTAGCTAGGTAACATTAGGCTATAACTAGCAAAGCAAATGGCTCTGAGATACGAATAATAAGATCATACACGTAACATTAGCTAGCGAGCCAGCCAGCTAACATTAGCTAGCTAACAGTACACTTTAACTTGAAATCTAACCACTTTCTGTCAAAATTAGAAACGTGTAGCTCAGTTGGTAGAGCATGGCGCTTGCAACGCCAGGGTTGTGGGTTTGTTTCCAATGGGGGGCCAGTATGAAAATGTATGCACTCACTAACTGTAAGTCACTCTGGATAAGAGTGTCTGCTAAATGACTAAAATGTAAATGTGTAATATCTGAAAATGTAGCTAGCTAGACTATTTTACCCGTATACATGGAAGGACGCTTCTCACTCTCTGTCACGGATGCCATGGATGCCCCTAGTTTGAAGATGTAATCCGGAGACAGGTGTTTTCTCAATCTCCTTAGCTATCATACTCTAATTCCACTTATTTCAAAACTCGGTCCTCCAGAACGTGGAGAGCAACATTTATGCAGTTTTACTACGCGATACATAAAAAAAAAAGCCACGTTAGACAGGATTACCTACACACACTGACAAGCTCAAATAGACTGAAAGCATGCTACAGTGAGGGAAAAATGTATTTGATCCCCTGCTGATTTTGTACGTTTGCCCACTGACAAAAAAATGATCAGTCTATAATTTTAATGGTAGGTTGATTTGAACAGTGAGAGACAGAATAACAACAAAAAAATCCAGAAAAACGCATGTCAAAAATGTTATGAATTGATTTGCATTTTAATGAGGGAAATAAGTATTTGACCACTCTGCAAAACATGACTTAGTACTTGGTGGTAAAACCCTTGTTGGCAATCACAGAGGTCAGACGTTTCTTGTAATTGGCCACCAGGTTTGCACACATCTCAGAAGGGATTTTGTCCCACTCCTCTTTGCAGATCTTCTCCAAGTCATTAAGGTTTCGAGGCTGAGGTCTGGAGACTGGCTAGCCACTCCTGGACATTAATGTGCTTCTTCTTGAGCCTCTCCTTTGTTGCCTTGGGTGTGTGTTTTGGGTCATTGTCATGCTGGAATACCCATCCATAACCCATTTTCAATGCCCTGGCTGAGGGAAGGAGGTTCTCACCCAAGATTTGACGGTACATGGCCCCGTCCATCATCCCTTTGATGCAGTGAAGTTGTCCTGTCCCTTTAGCAGAAAAACACCCCCAAAGCATAATGTTTCCACCTCCATGTTTGACGTTGGGGATGGTGTTCTTGGGGTCATAGGCAGCATTCCTCCTCCTCCAAACACGGCGAGTTGAGTTGATGCCAAAGAGCTCCATTTTGGTCTCATCTGACCACAACACTTTCACCCAGTTCTCCTCTGAATCATTCAGATGTTCATTGGCAAACTTCAGACGGGCATGTACTGTATATGGCAGACCAATCCTAACTCCTCTCTCGGCATGTCCAGCCCACTCATTATCTCAGCCAATCATGGCTAGCGGGAAGGTTGCTGTGTTTTTCTGTGGCTAAACCAACTAGGCTGGTAATTTAACAAATTTATTCGTATTTACAGATGGCATACAAGGTTGTTATTAAGGCACATGAAAGTTCACATGTTCCAGAATGCATTTCTGACAAAAAAACGCATTTTGATTTAAAAAAGTTTACATTCAAATGGCTCCCCTGTGAAAAAGTGACACGCGACATACGCCTAGTTTCCTGAAACAAGTCACATTTTCTTTAGCCAGCTTTGGTCTTTAATGCCAACAGACAAGTTCCTTACATTCTCCCCTTTCCATTTGCCTCCTCCATTTTCTGCTCAGTTCGTTGTAATTTTGGATAGAGCAGACATTTTTGTTCACTGCATGTTTGACATAACTCCACCGGTCCTATTTATGATATAATCTACAAAGATTATATAGTTTCTTTTTTTTTAAGCTCCATATTTTTTTTATTTTAAAAAAATCAATTAGTATATTTGATTTTAGCCATAATGTTTGTTCTAATATTTGTTCTGTCTTTTCAGGTGGATTAAACTGAAATTGCAACCAGCTTTCTATTGCTTGTTTTAAACATAGCGATGTTCTGGATATGATTTCATTTTCAAATAACTGAAAGTGAAAGGTTGTAATCTGAATGAAGGGGAAAAAGGCCATTCTTGAACACGGGGTGAGCCATTCTTACTTATCTGCTAGAGAACCAGTTCGGATTTAAGTATAGTTTTTGTATGACTGAAGCCTTTAATGAGAGGTCCAATGCTTAATAATATTTAATCATTTCTGCCCTCCGAATAATTTTGTCTGGCTTGCCATTCCAAATAAAGTGGAATATGTTTTGCTCATATAATTAAAAAAAAACAAGTCTTTAGGTGTAGGCAGGGCTATAAGTAAATAGGTAAACTGGGATATGACACAACTATACAGGTGTTGTTCTTTCCATGGTAGCAAAATCGTATCATATTTGGCTAACTTTCTATTAAAATGTATTGAAGTGAGATCATTTCTTTCTTTTGGGGTATGAATACAGAGTATGTCCACTTCACTGTCAGACCATTTCATTGGTAAACTACACGGTAATGTAAAAGTTGTACTTTTTAGAGATCCATTACGTAATATGGTGCATTTATCATAATTCGGATTTAATCCAGAGAGGTTAGAAAAATTATCTAGATCCTCTATGAGGCTGTGCAGGGATCTAAATTGTGGATTTAAAAGAACATGAATCGTCAGCATACATTGACACCTTTGTTCTTAAACCCTGGATTTCTAGCCCCTTGATATTATTGTTGCAACATTTAGATGGCCATAATAAATAGAAATGCCGATAGTGGACAGCCTTGTTTACTCCTCTTGACAATTTAATACTTTTTGAGAAGTAGCCATTATTTACTATTTTACACCTGGGGTTATGTTGTGGAAAATCCTCATTAAAAAATAAAGCACTTCCAGAGTTTTTGTAGAATGAAGATATACTTTATTACACAAGTATGAATAAAAAAAAAAAAAATGTATGCACTCACTCTGGCTAAGAGCGTCTGCTAAATGACAAAAATTTTAATATAAGCAATAGAGCCGAGCTGGTCTGCAGAGCAACTACTTTCCAGCTCTCAGCTCTCCTCCTTTATACAATTTCATCTTTACTCATAATCCACACCTTCTAGCTTAATCCCTCCCTGTTCAGTTCACTCCACCATTGTTTCCCAATTTTGACCGTTCCGCCCAATTTCTGTCTGACTCCTCCTCTTGAGTCACTTTGTTTGTTTTTAATGGTGGTGTAATCTGACTTCTCCTCCTCTTATTACTCAGTTCTTGGAAACAATAGTGGCGTGACCAAACCCTATTTAGTAAAAATAACATTTCATGGCTCTGTTGTAACCCTTTAATTGGTTCTTAATCCATAGGCATACAGGGCATTTCATTCTACAGCATGCATAATTCATATAATTGGTTTGTTATGTTGTCTGCTCTTAAGTGAGACAGAGTAGTTAACTAAAAATATCCAATAGTTACTATACATAACTTTAACCCATTGAATAAGATATTCTCCAAAATGTAAATAGTCCAGGCATTTATATATACATTTCAGTCGTACTTTATTAAAGGCCTTTTCAAAGTCAGCTATGAATACCAGGCTTGTTTTCATAGTGTTACATTTACATTTTAGCCATTTAGCAGACGCTCTTATCCAGAGCGACTTACATTATCTTTTTAAAACTGGCCCCCCGTGGGAATCGAACCCACAACCCTGGCGTTGCAAACGCCATGCTCTACCAACTGAGCTACATCCCTGCCGGCTAACAAGTAATATCTAACAATTTCACAACATATACCTAATACACACAAAACTAGTAAGGAATGGAATTTAAGAAAATATACATACATGTATGTGGACAAGCAATGACAGAGCGGCATGGACTAAGATAGAGTAGAATATTATAGAATAGAATGCAGTATATACATATGAGATGAGTAGTGCAAGATATGTAAACATTATTAAAGTGACTAGTGTTCCATTTCTTAAAGTGGCCAGTGATTTCAATAGGCAGCAGCAGCCTCTAATGTGCTAGTGATGGCTATTTAACAGTCTGATGGCCTTGAGATAGAAGCTGTTTTTAATTCTCTCGGTCCCAGCTTTGATGCACCTGTACTGACCTCGACTTCTGGATGATAGCGTGGTGAACAGGCAGTGGCTCGGGTGGTTGATGTCCTTGATGATCTTTTTTGGCCTTCCTGTGACATCAGGTGCTGTATGTGTCTTGGAGGGCGGGTAGTTTGCCCCCGATAATGCGTTCGGCAGACCGCACCACCCTCTGGAGAGCCCTGCGGTTGCGGGCGGTGCAGTTGCCGTACCAGGTGGTGATACAGCCTGACAGGATGCTCTCAATTGTGTATCTGTAAAAGTTTGTGAGAGTTTTAGGTGCCAAGCCAAATTTCTTCAGCCTCCTGAGGTTGAAGAGGCTCTGTTGCGCCTTCTTCACCACACTGTCTGCATGGGTGGACCACTTCAGTTTGTCGGTGATGTGTATGCCAAGGAACTTGAAGTTTCCACCTTCTCCACTGCGGTCCCGTCGATGTGGATAGGGGGGTGCACCCTCTGCTGTTTCCTGAAGTCCACGATCATCTCCTTTCTTTTGTTAACGTTGAGTGAGAGGTTATTTTCCTGGCACCACACTCCCAGAGCCCTCACCTCCTCCCTGTAGGCAGTCTCATCATTGTTGGTAACCAAGCCTACTACTGTTGTGTCGTCTGCAAACTTGATGATTGAGTTGGAGGCATGCTTGGCCACGCAGTCATGGGTGAACAGGGAGTACAGGAGGGGGCTGAGCACGCACCCTTGTGGGGCCCCAGTGTTGAGGATCAGCGAAGTGGAGATGTTGTTTCCTACCTTCACCACCTGGGGGCGGCCCGTCAGGAAGTCCAGGACCCAGTTGCACAGGGCGGGGTTCAGACCCAGGGCCTCAAGCTTGATAATGAGCTTGGAGGGTACTATGGTGTTGAATGCTGAGCTATAGTCAATGAACAGCATTCTTACATAGGTATTCCTCTTGTCCAGATGGGATAGAGCAGTGTGCAGTGTGATGACGATTGCATCGTCTGTGGATCTATTGGGACGGTAAGCAAATTGCAGTGGGTCTAGGGTGACAGGTAAGGTAGAGGTGATATGATCCTTGACTAGTCTCTCAAAGCACTTCATGATGACAGAGGTGAGTGCTACAGGGCGATAGTCATTTAGTTCAGTTACCTTTTCTTTCTTGGGTACAGGAACAATGGTGGTCATCTTGAAGCATGTGGGAACAGCAGACTGGGAAAGGGAGAGATTGAATATGTCCATAAACACACCTGCCAGCTGGTCTGCGCATGCTCTGAGGACGCGGCTAGGGATGCCGTCTGGGCCGGCAGCCTTGCGGGGGTTAACATGCTTAAATGTCTTAATCCCGTCTGCCACGGAGAAGGAGAGGCCACAGTCTTTGGTAGTGTGCCTCATCGGTGGCACTGAGTTATCCTCAAAGCAGTCGAAGAAGGTGTTTAGCATGTCTGGAAGCGAGACGTCGGTGACATGGCTGGTTTTCCTTTTGTAGTCCGTGATTGTCTGTAGACCCTGCCACATACGTCTCGTGTCTGAGCCGTTGAATTGCGACTCCACTTTGTCTCTATACTGATGTTTTGGCAGTTTAATTGCCTTGCGGAGTGAGTAGCTAAACTGTTTGTATTCTGCCATATTCCCAGTCACCTTGCCATGGTTGAATGCGGTGGTTTGCGATTTAAGATTTGCGCGAATGCTGCCATCTATCCACGGTTTCTGGTTAGGGTAGGTTTTAATAGTCACAATGGGCACAACATCACCTATACACTTCCGGATAAACTCAGTCACCGTTTCAGTGTATTCGTCTAAATTATTTTCGGAAGCTACCCGGAAAATATCCCAGTCCGCGTGATCAAAACAATCTTGAAGCATGGATTCCGATTGGTCAGACCAGCGTTGAATAGTCCTTAGCACGGGTATTTCCTGTTTGAGTTTCTGCCTATAGGAAGGGAGGAGCAAAATGGAGTCGTGGTCAGATTTGCCGAAAGGAGGGCGGGGGAGGGCCTTTTAACCATCCCGGAAGTTTGAATAGCAATGGTCGAGGATTTTGGCAGCGCGAGTACAACAGTCGATATGTTGATAGAACGTTGGCAGCCTAGTCCTCAAATTTGCTTTGTTAAAGTCCCCGGCTACAATAAATGCAGCCTCAGTCCAGTTAAGTTCTTTGAGGGCCATCGTGGTATCGGCTTGAGGGGGGATATACACAGCCATGACCATAGCCAAATAAAATTATCTTGGGAGATAATACGGTCGGCATTTGATTGCGAGGTATTCTAGGTCAGGTGAACAAAAGGACTCGAGTTCCTGTATGTTACTACAATTACACCATGAGTCGTTAATCATGAAACACACACCTCCACCCTTCTGCTTCCCGGAGAGATATTTATTCCTGTCTGCGCGATGAACTGAGAACACCTCTGGCTGGACTGATTTCGACATTATATCCCAAGAGAGCCATGTTTCTGTGAAACAAAGTATGTTACAGGCCTTGATGTCTCTCTGGAAAGAAATCCTTGCCCGGAGTTCGTCGATCTTGTTAACCAAAGACTGAACATTAGCGAGTAGTATACTTGGAAGCAGTGGGTGGTGTGCGCGGCTCCTAAGTCGAACCAGAGTGCCTCTCCTCCGCCGGCGATGTTTTGGGTCAGCCGCTGGAATCAGTTCAGTTGCCCTGGGGAGAGTAAACAAAGGATCTGCTTCGGGAAAGTCGTATTCCTGGTCGTAATGCTGGTGAGTTACAGCCGCTCTGATATCCAATAGTTTTCCCCGGCTGAATGTAATGATACAAAACACTTTCTGAGCTAATAATGTAAAACATAATACATAAAAATAAAAAAATACTGCAAAGTCGCGAGGCTGCGATCTTCATCGGCGCCAGGTCAACAGAGTGCCCCATGATGGCGGTGGGGTTATGGTATGGGCAGGCACAAGCAACGGACAACAAACACAATTGCATTTTATCAATAGCAATATGAATGCACAGAGATACCGTGACGAGATCCTGAGCCATTCATCCACCACCATCACCTCATGTATTAGCATGATCATGCCCAGCCCCATGTCGCAAGGATCTGTACACAATTCCTGGAAGCTGAAAATGTCCCAAGTCTTCCATGGCCTGCATACTCACCAGACATGTCACCCATTGAGCATGTTTGGGATGCTCTAGATCGATGTGTACGACAGTGTGTTCCACAGGCCACAATCAACAGCCTGATCAACTCTATGTGAAGGAGATGTGTCGTGCTGCATGATGCAAATGGTGGTCACACCAGATACTGACCGGTGTTCTGATCCACGCTCCTACTTTTTAAAAAAAAGGTATCTGTGACCAACAGATGCATATCTGTGTTCCCTGTCATGGGAAATCCATAGATTAGGGCCTTATGAATTTATTTCAATTGACTGATTTCCCCAATTAAGGTGCCACAAACCTCCTGTGATATATATATAATTAGCTTATCAGAATAATACATGTTTCATTGTTCTGTCTTCCAAAGGGCCGAAGGACATATAACTTTGAATGGAAAAATCCCACAGCTCTCTTTTGATTTGAGAATGTTCTGTTTTGTCCTTGGATGGCTTATCTTGTCTCTTAATCCTTTCACCACCTGCTGGAGTTGATTTTGCACTCAGCTTTGACTGTGCACTGGTCCATCGGATTCGCACAGAACAGCATCTTTAGGCCAGCAGTTTGTGTGTGTGTGTGTGTGTAAATAAGGGCTTGGAGGCCCTTCAGACAGTGCTGGCTCAGCTCATGCCCTCTGCCTGGGAGGCCAAGTGTAAGGAGATCTGTTTAATCGCTTCTCGCAGTAATTAATGAGCAAACACTGAAAGGCAAACAAATGAGAATTACGAGATTGTGGAACTCAGCAAAAGATCAGCGCACAGGGCTCAAACTGTTCAGAGGATTTACATTTTGATAGAGAATGGGGAACATGGGGGGAAATTGCTGCTCTAACTGCAGTGTATCAAGATTTTGTATGTCTTTTTATGGAGAATTCCACATAGGTTAGGCCTAAATGTAGGCCTACTTGCATTTTACAGTTTTTAAAATAGAAGGTAAAACAGAGTAAAATTACAGATTCCTTAGCTATAAAAACATGAGAAAAATGAAGAAAAAACACGATTTAATTATTATTTTTGTCACAAAGTAAGCACAGTGTGCCAATATCAAAATGAAAGGAAAGAAAATGCATGGCAGCGAGCTAGCCCGGTGGACAAGTCTGATCACTATGTTCACCACTCTATTTCACTTCATAGTAAAATCATGCTGTGATGAACAAACATCCTTGCTATCCGGGATCCTTGGGACATCACTACCCCATTGAAGTTTAAATCTAAAATGGTTAGGGTAAGGGTAGGGGTTAAGGTTAGGGTTTAGGTAGGCACGTCCCAAGGATCACGAATAGCACTAACAATGAACAAACAAACTCAAACTGCAAAATTCCGTAAACAAAATATTTGCCAATTCTGAGTTATTTGTAACCATACCCAACAAATGTCACAAAATATTAGCTAGACATGATGGCCACTAGTGATATGATTCAAAGCTCCAATGTGCTGGTCATACTTGGTCGATTGCAACTGACAGGCAGAATTTAACGGGCTCCTGCAGGTTATCGCTGGATTTCTTAAAATGCTAATAACAGGAGATTACATGCTTGATTGCAACCAAAAGCCCACAAGAATAAACCAGCAGATCAGTTGATCTCTCGTTACCGTGTCAAGTGATTATGACACTAGACAGCTGCGTCTACATTCTCTACTCCCACCTCCAATGAAATATCAACCTATCAGGAGTATTGGAAACCGCACCCTCTGTTCCATCAGCAAAAATCAGAGACATCCGGTTTTCAGGAGAAAAAGAAGAGAGCCTGTTAATTGAAATGCATTCCAGGTGACTACCTCATGAAACTGGTTGAGAGAATGCCAAGCGCGTGCAAAGCTGTCATCAAGGCAAAGGGTGGCTATTTGAAGAATCTCAAATATAAAATATATTTTGATTTGTTTAACACTCTTTTGGTTGGCTCTGAGATACAAATAATATTACTACACAGATCATACACGTAACTTTAGCTAGCGAGCCAGCCAGCTAACATTAGCTAGCTAGCTAACAGTACACTTTAACTTGAAATTAAAACTACCGTCTGACTAAATTAGAAACGTGTAATATATGAAAATGTAGCTAGCTAGACTATCTTACCCGTATACATGGACGGACGCTTCTCACTCTATGTCACGGATGCCATGGTTGTCCTTAGTTTGAAGATGTAATCCGGAGACAGGTGTTTTCTCCATCTCCTTAGCTATCATACTCTAATTCCACTGATTTCAAAACTCGGTCCTCCAGAAAGTGGAGAGCAACACTTATGCAGTTCTACTACGCAATATATATTTTTTAAAGCCGCGTTAGACAGGATTACCTACACATACTGACCAGCTCAAATAATAGACAGAAGCGTGCAACATGGCAGACCAATCCGAACTCCTCTCTCGGCATGTCCAGCCCACTCATTATCTCAGCCAATCATGGCTAGCGGGAAGGTTGCTGTCTTTTTCTGTAGCTAAACCAACTAGGCTGGTAATTTAACAATTGTATTCGTATTTACAGATGACATACAAGTTTGTTAGTAAGGCACATGAAAGTTCACATGTTCCAGAAGGCATTTCTACCAAAAAACGCATTTTGATAAAAAAACAAAAGTGAATATTTAAATGGCTCTCCTGTGAAGTAGTGACACGCGACGTACACCTAGTTTCCTGAAATGAGTCACATACAGTGCGGAGAACAAGTATTTGATACACTGCCGATTTTGCAGGTTTTTCTACTTACAAAGCATGTAGAGGTCTGTAATTTTTATCATAGGTACACTTCAACGGTGAGAGACGGAATCTAAAACAAAAATCAAGAAAATCACATTGTATGATTTGTAAGTAATTAATTTGCATTTTATTGCATGACATAAGTATTTGATCACTTACCAACCAGTAAGAATTCCGGCTCTCACAGACCTGTTAGTTTATCTTTAAGAAGCCCTCCTGTTCTCCACTCATTACCTGTGTTAACTGCACCTGTTTGAACTCGTTACCTGTATAAAAGACACCTGTCCACACACTCAATCAAACAGACTCCAAGCTCTCCACAATGGCCAAGACCAGAGAGCTGTGTAAGGACATCAGGGATACAATTGTAGACCTGCACAAGGCTGGGGTGGGCTACAGGACAATAGGCAAGCAGCTTGGTGAGAAGGCAACAACTATTGGCGCAATTATTAGAAAATGGAAGAAGTTCAAGATGACGGTCAATCACCCTCGGTGTGGGGCTCCATGCAAGATCTCACCTCGTGGGGCATCAATGATCATGAGGAAGGTGAGGGATCAGCCCAGAACTACACGGCAGGACCTGGTCAATGACCTGAAGAGAGCTGTGACCACAGTCTCAAAGAAAACCATTAGTAACACACTACGCCGTCATGGATTAAAATCCTGCAGCGCACGCAAGGTCCCCCTGCTCAGTCCAGGCCCGTCTGAAGTTTGCCAATGACCATCTGGATGATCCAGAGGAAGAATGGGAGAAGGTAATGTGGTCTGATGAGACAAATATAGAGCTTTTTGGTCTAAACTCCACTCGCCGTGTTTGGAGGAAGAAGAAGGATGAGTACAACCCCAAGAACACCATACCAACCGTGAAGCATGGAGTTGGAAACATCATTCTTTGGGGATGCTTTTCTGCAAAGGGGACAGGACGACTGCACCGTATTGAAGGGAGGATGGATGGGGCCATGTATCGCGAGATCTTGGCCAACAACCTCCTTCCCTCAGTAAAAGCATTGAAGATGGGTCGTGGCTGGGTCTTCCAGCATGACAACGACCCGAAACACACAGCCAGGCTAACTAAGGAGTGGCTCCGTAAGAAGCATCTCAAGGTCCTGGAGTGGCCTAAACACATACTTAATTTGAAGTGTTTCTAAAATCTCAGTTTGCATCCAAATGCGGACAATGCAGAAACAGCATTAATCATGGTATGTAATTAAGACTAACAGTCTTACAATAATCAGTTTCTGCCACCACTTTTACACATACACAATGCTCACACAAAAGGGAAATTCAATCTAGTGATTTATTTACATACATTTCTAGCTGAGTGTTGTCTGGTTCAGTTTGGTTTCCGTTATGACGGAGTGGTAAGCAGGGAAAAGGGGCCCTGGTCCTGGCGTTGGAGCTTTCGGTCGAAGAAGCTACTTCCCTCATCGGAGCTGCCACGCAAGGAGTCTTCTTTCTCTCTCAGTTCCGTTCTCAATTAGTTCAGTCCAAAGAGAAGAATGTTTGTTAAGGCATTAGGGTGCCATATTGTGTTCAGGTCCCCTTTTGGGAGAGATGAAGACTCAGTGGTTCATTTACATTTACGTCATTTAGCAGACGCTCTTATCCAGAGCGACTTACAAATTGGTGCATTCACCTTATAGCCAGTGGGATAACCACTTTACAATGTTAATGATTTTATTTATTTTTATTTTGGGGGTGGGGAGGGGGGGTAGAAGGATTACTTTATCCTATCCCAGGTATTCCTTAAAGAGGTGGGGTTTCAAATGTCTCCGGAAGGTGGTGAGTGACTCCGCTGTCCTGGCGTTGTGAGGGAGCTTGTTCCACCATTGGGGTGCCAGAGCAGCGAACAGTTTTGACTGGGCTGAGCGGGAACTATGCTTCTGCAGAGGAAGGGGAGCCAGCAGGCCAGAGGTGGATGAACGCAATGCCCTCGTTTGGGTGTAGGGACTGATCAGAGCCTGAAGGTACGGAGGTGCCGTTCCCCTCATAGCTCCATAGGCAAGCACCATGGTCTTGTAACAGATGCGAGCTTCAACTGGAAGCCAGTGGAGTGTGCGGAGGAGCGGGGTGACGTGAGAGAACTTGGGAAGGTTGAACACCAGACGGGCTGCGGCATTCTGGATGAGTTGTAGGGGTTTAATGGCACAGGCAGGGAGCCCAGCCAACAGCGAGTTGCAGTAATCCAGACGGGAGATGACAAGTGCCTGGATTAGGACCTGTGCCGCTTCCTGTGTAAGGCAGGGTCGTACTCTCCGAATGTTGTAGAGCATGAACCTACAGGATCGGGTCACCGCCTTGATGTTAGTGGAGAACGACAGGGTGTTGTCCAGGGTCACGCCAAGGCTCTTCGCACTCTGGGAGGAGGACACAACGGAGTTGTCAACCGTGATGGCGAGATCATGGAACGGGCAGTCCTTCCCCGGGAGGAAGAGCAGCTCCGTCTTGCCAAGGTTCAGCTTGAGGTGGTGATCCGTCATCCATACTGATATGTCTGCCAGATATGCAGAGATGCGATTCGCCACCTGGTTATCAGAAGGGGGAAAGGAGAAGATTAGTTGTGTATCGTCAGCGTAGCAATGATAGGAGAGGCCATGTGAGGATATGACAGAGCCAAGTGACTTGGTGTATAGCGAGAATAGGAGAGGGCCTAGAACTGAGCCCTGGGGGACACCAGTGGTGAGAGCACGTGGTGCGGAGACAGCTTCTCGCCACGCCACTTGGTAGGAGCGACCGGTCAGGTAGGACGCAATCCAAGAGTGAGCCGCGCCGGAGATGCCCAGCTCGGAGAGGGTGGAGAGGAGGATCTGATGGTTCACAGTATCAAAGGCAGCAGACAGGTCTAGAAGGACAAGAGCAGAGGAGAGAGAGTTAGCTTTAGCAGTGCGGAGAGCCTCCGTGACACAGAGAAGAGCAGTCTCAGTAGAATGACCAGTCTTGAAACCTGACTGGTTTGGATCAAGAAGGTCATTCTGAGAGAGATAGCAAGAGAGTTGGCTAAAGACGGCACGCTCAATAGTTTTGGAAAGAAAAGAAAGAAGAGTCTGTAGTTGTTGACATCAGAGGGATCGAGTGTTGGTTTTTTGAGAAGGGGTGCAACTCTCGCTCTCTTGAAGACGGAAGGGACATAGCCAGCGGTCAAGGATGAGTTGATCAGCGAGGTGAGGTAGGGGAGAAGGTCACCGGAGATGGTCTGGAGAAGAGAGGAGGGGATAGGGTCAAGCGGGCAGGTTGTTGGGCGGCCTGCAGTCACAAGTCGCAAGATTTTATCTGGAGAGAGAGGGGAGAAAGAAGTCAAAGCATAGGGTAGGGCAGTGTGAGCAGGACCAGCAGTGTCATTTGACTTAACAAACGAGGATCGGATGTCGTCAACCTTCTTTTCAAAGTGGTTGACGAAGTCATCCACAGAGAGGGAGGAGGGGGGGAGGATTCAGTAGGGAGGAGAATGTGGCAAAGAGCTTCCTAGGGTTAGAGGCAGATGCTTGGAATTTAGAGTGGTAGAAAGTGGCCTTAGCAGCAGAAACAGATGAAGAAAATGTAGAGAGGAGGGAGTGAAAAGATGCCAGGTCCGCAGGGAGTCTAGTTTTCTTCCATTTCCGCTCAGCTGCCCGGAGCTCTGTTCTGTGAGCTCGCAATGAGTCATCAAGCCACGGAGCTGGAGGGGAGGACCGAGCCGGCCGGGAGGATAGGGGACATAGAGAGTCAAAGGATGCAGAAAGGGAGGAGAGGAGGGTTGAGGAGGCAGAATCAGGAGATTGGAGGGAGAATGATTGTGCAGAGGGAAGAGATGATAGGATGGAAGAGGAGAGAGTAGCGGGAGAGAGAGAGCGAAGGTTGCGGCGGCGCATTACCATCTGTGTAGGGGCAGAGTGAGTAGTGTTGGAGGAGAGCGAGAGAGAAAAGGATACAAAGTAGTGGTCGGAGACATGGAGGGGAGTTGCAGTGAGATTAGTAGAAGAACAGCATCTAGTAAAGATGAGGTCAAGCGTATTGCCTGCCTTGTGAGTAGGGGGGGACGGTGAGAGGGTGAGGTCAAAAGAGGAGAGGAGTGGAAAGAAGGAGGCAGAGAGAAATGAGTCAAATGTAGACGTAGGGAGGTTGAAATCCCCCAGAACTGTGAGGGGTGAGCCATCCTCAGGAAAGGAACTTATCAAGGCGTCAAGCTCATTGATGAACTCTCCAAGGGAACCTGGAGGGCGATAGATGACAAGGATATTAAGCTTAAATGGGCTAGTGACTGTGACAGCATGGAATTCAAATGAGGAGATAGACAGATGGGTTAGGGGAAAAATTGAGAATGTCCACTTGGGAGAGATGAGGATTCCTGTGCCACCACCCCGCTGACCAGATGCTCTCGGGGTATGCGAGAACACATGGTCAGACGAGGAGAGAGCAGTAGGAGTAGCAGTGTTTTCAGTGGTAATCCATGTTTCCGTCAGCGCCAAGAAGTCGAGGGACTGGAGGGTAGCATAGGCTGGGATGAACTCTGCCTTGTTGGCAGCAGAGCGGCAGTTCCAGAGGCTGCCTGAGACCTGGAACTCCAGGTGGGTGGTGCGTGCAGGGACCACCAGGTTAAAGAGGCAGCAGCCACGCGGTGTGAGGCGTTTGTGTAGCCTGTGCGGAGAGGAGAGAACAGGGATAGGCAGAGGCATAGTTGACAGGCTGCAGCAAATGGCAACAATAATGCAGAGGAGATCGGAATGAAATGAACTAAACATCTGGGAAAGGAGAGAGCGGGGCCTCCCTCACCACAACTCCCAAATATAACTCTCCCAACTTCCACTTTAGAAATTATAATTGTTGTAAACTACAGCGGTTCAATGTTTCTAGGAATAGACTCTAACTTACTTTATTCAGCTAGCTAACTTGGTACAGTATTCTTCCATGAAAACCGCCCAGGGCACCGTATCCTATGACGCCATAGCTAACTAGCATGCTAGCATCCAATAACACACGGTTTAGCACCAATACTTGGTTACAACAAACTACCAATAGTGTGTTAACACACTAAACAGATAATTTGTGTCCGTGTCTAGTTCCTTTCATAACGCAGCAATAATTAAACGTTGGCTAGCTAGCACAAAGTCAGTCATGCTAGCTACACAAGTGGACTACACATCTCGAATGTTCAGAAAGGGAAGCATTATGTTGCAAAATTCTCATTGACTAAAATTATATTGTATTTAGTTGCTACAGTACTGCTAGCTGGTAGTGTTGGCTAGCTAGCAATGGCTGCGGTGTTGACTTTGTTTGAAAAACGGCGTCGCTGCGAACGAATGTAGCTGGCTAAAAGGATATTGTATTTAGTTGCTACAGTACTGCTAGCTGGTAGTGTTGGCTAGCTAGCAATGGCTGCGGTGTTGACTTTGTTTGAAAAACGGCGTCGCTGCGAAATAATGTAGCTGGCTAGCTAACCTCGATAGTTTCTCTATACTACACCTTTATTTTTGATACAAATACAACTATGTAGCTAGCTAACATTACACTAATCAAATCGTTCCATTGTAATGTAATGTGTCATATTACCTGCGGAGCGAAGTACAGCATGACTACTCACTCATGCCTGGCCCGAGTTGCTGCACCTTGATCTCCACTCCTCTGGTTCGTTGTGAGTGACCAGAGATGCCGGTTCGGCAGAGTTGGATAAGGCTACCTCAAGCTGTATTTTGGTTTTCAAGGAGTTGCCTAGCCCACTGGCGATTCCTGGTAGATTAAACTATAATTTCACAGTTGTGAAGTGTTGGTGGAGCCTCTCATATTTTCCCTCTCAATTGATAAGACCATCTCATCTTCAAAAGTCTTGTGAATATATGTACAGTGCATTCGGGAAAAGTATTCAGACCCCACATTTTGTTACGTTACAGCCTTATTCTAAAATTGATTAAATTGTTTTTCCCCCCTCATTAATCTACACACAATACCCCATAATGACAAAGCAAAAAACAGGGTTTTAGAATTTTTTGCAAATGCAGTAAAAAAAAACACTGAAATATCACATTTACATAAGTATTCAGACCCTTTACTCAGTGCTTTGTTGAAGCACATTTGGCAGCAATTACAGCCTAGAGTCTTCCTTGGTATGACGCTACAAGCTTGGGACACCTGTATTTGGGGAGTTTCTCCCATTCTTCTCTGTAAATCCTCTCAACCTCTGTCAGGTTAGATGTGGAGCGTCGCTGCAAAGCTATTTTCAGGTCTCTCCAGAGATGTTGGATTGGGTTTAAGTCCGGGCTCTGGCTGGGCCACTGAAGGACATTCAGAGACTTGTCCCGAAGCCACTCCTGCGTTGTCTTGTCTGTGTGCTTAGGGTCGTTGTCCTGTTGGAAGGTGAACCTTTGCCCCAGTCTGAGGTCCTGAGCGCTCTGGAGCACGTTTTCATCAAGGATCTCTCTGTACATTGCTCCGTTCATCTTTCCCTCGATCCTGACTAGTCTCCCAGTCCCTGCTGCTGAAAAACATCCCCACAGCATGATGCTGCCACCACCATGCTTCACTGTAGGGATGGTATTGGCCAGGTGATGAGAAGTGCCTGGTTTCCTCCAGACGTGATGCTTGGCATTCAGGCCAAGAGTTCAATCTTGATTTCATCAGACCAGAGAATCTTGTTTCTCATGGTCTGAGACTCCTTTAGGTGCCTTTTGGCAAACTCCAAGCGGGCTGTCATATGCCTTTTACTGAGGAGTGGCTTCCGTCTGGCCACTCTCCCATAAAGGCCTGATTGGTGCAGTGCTGCAGAGATGGTTGTCCTTCTGGAAGGTTCTCCCATCTCCACAGAGGAACTCTGGGGCTCTGTCAGAGTGACCATCGGGTTCTTGGTCACCTCCCTGACCAAGGCCCTTCTCCCCCGATTGCTCAGTTTGGCCGGGCGGCCAGCTCTAGGAAGAGTCTTGGTGGTTCCAAACTTCTTCCATTTAAGAAAAATGGAGGCCACTGTGTTCTTGGGGACCTTCAATGCTGCAGAAATGTTTTGGTACCCTTTCCCCGATCTGTGCTTCGACACAATCCTGTCTCTGAGCTTTATGTTCCTTCGACCTCATGGCTTGGTTTTTGCTCTGACATGCAGTCAACTGTGGGACCTTATATAGACAGGTGTGTGCCTTTCCAATTCATGTCCAATCAATTGAATTTCCCCAGGTGGACTCCAATCAAGTTGTAGAAATATCTCAAGGATGATCAATGGAAACAGGATGCACCTGAGCTCAATTTCGAGTCTCATAGCAAGTGTCTGAATACCTATGTAAATAAGGTATGTTTTCAATTGTTAAGACATTTGCAAAAACTTCAACAAAAAAACTGGGTTGATAAAGGAAAAAAATATTTAATCAATTTTAGAATAAGGCTGTAAGATAATAAAATGTGGAAAATGTGAAGGGATCTGAATCCTTTCCGAATGCATAGTACTGTTGTATTTGCTGAGTTGAGTACGGGAGTTAATTTATATTGACTCATGGAGATTATCACCTCAATAACTGTGTTGTATTCCGTTAGCCTACACCCTGACTTACTATTGTATCTGTTAACTACCTCCTTTACCAACATATTTAGTCTAGTAAATAAAACCTTAAATTAATGATTTGTGGCTTTGAGTTAATTGACAAGTGATTGTGTTCTTGAAGTTTCTGAGCTCGATGACTTTCAGAATGAGAATATAGTAAATTGCCTGTTGATTAAGACTATTGTTGACATAGAATTCATTTCTCAGAACAAGAATAGACTGACGAGTTTCAGAAGAAAGTTATTTGTTTCTGGCCATTGTGAGCCTGTAATCGAACCCACAATTGCTGATGCTCCAGATACTCAACTGGTCTCAAGAAGGCCAGTTTTATTGCATCCTGTCACGTTCGTCGTGTAAAGGATTGGACCAAGGTGCAGCGTGGTATGCATACATGTTTAATGTTAATAATAAACACTCGACAAAATAACAAAGCAACTGAACGTGAAGTTCCAAAGGCTATACATCAAACAAGCCAAACACACAGAAACAAGATCCCACAACTAAAGGTAGGCAAAATGGCTACCTAAGTATGATCCCCAATCAGAGACAACGATCGACAGCTGCCTCTGATTGGGAACCACACCCGGCCAACATAGAAATTCATAACATAGAATTCACACCCTGACCAAACCAACTAGAGAAAACCGGGCTCTCAAGGTCAGGGCGTGACAGTACCCCCCCCCCCCCCAAAGGTGCGTACTCTGGCCGCACCAACCTGACTCATTAGGGGAGGGTCTGGGTGGGCATCCAGCCTCGGTGGCGGCTCCGGCCTCGGGCGCAACGTAGGTATTAACCTCTTCTTTCTGGCTCCCCGTTGCACACCTGGTCTGGTCTGGACCTTGGCACGATGCTTCCCCTCTCAGTCCTCCCACGATGTACCAAGCCCTGTTTGGACCCTGGTGTGGGAGGCCCCGACCCTGGAGAGGGGCTGACGTCTGGACCTGGACCGGCAATACTCCCGTGATGCACCAAGCCCTGTCTGGACCCTGGTGTGGGAGGCCCCGACCCTGGAGAGGGGTTGACATCTGGTTCTGGCTCTGCAGTCCTCCCGCGATGCACCAAGTCCTGTCTGGACCCTGGTGTGGGAGAGTAGATGACCGGACCCCGATTGGGCACCGGTGGAGCGGACTACTCTGGCACTGGAGTGGAGCCGCTGACCGGAGCTGAACTGGACCCCGGTGGAGCGGACTGCTCTGGCTCTGGACTAGAGCAGCTGACCGGGGCTGGACTAGGCACCGGTGGAGTGGACTGCTCTGGCATTGGATTGGAGCCGCTGCCCGGAGCTGAACTGGACACCGGTGGAGCGGACTGCTCTGGCTCTGGACTGGGGCTGGACTGGGCACCGGTGGAGTGGACTGCTCGGGCATTGGACTGGAGCAGCTAACCGGAGCTGGACTAGGCACCGGTGGAGCGGACTGCTCTGGCACTGTAGTGGAGCAGCTGACCGGAGCTGGACTGGGCACCGGTGGAGCGGACTGCTCTGGCACTGGAGTGGAGCAGCTGACCGGAGCTAGACTAGGCACCAGTGGAGTTGACTGCTCTGGCACTGGAGTGGACCGTACCGGGCTGGGGACACGCACCACTGGTTTGGTGTGAGGAGCAGGTAAGGGGCGCACCGGGCTGGCGACACGCACCACTGGTTTGGTGCGAGGAGCAGGCACGGGCCGTACCGGGCTGGGGACACGCACCACTGGTTTGGTGCGGGGAGCAGGTACGGGGCGTACCGGGCTGGCGACACGCACCACTGGTTTGGTGCGAGGAGCAGGTACGGGACGTACAGGACTGGAGACACGCACCACTGGTTTGGTGCGGGGAGCAGGTACGGGGCGTACCGGGCTGGCGACACGCACCACTGGTTTGGTGCGAGGAGCAGGTACGGGTCGTAACGAACTGGATACACACACACCACTGGTTTGGTGCAAGGAGCAGGCACGGGCCTTACCGAACTGGAATCACGCACCACTGGTTTGGTGCAAGGAGCAGGCACGGGCCTTACCGAACTGGGGACACGCACCACGGGTCTGTGAAGGTGCCCTGGTGGCACAGTGCGCAACACCGGCGCATAGCCTGGTGCCTGCACGGTCACACGCTCCTCAAAGCGAGTGCGGGGAGTTGGCTCTGCTCTGCAACCTGGCTTCGCCAGCCTCTGCTCGAAGTACTGAGCTCTCTGCTGCTGAAGGGTTAACTCCTCTCTCAGCTCCTCCTGTTGCCTGGCCAACTTCTCTCTCAGTGCATCCACTGACTCCTTCTCCCTGTGAGCCTCCTGTAGCGCCACCCTCTGAAGGGAGAACTCCTGCTCCCTCTGAGCTAACAGCCCCCGCAATGTGGTGGTCTCCTCTCTCAGAGTGCTGAGCTGCAGGTCTTGGAGGGCCTCTACTATAGCGGCCTCCTCCTCCACAGTCAGCCTTTTCATAGCCTCCTGCTGCTTCGTCGACCACCCCGTGTGCCCCCCAATTTATTTTCTTGGGGTTGCCTCTCGGGCCTCCTTCGTCGTCGTACACTTCGGATTCGCCGTTTATCCCTCCTCGCTGTCTCCGTCTGCTCCCAAGGAAGGCGATCCATACCTGCCTGGATCTCTTCCCAAATCCAGGATCCCTTACCGTCCAAAATATCCTCCCATGTCCATGTTGTCTGCTCTTCCTGTTCACGCTGCTTGGTCCATTGATGGTGGGATCTTCTGTCACGTTCGTCGTGTAAAGGATTGGACCAAGGTGCAGCGTGGTATGCGTACATGTTTAATGTTAATAATAAACACTCGACAAAATAACAATGCAACGGAACGTGAAGTTCCAAAGGCTATACATCAAATAAGCCAAACACACAGAAACAAGATCCCACAACTAAAGGTAAGCAAAATGGCTACCTAAGTATGATCCCCAATCAGAGACAACGATCGACAGCTGCCTCTGATTGGGAACCACACCCGGCCAACATAGAAATACATAACATAGAATTCACACCCTGACCAAACCAACTAGAGAAAACCGGGCTCTCAAGGTCAGGGCGTGACACTTCTTCAATCAGCACAACAGTTTTCAGCTGTGCTAACATAATTGCAAAAGGGGTTTCTAATGATCAATTAGCCTTTTAAAATGATAAACTTGGATTAGCAAACACAACGTGCCATTGGAACACAGGACTGATGGTTGCTGATAATGGGCCTCTGTATGCCTATATAGATATTCCATTAGAAATCAGCCGTTTCCAGCTACAATAGCCATTTACAACATTAGCAATGTCTACACTGTATTTCTGATCAATTTGATGTTATTTTATTGGACAAAAAATGCTTTTCTTTCGAAAACAAGGGCATTTTTAAGTGACCCCAAACTTTTGAACTGTAGCGTATATAAAAACCCTTAATGGTGCCCCTCTCAGATTCATTTGGATAGGATAACCAAATTCATTATGAGAAATGAGATCAGTTAATTATTCCAGTAATTAATCAATAAATGATCTTGAATATCCATAGCCAAAGTCACAACAGTTTAGTTTATTGGGATCCCCATTAGCTACTGCACATTCAGCAGCTACTTTTCCTGGGGTCCACATAAAATGTACAAATACATGACAAAGTACAGAACAGTTATAGACAAGAACATGAGATATTACATTAAATTCAAAATACAAATAAAAGAGGTATGTTGGAAAGACACTGAGACAACAAAAATACTATTTACACACTATTCATATATATATTCTTATATACAGTACAGTTAAATTAGATCTTTAGAAAGAAGAGGCGCTGTGATACAATATCTTTTTGATCTGTTTTTTCAAGCTAAACTTGCTTTTTGCCTGAGTAACCTCTGAGCATTCCATGATGACATGGCTCTATACATAACTGAGCAACACAATACATCTGTTTTTGGTGAAGAAACCCATAGTGGCGTGTCTGGTGGGGTATGTATGTCTGTTTAAAGTGTATGCAAATAGATTATACAAGCGGTTAGGCATTTTAAACACACACATTTCCTAAAAAGACTAGAAGAGAAGTAGTCAATTTCTCCTCAACCCTCAACCATGAAAGACTATCATGCATGTTGTTGATGTTATTTCTGTGTGCAGTTAAGGGCAAGGCGTGCTGCTTTGTTTTGAGCCAGATACAGCTTTGCTAGGTCTTTCTTTGCTGCACCTGACCATATTACCGGACAGTAATCAAGATGGGACAAGATCAGAGACTGAACAGTTGATCTTTGTGTCAAAAGCAGAATATATTTTTATAACAGATATACCTCTACTCATCTTCACAACAACTTTGTCAGTATGACCATGATAACTGACCATCCAATGTTAATCCTAGGAGTTCAATTTCTTCAACTGTTTCAATGGTCACACACTTTATGCACAACTCCAGTTGAGGTTAAGGTCTAAAGAGAATGCTTTGAACCAAATACAATTAGGTAGGTTTTAGATGTATTTAAGACCAGTTTATTGTTAATTGCTCATTCTGACACTGACTGTAACTCCTTGCTGAGAGTCTCAGTGAGCTCACTGGCTGTAGGTGCTGATGTATATTGTGTGCAATCAGCAGCATACATAGTCATTTTAGCTTCATGTAAGACAAGTGGAAGAATATTTGTACAAATTGAGACGAGTAACGGCTGGTAAGTAAAATTCCCTGCGCTTTTAAAATGGATGTGTTCTGATGGGAATTTGCGCATGTTTAGAGCGCCACCATTAGGTAAAAGATCTGACAATAGTTTTTTCTTCACCTCCTTTTGCCCTTAGAAGACCCTCAATTTGTCAGGGCATGGACTATACAAGGTGTCAAAAGCGTTCCACAGGGATGCTGGCCAATGTTGACTCCAATGCTTCCCACAGTTGTGTCAAGTTGGCTGGATGTCCTTTGGGTGGTGCACCATTCTTAATACACACAGGAAACTGTTGAGCGTGAAAAACCTAGCAGCGTTGCAGTTCTTGACACACTCAAACCGGTGCGCCTGGCACCTACTACCATACTCTGTTCAAAGGCACTTAAATATTTTGTTTTACCCATTCATGTTCTGAATGGCACACATACATAATCTATGTCTCAATTGGCTCAAGGCTTAAAAATCCTTCTTTAACCTGTCTCCTCCCCTTCATCTACACTGATTGAAGTGGATTTAACAGGTGACATCAATAAGGGATCATAGCTTTCACCTGGATTCGCTTAGTCACTATGGTTGTGGGTTCAATCCCCATGGCCACCGTTCACATTTTCTCTCCTCCTGCCATGAATAAGCAACAAAAATATAAAGGATGGTGCAATTCCACTCTCCTTAAGAAAAATGAATAGATACAAGTTAGCTAGTCTTTTCTATTGAAAATCAAAGATAAGGCCTCCCGAGTGGCGCAGCGGTCTAAGGCACTGCAACGCAGTGCTAGAGGCGTCACTACAGACCCAGGTTCAATCCCAGGCTGTGTTGCAGCTGGCCGCGACCAGGAGACCCATGAGGTGGCACACAATTGGCTCAGCATTGTCCGGGTTAGGGGAGGGTTTGGCCGGCCGGGATGCCCTTGTCCCATCGCGCTCTAGCGACTCCTTCTGGCGGGCCGGGCGCATGCACGCTGACTTTGGTCTCCAGCTGTACCGTGTTTCCTCTGAGACATTGCTGCAGCTGGCTTCCGGGTTAAGCGAGCAGTGTGTCAAGAAGCAGTGTGGCTTGGCGGGGTTGTGTTTCGGAGGATGCAAGGCTCTCAACCTTTGCCTCTACCGAGTCCGTACGGGAGTTGCAGTGAAGGGACAAGACTCTAACTACCAATTGGATATCACTAAAAAGTACCAATAAAATCTAAGATAATATTTCCAGTTCCATTTAGCCTTTTATGCAAGACATTTAGATTACCAACGAAACATTCACAGTGGATTGGAATACATTCATATCGATGCTGTGGACACATTGGCCTGTCCAGAGGACATAAGAATGGCGAAGTATGTGGTCATTGCAGGAGCATGTGGTGGCGGTGCTGTTGAGTTGGACTTGCTCACAGCCCTGCATGCTGGCCGGATCGTACTCCCAGAACTCCCTGAGAGTTCACAGTGATTTCCCCTGCCTCTGCATATCACATGTAGTCTGTAACACCAGGGTCAGTGTTTGGTTTCAGGATGTCACCGACACTGTCATACCGCAGGAAAACTATGGACACAATTCCTGATGTACAGAAATAAAATATTGAATTTGAATGTAGTAATATTGAAGTTTATATCAGGTGTTGATACAATATGTGCTAGTGTTTGGTTCTACATTTGACAAATGAAGAGGTTCCCCAAAACCAACAACATTTTTCTTGTTACTTTGATAAGATTCTTGTCACATTTAAATCCATCTGTTGCTGACAATATGCCTTAACACTAAAACCGCTAAAGCAGTCATTTTGACTGCTCATGATTTATTTGTATTACTCTGCAATTTGTTTACTCATACCCCCCAACGTCCTTTACTTTTCCTGAAAAAGGCTATATAACACATTGCCGTTGTTAGAATCTTAATATCAAAAACAGATGAATGATTTTCGGCCATTGCCCCTCCTTGTCCCAACAGAAGGGCCTGCTCCGCTCCTTCTTCCGACAGTTGAAACCGCAGTGCCCAGCTGATAATCCCCTCGATAATTGCCTTGAAACTGAACCTAAACTATATCGAAACTAATTTCACACATATAACAGATGAAATAAATTAAGTAAAGTATGATGGGGAGAATGGGTGAGTTGATAAGCAAGGGGAAGTGAAAGATGCATAATTATGTAATCACCAATTGTGAATGAAGAACAGGGCAGGCCATTCAATTGTATTGATCCATTCTAATTATATGCTAATCTTAAAATGGTATGTACCTTATATCAGTTCACCAAATCAAAGCAGTCTTATCAGTCCACTGTGGCCTACTTGCAATAGGTTACACAGCAAAGGCTTGCATAATTGTACATGACGAATGGCTTTCAGTCTCTGGGAAAATATCCAATTCGGTCAGCAGGCGTGAGTGTCAGAGAATGTGGTGATGAGGCTTGTGGAACCTTATGTTGGCAAGGGGAGAAATGTCACCATTTCTTCATTGGCGAACAAGTTGCTTGCAAAAAAAAACAAGTCTGGCCGACACCATAAACAATGTGAGACGGGAACTCCGTCCCTCTGCGCAAAATAATGTACCTTTACAGCTGTTGTACTCAATGGTGCTGAAGAATGACAAGACAACAGGACACAATCAAGAGAAAACCGGATACTATTACACACTAAAACCAATTAAAGGTATGTCAAAGTATGTCAAGCAAGTGGAAGTTATGGAAATTGTGTCAGCTGTTAGGACAAGGAATAACAGATAAAATGAAATCCAACTGATGCCATTGCGTGAAGATGCACACAGGAACGAGCTGACAATAATTGACTATTTTTGACTGCTGTCATATCGACACATACAGTGGGGGGAAAAAGTATTTAGTCAGCCACCAATTGTGCAAGTTCTCCCACTTAAAAAGATGAGAGAGGCCTGTAATTTTCATCATAGGTACACGTCAACTATGACAGACAAATTGAGAAAAAAAAATCCAGAAAATCACATTGTAGGATTTTTAATGAATTTATTAGCAAATTATGGTGGAAAATAAGTATTTGGTCACCTACAAACAAGCAAGATTTCTGGCTCTCACAGACCTGTAACTTCTTCTTGAAGAGGCTCCTCTGTCCTCCATTCGTTACCTGTATTAATGGCACCTGTTTGAACTTGTTATCAGTATAAAAGACACCTGTCCACAACCTCAAACAGTCACACTCCAAACTCCACTATGGCCAAGACCAAAGAGCTGTCAAAGGACACCAGAAACAAAATTGTAGACCTGCACCAGGCTGGGAAGAATGAATCTGCAATAGGTAAGCAGCTTGGTTTGAAGAAATCAACTGTGGGAGCAATTATTAGGAAATGGAAGACATACAAGACCACTGATAATCTCCCTCGATCTGGGGCTCCACGCAAGATCTCACCCTGTGGGGTCAAAATGATCACAAGAATGGTGAGCAAAAATCCCAGAACCACACGGGGGGACCTAGTGAATGACCTGCAGAGAGCTAGGACCAAAGTAACAAAGCCTACCATCAGTAACACACTACGCCGCCAGGGACTCAAATCCTGCAGTGCAAGACGTGTCCCCCTGCTTAAGCCAGTACATGTCCAGGCCCGTCTGAAGTTTGCTAGAGTGCATTTGGATGATCCAGAAGAGGATTGAGAGAATGTCATATGGTCAGATGAAACCAAAATATAACTTTTTGGTAAAAACTCAACTCGTCGTGTTTGGAGGACAAAGAATGCTGAGTTGCATCCAAAGAACACCATACATACTGTGAAGCATGGGGGTGGATACATCATGCATTGGGGCTGTTTTTCTGCAAAGGGACCAGGACGACTGATCCGTGTAAAGGAAAGAATGAATGGGGCCATGTATCGTGAGATTTTGAGTGAAAACCTCCTTCCATCAGCAAGGGCATCGAAGATGAAACGTGGCTGGGTCTTTCAGCATGACAATGATCCCAAACACACCGCCCGGGCAACGAAGGAGTGGCTTCGTAAGAAGCATTTCAAGGTCCTGGAGTGGCCTAGCCAGTCTCCAGATCTCAACCCCATAGAAAATCTTTGGAGGGAGTTGAATGTCCGTGTTGCCCAGCGACAGCCCCAAAACATCACTGCTCTAGAGGAGATCTGCATGGAGGAATGGGCCAAAATACCAGCCACAAAGGGTATATAACAAAGTATTGAGAAACTTTTGTTATTGACCAAATACTTATTTTCCACCATAATTTGCAAATAAATTCATTAAAAATCCTACAATGTGATTTTCTGATTTTTTTCTCATTTTGTCTGTCATAGTTGACGTGTATCTATGATGAAAATTACAGGCCTCTCTCATCTTTTTAAGTGGGAGAACTTGCACAATTGGTGGCTGACTAAATACTTTTTTTCCCACTGTATACTGTATTCATTATAATGCCATTATTGCTTTTGTGGCGAGTTTCACTATTTATCAAGGCCACGAGGCGCTTATAATGATGTTTAGGCTACTGATGTTTTCACCATTTGACCACGCGTCTTTTGACCGTGCTTCTTGGTGGTTGGGGTATTTTTTATTTTATTTTGTCTTTATACAAAGAAGCTGTTACCATGTTCCAATGCATACTGTATGCTTTCTGTTTCATAGTTGTAACAAAGGCACTCCACAAATTATTTTATTTAACACTTATATATATTTTTTATTTTTTTATTTTTTTTACACATAGCATAAACTATTGAAAATGCTATTGTGTTATTTGAAATAAAATACTAATTGTATTTGAATGTTACCCAAGGCCTTCATAAACACAACCAAATGATTAGTTTTGCTATAGCATATATGAACTATATTAATTACACTGTTAGAATGTTGCAGTCAGAATGACTGCTCATTAGCTTGAAGGGGGGTCCATCGACGCCCAGCGGTTCTGGTGTTAATGTTATCATACATATTACATTTTAGTCATTTAGCAGACACACTTATCCAGAGTGACTTACAGTAGTGAGTGCATACATTTTCATTCGTACTAGTCCCCTGTGGGAATCGAACCCACAACCCTGGTGTTGCAAGTGCCATGCTCTACCAATCTTACCATTATTGGATTTAAATTGATATGATCTCCTCCCATGGAGACCAAGAGCTTGGTTTTCTTTGTTTGATGGACCTCTGGCTCCTACTCCCAGTAAAAGAGCATGTAGGCCACAGACACAGATAACTACAGGAGGATGATGACATCAAGCAGCAATCAACCATTTGAGTGGCCATTTATCTTTTTCTTTCTATTTTCTGGCGATGGTCCTGACAGTCTTTGTTGTGATTTTTGCTTTTAGCTCCTGTCTGGCCTCCGCTGTTACATAAATATCCCTTAACAAAACCAGGGCCTGTATTCATAAAGCATCTCAGGGTAGGAGTGCTGATCTAGGATCAGGTCCCCCGTCCATGTAATCTTATTCATTATGATTGAAGGAAGGAAAACAGGAATATGAAATGGAGAGAGTATTATTGGATAGAAGAAAGATACACATTGTTTTATGAAGATGGGGCAAGGCCAATTGTATGTTTTATTGTCCCATTGATAGAGCTCCAGTAGAGGACACCAATCCCCCCTTACAGTCTCACATATGCCCTTTCAGTTATTTCGTCAAGTTGGGGCAATGGGGCATTAAACAGTGTTATGCTAGTTATAGTGATAGTTTCCAGTAGATGGTGGAATTTGCATTTTTATCAGAAACCACCAGAGTCAGTGTCGTCACAGATGTTCCATTATATTGACCAGATACTCCATTGGCGGCTCTAACAATGAAAATAAATGTCTTAAAAAATGAAAGGCAGTCGGGAGGAGGCAAGATCAGGTGGGACCATTCTAGTCAATGAGAGGGCAGATGCACGTGTGAACAACCACAACAATCCTTTTTATCTGGGATCCTTGGGACGTCCCTACCCCATTGAAGTTGACATTTTATTTGGTTCAGGTACAGATTAGGGTTAGGTAAGGGTTATGGTTAGGGTTTAGGGTAGGGACGTCCCAAGGATTCCGGATAGCACTAACATGCACAACTCCAATATAAAGTGTTTTTTTCTGAAAGTTGCCGGGATGTCACATGTCCTACTTATATCAGTACACTCGTAACAACATAAGCATTACAAAACTTATATTTTCAATCAAATAAACCTCACGTAGCATATAAACCATTACATTTTTTGTTCACCAAATTAGACACTCTCTCTGACCTCCATACAAAAACTCTTCGCTTGCTGAGCAAAATTTAATTAAAAACCGCCACCTGCTGGACAAAAAATACTTTACGCCAAGTTATCCCTCTCGCTTTGCCTCTTCCTCTCTGGTGTCATCCATCTCTTGCTCCTCACACTCAAGAGGAATTTTTCAAAAATAAATAACTACAGTTAAAGGGATGAGACGATAAAGAAAAAACCTTTAGGTTTTACAAAGTGGAAAACGTTCAGAAGAGGTCATTATTTGTATTTTTATTTATTATGGATCTCCATTAGCTGCTGTACTCTTCCTGGGGTCCGGCAAAATTAAGACAGTTATACATGTATTTTTTTCACAACACACTAAGTGTGTGACCTCTGGCCCATACTCCACTACCACATATCTACAACACAAAATCCATGTGTACGTGTGTGTATAGTGTGTATGTTATCATGTGTGTGTATGCATGTGTCTGTGCCTATGTTTGCACTGCTTCACAGTCCCCTCTGTTCCATAAGGTGTATTTGTATCTGTTTTTTAAATCTGATTCTACTGCTTGCATCAGTTACCTGATGTGGAATAGAGTTCCATGTAGTCATGGCTCTATGTAGTACTGTGCGCCTCCCATAGTCTGTTCTGGACTTGGGGACTGTGAAGAGACCTCTGGTGGCATGTCTTGTGGGGTATGCATGGGTGTCTGAGCTGTGTGCTAGTCGTTTAAACAGACAGCTCGGTGCTTTCAACATGTCAATACCTCTCACAAATACAAGTAGTGATGAAGTCAATCTCTCCTCTACTTTGAGCCAGGAGAGATTGACATGCATATTATTAATGTTTGCTCTCTGTGTACATCCAAGGGCCAGCCGTGCTGCCTTGTTCTGAGCCAATTACAAGTCCCTCTTTGTGTCACCTGACCACACGACTTAAAAGTAGTCCAGGTGCGACAAAACTAGAGCCTGTAAGACCTGCCTTGTTGATAGTGCTGTTAAGAAGGTAGAGTAGCACTTTATTATGGACATACTTCTCCCCATCTTAGCTACTGTTGTACCAATATGTTTTGACCATGACAGTTTACAATCCAGGGTTACTCCAAGCAGTTTAGTCACCTTTTAGGTTTAGGGTTTAGTGAATGATTTGTATCAAATACAATGCTTTTAGTTTTTGAAATATTTAGGAACTTATAAATAACGTATTCCTTGCCACCCGTTCTGAAACTAACTGCAACTCTTTGTTAAGTGTTGCAGTCATTTCAGTTGCTGTAGTAGCTGACGTGTATAGTGTTGAGTCATCCGCATACATAGACACATTGGCTTTACTCAAAGCCAGTGGCATGTCATTAGTAAAGATTGAAAAAAGTAAGGGGCCTAGACAGCTGCCCTTTGGAATTCCTGATTCTACCTAGATTATGTTGGAGAGGCTTCCATTAAAGAACACCCTCTGTGTTCTGTTAGACAGGTAACTATTTTTCCACAATATAGCAGGGGGTGTAAGCCATAACACATATGTTTTTTCAGCAGCAGACTATGATTGATAATGTCAAAAGCCACACTGAAGTCTTACAAAACAACCCCCACAATCTTTTTATCATACATTTCTCTCAGACAATCATCCGTCATTTGTGTAAGTGTTGTGCTTGTTCCCTATAAGCATGCTTAAAGTCTGTTGTCAATTTGTTTACTGTAAAATAGCATCGTATCTGGTGAAACACAGTTTTTCCAAAACTTTACTAAGGGTTGGTAACAGGCAGATTGGTCTGCTATTTGAGCCAGTAAAGGGGGCTTTACTATTCTTAGGTAACGGAATGACTTTTGCTTCCCTCCAGGCCTGAGGGCACACACTTGCCAGTAGGCTTAAATTGAAGATATAGGAGTGGCAAAATCGTCCGCTATTATCCTCAGTAATTTTCAATCCAAGTTGTCAGACCCCGGTGGCTTGTAATTGTTGATAGACAACAATCTTTTTTTTTTCTCCTCCAAAATTACAAAGCTTTTTGGTGAGATATACTTGGATGTGTAGCGTCAGCATTTGTTGCTGGCATGTCATGCCTACATTTGCTAATCTTGCCAAATCATTAAAATAGTTGGCCATATCAGTCGGTTTTGTAATGAATGAGCCATCTGATACAATGAATGATGGAGCCGAGTTTGCCTTTTATCCCACATTTTGTAATGAATGAGCCATCTGATACAATGAATGATGGAGCCGAGTTTGCCTTTTTCCCACATTTCATTGAAGGTGCTCCAAAGCTTTTTACTATCAGTCTTTGCGTCATTTATCTTTGTTTCATAGTGTAGTTTCTTGTTCTTTTTATTCAGTTTCGTCACATGATTTCTCAATTTGCAGTAGGTTTGCCAATCGGTTGTGCAGCCAGACTTATTTGCCATTCCTTTTGCCTCATCCCTCTCAACCATACAATCTTTCAATTCCTCATCAATTCACGGGGATGTAATAGTTTTTACAGTCATTATGTCTATATTTTTATGCATTTGATTTGTTTTTGACTCACTTTAATAATTTACAAACTAATATGACACACATACTGAAAAAGCTGAATCTTTATTAAAAGTAAATACTTAATAGGACATACAATGCTGTGTTGGTGTACTACACTCATCCTCCATCTGTTAACGATCAATACAGATTTTTGATAGAAAACAGAAGTGCAAACTGGTGAACACCAAGTTAATAAGGTATCTGAGAAACTGTTAAGTAATGTGAGAATGCTCAGTCATTATATAAAAATATAACAGAAGCACGATTCTGGGTTTAGGATGAGACAGTGAAATGTTTAGTGCTAAAAAACTAAACACACAAAAAATTCTCACAAGTCAAAATTTAGAATATTAAAGGTTGACTCAGCAACATGATGTAGATGCACAAAGTAAAAAGCAAAGTGGGTCAATTTCTGCAACAACTCAGCTGTTTTGGGCCCGTGGTGAAGCGAACCCATGCACATGCGCAGATACTACGTGTGACTGTGTGTGAGAGAGAAGTCTTGCGTCACGCTCATCGCAATATCTGTGGTGCTGCTCGTGACAATGTCATTTTCCTTAGTCTACCTTTGAGTCAATCTTACAAGAATATAACAAGAAGGAGAAAACAGATTTAAACACAATACATTATTTGCTACATGAACAATTTGCATCAGTTGAACAAGTCTGTTCTTATTATTATTATCTTTGCCTGGTAAACGAAGCATACATAGTGGTAAAGAATGTATTGTACAGGGTAGGTCCCCTGTAGCTCAGTTGGTAGAGCATGGCGCTTGCAATGCCAGGGTTTTGGTTCGTTTCCCACGTGGGGCCAGTATGAAAATGTATGCACTCACTAACTGTAAGTCGCTCTGGATAAGAGCGTCTGCTAAATGACTAAAATCTAAAGATATTGCAGTGCTGTACTCTACTTTAAAAAAATACTCCAGAGTCCCCAGTAACATTTGCTGATGATGGGCCCTCTGGATTTCGCAGCCTTGTTCATCTCAGGCACTCAAAACAACATGGCACATTTTTGAACAGCCGGTAGTACTCCTCTTGGATCTGTTAAAGTCAAATGGAATGGCGAATGTATAACACATTAGTTAGCCTCAGTGGGTGGATGAGGTAAAATATGACAAAATTTTTATAATAAAGAAATTAAACTAAGGAATGCTCAAGTAATTACAAATAGGGCCAGAAGTTGTTTATCTACTGACCATATGATCTGACCAGGCAAAACTCTGGGCCATAATTATGAACCTAATTGAGAGGAAGGTGTTACCTTTCTGGACAACACACAGAGGAAGATGAAGATGAACATCCCTTGGAAAGCGTTGGCAATGGTGAAGAGATAGGCTGTGAGAGTGGTCTCGTTGAGGATGTGCAACACACCAAATGTCCAGGTGGCGCCCAGGACAAACAGAAGGGCAAGGGCACCACGAGCACAGGACCTAGAAGGACCATATATGCTTTTGTCATTGTGAGCCATATTCTGGACTTGATGTACAGTATGTGTGCTTAACTCAAGGCTCATACAAATCAGCTTAATGCTAACGTTTGTAGCTCAAGTTCTTCCCTAACATAAAGTATCTGCTCAATATTCAGTACTTCTGTGTGACAATTTTACTAACTGTAACAATAATATATATATTTTTTACACATGTTGAGTACTCAACAAGCACTGGGTCTTTGGCTAAAAGTCAATATCAGGCTTACCTTATGTTTTCGTAGTGGCTAATCTCGGGCTTCTTCACAGCAGTGTGTCGGTACACTTTGTAAATGATCACTCCAAAAGCCAGGAGATTGACCTTAGACCAGATAGACACATACAAAACCATGAGAAACAACCTAAAACTACTACAACATGTTGTTTGGAGCAAACAACTTCTTGATGTAATTATGGAATGTCATAAACTTTATTACCAATTACTGACATGCAAAATGATAACATGTTGTATATGCATGAATCAATGTGCTTCCAGACATTTCTGAAAGAAAGGAAATTCTTGAATGTCCAATAAAATTTGTGAAGATTTATTGAAAATAATTTGATGAAATTAAAATGTTGAACCTTACCAGGATAATCAAACACGCAGGCCCAATGAAACTCCAAATAAAGTTATTTTCTGTGCTCAGCCAACACCTTTGAAACATAAAACAATGTTTAACCACATGCTGGTGTGTAGTGCTAAAACAACACCTAACAAGCACACTCCCTTTTTCTACTTACACTTTATTGGTACCATAATACTTGGAGCCAAGTGTAGCCGAAATGGCCACCACCACTGCAGGGCTTCCATATCCAAAGATGTAAAAGTTGCGATGCAGGAATCCTTTGTTATAGATGACACCAACCACTATAAGGTACAGATGGATCCCCTCAATGCACATCCAGGCAAAAGCCGCTAAGAAGAAATAATGGAGAAGCCCAGCAATGATGGAGCAGAATAGCTGAGGGCAGACAAAGAGATAAACAAAATGGACCTTTATCATATTAGACAGACTTACCATCTATGAAATCTTATAAGACAAGGGTGACTACATATGTAAACAAATGCAAATGAGATGCAGACAGAGGCACACACACACATACACACTGGTTCACTTTATGGAACATACTGTCTGGCTATGTTCAAGAATATGCTGTTCAATATTTATTGGAGCCGAAGTGCAGTCAGTGCTCACTTTATGGGTGTTCATATTGATCCCGACCAGAAAGATGAACTCAGCCATGAAGAGGCTGCAGCACAGGTTCTTGTGAATGGTGGTTCTGGTACTCTGTATCTCACTGAAGAACCAGAAGGTGAAGATGCACATGGACAGGCAGATGATGGAGATGATCATTCCCAGCTGAGTGATCCTGGTCAGAATGTTGTAGTGGGCCGCCATCTGAAAAGAATAACCAACACAGTGAGAAGGTGCATCCTTTTTACAGCTCAGAACTCATATCCCCCCTCTCCCTGCTTCTCCCCCAGTTTTGTTGTTGTCAGAAAATAGAAAGTGACATATAATTTGAAAGCTACAGCCCTTGTGTTTTTGGAAACCATTAAGTAAACGATCTGACCTTTTTTTTTTCATTTACTTAAAAAATCATTTTGGGACAGTAATTGGGGACATATTTTATTTCAAATCTTGACTTCCAAATCTCTTATTCCCCGAACGAAAAACGTAGTACATTTCAAAAAAAATTGGCCTGCTGTATCTCTGTATTTTATGAGGGTATTATACAATATTATGTGTTGTTTAGAAAAGGCCACCAGAAGGCGTCAGACTTTAAGATGTTAAACCTACAATCTAGTGCACTTGTGTGGTTGAATGGTATAACCCCCAATACTAAGCATAGAGACCAAAAGGTTGTTGGTTCAATCCCCATGGACACCATTCACATTTTCTTGTCTCCTGTCCTATATCCCTCTATATTTATGTGCTGTCTGAATAAACAACACAAAATATAAAGGAGGGTGCAATTCCACTCTCCTTTAAAAAAATTAAAAAAATACAAGTTAGCTAGTCTTTTCTATTGAAAATCACTTCCATTTTGCCTTTGATGCAAGATGTTTAGATAACCAACGAGACAGCCACAGGGAATTGGAATACATTCATATGGATGGTATGGACACTTACGTTGGCCCGTCCAGAAGACATAAGAATGGCGAAGTGTGTGAGGTGATTGCAGGAGCATGTGGTGGTGGTGCTGTTGACGTGGGTTTGCTCACAGCCCTGTGTGGCCCAATGGCCCTGCATGCTGGACGGATCGTACTCCCAGAAGGCACATTTGGTTACATCATCTTTGGTGTCAATAGGCTTCAAAAGAAAGGGAATAAAATAGCAGAATTGGATATGTTATGGCAAAATACAGTGAGGGAAAAAAGTATATCATCCCCTGCTGATTTTGTACGTTTGCCCACTGACAAAGACATGATCAGTCTATAATTTTAATGGTAGGTTTATTTGAGCAGTGAGAGACAGAATAACAACAACAAAATCCAGAAAAACGCATGTCAAAAATGTTATAAATTGATTTGCATTTTAATGAGGGAAATAAATATTTGACCCCTCTGCAAAACATGACTTAGTAAATATATAATATGCCATTTAGCAGACGCTTTTATCCATGGGTGGTCCCGGGGATCGAACCCACTACCTTGGCGTTACAAGCACTGTGCTCTACCAGCTGAGCTACAGAGGACCACAGTTTTGGTGGCAAAACCCTTGTTGGCAATCACAGAGGTCAGACGTTTCTTGTAGTTGGCCACCAGGTTTGCACACATCTCAGGAGGGATTTTGTCCCACTCCTCTTTGCAGATCTTCTCCAATTCATTAAGGTTTCGAGGCTGACGCTTGGCAACTCGAACCTTCAGCTCCCTCTACAGATTTTTTATGGGATTAAGGTTTGGAGACTGGCTAGGCCACTCCAGCACCTTAATGTGCTTCTTCTTGAGCCACTCCTTTGTTGCCTTGGCCGTGTATTTTGGGTCATTGTCATGCAGGAATACCCATCCGCGACCCATTTTCAATGCCCAGGCTGAGGGAAGGAGGTTCTCACCCAAGATTTGACGGTACATGGCCCCGTCCATCGTCCATTTGATGCGGTGAAGTTGTCCTGTCCCCTTAGCAGACAAACACCCCCAAAGCATAATGTTTCCACCTCCATGTTTGACGGTGGGGATGGTGTTCTTGGGGTCATAGGCAGCATTCTTCCTCCTCCAAACACGGCGAGTTAAGTTGATGCCAAAGAGCTTAATTTTGGTCTCATCTGACCACACCCAGTTCTCTTCTGAATCATTCAGATGTTCATTGGCAAACTTCAGAGGGGGCTGTATATGTGCTTTCTTGAGCAGGGGGACCTTGCGGGCGCTGCAGGATTTCAGTCCTTCACGGCGTAGTGAGTTGCCAATTGTTTTCTTGGTGACTATGGTCCCAGCTTCCTTGAGATCATTGACAAGATCCTCCCGTGTAGTTCTGGGCTGATTCCTCACCGTTCTCATGATCATTGCAACTCCACGAGGTGAGATCTTGCATGGAGCCCCAGGCCGAGGGAGACTGACAGTTATTTTGTGTTTCTTCCATTTGCAAATAATCACACCAACTGTTGTCACCTTCTCACGAAGCTGCTTGGCGATGGTCTTGTAGCCCATTCCAGCCTTGTGTAGGTCTACAATCTTGTCCCTGAAATCCTTGGAGAGCTCTTTGGTCTTGGCCATGGTGGAGAGTTTGGAATCTGATTGATTGATTGCTTCTGTGGACAGGTGTCTTTTATACAGGTAACAAGCTGAGATTTGGAGCACTCCCTTTAAGAGTGTGCTCCAAATCTCAGCTCGTTACCTGTATAAAAGACACCTGGGAGCCAGAAATCTTTCTGATTGAGAGGGGGTCAAATACTTATTTCCCTCATGAAAATGCAAATCAATTTATAACATTTTTGACATGCGTTTTTCTGGATTTTGTTGTTGTTATTCTGTCTCTCACTGTTCAAATAAACCTACCATTAAAATTATAGACTGATAATTTCTTTGTCAGTCAGCAAACGTACAAAATCAGCAGGGGATCAAATACTTGTTTCCCTCACTGTATGTGTCTGAAAAAAATACAAAATAAATGGGGTGGTTCGTGAAAAACAAATGGCTACCTTTTGATTGTGGAAATACTGAATGACCATATCGTGCCTGCATGCACTTGTAAGCTAACATAAGACCATGCACATTAATCACAACTCTCCATAACTTAACTTAAATTGTAGCACAAATCTCCCATTGACATCAAAACAGGATTTATAGGAGTGTTGTAATTTAGTATGTGCGTCACAAGTTAGCGGTCTGCCACTGGAGAGCTAATGGATCAGTCTAGGCTGTCTGTGTGACTGTGAGCATACCTCTGTGTGTCTGAGAGTGAAGGTCACATGGTCCAGCTGGTACATGTCAGCAGGTTTGATGGCGGCCGCTATCACCTGAGAGTTCACAACGATTTCCCCTGTTTCTGCGTAGCGCGTGTAGTCTGTAACACCAGGGTCAGTGTTTGGTTTCAGGATGCCACCGACACTGTCATACCGCAGGAAAACTATGGACACACTTCCTGATGTACAGAAAAAAAAATATTGAATTTGAATGTAGTAATATTGAAGTTTATATCAGATGTTGATACAGTAAGTGCTAGTGTTTGGTTCTACATTTGACAAATGTAGAGGATCCCCCAAAAACAATAACATTTGACTTGTTACTTTGATAAGATTCTCATCACATTTAAATGCATCTTTAGCTGACATTAATGCCTTAATGTTGTCATGAATGTTGTTTTTCCTTTCATCCGATCTCTTACCATTTTTGTTTCCCTCCTGCCTTTTTGGATTTAAACTGATACGATCTCCTCCCATGGAGACAGAGAGCTCGGTTTTCTTTGTTTGCTGGACATCAAAAGTGTAGAGTTTAATTTCTGTATATGAAAGAACAGAAATTATTCAGTTGAGTGGAATAATAATTGTGATTAATACAGCATCTGCGTCAATAGAGAACGGATTTCCAACTGCCGGTAGGCGTCTGACTGCCGACATTTTCGCTGGTTTCTACATGTAGAATCGGTTTTCAAATTATGGTTGGCACTCTGTTCAGAGGTGCCAAGTACACTCGGTCATTAGGCCTGCACTGTAAGACTTTTCTGTAATTTCAACAGTAAAACACTGTAGAATGCACAGTAAAAATACGTCAATCACTTTAACAGCATACATGCTGTAGATTGCACTGCATTATGGGTAAAATGTAATACTGTTATTATCTGTAATTGGAAGCCTCCAGTAAAAATTACTCTAACATACTATATTTCTTTACAGTAATAGCTTATTCCTACTGTAGATTCAAATGATCAGTTTCAGGCGCCAACCTCATGCTGTCAGGTGAGACACATAAAGCTCAGACTATTTTAGTAAATATATTCTTGAAGCTGCTGTGAAGTGGAAGAATATTTTCAGCAGCTGCTGAGTAGGTACCTTGACTTGTTTATCTTTATTGCTAACCAACGTTGAATTACTACATGTTTTCTTAGCTAGATAGCTGCCTTACGTTTGCTAGCTAGCTATAGTAAGCTATCTCAAGTTGACAAGCCATTTCGGTCTGCTCTAAATTGCTCGTAAATATATTTATGTGCGACCTAGAAAACAAATCACCCAGATAATAATTGTTGTGATGATAGGCTTCGCTGTACCGCAGCCTCTGAGTGCCATAGAGAATAAATGGAGCGCAGATTCGTGACCATTATGTTTTCACCATTACTACAGAGAAAATGGCTTGTTTCTAGCAGTTCAAAATATTTTACACAAATTACCGGCACAACATCATTATTTTTCGGATTGACGGGCCACAGCATCACCCGCTAAAGCCAATGCGAATTACCAGTGCACCGGTATTGTATTGAGGTGCCTGCCGACCTTAAGTGCGTCCACTGGGCAGCTCTATCACAGTGTCGCCGTTGGTAGGTAGTAACATGGCCATTTATTTTTCCTCCCAGGATTAGATTTCAAGGAAGATGTCCCCGTGATACAGTATACTCAATGGGGAGAGCATGAACGGAACAACACCGGGACAATGGTGTTTGCATCCTGTAGCACTAACTCCAAAAAGTTTTGGGACACTGTAAAGTCCATGGAGAATAAGAGCACTTCCTCCCAGCTGCCCACTGCACTGAAGCTAGGAAACACTATCACCACCGATAAATCTACAATAATCGAGAATTTCAACAAGCATTTTGCTACAGCTGGCCATGCTTTCCATCTGGCTACCACTACCCCGGCCACCAACTCTGCACCCTCTGCTGCAACTTGCCCATGCCCCCCCCGCTTCTCCTTCACACAAATTCAGACAGCTGATGTTTTGAAAGCGCTGCAAAATCTGGACCCCTACAAATCAGCTGGGCTAGACAATCTGGACCCTTTCTTTCTAAAACTAGCCGCGAAATTGTCGCAACCCCTATTACTAGTCTGTTCAACCTCTCTTTCATAACGTCTGAGATCCCCAGAGATTGGAAAGCTGCCGCGGTCATCCCCCTCTTCAAAGGGGGTGACACTCTAGATCCAAACTGCTACAGACCTATATCCATCCTGCCCTGCCTTTCGAAAGTATTTGAAAGCCAAGTTAACAAACAGATCACCGACCATTTCGAATACCACCGTACCTTCTCCGCTATGCAATCTGGTTTCCGAGCTGGTCATGGGTGCACTTCAGCCACGCTCAAGGTCCTAAACGATATTATAACCGCGATTGATAATAGACAGTACTGTGCAGCCGTCTTCATCGACCTGGCCAAGGCTTTCGACTCTGTCAACCACCGCATTCTTATTGGCAGACTAAATAGCCTTGGTTTCTCAAATGACTGCCTCGCCTGGTTCACCAACTACTTCTCAGATAGAGTTCAGTGTGTCAAATCGGAGGGCCTGTTGTCTGGACCTATGGCAGTCTCTATGGGGGTGCCACAGGGTTCAATTCTTGGGCCGACACTTTTCTCCGTGTATATCAATGATGTCGCTCTTGCTGCTGGTGACTCTCAGATCCACCTCTACGCAGACGACACCATTTTGTATACATCTGGCCCTTCATTGGACACTGTGTTAACAAACCTCCAAACGAGCTTCAATGCCATACAACACTCCTTCAGTAGCCTCCAACTGCTCTTAAACACTAGTAAAACTAAATGCATGCTTTTCAATCGAACGCTGCTGGCACCCGCCCACCCGACTAGAATCACCACTCTCGACGGGTCTGACCTAGAGTATGTGGACAACTACAAATACCTAGGTGTCTGGTTAGACTGTAAACTCAACTTCCAGACACATAAAGAATCTCCAATCCAAAGTTAAATCTAGAATCGGCTTCCTATTTCGCAACAAAGCCTCCTTCACTCATGCTGCCAAACATGCCCTCGTAAAACTGACTATCCTACCGATCCTTGACTTCGGCGATGTCATTTACAAAATAGCCTCCAACACTCTACTCAGCAAATTGGATGTAGTCTATCACAGTGCCATCCGTTTTGTCTCCAAAGCCCCATACACTACCCACCACTGTGACCTGTACGCTCTTGTTGGCTGGTCCTCACTACATGTTCGTCGTCAAACCCACTGGCTCCAGGCCATCTATGAATCACTGCTAGGCAAATCCCCGCCTTATCTTAGCTCATTGGTCACCATAGCAGCACCCACCCGTAGTCTGCGCTCCAGCAGGTATATCTCACTGGTCATTCCCAAAGCCAACACCTCCTTTGGCCGCCATTCCTTCCAGTTCTCTGCTGCCAATGACTGGAACGAATTGCAAAAATCTCTGAAGCTGGAGACTCTTATCTCCCTCAATAACTTTAAGCATCAGTTGTCAGAGCACCTTACCGATCACTGCACCTGTACACAGCCCATCTGAAATTAGCCCACCCAACTACCTCATCCCTATATTGTTATTTATTTTGCACCCCAGTATCTCTATTTGCACATAATCTCTTGCACATCTAGCATTCCAGTGTTAATACTATTGTAATTATTTTGCACTATAGCCTATTTATTGCCTTACCTCCATAACTTGCTACATTTGCACACACTGTATATATATATTCTGTTGTATTTTTGACTTTATGTTTTTTACCCCATATGTAACTCTGTGTTGTTTTTATTGCACTGCTTTGCTTTATCTTGGCCAGGTCGCAGTTGTAAATGAGAACCTGTTCTCAACTGGCTTACCTGGTTAAATAAAGGTTAAATAAAAAAATAAAAAAAATAAAAAAATAACAATGTCCTCCTACTTGTCACTGTTCACTCGGCTCTCAGCTGTGCAACATTCGCCCGTGTCCGTATAACCTCTCAAAAACATTGTTCCATAATGTTACAGTATTAGCCAAGCCTGTTCACTTGACCAGTAGTATATAAACATTTGGTGGCAGAGAAATTAAATAAAATGTTGTGAGTCTGGTAAAATAATCTGTGGTATTGTGTATTTATTGGTTTGAAATAGGTGTATCTAGCTGTCTTATTAGTATTTGTTCAATGGCTCAACTGATTTCATAAACTACACTGAAAATATAAACACACATGCAACAATTTCAAAGATTTTACTGAGTTACAGTTCATATAAGAAAATTTGTAAAATGAAATAAATAAATTAGGCCCTAATCTATGGATTTCACACATTTTCACTGGGAATACAGATATGCATCTGTTGGTCACAGGAGACCTCTAGTGAGGTAAATACAAAACACACACGCCACCTGCTTGATATGTCCCCTTTCTTTTTACCCACAGTGTAACAGCCCTGGTGCTCTCTGTCTCTCATTATACCGTATTCTTTATTTTTCTATGCTTGTCCTAGGGCTGAGAAGAGCTAACAAATCAGAACTGAGGAGGATTGTTACGGCGCCCCATGAGGAACACTAGATGCTGCACTGACATCTCTCTCCTGGATGCTCTCCTGCCCAAACTGTCCCGTTGTGTGTTCCACCGCCTCTGAAACCCCTTAACCTGAATAGAGTTGCCCCTGATCATAGATCTAGGATTGTAGCCAATCCCAATTTTAACTCCATCTCTCGCTCTCTCTTTGTCTCTCTCTCCACCACATCTCCCCCACACAGGCACACAATATGGTTTTTAAACTAGTGTTTTAATGATGCTCTTATTTGGTTACATGTGTTAACTGTTGTTACTTCTATTGTCAATTATGTTGTTCATTTGTTGTCACCAATTGAATAAATGTATTTTATGTAAAAATGTATCGTTTTTTTCAGGGAGAATTACACTATACATTTACAGCATTATACTGGCACCAGAATTGCCAGCTTAATATTGTAATTTTGCTTTATAACAGATGCTGTTATATTTTTGACAGTACTATATTTACAGTAAGGAAAATGTTTTATAATAAGGAAAATAGTACTATAAAATATTTTACAGCATCTCTGCTGTAAAGTAAAATGACAGTATTAAGCTGGCAACTCTGGTGCCAGTATAATGCTGTCAATTTAAAGGGAAAAGTTTTACAGTGTGGGCTTCCGGGACTTCAGACCCAAATGTTTTTAGTCCAGCCCCAAACCTTTTGATGGTCGAAGAATTTTGAATTTGCGGGTTGTACGTTAGACAGCAGAGCCGACCCGCTTGTTTACAGATGCACTAGGGTTGGACAGGCTTCATGTGTAGATTAAGACACTGCGGCGTTGGCGCGAGATATCACTCGGAAAACGTATCTTAATCAGGGGATGAGAAATGCGTTGTACTCTGAATTGTTCCATTATCCCAACTGTTACACCGAGAAGATTGAACAACTGCTGTTTTTTAAATAAACTGCTGTTTTTGTCCTCATGCTAGCTAGCAGTAGCCACAGCAGCCGTTATGGAGCTTTTTTACCCATCGTCCTCACTGACGGGGAACTCGTGATAGGTTGCTTGAATCAGGCGGCAGCCATGTTCCTCCTGCTGACGTGACGTTTTCCTCACGACCCAGCCGCCCTTCTCCCGACAGGCGACACTACCAGTCAGAGGCAAGCAATTCTTTCAGCTTCAAACCCTGTCATCGCTTATTTTTTATATATTGATAGATTATTATCTACTTGTTGGTGATTTGGACACCAAGGAACCTGAAGCTCTCAACCTGTTCCACTACAGCCCCATCGATGAGAATGGGGGCGTGCTCAGTCCTCTTTTTTTTAGCTGTCCTCTGAGTGGAGGCTAAATGCCAGAGATGCAAAACCGGCCTGCCAAGGGCTTATAGTGGTCCTATGAGTGCAGGCTACCCGCCAGAGATGCAAATCATGTCTTGAACAGCAAATTCCGCTTATCTGCTGGTGGGAGGAATTTATAGCCTTGGGTGTGGGAAAGCGGAAAATAGCAGACGGGAGGACATTTTTGGCATACTGGCAAAGGATCTGATTGGCTGACACTGCCATTCCAAAATGGCTGCTGTGGCTTCTGCTACCTAACATAAGGACAAAAATAACAGTTTTCCGGAAAAACAAGCTGTCATCTCGGTGGAACAGTTGGGATAATGGGACAATTCGGAGTACAACGCATTTCTCATCCCTGGATTGAGGTATGTTTTCCGAGCCATACCTCGCACCAGCTCCGCTGTGGCAAAGGAAGCCTGTCCGACCCTAGTGCAGCTGTAAACAAGCGGGTCGGATCTGCTGGCTAGCTGTACTCTGATATGAGTTTCCATAAACCTGCATCACTTGCGCTACAAGCAGTAGAGTAGGCACTGCAAGAAGCCCTAGGAATGAAGCACAGCTAGCGGTGCCTGCTGTGATTGGTCAAGATTTTACAACCCAGTGGACCACTCTGGACCCATCAACCCACGTCCCTTGACTCATTTTCAGCAGTCTACTTTTTCAAAAGTCATAAACTATCTTTTAAAATATATGTGTGCCTGCCTAGCGCAACCTGAATGCCATAGAGAAAAAATAAGCGCAGCGTCGTGACTGTCATGGTTTCACCATTACTTTACTGAAAACAATTTGCCCAAGCCGTACAAAAGATATGATTCATTTTACCGGAGATAGGCTATTTAAAAATATATATATTGCAAATTCGAGGGAAACATTAGATAAATAAACCATTTTAAACCGTTTTAAAACTATGCTACTCGCAGACTGTAGCCTATTTATTTGATAACAAACAAGCTGGTTCAGTCATGTTACCTTATCAGCTAACAAGCTGAGGGGTATTCCAGAAAGCCGGATTAGTGAGTTAGTGAAATCTGTCAAACCAAAATTTGAGCAATAGCAACGACTGCTCTGAAGCAAACCTGCTACCTAGTAGGTTAAGTTGATCTTAGCCTGTCCGGGTGAATAAAGACGGGGCTTCTCCGCCAATCAGATTCTTGTCCGTCACTATGGCATGTCCCTTTGCGGAAAATCCAATTGCATATATTTGAATAAAATAACCCACCAATAGTAACTCTTGAACTGTTCAAGCTAGAGACACCAAACCAACTTTCACATGTTCAGGCTATCCTATCCTCTCAATTAATCAATCCTTCACAAGCTAGCATGCAAACCACATTTTCTTCAGAAAAGTACTTTTCTAGTTATTATTATTATTATTATTATTATTATTATTATTATTATTATTATTATTATTATTATTATTATTATTATTATATATACAGTACCACTCATTTGGACACACCTACTCATTCAAGGGTTTTTCTTTATTTTTACTATTTTCTACATTGTAGAACAATAGTGAAAACATCAAAACAATGAAATAACACATCTGGAATCATGTAGTAACCAAAAAAGTGTTAAACAAATAAAAAATATATTTTATATTTGAAATTCTTCAAATTGCCAACCTTTGCCTTGATGACAGCTTTGCACACTCTTGGCATTTTTTCAACCAGCTTCACTTGGAATGCTTTTCCAACAGTCTTGAAGGAGTTCCCACATATGCTTAGCACTTGTTGGCTGCTTTTCCTTCACTCTGCCATCCGACTCTTCCCAAACCATCTCAATTGGTCTGAGGTCGGGGGATTATGGAGGCCAGGTCATCTGATGCAGCACTCCATCACTCTCCTTCTTGGTAAAATAGCCCTTACACAGCCTGGAGGTGTGGTGGGTCATTGTCCTGTTGAAAACAAATGATAGTCCCACTATCCACTACCTCTGGGTCTTCCATTCCTGTGGTGGTCCTCATGAGAGGCAGTTTCATGATAGCGCTTCATGGTTATTGCGACTGCACTTGAAGAAATTTTCAAAGTTCATGAAATGTTCCGTATTGACTGAACGTCATGTCTTAAAGTAATAATTTCTCTTTGCTTATTTGAGCTGTTCTTGCCATAATACGGACTTGGTCTTTTACCTAAAAGGGTTATCATCTGTATACCTTGTCACAACATAACTGATTGGCTCAAATGCATTAAGAAGGAAATCAATTCCACAAATTAACTTTTAACAAGGCACACCTGTTAATTGAAATGCATTCCAGGTGACTACCTCATGAAGCTATTTGAGAGAATGCCAAGAGTGTGCAAAGCTGTCATCAAGGCAATGGGTGGCTATTTGAAGAATCTCAAATATAAAATATATTTTGATTTGTTTAACACTTTTTTGAATACTACATTATTCCATATGTGTTATTTCATAGTTTTGATATCTTCACTATTATTCTACAGTGTAAAACATAGCAAAAATACAGAAAATCCCTTGAATGAGTAGGTGTGTCCAAACTTTTGACTGGTAGTGTATATACAGTGGCGTGCGAAAGTATTCACCCCCCCTTGGCATTTTTCCTATTTTGTTGCCTTACAACCTGGAATTAAAATAGATTTTTGGGGGTTTGTATCATTTGATTTACACAACATGCCTACCACTTTGAAGATGCAAAATATTTTTTTTTGTAAAACAAACATGAAATAAGACAAAAAAAGAAAAGAAAACTTGAGCGTGCATAACTATTCACCCACCCAAAGTCAATACTTTGTAGAGCCACCTTTTGCAGCAATTACAGCTGCAAGTCTTGGGGTATTTTTGCCCATTCTTCAAGGCAAAACTGCTCCAGCTCCTTCAAGTTGGATGGGTTACACTGGTGTACAGCAATCTTTAAGTCATACCACATATTCTCAATTGGATTGAGGTCTGGGCTTTGACTAGGCCATTCCAAGACATTTCAATGTTTCCCCTTAAACCACTCGAGTGTTGCTTTAGCAGTATGCTTAGGGTCATTGTCCTGCTGGAAGGTGAACCTCCGACCCAGTCTCAAATCTCTGGAAGACTGAAACAGGTTTCCCTTAAGAATTTCCCTGTATTTAGCGCCATCCATCATTCCTTCAATTATGACCAGTTTTCCAGTCCCTGCCGATGAAAAACATCCCCACAGCATGATGCTGCCACCACCATGCTTCACTGTGGGGATGGTGTTCTCGGGGTGATGAGAGGTGTTGGGTTTGTGCCAGACATAGAGTTTTCCTTGATGGCCAAAAAGCTCAATTTTAGTCTCATTCTTCCATATGTTTGGGGAGTCTCCCACATGCCTTTTTGCGAACACCTAACGTGTTTGCTTCTTTTTTTCTTTAAGCAATGGCTTTTTTCTGGCCACTCTTCCGTAAAGCCCAGCTCTGTGGAGGATCTTCAAAGTTTCTGATATTTTTTTATAACCCAAACCTGACCTGTACTTCTCCACAATTTTGTCCCTGACCTGTTTGGAGAGCTCCTTGGTCTTCATGGTGCTGCTTGCTTGGTGGTGCCCCTTGCTTAGTGGTGTTGCAGACTCTGGGGCCTTTCAGAACAGATGTATATACAGTTGAAGTCGGAAGTTTACATACACTTAGGTTGGGGTCATTAAAACTCGTTCTTCAACCACTCCACACATTTCTTGTTAACAAACTATAGTTTTGGCAAGTCGGTTAGGACATCTACTTTGTGCATGACATAAGTAAATTTTCCAACAATTGTTTACAGACAGATTATTTCACTTGGGTCAGAAGTTTACATTTACTAAGTTGACTGTGCCGTTAAACAGCTTGGAAAATTCCATAAAAATATGTTTCGGCTTTAGAAGCTTCTGATAGGCTAATTGACATCATTTGAGTGAATTGGAGGTGTACCTGTATTTCAAGGCCTACCTTCAAACTCAGTGCCTCTTTGCTTGACTTTTATTTTATTATTTTATTTTAGCAGCTGCTCTTATCCAGAGCCCTCCATGGGAATCGAACCCACAACCCTGGCATTGCAAACGCCATGCTCTACCAACTGAGCTACACGGGACATCATGACATCATGGGAAAATCAAAAGAAATCAGCCAAGACCTCAGATTTTTTTTTGGGACCTCCACAAGTCTGATTCATTCTTGGGAGCAATTTCCAAACACCTGAAGGTACCACGTTCATCTGTACAAACAACAGTACACAAGTATAAACACCATGGGACCACGCAGCCGTCATACCACTCAGGAAGGAGACGCGTTCTGTCTCCTAGAGATGAACGTACTTTAGTGCAAATCAATCCCAGAACAACAGCAAAGGACCTTGTGAAGATGCTGGAGGAAACAGGTACAAAAGTATCTATATCCACAGTAAAACGAGTCCTATATCGACATAACCTAAAAGTCCGCTCAGCAAGGAAGAAGCCACTGCTCTAAAACCACCATAAAAAAGCCAGATTACGGTTTGCAACTGCACATGGGGACAAAGATTGTACTTTTTGGAGAAATGTCCTCTGGTATGATGAAAAGAAAATTGAACTGTTTGGCCATAATGACCATCGTTATGTTTGGAGGAAAAAGGGGGTGCCTTGCAAGCTGAGAAACACCATCCCAACCGTGAAGCATGGGGGTGGCAGCATCATGCTGTGGGGGTGCTTTGCTGCAGGAGGACTAGGGAACTTCACAAAATAGATGGCATCATTAGGAAGGAAAATGATGTGGATATATTGAAGCAACATCTCAAGACATCAGTCAGGAAGTTAATGCTTGGTCGCAAATGGGTCTTCCAAATGGACAATGACCCCAAGCATACTTCCAAAGTTGTGGCAAAATGGCTTAAGGACAACAAAGTCAAGGTATTGGAGTGGCCATCACAAAGCCCTGACCTCAATCCTATATAAAATGTGTGTGGCAGAACTGAAAAAGCATGTGCGAGCAAGGCCTACATACCTGACTCAGTTACACCAGCTCTGTCAGGAGGAATGGGCCAAAATTCACCCAACTTATTGTGGGGAGCTTGTGGAAGGCTACCCGAAATGTTTGACCCAAGTTAAACAATTTAAAGGCAATGCTACCAAATACTAATTGAGTGTATGTAAACTTCTGACCCACTGGGAATGTGATGAAAGAAATAAAAGCTGAAATAAATAATTCTCTCTACTATTATTCTGACATTTCCCATTCTTAAAATAAAGTGGTGATCCTAACTGACCTGGAATTTTTTACTAGGATTAAATGTCAGGAATTGTGAAAAACTGAGATTAAATGTATTTGGCTAAGGTGTATGTAAACTTCTGACTTCAACTGTATACTGAGATCATGTGACAGATCATGTGACACTTAGATTGTACACAGGTGGACTTTATTTAACTAATTATGTGACTTCTGAAGGCAATTGGTTGCACAAGATCTTATTTAGGGGCTTCATAGCAAAGGGGGTGAATACATATGCACGCACCACTTTTCTGTTATTTTTTTTTTTCATTAAACTTCACCATTTTGGACTATTTTGTGTATGTCCATTACATGAAATCCAAATAAAAATCAATTTAAATTACAGGTGTAATGCAACAAAATAGGAAGAACGCCAAGGGGGATGAATACTTTTGCAAGGCAATGTATATATATTTTTGACAAATTCTTAATAGAAATCTAATCTCTCAATGTTCATCTCAAAGTACACCAGATTGATGCATTTAGCTGTTTTTTATTACCCAACTAGGGTTCCCTCTTTGGCTTTGTCCTTAAGTCCTAGAAACGCCCCTGCTCTCGGCCGGCAACCGCTACCGGTGTGTCCGTGCTAAGAGACATGATTGTGGAATTCTTCTTACCCATTTCACTCTCTTTGATCTCAATCTCAGTAGTCGCTTTATATTTCCTGGCCAGTGTCAGGGTACTCTCCTCCACTGTGTGTAAGAGTTTGGTTATGGTGTAGTCCCGGTGCTCCTTTTTGATTCTGTTCCAGGCCACCAACTCATCCTTCTCAACCAAATTGTTCACCACATTTAAAAATGTCTGTGGAAAAGAAATGAAGGCAGTTTAACAAAAGCATTTATGAATATCAAGCAACAAGACAAATCATACTGTGTATTTTAATGGATTGAACAACCCTTTCTCTGTTTTAAATGTATATGCAGCAAAGTTTAAGCAGCCTTATAAATGATGACAGAAACCATATATATATATATATACCCTTAGGCCAAGAACATTTAGTATCCTACTTCTAAAAAGAGCAATAGCATTGCTAGTGGAAATAAGGATTACTCTGAGAATTGCTTTGGTCACGGCTGGTTTGACGGTTAGATTTTTCTCCCCAGAGCTCATCAGCGAGGCCGATTGAGAGAGGGCCTCCACATAGGAGATCACATCCACCGACGTCAGCTCTCCTGACGTCTGTTTTTCAATCTCCACCAGCAGGCTCTGAAGATCTGTAAGATTTCTGATCTACAAATGGTAGAGACAAGATTAAGTAAGCTCCAATGGATGCATCCTGTCCAAATAGGAGAAATAGGATAGTCCATTTAAAAATATCTACTAAATCTTAAAGCAAAGCAGACAATTAAACTAAGTTATTCCCACAACAATGTTTCAGACCTATGCACAGTTCTACACATGGATATTACCATATCTTCCAAAAAGGAGATCCTGATTGATGTACAGTGGGGGAAAAAAGTATTTAGTCAGCCACCAATTGTGCAAGTTCTCCCACTTAAAAAGATGAGAGAGGCCTGTAATTTTCATCATAGGTACACGTCAACTATGACAGACAAATTGAGATTTTTTTTCTCCAGAAAATCACATTGTAGGATTTTTTATGAATTTATTTGCAAATGATTGTGGAAAATAAGTATTTGGTCACCTACAAACAAGCAAGATTTCTGGCTCTCACAGACCTGTAACTTCTTCTTTAAGAGGCTCCTCTGTCCTCCACTCGTTACCTGTATTAATGGCACCTGTTTGAACTTGTTATCAGTATAAAAGACACCTGTCCACAACCTCAAACAGTCACACTCCAAACTCCACTATGGCCAAGACCAAAGAGCTGTCAAAGGACACCAGAAACAAAATTGAAGACCTGCACCAGGCTGGGAAGACTGAATCTGCAATAGGTACGCAGCTTGGTTTGAAGAAATCAACTGTGGGAGCAATTATTAGGAAATGGAAGACATACAAGACCACTGGTAATCTCCCTCGATCTGGGGCTCCACGCAAGATCTCACCCTGTGGGGTCAAAATGATCACAAGAACGGTGAGCAAAAATCCCAGAACCACACGGGGGGACCTAGTGAATGACCTGCAGAGAGCTGGGACCAAAGTAACAAAGCCTACCATCAGTAACACACTACGCCGCCAGGGACTCAGATCCTGCAGTGCAAGCCGTGTCCCCCTGCTTAAGCCAGTACATGTCCAGGCCCGTCTGAAGTTTGCTAGAGTGCATTTGGATGATCCAGAAGAGGATTGGGAGAATGTCATATGGTCAGATGAAACCAAAATATAACTTTTTGGTAAAAACTCAACTCGTCGTGTTTGGAGGACAAAGAATGCTGAGTTGCATCCAAAGAACACCATACCTACTGTGAAGCATGGGGGTGGAAACATCATGCTTTGGGGCTGTTTTTCTGCAAAGGGACCAGGACGACTGATCCGTGTAAAGGAAAGAATGAATGGGGCCATGTATCGTGAGATTTTGTGTGAAAACCTCCTTCCATCAGCAAGGGCATTGAAGATGAAACGTGGCTGGGTCTTTCAGCATGACAATGATCCTAAACACACCGCCCGGGCAACGAAGGAGTGGCTCCGTTAGAAGCATTTCAAGGTCCTGGAGTGGCCTAGCCAATCTCCAGATCTCAACCCCATAGAAAATCTTTGGAGGGAGTTGAAAGTCTGTGTTGCCCAGCGACAGCCCCAAAACATCACTGCTCTAGAGGAGATCTGCATGGAGGAATGGGCCAAAATACCAGCAACAGTGTATGAAAACCTTGTGAAGACTTACAGAAAATGTTTGACCTGTGTCATTGCCAACAAAGGGAATATAACAAAGTATTGAGAAACTTTTGTTATTGACCAAATACTTATTTTCCACCATAAATTGCAAATAAATTCATAAAAAATAATGCAATGTGATTTTCTGGATATTTTTTTCTCATTTTGTTTGTCATAGTTGACGTGTACCTATGATGAAAATTACAGGCCTCTCTCATCTTTTTAAGTTGGAGAACTTGCACAATTGTTGGCTGACTAAATACATTTTTTCCCCACTGTACCAATTAACACATGTACCAATTAAATATCTATATAGAAAATATATGTATGCCTTAACAGTGACTAACAGAGGGTGGTGTCCTCTTATATATTATAAGTGGTACTACCATCCTAGTTCATTTGTTAGAGTACTTACATATTCAAGTGTTCTGTTGACACTTTGTGTTATGCACACAACGTTGTCATGACAATTTTTCTTGGGATGCTCTGGAATACAACATATGGAATCATCATATTAATTTGACAGTAGGCTAGAGTAAACTCAAAACTGCTTGTTTGTTTAAGAATATCTACATTTTTACGACTATGATATCACCAGGACATACCAAAAGTGTTACATATTTAATTTTGAAAAGATAATTAAGATAACACTGCTCACAATATGTTTATAAGTTCTCAGCAAAGATTTTTATATAATATGGTAACCTCACATAATTTATATATTGTATCCTCCCATTTCCCTCAAACCTTTAGTTTCAAAACTTAGTGGGTGAATTGAAATTCCATGCAGATTTGATTCCAGATGCTTACCTTGACATATTATCCCATTCTCTGGATGAAACCGCTTAGTGCCTGAAGTAGAAATGTAATCTCTTTGGCAGGTGCAAAATAAAGATCCATTTGTGTTGTGGCAATGTGAGAATGGTCCACAGATTTGGCCGTTCTTGCATTCATCAATATCTGATAGTAAAAAGAATAACAGGGTATTTTTTTCTGAATGAAAGACATAAAATAGGTCTGATGAATGATAGATTCAAACTGAAAATAAATCTAGGATATCAGTTTCTTAAACATGTGTTGTAATGTTGAGAAAAAAACATATATATATATATATATATATATATATATATATATATATATATATATATATATAGGGTTTTTCATATATATATATATATATATATATATATATATATATATATATATATATATATATATATATACAGTGCATTTGGAAAGTATTCAGACCCCTTGACCTTTTCCAAATGTTGTTACGTTACAGCCTTATTCTAAAATGGATTAAATTGTTTTTTTTCTCTCATCAATCTAAACACAAAACCTCAGAATGACAAAGCAAAAACAGTTTTGAGAAATTTTTGCAAAAGTATTCAGACCCTTTGCTATTAGACTCGAAATTGAGCTCAGGTGCATCCTGTTTCCACTAATCATCCTTGAGATGTTTCTACAACATGATTGGAGTCCACATGTGATAAATTCAATTGATTGGACATGATTTGGAAAGGCACACACCTGTCTATATAAGGTCCCACAGTTGACAGTGCATGTCAGAGCAAAAACCAAGCCATGAGGTCGAAGGAATTGTCCGTAGAGCTCCGAGACAGGATTGTGTCGAGGCACAGATTTGGGGAAGGGTACCAAAAATGTCTGCAGCATTGAAAGTCCCCAAGAACACAGTGGCCTCCATCATTCTTAAATGAAGAAGTTTGGAACCACCAAGACTCGTCCTAGAGCTTGCAGCCCGGCCAAACTGCGCAATCGGGGGAGAAGGGCCTTGGTCAGGGAGGTGACCAAGAACCCGATGGTCACTCTGACAGAGCTCCAGAGTTCCTCTGTGGAGATGGGAGAACCTTCCAGAAGGACAACCATCTCTGCAGCACTTCACCAATCAGGCCTTTATGGTAGAGTGGCCAGACGGAAGCCACTCCTCATTTAAAAGGCACATGAAATCCCGCTTGGAGTTTGCCAAAAGGCCCCTTAAGACTCTCAGACCATGAGAAACAAGATTGTCTGGTCTGATGAAACCAATATTAAAATCTTTGGCCTGAATGCCAATGTGTCACGTCTGGAGGAAACCTGGCACCATCCCTACGGTGAAGCATGGTGGCAGCATCATGCTGTGGGGATGTTTTTCAGCGGCAGGGACTGGGAGACTAGTCAGGATCGAGGGTAAGATGAATGGAGCAAAGTACAGAGAGATCATTGATGAAAACCTGCTCCAGAGAGCTCAGGACCTCAGACTGGGGCGAAGGTTCACCTTCCAACAGGACAACCACACAGTCAAGAAAACGCAGGAGTGGTTTGTGACAAGTCTCTGCATGTCCTTGAGTGGCCCAGCCAGAGCCCGGACTTGAACCCGATCGAACATCTCTGGAGAGTCGTGAAAATAGCTGTGCAACAATGCTCCCCACCCAACCTGACAGAGAGGATCTGCAGAGAAGAATGGGAGAAACTCCCCAAATACAGGTGTGCCAAGCTTGTAGCGTCATACCCAAGAAGACTCGAGGCTGTAATCGCTGCCAAAGGTGCTTCAACAAAGTACTGAGTAAAGGGTCTGAATACTTATGTAAATGTGATATATCAGTATATATATATTTTTTTGATTGCAAAACTTTCTAAAAAAACTGTTTTTGCTTTGTCATTATGGGGTATTGTGTGGAGGAGATTGATGAGGGTAAAAAACGATTTAATCCATTTTAGAATAAGGCTGTAACGTAACAAAATGTGGAAAAAGTCAAGGGGTTTGAATACTTTCCGAATGCGCTATATATATAGTACCAGTCAAAAGTTTGGACACACCTACTCATTCAAGGATTTTTCTTTATTTTTACTATTTTCTACATTGTAGCTGGTTGAGACAATGCCAAGAGTGTGCAAAGCTGTCATCAAGGCAAAGGGTGGCTACTTTGAAGAATATAAAATATAAAATATATTTTGATTTGTTTTTTTGGTTACTACATGATTCCAAATGTAATATTTCATAGTTTTGATGTCTTCACTATTATTCTACAATGTAGAAAATAGTCAAAATAAAGAAAAACCATTGGATGAGTAGGTTTGTCCAATCTTTTGACTGGTACTATATACAGTGGGGGAAAAAAGTATTTAGTCAGCCACCAATTGTGCAAGTTCTCCCACTTAAAAATATGAGAGAGGCCTGTAATTTTCATCATAGGTACACGTCAACTATGACAGACAAATTGAGAAAAAACTATCCAGAAAATCACATTGTAGGATTTTTAATGAATTTATTTGCAAATTATGGTGGAAAATAAGTATTTGGTCACCTACAAACAAGCAAGATTTCTGGCTCTCACAGACCTGTAACTTCTTCTTTAAGAGGCTCCTCTGTCCTCCACTCGTTACCTGTATTAATGGCACCTGTTGAACTTGTTATCAGTATAAAAGACACCTGTCCACAACCTCAAACAGTCACACTCCAAACTCCACTATGGCCAAGACCAAAGAGCTGTCAAAGGACACCAGAAACAAAATTGTAGACCTGCACCAGGCTGGGAAGACTGAATATGCAATAGGTAAGCAGCTTGGTTTGAAGAAATCAACTGTGGGAGCAATTATTAGGAAATGGAAGACATACAAGACCACTGATAATCTCCCTCGATCTGGGGCTCCACGCAAGATCTCACCCCGTGGGGTCAAAATGATCACAAGAACTGTGAGCAAAAATCCCAGAACCACACGGGGGGACCTAGTGAATGGCCTGCAGAGAGCTGGGACCAAAGTAACAAAGCCTACCATCAGTAACACACTACGCCGCCAGGGACTCAAATCCTGCAGTGCCAGACGTGTCCCCCTGCTTAAGCCAGTACATGTCCAGGCACGTCTGAAGTTTGCATTTGGATGATCCAGAAGAGGATTGGGAGAATGTCATATGGTCAGATGAAACCAAAATATAACTTTTTGGTAAAAACTCAACTTGTCGTGTTTGGAGGACAAAGAATGCTGAGTTGCATCCAAAGAACACCATACATACTGTGAGGCATGGGGGTTGAAACATCATGCTTTGGGGCTGTTTTCTGCAAAGGGACCAGGACGACTGATCCGTGTAAAGGAATGAATGAATGGGGCCATGTATCGTGAGATTTTGAGTGAAAACCTCCTTCCATCAGTAAGGGCATTGAAGATGAAACGTGGCTGGGTCTTTCAGCATGACAATGATCCCAAACACACCGCCCCGGCAACGAAGGAGTGGCTTCGTAAGAAGCATTTCAAGGTCCTGGAGTGGCCTAGCCAGTCTCCAGATCTCAACCCCAGAGAAAATCTTTGGAGGGAGTTGAAAGTCCGTGTTGCCCAGCGACAGCCCCAAAACATCACTGCTCTAGAGGAGATCTGCATGGAGGAATGGGCCAAAATAACATCAACAAGTGTGTGAAAACCTTGTGAAGACTTACAGAAAACGTCTGACCTGTGTCATTGCCAACAAAGGGTATATAACAAAGTATTGAGAAACTTTTGTTATTGACCAAATACTTATTTTGCACCATAATTTGCAAATAAATTCATAAAAAATCCTACAATGTGAGTTTCTGGATATTTTTTCTCATTTTGTCTGTCATAGTTGACGTGTACCTATGATGAAAATTACAGGCCTCTCTCAATCTTTTTAAGTGGGAGAACATGCACAATTGGTGGCTGACTAAATACTTTTTTCCCCCACTGTATATATATATATATATATATATATATATACATATATATATATAATACCAGTGCATTCTGTCCCATCATTTGGTTGAAATTCCTTCAGGCCGGTTGAAGTGTATCCTGGGGCACAGGTGCAGTAGTAGCTGCCCTCTGTATTGGTACAGTTGCTGTTGTTTCCACAGATATTAGTGACATTTTGGCATTCATTGTCATCTGTTATGATGGAAGGACACAGAAACAAAATAAAATTAATATATGCTGTGTACACAGATTAGCAGGTGTTATGGCGGGTGCAGCGGAATGTTTATGTTCCTAGTTCCTATCAATCAATGTAGTAAATGTCAACAAGCACACAATAATACAGCAGTAGATATATTTATGTGACCAATGTTCAATGACTATGTACACAGGGCAGCAGTCCCTACGGTGCAGGGTAGAGTACCCGGTAGTAGCCGGCTAGTGATTGTGACTGAGGGGCAGAGTAGGGTACTGGGCAGAGGGCAGGGTGGTGGCTGTTTAACAGTCTGATGGCCTGGGGATAGGAGCTATTTATCAGTATCAACTGTATCAACAAGGGGTTATTATTCTGACATTATTTAGACAAGTAATAGTCAAATTTACAATGAATGTTACTACGACCCCATACAAGTTAACTACAATGATATAGCTTGTTGTGCACACAGTTGATACTGGTTGTGACTGGTTTGTAAGTACTGGCAATCATCAGATATTCACCATGCCAATTCACATCAAAACACACCTGCATGAGATATTCACATTGTTTATTGGAAGTGACACAATAAGACTTTCAATTGTTTTGTTCATCTGTCTAGATATGATGAATATACTGGTCTTCCTCCCCACTGTACCTTGTGTACAAAGCCTGTCCGGGAAGGGATATCCTTAGCTCTGAGAAAGGGAGGTGACAATATTCAGGAGGAAATATGACCATAACATTCCAGACCTCTGAACCGCCATTGTTAACACAAACACTGTGTAGGAAAGGGTTTCATAATGAAAATGACTGGCTTCCATTTTCTCTGAGTAGCCTATGGGTAGCTCAATAGGATTTCACAGTACAATGTAAGCAAAATTAATATGCATTAGGGATATGAACAAAAATATGTACTCAAGTTGACTGTCTTAAAGGATAGTTCCCCACTGGGCAAAAACTGGTTGAATCATTGTTGTTTCCACATCATTTCAACCCCAAAAATCTATGTGATGACGTTGAACCAGCATGGAAAACCAATTAGATTTGTAAAAAGTCATCAACGTAAGCGCATTTAGTCTTTTTTTACCCAACTTTTAACCTAAATCCAATGACATGGTGAAATGTTTTGTTGATTTCACGTTGCCAACTCAACCAAATGTAAATAAAAAAAGTATACTTTGAACTGTCTCCCTATATCCATTCTCTAGAATAAAATAAATGGGGTCTGTTTTAGGGAATCTAAGAACATTTCATTGGTGGAGCTTCTTACCTGGTTTAATCATGTGCAAAAATTACAATGTACCTTAAAATTATGGACTATCTTTAAATTTAGAGTAGAAATAGTTTATTTAATGGAGCCATCAATTCTACACTATATTAATGTAGTGACATATTGTTCAAAATTATACTATTTTTTTTTTCAAAACACATGTTTGTACTGTATTTCCGTGTAGAAGCCATTTACTGTATATTTATATTACCACAGTTTAATTTACATTGGGCCCTTGAAGTATGTAAACCCCCATGATTATGATCAGATCAGGAAATATGAACGTTTCCAGGAATACTAAGCACAAGTGTCCCACAAACCTAACAACTGCAACAATGTTGGCTGACAGACGAACTTGAGCAATAAAACAATTTGACCACTTTCAACAGGAGCAAGAATTTTTCACATTTCAGTATTTTCATTATGATAAACACACTTTCAGGGTTTACAATTTCAATAGGGTAGATAGGTTGGGAAAAACCCCACTAGGAATGATTAATGATTGAACCAGGTTTACAATAACTGTGCTAGTTGCCTGAGAGGATGGTGCCCTTATGGTGTTAGCTACACACCCAGTGAAAATACATTAGGACATGAATTAAATCAAAAGGGGTTATTTTAATTAGAACAACACTTGCCATACATGTATTCCCATGGTAGAAATGGTCAGATTGAGAATTGAGAAGGGAGAAGAAAAGTATATCAACAAACTTAGCTGTTTTTGTGGCCCAAAAGAATTCTAGACATGTTAGTAAAGCAAGTTAGCTAGCAAATAATAATGTACTCGGCAGTGAACACAGATTTTTAACTGTGTCACTAAAAAAAGCTGTGTCACTAATTCCTTATAATGTACTTTGTATTTTTATGCTGCATTTTGTGTATCAAGGCTTCCTTGTAAAAGAGACATCGGTCTCAATGGGACTTCCCTGAATAAATTAAGGTTTAATAACATGTTGTTAGTGTAACGAACTAGTTGGCCAGTTTGTTTAGCTCCAATATTGACTTAGCTTTATTACATACACTGAGTGTACAAAACAGGAACACCGCTTCTTTCCATGACATAGACTGACCTATGATCCCTTATTGATGTAACCTGTTAAATCCACTTCAATCAGTGTAGATGAAGGGAAGGAGACAGGTTAAAGAAGGATTTTTAAGCCTTGAGGCAATTGAGACATGGATTAGGTATGTGTGCTGTTGATGGTGAACGGGCAACACAAAAGATTAAAGTGCCTTTGAATGGGGTATGGTAGTAGGTGCCAGGCACACCGGTTTGAGTATGTCAAGAACTGCAGCGCTGCTGGGTATTTCACGCTCAACAGTTTCCTGTGTGTATCAAGAATGGTGTACGGTCAACATGGGCCAGCATCCCTGTGGAACGCTTTCGACACCTTGTAGTCCATGCCCCAACGAATTGAGGCTGTTTTGAGGGCAAAAGGGGGTGCAACTCAATATTAGGAAGGTGTTCCTAATGTTTTGTGCACTCAGTGTATATTTCCAATTAGATTTGGGTAACTTCCAGTCCACATGGACAGATGAACCCTGGGTTCAATTCAATTGAACCTGCATTGCTGTACTTACGCAAATTAAATCACAGATTGGTTTTGGCTCATTGGTTTTGGGTAAATGTTCAATTACCACCAAGTGGACTCCTCTCACAGGTACCGTAGATTCTTCCAATTTAAAAAATAGCAAGTGTTCTCAGGCAGTAATTTGTAAACAAAGACAGTGTGTAAATTAAATTCCTGCCCCAACATTGTAAAACAGGACAGAGAAAGTGTTTATTTTTTTGTCGGACTGCAGACCTGATGATGGTACGCCTGCTGTTGAAAGATATAAGACAAATGGGTACCACTAGCGGACAGTTTTCCCAATATGTGAAGGAGTACATACATGTGTGCAGTAAGGATCCAAGTACCATCAGCTGATTATGATTAAAGTTTACACATACTGTCAAAAGGTAGTAAAATGTTGGAGTGAAAATTACTCTGAGTGTTTTTCACACTTTACACAAGTGTAGATTGAATGCAACAATAACCAGTGTTGGCCATGAACATTTTCATCTATTAACAGAGTTAGTAAAACTATGTGAGTGTTAAAAGCTAATACTTCTCGTGTTGGTGTTAAATATGTGTTGATAAAATGTTTCAATGGTTATCTCATTTAATAATATATATGCTTGAATAATATAACTTCTAAATGCCAAATGAGCTTAGTACAACCGTCATATCCCAATCATAACTCAATATAACTTTTCCATTGTTAAATGGTGTCCATTTGAGTCTTTGTAAACAAAGAATAGCCTCAACATACAGTATGTAAAATCATGTTGATCATATGGACTATCAGTCCTTGCATCCATAGCATAATCTATTAATTTTTATTAAATTCCTACATCGCTCAGCTTTACAGCCAACCAGGTGGCTGCTGTTTGACTAAAACACAAATTAAGGTTTGTGCCTTTAGCCGCAGATGTCATCATGCACAGACCAGTAATAAACACCCTTTTAACCCTGAATGAATGCAAATATAAGCACCCAATATTGCCTACAATAGTGCCTATTTTTTTTCCATTTATTTGGGGGTTGAGGCATTAAACTACCTTTCAGGTCTACAAACCTGAGTATAATGTCACTTTAAGTGCTATGTATTCGAGAGGCCTACATAACCTTGTTCTGTATAGGTTTGTAAAAAATCTAGAACTTATATTTACCATTACAAAAGGTGGTCCCATCACCAGTATATCCACGGTTGCAATAGCAGGCATTATTGGATCCATTCAGGGCTTTACACGAGGCAAGTCGATGGCATGTATCACAAATGTCAGAAAATCTGCATGGGTCCATAACACTGGAAAGCCATGCTATGAGATAAAAAGTGAATACATTTGCTTTGTGAGTTGAATAAAATATGTGAAACAAATGTACTACCAGATCAGCATTAACTGATCAATATGGAAGGAACAATGGTACCATGAACTATGGTATGTATTGAATGTTGCATACAATCATATTATGCTATTATGACTAAGAATGTTGACATTTTCAGCAAATGGTCATATAATAACAGAAATACAAAAATCACATGTAGGCCTACTCTATATCACAACATAAATAAACTACTCAGAGGTAATGTTAGACTAGTATTGAAATGGACTCGCACAACTTCAAAGTTCCTAATTATATCTATGCCACTATGGTCACTGAAGTCCAGGAGACCTGGAGTTTGGGATAAAAAATATCCTGCCATGCATCCTGAGTATTTTCTCTGGTAAATCGCACATACACATAACGGAAATAGCAAAGAACATATGTGTATTTGCACCATGTTCAAGGGATCTGCTATGCTACAGTACATATTATATGACAGAAGAACAGATAGACTTACCTGCTAAAAGTACAAGTTTCATCTGGGACTTGAGCAAAGACTCCATACTTGTGTTGGGACAGAAATACTTTTAGCTGAAACTCTGTGGCTGGTGACGTGGTCCATTTCCTTGCATCAGTTTTCCTGTTTCCCTAAACCTGACCCTTCCTGTCCTGATCTTTAATCAGCTTTCACAAACATTCAACTGGGGACACGCCACCATCCCATGACAATGGAGTCTAATCAACAGCATAAGAGAATGCTTACAACCCAGTATAGTTTGGCTTCCTAATTAAAGTTATTGTAGCTTTAGTATAGAGTATACATTCTTACAATTAATGATTTGCAATTTGGTGGCTTTTTCTTTCAACTCCATCTCAATACTAAGTGTTCTTTAAGCAGTAATGTTATTGCGCCTCTGGGGTGGCCATTTTACAAAACCACAAGGACATTGTTCCCAACAGAAACACACACTGTGTGAACTAGCTGAACAACATTGACTTCAGTGAAGGACAACACCCTCTCTTTCTAGGACACTGTACAAAAATGAACACATTCCAGAGATGGCTTCCTACAGATGTAACACTGATTACAATGCACTCGACTAACTTGCATCAATATTTACACATCTTTTCATACATTTTAATTTGATGATCTCCAGACTAGCACTCAAGAGGAATTTAATTAAGGAATATGAATATCTTATACTGTAAATGTTTTAATATAGAAAACAAAAGTAATGGTTTCCTGGATGCTATTAATTCACTCTTCATCTCTTTGATACATTCCCAGTGGTGGACCATTTCACTGGCTGAGTTGCATGGAGAGTCAAATTGGCCAAGTTGGACTGATTCATTGTATTATATTCCCATCACATTATCAGTTAATTTACATGCATGTAGAATTACATTTTGACTTTTGGGGTATAGGGTCTTCCAAACAAATTTTGTGGAAAATGTAAGTAACGTACCCTACACTTTAGCCTGCTAAATGCTGATATACAATTAATGTTGGCAATTTTTTTGGGAAAATGCTCAGAAAGATTGAAAAAACAAACAAAACACACTGCTGCAAGTCCAAAATTAAAAGGATTATGGGTAACATTTTATATGATGGACAAGGTATGACAGCAATCCATGCTTTGGTTTAGTTTCCCTGGCACTGTTTCCAAATGCTTTTATAATTTGTGGCACAACTCCCATGCAAGTCATGGTACTTATATTAGTATTTTTTGCGCATCATGTCCAAATTATCAATAAGTGACTTTGTTGAGATACACAATCAATTGTAGATACTTCAGGATGATTTGGACATGCTGCGCAAAAAAATACTAATAGTATAGGTACCATAACTTGCATGGGATTTGTGACACAAATGCAAAAACATTCGCATTTGCAAACAGTGCCAGGGAAACAAAACCAAAGCATGGATTACTGCCATACCTTGTCCATAGACTGTTTTCAGGGTAAGGAAACCAATATGTCATTTTGTAATTTGGGTGAACTATCCCTTTAAGGCCTGGGAGGGTGTGGTATATGGCCAATATACCACGGCTAAGGGTTGTTCTTATGCATGAAGCGAAGCGGAGTGCCTGGATACAGCCATTAGCTGTGATATATTACCCATACCACACACCCCCAAGGTGCTCCTGCTACTGCTATAATAAACTATATATTACATATTTTAATTAAAAACTTATTTATTATTATTCATCCTTCCACCAGAGGATATAGTTCGGACAAAAATCTGGTTGCTAGTTCTTTTTCCATTGCTGCTATGCAAACAAAGAATGGTTGCTATACAGGCTAGCTAACATTCTTCTCCATTGCTTGGTAGCCATCTACAGCTAACAAAATCATGTCAAACTCTGCAGCTGGAATGACAGCAAACTAGCTGCATTTTATTTTGTTTTAGCTGTTTTCTATTGACATTTATTCAGATGTATCCATAATAATAATGCTGAAACATAATTTCACCTGGCTCAGAAAAATTGCTGTCTCATCAGGACACCATTCACTCTCTATGGTACAGGGAGATCGCATTTCTAAATTGCAACATCGTTGCTGAGGTCGCAGCGGCAGACAACAAGAATCATACAACACCCCGCTGTTGCAAACCAAATGCTAGGTGAAATAATGTGTTAAAAAAAGCCTCATTGCTTTTCTCTTGTCATTTGCCATGTTGTATCATAGTGTTACAGGCATTGGTTATTCCATTTGTGTTTCGAGGTTTGACGTTAGCACGTTAGCACGTTGGGCGCACCGATTGGTGTCCCCTCGTTAGTCAGTATGTGTTACACCTGTGCTGGCACAGATGATATTTAAGACCAGCTGGCCCTTGAGAGATGTAGAGGGTTAACACCTTTAGTTTGCTCTCCCTATTTGATCTCTAAAAAAAAACAATCCTTTATCTGATCTTCCCTGTTTTCATTTTGCTCCACTTTTTGGTTTGCTACCTGTCTTTACATTTGGTGTGGGTTTTTATTTTGTCAGCCTCTTCTTGGGTACATTTAGTGGGCACTCATGGTGGGTTTCATTTAGGTCCCAGTTGTTGTTGGTAGTCAACTTTCAGTGGACACCCCCATGCATGTCTTTCAGAACCTCTCCTAGAACCCCACCTGTTTCATTTTGGTTGTTGTTAGTGACTCTTTGTTAGTTCCCCCTTCTGTTTGAGCGACAATTTTAGTTTTTTTGCTGGGGAACGTAACACTCAGAACAGTAAACAAGTATTTTTGTGTCATACCCATGGTATATTGTCTGATATACACACAGCAGGAATGCTGTTTTAGCCAATCAGCATCAGTATCCAAACTACCCGCTTTATAAACACAGGCAAAACACCTTCATACATAATGCTCATAACCATTTCTGAAGCAGACATTGACTAGGATTTTAGCATATATACTTTTGAGTACTCATGAGTCATAACAATATATTTGCTAATTAGCATTGTATAGGCCTAATTCCAAACCAAACAATACAACAGGATAGAGTGGCCGCAACACAAACAAAATAAACATTATACAAAATTAAATTAGATGAAATTAAATTAAGAAAACAGGGAAGACCTTTGGGAGAAATGCTTGCTGGGGGTAGACCGTCTAGACCGTCTCCATCACACCACATTTTCTAGTGATACCAAATTAAATTGTATGGAATGGTGTTTCACTGTTTCTTGTCAGACATTACGCACATTGCAATACACTGTCATGTTGAATAGCCATGTGCCATTTATAAAGCTGTTGAAATATCGGTCAATTTGCCATTGTTAAACTTTTTATGCCACTGCTATGCCCTAGATTGATAGCATATTTCTATCAACAGAGTCGAAATATGAGTTGTGTTCAAAAACAGCCATACATGCAAAACGATAAAGCCTTTTGTCTCATGGTTCTATACCAAGTGTGCATTTGAAGATAAGCCATGAAATAACACTCAGTTGGTGGTTTTATTTATGGCTATTTGACACTGTTAATGTAGAAATTACCCTATTCTTTGTGTGGGAAACATACATGGGTGGATTCTGGGCGGTGAGGAGAAAGTCTCATGCCAAACATCTGAGTCACACATAACAAAATGATGAGGTAAGGAATATGAACCAGTGACTTAAATGTGGGAACAAATCTATTGAGTTTACCAGAGAAAATGTAATTTAGTGGTGCAACAACTACATCTATGTAGATATGAATCTTAATATAGCCTATAGCCAAGTATGAAATCAATTAGGGACATGGAATCACCTCAACATTAGAGTACACCACTTTTGCAGCTTCAAAATGACTAACATTTGTGATTATTACAATGGCAACATTGTTGTTACATAGGACTTTAGAAATTGCTTTTTAATTCCATAATAATGGAGTTATTACATAATTGGAATAAGGAACAGTCACCATTCCTCTTGTGTGCAGTAGTTACACAAACTCTCAGCTCATTGCTTTGCAAATAAAATGCAATTACCAAAGTATTGTGTATGCTAATAAAATGTTGCTCCAAAAGTAATTACAGTTTACATTTACATTTTACATTTTCGTCATTTAGCAGACGCTCTTATCCAGAGCGACTTACAAATTGGTGCATTCACCTTATGATAGCCAGTGGGACAACCACTTTACAATTATTATTTAAAAATAAAAAAAATTTGGGGTGGGGTAAGGGGGGATAGAAGGATTACTTTATCCTATCCCAGGTATTCCTTAAAGAGGTGGGGTTTCAAGTGTCTCCGGAAGGTGGTGAGTGACTCCGCTGTCCTGGCGTCGTGAGGGAGCTTGTTCCACCATTGGGGTGCCAGAGCAGCGAACAGTTTTGACTGGGCTGAGCGGGAACTGTGCTTCCTCAGAGGTTGGGGGGCCAGCAGGCCAGAGGTTTGGGTGTAGGGACTGATCAGAGCCTGAAGGTACGAAGGTGCCGTTCCCCTCACAGCTCCGTAGGCAAGCACCATGGTCTTGTAGCAGATGCGAGCTTCAACTGGAAACCGGTGGAGTGTGCGGAGGAGCGGGGTGACGTGAGAGAACTTGGGAAGGTTGAACACAAGATGGGCTGCGGCGTTCTGGATGAGTTGTAGGGGTTTAATGGCACAGGCAGGGAGCCCAGCCAACAGCGAGTTGCAGTAATCCAGACGGGAGATGACAAGTGCCTGGATTAGGACCTGTGCCGCTTCCTGTGTAAGGCAGGGTCGTAATCTGCGAATGTTGTAGAGCATGAACCTACAGGATCGGGTCACCACCTTGATGTTAGCGGAGAACGACAGGGTGTTGTCCAGGGTCACGCCAAGGCTCTTTGCACTCTGGGAGGAGGACAAAACGGAGTTGTCAACCGTGATGGCGAGATCATGGAAAGGGCAGTCCTTCCCCGGGAGGAAGAGCAGCTCCTTGGCGAGGTTCAGCTTGAGGTGGTGATCCGTCATCCACACTGATATGTCTGCCAGACATGCAGAGATACGATTCGCCACCTGGTTATCAGAAGGGGGAAAGGAGAATATTAATTGTGTGCGTAGCAATGATAGGAGAGGCCATGTGAGGATATGACAGAGCCAAGTGACTTGGTGTATAGCGAGAATAGGAGAGGGCCTAGAACTGAGCCCTGGGGGACACCAGTGGTGAGAGCACGTGGTGCAGAGACAGATTCTCGCCACGCCACCTGGTAGGAGCGACCTGTCAGGTAGGACGCAATCCAAGAGTGAGCCGCGCCGGAGATGCCCAACTCGGAGAGGGTGGAGAGGAGGATCTGATGGTTCACAGTATCAAAGGCAGAAGATAGGTCTAGAGGATGAGAGCAGAGGAGAGAGAGTTAGCTTTAGCAGTGCAGAGAGCCTCCGTGACACAGAGAAGAGCAGTCTCAGTTGAATGACCAGTCTTGAAACCTGACTGGTTTGGATCAAGAAGGTCATTCTGAGAGAGATAGCAAGAGAGTTGGCTAAAGACGGCACGCTCAAGAGTTTTGGAGAGAAAAGAAAGAAGGGATACTGGTCTGTAGTTGTTGACATCGGAGGGATCGAGTGTAGGTTTTTTGAGAAGGGGTGCAACTCTCGCTCTCTTGAAGACGGAAGGGACATAGCCAGCGGTCAATGATGAGTTGATGAGCGAGGTGAGGTAAGGGAGAAGGTCTCCGGAAATGGTCTAGAGAACAAAGGAGGGGATAGGGTCAAGCGGGCAGGTTGTTGGGCGGCAGGCCGTCACAAGTCGCAAGATTTCATCTGGAGAGAGAGGGGAGGAAGAAGTCAAAGCATAGGGTAGGGCAGTGTGAGCAGGACCAGCAGTGTCATTTGACTTAACAAACGAGGATCGGATGTCGTCAACCTTCTTTTCAAAATGGTTGACGAAGTCATCCACAGAGTGGGAGGGGGGGGGGGGGGAGGAGGATTCAGCAGGGAGGAGAAGGTGGCAAAGAGCTCCCTAGGGTTAGAGGCAGATACTTGGAATTTAGAGTGGTAGAAAGTGGCTTTAGCAGCAGAAACAGAGGAAGAAAATGTAGAGAGGAGGGAGTGAAAAGACGCCAGGTCCGCAGGGAGTCTAGTTTTCCTCAATTTCCGCTCGGCTGCCCGGAGCCCTGTTCTGTCAGCTCGCAATGAGTCGTCAAGCTACGGAGCAGGAGGGGAGGACCGAGCCGGCCGGGAGGATAGGGGACATAGAGAGTCAAAGGATGCAGAAAGGGAGGAGAGGAGGGTTGAGCAGGCAGAATCAGGAGATTGGAGGGAGAAGGATTGAGCAGAGGGAAGAGATGATAGGATGGAAGAGGAGAGAGTAGTGGGAGAGAGAGAGCGAAGGTTGCGACGGCGCATTACCATCTGAGTAGTGGCAGAGTGAGTAGTGTTGGAGGAGAGCGAGAGAGAAAAGGATACAAAGTAGTGGTCGGAGACTTGGAGGGGAGTTGCAGTGAGATTAGTAGAAGAACAGCATCTAGTAAAGATGAGGTCAAGCGTATTGCCTGCCTTGTGAGTAGGGGGGGACGGTGAGAGTGTGAGGTCAAAAGAGGAGAGGTGTGGAAAGAAGGAGGCAGAGAGAAATTAGTCAAAGGTAGACGTAGGGAGGTTAAAGTCACCCAGAACTGTGAGGGGTGAGCCATCCTCAGGAAAGGAACTTATCAAGGCGTCAAGCTCATTGATGAACTCTCCAAGGGAACCTGGAGGGCGATAAATGATAAGGATGCTAAGCTTGAATGGGCTAGTGACTGTGACAGCATGGAATTGAAATGAGGAGATATACAGATGGGTCAGGGGAGAAAGAGAGAATGTCCACTTGGGAGAGATGAGGATTCCTGTGCCACCACCCCGCTGACCAGATGCTCTCGGGGTATGCGAGAACACATGGTCAGACGAGGAGAGAGCAGTAGGAGTAGCACTGTTTTCTGTTGTAATCCATGTTTCCGTCAGCGCCAAGAAGTCGAGGGACTGGAGGGTAGCATAGGCTGAGATGAACTCTGCCTTGTTGGCCGCAGAACGGCAGTTCCAGAGGCTGCCGGAGACCTGGAACTCCACGTGGGTCGTGCGTGCAGGGACCACCAGGTTAGAGTGGCCGCAGCCACGCGGTGTGAGGCGTTTGTATAGCCTGTGCGGAGAGGAGAGAACAGGGATAGACAGACACATAGTTGACAGGCTACAGAAAATGCCTACAATAATGCAAAGGAGATCGGAATGAAATGAACTAAACATCTGGGAAAGCGAGAGAGCGGGGCCTCCCTCACTTACGTTTCACTGAAACACCCAAATATAACTCTCCCAACTTCCACCTCAGAAACTATAATTGTTGTAACCTACAGCGGTTCAATGTTTTCTAGGAATAGACTAACTTAGTTTATTCAGCTAGCTAACTTGGTACAGTATTCTTCCGTGAAAACCGTCCAGGGCACCGAATCCTATGATGCCACAGCCAACTAGCATGCCAGCCTCCAACAACACGGTTTAGCATCAATACTCGGCCACAACAAACCACCAGTGTGTCAACACCCCAAGCAGATCATTTGTGTCCGTGTCTAACGTTGTGTAAAGTTTTGGGTTAGTCCCGACAGCTTGAGCGAGTCTGTCGTCAACTTATTCAGCCAGTTAGTTAGCTAGAATAGTTAGCATACTAGCTAGCCATTGCTCTCTGCCAACGAAAAAAACCCTCCTCCCACAGCACGAACACACAGAGAGAGCCAAGCTAACGTTAACTAGTCACCCATGTCCCGAATTCCCTTGAACGACCCTGGTTACCAGTATGTAAAACCAAAACACAAATGTAGGTTATAACTTACCCCTAGTAGCTACTGTTAGCCAGCAAAGCTAGCCACTGAATCGACTCAGCCAGTTCGCGTCTGTTCGCTAGGTTGTTCCAGCTATTGTTTAGGTAGCTATCCAGGTAGCAACAAGCTAGCTACATTTCGAGCACAGTAGCTACTAACTACCTAACGCCAACGCTTCAGACAATGATGTTAGATAAACAGCTGAATGGTAGGCAGCTAGCTGGCATAATTACAGGTACTCTCAAGCGTGAAACAACTATCCACAGTTGCTAATAGTTACCAGTAACTACCCGCTAGCTAGTCCAGGTAGTGGGTTAGCTAGCCTCGTGCTTCACCGGGCTCAGCCGAATACAATACTTACCTACAATAATGATCTACAATAACCTACGATAACTACAATAACCTACGATAACTACCTAGATAAACTACCTACAATACCTAACTACAATCTAAATACATGGTTTAAGCTTACTCGACACCATATAAGCCAAGTTCTATTACACAGGCACAAGAACAGTTTAATGTTAAGGGTTGTTGAGAATACCAACAGTAACAAAATATGGCTATTATGTGTCTAAAGGAAACTAAATATCTGAAAACTGCCTTCTTCAATCAACACAGCCAAGTTAGGTGGGCAGTCATGTTAGTTTGTATTCTGAGTAAACTATCCCTTTAAAATTGTATAGTTTGTGTTTAAAACAAGAACACTTACCCTCAGATGGACAAAGAGGTTAAAAGTTGTTTTTGCTAAGCATCCAACTTGCTATTGGGTGATCTGAAAAGTCATAGTCAATCGATCAATAATATAATAATACTTTTAGCAAAAATGTTTATTTTCAATTTACAATCTGTAGAAACAATGAGAATAGAAGGGTTCAGAACTTTTGTAAAACATCACAGTACAGTTGAAAAATATATGGCAAATAGAAATCCAATATGGATGGTGTTAAGAGATAGATGGGAGGTGTTGAATGGAGTTGAAGGATGGGACTAATAACAACTAACAACAACTAATAACAACAAGATAACTAATGTAAAGCATACTGTGTCCATAATAAGTATATAGGTTATAGGTTGAGAGCTTTTGTGAAAGAGCACAGTTAGAAAGATATGGCATATAGAAGCAAACCGGATGGACATCATGGAAATGATCGGAGAGGTTGAGGGTAGAGGAAGTTCAGGAGTGAAAACAAACAAAATAGAATTATTGTAAAATTGACTGTGTCCATAAAATGTGTATAGTATGTATAAGCTGGAAGTAGAGGCCTAAGCATTGTTGTTCACTAGTTTACTCCAATTAGGGAAGCGGTGGTGGGGTTGGAAAGTAATAAAGGGAAATACATTTTTAAAAAGTATATATATATATATATGTATGTATTTTATTTATATGTATGTACAGTGGGGAGAACAAGTATTTGATACACTGCCTATTTTGCAGGTTTTCCTACTTACAAAGCATGTAGAGGTCTGTAATTTTTATCGTGGTCCTCTGTAGCTCAGCTGGTAGAGCACGGCGCTTGTAACGCCAAGGTAGTGGGTTTGATCCCCGGGACCACCCATACACAAAAATGTATGCACACATGACTGTAAGTCGCTTTGGATAAAAGCGTCTGCTAAATGGCATATTATTATTATTATTATTATCATAGGTACACTTCAACTGTGAGAGACGGAATCTAAAACAAAAATCCAGAAAATCACATTGTATAATTTTTATGTAATTAATTTGCATTTTATTGCATGACATAAGTATTTGATACATCAGAAAAGCAGAACTTAATATTTGGTACAGAAACCTTTGTTTGCAATTACAGAGATCATACGTTTCCTGTAGGTCTTGACCAGGTTTGCACACACTGCAGCAGGGATTTTGGCCCACTCCTCCATACAGACCTTCTCCAGATCCTTCAGGTTTCGGGGCTGTCGCTGGGCAATACGGACTTTCAGCTCCCTCCAAAGATGTTCTATTGGGTTCAGGTCTGGAGACTGGCTAGGCCACTCCAGGACCTTGAGATACTTCTTACGGAGCCACTCCTTAGTTGCCCTGGCTGTGTGTTTCGGGTCGTTGTCATGCTGGAAGACCCAGCCACGACCCATCTTCAATGCTCTTACTGAGGGAAGGAGGTTGTTGGCCAAGATCTCGCGATACATGGCCCCATCCATCCTCCCCTCAATACGGTGCAGTCGTCCTGTCCCCTTTGCAGAAAAGCATCCACAAAGAATGATGTTTCCACCTCCATGCTTCACGGTTGGGATGGTGTTCTTGGGGTTGTACTCATCCTTTAGACCAAAAAGCTATATTTTTGTCTCATCAGACCACATGACCTTCTCCCATTCCTCCTCTGGATCATCCAGATGGTCATTGGCAAACTTCAGACGGGCCTGGACATGCGCTGGCTTGAGCAGGGGGACCTTGCATGCACTGCAGGATTTTAATCCATGACGGCGTAGTGTGTTACTAATGGTTTTTTTGAGACTGTGGTCCCAGCTCTTTTCAGGTCATTGACCAGGTCCTGCCGTGTAGTTCTGGGCTGATCCCTCACCTTCCTCATGATCATTGATGCCCCACGAGGTGAGATCTTGCATGGAGCCCCAGACCGAGGGTGATTGACCGTCATCTTGAACTTCTTCCATTTTCTAATAATTGCGCCAACAGTTGTTGTCTTCTCACCAAGCTGCTTGCCTATTGTCCTGTAGCCCATCCCAGCCTTGTGTAGGTCTACAATTTTATCCCTGATGTCCTTACACAGCTCTCTGGTCTTGGCCATTGTGGAGAGGTTGGAGTCTGTTTGATTGAGTGTGTGGACAGGTGTCTTTTATACAGGTAACGAGTTCAACAGGTGCAGTTAATACAGGTAATGAGTGGAGAACAGGAGGGCTTCTTAAAGAAAAACTAACAGGTCTGTGAGAGCCGGAATTCTTACTGGTTGGTAGGTGATCAAATACTTATGTCATGCAATAAAATGCAAATTAATTAGTTAAAAATCATACAATGTGATTTTCTGGATTTTTGTTTTAGATTCCGTCTCTCACAGTTGAAGTGTACCTATGATAAAAATGACAGACCTCTACATGCTTTGTAAGTAGGAAAACTTGCAAAATCGGCAGTGTATCAAATACTTGTTCTCCCCACTGTATGTGTATATTTATGTGTGTATATATATATATATATATTTACGAGAAAAAAAACATATGGGGGATTGGAAGTGATGCAGACAATTACATTGATGGAAGTTACAATATATCTGCAATATTAAAGCTGATCTACCCCCTAAAAAATAATGGCTTTGAATTACTCTGCAGGATTTTCTGGTATCATAAAATGAATTGCAGCTTTCAACCTTTTCAATGGCATGTTGAAAGAGTCATACAGTAGTTGAGCGTCACAATTTATTTATACTAATGTGTACAGCATATCATTTGTTTGATTTGATTATGTACACCTGAGACAATGGACATTCAGGAAAATTGACATTTATATTGACAAATATATTGTGTAGTTAAAATATGACGTTCAGATAAATTGGAACAGTATAGGAGATTGTGTATGCTCTATTCATTCTATTTCTATCTTCAACATGTAGTTCCAGATACAGCCCTGCCATTAGTTGAAGGCAGCCAATCCAATAGTTTCAGAAAAGGTGTCATTTCCTGAGATCTGTATTCAAATATATTTTTAAGTAGTTGCTTTCTCAGATCTGTATTCAAATAAAAAACAGTAATTAGTTTCTGAGATCTGTATTCAAATAGTTTTGAAAAGTAGTCACTTTCTGAGATCTGTATTCAAATAGTTGTAGTCACCTCCAAAGTAACTATTTGCTTTCCACAAAGCATAGTTAAAACTATAGTTATCCCAGGTCTGATTCTGGGTAGAATGTTTGACGGAAAACACATCTGAATGTCTGACACCGTGCTAACGGTGAGGAAGGAAGAGATGTTGCCTAGAACAAACCAATGTTGATTGCTCACTTCCTCTTCAGCCCTTTGGAGTCAGGAAATCTCTCATTTATTGTAAATGCTAAAACTCATTGGCAGATAAAGCGCTGATATTGGGGAGGCACTCTTGTGTAAATGTTTCGCTTCTTTCCATTTCTCCACATGGATATGATGAATTCATTGAAAAGAGTCAAACTGGTTCAATTTCCAAAAAGATAGGCTTCACAAGACATGAAGCCTAAGTGAATACATTGCATTCAATGGGGGTGAGATTAGCATCACAATGTGGATTCCTAGAGAAAGGCATCATGTGAATAATTTACATGCATCAGATTGAGAGATAGAGAGGAGGGAAAAAGAGAGAGATGGAGGGCGGGAGGAAGGAAGGGAGAGAGAGGGGAGAGGTTGGAGGGGGTGAAAGCAAGGAGAGAAGAGAAGGTGGGGGGGATAAAGAGGAGGTAGAGAGACAGAGGGAGGCAAAGGGAGAGAGAGAAGAAAGAGAGAGGAGAGTGTGGGATTAGAGAATAGAGAGTCTGTCTGTCTTTCTGTGAGTTTATATGTCTGTCTGCCTGCCTGCCTGCCCTAGGCATCCACAGTGAGATGATTATCTCCCCCCATTGAATGCAATGTATTCACTTACGCATCATTTATTGTGAGACCTATCTTTTTGCAAAATCATACCAGATTGATACCAGGATGCATCTACTTCTATCATACTATTACGGGGCTGTTGTTGATTAATTTATGAGTGGTTTATTCAATTTTACATGAAGTCCGTACTTGGCCTAATTGCGGTACACAACACATACAAGTAAACAAAAACAATTTCTTCAATCATTTGAAAAGTTAAACAAACAAGCATCAAGTCTCTAGCTTTCAGAGGATGCCTGCACTTGGTAAAGGCATCTACCGGTTTTTTGATAGTTGCTGAGTTAGTTGGTAGGGACAGGTTTGATGATGGTAATGTTGGTGGTGATGGAGTTGGCTCGCTGGACTTGTCCTCAGACTTTGTTCTCAGTCCTCTGCTTAGTCATCTTCACTACGAGGGAGCCCTCGGCCATCTCTGCACTGCAGTCTTCTCACGTTTTGGGTGGTGAAACAAGAAATAATGCATCTTTTGAAGAAACAGTTAATTTTCCCACATTATGTTTCTGTGTTACAAGAAATGTAACACCTTATTTGGTCTGTCCCAATGTTTTACAGAGAAACAGAATGGCCTTGAATGTGTTATGCAACTACACTACCGGTCAAAAGTTTTAGAACACCTACTCATTCAAGGGTTTTTCTTTATATTTACTATTTTCTACATTGTAGAATAATAGTGAAGACATCAAAACTATGAAATAACACATATGGAATCATGGTGAGCATTCCAGGTGAGAATGCCCAGAGTGTGCAAAGCTGTCATCAAGGCAAAGGGTGGCTATATGAAGAATCTCAAATATAAAATATATATATAGATTTGTTTAACACTTTATTGGTGACTACATGATTCCATATGTGTTATTTCATAGTTTTGATGTCTTCACTATTATTCTACAATGTAGAAAATAGTACAAATAAAGAAAAACCCTTGAAATATTAGGTGTTCTAAAACTTTTGACCGGTAGTGTATGACTCAAATTTTCTGTTGAGAGAAATACAGCATGAGGTCTGACTACAGCAAAACGAGCAAAATGACTCATGAAATACAATGATATGTTGCCAAGTTTTTCTTCACCACCCACACTACATTGTCCCTATTGGTTCAGTGGTCCTATGGAAAAGGGAAAGATTGGCTCTGTGCTCTGCAGTTGCCTCATCTCATGACCTATTAAAAGTGTTCAGAAGTTAGGGCAGGGCCTGCTTCCTTGAGGGTCCAGACAATAGGAGGGGAGCAGTTGGGACTCACATTTCCTATCTGGCTTGAAAGAGGATCACGCTGTGGCCATAAACCAATAACAAGTTCAGTATCAAATCAATGAAATAAAATGTGTATTTGTCACATGCACCGAATACAACTAGTGTAGACTTTACAGTGAAATGCTTGCTTACGAGCCCTTCCCAACAATGCAGAGTTTAATAATAAAATAGTAACACAAGAAATATATTGGTCATTTAGCAGACGCTCTTATCCAGAGCAACTTACAGGAGCAATTAGGGTTAAGTGCCTTGCTCAAGGGCACATTGACAGGTTTTTCACCTAGTCGGCTCAGGGATTAGAACCAGCGACCTTTCGGTTACTGGCACAACACTCTTAACCACTAAGCTACCTGCCGCCCAGAGCTATATACAGGGAGTACAAGTACCATATCAATGTGCAGAGGTACAAGGTATTTGAGGTAGAGACTGTATGTACATGAAGGCAGGGTAAAGTGACTAGGCATCAGGATAGACAATAATATGAGTAAAATAAAGAACAGAGCAGCAGCAGCAAATGACGAGTGTAAAAGTGTGTGTGTCAGCAGAGCGGAGTGAGGAGGCGTGCCCAATTTGACTGGAGCTTGGAGCGAGTTTCCCCAAAGGCTGGAGCGTCCGCCTTCTCCAATAGCACTCACTTCACGCTCATTTACATTTTTAGTCATTTAGCAGACGCTCTTACCCAGAGCGACTTACAGTTAGTGCATACATTATTTTTATCGAACCCACAACCCTGGCGTTGCAAACGCCATGCTCTACCAACTGAGCTACATCCCCTGCCGGCCAAATCCCTCCCCTACCCTGGACGACACTGGGCCAATTGTGCGCGCCCCCCCATGGGTCTCCCGGTCGCGGCCGGCTACGACAGAGCCTGGATTCGAACCAGGATCTCTAGTGGCACAGCTAGCACTGCGATGCAGTGCCTTAGACCACTGCGCCACTCGGGAGTATACCGCTCATGGCATGCCCACCCCAGCATTCATTTGTAGTCTACTTGTGTGCTGCTATAGCCCCTTGCTTTAGCTACTGTCATGGAGTTCGCTAAATATTTTCATAAAGAAACTGAGAAAACACACAGGTGCTAAATCAAGGTGACTTACAAAGATGAGGACCACGAGCAAGAGAGGGAGTGCAGTGATGTAGTGTCCACAACTAAAGAATCATTGTGTAATCTAAAAACACACGTATCCCAAAAGTATGATGGTGTACTAACTACATGCACATGCTAAAAGAAAGGAACGAGGTGGGTAGATAACTAAGTGTGTCATTGTAGCAAAGTATTTATAAACAAAACATCAGATCTCTTAAACGTTTCGTTCATTTTCATTCTATGATCTTTACAATAGGCCATAATTGATTTTGGCCCAATAGGCCTGGCATATTCCCACTTTCAAGGAGCTTTCCATTTTGATTGGGTTATTTTGCCAAAAAACCTTTAGGCCTACCTATATATATATTTGTTTAACTATGCATCTCTGCCCAGCCTGGCAAGAGTGGCCAAAAGGATGGTTACCATCCCCAGTGGCTCTGCAAGTGTGGAGAGGATATTCTCTGCTGCTAGCCGGCTCTCAAGGCACCATCGCATGAGCCTGATGCCACAGACTGGCTAAACTCGTGTTTCTACAAAATTATTCTCAAAATGAATTCAAAGGCACTAAAGATACAAATATATTGGTCATTTAGCAGACGCTCTTATCCAGAGCGACTTACAGGAGCAATTAGGGTTAAGTGCCTTGCTCAAGGGCACATCGACAGGTTTTTCACCTAGTCGGCTCGGGGATTAGAACCAGCGACCTTTCGGTTACTGGCACAACGCTCATTATTTGTTTAATTTGTATTTAATTCTAAGTAAGTCACAGCCTATATGCTCTATTTATAGACTATAATGATTTAATACAACAAAATGTTGTTTAAATGCTGAGCCCTTTATGTCCCTACCAGCCTAGTGTGTCGCACTCGCAAATGCTTATTTATTTGTAGGCTATATATAGCCTTGAATTAATTGAAATATAATAGCCTAAATAACTCATTTTCGTTCCTTCTTAGTCTCTCTGTCTGGCTCTTGAACTATTTAGAGTGTTTATATGCTGTTTAATACAACATGTCGCCTATTTGAAATTATATTACATTCACCTTTTCATGTTTATTCAAATCCTAATAATTCAAATCCATATGGTTTTGTTTCAATACTTAAAAACCAATTGATAGGTCCAGGTAGTCACAAAAATAGATGGGTGTTGGTTAAATTGTGATTTTAATGAATGGAGCAAATTTGGAGCGGCAGTTTTTTTTTTCTGTGAGCGTGGAGCGGTTTTTAGTGGAGCGGTAGGAAAGGACATGGAGCCCCGAAGCACCGCTCCATGAGCGATGAGTGGGATTTCCAACCGGGTGTGTGGACCATGTTAGGTATTTAGTGATGTGGATGCCAAGGAACTTGAAGCTCTCGAGCCGCTCCACAACAGCTCCGTCGATGTGGATGGGGGCGTGCTCTCCCCTCTTTCTTCTGTAGTCCACGATAAGCTCTTTGGCCTTGCTGACATTGAGGGAGAGGTCATCTGTGGATCTGTTGGGGCAGTATGCAAATTGGAGTTGGTCTAGGGTGTCTGGGATGATGGTGTTGATATGTGTCATGACCAGCCTTTCAAAGCATTTCATAATTACAGATGTGAGTGTTACAGGGCAATAGTCATTTAGGCAGCTTACCTTGGTGCTCTTGGAAACAGGGACAATGGTGGTCAGCTTGAAACATGTTGGGATTACAGACTGGGACAATAATTAATTGAAAATGTCTGTGAAGACACTTGGCAGCTGGTCTGCACATGCTTTGAGAACGCGCCCTGGTATTCCGTCTGGTGCCTTGAGATTGTTAACCTGTTTAAACATTTTCCTCACATCGGCCACGGAGAGCTAGATCACACAGTCATCCGGAAAAACAGTGGCTTTCACGCAAGGCACAGTGTTATATTCCTCAAATCGAGCATAAAAGGCATTTAGCTAGTTTGGGAATTCTGCATCACAGGGCAACTCATGGCTGGGTTTCCCTTTGTAATACGTTATCGTCTGCAAGTCCTGCCACATACGATGAGCGTCGGAGCCGGTGTAATAAGATTGCACATTCCTCCTATATTGGCCGTATCGGGCTTTCTTGTATGTGTCCATGTCCGTGTCACCTGATTCTAAGAATTAGCTGGTTGATAAGCTGAATCAGGTTAGTTACAACTGGGGTTGGAACGAAAACCTACAGGAGGGTAGCTCTACAGGAACAGGGTTGGAGAACCCTGCTCTAGCATTTAGCCCAGCGCGGATATTGCATGTAATCCATGGTTTTTGGTTTGGATACATTCTTATAGTCACTGTGGGGACGACATCGTCTATGCACTTATTGATGAAGCCCGTGACTGTTGTGGTAAACTCCTTAATGCTATCTAGGGCTGACCCCAATTAGTCGACTGGTTTACACTTGAGCAGCACACCAGTTGTTATTTATAAAAAATCACACTCTTTTCGACTTCTCCGAAGCTGCTGTATGATCCTGCCGCTGCATGGAGAATCCATGGAGTACTACGTGCATAGCATCATCATCCAGCCACGTTTCAGTAAGACATATAATATTGCAGTTTTTCAAGTCTCTCTAATAGGAGTCTCTCGAATGAAGCTCATCCATCTTATTCCCGAGTGACTGGATATTTGAAAATAGAACGGAGGGGAGCGCCGTTTGGTTTTCTCTTCACCTCAATTTCACCAGGACTCCACCTCGTCTCCCACGTCTACGCCTGCAACATTTTAGTTTCCCATGGAACAGAGGAATAGGTTCCGGTATGAACAGTGGAACAGCTGAGTCGGAGTTGAAGTCATATTTGAAGTCAAAATCGAGGTTAGTAATTGTCGATCTGATGTCCATATCATATGCGATAAAAGTATGAACTTTCTGTACAAATAAAGTAAAGATAAACATGATGAAAGTCACTATTAGTTGGGTTGGTACTTGTAAGATGTCGCCCTGCTCCGTCTGTGCCATCTTTTCATATTAAACCCCACCTCAGCAGGCTACAGCTTTATCTCACATGTATACCCTTTTCACCTAATTATCTTATGATTACTGTATATATTTTTTAAAGCAAAGTACTGTATATGTTAAGTATACACATATTTCCTTCCAGGGTTTTGAACACTAATCGGTTGATTATTGTATTTGGTTTTCTAGATTGTCATATATATTGGAACACACTGTATGTACAAACCTCTAACAACAGTACATGTTGCTATTGGAATGAGACAAGTTGAATAAGAGTATGATGGGATATACAAATCAGGTGCTTTTAAGAATGATAGTGAATGGGTTCAGTAGAATGTTGTATACTCTTTTCCTTTTGAATATAATGCCACCCTCTTGTTAAACTTGGAAATTGATTATGTATACAACTGTTGACAAATCACATTTCAATCAAATGCATTTATAAAGCCCTTTTTCCATCAGCAGATATCACAAAGTGATAAAACCCCAAAGAGCAAGCCATGCAGATGTAGAAACACTGTGGCTCTGAAAAACTCTGAAGAAAGGCAGGAACCTAGGAAGAAACCTAGAGAGGAACCAGGCTCTGAGGGGTGGCCAGTCCTCTTCTGGCTGTGCCGGGTGGAGATTATAAGAGTACATGGCCATTAAGGCTAGATCATTCTGCAAGATGTTTAAACGTTCATAGATGACCAGCATGGCCAAATAATAATCACAGTGGGTGCAACAGGTCAGCACCTCAGAAGTAAATGTCAGTTGTCTTTTCATAGCCGAGCATTCAGAGGTCGAGACAGCAAGTGCAGTAGAGAGAGAGAGTGAGAGAGAGAGAAAGAGAGAGAGAGAAAGAGAGAGAGAGGGTCAAAACAGCAGGTCCAGGATAAAGTAGCAGGTCCGGTGAACAGGTCAGGGTTCCATAGCCACAGGCAGAACAGTAGAAACTGGATCAGCAGCAAAACCAGGTGGACTGAGGACGGGGACAGCCAGGAGTCGCCAGGCCAGGTAGTCCTGAGGCATGGTCCTAGGACTCAGGTCCTCCGGGAGGGGAGAGAGTGAGCGCGAGAGAGAGATGGGAGAATTAAGATCACACAGGACATCAGATAAGGCAGGAGAAATACATCAGATAGGACAGACTGACCCTAGCCCCCCAGCACATACAGTGAGGGAAAAAAGTATTTGATCCCCTGCTGATTTTGTACGTTTGCCCACTGACAAAGAAATGATCGGTCTATAATTTTAATGGTAGGTTTATTTGAACAGTGAGAGACAGAATAACAACAAAAAAATCCAGAAAAATGCATGTCAAAAATGTTATAAATTGATTTGCATTTTAATGAGGGAAATAAGTATTTGACCCCCTCTCAATCAGAAAGATTTGTGGCTCACAGGTGTCTTTTATACAGGTAACGAGCTGAGATTAGGAGCACACTCTTAAAGGGAGTGCTCCTAATCTGTTTGTTACCTGTATAAAAGACACCTGTCCACAGAAGCAATCAATCAGTCAGATTCCAAACTCTCCACCATGGCCAAGACCAAAGAGCTCTCCAAGGATGTCAGGGACAAGATTGTAGACCTACACAAGGCTGGAATGGGCTACAAGACCATTGCCAAGCAGCTTGGTGAGAAGGTGACAACAGTTGGTGCGATTATTCGCAAATGGAAGAAACACAAAATAACTGTCAATCTCCCTCAGCCTGGGGCTCCATGCAAGATCTCACCTCGTGGAGTTGCAATGATCATGAGAACAGTGAGGAATCAGCCCAGAACTACACGGGAGGATCTTGTCAATGATCTCAAGGCAGCTGGGACCATTGTCACCAAGAAAACAATTGGTAACACACTACGCTGTGAAGGACTGAAATCCTGCAGCGCCCGCAAGGTCCCCCTGCTCAAGAAAGCACATATACAGGGCCGTCTGAAGTTTGCCAATGAACATCTGAATGATTCAGAGGGGAACTGGGTGAAAGTGTTGTGGTCAGATGAGACCAAAATCGAGCTCTTTGGCATCAACTCAACTCGCCGTGTTTGGAGGAGGAGGAATGCTGCCTATGACCCCAAGAACACCATCCCCACCGTCAAACATGGAGGTGGAAACATTATGCTTTGGGGGTGTTTTTCTGCTAAGGGGACAGGACAACTTCACCGCATCAAAGGGACGATGTATGGGGCCATGTACCGTCAAATCTTGGGTGAGAACCTCCTTCCCTCAGCCAGGGCATTGAAAATGGGTTATGGATGGGTATTCCAGCATGACAATGACCCAAAACACACACCCAAGGCAACAAAGGAGTGGCTCAAGAAGAAGCACATTAAGGTCCTGGAGTGGCCTAGCCAGTCTCCAGACCTTAATCCCATAGAAAATCTGTGGAGGGAGCTGAAGGTTCGAGTTGCCAAACGTCAGTCTCAAAACCTTAATGACTTGGAGAAGATCTGCAAAGAGGAGTGGGACAATTTCCCTCCTGAGATGTGTGCAAACCTGGTGGCCAACTACAAGAAAAGTCTGACCTCTGTGATTGGCAACAAGGGTTTTGCCACCAAGTACTAATTCATGTTTTGCAGAGGGGTCAAATACTTATTTCACTCATTAAAATGCAAATGAATTTATAACATTTTTGACATGCGTTTTTCTGGATTTCTTTGTTGTTATTCTGTCTCTCACTGTTCAAATAAACCTACCATTAAAATTATAGACAGAATCATTAGATCATTTGTTTTGGTTCTGTCCATTTGTAGCTTGTTTTTGGACACAGGTCCAGGAATGGCTAAAGGATTGCAATATTTACCTGGAACTAACCTTGCAGATAGCATTACTGGGTGATCTGAAAAGTCATAGTCAATCAATCAATAATATAATAATACTTTTAGCAATTTTTTTTATTTTTAATTCACAATCTGTAGAAGCAATGAGAATAGAAAGGTTCAGAACTTTTGTAAAACATCACAGTACGGTTGAAATATATATGGCAAATAGAAATCCTATATGGATGGTGTTAAGAGATAGATGGGAGGTATTGAATAGAGTTGAAGGATGGGACTAATAACAAATAACAACAAATAATAACAAAGATAGCTAATAATGTAAGCATACTGTGTCCATAATAAGTATATAGGTTGTATGTTGGGAGCTTTTGGGAAAGAGCACAGTTAGAAAGATATGGCATTTAGAAGCAAACCGGATGGACATCATGAAAATGATCGGAGAGGTTGAGAGTAGAAGAAGTTCAGGAGCAAAAAAAAAAAAAAATATGTATGTATGTATATATATATATATATATATATATATATATATATATATAATAGAATTATTGTAAAATTAACTCTGTCCATAAGGTGTAGATAGTAAGTATAGACCGGAAGTAGAGGCCTGGGCATTGTTGTTCACTAATTTACTCCAAGTAGGGAAAGGATGGTGGGGTTGAAAAGTAATAAAGGGTAATATATATATAAAAATTAAAAAAACATGGGGGATTGGAAGTGATGCAGACAATTACATTGATAGAAGATACAATCTATCTGCAATATTAAGCTGATCCATTCCCCCCAAAAAAAAAAAAAAAAAAAAAAAAAAAAAAATAGAATTTAAATATAAAATTTATAAAATAAAAAAGGAAATACATTTAAAAAAATTATAGACTGATCATGTCTTTGTCAGTGGGCAAACGTACAAAATCAGCAGGGGATCAAATACTTTTTTCCCTCACTGTAGACTATTGCAGCATAGATACTGTGGACTGTGGCCCCGTCCGACGACAGTGTCAACCAGGCAGGATATAACCCCACCCACTTTTCCAAAGCTCAGCCCCCACACCACCAGAGGGATATCAACAGACCACCAACTTACTACCCTGAGAGAAGGCGAGTATAGCCCACAAAGATCTTCTCCACCACATGAGCTCGAGGGGGCACAAGACCGGACAGGAAGGACTCAACCAACTCAAGTTGGCAAGACGTGATGCACCCCTCCTAGGGATGCCATGGGAGAGCACTAGCAAGCCAGTGACTCAGCCCCCGTAATAGGGTCAGAGGCAGAGAATCTCAGTGGAGAGAGGGGAGCCTGCCAGGCAAAGAAAACAAGGGTGGTTTGTCACTCCAGTGCCTTAACGTTCACCTTCGAACCCCTGAGCCAGACTACACTCAATCATAGGACCTACTGAAGAGATGAGTCTTCAGTAAAGACTTAAAAGTTGACACAGTCTGCGTCTCTCACATGGATAGGCAGACTATTCAATAGAAATTGAGCTCTATAGGAGAAAGACCTGCCTCCAGCTGTTTGCTTAGAAATTCTAGGAACAATAAGCAGGCCTGGGTCTTGTGGCCATAGCGTACGTGTAGGTATGTACGGAAGGAACAAATTGGACAGATAGGTAGGAGAAAGTCCATGTAACGCTTTGTAGGTTAGCAGTAAACCTTGAAATCAGCCCTAATTCTGAAGTGACAAAAGCGTGGATTAGCTTTTCTGCATATTATTTTGACTTTTTTTTGTTGATTTTTGCAATGTTACGAAGATTTATAAACAAGCTGCTCTTGAAATATTTGTTATATGTTCGTCAAAGGAGAGATCAGGGTCCAGAGTAAAGCCGAGATCCTTCACAGTTTTGTTTGAGACGACTGTACAACCATTGAGATTAATTGTCAAATCAAACAGCAGATCTCTTTGTTTCTTGGGACCTAGAACTAGCATCTCTGTTTGTCCGTGCTTAAAATAAAAAAAATGTGCCGCCATCCACATCCTTGTTTGAAACACAGTTTTGGGGCTTCACCACGTTTCATCAAAATGTACAGCTGTGTGTCGTCTGCATAGCAGTGAAATTTGACATTGTGTTTCCAAATGACATCACCAAGAGGTAGCATATAGTGAAAACAATAGTGGTCCTAAAACAGAACATTGAGGGACACCGAAACTTAGCATTGATTTGTCAGAGAACAAACCATCCACAGAGTCTAACTGATATCTTTCCGACAGATAAGATCTAAACCAGGCAAGAACTTGTCCGCATAGACCAATTTGGTTTTCCAATCTCTCCAAAAGAATGTTGTGATCGATAGTGTCGAAAGCGCCACTAAGGTCTAGGAGCACAAGGACAGACGCAGAGCCTTGGTATGACGCCATTACATTTTACATTTTAGTAATTTAGCAGACGCTCTTATCCAGAGCGACTTATAGTTAGTGAGTGGGAAACGAACCCACAACCCTGGCATTGCAAGTGCCACGCTCTACCAACTGAGCTACAGGGGACTTGCACTCGGGAAGGTGGTAAATTACCTTTTGAGCGGTTAACAAAAAAAATAGGTATTCCTATATGCTTAATTTAGAGTTATTAATGTACCTTTAGTTGTTCTACAACCGTTATGCTATATGTTTTGATTTTGAATACATTGTAAGGCTGCATGAGGAACTCTAATGATGTTTTTTGCTCAGGCTGTACACACTACATCAGTCATTCATTCACAATTTGACAAGCACTTGACAATGCCTAGAATTTCACGGCAACATCCCCTTTGTGTGGCTGTAATGCACCCTAAAATAATCCATGCCTTTTGCAGCCAGTGGCCATTGTGCCCTTCTCCCTGAGTGCTGCGCCCTCCAAATCAGCTCTCTCTCACATGGCTCTCCATCACGTGATCGGGTCTTTCTCACAGGCTACAAGTGAAGACAGACCCATCGGGGACGCAACTGCGGGCAACCTTATCCAATTCCAAGGTGCATATTGAAGATATTGGAAGAACTGTCCACATTTACTTTTCATCAGCCAACAAGATGAGTAGGCCTAACGAACAGCAAAAGCACTAGCCTATGTCAATCTACTATCCCCATAGTACAAAAGTCGACCTATCCTATTCTGTGCGAGAAATAAATATTCCAAACATAGTCTAGGACAGTTGTGGCATGTGATAGATCCCAAATTAATATAACCACTAGCATCAAAAAACATTTTTTACGCAATGTGGCTGACGGAACAGATCAGAACGTTTAGCTTAAAATGTTGATCAACTATTAGGCTATTGTCATGACCCTCCCTGGGTGAGGATCAAAGGCCGCATATCAGCCAAGACAATGCCGACAACAACCAGACCCTCTTACTGCCATAAATTAGAGATAGATTCTCCTATCTCTGGCCCTGTAGTATGGTGAAAGGAATGTCCTTTGTTTCAGAGACTTTTGCCGCCCAAAAACGTAAACATCCAACAATGAACATTGGGACAATATATTTCAACATCCAAACTTTGGGAATGATGAGAAATGGAATATGGAAAATTAATGACTATTTTGTGATGTCATTAATTTTTTTATAAAGGTGTTATAATGAAAACATTGTGACTTGAAGAGCTTTTACACTGTGTATATCAGGTATACATCCTTTACCTTGTGTAGAAGACAATGTTTTCGTGAAGATAGGAATGTGATTTTGGCTTTCTAACAAAATCATAGTGATAATAATACTTTTGCCTTGTAACTAGCCACGCCCGAGGGAGCTCAGAGAGCGTGTCAGTATGACAGAAACGCCCCTCTTTACCAGAGTGCATAAAAGACTGAGATAAGAATGATCAGATTAGACTAGACGGACCTCAAGCTGCAGCTTTTGTCCATATTGGTTCCGACCCTGAAAATCAACACGAGGTGAAGATGACAAAGTTACCTCCACTAACAATCAATGTTACGGCTGAGTAGCTGTTCTAAGTACTGTATCTAAGAAGGTGATTTTAAGTGGGACCATCCTGTTACTCTCTTCAAACCATCGTCTACTACACTGCTCTCATCACCCCACAGGGGATCATCGACACGGCTGATTAGCCATCCTCAGAAGACCCCTTCCAGAACGAGTGAAAGTAAACAGACGACTAAGAAGGAGGACATTGTGACCTCTTGTGGACAATCTGAGCCTTACATCTGAACCTTACATCTAAAAGGCCATCCGAAAAGAGAAGGCCCAATTGACCCTTCCCACGAAGCCCTGGGTCCAACAGAGACGACGAAGACAAACACATAAATACATGCATTACCTCTTTCCAAACGGGCGGCAGTACTTGGCAAATTACTAGGATTACTATGAGTATAGGTCCATGTGTATCCAAGTGTTTTCTCTTGCTCTCTCTCTCTCTTTAAATCACCATATTTTGTAACAAGTGTCATATTGTGTTAGTCCGCTAGGTACCCGTTTTCATTGTATTACGTTTCTAATCCCTACCTATACCTTGTATGTGTTTGTATCTTGTGTTATCATTTTTATTTAGTTAGTAAATAAATAATTAAATCAATTTGTGTGGTACGGAATGATCAGTCAGACCCGGGTTCGTGCAGACTTAAAGAGCCTACGACTTTCAAAATGAGACTGAAATGACGTAAATAATTAATAAATGACTGTTAAATGATAAGAGATATCTAGATATCTTTAGAGTTAATTCAGGAAACGGTAACTCGTTAAACAACTTTTCCCATGGTGATTCATTTAATCTAGTAACAATTAAACATAGTAGGTAATTATTCGATAAATAATAATCATCAAAATAATGAAAGTCACGTCACGACATATTGTAGCCCCCGTGGGAGGAGTCTAAAATAAAACTTGGCCTTACTGTTGAATTCAGTCTATAGGAATTGTGTAGCAAGATACGTTGTACACCAATAACGCTGTAGGCAGGATTGTTGTTGAGAGTGGTGTGTGTGTGGTCCCTTTTCATCCAGATACTAGTAGGGAGAGATTGACTCCGGTGTTGTATATCTGACGAAAAGATGTTGGCCGTAGCAAAGTATTATCTCTCTGTCTATCGCGCTTCAGTAGCATGAGTAAGACCAACGGCAAAAACATTTATTTTATGTTTCCGCGTGTTCCGGTAAAACAGTGCTAGCAAAAGAATCGCCGAAAGGGTTAACGTGAGACGTCATTAATAAACCCCTTCCCTTGTTAAAGGGGACCCTGTGTGTGCGTGGAAATTAGATTCCCTGTACAAGTAGGGTAGCTTTGCACTAGATGCTAAGCTAACGAAGGGAGAGCAGCCATTTTTGTTCATCCCTTTGTCCCAATGGAAGTTTCGCCCTTCGGGACTCCCGTTTGATTTCAACTTTCTGCGATCAGCAACCTCTGGTGGTGAAGAATCGCCAGTCATTCTTTTTGAAACAATTAATTTGAGGGCACACTCTTAACCCACTGTTACACGTGTTACACTGTATGATATCCATCCAATCTCAACTGGTTGGATATCATTGTCTCATTCGATTTAACCGGGAAGGTGAATCACCAAACAAACCTTTTTCAGGGTTGGTCATTGTTCAAACCAATGAGACATTTAAAACTTTCTCCACATTAACCTAGATACAGCAACGCTTTTCAGGTTACTTAAAGTTAAATTCCCAAATAGCCTATACAGGTATGATTGATCATTATCATTGATTAATCCATTCAATTTGCTTTTGCAAAGCTCATTGAGCCAACTCCAACGGTACTGGTCCAGTATTGACGGAAGTCCCGCCTTCACAGGAATCCCATGTGGTTCCAGCCCTTAGGAAAAAGTTCCCCGGTGATGAATGTATACTCACATTTGAACTACTGGTTACACTTAGGATATCCAGTAAATCTCAAATGATTGGATATCATTGTCTCATTCAATTTAATAAGTTAAATTGCCGAACATACCTTTTCAGGTTGATCATTTGGATAAGATCCAGATTGATTTGGTTCAACAAAGGAGATACTTAAAAAAATTCCATATTAACCTAGATACAACAACGCTATCAGCTTAATTAAAGTTTAATTCCCAGATGGCCTATAAAGGTATGATTAATCAATAACATTGATTAATCATTTAAAATTGCTTTTTCAAGTTCGTTAAAAGCCAACTCCAACATCACTGATCCAGTATTGATGATTCATTGACGAATAAAATAGTTTTTGTAAACCGAATAAAATAGTTTTTGCAGCTTCAAAACCCAAAATTGTACATACGTTTAAACAACTAATAATCATCAAAATGAGCAAGCTATCAGAGGAGGTGCCATCCATTCCCCCTCTAATAAATGAACCCTCACCCACAGAAAGATTGATCGCTGACCTCAGCAGGGATGCAAATTCAAACTATGCCGAAGGGTTGAGAACGTTAGATCACAATGCCATAAGCGAAAGAACTGCAGAAATCGCGACTGACGCCCTCCAAAATAGGCCGGCAGGCACAGGCCTTGTAAAGGTTCTCTCCAGTTTAGCCCTGAACTATGCCCACCAACAGAGATGGGCATTGGTCCAATACCGCTGTGCTCAGCAGAAGCACGAACAAGAAACTATTTTTTATTTTTATTTTTTTATTTCACCTTTATTTAACCAGGTAAGCCAGTTGAGAACAAGTTCTCATTTACAACTGCGACCTGGCCAAGATAAAGCAAAGCAGTGCGATAAAAACAACAACACAGAGTTACATATGGGGTAAAATAAAACAAAGTCAAAAATACAACAGAAAAAATATATATACAGTGTGTGCAAATGTAGCAAGTTATGGAGGTAAGGCAATAAATAGGCTATAGTGCAAAATAATTACAATTAGTATTAACACTGGAATGATAGATGTGCAAGAGATTATGTGCAAATAGAGATACTGGGGTACAAATGAGCAAAATAAATAACAATATAGGGATGAGGTAGTTGGGCGGGCTAATTTCAGATGGGCTGTGTACAGGTGCAGTGATCGGTAAGGTGCTCTGACAACTGATGCTTAAAGTTAGTGAGGGAGATAAGTGTCTCCAGCTTCAGAGATTTTTGCAATTTGTTCAAGTCATTGGCAGCAGAGAACTGGAAGGAATGGCGGCCAAAGGAGGTGTTGGCTTTGGGGATGACCAGTGAGAAATACCTGCTGGAGCGCATACTACGGGTGGGTGTTGCTATGGTGACCAATGAGCTAAGATAAGGCGGGGATTTGCCTAGCAGTGATTTATAGATGGCCTGGAGCCAGTGGGTTTGGCGACGAATATGTAGTGAGGACCAGCCAACAAGAGCGTACAGGTCACAGTGGTGGGTAGTATATGGGGCTTTGGAGACAAAACGGATGGCACTGTGATAGACTACATCCAATTTGCTGAGTAGAGTGTTGGAGGCTATTTTGTAAATGACATCGCCGAAGTCAAGGATCGGTAGGTTAGTCAGTTTTACGAGGGCATGTTTGGCAGCATGAGTGAAGGAGGCTTTGTTGTGAAATAGGAAACCGACTCTAGATTTAACTTTGGATTGGAGATTCTTAATGTGAGTCTGGAAGGAGAGTTTACAGTCTAACCAGACACCTAGGTATTTGTAGTTGTCCACATACTCTAGGTCAGACCCGTCGAGAGTAGTGATTCTAGTCGGGTGGGCGGGTGCAAGCAGCGTTCGGTTGAAGAGCATGCATTTAGTTTTACTAGTGTTTAAGAGCAGTTGGAGGCTACTGAAGGAGTGTTGTATGGCATTGAAGCTCGTTTGGAGGTTTGTTAACACAGTGTCCAATGAAGGGCCAGATGTATACAAAATGGTGTCGTCTGCGTAGAGGTGGATCTGAGAGTCACCAGCAGCAAGAGCGACATCATTGATATACACAGAGAAAAGAGTTGGCCCAAGAATTGAACCCTGTGGCACCCCCATAGAGACATACATACAGTGTCCCAAAACTTTGTGGCGTTAGTGCTACAGGATGCAAATTTCTGTTTGAAAAAGTTAGCCTTTGCTTTCCTAACTGCTTGTGTATATTGGTTCCTAACTTCCCTGAAAAGTTGCATATCGCGGGGGCTATTTGATGCTAATGCAGTACGCCACAGGATGTTTTTGTGCTGGTCAAGGGCAGTCAAGTCTGAGGAGAACCAGGGGCTATATCTGTTATGAAGGGACAGGTGGAGAGAACCAGGAAGTTAATGACAAAAGCTGACAAAGACAAGATGCTGCTAGCCGAGGAGATGCATTTGAGAACGGATCAATTAAAAGATCTGGCAAACACTTATGACGAAGAACGAGCACAAACTCTCGAACAAATCTGTTTTCTACAAGAACAACTCGATTTAGCCAACAGTAAATACGACGAAGTCCCGCAAAACTAGATGAATCTGACAAGCTAGCTAAAAACAAGGGCGACCAACTTCATGCCCTGCAAGCAGTTTTAAATAACACCACTCAAAACAATAATGTTCTATTCCAAAAGCTGCAGACCAAAGACGATCAGTTAATGAACACTTTGACCAAGTTGGATGATAAAACAGCAGAACTTATTGAAGTCGCTGACCGGTGATGAAGTTGGAAAACTTGACCTCTAAGCAAGCGGAGGACATCTCATCACTGAATCTCTCGCTCCGCACTCGAGACCTCTCCCTGCAAACCATGACAGATAAGTATGAGGCCGAACAGAGCAACTGCGACACTCACACGTCTACAATAAATACCCTCAGCTCCCAGGTGGACTCTGCGATGCAGCAGAACACCACCCTTAGGTACCATCTGGAGGAACTCCAGAACAGCCACGCGCTACCGCGTGACTATTCAACCGAGCAACCAAGCTTGCAACCGGAGCCTGGGGAACGAAGGAGAGTAGACGACAGGAGGTTTCATACTTCACCTCTCTTAGGGGTCCCTCAGTCTTTTGATCTTGGTTGTTCGGCCCAGAGTAACATGGCACCTCTTCGACAACAGCATTTCGATTAGGCTCTTCCTCTTGGCCCTTCGGTCAAAAATTCCCCACGGGAGGAAGCAGACGCTCCCCACGCACTTGGCGCGGAACGCCTTGACAAAATCGTCAAAAACTTCTGCATCTTTGAACCCATTCCAGGTAAGCCAAACGACACTGAGACGTTCTTAGCAGACATAGAGGACGCCTTGGATGGCTACCCGAACGCTACAAATACTGACAGGCTTTACCTGTTGAAGTGAACGTCCAACAGACATGTGACAAGGTTCATCCGTCTATAACAGCAACACGTGCAACACGACTACGCTAAACTTGCCACAGCTTTGAAAATAGAATTCAGTGGTTCTGCGACTCAAAAACGCGACAGTTCACTGGCTAACACTGTCAAACAAGCTCGGAATGAACACCCACAAGCCTACCATCATAGGCTTCGTTCAGCTTACTTTGGCATGCTCACTGAAACAGGAATGGAAGAGCTATTACCATTCAAACAAATGTTTCTGTCAAACATGTATCCCAACTTCATTAACTACTTGGGCCCTACTGCCCACATTGACTTGCCAATCTTGGCACTCCGACACAGCTTTTGATGTATCCAAAGCGGGCCGGGCTAAGAGCCTGGACACCTCTGTTTTTAAGATTGGGGGGGTGCAATCACTCCAGTTGGAGGGTGCGGCATCAGGGACAGGAGCGGAAAAAGATGACGCACCAGGTGTGCGGCTACCACATACATACCACACTGATGACCACCGCAGTAACTATAGCTATAAAGAAGGTCCCCAACCAAACAGGTCCTGCTGAGGTCAATCTGACCGCTACGTTCCTGCATCTAACCCTCACAAATGGTCAGGGAACAAGGCCCAAAGCTCTCTATAAGCTCTGATAAGAGATGTACTTCAGCTGAAAAAAATTTGAGAAAGAGGGAAAAGATAAGTCACAATGACTAGGCGTGAAATTGCCTGTAGAATTGGTCCCCCAAAATTAACACCATTTGCCAGGTCGGAAACATTCACCTTAACCCTGCCCTCACTCAAATCCCAGTCCAGGGCCCGCTCGATCTACCGTATTTTCCGCACTATAAGGCGCACCGGAGTATAAGCCGCAGCAGCTAAATTGAATGATATTGAATGATGTGTACATATATAAGCCGCACTGGACTATAAGCCGCAGGTGTTTTAATGTTTAATTACCATATGTAAGGGTTCGTGCACAGAGGGGATTGTCGGGAAAGAGACAAACTGTCTCGCTCTCGTAATGTCTGTCTGTCTTGCTCTCGTTCTGTCTCTCGTACCACTCTCGGTTCCACTTTTACTTTTGCGCGCTACCTGTCTCACTCTTTTCCGGCCTCCAGCTTTTCCTGCTGGAGCCCGCCGCTTAAAGGTGGGGGGCGCGGACCGGTCATAGAGCCCATAGAGTTAAAGTTGGTGGACTGTAACCTGTAAAATCCATAGATTTAGGAGGTCTTCTAGTGGCAGTTAGCTGTAAAAATCCATAGATTAGCCGCACCGTTATATAAGCCGCAGGGTCTAAAAATTTGAATAAAGGCGCGGCTTATAGTCCGAAAATTACGGTAGACACAAGCCATGGGCCTTGTCTAGAGACCATGACATAGATGTAAGGTAAGCAGCGTTGCAACAGCTGATTCCTCTCCTATTCCGATAGTGGACCCACTGGGTCACGAAGTACAGCAATCTGTCTTAAAAATCGACACAGATAACTCCGTTCTGCCAACCCACTCCACTTTGTTGGCGATATGACAAGAAAAATCGACTCGAACAGGCCATACCACAAAGCTGTCTTAGAGGACTGTTTGACCTGTGATGCACTGATAGATTCGGGTTCGACTATTTCCCTCATATCTCAGACTTTGCTGGATGAACTCAAAAGGGCAGTGGACCCAGCGAAACGTTGTTAAAAAGAGAACAACGCGACACTAAACTTTGAGGTTTCACTCAGGCTACCTTGCCTCTTACCAGGCGTATCCTACTAAAACTGAACTTGTTCACCCTGTGTGCGTGACTAGCATTGACACTGAGCAGATGCTGATTGGGATGGATTTAATAGACCGTTTGGTACCACTGATGGATTGGAAATCCAACCAAATCTGGTCACAAATCGCAATAACTCCGCTAACACCACCGCCTTCATCGAAGGCTACATGCAATACGTTAGGCGACGACGACGGTTCGGCGTCATCAACTGACAATTTGTGGCAGAAGACAGGCTGACTAGTTCAACTCGGCAACTAACTGAACATGAGGTTTTCCTATGTAGCTTGGGTGAATCACCAGCCGATACATACCGCCCTCCACTGATAGGCGGCTTGTGCCTAAATGGCACAACGGTTGAGGATGCCATGCTGGCAACCTGGTCCATAAAATCTGCAATCAGTTTGGAAATGTTCAACAACATTTCAAAAGTGGCTAACTGCCACCCCCTGGTTCCGAAAACGTTCAGATTCCCACTGGGAACAACGCCCCAGACGACACTCACCACTTTAGGGGTATGTGCGCTATCGATCCGCATTGGAAACAAGGAAGTATTTCACTACTTACTGGTTGTCGCGAACCTCCCGCATACAGTCTATGTGGGAGCTGACATTTTGGTGAGATTGGGTGTTAAACACGATACAATACACCAAGTTCTTTGGTCTTTGGCGCAGCCAGCTCAACATGCCTTGTCTTTCGACCCTGTGCGAATGGCATCCGGGCAGACTATTCCTGAAGCTTGCAACATGATAGCTGAGTCCGCCATGGGGATACCGGCAAGAACCACAGAGGTTTCTATAAGACGGAACCTGGCGCCCGGCTACCGGATGGAAGGCACCACTGCATTCTTTCAACCCTCACCGCAATTATTCAAATTGGGGCTAACTATCAATGGTAACCCACTGTCGAAGCTAAACGCCAGATCCACTTACCTCTTGGTGCAGAATCTGACTCAAGCGGATATCTCCATTCCTCGGCACACTCAGCTAGGAACATTGATTGATTACTCATTCCATGATTTTGAACTAGTTGTTCCCGTGATTGGGCCTCTTCCTTCCTCCCTAGACCTATGTGGTGAGGAAGGGACGCTTTTTACTGTCCGTCAAAGGCAATCGCAATAACTCCCGTATTGCCACTGGACGACACATCAACTTTCAGGCTTGATGTTGATTCTGACAACAACCTGTTGATATTCTCCATCATCACGGAGGATGATACCGCATCTTCTTCTGCACGTGAAGTACACACTGATGACGTAACAGCTAATGATTCCTCCACCATTGACAAGCCGTCACCACCTGATGACCTACAATGCTGCTGAACCATATCCGGGTTTCCATGCACAGGTACTACAGCTACTGACGGAGGCAGACGCACTTGTCAATGACACTGAAAGACATAGGATGCAGGACATTTAACAAACACAGAGATCTGGTCGACAGACTTGCTGGATTGCTCCTATGTTTGTGAGACAATACAACATTCCGCTTGCAGTGTACTCGGCGGTACAAGAGATTATCGACTCCCTATTAGCTAAACAGATAATCAGGGAACGTAACAGTACGTACAGCGCTCCCGTGTGGCCTGTTTTGAAAACAACGGGTAAATGGCATCTTGACTATAGAAAACTCAACAAGCTGGTTCCGTTGTCTCATTGGCCTATGACACAGCTCGACCAAGAGTTGCCAAAGGTGACAAACGCCAAATACTTCTCCACTGTCGACGTGGCGAATGGTTTCTGGACCATGACAGTAGACCCTCGCGACCAACACAAGTTGGCTTTCGCTTTCTCGAACAAGCTCTTCACGTTCAATCGTTGCCCTTTCAGGTATTCAAACTCCCCCGCAGAGTTCATCATCTTCCTGCACAAGGCAATGCAAGATGCAGCCACCAGGGGAACGATAATCTATGTGGACGATGTTCTCATGAGGAGCGAGACTTGATTACATCACCTCAATGAGATGGACCACGTTCTTAACCAACTAGGAACGGTAGGGGCTAAGCTGGCTATCATGAAAGGTCAATGGTGCAGGACCAAGGTCAACTATGTTGGACTTCTGGTGGGTACTGAGGGCATCCTGCCACAATCTAGCAGAATCCAAGCAGTCCGCAACATCAAAATGCCTGCAAACCTTCATGAGGTACGCAGCTTCTTGGGAGTATGTAATTACTCCCGTCAATTCATCGAAAATTATTCCGACTTGTCAAAACCTTTGACCGGTCTTCTTCAGAAAGATAACTTGTTCATTTGGGATGCCACTCAATGCGAAGTTGTGACTTCCTTGAAAGACCTGCTTTGTGCGGGATCCTGCCTGGTCTACCCCAACAAAGACAAGACGTTCTTTGTGGAAGTAGGTTTCTCAGAGCACTGCCTTAGTGCTGGGTTATACCACAAATACGACCAAGACAGACATGTGGTTGCTTACACGAGAAAAACACTCAACCCTGCTGAACACAAGTACTCAGACTGCGAAAAAGCGCTGCTGTCGACAGTCTGGGCGATCAAGCACTTCACCTCTTATGTCGGCGGACAAAAGGTGATCATAGAAACATGTCACCAGCCGGTGACTTTTCTGAAAAGCCAAAGAATGCGTGAGGGTGCTGTACCCAGCAGGATAGTGGCTTGGCTCATGACGCTGCAAAGCCATGATGTGGTTGTCAACTAAGCAAAAGTGAAAAACCTGCCTTTGGGTGGGGCTTTGGACATGTGTCAACGCTGCGGTGAAGACGAAACCGACTTCGCACCAGCCCAATGTGACGTAGCTCCACCGTTGCCATCGAACCATCACTACTTCGAATACAACCTGTGTCTTGGCATGCCAGTGGCATTTGTAGATGGCTGTTCTTACCGTCAGCTAGACTACTTGCAAGCTGGTGTGGGATTGGTATGGCATAACAACATTCTGTGCAAACCGCTTCAATTTCAGCTAGGCAACAAGACCAGCCAGCCGGTAAAACACGACTTGTCCGAACTGGCAATCTGCACCGACTCAAATTATGCTGACAGCATGGTGAAATCTTGTGCAATTCACGGCACCCTTTGGGTGTTCGATGCTCGAGACGCAATGATCACAGAGGAACCCATGGTGTCTGCAGTAATGCGTAGCCATGTAGCACCGCGGGAATGATCTTCGCACGAACATAATAAGTTGCTAACTCATTCATTTTTTAATGGTGACCTAGTAGCAATTCAACACCAAGATGACTCCCTCGCCACTTTCATGTCTTTTTTTCTGATCCTATGTGTCTGAGCTGGCTTTTGCAGGCTCACACGACTAAACAGCACCTCACACTTGTAGATTGACCTACTGGTTTATGTTTCAGAAACCGACGCCACACAAAGGTGGGTGGTTCCTAAAACACAGAGGGGGATAATGATAGCTCATGCCCACGACGAGCCATGTGGGGGCCATAGGGGGGTCAAGGCTACATGTGAAACATTGCGACAGGTGGCCACTGGCCTCACATGGAACAAGACGTGGCAAAATACATGAGGGGGTGTCTAGTTTGCTGCCAGTTTCAACCTTCCAAGCCACTTCACAGAGCACCCTTGCAGTGTGTCTTACCCTTGGAGTTCGATCAAGATCGACTGAGTCGGCCCAAATGCCAGGTCGGCAAGAGACAACAAGTATCTCCTCACAGTGACTTGCACATTCACAAAGTGGGTAGAGTGCCTGCCCGCACCCAATGACACAGCGGTTCTTTTGCTCAACCACGTTTTCAGTCGTTTCGGCCTACCAGGAGAAACCGTGGCCAGCGACAGAGGAACCCATTTTTCGGCTTCTGTAATGACCGAACTGTGGCGGCTCCTGGGAGTCAAAGCTAAACTCCACATCGCGTAACACCATAGGAGCTCCGGCAGGGTAGAAAGGAGCAACCAAACAATTGTCACAATCTTGAGGAAATATGTGGCAGCCAACCAAAAAGATTGGGACCTCAAACTCCCACTGGTATTGATGGATATCAGAGCCACACGCAACTGGTCTATGGGAGTAACACCATTTGAGATGAGGATGGGCCGGCAAATGACGTTTCCACTGCATCTCCTGTACCAAACCCGTGGGCGTTGCAAAAAAGTTCCTGCCCCACTGGACAGGGCCACATGAGATTGTGTTAAAGCTGTCACCTGTTGCTTATCAAATCAGAATCAGCAAAGGTCGACAGAACATCATGTTCAAGTGGGTCCACAGGAACCAAATCAAGTTGTACACTCCCCCCATGGGAATGGAAGAGGTGTAAGCCAGCCCCGAATAGATAGAAACCTAGCCAATCAGAAGTACTACAAAATTCTTAAGTATCCTCAGCTAATACCTTCCGGGAGGTCAGTACATTGCACCTAACATATTTTCTTCTCTTCCCAGCTGCAAGACTCACATTTCGTTGTCATTGTTGATATTGTCCTGCGTGTGCTGTTCAAAATAGGAAAATCAGCTAAATTTGTTGTCAAAATGTTTTTTTCTTCTTCAAACAAACAAAAAACTAAACACAACTGAAATAATCAAACAATATCTCTAAGTATGCATTTTTTTTAGGATGGAGTTCCTTTGGATGATCCTGACACTGCGCCCTGGTCAAAACCAATCCAGCAGATGTACTCACGAGTGGACCCCCTACGGGTATCGTTCTCCGTGATGATCCAGGACTCCTTATAACCAACTGCAGAGTACACACGCAGAGGGTGTACGTCCGCCTAGATGCAGAGAACGTGTACCGCCAACATATTTCCCCTGCGGCACATATGAGTTGGGCCGGGGCTAACTGGACCACCCAGGCAGTTAAGCACGCTCAGCTAGACACTGCCCACATGTTGGCCCAACTCCAAAAGTTCACAGTCACACAGTCAGAACTAGCAGAGCCCAGGTGAGAAAAAAGATTCCTCGGGGCGCTACTCTCAATAGGTGCAGCCGTAGGGTCACTATTTGCTCTTGGTACCACTGCCGTCAACACAGCCAGTCTAGCCACGGTCAAAATAAATGTTAGGGAGATTACTGAAGAGACGCCACTTATCCAGCAACAGATGCAATCACAGGCACTCAGGTTGCAGCATGTGGGAAGGTCTCTCCAGGACACTATTCTGGTGGTAAACACACACGCTACTCTCCTGAACAAAACCCTCCTGTCGGTAGGCAAGCTAGTAGAGGTCATGAACCATGACTATGCCCATGTCCAATTGGTTCGATTGTTTTTGGAGGATTTTCTCTCTGAAGTTAGCTCTTCGATGGACCACTTGGCCATGAATAGAATCCCCTCATATCTAGTGTCCCTCTCAACGGTGCCCAACATATTGACCTCAGCTACCACAACCATGATAAAGCCATTACAGTCACACCTGGCCTATAGTCTGGGGTCTGCAATTCCAATACACGTTGATGTTAATCGAAATTAAGTGGGATTTTTACTGACGCTGCCAGTTGTTGAACTGGAGAATATCTATAGGTTGAAAACAGTTCTAAACGTAGGATTTTGGCGCGACGACACCCATGTGAAAATCATCACACCTCCAGTCATAGCTTATCAGGAACACAATCCAGATTTCTATCTCACCCCTAACCTGTTAATGTGTACTCTAACCAAAGATGTCCACTACTTGTGTCCTAGAAAACCGTTCGTCAGGATAAAACTAAGCGCCTTTGTGGCCTTTAGCCTATCACCCGTGTAGCTCAGTTGGTAGAGCATGGCGCTTGCAACGCCGGGGTTGTGGGTTCGATTCCCACGGGGGGCCAGTATGAACAAAAAAAATAATACTCGGTATGCAAATTGTAGTGGGTCTAGGGTGTACATAGGCATGTGTAGTTCTGTATGATAGCCACATTAGCGGCTAATTAGCATTTCTTTTTTTACCTTAAATACAGGTGATATTGATGTCACCTTGTCCGATAGAGATTTACACGGTTATGAAAACGTCACGCCAGGGTAAGCCTACATGAAACAAAGACCTTATTTGAAGTGGTTCTAAAACGAATGATGAAAAAATGATTGGAACAATTTCCGTGTTTGACCGCTAGGTTTTATGGGTATTATGACTCAGACTGTGGTACTCTATTTCCAAGCATAGCAGTAAGAGTAATGTTAATGTAATATTCAAGAAAAAAACTAAAACATTAAAGATTGTAAAACCATATGGGGAAATTACATATCCAGCATTTATTAAAACCTTAGTGTCTATGGATGTCACTGCAGCATATATTGCATACAGCAAGCAAACAGCATCTCATCAGTCAAATGTAATACAAAATATTATAATATTTTAATACAAATAATTACATTTATTACAGTGACATATTTTGTTACATAAAATCTGCTACAGCAAAGTATGTTATACTTCCCTTGCAAATACAAGTAAATATGGGTGGGAAAAAGTGTCAGCCTTCTAAATGAAATTGTGCAAAATATCCAACAAACTAAATACATAGACATTTCATATAATGGCCCATACTGGTATATGTGTGTGACTATAAAGACGTTATACATTTAATAGGATTTTCATCTGTAAGGAGTGTCAGGTGGCTCTGAAAAAGCGCCATCATTTAACAGTAACTTTACATAAAAACATTACAAACGTCAGGGGTTATTCATCAACCTTAATAAAATGTCAGTAAATTTACCACAGTTTCTGAAAATGAATTAAAGGGAAACTCAGACACTTTTCAACCTAAATCATTATTTCCAGCACCAAACCAGTGTCTACATCTCTGAAAACGGCGCGTTTCTATGATCTGTGGATAAAAATATGGTCCTAAAAAAATGATCTCTGACATCACAGGGTAAGTAAGAAAAACAGTGATTTTCAAAACCTGCAACTAGTTTCTAGGCAGATGGAGGGTCTTTTCTTGCTCTCACGTCACTGCGATTCTCAGCGCTTGAAAATTACCGTTGATTATGTTATCGGGTATAACTTTTTTACACTATTTTTTTCTACAAAATATAGTGAAATGCACCATTTTAACACACGTAGACACTGGTTTGGTGCTGGAGATAATGAAAATGAGGTTGAAAAGTGGCGGCGTTGCCCTTTAACTAATTTGTAGAGATTGGATTGACACATTCCTTATACCCAGGATGTTAACAAGGCATAAGATTGTAAAGTATTTCTATTTACTATATGAAATATTTACCTATTTCCTTCTTTATGGGAATATTTTTTTAATAACCCCCCAATTGTCTGTCTAAACACTTTCCTGAAAATAAAATGTCGAGAACCTTCAAACACTGGGAACTATGCAAGTTTCAACAGAAAAGGTCAATTTATTAGACATCTCTAATAATAAAAAAAAATACATTCAACAATTGTGCCTGTGAAATTAGCTGAACAAAGGCTAAATAACATTTAATATAAAGGTGCTGAAGCTGTCAAAAACAATCATGTGAAATTTTGTGAGAATACAACTTAGAACTCAAGCATCTTCAATACCCATACAAGCGAGTCCCAACAGTACACCGTTGTATGGAGGAAACACATGGAGACTGACATGCAGGAGCACAAATTAAAAAGAATAAAAAAAACTGGGAAGTATAGCAGTTACACAATGTCTTCCGATTGCCTTGCTAAATAACTATCATTTCAAACAACAAGGTGAGAGATGACTGTTGATGGATTTACTAAACCTGCCCAACACTGCTTCACAGCTACAACTATGTACCCTCTTCGCACTAAATTATAGCAACCAGACATTTGAACACTTAATACAAAATTTAAAAAATGCTTCTGGAAATACACTCAGTACTTTTTCGGATGTGCTGCCAAAAAGAGGACCTATTGTATACAGTGATACTAGTTAAAGGCCATACGTTTCCTCTTGGGGTTTCAAACCTGTTGTTGTACCTGAAAATATATCAATCTTACTTAATCCTCATTTGAATACCATGCCAAAAAAATATATAATTTTTTTTAGGAAAACGTCGCTACAAATGATAAATTAACAAAGCACATACATGTTTTTGCTTTGTAATTAGGTTTGCCGCACTACTACTGTACCCATCTTGTCAATCACAACGCTGTTGTGATGGGGACTGTCGTATAGTATTGAGTCCTTTCCTTTTCTGACATCCATTTCTTTGTAAAATGTTGGTCATGCTTCAAAAACACAAGGTGTTTTATTTAAAATCTTATTTGATTGATGTTGTATATGTATATTTATAATATGCACAAAGATGAGGTCTACTTCCTAAGGACAGCAAAATGTTTAGGACTGGGCCAAGAAAGTTTCATTGAGCCTAAAAACACACTCAGGCATGTAACAGACAATAACTGGCAAGAGTTGCTGGCAAGAACTAGAAGCAAAAAAACAAACTTCAAAATCACAAAAATTTGCAATACCGCCTACAATCAATCTCTTTGTGCCACTTTAAACAGGCATATAATTGGTTGTCTTGCTTTGCAAATAATTACTTGGTTTAAAATTGAGGGAGGTAGAGGATTCTATAAAGCGACAAATGTTTTTAAAATGGAAGAGGAAACAAATGATAAGAACATGGTCTAGTATTTTTGTGTCGCAGCACGAGGGTGTCTGCATAATGTGGCTGTGTATTTTAAGTTTAGTGCTAACTGCACGCGAGGAGGACCATGTTCAACCTTGTGGAATGAAGGAACTAGGCAATTATTTTGAACATGTAATGGTCTCAGCTCCACCCTCAACCGAGTGGAAAAATCCCAATGCATGTGAGCCCCCCCCCCCCCCCCACCCCCTGCTAGAATTCGGAAAACTCTTTCGCACACTTTTCTGTGTCGGACACACGGACGTCCTCCTCTTCGTAGTCGTCAAAGTTGCTCGTGTCTCCTGGTCCTCTGCACTTTGGTATAAAGGGAGCCTCCACCTGAAAAGCAAGAGGACAACAGTGTGGGAGTGAAGACCACAATACATTCATAACAGCTGCACTTTGTTTATTTGGCAAAGGCAATTCATCTATTTTGATGATGGGGTTAGAGGGGAAAGCACTGAACTCCCCCAACATTCCTTCTTCCTACAAGCCTTGGAAACATTTTATAAACACATGTATACTGAACACAAATATCAAAACGCAACATGCAACAATTTCAAATATTTTATTGTTACAGTTCATATAAGGAAATCAGTCAACTGAAATAAATAAATTAGGCCCTAATCTATGGATTTTACATGACTGAGCAGGGGCGCAGTCATGGGTGGGCCTGGGAGGGCATAGTCCCTCCCACTTGGGAGCCAGGCTCACCCACTGGAGAGCCATACAAAACCTATCAGAATCAGAAATACTCCTCAGCTTCATCAGCTGTCCTGGTGGCTGGTCTCAGACAATCCCACAGGTGAAGAAGCCGGATGTGGAGGTCCTCGGCTGGCGTGGTTATACGTGGTCTGCGGTTGTGAGGCCGGTTGGACGTACTGCCAAATTCTCTAAAACGATGTTGAAGGCGGTTTATGGTAGAGAAATTAACATTGCATTCTCTGGCAACAGCTCTGGGGGACATTCCTGCAGTCAGCATACCAATTGCACGTTCCCTCAAAACTTGAGACATCTGTGGCATTGTGTTGTGTGACAAAACTGCACATTTAGAGTGGCCTTTTATTGTCCCCAGCACAAGGTGCACCTGTCTAATTCCCTAAATTCATTAGGCCCTAATCTACGGATTTCACGACTGGGAATACTGATATGCATCTGTTGGTCACAGATACCATTTAAAAAAAAGGTAGGGGCATGGATCGGAAAACCAGTCAGTATCTTGTGTGACCACCATTTGCCTCATGCAGCGCGACACATCTCCTTCGCATAGAGTTGATCAGGCTGTTGATTGTGGTCTGTGGAATGTTGTCCCACTCCTCTTCAATGGCTGTGTGAAGTTGCTGGATATTGGCGGGAACTGGAACGCTCTGTCGTACAGGTCGATCCAGAGCATCCCAAACATGCTCAATGGGTGACATGTCCGGTGAGTATGCAGGCCATGGAAGAACAGACATTTTCAGCTTCCAGGAATTGTGTACAGATCCTTGCGACATGGAGCTGTGCATTATCATGCTGAAACATGAGGTGATGGCGGTTACAGAGAGACGTATAAATCATTTTGGTTCTATGTTTACCAGAGATCTTCTGTGTATAAAGGTAGGGAAAAAACACATCCAACAACGCACTTAGCTGTGCAAATTTAGTAACGATGGTTTTGGGAAGCTCTGAGATTTAAAGATACTCCTATGAAGGTTCTAGCAATGAACTTAGCCTTAACCCTTTCCACTCGTACCTATATACGGGTTGAAAATGGCAGATGTGGGCACTAATAAGAGCCTAAATTGGAACGTTGTGGCTGTACAGTAACATGCTATATATATGACGTCAGAGCTTTGGCTCTGCACGTCACAGAGCTGTATAGGTTTTGACTGACAGACGTTCTGAACTTGCACTGTGCGCAACAAGACGTTTCCTGACTCTGTAAATTAAGAAGACATCCTATTTTCAAAGATGAGACGTTGAGGATGATAATAAATACCGCTTTGATGTCATACAAGCAAGCCAATCACCCTTGAGTCCAAATGTGCACTTCACATTTCCAAATCACAAAACTCATTTCATAAACAATGTCAACGTTTATGATCACTATGTTTGATGTACAGTTACAAGATGTTGTTGTTTATTCTGAAGAAAATTTGGTGCGGCACACGCACCTGAATGCACTCATGGCTCCTTTCTATGAGCACCAAAATTACGATCTGTTTCTCTGAATTGCCTTGTGAAAGCCTAACACTAACATCGTATTTTATAATTTAGCTAGTCATGTTGGCAATAGAACAAACTTTCAAATCATGCCCACCTGACACAGTTTGTGACTTATAATGGACTGTTTTTAGATTGTGTAAACAACAAGAGTAATTGTGTGACAGCGGGGATGCTCGAGTTCCTCAACGGCACAGCTAGGAGAGCTAAAGAAAAGTACCTTATAGTTGAAGTCTCTTCGAGTCATAAAAGTGCATTGAAATTGCTTAGGAACTGCACACATTTTGGAGAGGTGTGGCCACTTGGAGACACCAATTAGTCCTCTCACTCATTTTTTTGTATTACGTTGCACCTACCCCACATTTTCTAGGAAGAGTCTTATCATGTTAGTGAACGTATCCAGAGTATTTTCAGATTTTGTTATCAACAAATGCAGCGAAAAGTACAGTAAATGTAAAATTCACATAAAATCCACAGTGAAATACTTGGATTCAGTCTTGTGAACTTTTGTGTACTCACCATTGGTCGAATAATTTTCCCATTATCTCCAAACTGTTCCATTTCAATTGCTACCATGGTTATGCATTTTCATGTCTTCTGTAAGAAACATTTCAATTTAGTGCTATCCATATAGAGAGCATTCGGAAAGTATTCAGTTTCCACATTTTGTTACGTTACAGCCTTATTCTAAAATTGATTAAATTGTTTCCCCCCACCCCTCACCAATCTACATACAATACCCCATAATGACAAAGCAAAAACCGTTGTTTTTTTTGCAAATGTATTAAAAAGAAAAAACAGAAATATCACACTTACATAAGTATTCAGACCCTTTATTCAGTACTTTGTGGAAGCACCTTTGGCAGTTATTACAGACTCTAGGCTTGTTTGGTATGACGCTACAAACTTGGCACACCTGAATTTGGGGAGTTTCTGCCGTTCTTCTCTGCAGATCCTCTCAAGCTCTGTCAGGTTGGATGGGGAGCGTCGCTACACAGCTATTTTCAGGTCTCTCCAGAGATGTTTGATCGGGTTCAAGTACAGGCTCTGGCTGGGCAACTCAAGGACATTCAGAGACTTGTCCCGAAGCCACTCCTGCGTTGTCTTGGCTGTGTGCTTAAGGTCATTGTCCTGTTGGAAGGTGAACCTTCGCCCCAGTCTAAGCTCCGTTCATCTTTTCCTCGATCCTGACTAGTCTCCGAGTCCCTGCCGCTGAAAAAACACATCCCCATATCATGATGCTGCCACCACCATGCTAGGGATTGTGCCAGGTTTCCTCCAGACATGACGCTTGGCATTCAGGCCAAAGAGTTCGATCTTGGTTTCATCAGACCAGAAAATCTTGTTTCTAATGGTCTGAGAGTCCTTTAGGTGCCTTTTGGCAAACTCCAAGCGGGCTGTCATGTGTCTTTTACTGAAGAGTGGCTTCCGTCTGGCCACTACCTAAAGGCCTGATTAGTGGAGTGCTGCAGAGATGGTTGTCCTTCTGGAAGGTTCTCCCATCTCCACAGAGGAACTATGAAGCTCTGTCAACGTGACCATTGGGTTCTTGGTCACCTCCATGACCAAGGCCCTTCTCCCCTGATTGCTCAGATTGGCTGGGCGGCCAGCACTAGGAAGAGTCTTGGTGGTTCCAAACTTCTTCCATTTAAGAATGATTGAGGCCACTGTGTTCTTGGGGTCCTTCAATGCTGCATAAATGTTTTGGTACCCTTCCCCAGATCTGTGCCTCGACACAATCCTGTCTCGGAGCTCTATGGACAATTCTTTCGACCTCATGGCTTGGTTTTTGCTCTGACATGCACTGTCAACTGTAGGACCTTATATAGACAGGTGTGTGCCTTTCCAAATCATGTCCAATCAATTGAATTTACCACAGGTGGACTCCAGTCAAGTTGTAGAAACATCAAGGATGATCAATGGAAACAGGATGCACCTGAGCTCAATTTCAAGTCTCATAGCAAAGGGTCTGAATACTTATGTAAATAAGGTATATCTGCAAACATTTCTAAAAACCTGTTTTCGCTTTGTCATTATGGGGTATTGTGTGTAGATTGATGAGGAAAAATTAGCATTGAATCCATTTTAGAATAAAGGCTGTAACATAACAAAATGTGGAAAAATTCAAGGGGTCTGAATACTTTCCGAATGCACCGTAGGTCAATTTCCACAAGAGTTAAGATGTTTTTGGGAAACCGGGCCCTGGAATGTTAATCTTTCTGTAGATACTTGATGCGTTACCTAGTTTTTAAAATCTGTTGTTTACTGTTCTAAACCAACAATGTTTACTCCACACTGTTAAAACTTAATTCGGGACGTACCTTCCTCTCGTAGGTGGCGATCCAATCCGTTGTGGCGAACCACTTGTGGTTCTTGATGTCATTCACCCCGTTCTTCAGGTTGCCATAGCGCTTCGTCAGGTCCACCTGGAGCAGGTTCCTCAGCAGGTCTTTCAAGTCAGAGCTGAAGTGGGAAGGGAATCGTACCTAGAACACAGGAGAGGGGTTTGAGTTTTAACTGTGGAAACGTAATGTTAAAATATGCGTAAAAGTCACTGGGAATGATAGAAACATGCACAGCAAGGTTGGCAAATGACCAGAACATCTAGTGACACCACATAGGCCGACAGCTAGTTTTTGTCATTTTTGACCGGAGGGGCCCTGCCTACCTTGCCAGACACAATCTTCTCGTAGATCTGGATTGGCTGATCGGCGAAGAACGGAGGGTACCCGGCAGCCATCTCGTAGATCAGGACTCCCAGTGCCCACCAGTCCACAGCTTTGTTGTAGCCCTATCGGAGTAAGCAGGTAGCTTAGTGGTTAAGAGCGTTGTGCCAGTAACCGAAAGGTCGCTGGTTCTAATCCCCGAGCCGACTAGGTGAAAATTCTGTCGATGTGCCCTTGAGCAAGGCACTTAACCCTAATTGCTCCTGTAAGTCGCTCTGGATAAGAGCGTCTGCTAAATGACAAAAATGTAAATGTAAATGTACAGTGGAATGGAATAGAAAACAATCATCTTGAATGATTTGCTTCGCACATACTGTGCAAGCAACACTGGCAACCAGTTCAAATCTACAAATCAGACCTAGTTTGCAAACACACACTATGTACAGAGCACTAAATTGTACAGGAGGACCCACCTTGCTGAGGATGATCTCCGGTGCCAAGTACTCTGGAGTTCCACACAATGTCCAGGTCCTGCCTTTTACTCTTTTGGCAAAGCCAAAGTCTGTGACCTGAAATGGAGCGACAAGTGCATTAGACCAATGCAATAATATTTGGGATGTGCATCTGTCTTACAAGCACGATTCAATACTCATCTAGACACATGGGCTCCGATACGATACAAGAACGATACTATTAGTTTGAAACGACTCGATTAGTGGAACGAACAATTGTTGCACACACACATTCATTTTCCATTCTAAATTAAAGGGGAACTGCACCCGCTAATTTGGCATTGTTTTTTGGCATGCTCCTCAAAGAAATGCTGGTGGCCAAGACAGAAGCCAAACGTGAGTTGGCTTGGGGGTGTGGTTTAATGTGGGTGTTCTTTGGGTGTGTCCTTGCCACCACTAAGACACACGCATCGGTCAGTACCTTGCCCGCAACTGTTTCCCCCCACTCAATCACAACAAACAAACCTCCTGCAGGTTTAGTTCAAAAACTACAGGCAGATGTTTGGTGAGATGCCGGAGGAAGCTTTGAATACGTCAGTAGCCTACAGAGTAATATGAGAAGAATGCAATTCCTGAATTTATGTACAGTACCAGTCAAAAGTTTGTACACACCTACTCATTCAAGGGTTTTTCTTTAATTTGTACTATTTTCTACATTGAAGAATAACAGTGAAGACATCAAAACTATGAAATAACACATATGGAATCATGTAGTAACCAAAAGTGTTAAACAAATCAAGAGATTCTTCAAATAGCCACCCTTTGCCTTGATGACAGCTTTGTACACTCTTGGCATTCTCTCAACCAGCTTTACCTGGAATGCTTTTCCAACAGTCTTGAAGGAGTTCCCACATATGCTGAGCACTTGTTGGCTGCTTTCCTTCATCCTGCCGTCCGACTCGTCCCAAACCATCTCAATTGGGTTGAGGTCGGGGGATTGTGGAGGCCAGGTCATCTGATGCAGCACTCCATCACTCTCCTTCTTGGTAAAATAGCCCTTACACAGCCTGGAGGTGTGGTGGGTCATTGTCCTGTTGAAAAACAAATGATATCCCATCTTGTTTGGGCTTAGTGGGACTGGCGTATCACTGCAAAATGCTGTGGTAGCCATGCTCGTTAAGTGTGCCTTGAATTCTAAATAAATCACTGACACCAGAAAAGCACCCCCACACCATAACACCTCCTCCTCCATGCTTTAAGGTGGAAACTACACATGCAGAGATCATCCGTTCACCCACACCGCGTCTCACAAAGACACGGCGGTTGGAACCAAAAATCTCTAATTTGGACTCCAGACCAAAGGACAAATTGCCACCGGTTTAATGTCCATTGCTCGTGTTTCTTGGCACAAGCAGGTCTCTTCTTATTATTGTTGTCCTTTAGTAGTGGTTTCTTTGCAGCAATTCGAACATGAAGGCCTGATTCACACAGTCCCCTCTGAACAGTTGATGTTGAGATGTGTCTGTGACTTGAACTCTGAAGCATTAATTTGGGCTGCAATTTCTGAGGCTGGTAACTCTAATGAACGTATCCCCTGCAGCAGAGGTAACTCTGGGTCTTCCATTCACTTTTACATTTTAGTCATTTAGCAGACGCTCTTATCCAGAGCGACTTACAGTTCGTGAGTGCATACATTTCTTCATACTGGCCCCCCGTGGGAATCGAACCCACAACCCTGGCTCATGAGAGCCAGTTTCATCATAGCGCTTGATGGTTTTTGTGACTGCACTTGAAGAAACGTTCTTGAAATGTTCCGAATTGACTGACCTTCATGTCTAAAAGTAATGATGGACTGTAAATTATCTTTGCTTAATTGAGTTGTTCTTGCCATAATATGGACTTGGTCTTTTACCAAATAGGGCTATCTTCTGTATACCCCCCACCTTGTCACAACACAACTGATTGGCTCAAACGCATTAAGGAGGAAAGAAATTCCACAAATTAACTTTTAAGAAGGCACACCTGTTAATTGAAATTCATTCCAGGTGACTACCTCATGAAGCTGGTTGAGAGAATGCCAAGAATGTGCAAAGCTGTCAAAGGCAAGGGGTGGCTATTTGAAGAATCTCAAATATAAAATATATTTTGATTTGCTTAACACTTTTTTGGTTACTACATGGTTACTTCCATGTGTTATTTCATAGTTTTGATGTCTTCACTATTATTCTACAATGTAAAAAATAATAAAAATAAAGAAAAACCCTTGACTACATTTGACTGGTAGTGTACATATTCTAAACCAAGTGTTTTGATAACTTTCAAATGTAGTAACAGGTCCATGTAGAATAAACAATCCATTACATAATACCATAACAACAGTGTTCTGCTAATATAACAATGTGCACCTTTCACCTTTCATTTTCATTCCCAGCCGATACAGATACTGTGCCTATCGGCATTTTGTCTGGTGGTAATGGGGCTACCTTGGCAAACATGTCAGAGTGGTCATACCTTCCTGTGTGGTGTCCCGTATACAACAGGAGTTCCCCTGATCCTGGTGCAGAATACACAGTGTTTCCCCCTCCCATACTGACTGATACCACTCAATTCAATAATAAAAAAAGACAATACAAGTAAAAGTTGTGTCTAGCAACATTTTAATGCCGAGTGCCAGGTCTCTCTCTCCATTCAGAGACATCACAGTGTCAAGCCCGTCTGTCTGGACTTCATCACATCATCTTGCCAGTCTCCATGTGCTGGCTCCATTTTTGTTTCTGCGAACACATACAGACATAGTCACTGTACTATTACCAATGACAGTTAGGATAGGTAATCTCTGGCACAAACAGGTACTATGTTGAAATTTTAACAGGACAGATAAAACCTACCCAATTATGGTCTCCCCATCAAATGACTGAGGCTGCCGTCTGGCAAAATAATCTTCAGTCCATCTGTAGAAATAGGCAGAGTTCATCAGTGACACATGGAATGAAAAGGGTGTTGTTATTACTGGACATTTGTGCTGTACTGTATTATTAGTAATCACCGCATTGTGGATGTGTTGAGTGCCAGGTCTCTTTGCATCTCATGCATCTGTGAACAGTGCTGAGTGCTTAACAAAAATGTTTGTTCGTTTTCGGTTTTTAAACAACTAATTGACCGACGTCGGTTCAATTATTAGAATTCCATTTAGTTCGTTTTCTTTCTGTGAGCCCAATGTGCAGTTTCTCTAGAGATAAATCAGATCAAGCCCGAACTGTGTCATGTAGTAGGGAGTTGTAGTTTCCAACAGGCTTATATTCTATATAGTTTAGCATAGGAAATGTGGTAATTAATTACAATGACCATAATCCAATGCGTGCCTACTTGTCCAGTCTGGGCAGAAACTGAAAGATGAGAGAAGAATGCACGATCGAGAGGGATAGAGAGCAGTTGCTTCGCAAGATATCCATCTGGAAATACATGATCTAAGTGATTGATAGTTGGTATTCAGCAGTTATAAAAGTATGCCTTATTTACTTTGAAGAACTACTGGAATAGTGATTTTTTCAGACAGCATAGGCAGCAGCTCTATAGAGATGAGATGACTTGGAATGAAATAAAGTCATCAAATAAAACATGTAATATACACAACTGAAATACAGTATTTTATTAAAGTAACGTTACGTGAATGAATTATGGTTAATAAGTGATAAGCAGTAATGGGTATTCACTACCATCATGGGACTTTTATTAATTGTTTTATTCTGTGTTGTTACAGCATTCAACCCACATAGTGCATTTAATGTTAAAAATAATAATAGAACCGAAACGACCTCAAAAAGCACTAATTGCTCAGCACTACATGCAATTCTACTACACTTTATATGGCTGGAGACAGAATCTTTTTTAATACGACAAATCACAGGGTTGCCTAGGCCTACTCTGCTGACACACAAACAGATCAATAAAAATGACCTCTTCTTGAACGCAACTGTCTAATCTAGGCCTACGGAAAGGGGAGACAATTATTGTACAATATGACATCCATCTTGCCTGAAAGAGGACATTATTGTCCCAAAAAACTCCATTGGCACTGACCCAATTATCATTTCTTGAGAACTTTATTCATAAGAGGGAAAATGTATGGACATTAAAGCATAAGACAAAGGCCTCAAGGGGATAGGACAACCTGCTGTGTTGATTATTGGTTGTTCCAGCCAAACAATACATTTAACCTTTATATGGTGTTAAAAATTTACACAAATTCAGGACAGAAAGGCTGGTTATGGCACACATCAACTCCATCATCCCAGACCCACTCCACTTTGCCTACCGCCCCAACAGATCCATAGACAATGCAATCTCAATTGAACTCCACACTGTCCTCATCCACCTAGATAAGAGGAATACCTATGTGAGAATGCTGTTCATTGACTACACCTCAGCGTTCAACACCATAGTCCCCTCCAAGCTTGTCACAAATTGGGACCCTGGGACTGAAAAACCTTATTAGTACACTGTCAGACATGAGTTAGCTAGCACCACCATAGCAGCATCCAATATCTATTTGTGCCCTAGACATGGGTTGCAGCTCAGAGGCTAATGTGACTGTTTAGTCTAAATGACACTAACTTAAAAGTGGCATCGAAATATGACAATGCTAAAGTAGGCAAAAAACTTTGCCATATTATGACGTCGTCAAATTTACTTTAGAGAGATGGCAATGTTGCCATTACTGTTACTAGCAAAGTTAACGCTACAGTGGTTCCCTCAATCTTAGTTAGCTAAAGTTATGCTGCATCTAAAATCAATCTGGTGACATCACAATCATGACAAAATGTGTTCCTACTAATTATTTGCATTCTTCTGAAAATGTTAGCGTTTTTCCCCAAGCCAAATCCGAGTTCTATTTAGATTGGCTAACATTAGCTAGCTAGTTGGTAGGTAGCTAGCTAACGTCAACTATGCTAGCAATGATAGTGATAATGATTATCAAAATATACATAACCAGATACATATGGTCTAGCTACCGGTATACTCACCATGATATGGTCCTTTGGCAGGGTATGCAAACCATAGTTTTTGGCTGTGCATCCTGCTGGAAGCATGCATTGCATGGTCAATCCGTACAGGGCTTTTCAGTCTCAAACGGCTGTGATTCTTTGAACACGTTGGGGGCGATGAAACAACGGAGCCCCATTCAATGAAGGGAAGCGAAGTGGGTGGAGGGGCGATTTGCAAGTGTAGCTTGGCAAAAGGGGGCATGATCTGTTGAACTAATTGTAATCCAAAACCAACCTTAAATTTACTAATTTTGACACGAGACTGACCAAAATTATCCTATTTACACTTTATAGTCAATTTTGAGACTATATTAAATGTTTGATTAAAATGGGGGGGGTTATACTACCTTATTTGGAATTGTAGGACCCCTTAAGGTATCCCCAAAAATATATTTAAAAAGTATGCGATAAAATACAGAATTTGGCCCATAGTAATAATACATCAATAAATGGCAAAAAAAATAAAAAAAATAAGGAATAAGGTTTTGAAGTTTCTGTCCTAATATTTTTTTACACATATTGAACACATTTTTGGGTAGGCACAAAAGTACCTCCATACCTGTTACCTTACATTTAAGTCATTTAGCAGACGCTCTTATCCAGAGCGACTTACGGTTAGTGAGTGCATACATTCTTTTTATTATTATTATTTAGAATTTTTTTCATACTGGCCCCGTGGGAATCGAACCCACAACCCTACCGTTGCAAACGCCATGCTCTACCAACTGAGCTACATCCCTGCCGGCCATTCCCTCCCCTACCCTGGACGACGCTGGACCAATTGTGCGCCGCCCCATGGGTCTCCCGGTCGTGGCCGGCTACGACAGAGCCTGGACCTTCAGAGTAGTCCCGTGACACTTGTGGGGGTCATAGAGCATCTCCCCTTTCCACAGTGGGGTTTGAAGGCCAAATAATTGTTTGTAGGCCAAAGTAGGCCAAACAGTTTGGATGCTACAAAACAAAATTGGCACATCGACTGTACAGACTTCAGAGAAGTCCCTGACACTTGTGGGGGTTGTAAAGCAAAACGGAGACCACCATCGTGTTCGTGAGAGTCTCCCCTTTCCATAGTGGTTTGTAGACCAAATAATTGTTTGTTGGCCAGATGTTTTCGTAAGAAGACCGATTTTCGGGATGTCTCATGGTCTGACAAATACTGCTCTAGCTCTGCCACCTTTCACCGCAGATGCAGAAGTGCGACATCGATGGATGAGGTGGATTGAGAAAAACATCTCCAATGTAAAGCAAAACATCTCTAACTTAAACTGACATATTTTGATGGGGATTTTTCATTATGTTACTTACATTGACGCACCGGTGCATCAATCAACTCTAGGGTGTTAACAAGTCACATAAGTTGCATTGCCTCACTCTGTGTGCAATAATAGTGTTTAACATGATTTTTTAATGACTACCTCATCTCTGTACCCACACATATAATTATCTGTAAAATCACTCAGTGGAGCAGTGCATTTCAAACACATATTCAACCACAAAGACCAGGGAGGTTTTTCAATGCTTCGCAACGAAGGTAGATGGGTAAAAAAAAAAAAAAAGACATTGAATATCCCTTTAAGCATGGTGAAGTTATTACACTGAACAAAAATATCAATGCAAAATTCAATAATTTAAAATATTTTACTGGGTTACAGTTCATATAAAGAAACCAGTCAATTGAAATAAACTCATTAGGCCCTAATCTATGGATTTCACGACTGGGAATACAGATATGCATCTGTTGGTCACAGATACCTTTAAAAAACGGTAGGGGCGTGGATCAGAAAACCAGTCAGTATCTGGTGTGACCACCATATGCCTCATGCAGCGTGACACATCTCCTTCTCATAAAGTTGATCAGGCTGTTGATTGTGGCCTGTGTAATGTTGTCCCACTCCTCTTCAATGGCTGTGTGAAGTTGCTGGATATTGGCGGGAACTGGAACACGCCGATCATCCCTAACATGCTCAATGGGTGACATGTCTGGTGAATATGCAGGACATGGAAGAACTGGGACATTTTCAGCTTCAAGGAATTGTGTACAGATCCTTGCACCATGGGGCCGTGCATTATCATGCTGAAACATGAGGTGATGGTGGCGAATAAATGGCACGACAATGGGCCTCAGGATCTCGTCACGGTATCGTTGTGCATTCAAATTGCCGTCGACAAAATGCAATTGAGTTCATTGTCTGTAGCTTATGCCTGCCCATACCATAACCCCACAGTGGGGCACTCTGTTCACAACGTTGACATTAGCAAACCCCTAGCCCACATGACGCCATACGTGGTCTGCCATCTGCCCGGTACAGTTGAAACCGGGATTCATCCGTGAAGAGCACACTTCTCCAGCTTGCCAGTGGCCATCGAAGGTGACCATTTGCCCACTGAAATCGGTTACGATGCTGAACTGCAGTCAGGTCAGAATGAGGAGCACACAGACGAGCTTCCCTGAGCCGGCTTCTGACAGTTCATGCAGAAATTCTTTGGTTGTGCAAACCCACAGTTTCAGACGATCCCGCAGGTGATGAAGCCGGATATGGAAGTCCTAGGCTGGCGTGGATACACGTCTTCAGTCACTAATAACTCAGTTGCCGGAGAGGAAGGAAACCGCTCAGGGATTTTACCATGAGGCCAATGGTGACTTTAAAACAGAGTTTAACGGCTGTGATAGGGGCAAAACTGAGGATGGATGAATAATTTTGTAGTTACGCCACAATACTAACCTATTTGACAGAGTGAAAAGGAAACCTGTACAGAATAAGAATATTCAAAAACATGCATTCTGTTTGCGGTGGTGGTGGCTGCATCATGTTATGGGTATGCTTGTAATCGTTAAGGACTGGGGAGTTTTTCAGGATAAAAAAAATCTACTGAATGGAGATAAGCACAGGCAAAATCCTAGAGGAAAACCTGGTTTAGTCAGCTTTCCACCAGACACTGGGAGATTAATTCACCTTTCAGCAAGACAAAATCCTAAAACACAAGACCAAATTTACATTTAAATTTTAGTAATTTAGCAGACAATCTTATCCACAGCGACTTACAGTTAGTGAGTGCATACATTGGAGTTGTTTACCAAGAATACAGTGAATGTTCCTCAGTGGGAGAGTTACAGTTTTGACTTTCATCTGCTTGAAAATCTATGGCAAGACTTGAAAATGGTTGTCTAGCAATGATCAACAACCAATTTGATAGAGCTTGAAGAATTTCAAAAATAATAAAATGTGCAAATATTGTACAATCCAGGTGTGCAAAGCTCTCAGTGACCTACCCAGAAAGACTCGCAACTGTAATCACTGCCAAAAGTGATTCTAACATGTATTGACTCAGGGGTGTGACTACTTATGTAAATTAGATATGTCTATTTCATTTTCCACCTAAAAAAAATCTAAATATTTGAAAAACTTGTTTCACTGTCATTATAATCCATTTCAAAATTCAGACTAACAACAAAATGTGGAATAAGTCAAGATATGAATACTTTCTAAAGGCACTGTATGTCAATATTTATCTTAAGAAAATAGCTATGACATACATAGCCAATTAAAAGAACACAGCTTTGGATTTCACCCCCGTCTCAAAAGCTAATTGTTTTGACAATTTGTGACTCGTTCCAAGAAACTAGGCGTATGTCGCACGTCACAACTTCACAGGACAGGCATTTGAATGTAAACATATATTTTTTTTTTTGCAAAGTGCGTTTTTGGCAGAAAGGCCTTCTGGAACATGTGAACGTTCATGTACCTTAATAACAAACTTGTATTCCATCCATAAATACGAATTAAATTGTTAAAATTACAAGCCTAGTTGGTTTAGCCACGGAAAAAGACAGGAACCTTCCCGCTAGCCATGATTGGCTGAGATAATGGATGGGCTGGACATGCCGGGAGATGAGTTTGGATTGGTCTGCCATGTAGCATGCTTCTGTCTATAACGTGAGCTATTCAATGTGTTGACAGTCCTTACTACCACGCCGTTTTTGAAAGATATAATGTTAGCCATCGAGAACTACAAAAGATTTGCTACTTTTGTCAACAACATTGATGCCCTGAATTTAGCAGGCGCTAGCCTATCAACAGATCAGTTTGAAAAAGTGATGGGCTACTTTCTGCACACGCCACGCTCAGTGTGAACCAGAGTGACTTGACACAACGCTTGCCAAACAAGATGTTGCTACAAACAAAACAGGGTTAAAATGGTTCCAGTCTGCCGTGAAGTGTTCATCCATGTATACGGGTAAGAGTCTAGCTACATTTTCAGATATAAGTTTCAAATTTTGTCTAATTGCAAGTTAAAGCGTACTGTTAGTTAGCTAGCAAACTTTAGCTTGCTGGCTAACTAACGTTACGTGCATGATCTGTGTAGTAATATTATTTGAATCAGATAACCATTTGCATTGCTAGTTATAGCCTAATTGTAGCTAGCTAACATTGAACCTAGTTTGTTAGCTTTAGCTACCTGCAGATTCGTACTACAGCTATGACAATGTTTATATTGGCAGTAGTAGTAGTACTAGTACTAGTAGGAGTTGGGATTATGCCGGTTCAATGTTAAGATAGATAGCTACCTAGCTAGCTACATGTCTAAACAAAAGACTCCACTTTGGCCGGATTATTACATGACCCATCAAATTAGCCAGGTGTGTCTGGGGGTGATCACGGCCATCTATTGTATTTCATGAACATGTGTACATGTCTAGACAATAGTGACCCATCCACTTAGTAGATGTGGCTGGGGGGTGGTTATAGAATTTCCTTCACATGACCCATCAATTTAGACAAGTGTGTCGGGTAAGCGTCATCTAATAATGATACAATATCTATTTTAAAAAATTATCGGGACACTTCCTGTTTTTGATATTGCTACCATGCAAGTAAACACTTCACTGTACTGTTTTCACCTCCTGTATCCTGTGCATGTAACAAATAAGCATAGATTTTATTTGATATAGTCTGTGTTTACCACATGGCCTCACATGTGAATCCTTAAAGAGATGGGTGGGGCTAAGGCTTAAGAGGGTGTGAACAATGCTGAATGGGTGTAGACAAAGATGAGCGCTCCAGTAGGTGTACCAAAACATTCAAGGTCCATTTTCTCAAAAGTGAGGTTACAAGTTTATCAACTTTCAAAGCAGAATTACTTTCCCATTGTTCCTCAACTGCAGAGTATGATAAATAAAAAATAAAAAATATGATATATGATATACAGTGGGGAGAACAAGTATTTGATACACTGCCGATTGTGCAGGTTTTCCTACTTACAAAGCATGTAGAGGTCTGTAATTTGTATCATAGGTACACTTCAACTGTGAGAGATGGAATCTCAAAAATCCAGAAAATCACATTGTATGATTTTTAAGTAATTCATTTGCATTTTATTGCATGACATAAGTATTTGATCACCTGCCAACCAGTAAGAATTCCGGCTCTCACAGACCTGTTAGTTTTTCTTTAAGAAGCCCTCCTGTTCTCCACTCATTACCTGTATTAACTGCACTTGTTTGAACTCGTTCCCTGTATAAAAGACACCTGTCCACACACTCAATCAAACAGACTCCAACCTCTCCACAATGGCCAAGACCAGAGAGCTGTGTAAGGACATCAAGGATAAAATTGTAGACCTGCACAAGGCTGGGATGGGCTACAGGACAATAGGCAAGCAGCTTGGTGAGAAGGCAACAACTGTTGGAGCAATTATTAGAAAATGGAAGAAGTTCAAGATGACGGTCAATCACCCTCGGTCTGGGGCTCCATGCAAGATCTCACCTCGTGGGGCATCAATGATCATGAGGAAGGTGAGGGATCATCCCAGAACTACACGGCAGGAGAGCTGTGACCACAGTCTCAAAGAAAACCATTAGTAACACACTACGGCGTCATCGATTAAAATCCTGCAGCGCACGCAAGGTCCCCCTGCTCAAGCCAGCGCATGTCCAGGCCCGTCTGAAGTTTGCCAATGACCATCTGGATGATCCAGAGGAGGAATGGGAGAAGGTCATGTGGTCTGATGAGACAAAAATAGAGCTTTTTGGTCTAAACTCCACTCGCCGTGTTTGGAGGAAGAAGAAGGATGAGTACAACCCCAAGAACACCATCCCAACCGTGAAGCATGGAGGTGGAAACATCATTCTTTGGGGATGTTTTTCTGCAAAGGGGACAGGATGACTGCACCGTATTGAGGGGAGGATGGATGGGGCCATGTATCGCGAGATCTTGGCCAACAACCTCCTTCCCTCAGTAAGAGCATTGAAGATGGGTCGTGGCTGGGTCTTCCAGCATGACAACGACCCGAAACACACAGCCAGGGAAACAAAGGAGTGGCTCCGTAAGAAGCATCTCAAGGTCCTGGAGTGGCCTAGCCAGTCTCCAGACCTGAACCCAATAGAACATCTTTGGAGGGAGCTGAAAGTCCGTATTGCCCAGCGACAGCCCCGAAACCTGAAGGATCTGGAGAAGGGCCAAGATCCCTGCTGCAGTGTGTGCAAACCTGGTCAAGACCTACAGGAAATGTATGATCTCTGTAATTGCAAACAAAGTTTCTGTACCAAAAATTTTGTTCTGCTTTTCTGATGTATCAAATACTTATGTCATGCAATAAAATGCAAATTAATTACTTAAAAATCATACAATGTGATTTTCTGGATTTTTGTTTTAGATTCCGTCTCTCACAGTTGAAGTGTACCTATAATAAAAATTACAGACCTCTACATGCTTTGTAAGTAGGAAAACCTGCAAAATCGGCAGTGTATCAAATACTTGTTCTCCCCACTGTACCATTTTCTAGCTCTGAGTCTCTACTTTTATCCAATGTAAAAAACACAATTTCAAATTTTGCTACATAAGACCGAATCGAGGTGGTCGGTCACATTTGGAACTTTACGTAGAAGAGCTGCTCTCTTCTCCCGTTCCGACCAGTGTGGCTCGCAAACATTATTGCTGTTAAATTGTACCTTTAAAGCAGAACTTCCACCAATATTTTGTAGTGTCTCTGGCAATGGAAAAGCCCCCAATCAGCAGTCAGATGTGGAATCAGAAAGATGTGAGTTGTGTCCACTCTGGAAGCCTACACAGCTCTGCCAGTAAAATACACATTTCCTACAGCGCAATTGATAACAATGATCCAGCAAATGACATTGGTTGTCCCGCAATTAATAAAGCCTATGATTTAATATTGCGAAAGCCATTTTACAAACATCTTAATGCTGAAGGTGACGTGCAGATATAGCCTACGGATATTAGGACAGGGATAGGGTAGGCATACCTCTAGTTGGTGCGAGCAGCTGCGTCTCTGTGCGCACATTTATCTGACTTGTATCTCATTTACATTTAAGTCATTTAGCAGACGCTCTTATCCAGAGCGACTTACAGTTAGTGAATGCATACATTATTTTTTTATTTTCATACTGCCCCCCCGTGGGAATCGAACCCACAACCCTGGCGTTGCAAACGCCATGCTCTACCAACTGAGCTACATCCCTGCCGGCCATTCCATCCCCTACCCTAGACGACGCTGGGCCAATTGTGCGCCGCCCCATGGGTCTCCCGGTCGGGGCCGGCTAAGACAGAGCATGGATTCGAACCAGGATCTCTAGTGGCACAGCTAGCACTGCAATGCAGTGCCTTAGACCACTGCACCACTCGGGAAACTCGATATCAATGTCATATGCAGTTACATGCATAAAAGTTATTTAGGCTGAAGGAAAGGCTGCATCAATTCAGTCACAACAGATTAGAGGTATTTTCGTAATAAGGCAAAAAAATTAAAATAAAATAATAATAATAATAATATATATATATATATATATATATATATATATATACAGTGGGGAAAAAAAGTATTTAGTCAGCCACCAATTGTGCAAGTTCTCCCACTTAAAAAGATGAGAGGCCTGTAATTTTCATCATAGGTACACGTCAACTATGACAGACAAATTGAGAAAAAATAATCCAGAAAATCACATTGTAGGATTTTTAATGAATTTATTTGCAAATGATGGTGGAAAATAAGTATTTGGTCACCTACAAACAAGCAAGATTTCTGGCTCTCACAGACCTGTAACTTCTTTTTTAAGAGGCTCCTCTTTCCTCCAATCGTTACCTGTATTAATGGCACCTGTTTGAACTTGTTATCAGTATAAAAGACACCTGTCCACAACCTCAAACAGTCACACTCCAAACTCCACTATGGCCAAGACCAAAGAGCTGTCAAAGGACACCAGAAACAAAATTGTAGACCTGCACCAGGCTGGGGAAGACTGAATCTGCAATAGGTAAGCAGCTTGGTTTGAAGAAATCAACTGTGGGAGCAATTATTAGGAAATGGAAGACATACAAGACAACTGATAATCTCCCTCGATCTGGGGCTCCATGCAAGATCTCACCCCATGGGGTCAAAATGATCACAAGAACGGTGAGCAAAAATCCCAGAACCACACGGGGGGACCTAGTGAATGACCTGCAGAGAGCTGGGACCAAAGTAACAAAGCCTACCATCAGTAACACACTACGCCGCCAGGGACTCAAATCATGCAGTGCCAGACGTGTCCCCCTGCTTAAGCCAGTACATGTCCAGGCCCGTCTGAAGTTTGCTAGAGTGCATTTGGATGATCCAAAAGAGGATTGGGAGAATGTCATATGGTCAGATGAAACCAAAATAGAACTTTTTTGGTAAAAACTCAACTCGTCGTGTTTGGAGGACAAAGAATGCTGAGTTGCATCCAAAGAACACCATACCTACTGTGAAGCATGGGGGTGGAAACATCATGCTTTGGGGCTGTTTTTCTGCAAAGGGACCAGGACGACTGATCCGTGTAAAGGAAAGAATGAATGGGGCCATGTATCATGAGATTTTGAGTGAAAACCTCCTTCCATCAGCAAGGGAATTGAAGATGAAACGTGGCTGGGTCTTTCAGCATGACAATGATCCCAAACACACCGCCCGGGCAACGAAGGAGTGGCTTCGTAAGAAGCATTTCAAGGTCCTGGAGTGGCCTAGCCAGTCTCCAGATCTCAACCACATAGAAAATCTTTGGAGGGAGTTGAAAGTCCGTGTTGCCCAGCGACAGCCCCAAAACATCACTGCTCTAGTGGAGATCTGCATGGAGGAATGGGCCAAAATACCAGCAACAGTGTGTGAAAACCTTGTGAAGACTTACAGAAAACGTTTGACCTGTGTCATTGCCAAATGTAAAATGTAAATGTAAATGTATATAACAAAGTATTGAGAAACTTTTGTTATTGACCAAATACTTATTTTCCACCATAATTTGCAAATAAATTCATAAAGGGTCCTCGAGTGGCGCAGTGGTCTAAGGCACTGCAGCGCAGTGCAAGCTGTGTCACTAGAGATCCTGGTTCGAATCCAGGCTCTGTCGTAACCGGCCGCGACCGGGAGACCAATGGGGCGGCGCACAATTGGCCCAGCGTCGTCCAGGGTAGGGGAGGGAATGGCCGGCAGGGGTGTAGCTCAGTTGGTAGAGCATGGCGTTTGCAATGCCAGGGTTGTGGGTTTGATTCCCTCGGGGGACCAGTATAAAAAAAAAATATGTATGCACTCACTAACTGTAAGTCGCTCTGGATAAGAGCGTCTGCTAAATGACTAAAATGTAAAAATGTAAAAATGTAAATAAAAAATCCTACAATGTGATTTTCTGGATTTTTTTTTCTAATTTTGTCTGTCATAGTTGACGTGTACCTATGATGAAAATTACAGGCCTCTCTCATCTTTTTAAGTGGGAGAACTTGCACAATTGGTGGCTGACTAAATACTTTTTTTCCCCACTGTGTGTGTGTGTGTAATATATATATATATATATATATATAAAAACGTTAGTGCGATTCATAATGTTTGAATCAGTTTTCTTACCGATGCATGCTTCAGTTAGATAGATTTGGGATTCGCAGACCGATGCGCTCGCATCTTAAACATTTGAACCAGGGAACGATGCATATAGGTGAATCATTCCATTCCTAAATAATAGCGGTACAGTTACTTCAGCTGGTACAGACTTGAATAGCGCAGATTTACATAGACTGGTAATGGTAATTTGATGACTAACCTCTCTCAATATTTGCTATTCAATCTCAAGACAGAAGTCTTAGATGAGAGTTCATAGCTAACACATATGGATATGCTTTGTTTTGGATATGCTGCTTCCGTACCTGGATGTACCCTTGGTGATCAATGAGAAGGTTTTCAGGCTTCAGGTCTCTGTAGATAAGGTCTAGCGAGTGGAGGTACTCAAACGTGAGTACTATCTGACCTGCATAAAATCGTGCGTGATGTTCACTAAAGACAGAAGGAAAATGTAGGTTGACGTGATCTCAAACAGGTGAACAAAATGAAACCAATGACAACACTGCACAATACCTTATCATACATAGATTGCACCCATTATTTTGGACCTCAAGTACAGTGAGGGAAATAAGTATTTGACCCCTCTGCAAAACATGACTTAGTGCTTGGTGGCAAAACCCTTGTTGGCAATCACAGAGGACAGACATTTCTTGTAGTTGGCCACCAGGTTTGCACACATCTCAGGAGGGATTTTGTCCCACTCCTCTTTGTAGATCTTCTCCAAGTCATTAAGGTTTCGAGCCTGACGTTTGGCAACTCGAACCTTCAGCTCCCTCCACAGATTTTCTATGGGATTAAGGTCTGGAGACTGGCTTGGCCACTCCAGGACCTTAATGTGCTTCTTCTTGAGCCACTCCTTTGTTGCCTTGGCCGTGTGTTTTGGGTCATTGTCATGCTGGAATACCCATCCACGACCCATTTGCAATGCCCTGATGAGGGAAGGAGGGAGGTTCTCACCCAAGATTTGACAGTACATGGTGCCGTCCATCGTCCCTTTGATGCGGTGAGGTTGTCCTGTCCCCTTAGCAGAAAAAGACCCCCAAAGCATAGTGTTTCCACCTCCATGTTTGACGGTGGGGATGGTGTTCTTGGAGTCATAGGCAGCATTCCTCCTCCTCCAAACACGGCGAGTTGAGTTGATGCCAAAGAGCTCGATTTTGGTCTCATCTGACCACAACACTTTCACCCAGTGCTCCTCTGAATCATTCAGATGTCCATTGGCAAACTTCAGACGGGCCTGTATATGTGCTTTCTTGAGCAGGGGGACCTTGCGGGCGCTGCAGGATTTCAGTCCTTCACGGCGTAGTGTGTTACCAATTGTTTTCTTGGTGACTATGGTCCCAGCTGCCTTGAGATCATTGACAAGATCCTCCCGTGTAGTTCTGGGCTGATTCCTCACCGTTCTCATGATCATTGCAACTCCACGAGGTGAGATCTTGCATGGAGCCCCAGGCCGAGGGAGATTGACAGTTCTTTTGTGTTTCTTCCATTTGCGAATAATCGCACCAACTGTTGTCACCTTCTCACCAAGCTGCTTGGCGATGGTCTTGTAGCCCATTCCAGCCTTGTGTAGGTCTACAATCTTGTCCCTGACATCCTTGCAGAGCTCTTTGGTCTTGGCCATGGTGGAGAGTTTGGAATCTGATTGATTGATTGTTACCTGTATAAAAGACACCTGTCCACAGAAGCAAACTGAGATCAGGAGCACTCCCTTTAAGAGTGTGCTCCTAATCTCAGCTCATTACCTGTATAAAAGACACCTGGGAGCCAGAAATCTTTCTGATTGAGAGGGGGTCAAATACTTATTTCCCTCATTAAAATGCAAATCAATTTATAACATTTTTGACATGCGTTTTTCTGGATTTTGTTGTTATTCTGTCTCTCACTGTTAAAATAATCCTACCATTTAAATTATAGACTGATCATTTCTTTGTCAGTGGGCAAACGTACAAAATCAGCAGGGGATCAAATACTTTTTCCCCTCACTGTATATAGACATACTATGTTATGATCACAGTGTCACAGCTTTTTCGATTTACCTGAACCTCCCGATGCGTCTCAGATGCGAGAACATTTCTCCCCCTGGAACGTACTCCATCACCATGTAGAGGTTGGTGTTGTCCTATGGTTCAAATAAAGTTAGAACACACAGATGGATAACATTAAAAGTGCCTTCGGAAAGTGTTCACATCCCTAGACTGTCCTCCTTTTGTTGTGTTACAGCCTGAATTTAAAATGGATTAAATTTAGATTTTGTGTCACTGGCCTACACACACACACACACACAATACCACAATGTCAAAGTGGAATTATGTTTTCAGAAATTTTTACAGATAAATTAAAAATGAAAAGCTGAAATGTCTTGAGTAAATAAGTATTCAACCCATTTGTTATGGCAAGCCTAAATAAGTTCAGGAGTAAAAATGTGCTGAACAACTCACATAAGTTGCACAGACTCATTGTGTGCAATAATAGCATTTAACATGATTTTTGAATGACTACCACATCTCTTTAAACCACACATACAATTATCTGTAAGGTCCCTCAGTCGAGCAGTGAATTTCAAACACAGACTCTACCACAATGACCAGGGAGGTTTTCCAATGCCTCGCATAGGGCACACATTTGTAGTTGGATAAAAAAAAAGAAAAGAAGACATTGAATATCCCTTTGAGCATGGTGAAGTTATTAATTACAATTTGGATGGTGTGTCAATACACCCAGTCACTAGAAAGATACAGGTGTCCTTCCTAACTCTGTTACCGGAGAGGAAGGGAACCGCTCAGGGATTCACCATTAGGGCAATGGCTGTGATAGGAGAACACTGAGGATGGATCAACATTGTAGTTACTCCACAATACTAACATCTCAGTCCAAAATCATGGGCATTCATATGGAGTTGGTCCCTCCTTTGCTGGTCCCCAGCCTCCACTCTTCTGGGAAGGCTTTCCACTGGAACTCGGTAGTGAGTGTTGCAACCGAGGACAGACGATTTTTACGCACTTCAGCACTCTGCGGTCCCGTTAGTGAGCTTGTGTGGTCTACCACTTCGCGGCTGAGCCATTGTTGCTTCTAGACATTTCCACATCACAATAACAGCACTAGCAGGGCAGCTCTAGCAGGGCAGAAAATTGATAAACTGATATTTTGGAAAGGTGGCACCCTATGACGGTGCCACGTTGAAAGTCATTGAGCTCTTCATTAAGGCCATTCTACTGCCAATGTTTGTCTATGGAGATTGCATGGCTGTGTGCTCGATTTTATACACCTGTCAGCAACGGGTGTGGCTGAAATAGCCGAATCCACTAATTTGAAGGGGTGTTGACAAACTACATATAAAAACACAAAAGTATTCCAAAACATGCATCCTGTTTGCAATAAGGCACTAAAGTAAAACTGCTAAAAATGTGGCAAAGAAATGAACTTCCATCTCCTGAATTTGTTTGGGGCAAATCCAACAACACGTTACTGAGTACCATTCTCCATACATGGTTAAGTTATAGTTCATAAGAAAATTAGTCAATTGAAATAAAATATAATTACACCCTAATTTATGGATTTCACATGACTGGGAATACAGATATGCATCTGTTGGTCATAGATGCCTTAAAAAAAAGGTAGGGACATGGATCAGAAAACCAGTCAGTATCTATCTGGTGTGACCAAAATTTGCCTCATGCAGCATGACAAATCTCCTTCACATAGAGTTGATAACACTGTTGATTGTGGCCTGTGGAATGTTGTCCCACTCTTCTGGATATTGGCAGGAACTGGAACACACTGTTGTACACGTTGATCCAGAGCATCCCAAACATGCTCAATGGGTGTCATGTCTGGTGAGTATGCAGGCCATGAAAGAACTGGGACATTTTCAGCTTCAAGTAATTGTATACAGATCCTTGCGACATGGGGCCGTGCATTATCATGCTGAAACATGAGGTGATGACGGCGGATAACAGCGCGACAATGGGCCTCAGGATCTCGTCACAGTATCTCTGTGCATTGAAATAGCCATCGATAAAATGCAATTGTGTTTGTTGTCCGTAGTTTATGCCTGCCCATACCATAACCCCACCGCCACCCTGGGTCACAACTCTGACATCAGCAAACTGCTCACCCACACGATGCCATACACGCTGTCTGCCATCTGCCCGGTACAGTTGAAACAGAGATTCATCCGCGAAGAGCACACTTCTCCAGTGTGCCAGTGGCCATCGAAGATGAGCATTTGCCCACTGAAATCGGTTACGACGTCTAACTGCAGTCAGGTGAAGACCCTGGTGAGGATGACAAGCACGTTTGTGCAGAAATTCTTCGGTTGTGCAAACCCAATTTCATCAGCTGTCCGGGTGTCTGGTCCTGGGCTGCTGCAGTACATCCGGTTGTGAGGCTGGACGTACTGCCAAATTCTCTAAAATGATGTTGGAGGCGGCTTATAGTAGAGAAATTAACATTCAATTATCTGGCAACAGCGTTGTGGACATTCCAGCAGTCAGCATGCCACATGTGTGCTGCCTCAAAACTAGATTTGCTTCTTGATATGCCACACCTGTCAGGTGGATGGATTATCTTGCCAAAAGATAAATGCTCACTAACAGAGAAATACGCTTTTTACGCGTATGGACAATTTGTGGGATCTTTTCTTTCAGCTCATGAAACCAACATTTCACATGTTGCGTTTATATTTTTGTTCAGTGTATTTTCAAGCATGGTGGTGGCTGCATAATGTTATGGGTATGCTCGTCATCGGCAAGAACTAGAGAGTTTTTTTTTTTATATCAAAAGAAACGGAATAGAGCTAAGCACAGGCAAAATCCTAGAGGAAAACCTGGTTCAGTCCGCTTTCCAACATTCACTGGGAGACAAATTCACCTTTCAGCAGGACAATAAAGTAAAACTCAAGGGCAAATATACAATGGAGTTGCTTACCAAGATGACAGTGAATGTTTCTGAGTGGCCTAGTTACCAGTTTTGACTTAAGTCTTCTTGGAAATCTATGGCAAGATTTGAAAATGGCTGTCTAGCAATGATCCAACAACCAACTTGAAAGAGCTTGAAGAATTTGTTTAATGACGTACAAATATTGTACAATCCAGGTGTGCAAAGCTCTTAAGAGACTTACCCAGAAAGACTCAGCTGTAATTGCTGCTAAAGGTGCTTGCTTCTAACACGTATTGACTCAGGGGTGTGAATACTTACGTAAATTAGATATTTTTGTATTACATTTGCAAAAAATTCTAAAAACATGTTTTCGCTTTGTCATTATAATGTATTGTGTATAACAAATATCTATTTAATCCATTTTGAATTCAGGCTGTAACACAACAAAATGTGGAATAAATCAAGGGGTATGAATACTTTCTGAAGGCACTGTACCTCAGGTTGAAGTTGCTATGATACCCTTCGTCAAAATTCACAAAGACTGTTCCAACATATTGGCAAGGAAACCGCTCATTTTCACCAATTGTACGGTGCCCATTTCAGAACATCCTACAGCTGCTGAAGTACCTTGAAGGAATACTCCAGTCTGACGAGAAAGGGGAAAGACACCGCCTGCAGTATTCTCTTTTCGTTTAGAGTGTGTTCTATCTGCTTCAGCTTCACCACCTGTTAGAGCAATGAGAGAGGAAAAGAGGAAGGCATACCGATGAGGAGGGGGGCACAATAGTACAGAGAAAAGCAGGGTCCAACACAAACTTTTTTTTCCCCTCACTGGCCCGGTCGGGCCAGTTGGCCAAAAATCTACTGGCCCGAACAGAATTTTCTACTAGACTGGACATGGGATAGTTTATAAATGCATTGGAGTCATATACATTTTAGTCATTTAGCAGACGCTCTTATCCAGAGCGACTTACAGTTAGTGAGTGCATACATTTTTCATTTAGGGCCTATAGGTTAGCATGCAGTCTCTCTATATTCAGCATTTGGTTACATCTGGTTTGTATTACATTTACATTTACATTTTAGTATTAAAAAGTATTAAAAAGGAGTGTAATACTTTTTTAAAAAGTAATTACTATATTCTTTAGAACTGCATTGTATTAATTAGATTCATTTTTGTTTTTGAAATACAAAGTATATTGTTGTCCTTTTAATACTTTTTTTTCATCAACATTTGATCATACAGTGGGGAGAACAAGTATTTGATACACTGCCGATTTTGCAGGTTTTCCTACTTACAAAGCATGTAGAGGTCTGTAATTTTTTATCATAGGTACACTTCCACTGTGCGAGACGGAATCTAAAAACAGTCTCCAGACCTGAACCCAATATGAAAATCTTTGGAGGGAGCAGAAAGTCCGTATTGCCCAGCGACAGCCCCGAAACCTGAAGGATCTGGAGAAGGTCTGTATGGAGGAGTGGGCCAAAATCCCTGCTGCAGTGTGTGCAAACCTGGTCAAGACCTACAGGAAACGTATGATCTCTGTAATTGCAAACAAAGGTTTCTGTACCAAATATTAAGTTCTGCTTTTCTGATGTATCAAATACTTACGTCATGCAATAAAATACACATTAATTACTTAAAATCATACAATGTGATTTTCTGGATTTTTGTTTTAGATTATGTCTCTCACAGTTGAAGTGTACCTATGATAAAAATGACAGACCTCTACATGCTTTGTAAGTAGGAAAATCTGCAAAATCAGCAGTGTATCAAATACTACCGTATTTTCCGCACTATAAGGCGCACTTAAAAGCCTTGAATTTTCTCAAAAAACTACAGTGCGCCTTATAATCTGGAGCACCTTATATATGGATCAATTGGTTAATTGGTTGATCCATACAGGTTGTACACGGCGCTCAAGGCGCTCTGTCAAAATGTTTCAGTATGAAAAACCAATAAAAACAATTTAATAATAATGAAATGTTTCAGTACGACTGGTAAACTACAAAGCCGCACCGCTTGCAGCATTACGGCTACCGTAGTCAGTAAACACAGGTACTGTGCTTACTCACAGTCCCACACCACTTGTGTGTGTATAAAGACCCCAAAATTGTTGTCAGAACGCTTAATAAAGTTTGACTTTATCTGACTGTTTTGTTGACATTCCCTTTAGCACAGCTCCATCTAGTGGATGCATAACGCAACCCCAGTCAAACGTTTGACTGCAGTATCTTCTATTCTATGCGCCTTATAATCCGGTGCGCCCTATATATGAAAACAGTTCTAAAATAGGCCATTCATTGAAGGTGCGCCTTATAATCCGGTGCGCCTTATAGTGCGGAAAATAAGGTACTTCTTCCCACTGTATCCTTTGCTAGTTAGTGAGTTATAGATAGTTTGTAGTCATGGGGGAGTGATTGCTTCCTACAAGAGCAAAAAACGTGTACATCTTTGAAAAGCGAGTCAGATAAATAGCTTTTTTTGGTCTTAAAAGGAGAGTGTTGTATTTTGAGACAGGCTTGAATAAGCTAAGTAGCCAATAAGCAGTGTGTCTGATTCTCTGTAATAATAGTATGGGACTAATAATGCATTTTATTTTGTAAAGTTGTCTCTTGCATCAGACAAAACATTTTCAGTCACCTCCTTGTCTGAAGGACAAGTGGATAAACAGGTTAATGTGGTCCTCTGTAGCTCAGCTGGTAGAGCACGGCGCTTGTAACGCCAAGGTAGTGGGTTCGATCCCCGGGACCACCCATACATAAAGATGTATGCACGCATGACTGTAAGTCGCTTTGGATAAAAGCGTCTGCTAAATGGCATATTATTATTATTATTAAGCCTCGCATGTTTTTTTTCTCCAAAAGTCTCATGGAATGGCTGCTACTGTAGGCTGAATGATAGGACAGCTATTTCCATGTTAAAATATTATGGGATGCAATTTCTCCATTGTTTTTCATGGTAGGCCACTCTGGTAGGCCTACATTATGATCAAATTGACCACTGTCTGAAACTGTAACAAAGTGGGTACAGCCTCAGCACACGCTGGAAGTTGCACAGAATTGTCACATTCATGTTTGCGCTCCGCAGACCTGAAATATGTTCAGTGACGAAAATGTTTTGAGGGAACATTGCTTCTAAGCAAAGTAGCTAAGTGGGAGGGCTCTACACTGACTTTTTCCAGTGCCAAGTAAGACATGAAATAAGTTATGTATTTCATCTAACATGTTCAGGGAATGCGTGATGGACATTTTGATGTGCAACATGTCAAAATAGAATCCAGAATAAATCAGATTTTTTTTTTTTTTCGATTAATTTGCCTGCATGTTTTCTGTGCATATTGGCCTAGGCTATATGCTACATCATTTAGGGTACCACCTGAGAAAGTGGGAACTCAAAACATATGATTGCTAACTATAAATATTATATTTTTGCTAGATAGCCATGCAATTGATCTAACAGTAAATGTAATGTCCTGCAAAAACATTCCATTTGTAGGCCTTTATTTTATTTCTCACCCATCTATTCTGAACAAAAATATAAAACGCAACATGAGTGTTGGTGAAATAAAAGATCCCAGAAATGTTCCATATACACACATTTTGTGCACTAATTTGTTTACATCCCTGTTAGTGAGCATTTCTCCTTTGCCAAGATAATCCATCCACCTGACAGGTGTGGCATATCAATAAATTGATTAAACAGCATGATCATTACACAGATGCACCTTGTTCTGGGGACAATAAAAGGCCACTAAAATGTGCGGTTTTGTCACACAACACAATGTTACTGATGTCTCAAGTTGAGGGAGAGTGTAATTGGCATGCTGACTGCAGGAATGTCCACCAGAGCTGTTGCCAAATAATTTAATGTTCATCTCTACCATAAGCTGCCTCCAAAGTCATTTTAGAGAATTTGGTAGTACGTCCAACTGGCCTCACAACCGCAGACCACGTGTAACCACGCCTGCCCAGAACCGCCACATCCATATTTTTCACCTGCGGGATCATCTGAGACCAGCCACCCGGACAGCTGATGAAATGAAATGAATTCATTTCAATTGATTTATTTCCTTTTATGAACTGTAACTCAGTAAAATCATTTAAATTGTTGCATTTATATACAATACCACATAAAGACAAAGTGAAAATACCAGGTTTTCATCTAGGATTTTGCCTGTGCTCCATTCCGTTTCTTTTCTATCCTGAAAACTCAAGTATTACTTTAGTGCCTTGTTGCAAACAGTATGCATGTTTTGGAATATTTGTATTTTGTACAGGCTTCCATCGCTACACTTGGGCTAGGCCACTTAGTTCCAGAGAAGGGAAATCTTAACGCTACAGAATACAATGACATTCTAGACGATTCTGTGCTTCCAACTTTGTAACAACAGTTTGTGGAAGGCCCTTTCCTTTTTCAGCATGACAATGCCCCTGTGCACAAAGCGAGGCCCATACAGAAATGGTTTGTCGAGATCGGTGTGGAATAACTTGACTGGCCTGCAGAGAGCCCTGACCTCAACCCAATCGAACACCTTTGGGATGAATTGGAACGCCGACTACGAGCAAGACCTACAGTTCCTTGCAAAAGTATTCATCCCCCTTGGCGTTTTTCCTATTTTGTTGCATTACAACCTGTAATTTAAATGGATTTTTATTTAGATTTTATGTAATGGACATACACAAAATAGTCCAAATTGGTGAAGTGAAATGAAAAAAATAACGTTTCAATAAATTCTAAAAAATAAATAACGGAAAAGTGGTGCGTGCATATGTATTCACCTCCTTTGCAATGAAGTCCCTAAATAAGATGTGGTGCAACCAATTACCTTCAGAAGTCACATAATTAGTTAAATAAATTCCACCTGTGTGCAATCTAAGTGTCACGTGATCTAAATATATACAGTGGGGGAAAAAAGTATTTAGTCAGCCACCAATTGTGCAAGTTCTCCCACTTAAAAAGATGAGAGGCCTGTAATTTTCATCATAGGTACATGTCAACTATGACAGTCAAAATCAGAGAAAAAAATCCAGAAAATCCCTTTGTAGGATTTTAAATGAATGTATTTGCAAATTATGGTGGAAAATAAGTATTTGGTCAATAACAAAAGTTTCTCAATACTTTGTTATATACCCTTTGTTGGCAATGACACTGGTCAAACGTTTTCTGTAAGTCTTCACAAGGTTTTCACACACTGTTGCTGGTATTTTGGCCCATTCCTCCATGCAGATCTCCTCTAGAGCAGTGATGTTTTGGGGCTGTCGCTGGGCAACACAGACTTTCAACTCCCTCCAAAGATTTTCTATGGGGTTGAGATCTGGAGACTGGCTAGGCCACTCCAGGACCTTGAAATGCTTCTTACGAAGCCACTCCTTCGTTGACCGGGCGGTGTGTTTGGGATCATTGTCATGCTGAAAGACCCAGCCACGTTTCATCTTCAATGCCCTTGCTGATGGAAGGAGGTTTTCACTCAAAATCTCACGATACATGGCCCCATTCATTCTTTCCTTTACACGGATCAGTCGTCGTGGTCCCTTTGCAGAAAAACAGCCACAAAGCATGATGTTTCCACCCCCATGCTTCACAGTAGGTATGGTGTTCTTTGGATGCAACTCAGCATTCTTTGTCCTCCAAACACGACGAGTTGAGTTTTTACCAAAAAGTTATATTTTGGTTTCATCTGACATTCTCCCAATCCTCTTCTGGATCATCCAAATGCACTCTAGCAAACTTCAGGCGGGCCTGGACATATACTGGCTTAAGCAGGGGGACACGTCTGGCACTGCAGGATTTGAGTCCCTGGCGGCGTAGTGTGTTACTGATGGTAGGCTTTGTTACTTTGGTCCCAGCTCTCTGCAGGTCATTCACTTAGTCCCCCCGTGTGGTTCTGGGATTTTTGCTCACCGTTCTTGTGATCATTTTGACCCCACGGGGTGAGATCTTGCGTGGAGCCCCAGATCGAGGGAGATTATCAGTGGTCTTGTATGTCTTCCATTTCCTAATAATTGCTCCCACAGTTGATTTCTTCAAACCAAGCTGCTTACCTATTGCAGATTCAGTCTTCCCAGCCTGGTGCAGGTCTACAATTTTGTTTCTGGTGTCCTTTGACAGCTCTTTGGTCTTGGCCATAGTGGAGTTTGGAGTGTGACTGTTTGAGGTTGTGGACAGGTGTCTTTTATACTGATAACAAGTTCAAACAGGTGCCATTAATACAGGTAACGAGTGGAGGACAGAGGAGCCTCTTAAAGAAGAAGTTACAGGTTTGTGAGAGCCAGAAATCTTGCTTGTTTGTAGGTGACCAAATACTTACTTTACACCATAATTTGGAAATAAAATCATTAAAAATCCTACAATGTGATTTTCTGGATTTTTTCCCCTCAATTTGTCTGTCATAATTGACGTGTACCTATGATGAAAATTACAGGCCTCTCTCATCTTTTTAAGTGGGAGAACTTGCACAATTGGTGGCTGACTAAATACTTTTCCCCCCCACTGTATGTATGTATGTATGTATGTATGTATGTATATATATATATATATATATATATATATATACATACATACACACACACACACACAGTGGGGAGAACAAGTATTTGATACACTGGATATCGCTCTGGATAAGAGCGTCTGCTAAATGACGTAAATGTAAATGTTATACACTGCCGATTTTGCAGGTTTTCCTACTTACAAAGCATGTAGAGGTCTGTAATTTTTATCATAGGTACACTTCAACTGTGAGAGACGGAATCTAAATCCTGAATATCACATTGTATGATTTTTAAGTAATTCATTTGCATTTTATTGCATGACATAAGTATTTGATCACCTACCAACCAGTAAGAATTCCGGCTCTCACAGACCTGTTAGTTTATCTTTAAGAAACCCTCCTGTTCTCCACTCATTACCTGTATTAACTGCACCTGTTTGAACTCGTTACCTGTATAAAAAGACACCTGTTCACACACTCAATCAAAACAGACTCCAACCTCTCCACAATGGCCAAGACCAGAGAGCTGTGTAAGGACATCAGGGATAAAATTGTAGACCTGCACAAGGCTGGGATGGGCTACAGGACAATAGGCAAGCAGCTTGGTGAAAGGCAACAACTGTTGGCGCAATTATTAGAAAATGGAAGAAGTTCAAGATGACAGGTCAATCACCCTCGGTCTGGGGCTCCATGCAAGGTCTCACCTCGTGGGGCATCAATGATCATGAGGAAGGTGAGGGATCAGCCCAGAACTACACGGCAGGACCTGGTCAATGACCTGAAGAGAGCTGGGACCACAGTCTCAAAGAAAACCATTAGTAACACACTAAGCCGTCATGGATTAAAATCCTGCAGCACACGCAAGGTCCCCCTGCTCAAGCCAGCGCATTTCCAGGCCCGTCTGAAGTTTGCCAATGACCATCTGGATGATCCAGAGGAGGAATGGGAGAAGGTCATGTGGTCTGATGAGACAAAAATAAAGCTTTTTGGTATAAACTCCACTTGCCGTGTTTGGAGGAAGAAGAAGGATGAGTACAACCCCAAGAACACCATCCCAACCGTGAAGCATGGAGGTGGAAACATCATTCTTTGGGGATGCTTTTCTGCAAAGGGGACAGGACGACTGCACCGTATTGAGGGGAGGATGGATGGGGCCATGTATCGCGAGATCTTGGCCAACAACCTCCTTCCCTCAGTAAGAGCATTGAAGATGGGTCGTGGCTGGGTCTTCCAGCATGACAACGACCCGAAACACACAGCCAGGGCAACAAAGGAGTGGCTCCGTAAGAAGCATCTCAAGGTCCTGGAGTGGCCTAGCCAGTCTCCAGACCTGAACCCAACAGAACATCTTTGGAGGGAGCTGAAAGTCCGTATTGCCCAGCGACAGCCCCGAAACCTGAAGGATCTGGAGAAGGTCTGTATGGAGGAGTGGGCCAAAATCCCTGCTGCAGTGTGTGCAAACCTGGTCAAGACCTACAGGAAACGTATGATTTCTGTAATTGCAAACAAAGGTTTCTGTACCAAATATTAAGTTCTGCTTTTCTGATGTATCAAATACTTATGTCATGCAATAAAATGCAAATTAATTACTTACAAATCATACAATGTGATTTTCTGGATTTTTGTTTTAGATTCTGTCTCTCACAGTTGAAGTGTACCTATGATAAAAATGACAGACCTCTACATGCTTTGTAAGTAGGAAAACCTGCAAAATCAGCAGTGTATCAAATACTTGTTCTCCCCACTGTACCAAATACTTGTTCTCCCCACTGTACATACACACACACCTGTTCTGAAAGGCCCCTGAGTCTGCAACACCACTAAGTAAGGGGCACCACCAAGCAAGCGGCACCATGAAGACCAAGGAGCTCTTCAAACAGGTCAGGGACAAAGTTGTGGAGAAGTACAGATCAGGGTTGGGTTCTAAAAAAAATATCTGACACTTTGAACATCCCACAGAGCACCATTAAATCCATTATTAAAAAATGATAAGCATATGGCACCACAACAAACTTGCGAAGAGAGGGCCGCCCACCAAAACTCACAGACCAGGCAAGGAGGGCATTAATCAGAGGCAACAAAAGAGAATGGTTGAGGGGCAGCTCTCTGGGAACTGTGGGGAGGATCGTGGGCTGGTGGCCTGGAGGTTCAGAGCGTGGGCCGGTGGCTGATAGGTCGCTGGTTTGGGTCCCCGTTTTTGACCGTGGGAGATCTGTCGACGTGCCCTTGAGCAGGCCATTGACCCTGGTTGCTTCTGTGTGTCGCTCTGGATGGGAGTCTGTTAGATGACTGAATCTAATGTAAATGTTGAGCGGCTTCACTGCAAGTAGATTGTATGTTGACATTTTTTTTTAAAGCCATGAGGTCGAAGGAATTGTCTGTAGAGCTCCGAGACAGGATTGTGTCAAGGCACAGATCTGTGGAAGGGTACCAAAAGATTTCTGCAGCATTGAAGATCCCCAAGAACAGTGTCCTCCATAATTCTTAAATTTAATAAGTTTTGAAACACCAAGACTCTTCCTAGAGCTGGCTGCCCAGCCAAACTGAGCAATCAGGGGAGAAGGGCCTCTCAGACCATGAGAAACAAGATTCTCTGGTCTGATGAAACCAAGATTGAACTCTTTGGCCTGAATGCCAAGTGTCACATCTGGATTAAACCAGGCACCATCCCTACAGTGAAGCATGGTTGTGGCAGCATCATGCTGTGGGGATGTTTTTCTGCGGCATGGACTGGGAAACTAGTCAGGCTCGAGGGAAAGATTAATGTACAGAGATCCTTGATGAAAACCTGCTCCAGAGTACTCAGGACCTCAGACTGAGGTGAAGGTTCAACCAGAGCAACGACCCCAAGCACACAGCCAAGAAAACGCAGGAGTGGCTTCGTGACAAGTCTCTGAATGTCCTTGAGCGGCCCAGCCAGAGCCCGGACTTGAACCAGATCGAACATCTCTGGAGAGACTTGAAAATAGTTTTGCAGCGATGCTCCCCATCCAACCTGACAGAGCTTGAGAGGATCTGCATAGAAGAAAAATGGGAGAAACTCCCCAAATACAGGTGTGCCAAGCTTGTAGCGTCATACCCAAGAAGACCCGAGGTGCTTCAACAAAGTACTGAGTAAAGGGTCTGAATACTTATGTACATTTGATATTTCCGTTTTTTTACCTGTTTTGCTTTGTCATTATGGGGTATTGTGTGTAGATTGATGAGGATTATGTATATTTTTTAATCCATTTTAGAATAAAGCTGTAACGTAACAAAATGTGGAAAAAGTCAAGTGGTCTGAATACTTTCCAAATGCACTGTATAAACTCTTGACCAATCAGAACTACATAAAATACCACAACAGCAGACAGCACCCTGAAAACAACTGTGCACTATTATCCTGTGTTTTTGGCTAAAAGTAGCCTGCTAACAGCAACAATGAAAGAAAAGTCTGATGATTGCCATAATAGAACTGGTGCACGCCTGTAGGCTAATCGCTATTTAAAGTGGGGAAAATAGCACAGTTGTCAGAGCTGACCGCAGGGATAAATACACTATGATAGTAAAATGCCTTTTCATTTAAAACGCAACCCATAAACCCATAGCCCTTGAGAAAATTAGCTTGAAAAATAAAAATAACATTCACTGTGCGTCCTCGGAACTACAATGTACTGTCAAATCCACGTGACGTCTGAAGCAGCAGTAGCTCAATGCACTGACCATCCTATGTGTGTATGATCTAGTTCAGAGGTATCCAAACTTTTTCAGTCAGGCCCCCCTTCCAGCTTTGAGGAACATCCCGCGGCCCCCTGCGTGCGCGCGCCACGTCTATTTCTATGGGCACCCATAGTTTGGGAACCACTGATCTAGACAAATATTCCAGCGCAATAACAAGGTACTGTATGTCTCATAACCGTTTTTTGCAGTTTCACTTCAAAAAATGGCAGACAAAAATAAATAAAAAAGCCTTGTCCTTAGTTGTTAAAAATGTGCCCTTAGTTGTTAATTTACTCGAATTCTAAAGGCTAAACCTAGAATCGAGCCAACATCTTAAGTAGCTGAACCTATCATTACTACAACCTTGTGAAAAACTGATGTTTTCATGCTTATCAAAAACAACTATCAAAGGAGAGGCTTTCATTTGACAGCCTGCACATGCACATTTCGGCGCAAGAACCGTTAGACTCGATGACGTGTTTGTGCGCATTAGCTATGCTAGCTAACGTCGCCTACAAGTGTGATCGGAGATTTCTATTGGAGAAGCAGTTTCTGCATATCTTCATACTGTACGGTCTTTGCATTTACTTTTGAACTAGTGGAAACCCACGCAACATTTTGAGCACAATCACTAGATAAAGTCAGCCATTGTCTACTAATGGATCAAGAAACCACAGAACTTCACTGTACTAGGTGATCTAACTGGCCTAAGTTTTGTTTAGTTTCCTTTCAAAACAAACCAGGGTCATGTTCATTAGGCACTAAAAGGAAGAAAGCTGACTGAAACAGGGAGGGACTATGTGGACTTATCCAATAAGAAACGCTCATTTTAATTTTTGTGCCCCAATGCATGGTACCTACTTTCTGTTTGTCCAGGATCTTCATGGCGTAGAACTGTTCTGTTCCTTTATGTTTCACCAACATAACTCTACCGAAAGAGCCAGTGCCCAGAGTCTTCAGCCTGTCAAAGTCATCCAGGCCAGTTGTGCTCTGAGGAGTAAAACACACCGTGAAATGTGACAGCAAACAGTGAGCCGACCATAAGGCCAGGATTCAATACAGGGCAGCGCACTATAATGGACGTTTAAAGGTAATTTGCTCGAGCCAGCATGCACAGTGTTTACCGTGAATGCAATCTCCATGAACGTCAGGGAAAATGCCTTTAATTAAAAAGGCACATTGTAGGTTGTCTAGTGGCGCAGTGGTCTAAGGCACTGCGTCTCAGTGCTAGAGACCCTGGTTCAATTCCAGGCTGTATCACAATCCGGCTGTGATTGGGAGTCCCATAGGACAGCGCACAATTGGCCCAGCTTTGGCCGGGGTAGGCAGTCATTGTAAATAAGAATTTGTTCTTAACTGTCTTGCCTAGTTAAATAAAGGTTCAATAAAAAATAAGTGTGTTGCTCTATAATGTGCCTTACCTTATTTTCGTTGGCTTTATTTTCAATTCCATTTTCCCTATCAAAACATAGGCTATTTAACCTATCATTCGACCATGGTAACTTTATCAATGATACAGATGTTTTGGACTAATACTTTTATTAGAAGGCATAACATCAGTGCACACGTTTCACACTCCAGATTGAGCAAATCAGCCTCTTGGTCCACAACAGATCGACATCAGAGGATGCATAAGGTAGTGGTTTACTGTCCATTTTGCATATATTCTGATAGTGGTAGTCCTATATTCACAGCCCTGAACATTCAGGAAATGAAAGAACAACTCACACAATTAGAGTGGGAAACAATAATTTTGTGCTTTCTCTTACCTGTGGTGGACACTCCCATTTTCGTAAAAAATCTTCTTCGGCTTTGGCTAAGAACTCTTTCACTGAAAGGTGGAAAAAGAAAACAATTAGCCCATATGAACACAGGTTAGACAGGCCTATAGACTTAGTCTTTTTATTGCTGGGTATTACACTACCCAAATAAATCGATAGCAAAAGTCAGGCCAAAGCCAAGTACCAGGCAGTGGTACTGTACTTAACAATAAAGAAAGAAAACAACCTTTATTAGCTACAAACTCAAACCAAACACTTAGTAGGCAAGCAATTTACGACAAAGATGCAGAGAGCTCTCACAGGCTGCATAGATGGCAAATTCTAAGAGAGACTGTTGTGCATCCCTTTCAGAGGGTTAACACTATTGTGCAGGCATAGAAAGAAAGTGATTGGTGGGAACCACAGCAGACATGTGCGGTCTATAGTCACAGAGGAATGACAATGTTATTTGCCAAATCCACGAGTCATGATGATCCGAGTCATGATGTTACTATTGAATAATAGCCACAGAAATGCTAACCATTTGCAACATTTGTTACTGTTTTAGCGGCAGCCAGGTTGTAGGCCTAGCTTATTTGTAGGGTGATATTTAGGCTGTAGGCAGTGTCTGCACTCTCTGTGACTTAGGACAGCTCATGGAAGAGAATGCATATACCAAAAGTCTCTATAGTTCGCCAAGGGTTTTCAGGAACATTCACCCACATGGATGGAAATTATGAAGAGGATAAAGAGAGGGAAGAAAGGTTTATGTAAAAACAAGAACATTAGATACTCATGTGGATTAGATGTAACAACAAAATTACTGAAGAAAATAACATAAGACACACTATTGACTGTGCGATTTCAAATAGACCAACTCAAATGGCCTAGCCTGAAACCATTGGAGTTGGAGTGAATCTCAGTTCCATTTAAGAAATAAAGTCCACAATCTTCACATTGCAAACCAACAACTCAATTAATTAATAAAACGTATGTTTATTCCCCAACTCGACTGGATTTGAGCCCAACTCCTGGCCAATATGTCTAGATAGTATTTTGTTCTAATCTATACTGAACAAAAATATAAATGCAACATGTAAAGTGTTGGTCCCATGTTTCATGAGCTGAAATAAAAGATCCCAGAAATGTTCCATACATACAAAAAGCTTTCTTCTCTCAAATGTTTTGCTAAAATTTGTTTACATCCCTGTTAGTGAGCATTTCTCCTTTGCCAAGATAATCCATCCACCTGACAGGTGTGGGATATCAAGAAACTGATTAAACAGCATGATCATTACACAGGTTCACCTTGTGCTAGGGACAATAAAAGGAGACTCTAAAATGTGCAGTTTTGTCACACAACGCCACACATTGTTGAGGGAGCGTGAAATTGGAATGCTGACTGCAGGAATGTCCACCAGAGCTGTTGCCAGAGTATTGAATGTTCATTTCTCTACCATAAGCTACAAGCTTGGCACACCTGTATTTGGGGAGTATATCCCATTCTTCTCTGCAGTTTGTTCTTCTGGAAGGTTCTCCCATCTCCACAGAGGAACTGGAGCGCTGTCACCTCCCTGACCAAGGCCCTTCTCCCCCGATTGCTCAGTTTGGCCAGGCGGCCAGCTCTAGGTAGAGTCTTGGTGGTTCCAAACTTCTTCCATTTAAGAATGATGGAGGCCACTGTGTTCTTGGGGACCTTCAATGCTGCAGACATTTTTTGGTAGTACCCTTCCCCAGATCTGTGCCTAGACACAATCCTCTCTCGGAGCTCTATGGACAATTCCTTTGACCTCACGGCTTGTTTTTTGCTCTGACATGAACTGTCAACTGTGGGACCTTATATAGACAGGTGTGTGCCTTTCCAAATCATGTCCAATCAAATGAATTAAACATTTATAAAAACCTGTTTTCGCTTTGTCATTATGGGGTATTTTGTGTAGATAGATTAAATAAAACATTTTCCTCATCAATTTTAGAATACGGCTGTAACGTAAGAAAATGTGGGAAAAGGGAAGGGGTGTAAATACTTTCCGAATGCACTGCGTATGGGGGAAAGGTGACTAGACAGCAGCGTAAATGATGATTGTATGTGAGTGTGTGCGCGTAGTCAGTATAAATGTGCGTGCATGTTATGTGTGTCAAATCAAAATGTTATTGGTCGCATACACATATTTAGCAGATGTTGTTGCTGGTGTGATCACGCTCTCCGTAGCCGACATGAGTAAGACCTTTAAACAGGTCAACATTCACAAGGCCGCAGGGCCAGACGGATTACCAGGACGTGTACTCAGAGCATGCGCTAACCAACTGAAAAGTGTCTTCACTGATATTTTCAACCTCTTCCTGACCGAGTCTGTAATACCAACATGTTTCAAGCAGACCACAATAGACCCTGTGCCCAAGAACACCAAAATAACCTGCCTAAATGACTACCGACCCATAGCACTCACATCTGTAGCCATGAAGTGGCTCACATCAACACCATTATCGCAGAAACCCAAAGCTCATCACTAAGCTAAGAACCCTGGGACTAAACACCTCCCTCTGCAACTGGATCCTGGACTTCCTGATGTGCCGCCCCCAGGTGGTAAGGGTAGGTAACAACACATCTGCCACGCTGATCCTCAACACGGGGGCCCCTCAGTGGTGTGTGCTCCATTCCTTTCCTGTACTCCCTATTCACTCATGATTGCATGGCCAGGCACGACTCCAACACCATCATTAAGTTTGCCGACGACACAACAGTGGTAGGCCTGATAAACGACAATGATGAGACAGCCTATAGGGAGGTCAGAGACCTGGCCGTGTGGTGCCAGGATAACAACCTCTCCCTCAACGTGATCAAGACAAAGGAGATGATCGTGGACTACAGGAAAAATGGGGGGCCGAGCAAGCCCCCATTCTCACCGACTGGGCTGTAGTGGAGCAAGTTGAGAGCTTCAAGTTCCTTGGTGTCCACATCTCCAACGAACTATCATTGTTCAAATACACCAAGACAGTCGTGAAGAGGGCACGACAACGCGTATTCCCACTCAAGATTTGGCATGATTCCTCAGATCCTCAAAAAGTTATACAGCTGCACCATTGAGAGCATCCTGACTGGTTGCATCACCGCCTGGTATGGCAACTGCTCGGCCTCCGACCACAAGGCACTACAGAGGGTAGTGCGTACGGCCCAGTACATCACTGGGGCCAAGCTTCCTGCCATCCAGGACCTCTATAGCAGGTGGTGTCAGAGGAAGGCCCTAAAACTGGCCAAAAACTCCAACCACCCTAGTCATAGACTGTTCTCTCTGCTACCGCACGCCAAGTCTGATCCAAAAGGCTTCTTAAGAGCTTCTACCCCCAAGCCATAAGACTCCTGAACAGCTAATCAAATGGCTACCCGGACTATTTGCATTGACAACCACCCCCACACACATTTTTACGCTGCTGCTACTCTGTTTATTATCTATGCGTAGTCACTTTAACTCTACCTCCATATACATATTACTTCAATTACCTCTACTAACCTGTGCCGCCGCACATTGACTCTGTACTGGTACCCGCAGGATATAGCCTCGTTACTGTTATTTTATTTTTGCTCTTTAATTATTTATTTGTTATTTTGTATTTATTTATTACTTCAGTTCATTTTTGTAAATACTTTCTTAACACTTATTTTTCTTAAAACTGCATTGTTGGTTAAGGGCTTGTAAGTACGCATTTCACTGTAAGGTTGTACCTGTTGTATGCGGCGCATGTGACAAATACAATTTGATTTGATTTGTGTAACAAAATGCTTGTGTGTTGGAGTGTCAGTGTACGCGAGTGTGTATAGTCCTGATAGTGTGCATAGAGAAACTAAAATACAAGGGTCACCTCAAGCTCACTTAGATCTTGCTGTGAAGCTGTCTGTGTGTGTGTGTATGTGTACTGTGTTTGTATGTCATGACTGTCAACACATCTTGCTTTAACAATTTAACATTTGCTAAACAGCACCACCATTAGGCTACTGCAGCCTCACGCTACCCGTGATATCAAAGGCGCGAAAATTAAATAAACTATTTGGTATCATTTTGATTATGGAATATTGAATACGTGTGCTTCAAACTGTTTGTTTGGAATTATTTGTAGCTATCGTCTATCTGTGCATGCGACTCAGTTTCCCTGAGAAAACACGCGATACCGTAAAGTGTTGTGTATTCGCGCACACAAATTCATAGAAAACTGAAGATCGCTTGAAAGCGTTTTGCGAGTGCCAGCTCGCTTGACCACATTTTTAATAAAAGCAGTCGCATAATAAATTAGGCCTAGTAGCTAACGTTAAACAAGCTCAAACGTATGAGGGCTCCATAAAGCTAACGTTAGTAGTCCAACAATGTTAACGTTTAGCTAACTAGGTCTGAAAATAAACACCGTTCACATCTAGCTAGCTAGCTAGTAGATCATCAAACAGGCCTCCATCTGGCGATAATGTTAAGTTAGCCAGTAGCGGAAAACTGCTAGTTAGCTGTTACTGGCTAGCCAACGTTAGCCAACTAAAGGTTTGACAGAAGACCGCTAGCTGGACAGCCAGGGTCTTCGTCGCTGTGAAGAGCAACATTAAACAGGTTCTTTACTGTCTGACACTTTGCAAAAAGGTTTAGTTAGTAACTCAAACACAACTTAATGAGGGTTTGCCCTCCCTCCCCCGACTTGCACCGCTGGTCGTACAACGGCAGTATCATCTAGCTAGCTTTCAATGTGATAACTAACGTTAGCGCACTGTTAGTGTTGCTAGTTATGTTCGCTAAGCCAGTTCGTCCCCTAACGTTAGCCCTCAATCTCTTATCAACATGGCTCTCAAAATAACTAACCAGCTAGCTAGATCGCGTTGCAAGCGAGATAGCAATCATCACTTACCGCTCTCTTGTTCGCTGCCTTTCTTGGCTGTAGCAGCGTTTCCCATCGTACTAAAAGAAAGACACGGCGATGTATCTAGCTAAAGCGATGATAATGTTGAGGGGTCCCCTCCGTTATTTAGCAAGCTACCCGTCTTCAGCCAGCTATGAAATGTTCAGCTTTTTAGCTAGCTGGCTGTCGAACTAACATACATTATGTTTGTTGTACTGCCGTGTTCTGACAACCCCTTTTTGTTTTTTGCAGTTGACTTTATCATTAGATGCAAATAGCGAAACAACTCTGTATCACTGACATATTCAGGCTTTTCACCTCAGTCTGTTGTTCCACTGATGCCACCACCAGCAAAAACAAAAAATATATATAACTAATATCTTTGCACACACCGGAAATGACGAATTCCTTCTCACTTCAGTTCCTGCGTTCGTAACCAGGTGGGAATTTACCCCCTTAGAGTTAGATAGAGCACTCTAAAAATCAAATAAAAATTTATTGGTCACATACACATGTTTAGCAGACCTATATGCAGATGTATTGAAATGCTTGTGTTTCTAGCTCCAACAGCGCAGTAATATGTAACAATTCACAACAATACACACAAATCTAAAAGTAAAATAATGGAATTAATAAATATTAGGACGAGCAATGTCTGAGTGGCATAGATTAAGGTACAGTAGAACAGAACACAGTATATACAGTTGAAGTCGGAAGTTTACATGCACCTTAGCCAAATACATTTAAACTCAGTTTTTCACAATTCCTGACATTTAATCCTAGTAAAATGTTTAGGTCAATTAGGATCACCACTTTATTTTAAGAATGTGAAATGTCAGAATAATAGTAGAGAAAATTATTTATTTCAGCTTTTATTTCATTCATCACATTCCCAGTGGGTCAGAAGTTTACATACACTCCATTTGTATTTGGTAGCATTCAAGGTTGGGATGGTGTTCTTCAGCTTGCAAGCGTCCCTTTTTCCTCCAAACATAACAATGGTTATTATGGCCAAACAGTTCCATTTTTGTTTCATCAGACCAGAGGACATTTCTCCAAAAAGTACGATCTTTGTCCCCATGTGCAGTTGCAAACCCTAGCCTGGCTTTTTTATGGCGGTTTTGGAGCAGTGGCTTCTTCCTTGCTGAGTGGCCTTTCAGGTTATGTCGATATAGGACTCGTTTTACTGTGGATGTAGATACTTTTGTACCTTTTTTCCTCCAGCATCTTTACAAGGTCCTTTGCTGTTGTTCTGGGATTGATTTGCACTTTTCGCACCAAAGTACGTCCATCTCTAGGAGACAGTATGCATCTCCTTCCTGAGCAGTATGACAGCTGCGTGGTCCCATGGTGTTTATACTTGTGTACTATTGTTTGTACAGATGAACGTGGTACCTTCAGGTGTTTGGAAGTTGCTCCCAAGGATGAACCAGACTTGTGGAGGTCTCAAAAAAAATTCTGAGGTCTTGGCTGATTTCTTTTGATTTTCCCATGATGTCAAGCAAAGAGGCACTGAGTTTGAAGGTACACCTCCAATTGACTCAAATGATGTCAATTAGCCTATCAGAAGCTTCTAAAGCCATGACATCATTTTCTGTAATTTTCCAGCTGTTTAAAGGCACAGTCAATTTAGTGTATGTAAACTTCTGACCCACTGGAATTGTGATACAGTGAATTATAAGTGAAATAATCTGTCTGTAAACAATTGTTAGAAGAATTACTTGTGTCATTTACAAAGTAGATGTCCTAACCTGACTTGCCAAAACTATAGTTTGTTAACAAGAAATTTGTGGAGTGGTTGAAAAACGAGTTTTAATGACTCCAACCTAAGTGTATGTAAACTTCCGACTTCAACTGTATAAAGCAAATTGTGGGGAATATACTTCTCCCATGGGCAAAGAAACTCAAAAGGGGTGATGATATAAATGAACAGTCATTTTGATCCGAATGTGCAAATTGTCCAAACAGATCTACAAGGTAGATGGATGATTTTAAATATGTTATTGGACCATAAACAGATATAGCTCATTAACCTTTATGGACCAAATAATGATGATCCACGCTTCTTTGACACTATATATAATAAATTATCAACCCTGTATTATTATGGTGGGAGATTATAATACTGTTTTAAATAGCTCAATGGACCATAAAGGAAATCTCACTACAAACTATCACCCTCATGCTCTTAAGGAAATCATGAATGTCATGGATACATTAGAACTAGTGGATATATGGAGGCTTAAATATCCTGACCTAGTGAGATATACATGGCGGAGACTCAATCAATCTAGTCGTCTTGACTTCTTTCTTATGTCATTCTCGTTGGCACCAAAAGTTTAAAAAGTGTTAATAGGAGACAGAATGCGGTCGGACCATATAATTGGCATATCCATTACACTTACTGAATTTCCACGTGGGTGAGGATATTGGAAATTTAATCAAAGCCAATTGGATGATAACTTGATTTTAACTAGAACATAGGAATTTCTAACTGTATTTTTCCGACATTACATAGGTACAGCAAATCCCCTTATTGTATGGGACACTTTAAATGTGCCTTTAGAGGCCTTGCAATTCAGTACTCATCTCTAAAACAAAAGCAATTTGTTTTTAACTAGGACAGAGGAATTTATAACTGTATTTTTCTGACATTACATAGGTAGAGCAAATCCCCTTATTGTATGGGACACTTTTAAATGTGCCTATATTACTGTTGCAATTCAGTACTCATCTCTAAAACAAAAGCAATTTAGGTCAAAAGAGTCCATACTAACAAAGCAAATATAAGGTCTAACAGAACAGATAGATAGCAATAAAAACTGTAACATAGAGGCTCAGAATAAATTAGAAGAAAAACAAAAATAAATGGAGAAACTTATTCAAGAAAAATCAAGTGTAATATATTATAAAAAATAAAGCAAACTGGATGGAATATGGGGAAACATACACCAAATTATTTTTTTATCTTCAACTTAGAAATGCTACCAAAAATAATTTACTGTAACTGGTTACAAATGACGGAGTCACCAATGATTCACCAAATTATATTTTGAAGGAGGTAGCAAAGTATTTTAAGCATATGTTTTCGTTTCAATCGCCTCCATCTCCTCTAACTGAATCTAATTGTAAGGATTTTTTTCTGTTGATAATGTAAAATTAACAGCCATACAGAAAGACTCATGTGAAGGTGAAATTACAAAGGAGGAACTTCTGGCTGCAATTCAAGACTCCAGGGTTGGATATTGTCAGACATTATTAATTCTAATCAGACAGGTTATTTACATGGACGATACATTGGAGATAGTATAAGCAAGTAGTGGAAAAAATAGAACACTATGAAAAATCTGGGAAACCAGGCCTGCTATTCATAGCAGACTTTGAAAAGGCATTTGATAAAGTACGACTGGAGTTTATATATAAATGGCTGGAGCATTTCAAGTTTGGAGAATCTCTTATAAAATGGGTTAAAATCATGTAACCCTAGGTGTAAAATAGTAAATCATGGCTATTTCTCAGAAAGTTTTAAACTGTCAAGAGGAGTAAAACAAGGTTGTCCACAATCGTCATATCTATTTATTATGGCCATCGAAATGTTAGCTATTAAAATCAGATCCAACAATAATATCAAGGGATTAGAAATCCACGGCTTAAAAACAAAGGTGTCATTGTACGCTGATGATTCATGTTTTATTTTAAATCCACAACTTGAATCCCCCCACAGCCTCATAGAGGATCTAGAGACATTTCTAACCTCTCTGGATTACAATCAAATTATGATAAATGTACTATCATACGTATTGGATCACTAAAAAATATTTTTTTTACATTACCATGTAGTTTACCAAAAAAATGGGCTGATGGTGATTTGGATATAGTCGGAATACATATCCCAAATTAAATACATGATCTCACTCCAATACATTTTAATAGAAAGTTAGCAAGATCTTGCTACTATGGAAAGGTAAATACTTGTCTATTTGTGGAAAAATCACCCTGATCATCTCTTTAGTATTATCCCAGTTTACCTTTTGCTTATGGTCTTGCCTACGCCTAGCGAAAAGTTTTTTTAATTATATGAGGAAAACAGATTCCATTTGATTTGGAACGGCAAGCCAGACAAAATTAAACAGGCCTATTTATATAATTAATAAGAATTCGGAGGACAGATATTGTTAAATATTAAAGCATTAGACCTATCACTAAAAGCTTCAGTCATACACAAGTTATACTTAAATCCGAACTGGTTCTCTAGCAAATTAGTAAGATTGTCTCACCCCATGTTCAAGAATGGCCTTTTCCCCTTTATTCAGATTACAACCTCTCACTTTCAGTTATTTGAAAAGGAAATCATCTCCCAAATATCACTAGTTCTAAAACAAGCCACAAAAAGTTGGTTGCAATTTTAATTTAATCCTCCAGAAACGACAGAACAAATAATGCAACAAATATTGTGGTTAAACTCAAATATACTAATTGATAAAAAACCATAATTTTTTGAAAAATGTTTATAAAATGTATAATCTTCCTAAATTATATTATAGGTAGGACTGGTGGAGTTATGTCACACATGCAGCTAACAAAAACATATGGAAATGTCTGCTCTACCCAAAATTACAACCAAATAATTGCAGCATTACCGCAAAAATGGAAGAGGAAAGTGGAAGAGGGAAAAAGTAAAGAACTTGTCTGTCGGCCCTGCATTAAAGACCATAATTGGTTAAAGAAAATTGTAATAAATAAAAAAGTATACCAGTTTCATTTGAGGACCAGAGGTTTGACAGCCGTCCCATATGGATTGCAAAATAGTTGGGAAGAGAATTTTGACATACCGAATCCATGGCATAGTGTTTATGAACTGATACGCAAAACAACACCGGATTCAAAACTTAGAATTTTTCAATTTAAATTATTATACAACATTTTTGCTACCAATAGAATGTTATTTGTATGAGGGATACAATCTTCCCAGCTCTGCAGATTTTGCTGCGAAGAGACAGACTCATTAGATCATTTGTTTTGGTACTCTCCAATTTGTAGCTTGTTTTTGGACACAGGTCCAGGAATGGCTGAAGGATTGCAATATTTACCTGGAGCTAACCCTGCAGATAGCACTACTGGGTGATCTGAAAAGTTATAGTCAATCGATCAATAATATAATAATACTTTTAGCAAAAATGTTTATTTATAGAAGAGTTCAGAACTTTTGTGAAACATCACAGTACAGTTGAAAAATATAAGTCCACTCTGGATGGTGTTAAGAGATAGATGGGAGATGCGAAACGGAGCTGAAGGATGGGACCAATAACAATTAACAACAATCAATAACAACAACATAACTAATGTAAAGCATACTGTGTCCAAAATAAGTATAAACAGTGGGGAGAACAAGTATTTGATACACTGCCGATTTTGCAGGTTTTCCTACTTACAAAGCATGTAGAGGTCTGTAATTTTTATCATAGGTACACTTCAACTGTGAGAGACGGAATCTAAAACAAAAATCCAGAAAATCACATTGTATGATTTTTAAGTAATTCATTTGCATTTTATTGCATGACATAAGTATTTGATCACCTTCCAACCAGTAAGAATTCCGGCTCTCACAGACCTGTTAGTTTTTCTTTAAGAAGCCCTCCTGTTCTCCACTCATTACCTTTATTAACTGCACCTGTTTGAACTCCTTACCTGTATAAAAGACACCTGTCCACACACTCAATCAAACAGACTCAAACCTCTCCACAATGGCCAAGACCAGAAAGCTGTGTAAGGACATCAGGGATACAATTGTAGACTTGCACAAGGCTGGGATGGGCTACAGGACAATAGGCAATCAGCTTGGTGAGAAGGCAACAACTGTTGGCGCAATTATTAGAAAATGGAAGAAGTTCAAGATGACGGTCAATCACCCTCGGTCTGGGGCTCCATGCAAGATCTCACCTCGTGTGGCATCAATGATCATGAGGAAGGTGAGGGATCAGCCCAGAACTACACGGCAGGACCTGGTCAATGACCTGAAGAGAGCTGGGACCACAGACTCAAAGAAAACCATTAGTAACACATCTACGCCATCATGGATTAAAATCCTGCAGCGCACACAAGGTCCCCCTGCTCAAGCCAGCGCATGTCCAGGCCCGTCTGAAGTTTGCCATTGACCATCTGGATGATCCAGAGGAGGAATGGGAGAAGGTCATGTGGTCTGATGAGACAAAAATATAGCTTTTTGGTCTAAACTCCACTCGCCGTGTTTGGAGGAAGAAGAAGGATGAGTACAACCCCAAGAACACCATCCCAACTGTGAAGCATGGAGGTGGAAAAATCATTATTTGGGGATGCTTTTCTGCAAAGGGGACAGGACGACTGCACCGTATTGAGGGGAGGATGGATGGGGCCATGTATCGCGAGATCTTGGCCAACAACCTTCTTCCCTCAGTAAGAGCATTGAAGATGGGTCGTGGCTGGGTCTTCCAGCATGACAACGACCCGAAACACACAGCCAGGGCAACTAAGGAGTGGCTCCGTAAGAAGCATCTCAAGGTCCTGGAGTGGCCTAGCCAGTCTCCAGACCTGAACCCAATAGAACATCTTTGGAGGGAGCTGAAAGTCCGTATTGCCCAGCGACAGCCCCGAAACCTGAAGGATCTGGAGAAGGTCTGTATGGAGGAGTGGGCCAAAATCCCTGCTGCAGTGTGTGCAAACCTGGTCAAGACCTACAGGAAACGTATGATCTCTGTAATTGCAAACAAATGTTTCTGTACCAAATATTAAGTTCTGCTTTTCTGATGTATGAAATACTTATGTCATGCAATAAAATGCAAATGAATAATTTAAAAATCATACAATGTGATTTTCTGGATTTTTGTTTTAGATTCCGTCTCTCACAGTTGAAGTGTACCTATGATAAAAATTACAGACCTCTACATGCTTTGTAAGTAGGAAAACCTGCAAAATCAGCAGTGTATCAAATACTTTTTCTCCCCACTGTAGGTTATAGGTTGAGAGCTTTTGTGAAAGAGCACAGCTAGAAAGATATGGCATATAGAAGCAAACCGGATGGACATCATGAAAATGATCGGAGAGGTTGAGGGTAGAGGAAGTTCATGACTAAAAACAAAGAAAATATAATTATTGTAAAGTATGACTGTGTCCATAAAATGTATACAGTACAGTGAGGGAAAAAAAGGTATTTGATCCCCTGCTGATTTTGTACGTTTGCCCACTGACAAAGACATGATCAGTCTATCATTTTAATGGTAGGTTTATTTGAACAGAGAGAGACAGAATAACAACAAAAAAATCCAGAAAAACGCATGTCAAAAATGTTATAAATTGATTTGCATTTTAATGAGGGAGATAAGTATTTGACCCCCTCTCAATCAGAAAGATTTCTGGCTCTCAGGTGTTTTTTATACAGGTAACGAGCTGAGATTAGGAGCACACTCTTAAAGGGAGTGCTCCTAATCTCAGCTTGTTACCTGTATAAAAGACACCTGTCCACAGAAGCAATCAATCAATCAGATTCCAAACTCTCCACCATGGCCAAGACCAAAGAGCTCTCCAGGGATGTCAGGGACAAGATTGTAGACCTACACAAGGCTGGAATGGGCTACAAGACCATCGCCAAGCAGCTTGGTGAGATGGTGAGATGGTGACAACAGTTGGTGCGATTATTCGCAAATGGAAGAAACACATAATAACTGTCAATCTCCCTCGGCCTGGGGCTCCATGCAAGATCTCACCTCGTGGAGTTGCAATGATCATGAGGACAGTGAGGAATCAGCCCAGAACTACACGGGAGGATCTTGTCAATGATCTCAAGGCAGCTGGGACCATAGTCACCAAGAAAACAATTGGTAACACAGTACGCCGTGAAGGACTGAAATCCTACAGCGCCCGCAAGGTCCCCTTGCTCAAGAAAGCACATATACAGGGCCGTCTGAAGTTTGCCAATGAACATCTGAATGATTCAGAGGAGAACTGGGTGAAAGTGTTGTGGTCAGATGAGACCAAAATCGAGCTCTTTGGCATCAACTCAACTCGCCGTGTTTGGAGGAGGAGGAATGCTGCCTATGACCCCAAGAACACAATTTCCACCGTCAAACATAGAGGTGGAAACATTATGCTTTGGGGGTGTTTTTCTGCTAAGGGGACAGGACAACTTCACCGCATCAAAGGGACGATGGATGGGCCATGTACCGTCAAATCTTGGGTGAGAACCTCCTTCCCTCAGCCAGGTCATTGAAAATGGGTTGTGGCTGGGTATTCCAGCATGACAATGACCCAAAACACACGGCCAAGGCAACAAAGGAGTGACTCAAGAAGAAGCACATTAAGGTCCTGGAGTGGCCTAGCCAGTCTCCAGACCTTAATCCCATAGAAAATCTGTGGAGGGAGCTGAAGGTTCAAGTTGCCAAACATCAGCCTCAAAACCTTAATGACTTGGAGAAGATCTGCAAAGACTGGAACAAAATCCCTCCTGAGATGTGTGCAAACCTGGTGGCCAACTACAAGAAACGTCTGACCTCTGTGATTGCCAACAAGGGTTTGTCATGTTTTGCAGAGGGGTCAAATACTTATTTCCCTCATTAAAGTGCAAATCAATTCATAACATTTTTGACATGCGTTTTTCTGGATTTTTGTTGTTGTTATTCTGTCTCTCACTGTTCAAATAAACCTACCATTAAAATTATAGACTTATCATGTCTTTGTCAGTGGGAAAACGTACAAAATCAGCAGGGGATCAAATACTTTTTTCCCTCACTGTAGCGTTAGACTGTAAGAAAATCATTTTGCCCCATCAATTCCTCCTTTTATGCTTTGGTGTTCCATAAGCATAGCCAACCTTTGTATACCTTATACACTGTCAGATAGGGTTTTATACGTTTAATAATCACAGGGGAGTTGAACATTCTAAAATATTTCATAAGGGTCAGCGTCATTTCTATGGCAATAAGCACTATCATCGCCTAAGGGGCAGTCTTCCTCACTAAAGGGACACACCTCTACCAAAGCGAAGACATCATGTAGTTATTGTTGAGTTATTAATACAAAATGTAGTGGAAGGACGATTTTAACACAGAGTTTATGATAACTTATTTAAAGTAAGTGAACAGGAAGAGCACAAACAGTATAGCTTGCAAAATTATAATTCCTATATTATCCATGCGCCACCCAAACAAATTCCATCCCCACTCTTCAGGCTGCTTTAGCTTTTCAATTTTTTATTTTAATGTGGGAGGTCAAGTCAGTGATGTTATCAGCATTGTCTGGGATAAAAGTGCAGCACTCTGAGCCAAATACTGCACACGTAAGGCAAATAGGGGCAGAGGTCCCACACATGCAATAGGTGTAATTCCATGTTCTAGCTCCTTTTAGGAAGTTGCAAATACCAGGTCTACCTGGTTGTTAGGTTTCTTTAGTACTGCCCAAACTGCATTAGCATGTTCGCATTTGATAGCGAAATCGCACTTACTTGTTCGCACTTCAATAGTTCCTATCTCAGAGGTTAGACACACACAGCCTAGTTACCTAGCGACTACCAGCAGTTTCGTTGGGGTAGAGAAGTTGAATGTGGGCAGGTAAAAACGACTATATTCAATACTTTTTTTTTACTCATCTTCAAGTTTATTGTAGCCTTCTGCCAGGAAGTATACACAGAATCAGATTGGTATGTACTATACCTAGAGTAATAATCAGTGGTTATATACTGAACAAAAATATAAACGCAACATGCAACAATTTCAAAGATTTTACTAAATTACAGATCAAATGATGAAATCAGTCAATTGAAATAAATACATTAGGCCCTAATTTATGGATTTCACATGACTGGGAATACAGATATGGATCTGTTAGTCACAGATACCTGAAAAAAATAAATAGGGGCATGGATCAGAAAACCAGTCTGTCACATCTGCACCTGCAACGCCCTCTACTGCTCATCCTGTGTCTCCTTGACCTGCCGCCTCTCCCCGAGAACTCTCTCCCTCTCCCTCGCTCTCTCTGTGTGTGTGTGTGATTGTGTGGGCAGAGACAGGTGTGCCGGAGTCAGAGCAGATCCCCACCAGCTGCAACCTGTTCCATAATCAAGACCTCTACAAATACTCAGTCCTGCCACTTCCACACTGCCAGATTGTAATCTCTGCTCAGTCAGTCTACGGTTCTAGCCGTTTGTTACTATTCAGATCCTGTTGTGCCTGTTTTCCTTGCCTGATGCTGTTTTCCTCTCCGCTACAGTTCTGCCCACTCTGACTCTGGTCCCTGTCTCCATTCCCACGTCTCGTCATCCTGCGACTCTCTCCAGCATTCCCCACTCTACTACTCCCTTGGATTCCCCTCCGGACCTGCTCACCCTGTCTCAACCCCCCTCGCTCCAGCCGCAGCCTCCGCACCTGGTTTCCAGCAGTTTCCCCTGACCTGCACTCCATCTTCCCCCTGTGTCTCAATAAATACCTTGGTTACTTCATCCCAGTCTCCTCGTCTGAGTCTGCTCTTGGGTTCCCCTATTCCACTCCGCCTAACACAGTCAGTATCTGGAGTGACCACTATTTCCCTCATTCAGCGCGACACATCTCCTTTGCATAGAGTTGATCAGGCTGTTGATTGTGGCCTGTGGAATGTTGTCCCACTCCTCTTCGATGGCTGTGCGAAGTTGCTGGATATTGGCTGGAACTGGAATACGCTGTCGTACACGTCGATCCAGAGCATGCCAAACATACTCAATGGTTGACATGTCTGGTGAGTATAAGGGCCATGGTATAACTGGGACATGTTCAGTTTCCAGGAATTTTGAACAAATACTTTCATTATCATGCTGAAACATGAGGTGATGGCGGCAGATAAATGGCACAACAATGGGCCTCAGGATCTCGTCACGGTATCTCTGTGCATTCAAATTGACATCGATAATATGCATAGCGGTACAAGATGGCACCGATAGACATGGTTGCCCTGTTCATGGCTCCTAAACAACTTCGCAATATTTTGGTTTTTGTGTGTGTTATTTATCACATTATTAGCTCAGAACGTCCTTTGCACTATTACATACAGCCGTAAAGAACTTTTGGATATTAAGGCACCGGCAACTCACCAGCAATTCGACCAGAAATATGACTTTCATGAGTTAGACCCTTTGTTCGTACCCCCCAAGGCAATTCCACTTATCCCAGAGACTGCTCCAAGACGCCGCCGGCGGAGAAGAAGTATTTGGAGTGGACTTCCACCACTTCTGATTACATTACTCGCTAATGTTCAGTCCCTGGACAATAAAGTAGACGAGCTTAGGGCAAGAATCTCCTTCCAGAGAGATATCAGGGACTGTAACATACTCTGTTTCACATAATCATGGCTCGCTCCGGATATACTGTCTCCATCCATACAGCCAGCTGGGTTCTCAGTAAATTGTGCAGACAGGAATAAAAAACTCTCTCGGAAAAAGAAAGGCGGAGGTGTATGTTTCATGATTAACTACTTATGGTGTGATTGTAGTAACGTACAGGAACTCAAGTCCTTTTGTTCACCCGACCTAGAATCCCTCACAATCAAATGCCCACCGCATTACCTCCCGAGAGCATTCTCTTCGGTCATCGTCACAGCCGTGTATATTCCCCCTCAAGCCGATACCATGACGGCTCTCAAGGAACTAAACTGGAAACCACATATCCTGAGTCCGCATTTATTGTAGCTGGGGACTATAATAAAGCAAATCTTAGGAAAACGCTACCAAAGATTTATCAACACATTGCCTGCGCCACTCGCACATCAAAAACTCTTGACCATTGCTACTCTCCCTTCCGGGACGGCTACAAGGCCCTTCCCCGCCCTTCCTTCAGCATATCGGATCACGCCTCCATTCTGCTCCTCCCTTCCTATAGGCAGAAACTCAAACAGGAAGTACCAGTGGTAAGGAATAGTGTATAGGCGATGTTGTTCCCACTGTGATGATTAAAACCTATCCAAACCAAAAACCCTGGCTAGATGGCAGCATTCGCGCAAAACTGAGAGCACAAACCACTGCATTTAACCATGGCAAGGTGACTGGGAATATGATTGAGTACAAACACCCAGTTATGCCCTTTGTAAGGCAATCAAAAAGGCAAAACGTCAGTACAGAGACAAAGAGGAGTTGCAATTCAACGGCTCTGACACAAGATGTATGTGGACTCCAGACAATCACGGATAATAAAGAGAAAACAAGCCACGTTTCAGACACTTAAGACGTCTTGCTACCAGACAAGCTAAACACCTTATTCGCCCGCTTCGAGGAAAACACAGGGCCACCACTGCTCTCGTGGACTGTGAGCTCTCGTTCTCCGTGGCAGATGTGAGAAATAACTATCTTGGCAAAGGAGAAATGCTCACTAACAGGGATGTAAACAAATGTGTGTACAAAATTGGAGAGAAATACGCTTTTTGTGCGTATGGAACATTTCTGGGATCTTTTATTTCAGCTCATGAAACATAGGACCAACACTTTACATGTTACGTTTCGATTTCTGTTCTGTGTAGATTGAGCATCAAATGGATTAGAGACCAGGGGTACACCATATTTAAGTGAGGTTGGAGCCTGCTGACAGACCCATTAGTTTGAGCGATTCATTTCATTGGCCACATGTGCAGTGGGGATCATGTCCTGCTGGGGCGGAGAAGACAGGGAGAGATTACCGGTACTTACACCTGCTTCCGGCCCGTTGTCTGTTAACGCCCAAAGGAGTCCCAGAGCCAGAGCTATTGAGAGTCCCAGGATGAACAGAGTACCCCTACTTGGCTATAGGAGCAACATCTTCTTCCGGTTCGGCAACCTTCTTTTTTATTTTTTTATTTTTTATTAACCCCATCCACCATCCACCCTCTTCGGAGGACACATATCTTTTCTGTTTTATACAGCTTTTCTGCTACATATACATACATTTTACATACATGGTACTTTTGTATACAGCAATCACATAACAATAATACATTACCGAACAAAAGCTCTTTAATCCCACCCCTCAGCCACTCTCACCCCATCCCACCTATCATCATAGACCATAGGCATGTCATGACTTGCCCTCATGGGTTGAGGATCAAACATTCCTGCTAGGCAAAGGTTTGAACACCCAGGAAGGCCAGTTTTATGACTTAACAGCTGGTCATAAATAGTTTGCAGAAAAGTACTCCTTTTGGTCTCTAGTATGGGAAGAAATAATTTCCCTGTGAGACAAAGGAAGTCTTCCTTCCAAGACTGCAACATCCAAAAAAAAATCCCCAGAATGTGGGAAACGGTCAGTAGGGATCTATAGAATAATCATGTCATATTGTTCATTATTTTGTGATGTCATTAAGGAAAGTGTACATATTCTATCTATCAAGTGTACATCTAAATGTTGTATAAAATATATTATTAAGTATGAGAGTATTTTGGTGAAGATAGGAATGTGATTTTAGTCTTCTAATGAGATAATAGTTTTTCATATAAACTATGCACAGTGACTAGTCATGGCCCGAGTGACATCAGAGATTGTGTAAACATGATGGAACGCCCCTTTTACCCTGAGTGCATAAAAAGCCTTGAAAAACAAATCAACCTTTAGACCAGCAGATGTGAAGTGTGAGCTAAACGATGCAAATGGTTGAAACTCTACAGACCAAGAAGCGTGAAGTGTGAACTAAACATTACACAATGGTTTAAAACTACAAATCCATTACCAAAGGAAGACCAGCAGACGTGAAGCGTGAGCCAAATGTTGCAAATGGTTGAATTTCTACCCAGACCAGCAAGCCCCACGGCTTAAAATGGTTGAAACTCTACAGACCAGCAGAAGTGAAGCGTGAGCTAAACGTTCTAAAATGGTTGAATTTCTACAAGACCAGAAAGACCAGAAAACGTGAGATGTTAGTCCACACGTTTGAAATGGAGAAACTCTGAAACTCTCAACCTCTACACGAGATGAAGAAGAAGACAATGCACTAGACCTTATCATTTCAGTCTGCAGCTGGCATGTATAGTCGTCTAGAGAACTTTCACTAAACACACGAGTTGGAAAGGACAATCCCTCTCCGACAACCGCTGGTATATCTGAAGTATCCAATTTAACCACCACTACGACCAGAAACTCTACCAAGGACATTGAGATCTCTGGTGGGCAAACCAGAGTCCTACATCATCAACTCAACTATCGAGGACAGCAACACGTAAATACATGTTGCATTTCTAATCCGAATGAGCGTTATTAGGTTGCATAAGTATTATGATTACTGTGAGCATAGTCTCCAAAGTAACCACGATAGTTTGAATCTCTCTCTCCCTTCCATTCTGATTCCTCCACTACCCAAGCATTCATGCTATTGTTAGTCCAGTCCACTAGGGACCTGTTTTCATTGTATTAAGTTAGTAATCAATAACCTGTGTGTGTGTGTTTATATTGTGTTATTATTTAGTTAGTTAGTAAATAAATAATTAAGCCAATTTGTGTATTGCTGATTCATCCATAAGGTTAGGGTTCTTGAAGGTTCAAGGATTATGCGATGTTCAGAATGAGACTGATGAGAGGTAATTATTTAATAAGTGACTGTTATCGATATATACCATATATATCTTCTAAGAGTTTAATTCGGGAGATGGTAACTCGTTAAACAACTTATTCCGTGGTGCCCCAAATTCCTAATGAGTTCATTGTTACACGATTAATTTAATAGAGTGACAATTTAACATAGATAGGTGATTCGATAAATAACAGTCATACATTAAAGTCACGTTACGACAGGTGCAACCTTGGTTTTAGAAGTGTGGTGGGGACATAATTGTTATTATTATTATTTATTTTATCCAGTCGGATAAACACTCCAAACAGCCTACCGACTGCTCGGAGGCGTCCGCATGGTCCTAAAGCACACTGTAGCCTCGTTTTTAATCACATTCCAATGATAAAACTGTGTGTGTGGGGGGGGGGGACAAAATGCAATTTCAGAATGTGGGGTGTGGGGTGAAAACCTTTCCTACAAGATGTAAACCTTTCCTACAAGTATTATTATATTATTTATTGACTGACTATGGCTTTCCAAATCGCCCAACACTGCTATTTGTAAGGTACATTTTAAGTGAATGTTGTGATTTAAAACATTCCATTTTTATTTTAACCATTAAAGTAATCCAGGTATTTATATATAAATTCTAGTCGTACTTTATCAAACGCCTATTCAAAATCTGCTATGAAGACCAGGCCTGGTATCTTTGATGTTTCATAATGTTCAATTGTTTCAAGTAATTGTTGTATATTATCTCCAATATATTGTCCATGTAAAAAGCCTGTCTGATCAGGATGAACAATATCTGGTAAAACCATTTTTATTCTATGTGCTATGCATTTCGCCAGGATTTTCGCATCACAACTGTAATGAAAACTCAGGGAGAAAAATGTGTAGATTCACGCACAGAGCGCGGCAGGTGTTTATTTCGCCTTCGCAAAAGGCAGGAATCGTGGTCACAGGCAGGCAATGGTCATACACAGGTAGGCAAACAGGCAAGATAATCAAAAACTAGGACTGAAGGCTATAACTGGTTCTCACAAACGAGCTATAAAAAGGCTTAGTAGAGTCAAAACAGCAATACCTCACAAAGCACAAACAGAAAGAACTTAACTAAATAAGGAGCTGATGAGACCGGGTAAGTAACTAACACAGGTGAAATCAATGAACAAAAATGAAAGACAGGGCTACGTTCAAGAACACAAAGAAACAGGGTTACGTACAAGAACAAAAGGTGAACTAAGGAAACAAATACAGAACCTTACAACAACATTGAAGTGTAAGAGGCCTCCAGTTTTTTTTTATGGACTTGATCTTTATACTTACCACCTGGGTTCTATTTCAGTAGTAATGAAAGCAGACCTTCTTGTTGAGTACCTGTAAAATCTACCATTTTTATAAGAGTAATTAAAACATGCTAATAATGGACCTTTGAGTACATCAAATATGTTCTGATATACAGTGGGGGAAAAAAGTATTTAGTCAGCCACCAATTGTGCAAGTTCTCCCACTTAAAAAGATGAGAGAGGCCTGTAATTTTCATCATAGGTACACGTCAACTATGACAGAAATATTGAGAATTTTTTTCTCCAGAAAATCACATTGTAGGATTTTTTATGAATTTATTTGCAAATTATGGTGGAAAAGTATTTGGTCACCTACAAACAAGCAAGATTTCTGGCTCTCACAGACCTGTAACTTCTTCTTTAAGAGGCTCCTCTGTCCTCCACTCGTTACCTGTAGATTTTGAGTGAAAACCTCTTTCCATCAGCAAGGGCATTGAAGATGAAACGTGGCTGGGTCTTTCAGCATGACAATGATCCCAAACACACCGCCCGGGCAACGAAGGAGTGGCTTCGTAAGAGGCATTTCAAGGTCCTGGAGTGGCCTAGCCAGTCTCCAGATCTCAACTCCATAGAAAATCTTTGGAGGGAGTTGAAAGTCCGTGTTGCCCAGCGACAGCCCCAAAACATCACTGCTCTAGAGGAGATCTGCATGGAGGAATGGGCCAAAATACCAGCAACAGTGTGTGAAAACCTTGTGAAGACTTACAGAAAACGTTTGACCTGTGTCATTGCCAACAAAGGGTATATAACAAAGTATTGAGAAACTTTTGTTATTGACCAAATACTTATTTTCCACCATAAATTGCAAATAAATAAATTACAAATCCTACAATGTGATTTTCTGGATTTTATTTTCTCCTTTTGTCTGTCATAGTTGACGTGTACCTATGATGAAAATTACAGGCCTCTCTCATCTTTTTAAGTGGGAGAACTTGCACAATTGGTGGTTGACTAAATACATTTTTTTCCCCACTGTACCTCTACTGGTATACCATCAAGCCCTGGTGTTTTTCCAAACTGAAAAGATTGAATTGCCTCAAAAAGTGCCTCTTTGTAGGTTGGCCTTCACACAGGTATTTCTGTACATTTGTTAATTTTACATTATTATTATTATTAGGAAATAAATCCTTACAGTTAAAATCATTAAGTGGAGATGGAGGAGACTGAAAAGAAAACAAATGCTTAAAATAGTTTGCTTCCACTCAATATATAATTTGGTGAATCATGGATGACTCCATAATTTGTAACGAGTTTCTGTAATTTCTTTTTGGTAGCATTTCTATGTTGAAGATTCAAGAAAAATGTATTGCCCTTTTCACCATTTTCCATCCAATTAGCTTTATTGTTGTTATAAATTACACTTGATCATTCTTGAATAAGTTCCTCCAATTCTTTCTGTTTTTCCTCTAACCTATTTTGTGCCTCTATAGCACAGTTTGCACTGTTATTTCCTCTATTTAATTCATTAGTCTAATCTCTTTTGACCTAAACTGCTTTTGTTTCAATGATTATTATTGTATTGAATAGCCTCTAAAAGTACATTTAAAAGTGTCCCATACAATAAGGTAATCTGCTGTACCTATGTTGTGCAGAAAAAAAAGGCCAATTAGATGGTAGTCCGATCGCATTCGGTCTCCTATTAATACTTTTTAAACTTTTGATGTCAGCAAAAATGAGATCAGGAAGTAATCAAGACGGCTAGCTTGATTAAGCCTCCTACATATACAGTGGGAAAAAAAAGTATTTAGTCAACCACCAATTGTGCAAGTTCTCCCACTTAAAAAGATGAGAGAGGCCTGTAATTTTCATCATAGGTACACGTCAACTATGACAGACAAAATGAGATTTTTTTCTCCAGAAAATCACATTGTAGGATTTTTTATGAATGTATTTGCAAATTATGGTGGAAAATAAGTATTTGGTCAATAACAAAAGTTTCTCAATACTTTGTTATATACCCTTTGTTGGCAATGACACAGGTCAAACGTTTTCTGTAAGTCTTCACAAGGTTTTCACACACTGTTGCTGGTATTTTGGCCCATTCCTCCATGCAGATCTCCTCTAGAGCAGTGATGTTTTGGGGCTGTCGCTGGGCAACACGGACTTTCAACTCCCTCCAAAGATTTTCTATGGGGTTGAGATCTGGAGACTGGCTAGGCCACTCCAGGACCTTGAAATGCTTCTTACGAAGCCACTCCTTCGTTGCCCGGCGGTGTGTTTGGGATCATTGTCATGCTGAAAGACCCAGCCACGTTTCATCTTCAATGCCCTTGCTGATGGAAGGAGGTTTTCACTCAAAATCTCACGATACATGGCCCCATTCATTCTTTCCTTTACACGGATCAGTCGTCCTGGTCATTTTGCAGAAAAACAGCCCCAAAGCGTGATGTTTCCACCCCCATGCTTCACAGTAGGTATGGTGTTCTTTGGATGCAACTCAGCATTCTTTGTCCTCCAAACACGACGAGTTGAGTTTTTACCAAAAAGTTATATTTTGGTTTCATCTGACCATACGACATCCCCCCATCCTCTTCTGGATCATCCAAATGCACTCTAGCAAACTTCAGACGGGCCTGGACATGTACTGGCTTAAGCAGGGGGACACGTCTGGCACTGCAGGATTTGAGTCCCTGGCGGCGTAGTGTGTTACTGATGGTAGGCTTTGTTACTTTGGTCCCAGCTCTCTGCAGGTCATTCACTAGGTCCCCCCGTGTGGTTCTGGGATTTTTGCTCACCGTTCTTGTGATCATTTTAACCCCACGGGGTGAGATCTTGCGTGGAGCCCCAGATCGAGGGAGATTATCAGTGGTCTTGCATATCTTCCATTTCCTAATAATTGCTCCCACAGTTGATTTCTTCAAACCAAGCTGCTTACCTATTGCAGATTCAGTCTTCCCAGCCTGGTGCAGGTCTACAATTTTGTTTCTGGTGTCCTTTGACAGCTCTTTGGTCTTGGCCATACTGGAGTTTGGAGTGTGACTGTTTGAGGTTGTGGACAGGTGTCTTTTATACTGATAACAAGTTCAAACAGGTGCCATTAATACAGGTAATGAGTGGAGGACAGAGGAGCCTCTTAAAGAAGAAGTTACAGGTCTGTGAGAGCCAGAAATCTGCTTGTTTGTAGGTGACCAAATACTTATTTTCCACCATAATTTGCAAATAAATTCATAAAAAATCCTGCAATGTGATTTTCTGGATTTTTTTTCCTCAATTTGTCTGTCATAGTTGACGTGTACCTATGATGAAAATTACAGGCCTCTCTCATCTTATTAAGTGGGAGAACTTGCACAATTGGTGGCTGACTAAATACTTTTTTCCCCACTGTATGTCTCACTAGCTCAGGGTTTTTCAGCCTCAATATATCCACTAGTTCTAATGTATCCATGATATTTGTGATCTCCTTAAGTGCATTAGGGTGATAGTTTGTAGTGTTATTTCCTTTACGATCCATTGAGGCACTTAAAACTGTATTAAGATCTCCCACCATAATAATAGATTCATCCTTGCTTGTGAGCTCAATAGATTATTATATATTTTTTCGAAGAAGTGTGGATCATCATTATTTGGCCCATATAGATTAATTAGCCAGATCTGTTTTTGATCCAATAGCATATTTAAAAGGATCCATCTTCCTTGAGGATCTGTTTGCACAGTTTGCACAATCAGATCAAAATTGTTATTAATTAATATAATCACCCCTTTTGAGTTTCTTTGCCCATGACAAAAATATATTTCTCCGTTCCAGTCCTTTTTCCACCCAACCTCATCTGCAGTGCATTCGGAAAGTATTCAGACTGCTTGACATTTTCCACATTTTGTTACATTACAGCCTTATTCTAAAATGGATTGAATCGTTCTTTTTCCTCATCAATTTACACACAATAGCCCATAATGACAAATCGAAAACAGGTTGTTTGAATATTTTTCAAATGTATTTTAAAAAAAACACTGAAATATCAAATTTACATAAGTATTCAGAACCTTTACTCAGTACTTTGTTGAAGCACTTTTGGCAGCGATTACAGCCTCGAGTCTTCTTGGGTATGATGCTACAAGCTTGTCACACCTGTATTTGGGGAGTTTCTCCCATTCTTCTGGTTGGATGGGGAGCGTCACTGCACAGATATTTTCAGGTTTCTCCAGAGATGTTCGATCAGGTTCAAGTCCAGGCTCTGGCTGGGCCACTCAAGGACATTCAGAGACTTGTCCCGAGGCCACTCCTGTGTTGACTTGGCTGTGTGCTTAGGGTCGTTATCCTGTTAGAAGGTGAACCATCGCCCCAGTCTGAGGTCCTGAGCAGGTTTTCATCAAGGATTACATTTACGTCATTTAGCAGACGCTCTTATCCAGAGCAACTTACAGTTAGTGAGTGCATACATTATTTTATTTTGCATACTGCCCCCCCCCGGGAATCGAACCCACAACCCTGGCGTTGCAAACGCCATGCTCTACCAACTGAGCTACATCCCTGCTACATCTTCTCCTGCGCCATTCTATCAAACCTATCTATTCAGAGTGTGAATGGGAAAGACAAAATATTTAAGTGCCTTTGAACAGTGCATGCCGGCCATTCCCTCCCCTACCCTGGGCCAATTGTGCACCGCCCTATGGGTCTCCCGGTCACGGCCGGCTACGACAGAGCCTGGATTCGAACCAGGATCTAGTGGAACAGCTAGCACTGCAATGGAATGCCTTAGACCACTGCGCCACTCGGGAGAACAGGATCTCTTTCTTTCTCTTTCTCTTTCTCTTTGCGCCATTCATCTTTCCCTCAATCCTGACTCGTCTCCCAGTCTCTGCCTCTGAAAAACATCCCCACAGCATGATGCTGCCACCACCATGCTTCACCGTAGGGATGGTGCCACGTTTCCTCCAGATGTGATGCTTGGCATTCAGGCCAAAGAGTTCAATCTTGGTTTCATCAGACCAGAGAATCTTGTTTCTCATGGTCAGAGTCATTTAGGTGCCTTTTGGCAAACTCCAAGCGGGCTGTCATATGCCTTTTACTGAGGAGTCGCTTCCGTCTGGCCACCCTACCATAAAGGCCTGATCGGTGGAGTGCTGCAAAGATGGTTGTCCTTCTGGAAGGTTCTCCCATCTCCACAGAGGAACTCTGGAGCTCTGTCCAAGTGACCATCGGGTTTTTGGTCACCTACCTGACCAAGGCCCTTCTCCAAACTTCTTCCATTTAAGAATGATGGAGGCCAATGTGTTCTTGGGGACCTTCAATGCTGCAGAAATGTTTTGGTACCCTTCCCAGATCTGTGCCTCGACACAATCCTGTCTCGGAGCACTACAGACAATTATTTCGACCTCATGGCTTGGTTTTTTCTCTGACATGCACCATCAACTGTGAGACCTTATATAGATAGGTGTGTGCCTTTCCAAATCATGTCCAATCAATTGAATTTACCACAGGTGGACTCCAATGAAGTTGTAGAAACATCTCAAGGATAATCAATGGAAACAGGATGCACCTGAGCTAAATTTCGAGTCTCATAGCAAAGGGTCTGAGTACTTATGTAAATAAGATATTTATGTTTTTTATTAGTAATACATTTGCAAATAAAAATCTAAAAACCTGTTTTTGCTTTGTCATTAGGGGGTATTCTGTGTAGATTGATGAGGAAAAATGTGTGTTTAATACATTTTAGAATAAGGCTGTTACATAAGAAAATGTGGAAAAAGGGAAGGGTCTGAATACTTTCCGAATGCACTGTATATTTTAGAGAGAGTTTCCTGTATTCAATAGATATTATATTGTTTCTCTTTTAGCCATGTAAAAATGTATCTTCTTTTTTTATGATCTGGTAAGCCATTACAATTGCAACTGGCTATACTTATTTCCCCACTTACCATAATGATACCCAAATTTCAATTATACTTACCACAACCAATGTTTGTAAACTTGCAATTAAAAAGCACCATGATGATTAAGTGTCCATATAGCTGTACCATCATATTTGTACTGTTAAGCATACTGTAGCTGCAACTGTGTAAACCTCCAATTGTCCTAATATTCCACCCACTAAAACCTCCCCCCTTATCTTGGTCTATTGTCACTAAGACCATCAGACCATCTCCCTGACTCATGACGCACCTTTGCTTCCTAAGGCAAACCCTTGGCCGCCAATTGGCGTAAGCCAGAGGGAAATATGGGCAGTCCCATGATAACATAACTACTGCCACCCTTCACTCACACATTCAAAGCCCCATAGATCTACTACATATCCATGAGAGTGTTCTTTAAGAGAACTAACCAAATAAAATGATAAAAATAATAATAATAACAATAATAGATAATATTAATAGAAATAATAACAGCACAATATTATAGATTCATGCTCATATTTAGAAAGTCCATTACATGCAAGACATATTTCATGTAGTCCTCATTATATCCTGTTTTATTCCGACAAAAAGGAAGAAGGAGAAAGGAACATAGATTCTAAAGGCCGCTAATGACTGCCAGTAAAAATGTGTCTTAGGCATAACACTACTCATAAAGGAATACATAAGTTTAACTTTCAATCAACCCTGACACGGCCATGGCACAATAGCAAAGAAGATATGCAGTATTGACAATCCAGCATGAGTAAACCTGTAAAACCAACCCTCTCTCCACCCATACACATTTTGTTTTTATCCCAGGGTTGTTGCTCTATCCCTCGGCTGTTTTACACCTAGGCCTATATCATTAGGTTCAAGAATATAAAAGGTTGTGTAAATAGCTCATATAGAAATATATAATATACTTATTGCTTAGAGAAGTGCTTCCATAAGCCAGTTATTGGTGGCTCTACCATTAACTTAATTTGTTTAACCCAGTGTTAACCAGCCCGCCACACACGAATAGAGACAACAACCCTGTTGACCATACCCAGTCCATTTGCCGGTGTGTATCCTTTACATTTTTAATATTGAGATTTAAAAAAATTCTGTAAAAAGATAATGACACCAATATATTTTAGGATCGTATAGGCCTACTCCAGTAGAGAACCTAAGCAGGTTTTTAATTCTATAATCCTTTATTCTAGCCCTACATTCGGCAACCATGCAGTGGGAGGCGTGGATCCACATGTCTCGTCCGGGGTACTTAACTGCAGTCTGGGTGACCAGTACCATCTGGAACGGCCCTTTCCACCTGGGTTTCAGTGGTTCTTTCCCTCGATCGTGTCCTCTCACCATTACCCAGTCCCCTGGCTGGAGCTCATAATGCGGTTTCTCGTCAGGTGTGCTGCAGAGACCTGTGAGTGAACAGCTTAGATGCAGTCAGTTAAGGCTACACAACACTTTATCATAGTATCTAGCAAATGCAGATTCAGGATTGCACATGGAGGGGATGCTGGGGTTCTCATAGGCCATAGCCATGAGAACCTTGTGTGGGCTAAGTCCAGTTTCCTGCAACAGGCATTTGGCCACTATCTTTGCTTCTCATTTGTTGTGGGGAAAGCTTCAATATATATATATATACAGTGGGGGAAAAAAGTATTTAGTCAGCCACCAATTGTGCAAGTTCTCCCACTTAAAAAGATGAGAGAGGCCTGTAATGTCCATCATAGGTACACATCAACTATGACAGACAAATAGAGAATTTTTTTTCAGGAAAGTCACATTGTAGGATTTTTAATGAATTTATTTGCAAATTATGGTGGAAAATAAGTATTTGGTCACCTACAAACAAGCAAGATTTCTGGCTCTCACAGACCTGTAACTTCTTCTTTAAGAGGCTCCTCTGTCCTCCCCTCGTTACATGTATTAATGGCACCTGTTTGAACTTGTTATCAGTATAAAAGACACCTGTCCACAACCTCAAACAGTCACACTCCAAACTCCACTATGGCCAAGACCAAAGAGCTGTCAAAGGACACCAGAAACAAAATTGTAGACCTGCACCAGGCTGTGAAGACTGAATCTGCAATAGGTAAGCAGCTTGGTTTGAAGAAATCAACTGTGGGAGCAATTATTAGGAAATGGAAGACATACAAGACCACTGATAATCTCCCTCGATCTGGGGCTCCACACAAGATCTCACCCCGTGGGGTCAAAATGATCACAAGAACGGTGAGCAAAAATACCAGAACCACACGGGTGGACCTAGTGAATGACCTGCAGAGAGCTGGGACCAAGGTAACAAAGCCTACCATTAGTAACACACTACGCCGCCAGGGACTCAAATCCTGCAGTGCCAGACGTGTCCCCCTGCTTAAGCCAGTACATGTCCAGGCCCGTCTGAAGTTTGCTAGAGTGCATTTGGATGATCCAGAAGAGGATTGGGAGAATGTCATATGGTCAGATGAAACCAAAATATAACTTTTTGGTAAAAACTCAACTCGTCGTGTTTGGAGGACAAAGAATGCTGAGTTGCATCCAAAGAACACCATACCTACTGTGAAGCATGGGGGTGGAAACATCATGCTTTGGGGCTGTTTTTCTGCAAAGGGACCAGGACGACTGATCCGTGTAAAGTAAAGAATGAATGGGGCCATGTATCGTGAGATTTTGAGTGAAAACCTCCTTCCATCAGCAAGGGCATTGAAGATGAAACGTGGCTGGGTCTTTCAGCATGACAATGATCCCAAACACACCGCCCGGGCAACGAAGGAGTGGCTTCGTAAGAAGCATTTCAAGGTCCTGGAGTGGCCTAGCCAGTCTCCAGATCTCAACCCCATAGAAAATCTTTGGAGGGAGTTGAAAGTCCGTGTTGCCCAGCAACAGCCCCAAAACATCACTGCTCTTGAGGAGATCTGCATGGAGGAATGGGCCAAAATACCAGCAACAGTGTGTGAAAACCTTGTGAAGACTTACAGAAAACGTTTGACCTGTGTCATTGCCAACAAAGGGTATATAACAAAGTATTGAGAAACTTTTGTTATTGACCAAATACTTATTTTCCACCATAATTTGCAAATAAATTCATTAAAAATCCTATAATGTGATTTTCTGGATTTTTTTTTCTCATTTTGTCTGTCATAGTTGACGTGTACCTATGATGAAAATTACAGGCCTCTCTCATCTTTTTAAGTGGGAGAACTTGCACAATTGTTGGCTGACTAAATATTTTTTTTCCCCCACTGTATATACCCCACGAGACATGCAGCTGTAATTGCTGCAAATGTTGGCTCTACAAAGTATTGACTTTGGGGGGGCTGAACAGTTTTTTTGTCTTATTTCTTGTTTCTTTCACAATACAAACTATTTTGCATCTTCAAAGTGGAAGGCATGTTATGTAAATAAAATTATACAAACCCCCCAAAAATCAATTTTAATTCCAGGTTGTAAGGCAACAAAATAGGAAAAATGCCAAGGGGGGTGAATACTTTTGCATGCCACTGTATAGGGCTATAAGCAAGCAAGAAACTGATATCCGTTTTACCCCATTTTTACCAGCATGCCATTTGTGTAACCAGAGGCGACAAAACTCTAGACCACTTTTACTCCACACACAGAAACGCATACGAAGCTCTCCCCCGCCCACCGTTTAGCAAATCTAATCATAACTCTATCCTCCTGATTCCTGCTTACAAGCAAAAACTCAAACAGGAAGTACCAGTGATGCGCTCAATATGGAAGTGGTCTGATGAAGAAGATGCTAAACTACAGGAATGTTTCGCTAGCACAGACTGGAATATGTTCCTGGATTCATCCAATAACATTGAGGAGTTTACCACATCAGTCACTGGCTTCATTAAGAAGAGCATCGACGACATCGTCTCCACAGTGACCGTACGTACATATCTCAACCAGAAGCCATGGATTACAGGCAATATCTGCACTGAGCTAAAGGCTACAGCTTTCAAGGAGCGGGACACTAATACCGACGCTTAGAAGAAATCTCACTACGACCTCAGATGACCCCCTAAACAGGCAAAGTGTCAATATAGGACTAAGATCGAATCCTACTACGTCTTCTCTGACACTCGTCGGATGTGGCAGGGCTTGCAAACTATCACGGATTACAAAGGAAAACCAAGCCACGAGCTGACCAGTGAAGCAAGCGTATCAGATGAGCTAAATACCTTCTATGCTCGCTTCAAGGCAAGCAACACAAAACCATGCATGAGAGCACCAGCTGTTCCGGATGACTGTGTGATCCCATTCCCCTTGCCGATGTGAGTAAGACCTTTAAACAGGTTAACATTCACAAGGCCAGACAGATTACCAGGACGCATACTCAGAGCATGCACTGACCAGCTGGCAAGTGTCTTCACTGACATTTTCAACCCCTCCCTGACCCAGTCTGTAATACCTACATGTTTCAAGCAGACCACCATAGTCCCTGTGCCCAAGAATGCCATGGTAATCTATTTAAATGGCTATCGCCCCATAGCACTCACATCTGTAGCCATGAAATGCTTTGAAAGGCTGGTCATGGCTCACATCAACACCATCATTCCAGACACCCTGGAAACACTCCAATTCATATACCGCCCCAACAGATCCACAGACAACGCTATCTCTATTGCACTTCACACCATACTCTCCCATCTGGATAAGAGGAACATCTATGTGAGAATGCTGTTCATTGACTATATCTCAGTATTCAACTCCATGGTGCCCTCCAAGCTCATCACTAATCTCAGGACCCTGGGAATAAAAACACCTCTCTCTGCAACTGGATTCCTCATGGGCCACCCCCAGGTGTTGATGGTAGGCAACAACAAATCCGCCATGCTGACCCTCAACATGGGGGCCCCTCAGGGGTGCATGCTTAGGCCCCTCCTGTACTCCCTGTTCACACATGACTGCGTGGCCGCGCAAACTGAATTTCAACCACAAAAACCAGGGAGGTTTTCCAATGCCTCGCAAAGAAGGGCACCTATTGGTAGATAGATTTTTTTTTAAAAAGCAGACATTGAATATCCCGTTGAGCACGGTGAAGTTATTAATTATACTTTGGATGGTGTATCAATACACCCAGTCACTACAAAGATACTGCTGTCCTTCCTTACTCAGTTGGCGCAGAGAAAGGAAACCACTCAGGGATTTCACCATGAGGCCGACTTTAAAACAGTTACAGAGTTTAATGGCATGTTTTCACTTTGTAGTTATGGGGTGTTATGTGTAGTGAGTGAGAATAAAACATCTATTTAGTCAATTTTGAATACAGGCTGTAACACAATAAAATGTGGAATAAGTCAAGGAGGTATGAATACTTTCTGAAGGCACTATATTACCTCAACTCCTCATACCCCTGCACATTGACTCGGTGCCGGTACTCCTTGTATATAGCCTCGTTATTGTTATTTATTGTGTTGCTATTTATGTTCTTGTGTGCAAATCTTCATACTTTTTAACTCCGCGTTGTTGGGAAAAGTAAGCATTTCATGGTAAAGTCTGCACCTGTATTCGGCGCATGTGACAAATAACATTTGATTTATACATTTCGATTAATCTGTTTTGTAACTGCTCTGGGGAAAATTATGGTTTATGGTTTGACTACTGGCTCGAGATTTTGTTTTCGAATGTTGATGACAAGGTATATTATTATTATGTTTATGCATCTATATATATATGCTAAATGACGTAAATGTAAATATATATATATATATATATATATATATATATATATATGTGTGTGTGTGTGTGCGTGTGCTTGTGCATGTGTGCTTGTTGCTGGTTAAGAGAATGCAAAGCTACCATCAAGGCAAAGGGTGGCTATTTGAAGAATCTCAAATGTAAAATATATTTTGATTTGTTTAACACTCTCTTGGTTACTACATGATTCCATATGTGTTATTTCATACTTTTTATGTCTTCACTATTATTCTACAATGTAGAAAATAGTAAAAATAAAGAAAAACCCTTGAATGAGTAGGTGTTCTAAACTTTTGACCAGTAGTATATGTTTGTGTAAATATGTCCAGTGGAAGAACACATGAGTTTAAACTTATACTCACCTTCCATGTGTTCTTATCAAAGTAAACCTCCTGGAGACCATGGCTAGGGGCATAGAGAGACAGGCCCTGAAATTTCTGTCTGATCTGGATGTGCCATCCACAAGCAAGAAGAGGACAATCATTGTGAGTTTTTGTGAAATTAATTGAAAGAATTCCAACACTGTTTAAGTTACAATGCATCGCAACTGTCTGCCAAAGACGAGTCTGCGTTTCAAAATGCATTCCCATGGCTTAGCATTTCGGAATGCTCCACAGTATTTTGGACAATTGTAAACAAAAAGCATACTGTATATTTGCTGAACTCACATGTCAGAGATTTTCACATTTGTTCATAAAGGTTATCCTTCTACAGCAGAACCATGAATTTGAGCTCTGGGGTGCAATCCTGAGCCAAAACTTGCTAGCAAGAGAGAGGCATCTCGTTTTTGTACCTCCTGTTGTTGAATGTGGTCAATTTGTCAAGAAAATTATGGATCATAACCCCATTTATTACACAGTTTGCCCCCATATTGTAACTATTATATTTCTCTCTTCTCACCTGTGCTGGCTTTGGAAAACATGTAGTAGATCTGGTCAGCGACATTCAGCTCTTTAGCAGTAGCTCCAATGGGTAGAGCAATAGGGAGAGCCATGGCCTGTTTGCGCACTGTCCTCTGCAACAATTGTATATTTAAATCAGAGACCGAAGAGAAAAGAGTGAACTTCAGTTAAAAAAAAAGTAGGGCTAAGTCAACTAGCCTTTGGTATTTTCAGAATGACATTCAGGGTTCTCTCAGATACAACATCCACAGTCAATTTGATTTGCTTAACACGTTTTTTTGCGCTTGCCTGGCTCATTCCTGCATAGAGAGAAGCACTAGGGAGGTACTCAGCCAACCTGAATTGTGAACCAAAACATTTCAAATGCATTTTAATTTATTGTATTGACTTACAATATAAATACTTAGTTGAGCACTATTTCATACAGTTTAGTAAATACTAGTGCAAAGTAAAGCCTAGAAATGTGTCTTTATAATGAAGTGAGTAACTGTACTTCTTTGCTTAGCGCTTCAGGCCATGGGGAAGTTTTTCCCATGCCAGGGTCACACGGAATGCAGGGTCTGGTCCCACAAGACCAGTCTTGGCTGTGATTTCAGTCTCAAATTCATGGCACTCTACTCCCCGGGCATACTTAGCCTGAGACAGAAACAAAATGATGTGTTTATTTTATTATGTTGGTTATGACCTCAAGCAGTATAGACTGAAGCACTGTGACATTACAGTACAGTGGCATTGGAAACATGGCCTTACCATAACTTTGTGGTTGCTCAGAAGAACACCGTCAGCACAAATTCTCCAGTTGTCATTTGGCGCAAAGTTAGACAGGATGATATGCAGTCTAGAGGTAGCTTTGTCCAAGTAAGCAGCAATCTGGTATCCCTGCATGTCATTGTCAGCTCTTACTGCACGGATGAGGATGGTCATGGCTGGGGCAACGCTGGGGCAACAGCATTGCCAAGGTACAGTGAGGGAAAATAGTATTTGATCCCCTGCTGATTTTGTACATTTGCCCACAGACAAAGAAATGATCAGTCTATAATTTTAATGGTAGGTGTATTTGAACATTGAGAGACAGAATAACAACAACAAAAAATCCAGAAAAACGCATGTCAAAAATGTTATAAATTGATTTGCATTTTAATGAGGGAAATAAGTATTTGACCCCTCTGCAAAATATGACTTAGTACTTGGTGGCAAAACCCTTGTTGGCAATCACAGACATCAGACATTTCTTATAGTTGGCCACCAGGTTTGCACACATCTCAAGAGGGATTTTGTCCCACTCCTCTTTGCAGATCTTCTCCAAGTCATTAAGGTTTCGAGGCTGACGTTTGGCAACTCGAACCTTCAGCTCCCTCCACAGATGTTCTATGGGATTAAGGTCTGGAGACTGGCTAGGCCACTCCAGGACCTTAATGTGCTTCTTCTTGAGCCACTCCTTTGTTGCATTGGCTGTGTGTTTTGGGTCATTGTCATGCTGGAATACCCATCCACGACCCATTTTCAATGCCCTGGCTGAGGGAAGGAGGTTCTCACCCAAGATTTGACGGTATATGGCCCCGTCCATCGTCCCTTTGATACGGTGAAGTTGTCCTGTCCCCTTAGCAGAAAAACACCCCCAAAGCATAATATTTCCACCTCTATGTTTGACGGTGGGGATAGTGTTCTTGGAGTAATAGGCAACATTCCTCCTCCTCCAAACACGGTGAGTTGAGTTGATGCCAAAGAGCTCGATTTTGGTCTCATCTGACCACAACACTTTCATCCAGTTCTACTCTGAATCATTCAGATGTTCATTGGCAAACTTCAGACAGGCATGTATATGTGCTTTCTTGAGCAGGGGGAACTTGCGGGCGCTGCAGGATTTCAGTCCTTCACGGCGTAGTGTGTTACCAATTGTTTTCTTGGTGATTATGGTCCCAGCTGCCTTGAGATCATTGACAAGATCCTCCCGTGTAGTTCTGGGCTGATTCCCCACCGTTCTCATGATCATTGCAACTCCACGAGGTGAGATCTTGCGTGAAGCCCTAGGTCGAGGGAGATTGACAGTTCTTTTGTGTTTCTTCCATTTGCGAATAATCGCACCAACTGTTGTCACCTTCTCACCAAGCTGCTTGGCGATGGTCTTGTAGCCCATTCCAGCCTTGTGTAGGTCTACAATCTTGTCCCTGACATCGTTGGAGAGCTCTTTTGTCTTGGCCACGGTGGAGAGTTTGGAAACTGATTGATTGCTTCTGTGGACAGGTGTCTTTTATACAGGTAACAAGCTGAGATTAGGAGCACTCCCTTTAAGAGTGTGCTCCTAATCTCAGCTCGTTACCTGTATAAAAGACACCTGGGAGCCAGAATTCTTTCTGATTGAGAGGGGGTCAAATACTTATCTCCCTCATTAAAATGCAAATCAATTTATAACATTTTGGACATGCGTTTTTCTGGATTTTGTTGTTGTTATTCTGTCTCTCACTGTTCAAATAAACCTACCATTAAAATTATAGACTGATCATTTCTTTGTCAGTGGGCAAACATACAAAATCATCAGGGGATCAAATACTTTTTTCCCTCACTGTATTTGGCCTGAAAAGACACAGTGTTAGTTAATCCTCGCACTCACTCCCATTGTCACCAATGGAGAAGAATTATACACAGCCCCAGTTATGATATAGACGTTTCACCCGTTTGTAGATAGCCTCAAAGCTGGAGGCGCTGCTTCTGCTGGAGGTTCTTGCTTTAGCGATTGGATGCTGCAAGCAAAATAAGTATACCAACTCAGGTTTAATATAACCAAGCATCACTAATAGCTGCACATATTGTATATGTGACTAGTTTCAGGAAAGTAGGTGTATGTTGCGGGTCACTACTTCACAGGAGAGCCATTTGAATGTAAACTTTTTTTTAAAATCAAAATGCGTTTCTTTGGCAGAAATGCCTTCTGGAACATGTGAACTTTCATGTGCCTTAATAACAAACTTGTATGCCATCTGTATATACGAATACAATTGTGAAATTACAAGCCTAGTTGGTTAAGCCACAGTAAAAAGAAGGCAACCTTCCCACTAGCCATGATTGGCTGAGATAATGAGTGGGCTGGACATGCCGAGTTCGGAGTTCGGATTGGTCTGCCATATAGCACGCTTCTGTCTATTTGAGCTGGTCAGTATGTTTAGGTAATCCTGTCTAACGCAGCTTTTAAAAAAATATATCGTGTAGTGGAGCTGCATAAGTGTTGCTCTCCACTTTCTGGAGGATCGAGTTTTGAAATCCGTGGAATTAGAGTATGAAAGCTAAAGAGATGGAGAAAACACCTGTCTCTGGATTACATCTTCAAACTAAAGGCAACCATGGCATCCGTTACAGGGAGACACGCCCATCATGCATGATGTATACAGGTAAGATAGTCTACCTAGCTACATTTTCAGATATTACACTTTCTAATTTTGACAAAAAGTGGTTTCATTTCATGTTAATGTGTACTGTTAGCTAGCTAGCTAACGTTAGCTGGTTGGCTCACTAGCTAATGTTACGTGTATGATCTTATCATTCGTATCTCAGAGCCATTTGCTTGCCAACATTGAACTTGGTTGGTTAGCTACCTGCAGATTCATGCAGGGTAGTAACGTCATGAGTTGGGATTATGGTTAATTGTTTAGCTTGGCTTTGCTTGGCTAATTAGACCTTAATGTTAGCTAGCTAACATTGAACCTGGTTGGTTAGGTACCTGCAGATTCATGCAGGGTAGTAACGTCATGAGTTGGGAATACGGTTCAGTGTTTACCTCGCTAGCTACATGTCTTAACAAAAGACTCTACTATGTAAGCAACCATTTCGGGTGCATTCATAAATTCAGTATGCCAGAGCACAGAATAACTGATTATTTTACGAACGCACAACACCCGTTGAATATGGCCGGTGTCAGTAAACGTCAGCAAAAAAGTGTAGAAGCTGAGCTCCATGGGCACACCAACAGCGGTGGGGAAGATATGACGCACCTCGGCAGCCAGCAGGGGCTTAGCATACTGGAAAGCAGCTCCAGACAGCAGTGCTCTCATGGACAACTTTCCCTCTGCCTGAACAGCAGGTTCAGTTGTAAGCTGTAGAGAAACAAACATTGGCCATCTACCTAGCTGTGATGACATAAGACAACTGTGAAAGTCAACTGTGAAAGAGGTTTAAGAATTTCCAGCTTTCCTGACCAGAAAGTAGTATAAAGGAGTATAATACATACATGAATTGCCTGTTCGATGATGGCCTTGTCGATGTTGGCAAAGGCAATTTCCTGTCCAAAGAATTTCACGTACACGGAGGCCAAGGGCTCGGTTGAAGGCAGGGACCTCCAGTCAGACAGCTGTGGTTAGATTAGTAGAGCAAAGCTGACTGATCAACTTCATCAACTTCATTTAAAAAACCTAATCATTGATTCTTTGGAGATACATTTGTGAGATTACGTGATTCTTGGTATTTACAGCCTTAATGACTGAAGATTTTCAGGAGCCTTGGGCATTTTCATAACAGCCTCCTGGATTACCTCGGTTCTCACTCCAATCTGAGAAAGCTCGTTAAAAGAGGGTTTCGGAACCACTGAATCATAATCATTTTAAATAGTTTTGAAGAACTGTTTTTACCTCCAAAACATCATCAGCTGTTCCAGCACGGTAGGTGGGGGCTTTAGCCACAATGGCTCTTGGCAAAACAGTGGCAGCATCATTGATGTAGAAAGCACTGGCAGCAGCACCCATCATCAGAGGAGCTTTAGAAAGAAAACAATCACTAAACCAACATATGAGAGAGAAACCATTAAGATTGTAGCAGTTCAGTTCATGAGGCCCTTACAATGATAATAATCCAGGTGGGTGGCTTTGCTGAAACGGAAGCTCAGTCTGTCAAATTTGGGGTTTAGGATCTTGAATGCAACATTACAGGCAGCAGCACCTAAATGTGAAAATACAATGCAATTAGATTCAAATGCAGATGCAAATCTATACGACATGTATTGAGAAATTGAAGAGTGCTCTTACACTGAGGTAAAGTCAGGGGCGGTGCACTTGGTCATGGTCTTCATGAGAGATTAGACAAAGCTGGTAACCTGCAGATTGGCATCCTTTGCCACTGCATCAGCAAGAGTAGTTACCAGACCCATGGGGAGCTTTGTTTCGAAAAGCACAACGGTGGCAAACATACGGAGCTCTGGGTGAAGAGCCTTGTCCATGAACAACTGCACAGCGACTTCCTGGATCTAAAACAACGAATTATAAAATGGTAAGTGGATTGTTAATATATCATAAGATGTGGTGGTGTTAACTGACAGAGAGGAGCAATACTCACCATTCTGGGCTCCTTCTTGGCAATGTTCCTCAGAGCCAAGATGGCATCACCCTGAATTCTCAATGGCAGAGTAGCAGCAGCTGTTCCAAATCCGGGCAGGAGCTTCATGATGGGCTTAAGGCTAGCAGGATGGCCAGCATTGCCAAGAACAATTCAGAACCATTGTGATTTCTTCAAAGTTGCCCTTAGCGATAGCCTCAACAGAAAGATCATGGATGGGCTGTGGAGGTTGAAAGACCCATGAAGAGTTTCATTCTCATCCAATAAGTAATAACTGAATGTGATGTGATTATGGAAAAAATATTTTACCTTCACAAAGTCAGCATGGCAGGTGGGATATGCAGCACAATACTTGGAAATCATGGTACCACAACCAAGCATGGCGACCTCACGCAGAACTGGGTTTGCCTGAATCTTGCGGTTGAAAGCCAGTGTCTGGTGGTGCAGAAAGGATTGTTTTCAGTCATATTAACCAGGATTTAAAAATAAAGTTTAAACCTAATCGTAAGCTCAAAAAGCTTGATGGCCTCCACATCAGCTATCACCATGTGCACAGCGGCCACCAGAGCTGGAGCAGCTTCAGAAATAGCCATTTGACCATCCTCTAACTCCTCCTTGATGAATTTCAGAGTAACTGGAGTTCCAATTGCAGGGATAGCATCCAGGATCCAGCATCTGAAAAAGTGGAAGGTTCACTTTAGTACTGTGCCTGGCTTTTTTGATGATATTTGTTTCGCAGAGATTATTTGAAAAGTACCTGAAAGCTGTCTTGGCCTTGAACTGATGCCAGATCACCCAAATGGTTTCAAAGCTGGCCATACGCATGAGCTGGACAAGCTGAACAAACTTCAGAGGGGCATCGTCATGGACCTTAGCCACATTGTTTTCAACCAGATGGTTCAGAATCTCCATAATCTTACGAGAGAAGGAATTAATATTTTGAAAGGTTATCAGGAGCATAATTCAAGAAAACACTACTGATAATCTCCTGTAACTCAAGAGGAAGGTACTACTTGTCACTGTACCTGATCATGTGCGTTGCTGAGCCTAAGGAGCTGAATCGGTGTCTGGAGAATCTCAGTGGCAAACTCATACTGAGTGGATCCATGGTGAAGATATTCTGCTTTGATGGGCTTAACTGGGATCTTCTCGATCTCAACAAAAGCCAAGGTTTGTCTGTAAACAGGCAATTTAAGATCATTAAGAATTTTAGATGCTGTATACAGTGTACCTACAATGCATTACACCTTAAGATGTATTTTTACAAATCAGTCAACATACTTTGCTTCCATCTGGGCAGCGCCAGTCATCTCATTAAAAGGTGAGAACTGATGGAGCTCCGTAACAGTGGCATCCAGGATCATAGCACCAGTGGCAGTGGGCTTCATGATGTAGTTGTAGACTGCAGCTCCCCTCATGTTCTTTCCTCTCTGTGTAGATAAAACGTATTGTTAGTTATATTTCTACTAGGCTAGAATATCTGTTGTTTAGTGATGTCCACCAAAGCCAATAACGAGTTACATTTGCTCCTACCTGCTGGCACTCAACACACTTCTCAGTGTAAGCCAGACCAAACTCTTTCATGATTCTCTCCTGGCAGTGATTCAGGTCCTTGGTCTTGGTCAAATCGATGCGCTCTGCCTTGGCATCTTCACTGATCACATAGTGGGTCTTGCACACTCCCTGAGCTCCAGCCTAGGTAATACAAAGGAGAGTGAGAAGTTCAAACATTAATCATATAAAGATATACAGTATGTGTTGTGATGTCACGAGAGGCTGTGTCCTGGAGGGACGTTACATCCCCCTGAGATGGCTGCAAACCCAGACAGCTATGGCTCCATCTGCTGGTATGGTCGGGAACTCCAACCCTCTATGGCCAATCTTCCCACGCAGCTGAAACCAATCAGGAGCTGATGAGCTGAAGGTTTGTTGAAGGGAAGAGACACGGTCTCCAGGCTGGGCTCTCTGGAGGACAAGAGTGCTGCACGTCCACTTCCATGAGGAATACAAGGATTTGGAGATACTTACCTTTGGGAAATACTCACCTTTGGATATATGCACCTGTGGAAATACGTGTGGGACATTTGGAAGGACGTTTTGCTGGGTTGGCCACTAGCTGCAACGTGGAATACAGTAAGACTGGGGAAAAGTTATTTGAAGCGAGGGAGAGTTATGATTTTGGATGTGGAAGAGACATCCCTGAACTGTTAACCCTTAAAGAGCCACCAGAGAACAGAATTGTGTTATACTTTCGTTAGTTTCCCAAGACCTTTAATAAAATCCTTGTTTTGGTTGAACCTGGTCTCCTTGCACTACTTGAGCAATCCCGCTGAAAGCTGTGTAGCCTCTCGTGACATCACAGGTGGTGGAGAATACAGGCACGCTCAAGCGTTAATAGTGCATGTCAGAGGAGGATACCGAAGGTTTGATCACCCAGTTTTCCAAGTTGGCCGTAGGCTCCCCGCCGACTGAAATGGAGGACATATTGAAAGCCCTTGTTGCTGGCCAGCAAGCCCAGATGCAAGTAAACGTGGCTCTCTTGGAGGAGCAAAAGAAAGCCAACCTTCTGAAGGCAGAGGAATTGCAGTTGCAGAGACAGAGGGTGGTCCAAAATACCCGCCCAATAAAGGCAAGTGACTTTATATCTAAGATGGGAGCTACCGATGACATTGAGGCATACCTGCATGCATTTGAGGCCACGGCCACTAGGGAAGCCTGGCCCAAGCAACAGTGGGTTGGTCTGTTAGCCCCCCTTTCTAACCGGGGAATCGCTGAATGCTGTCCGGGACCTGGGCCCTGACCAGGTTACTGACTATGATGCCCTGAAGTCTGAGATCCTCAGCAGATATGGACTCACAAAGTTTGGTATGGCCCAGCGCTTTCACAGCTGGACCTTCCAACCAGACCAACCTCCTCGGGCGCAGATGCATGAACTTGTCCGAATCGCAAGGAAATGGCTGGATCCGCAGAGGAATACAGCAGCGGCGGTGGTGGAGGCCGTTGTGGTGGATCGTTACCTACGCGCCCCTGCCTTATGAGGCAAAACGGTTCATCAGTCAACAGGCCTTGACCACGGCTGATCTGACCGTGGAAGCTGTGGAAAAGTACCAGGCCACAGCGGAGATGCTGAATGCTTCCCGGAAAAACCCCAGGAGTGCGGCCCCACCACAAATGGGGAAAACCCGTCCAAAGGACCCCAAGGTCTCGAACCCCGCCGCGTCAGGACTTATCCCGGCTCCAGGGGGAGCCAGAAACCAGGCGGGTCCAAGAAGAGTACACCAGGATGGGGAACCTCGACAGTGTTACCGGTGTGGGGAGATGGGACATATCTCCTGGCAGTGTGGGAAACCAGCCGATGAACCTATGCCCACTGCGGAGTCCTCCAGCTCAGCACCCACACATCGTTTGCCTCGCTCTTGGGAGTCGTAGATGGCGGCCCAGATCGACCCCCCACCTGCCCGGTAACTGTGAATCACCATGATGTGGAGGCCTTACTGGATTCTGGTAGCCGGGCCACCCTGGTGCATAAGGATTTGGTGGGCCCAACGTGTCTGACCCCGGGGAAAGTCCTCCCAGTTTCCTGTGTCCATGGGGACACCAGAGAATACCCCATTACTGAACTTACAATGACCAGCACACGGGGAACCATACACACGACGGCGGGGGTGGTTGATTCCCTCCCCGTCCCTGTCCTAATTGGACGAGACTGCCCAGCCTTTTACCCACTCTGGAGAGAGTCTCAGGAGAGGATAACCCGAGTACCTCGGAAACGGAGAGGCAAGACTCATCCTGGGAAGGCTCCGGTGCAATCCTCCGAGTTACTCACTCCCGCCCCGGGCTCTGATAGGGATGGCAGGTGCCCAGACCGACACAGAGACGGAGCTACAGAATCTGGACAAAGAACTGTCTGGTCTGAAGGGGACCGCTGAGAGGTATCGTTTGTTAAAGCAACAGTTAGACATGAAGACAGAAGAGTTAGATATCCTCCAGGCTAAACTCCAACAGAGCTCCTTCCCTAAGCAACAGGAGGAGCTGGAGAGGCTGCGCAGGACCATCGAGGAGTGTGAGGAGACCCTGCGCAGTAGTAAGGAGGTCCAGAAGAAGGCAGAGGAGAAGTACAAGGTGTTGGAGAACAAGATGAAGAATGCGGAGGCAGAGAGAGAGAAGGAACTGAAAGCTGCTCAACAGAAGCTAAACTCTGCTAAAACCAAGGCGGATGCGTTCAGTAAGAAACTCAAGGAGAGACAACAGGAGGCTGAGTCCCTGGTCCTAGAGTTGGAGGAGTTGAAGAGAGAGCAGTCTGGCAAGCACCACGGCAATGCGGACGCCCTCTTCCGGCGTGATGCCTTCTTCGCTGCCTTTACCCCGACGAGGACGTCGGTCCCGAGGAGGGGGATGTGTGATGTCACGAGAGGCTGTGTCCTGGAGGGACGTTACATCCCCCTGAGATGGCTGCAAACCCAGACAGCTATGGCTCCATCTGCTGGTATGGTCGGGAACTCCAACCCTCTATGGCCAATCTTCCCACGCAGCTGAAACCAATCAGGAGCTGATGAGCTGAAGGTTTGTTGAAGGGAAGAGACACGGTCTCCAGGCTGGGCTCTCTGGAGGACAAGAGTGCTGCACGTCCACTTCCATGAGGAATATAAGGATTTGGAGATACTTACCTTTGGGAAATACTCACCTTTGGATATATGCACCTGTGGAAATACGTGTGGGACATTTGGAAGGACGTTTTGCTGGGTTGGCCACTAGCTGCAACGTGGAATACAGTAAGACTGGGGAAAAGTTATTTGAAGCGAGGGAGAGTTATGATTTTGGATGTGGAAGAGACATCCCTGAACTGTTAACCCTTAAAGAGCCACCAGAGAACAGAATTGTGTTATACTTTCGTTAGTTTCCCAAGACCTTTTGTCACGATCGTCTAAAGGAGCGGACCAATACGCAGCGTTGCGAGTGAACATGATGACTTTATTAAATAAAGCAACCACGAAAAACAACAAATGACAATAATGAAGTCCACAGTGACACGACTGAACACGGAACAAAAACCCACAAACAAACAGTGAAACACAACAGTATATATATGGCTCCCAATCAGAGATAACGAGCCGACAGCTGACACTCGTTACCTCCGATTGGGAGTCATTGACCAATCACCACTAAACACAAACAAAATGAAACTCACCCAACCCCAACACCACCAAATGAGATACACCCTGGCTCTAACACACAGTCCTAGAACCAGAGTGTGACAGTACCCCCCCCCAAAGGCGCGGACTGCGACCGCGCCTAACTACAAGCAAACAGGGAGGGCTGGGTGGGCATTCCTCCTCGGCGGAGGCTCCGGCTCCGGGCTTCCTCCCCACTTCCTCTCCAACCCCCAAAGTACCCCTGGGCCTGTCTAGCCCCGCTGGCCGGAACCGGACTGACGACACGCGCCCCTGGCTTGGTGCGTGGATCCTGGCTGGACGGCTCTGGCGGATCCCGGCTGGGACGGCTCTGGCGGATCCCGGCTGGACGGCTCTGGCGGATCCCGGCTGGACGGCTCTGACGGATCCCGGCTGGGACGGCTCTGACGGATCCTGGCTGGACGGCTCTGGCGGATCCTGGCTGGAAGGCTCTGGCGGATCCCGGCTGGGACGGCTCTGGCGGATCCCGGCTGGACGGCTCTGGCGGATCCTGGCTGGAAGGCTCTGGCGGATCCCGGCTGGACGGCTCTGGCGGATCCTGGCTGGAAGGCTCTGGCGGATCCCGGCTGGACGGCTCTGACGGATCCCGGCTGGACGGCTCTGACGGATCCTGGCTGGACGGCTCTGGCGGATCCTGGCTGGAAGGCTCTGGCGGATCCCGGCTGGACGGCTCTGGCGGATCCCGGCTGGACGGCTCTGGCGGATCCTGGCTGGAAGGCTCTGGCGGATCCCGGCTGGACGGCTCTGGCGGATCCCGGCTGGAAGGCTCTGGCGGATCCCGGCTGGACGGCTCTGGCGGATCCCGGCTGGACGGCTCTGGCGGATCCTGGCTGGAAGGCTCTGGCGGATCCCGGCTGGACGGCTCTGGCGGATCCCGGCTGGGACGGCTCTGGCGGATCCTGGCTGGGACGGCTCTGACGGATCCTGGCTGGCCGGCTCATGGCTGGCTGACGGATCTGGCTGCTCATGGCTGGCTGACGGATCTGGCTGCTCGCGGATGGCTGACGGATCTGGCTGCTCATGGCTGGCTGACGGATCTGGCTGCTCATGGCTGGCGGAAGGATCTGGCTGCTCATGGCTGGCGGAAGGCTCTGGCTGATCCTGTCTGGCGGAAGGCTCTGGCTGATCCTGTCTGGCGGAAGGCTCTGGCTGATCCTGTCTGGCGGACGGCTCTGGCTGGACAGGGCTGACGACGCACCCCGTAGGCTCGGTGCGTTGAGCAGGGACAGGCAGAACCGCACTGGGGACACACACCCCTGGCCCTACACGGGGATCAGGAACGGGCCGGACCGGACTGGAAACACCCCCAGTACCTCTCGCCGTGCCTCCACACTTTCCATCCCCTTCGTAACCAGTGGCCCCCTTAAACTGGCGGCCATATCTGCCAACCTCCTGCACTCCTCCAACCCGTACACCTGCTGCCCCGACGTCGTGAGCCCCCCCCTAAAAATTTTCTGGGGGTCTCTCCTCTCCGTGGACCAGGCCTCCATCATTCTCGCCCAATTCTCGCTCCTCTGTTTCCAATTATCGCCCTTCAGCTCCTGGACACGCTGCTTGGTCTGGTCTTGGTGGGTTTTTCTGTCACGATCGTCTAAAGGAGCGGACCAATACGCAGCGTTGCGAGTGAACATGATGACTTTATTAAATAAAGCAACCACGAAAAACAACAAATGACAATAATGAAGTCCACAGTGACACGACTGAACACGGAACAAAAACCCACAAACAAACAGTGAAACACAACAGTATATATATGGCTCCCAATCAGAGATAACGAGCCGACAGCTGACACTCGTTACCTCCGATTGGGAGTCATTGACCAATCACCACTAAACACAAACAAAATGAAACTCACCCAACCCCAACACCACCAAATGAGATACACCCTGGCTCTAACACACAGTCCTAGAACCAGAGTGTGACACCTTTAATAAAATCCTTGTTTTGGTTGAACCTGGTCTCCTTGCACTACTTGAGCAATCCCGCTGAAAGCTGTGTAGCCTCTCGTGACATCACAGTGTGAATATGAAAATATACAAGTCTTACCTCCTGCAACACATAGACGTTCTGTGTCTTCTTGATGTTGAGCTGAAGGATGTTCAGGATAACTCTATGGATATTCAGCACTGTTTCAGAGACACCAGTGGGGGCAAATACCTTACCCACAACACCATTGGCATACTCAAACTTGATTGGCGTCAAGAGCTGAGCAGCCAGGGCTGAAGTGAGGTTTGCAGCTGGGACGAAATGATATTTGGGCCAAATGCCACTGTACTCAAAGATCTCAGGGTCCACAAGCTACAAGGATATATCAATATATTAGTCAATGCATTTAGATATTTTGTTGGTAAACTTGATGTGTAGCCTTATACCTTTAGCATATACAGTTGAAGTCGGAAGTTTACATACACTTAGGTTGGAGTCATTAAAACTAGTTTTTCAACCACTCCACAAATTTCTTGTTAACAAACTATAGTTTTGGCAAGTCGGTTAGGACATCTACTTTGTGCATGACACAAGTAATTTTTCCAACAACTGTTTACAGACAGACTATTTCACTTATAACTCACTGTATCACAATTCCAGTGGGTGAGAAGTTTACATACACTAAGTTGACTGTGCCTTTAAAATTCCAGAAAATGATGTCATGGCTTTAGAAGCTTCTGATAGGCTAATTGACATAATTTCACTCAATTGGAGGTGTACCTGTGGATGTATTTCAAGGCCTATCTTCAAACTCAGTGCCTCTTTGCTTGACATCATGGGAAAATCAAAATAAATCAGCCAAGACCTCAGAAAATAAATTGTAGATCTCCAAAAGTCTGGTTCATCTTTGGGAGCATTTTCCAAACTCCTGAAGGTACCACGTTCATCTGTACAAACAATAGAATGCAAGTGTAAACACCATGGGACCACGCAGCCGTCATACCGCTCAGGAAGGAGACGCGTTCTGTCTCCTAGAGATGAACGCACTTTGGTGCGAAAAGTGCAAATCAATCCCAGAACAACAGCAAAGGACCTTGTGAAGATGCTGGAGGAAACAGGTACAAAATTATCTATATCCACAGTAAAACGAGTCCTATATCGACATAACCTGAAAGGTCGCTCAGCAAGGAAGAAAACAATGCTTCAAAACCGCCATAAAAAAGCCAGTCTACGGTTTGCTACTGCATATTATTATTTTATTTTTATTTTTATTTTTTTATAATAACATTTTGTCAGGAAGCCATGACTTTTATTAAGGCTGTTAAATCCAGATTGGTCATGCTTCTGGAGTAAAAAGGGATTTGAACAAATTGACAAAGCATGAAAATGTTACCCATTAAGGGGATTTGACATCTGTAATGGTTTAAGTGAAGTTTAATTTCAATGGGAAAACTGTTGCTGGTACTGAACCAGAATGGTCCATGGTTTGTATCCCAAATGGCACCCCATTCACTCTATAGGGCACCACTTTAGACCATAGCCGTATAAGAGCCCTAATACAGAAGTAGTGCACCATATAGGGAATAGAGTGTCATTTGGGACACACGTTTCAATTTATATGGTCTTTGTTGAGCTGTTTGTTATATACCTTGTCTTCATTACCTTTACATTTCTATCATGCTGTAGAGCAGCTCTTCATTACCTTTACATTTCTATCATGCTGTAGAGCAGCTCTTCATTACCTTTACATTTCTATCATGCTGTAGAGCAGCTCTTCATTACCTTTACATTTCTATCATGCTGTAGAGCAGCTCTTCATTACCTTTACATTTCTATCATGCTGTAGAGCAGCTGTTCATTACCTTTACATTTCTATCATGCTGTAGAGCAGCTCTTCATTACCTTTACATTTCTATCATGCTGTAGAGCAGCTCTTCATTACCTTTACATTTCTATCATGCTGTAGAGCAGCTGTTCATTACCTTTACATTTCTATCATGCTGTAGAGCAGCTCTTCATTACCTTTACATTTATATCATGCTGTAGAGCAGCTCTTCATTACCTTTACATTTCTATCATGCTGTAGAGCAGCTCTTCATTACCTTTACATTTATATCATGCTGTAGAGCAGCTCTTCATTACCTTTACATTTCTATCATGCTGTAGAGCAGCTCTTCATTACCTTTACATTTATATCATGCTGTAGAGCAGCTCTTCATTACCTTTACATTTCTATCATGCTGTAGAGCAGCTCTTCATTACCTTTACATTTCTATCATGCTGTAGAGCAGCTGTTCATTACCTTTACATTTCTATCATGCTGTAGAGCAGCTCTTCATTACCTTTACATTTCTATCATGCTGTAGAGCAGCTCTTCATTACCTTTACATTTCTATCATGCTGTAGAGCAGCTGTTCATTACCTTTACATTTCTATCATGCTGTAGAGCAGCTCTTCATTACCTTTACATTTATATCATGCTGTAGAGCAGCTCTTCATTACCTTTACATTTCTATCATGCTGTAGAGCAGCTCTTCATTACCTTTACATTTATATCATGCTGTAGAGCAGCTCTTCATTACCTTTACATTTCTATCATGCTGTAGAGCAGCTCTTCATTACCTTTACATTTATATCATGCTGTAGAGCAGCTCTTCATTGCCTTTACATTTCTATCATGCTGTAGAGCAGCTCTTCATTACCTTTACATTTATATCAAGCTGTAGAGCAGCTCTTCATTACCTTTACATTTATATCATGCTGTAGAGCAGCTCTTCATTACCTTTACATTTATATCATGCTGTAGAGCAGCTCTTCATTACCTTTACATTTATATCAAGCTGTAGAGCAGCTCTTCATTACCTTTACATTTATATCATGCTGTAGAGCAGCTCTTCATTACCTTTACATTTATATCATGCTGTAGAGCAGCTCTTCATTACCTTTACATTTATATCAAGCTGTAGAGCAGCTCTTCATTACCTTTACATTTATATCATGCTGTAGAGCAGCTCTTCATTACCTTTACATTTATATCATGCTGTAGAGCAGCTCTTCATTACCTTTACATTTATATCAAGCTGTAGAGCAGCTCTTCATTGCCTTTACATTTATATCATGCTGTAGAGCAGCTCTTCATTACCTTTACATTTCTATCATGCTGTAGAGCAGCTCTTCATTACCTTTACATTTATATCAAGCTGTAGAGCAGCTCTTCATTACCTTTACATTTATATCATGCTGTAGAGCAGCTCTTCATTACCTTTACATTTATATCATGCTGTAGAGCAGCTGTTCATTGCCTTTACATTTATATCATGCTGTGGGGACAAAGATCATACTTTTTGGAGAAATGTCCTCTGGTCTGATGAAACAAAAATAGAACTGTTTGGCCATAATGACCATTGTTATGTTTGGAGGAAAAAGGTGGTTTCTTGCAAGCCGAAGAACACCATCCCAACCGTGAAGCACGGGGGTGGCAGCATCATGCTGTGGGGGTGCTTTGCTGCAGGAGGGACTGGTGCACTTCATAAAATAGGTGGCATCATGAGGAAGGAAAATTATGGGGATATATTGAAGCAATTGGTAGAGCATAGCGCTTGTAACGCCAGGGTAGTGGGTTCGATCCCCGGGACCACCCATACGTAAAAATGTATGCACACATGACTGTAAGTCGCTTTGGATAAAAGCGTCTGCTAAATGGCATATTATTATTATTATTAAGACATCAGTCAGGAAGTTAAAGATTGGTCGCAAATGGGTCTTCCAAATGGACAATGACCCCAAGCATTCTTCCAAAGTTGTGGCAAAATGTTTTAAGGACAACAAAGTCAAGGTATTGGAATGGCCATAACAAAGCCCTGACCTCAATCCTATAGAAATGTTGTGGGCAGAACTGAAAAAGCGTGTGCGAGCAAGGAGGGCTACAAACCTGACTCAGTTACACCAGCTCTGTCAAGAGGAATGGGCCAAAATTCATCCAACTTATTGTGGGAAGCTTGTGGAAGGCTACCTGAAACGTTTGACCCAAGTTAAACAATTTAAAGGCAATGCTACCAAATACTAATTGAGTGTATGTAAACTTCTGACCCACTGGGATTGTGATGAAATAAATAAAAGCTGAAATAAATCATTTTCTCTATTATTATTCTGACATTTCACATTCTGAAAATAAAGTGGTGATCCTATCTGACCTAAAACAGGGAATATTTACCAGGATTAAATGTCAGGAATTGTGAAAAACTATTGTGAGTTTAATGTATTAGGCTATGGTGTATGTAAACTTCCAACTTCAAATGTTGGTAGTTGGGGTAATTGCACTGATGAGAACTTTGCTGATGACTTTTACTCATGCTCTGGCCAGACACTCTTCAGGCAGACCGCCCAGGAGCAGTGCCTCATACTTCTACACATACAGTGGGGAAAAAAAGTATTTAGTCAGCAACCAATTGTGCAAGTTCTCCCACTTAAAAAGATGAGAGAGGCCTGTAATTTTCATCATAGGTACACGTCAACTATGACAGACAAAATGAGGAAAAAAAATCCAGAAAATCACATTGTAGGATTTTTAATGATTTTATTTGCAAATTATGGTGGAAAATAAGTATTTGGTCAATAACAAAAGTTTCTCAATACTTGGTTATATACCCTTTGTTGGCAATGACACAGGTCAAACGTTTTCTGTAAGTCTTCACAAGGTTTTCACACACTGTTGCTGGTATTTTGGCCCATTCCTCCATGCAGATCTCCTCTAGAGCAGTGATGTTTTGGGGCTGTCGCTGGGCAACACAGACTTTCAACTCCCTCCAAAGATTTTCTATGGGGTTGAGATCTGGAGACTGGTTAGGCCACTCCAGGACCTTGAAATGCCTCTTACAAAGCCACTCCTTCGTTGCCCGGGCGGTGTGTTTGGGATCATTGTCATGCTGAAAGACCCAGCCACGTTTCATCTTCAATGCCCTTGCTGATGGAAGGAGGTTTTCCTCAAAATCTCACGATACATGGCCCCATTCATTCTTTCCTTTACACGGATCAGTCGTCCTGGTCCCTTTGCAGAAAAACAGCCCCAAAGCATGATGTTTCCACCCCCATGCTTCACAGTAGGTATGGTGTTCTTTGGATAAAACTCAGCATTCTTTGTCCTCCAAACACGACGAGTTGAGTTTTTACCAAAAAGTTATATTTTGGTTTCATCTGACCATATGACATTCTCCCTATCCTCTTCTGGATCATCCAAATGCACTCTAGCAAACTTCAGACGGGCCTGGACGTGTACTGGCTTAAGCAGGGGGACACGTCTGGCACTGCAGGAATTGAGTCCCTGGCGGCGTAGTGTGTTACTGATGGTAGGCTTTGTTACTTTGGTCCCAGCTCTCTGCAGGTCATTCACTAGGTCCCCCCGTGTGGTTCTGGGATTTTTGCTCACCGTTCTTGTGATCATTTTGACCCCACAGGGTGAGATCTTGCGTGGAGCCCCAGATCGAGGGAGATTATCAGTGGTCTTGTATGTCTTCCATTTCCTAATAATTGCTCCCACAGTTGATTTCTTCAAACCAAGCTGCATACCTATTGCAGATTCAGTCTTCCCAGCCTGGTGCAGGTCTATAATTTTGTTTCTGGTGTCCTTTGACAGCTCTTTGGTCTTGGCCATAGTGGAGTTTGGAGTGTGACTGTTTTAGGTTGTGGACAGGTGTCTTTTATACTGATAACAAGTTCAAACAGGTGCCATTAATACAGGTAATGAGTGGAGGACAGAGGAGCCTCTTAAAGAAGAAGTTACAGGTCTGTGAGAGCCAGAAATCTTGCTTGTTTGTAGGTGACCAAATACTTATTTTCCACCATAATTTGCAAATAAATTCATTAAAAATCCTACAATGTGATTTTTTGGATTTTTATCTCATCTTTTTAAGTGGGAGAACTTGCACAATTGGTGGCTGACTAAATACTTTTTTTCCCCACTGTAGGTCTTACTGGCTTCAAATTCAGGGGCTGTAATGACAGCCATTTAAAAATGTGTTAATCATGTGTACATTTATTTTCAAACATTCTGTCTTGTACTTATAATAAGTACAAATTCCTAATGTAGCATAACTTACCAAAGTTAACATGTTGACTGGCTATACGATGGAAAGAAAAAGAAAGACATTGTTCAGTTTGCATTGACTACATACTATTTCAAATGAATCAGAATGGCAAAATTACATTTCTTTCAAAATTATATGATCTAAAAAGCAATGTACTCACCCACAAGGGCTAGAGTCAGTGCTACGACAACCATTCTCATGGCCAGTGGGATGACAGGAACAACAGTCCGAGACAGCCTTTAAAAAAAATATGTTTGCTTACCATGCCTGTTTCATAAGTATATCATTAACAAAAATGGACAGCATGGCCAAGTTGATTTGTTATTTGGCTCGGATTGTAGAAATTAGATGAGATGTCAATCTGCCTTTCAGATGTCACCCTGCCTTTCGTGTTGAAAAGATCAATGTCCAACCTACATAAAAGGTGTCATTCACCTTTCCATTTACATGTTCATTTTATCTTAATAAATTGTTGACAATAACTATTTTTATGTCCTCACTTATTTTATTTTAATTGTTAGTTACAAAACTAACATAGGAGACGTTTTCAGCATATTTGCATGAATCTAAAATAATTATAATTCTGTCATTGTCAGATTGCTTACTCTTAACAGCATAACCCACATCTAAATGTATCACAGTATAATTGAATATTCTTTATTCCTAATGATATTATGTCATGAACAATTCTCAAGCATAACTACAGTGCCTTCAGAAAGTATTCACACCCCTTGAGTTTTTCTGTGTTACAGCCTGAATGTAAAATTGATTAAATTGTGATTTTTTTTGTCATTGGCCTACACACAATACCCCATAATGTCAAAGTGGAATTATTATTTTTTTGAAATGTATACAAATTAATTAAAAAAGAAAAGCTGAAATGTCATGAGTCAATAAGTATTCAACCCATTTGTTATGGCAAGCCTAAATATCTTCAGGAGTAAAAATGTGCTTAACAAGTTGCATGGACTCACTAATTTGTGTGTTTAACATATTTTTTTGAATGACTACCTCATCTCTGTACCCCACACATACAATTATCTTTAAGGTCCCTCAGTTGAGCAGTGAATTTCAAACACAGATTCAACCACAAAGACTATGAAGTATTTTTCATTGCCTCGCAAAGAAGGGCACCTATTGGTAGATGGGTAAAACAAAACAAAAAAGCAGAGATTGAATATGATTTTGAGCATTGTGAAGTTATTAATTACACTTTGGATGGTGTATCAATATACTGTCTCCTCTTGTGTGAATAAACAGGGTGTCTCAACCTGTCACTAATATGTCACTTTGCTCTGACCTGACCAACATTCAAACACATTTTTGTCAACTTGTCCTTGTAATTTAAATGGTTCCAAGGATTTCAATGGTCAAATTGGCTGCTCATTCTTGTAAAGGTCACATGAGGGACCAGTGTGGTTTCTTCTGTATTTTAATTGAGAATGTACAATTCCAAAGAAGTATATTATGTAAATTAGTTTGGTTCACAATCACATGAATGGACTTCATCCAAAGTGGATAATATCAAGCAAAATTACAAGAAACTCTAAAATAGCAATAATAGTTTGTATTAATAGTGAATACTCTTTGTATTGTAATAATAGTCTAAAGTAGGATACTTTGTAAGTATACTTTGTATAGGGATACATCATATATCAATATTATGAACATGTTATTTATAAAAAATATTTTTTTTGGCAAAATAAATCACACATGGTAGGGATATTTCAAGATAAATAAATAGTCCAAATATAGCTTTTAAGCAAAAAACTTTAATGGAAATCCAGAAACACGTACCAGATACAACTGAACCAAACTTTGTTTAAGATGAGACGTTAACCACTCTAGCAGTGCATTGGTCAGCTGGGCAGAAACCCTCACAGATCACAGATTCCACCAAGTCCGGCATTTTCCCAGGGAAATGTATATGCTGTTCTCTTCTGACTGGACTCCCTGCAAAAGACAACCAAAACCATTTTGACTGAACAAGCGGCCCATACTATTGTCTCCAGTAGGGGGAGGCATAACCTTAACTTAAGCTACAGGTGTGAGAGACTGCCATGAGTTACAGAAATTCAAGGGAAGCTTCATAGGTTTTCATTTCAATTCAATGCTAAGAGTTGTCCTTGAAGAAGTAGCAACTACAATAAAATAGATGCCCTTCTCCAATGGAAGTCCAACTGAAGATAGAACAATCACCCTAGGCAGGGGGGGCGTGGAACTCAGTCGGGATTTAAACTTACTCTTGAAAGTTGTAATAGTAGAACGCAAAACGTGCAATTTCGACATTTGGTAGTGCATCATCAGTTTTCATATTTACATTTACATTTCAGTCATTTAGCAGACGCTCTTATCCAGAGCGACTTACAGTTAGTGAGTGCATACATTATTTTTTTCATACTGGCCCCCCATGGGAATCGAACCCACAACCATAGCCGAACCCACAACCCTGGCATTGCAAACGCCATCCCTGCCAGCCAAACCCTCCCCTACCTTGGACGACGCTGGGCCAATTGTGCGCCGCCCCATGTCTAATAAAAAAGTCATTGCAGACCTTAGAGCTCTTTATAACTTGTCAGAAATGTCCAGATCAACTAGCCCATGTTAGCTAACGTTTTTTGTTTTGTTGTAATGTTTGAGTCACTCAGATATCACGTGAACACACATAAGACATGGCAAAATGTGTAAAATTACAGGAAATTAGCTTTATAAATGGCAGGAAATGTATTCACCCCATGGCAAAATGTATAGAATTGCAGGAAATAAGCTTTAAACCTGCAAAATGTTCTCTCTGCCAACAAGAGAGGTGTGAACAGTTTGTGTCATGGACAGTGCTTGTGCCCATAGAAATAGACGTGGCGCGCAAGGTGGGCGTGGGATGTGCCCCAATGATGAAAGGGGGGCATGAGTGAAAAGGTACAGCTTTAGACCACTGAGCTGTTGCTCCAGCCTGCAGCGATGCTAAGGTCTTTCAGATAATGCTCTGTCTGGACACTGGCTCCTTAACAATCTATGCAAAGATGACAACTCTGTACTTGCTCAAATGCGTAAAAGTGTCAACGTAATGTTCAGTTATTTAACTAAATGTTGCCACAACACATATACCTACCATACTGAGAATGAGAAATCAGATGTAGTGGTCTCTTACCAACTTTAAAACCTTTAGAATATTACTTGAGGATAATGTGATATTCTTCATCATTTCTACTTAACATCGCATCGTTACTGAAATCCTTATTTGATGGCAACTATTTGGTCTATGTCTCTCTCCTGCTGGAGGACATAGCAGCTAGTGTGATATGTCCCTGAAATGTCTGTCTACAAAGCAAAAGGAGAGAAACAGAATGAAAGGGCATAGTCATGTGAATTCATAATCATTGTTGTTTCTAACAAGCATTTCAGCTGGACTGAAAAATTAAGGCATTAAGGTTAAACTCTGACCCCCTGCAGCTGGTAATGCTGTGGGTGGTTTTCATTGTCACCTGGAGCAAGGCCAATGTTAGCCAGTGTGTGTCAGACATCCCAGAGGGTAGGAACAATCAGCCCACTCGCCCGGGCTAAAACCAAAATTTGACTGCTAGACAAAACTAAGGCCTCTGTGCTCTGAGAAGCTTTGCCACAGGAACAAAAGGATATTCTGTCCAGACTCCATTTTGCTCTTAGATATTTGGACTCACCAGCTGAAACCAAGGGTTATATTAAACTTTTTTCATTTTAGACAAAACATGTTCAAAATAATGTGATATGTTCTAATGTGAGTGGAGGACGATGATGCTTTGGCTGACCTTCAGTACATGGGCTCTGGGGGATACCAAAGGGGTTTCTACACCTAAGGTTAATATTCACTCCAGCTCTAATGGGTCCACCAGATAGTAGCATAGGCCTACAATCGTACTTACATGACATTTTAGACTAAGCTAAATGTGGAATTGTTTTAAGATGGACATATCAAGGATCATTTAGATAATTGATTTGGAATTTTAGGACCCCTTTAGATATAAATAATAATAATATACAGTACCAGTCAAAAGTTTGGACACACCTACTCATTCAAGGATTTTTCTTTATTTTTACTATTTTCTACATTGTAGAATATATTGTGTTATTTAATAGTTTTGATGACTTCACTATTATTCTACAATGTAGAAAATAGTAAAAATAAAGAAAAACCCTTGAATGAGTAGGTGTTCTAAAGCCTTTGACTGGTGGTGTATATATGTATAAATTATTTGATTAAACATTGAATTTGGCCTTACTGCTATTAGCCCATAGAAACACATCGGATAACAGATTCATACATGGAATAAGAGATGATCAAAAATAAGTTTGTTTTGAAGTGTCTGCCCTATATCTGAGAGACATATACAGTGAGGGAAAAAAGTATTTGATCCCCTGCTGATTTTGTACGTTTGCACACTGACAACAAAATGATCAGTCTATAATTTTAATGGTAGGTTTATTTGAACAGTGAGAGACAGAATAACAACAACAAAAATCCAGAAAAACGCATGTCAAAAATGTTATAAATTGATTTGCATTTTAATGAGGGAAATAAGTATTTGACCCCCTCTCAATTAGAAAGATTTCTGGCTCCCAGGTGTCTTTTATACAGATAACGAGCTGAGATTAGGAGCACACTCTTAAAGGGAGTGCTCCTAATCTCAGTTTGTTACCTGTATAAAAGACACCTGTCCACAGAAGCAATCAATCAATCAGATTCCAAACTCTCCACCATGGCCAAGACCAAAGAGCTCTCCAAGGATGTCAGGGACAATATTGTAGACCTACACAAGGCTGGAATGGGCTACAAGGCCATCACCAAGCAGCTTGGTGAGAAGGTGACAACAGTTGGTGCGATTATTAGCAAATGGAAGAAACACAAAATAACTGTCAATCTCCCTCGGCCTGGGGCTCCATGCAAGATCTCACCTCGTGGAGTTGCAATGATCATGAGAACGGTGAGGAATCAGCCCAGAACTACACAGAAGGATCTTGTCAATGATCTCAAGGCAGCTGGGACCATAGTCACCAAGAAAACAATTGGTAACACACTACGCCGTGAAGGACTGAAATCCTGCAGCGCCCGCAAGGTCCCCCTGCTCAAGAAAGCACATATACAGGCCCATCTGAAGTTTGCCAATGAACATCTGAATGATTCAGAGGAGAACTGGGTGAAAGTATTGTGGTCAGATGAGACCAAAATCGAGCTCTTTGGCATTACTCAACTCGCCGTGTTTGGAGGAGGAGGAATGCTGCCTATGACCCCAAGAACACCATCCCCACCGTCAAACATGGAGGTGGAAACATTATGCTTTGGGGGTGTTTTTCTGCTAAGGGGACATGACAACTTCACCGCATCAAAGGGACGATGGATGGGGCCTTGTACCGTCAAATCTTGGGTGAGAACCTCCTTCCCTTAGCCAATTGTTTACAGACAGATTATTTCACTTATAATTCACTGTATCACAATTCCAGTGGGTCAGAAGTGTACATACACTAAGTTGACTGTGCCTTTAAACAGCTTGGAAAATTCCAGAAAATGATGTCATGGCTTTAGAAGCTTCTGATAGGCTAATTGACATCGTTTGAGTTAATTGAAGGTGTGCCTGTGGATGTATTTCAAGGCCTACCTTCAAACTCAGTACCTCTTTGCTTGACATCATGGGAAAATCAAAAGAAATCAGCCAAGACCTCAGAAAAAAATGGTAGACCTCCACAAGTCTGGTTCATCCTTGGGAGCAATTTCCAAACGCCTGAAGGTACCACGTTCATCTGTATAAACAATAGTACGCAAGTATAAACACCATGGGACCACGCAGCCGTCATACCGCTCAGAAAGGAGACGCGTTCTGTCTCCTAGAGATGAACGTACTTTGCTGTGAAAAGGCAAATCAATCCCAGAACAACAGCAAAGGACCTTGTGAAGATGCTGGAGGAAACAGGTACAAAAGTATCTATATCCAAAGTAAAACGAGTCCTATATCGACATAACCTGAAAGGCCGCTCAGCAAGGAAGAAGCCACTGCTCCAAAACCGCCATAAAAAAGGCAGACAAAGATCATACTTTTTGGGGACAAAGATCGTACTTTTTGGAGAAATATCATTTGGTCTGATGAAACAAAAATTGAGATGTTTGGCCATAATGACCATCGTTATGTTTGGAGGAAAAGGGGGGTGGCTTGCAAGCCGAAGAACACCATCCCAACCGTGAAGCACGGGGGTGGCAGCATCATGCTGTGGGGGTGCTTTGTTGCAGGAGTGACTGGTGCACTTCACAAAATAGATGGCATCATGAGGAAGGAAAATTATGTGGATATATTGAAGCAACATCTCAAGACATCAGTCAGGAAGTTAATGCTTGGTCGCAAATGGGTCTTCCAAAAGGACAATGACCCCAAGCATTCTTCCAAAGTTGTGGCAAAAATGGCTTAAGGACAACAAAGTCAAGGTATTGGAGTGGCCATCACAAAGCCCTGACCTCAATCCTATAGAACATTTGTGGGCAGAACTGAAAAAGCGTGTGCGAGCAAGGAGGCCTACGAATGGGCCAGAATTCACCCAACTTGTTGTGGGAAGCTTATGGAAGGCTACCCGAAACTTTTGACCCAAGTTAAATCCTTTAAAGCCAATGCTACCAAATACTAATTGAGTGTATTTAAACTTCTGACCCACTGGGAATGTGATGAAAGAAATAAAAGCTGAAATAAATCATTCTCTCTACTATTATTCTGACATTTCACATTCTTAAAATAAAGTGGTGATCCTAACTGACCTAAAACAGGGAATTTTTACTAGGATTACATGTCAGTAATTGTGAAAAGCTGAGTTTAAATGTATTTGGCTAAGGTGTATGTAAACTTCCGACTTCAACTGTATGTGTATATATATATATATATATATATATATATACATATATATTGACACATATTTAACCCCTTTTTTAGGATCTAAACTACTTCCATTCTTTTTTTAAACTATTCAGTGGTCTAAAGCTCTCCCTCTCACACTGTCTCTCTCTCCGTTCTTTTCTTTATTTCTTTTTCTCAACTATACACATACTCTCTCCCTAAAAAAATCACCTCGTAGGGGTTTCCATAATAAATGTTGTGGTAGTTACATGCCTCTCATTTCACACACACACACACGCACGCACGCACACACACAGATTGTTTTCAGTTCATGGTGTGCAAATGTATGTCAGACTGATGGATAATCAGACAGGATAGAGCACACAAAAATACGTTGATGTACAGTATATGTTCATAGATAGGTCAGATTATAACCATAAAGGCTATTAATACAAAAAACTATTTTTAAAGTGAAATATTAGCTTTTGTCTGAAGCCGAAAAACACAGGAAATTCCAAAGCTAATTTGACCTATGCACTAACAAGGCTTTTCAGCATAAGCAGCTTGACTACTGCTAGAGTACTGTAGCTTTATTGATCTACTGTACTTCAAAAACAGATGTACTCACATTGGATGGGTTGATTAGGATTCAAACAATGTCTCAAACCAACCTAATACTCTTAGAGTAGGTTTGCCCCATTAATGTACTTAGTAATGTAAACTTGTTTTTTCATGAAAGACACACATGCAATCTGCCATCTGCCAATCTGCCATATGCCCTGCGCAGTTCATCCATAGACATGTCCCACGTACTGTTTCCTTTTCTGTGCGCATGAGCAACAGTACAATATCTGATGTGCTGCAACATCTGCATATCAAATAAACTCGTCACTCTTTTCTATCCAAACCGTGCCATCCCTCCCAGACTCCTGTCTCACCGTGGCAGTTGGAATCACCGTCTCAGTTGGCTCCATTCTGGTTTTTCTGTGGCGAGGCTCAGGCATCAGATGCAAAGGCTCGAAGTCAACATTAGAATCAAATGGAGACTCTTCATCAGCAAAGGCGATTTCAAGCTCAATATCCAATCCTCCATCTGACTCCAACTCATCCAAATTCTGCAGCATTTGCAATGTATGCATTGTATGTTGTACTCAGTGTCTGATTTGACTCTCCGAGGGGAAATTATACAATTTCCAGCCATTCATAATAAAATAATTAGACCACCCACAATTCTTCATCATTCAATCACCCTCCTCACCCTCCTCATCATTCAGTTCATTGAAGTCACATGCACCATTATCAGTTTCTATTGTCAACTCATCCATTTGATGACAGAATAGCTTATTTAAATGTTAAGTTTATTATGTTACAAGTTTTTGCTTAGTAGCCAGAGCAATGCTGCACTCTTAGAAGAAAAGTTTCTATCTAGAATGTTAAAGGGTTCTTTAGCTGTCCCCATAAGAGAACCCTTTTTGGTTCCAGATGCAACCCTTTTTGGTTCCAGGTAAAACCCCTTTGAGTTCCATGTAGAACCCTCTGTAGAAAGGGTTCTACATGGAACCCGAAGTTTTTTTAAAACGTGGAACCAAAAAAGGTTCCGTCTGGAACCAAAAAGGGTTCTCCTATGGTGAGCCTTTTGAAACCTTTTCTTTTCCTCCATCCCCCCAAGAGTGTTCTGCGCGAGTGGTCATGCGCTGAAGCATGGACAGCATGGATATTCTTGAAAAAGGTGACATTTGGAAATAGAGCTGCATCTCTTGAATTTTGAGAGTTATTTGACAAAGTTAAGTGTCATAGAAACTGCAGAATATGCTCTTTCTGATACCTCTGTAGCTCAGCTGGTAGAGCACGGCGCTTGTAACGCCAAGGTAGTGGGTTCGATCCCCGGGACCACCCATACACAAAAATGTATGCACGCATGACTGTAAGTCGCTTTGGATAAAAGCGTATGCTAAATGGCATATTATTATTATTATTATTATTATTATTATTATTATTATTATTATATAGAAATCAAAATGTTTTACTTGCATGTGACTCTGAAGGAGGATTTTATAAAGTGATGCTCCTTTCCCTGCATCTCATCAGATTACTGTCCATTTAATCTTGTCTATAGGCTAACTCTTATTATGTGTGAAATTAGTTTCGGTACAGTTTATGTGTAGTTTCGATGGGCCGGCTATGCAGGCTGACGGGCATCGTTTGTGTCCCGCTCATCAACTTGGATAGAGTCAAGGATATGTTTTGCATTATTCTAAAGGCCTACTGCAACACGTAGCATGTTTTCGTTTCCCTTAAAATAGATTTGATTAGTAAAAGAGTTACAGTAAATAAAACAGTCCTCTAACAACTTATTTTTACTAAGTAAAACGTAAAAGAGAATGGTATCAACCCGCAAGGTGCGCCTTCAAATTATTAACAGGAGCGCCAACGCTGATAAATAGGCATAACACAAACTCATCATTACACTACTGTTGTTCTAAATTAAATAACTTGCACAATTATCGCCCATTCCAAACATTTCTCATTCATTCAGTGGGCTGGCATCATTTGCTTCCCTAAATAGAGTTAAGGATATGTTTTGCATTATTCTAAAGGCCTATTGCAAAATGTAGCATATTTTCGTTTCCCTTACAATACATTTGATTAGTAATAGAGTTAAAGCAAATAAAACAGTCCCATAATGGCTTATTTTTACAAAGTAAAACATAAAAGAGAATGGTATCAACCAGCAAGGTCAAATTATTTGCTGCTGATAAATAGGCATAACACAAACTCATTACACAATTGTATTTCAAAATTAAATCCACCTCTTCACCCTCCTAATCATTCAGTTAGACCTAATTTAAATTAATTTGTGAAGTAAGGTGCACAATTATTGCCCATTCATCCATTTGTCATTCATTCAGTGTGGAGAGAGAGACGGATTAGCGCCTGGCTGGGTAACAACGTCCTACAGCACATTGTCTTGGTGGGAATAGGTGTGAAAACAACGGGTAAAAAGCCTCTAAATACTTTCCTGCTTGTGATTTAAAATATCTGACCAATTAGCAGTGTTAAATACAAACATTTAGGAAAAGTCAGGGAAGGAGCAGGGTGTCCTTCTTTGCGAGGCATTGGAAGACCTCCCTGGTCTTTGTGGTTGAATCTGTGTTTGAAATTCACTGCACAACTGAGGGACCTTACAGATAATTGTATGTGTGGGGTACAGAGATGAGGTAGTCATTCAAAAGTCATGGTAAACACTATTATTGGACAGAGAGTGAGTCCATGCAACTTATTATGTGACTTGTTCAGCAAATGTTTACTCCTGAACTTATTCATGCTTGCCATAACAAAGGGGTTGAATACTTATTCTCAAGACATTTCAGCTTTTAATTTTTAACTAATTTGTAAACATTTGTAAAAACATAATTCCACTTTGACATTATGGGGTATTGTTGCCAGTGACACACAATCTCAATTTAATCCATTTTAAATGTAAGATGTAATACAAGAAAATGTGGAAAAAGTCAAGGGGTGATGTGCTAGCCTGTACCAACCAAGTGATCATGACAGGATTTGCTAATCTGAGAGCTATTCCCAAAGTTTCACAGCATCAAACATCGACAACACCAAACATATCTGCTGTTTACTTATTTCACTCACCTCGACATCATCGCTTTTCAAAGTGCAAGGACGTGTCCGAATTCGTATCACCAACCAACATTGATACAGCCTCTTCCACAGGGAAAAGTCGTGGCCACATCGGCGGCATCATTTTGAGTAATGACAGCATACCCTGTTTCCGGTTTCTGGTTGATGACAACCGCCACACGAATATGACAACAGGTTGTTAGCGATTTAATTTTGCGATATTGACACAGATATTATTGTTAGAAAAACAAGACCGTTCGCGGCCGCTATAGTAATTTAAAGAAAGGCAGTCGACGGCCGCTATGGGTTCTAAATGGCTAACAGTAACAAGGCCTGCCTATGATTTTAGATTAATCAGATAATTCATTTTGAGGTAATGAGTTTAATTGTTTGACAACATTCAGCTCTGTGAATTAAACTATTTGTGTTACATGTACCCAGTGCAATTTTAGGGTTCCCAAAATGATAGTCAATCCAATTATCCAAAAAGACACTTGTATATATTGAAACAACAATAATTAATACATATAATACATTGAATAATGAAATTAATTGGAGGAATGTTTACATGTGATCTATTGTCTATACATGTTTTTTTGCCAATTAAAATGCATATATCACATTGAATGTTCTATTGAAACTTTTTATTTTCCAAACCAGGGACAAGTTTGTAAATCACTGGGGTTAAGTTGTTCTGAATCATGCCTGTTGTGGGGTTTGTGAGAACTGCCATTTCGAGCATTGGTCGCATTGCTTAATATATACACTATATATACAACAGTATGTGGACACCCCTTTTAAATGAGTGGATTTGGCTATTTCAGTCACACCGTTGCTGACAAGTGTATAAAATCGAGCACACAGCCATGCAATCTCCATAGACAAACATTGGCAGTTGAATGGCCATACTAAAGAGCTCAGTGACTTTCAACATGGCACCGTCGTAGGAGGTCACCTTTCTAACAAGTCAGTTTGTCAAATTTCTGCCGTGCTAGAGCTGCCCCGGTCAACTGTAAGTGCTGTTATTGTGAAGTGGAAACGTCTAGGAGCAACAACGGCTCAGTCGTGAAGTGGTAGGCCACACAAGCTCACAGAACGGGACCGCCGAGTGCTGAAGCGCGTAACGCGTAAAAATCGTCTGTCCTCAGTTGCAACACTCACTACCGAGTTCCAAACTGCCTCTGGAAGCAATATCAGCACAATAACTGTTCATATAACACGAGAGGTCATATTTAGAGAACTCTCGGCTGACAGAAACCACAATATGAATTAGCTAATAGCAATTACTATTTATAATTCATCACATCATGGGTGAGCTCACCATTGATCAAAATAATTGAGTGAAACACTTTCTAGTAATCAAAAGTAATCCGACGATGGGTAGTTTGTTTTCGCTTCAACCAAAGATAATAAGAGCAGACAAGATGAGTTTGGTCTGTTTGCAGTATGCATGTTGAAGGGGGTGTGTCATCTAGGATCATTCACTTCCCTTCATTCACTTCCTGGAAGATGAGAGAACAATTCCTTCACCTCAATATAACATATTTGGTGTGACAGATGTTTATGTGACACCCAGAATGCATTGTATAATGTCAACAAACATGGCGCAACACATAGCTGGCAAATAGCTTATCATTAGCTCATTATAATCAGTACAACCTTCAAAAAAGTATTTTACACACATCATAGGTGTCCATTACAATCTATGCAATAATCGGAATGGATTAGCTGTCACCAGTGCTTAAAAACATGTGAATAAAACTATAAATGCAAGTCAGAAAATGTACCAGTTCGTGCAAGACATCTACTTTGTGCATGAAACAAGTATTTTTTCCAACAGTTGTTTACAGACCGATTATTTCACTTATAATTCACTGTATCACAATTCCAGTAGGTCAGAAGTTTACATACACTAAGTTGACTGTGCCTTTAAACAGCTTGAAAAATTCCAGAAAATGATGTCATGGCTTTAGAAGCTTCTGATAGGCTAATTGACATCATTTCAGTCAATTGGAGGTATACCTGTGGATGTATTTCAAGGCCTACCTTCAAACTCAGTCATTCTTTGCTTGACATAATGGGAAAATGAAAATAAATCAGCCAAGACCTCAGGAAAAAAAACTGAAGACCTCCACAAGTCTGGTTCATCCTTGGGAGCAATTTACAAATGCCTGAAGGTACCACGTTAATCTGTACAAACAATAGTACGCAAGTATAAACACCATGGGACCACGCAGCCGTCATACCGCTCAGGAAGGAGACGCGTTCTGTCTCCTAGACAAGAACGTACTTTAGTGCAAAAAGTGCAAATCAATCCCAGAACAACAGCAAAGGACCTTATGAAGATGCTGGATGAAACTAAATATATATATCCACAGTAAAACAAGTCCTATATCGACATAACCTGAAAGGCTGCTCAGCAATGATGAAGACACTGCTCCAAAACCGCCATAAAAAAGCCACACTATGGTTTGCAACTGCACATGGGGACAAAGATCATACTTTTTGGAGAACTGTCCTCTGGTCTGATGAAACAAATATAGAACTGTTTGGCCATAATGACTATTGTTATGTTTGGAGGAAAAAGGGGGTTGCTTGCAAGCCAAAGAACACCATCCCAACCGTGAAGCACGGGGGTGGCAGCATCATGCTGTGGGGGTGCTTTGCTGCAGGAGGGACTGGTGCACTTCACAAAATAGATGGCATCATGAGGAAGGAAAATTATGTGGATACATTGAAGCAACATCTCAAGACATCAGTCAGGAAGTTAAAGCTTGGTCGCAAATGGGTCTTCCAAATGGACATTGACCCCAAGCATTCTTCCAATATTGTGGCAAAATGGCTTAAGGACAACAAAGTCAAGTTATTGGAGTGGCCATCACAAAGCCTTGATCTCAATCCTATAGAAATGTTATTGGCAGAACTGAAAAAGCGTGTGCGAGCAAGGAGGCCTACAAACCTGACTCAGTTAATCGATAATTTCAACAAGCATTTTGCTACGGCTGGCCATGCTTTCCACCTGGATACCACTACCCCGGCCACCAGCTCTGCACCCTTCGCTGCAACTTGCCCATGCCCCCCACATTAAGAATCTCCAATCCAAAGTTAAATCTAGAATCGGCTTCCTATTTTGCAACAAAGCCTCCTTCACTCATGCTGCCAAACATGCCCTTGTAAAACTGACTATCCTACCGATCCTTGACTTCGGCGATGTCATTTACAAAATAGCCTCCAACACTCTACTCAGCAAATTGGATGTAGTCTATCACAGTGCCATCCGTTTTGTCACCAAAGCCCCATATACTACCCACCACTGTGACTTGTACGCTCTTGTTGGCTTGTCCTCACTACATATTCGTTGCCAAACCCACTGGCTCCAGGCCATCTATATATCACTGCTAGGCAAATCTCCGCCTTATCTTAGCTCATTGATCACCATAGCAACACCCACCTGTAGTGTGCGCTCCAGCAGGTATATCTCACTGGTCATCCCCAAAGCCAACACCTCCTTTGGCCGCCATTCCTTCCAGTTCTCTGCTGCCAATGACTGGAACGAATTGCAAAAATCTTTTACCCCATATGTAACTCTGTGTTGTTGTTTTTATCGCACTGCTTTGCTTTATCTTGGCCAGGTCGCAGTTGTAAATGAGAACTTGTTCTCAACTGGCTTACCTGGTTAAATAAAGGTGAACATTTTAAAATTAAAATAAAAAGTTACACCAGCTCTGTCAGGAGGAATGGGCCAAAATTCACCCAACTTATTGTGGGACGCTTGTGGAAGGCTACCCGAAACGTTTGACCCAAGTTAAACAATTTAAAGGCAATGCTACCAAATACTAATTGAGTGTATGTTAACTTCTGACCCAATGGGAATGTGATTAAATAAATAAAAGCTGAAATAAATCATTCTCTCTACTATTATTCTGACTTTTTATATTCTTAAAATAAAGTGGTGATCCTAACTGACCTAAGACAGGACATTTTTATTAGGATTAAATGTCAGGAATTGTGAAAAACTGAGTTTAAATGTATTTGGCTAAGGTGTATGTAAACTTCCGACTTCAACTGTAGATAAGGCCGGACAAAGTTGAATTACTGTTTAACGGATGCCCCGCCTTACTTTTCTCCACACCCTGCAAAATAAATTCCCCAAAATCAGATGTGTTATTTTTTGGGCAATATATTTGTTTATAATGCACTGTCCGCTCTCCCTTGAGGTTTTCCCAAGATGATGCGGAAGAAACCAAACAGCCTCAGATCACGCGGTCAGATCATGTTCAAGCCTCGGATTGGACAGTGAAACACACGCCCGCACCTGCAGGCGACGTAAGATGTTAGGGGGCCGTAAGATGTTTAATTTCTCTCTCATGCCGTCATGGCTGAGGCCAGCGCAAATTCCTACTATTTATGTGTCCAGGTTAAACGTGTGACGTCCCTCATTATAAACAAACAGTTGGTTAAATTCATGGTTAATGCATAATTTTCAGATCTATTAGAAGCGATTAATAGACAAAACAACAATGCCATTGAACCAATTGACTGGCCAGAGATTTGGGCATTCATAAGCAAAGACCCAGTGCAAGCTGATAGTATTTTGGACAACCGAATTGAAGTCAAAATGATTGATGAAATCGAAGTCTGTCAGGTGATTTGCAATTTTACCGGTACTACCAGTAGTAATTGGCCAACCGATAACACCAAGACGGAATGCGTTTGAAGTAATGATGCGCCGCCGAGAACAGCTAGTATGTCCAGCAAAGTACATCGCCAGTGGCACGCACACACTTTGTGAAGATCAGCAGCTCCACAATGATGTGATCGACTGTCTACAAGGTGGGGGCTTTTCATGGCAGCCAGACAAGACAATCGAAGGAGGATGCGGTGAGCAAAGTTACTGGGCTCGAATTTAGTCAAGCTTGTTCTATATAGATTGATTGATGATAGGCTATAGTCTATGGCTGGATTTATGTATTTTTTCCAATTCTACATTAATTTGGCAGACCTAACTTGATTGACCCTCTTTCTACAAGGTCTAGTCTATGAGAGGCCTAATCATATTTGTATGAATATTTTGTTAACGCCTATAGGCTAAAGAGATGCATTCAGGTAATGAACTCATTATTATACATCAACATTTTATTTTAATTTGATTACAAATATTTATTGTCAATCATTTAAAAAAAATAGTCTACTCTGTTACCCTATACATAATATTAAATTACGAGATTGGATTGCACTTTTTCCAGTGTTACATTCATTTGACCCAATTCGAATGATTGTCCTTTATTAACAATAGCACATTTTTCCTAGAAAGGGTAGTCTATGATAGGCCTTTATATTTGTAATGTCTTAATTTGTTAAAGCCTTGTTAGGCTATACAATTAAGTAGACTGATGAACTGATAATACATTCATACATTACTTTTTTTCCCAATAATTTTTGAATATGATAGAATATTGCATTATATTATACATCCTATGTGAATAATGTTCATGAATGTTAATTTGTGTATTAATAATAATAATCTGATAATGAGGCTGAAATGTAATATTTCTCCTATTTTTCATGTCCATATAGCCTCAACATTTGTTACCCGATTATCAAAAGCACTCTGGTATATGGACCCCCATCTAGAGAAGTTCAAAGAGAGAGGCTTAGCCATACCAGACAGATTCCTGCAATTACCACAAGGCCTTGGATCCTACAACAGATACCAGGAAACATGATACAAGGCACCAAAACTAAGTCAAGATCAGCTTCGGGATCATTGCAGTCAGCTCTCTATCGCAATATCCCAGCCCTGGGGACACCGGAATCACTTCACAGGTATTTTAATGAATGTATTGTGTCATTTTTCTATATCAGTTAAGTTTGTGGCACACTACTACTTATTGTAGATTCATGTCAAACATACTGTGTCTGATATTGTAAAATGTCACAATTTTTTCAGGAAATGTAAAACGTTTATTTTCAAAAGAAAGTGTAAGATTTATGTTTTAAACCTCTCAACTAAAACTGCCTGTGTTCCTTGTTCACATTAGATCTCAGAGAAGATGTGGTGTGTCTAACAGAGTCCATAGCAGCTTATGCATCCCACTTGGAGAAGGTGAATCAAGCAATGACCAGACGTCACCAACAGCCCACTCCTCAATGAACACCAGAGTCTGATGTTTTATGCTACACTGTGAGAGCATCATGCGGACCGGTCAACCCCCAGAACATCACTCTGTTACAAGCTTTGGAGAAAGTGCCCCAATACCACCCCCTCTATCTACTGGACTTTGCTCCTGAAGATATATTCCAGAGAAGGACATGGATTGACAACTTGAAACTTCCATTGACTTTCACTTTGTACAAGTACGCCTGTGGTATCTACCTAGGCAGACTGACATTCATATAGAAGGTATCCTCACATAGCAATGGCATTTATGAGACCAGGCAAGTTTCTGTCATCTTCACACTGCAAAAATAAATACCAACATACCACACTAGAGCAAAAAGCATTCCTGAACAAATACACACATGCTGCCAAAGTGAACAGCTACTTCCTGAGAGAAATGTATCAGTTTCTGACAGATAATAATAATAATAATATGCCATTTAGCAGACGCTTTTATCCAAAGCGACTTACAGTCATGCGTGCATACATTTTTTGTGTATGGGTGGTCCCGGGGATCGAACCCACTACCTTGGCGTTACAAGCGCCGTGCTCTACCAGCTGAGCTACAGAGGACCAAGAGTTCAGCAAACGATGATGAACAGGGCCTACTTGATGAGAGAGTATCCTTGTTCCTCCTTGATGGTGATGACCCAGACCTGGTCATGGATTTAAGGAAGCTGAATGGCAAACCACAATCCTCATTCCAGCCCTTTTGGGATGAAGTACATAAGTATTTTAACAAATGCACAGCTCAGGTCAACGATCATAGACATGGAGAGTACTTGTACTTACCTTTTGCTATATCAGTTGAAGACGTGCTTGACACAGTGGAACCCTAAATACCGCTGTAGTTGCTTGAAGGATGAGGGCTGGGTCCATCTGTAGGTCCCCCTGGGTGACGATGAACCCCAGGAAGGAGACTGTCTCTGTGTGGAACACGCACTTCTCTGCCTTGACGTAGAGCTGGTGACGGAGAAGGCATTGGAGGACCTGCAGAATGTGCTGCTGGTGTTCACTCATGTCCTTTGAGAATATTAGGATGTCATCCAAATACACAAAGACACTGTAGTCGAGGAGGTCCCAGAGCACGTCATTGACCAATGCCTGTAAAACCGCAGGCGCGTTGGCTAGACCGAACGGCAAGACTTGGTACTCGTAATGCCCACTGGGTTTGTTAAACGCCGTCTCCCGCTCGTCCCCCTCCCGAATCCTCAACAAGTTGTAGGCATTGCGTAAGTCCAGCTTGGTGAAGACCCGGGCTCCCTGCAATGACTCGAATGCCGTCGTCATCAGGAGGAGTGGGTAGCGGTTCTTAACCGTGATGTCGTTGAGCGCCTGGTAATCAATGAACGGCCGCTGCCCACCGTCCTTTTTCCCACAAAGAAGAAGGGTGAGGTAGAGGGATGGATGTGATCCTCGACGAGTGCCTCGTTGATATACTCCGTCATGGCCAGCGTCTACGGCTGGGACAAGGAAAACAATGTCCCTCGTGTGGGCAAGGCGCCCGGAAGGAGATCGAGAGTCGTATGGCCTGTGAGGAGGTAGGCCCTTGGCACACCTCTTCCTAAACACCTCCCACAGATCCCAAATGTCCCGGTGAACAGCTGCCAGGTTTGGGCCGGTGACGGAGTCTGTAGCCGCCGTCCTCCCGGTTGCAACTGCCGCTTGGGCGGTAGGCAGTTCGGAGTGCGGGACCTGGGGAAGAGGTGAGGACTGGTAGGTGGTCTGGGATGGTGGTTTGGGCTGATGAGTGGTCGGTGGAGACCGGAACAGGATGGGGCAGAGCCTCCCTCCAGGATGAGCTGCCCTGTGGACCAGTCTTCCCGAGGTTTGTGGGCGACCAGCCAGGGGTGCCAGAGGATGAGGGGACACTCCGGAGAGTCCACAATGAAAAACTGGATATCCTCCCATAGCCCCCCCCGCCACCTGGACACACACGGGGACAGTGCGCCGGGTGATGAAGCCCGACCCCAATGGCCGGCTGTCCAGGCCCATGACCAGAACCGGCTCGGAGAGGGAGAGTAACGGAATGCTCCACCCTTGTCCCAGCCCCACATCCATCAGGCTTCCTGCGGCCCCAGAATCCACCAGTGCATGTGCCTGACGCACATCACGGGCCCACTGAACCCTGACAGTGAGAAAAGTCCAGGAGTCTCTGGAGTTGGGGTTTCGGTTCGCTAGCACCCGTCCTGATACTAGTGAGCCCTCCCGTTTCCCGGCTTCTCAGGAAATGAGTCGCAGTGGTGACCTGCCTGGCCGCAGTACAGGCAACGTCCCTGGAGCAGACGCCTCTGCCTTTCCATCCTGGACAAGTGCTACGGCCCCAGCTGCATAGCCTCTTCCTGAGGCGTCTCCTCCCTGAATCGGCGGAAAGCCTGCGGGTTGATAGGGGGACGCGGAGGCGAGCCTTGCGTCATCCCTCTCTCATGCGCCCTCTCACGACGCCGATTGTCTACCCGCACAGAGAGTTCGACGAGGCCGTCCAGTCGCTCAGGCAGCTCCCTGAAGGAGATTTCATCCTTCATCCCCTCCGATAGCCCCTGCGCATAAAGGTCGACCAGGACGGCCTCCTCCCATCCTACCTCTCGAGCCCGAGTCCGGAACGACACAGAGTAGTCCGCCACCGAACGGTCACCCTGCCGACAGGCCATGAGCTGCCTCCCGGCCTCGTGCCCCAACACCACCTGAGAGGTGTTGAACACCTTGCGTAGCTCCTGGGTGAGTTGGTAGGAGTCAGAGCATGCCGGAGTTTGGCTCTCCCACTCCGCGGTAGCCCAGGAAAGGGCCCGACCCGTCAACAGAGTGATGATGTAGGCCACCCGGCCCTGCTCCGTCAGGAAGGAGGAGGGTTGTACCAGGGAACACTGGTTGAGGAATTTCCTGCAGCCCTCTGGACTTCCGTTATACATCTCCGGAGGTGGTAGGCGGGGTGCCCGCGATGTCGCTGCCGGGGCTGGTTGGGTGTCCACCCGGCTCTGCACGGCGATTGTCAGCTGACGGAGATTCTCAATGATCTGCTGCAGGCTGCGGTCGTGTTGGTTAAGCATAGCTCCCTGTGTTGCTAATGCGCTCCGATACTGTGCTGCCTCCGCTGGGTCCATATTGGCTCAGTTTTCTCTAAGGGTTGGTGTGAGGTGTGACCCAGGTGCGGTGCAGGATATACAGTAGGCAGTAGGCATAGATGGTGAAACAAGGATCTTTACTGGTTGTCCCGAAGCCAGAATACAAAATAACAGACTTATCACGATAAAACAAAAGGCGGAGCAAATAAGTCTCCAAAAACCTGCTGGCCAAAATACAAAATACTACCTACGACTGAAACAAATAACGAAACAGGGAGAACACTTCTCAAGTACCTGTACATAGGTCTCCGATCAGACACTTAGTAGTACTGCTGGACATAGAGAAACTAACAGAGAAAACGGAGCAAGGGAACACAGGGAGGTGAGGGCATAAATACACAGATGAACAGGTAGACACAGGTGACACCAATAGGATACTGATTAGTCCAGACTGTGAGTGAGGAGGTGCCTAAGGTTGTCGGAGGATGACACCTAGTGGGTCGCTCCGGAACTGCGACCCCCTCCTGTAACATCCACGTAGATAATATGTACATGTAGATAGGGGTAAAGTGACATAGATATGCATAGATAGTAGATAATATAGATATAAACAGAGAGTAGCAGCAAAAGAGTGTGAAGGAATGTAAATTATGTGTGTGTGTGTGTGTGTGGTGTCAATATGCATGTGTGTGTGTGTCCGTGTGTCCGTGTGTGTGTGTGTGTGTCCGTGTGTGTTGGAGTGTCAGTGTATTATGTGTGAGTCTGTGGTTAGAAGACTGTATGTCATGCTCTATAAAGGGTTAATACATGTGGTATAACTGTGTGACAAAACCACCAATGTCAAATATGACAAACTTGTGTTTTATAAAGGGTGGCATGAGCACTGCTTAATAAAAGCTTTATAAATCATATTAAATTGAGGCTTCACAAACATGTATAACCTTGTTGTGCATCTTGGTAGAGCATTGCAACACCAGGATAAAAAGTAAATAAAAATAAATGGATGATGTGTTCTATTCCTGTAGGGTGTGAGAGGTATTTAAATGGGTTGATGGACCTCCAACGCTTGTGTTTGGGTGTGTGTGTGCGTCAGAGCCAAGATGATTTGGAGTAGTCCAACCTGAGACTACCGAACCAGGTATTCCTTTTTCTGTTCCGATGCTGGAGACCAGGGCTTGATTACAACCTGTTACAATGGTGCCAACATTTTGTGGCTGATCTTTCAGTGGGGGAGTGGGTTAATGTGTAAAAGACCTGACTGGGCCCAGCACTGCACTGTATGGATCGTTATATTTTTGTGTGTGTGTTTGTGTACTGAGGAACATGTAACTTGGTTCAAGAAAAAAAGCCACTTTCAATTTCCTTATGTTGGGGGCTTTCATCAAGGTAAGTATTTCTTTGTGTAAAGTCATCCCCAGGCTATTGCGCACACAGCACATATCAGCCTGGGATATCAGCCATTCAAAGTTGGATTTAGTGTGAGTGACCATAGAATTCTATGGGAGTGACCTTACTGAGTAAAGTATTTGCCATCATTCCCCCTGGTCGTCACTAGTTAACACTGCCACAAAGTCATAATTATGGCTAAACCCTGCCCATTTCCACAATTTATCTTCTTGAAATTAGATTTTAAACCTAACCCTAACTAATGAAGGCCAAGATTGATGCGTTGGTCACCAGACATTCTGCGCATTTGGCTGGAAGTGTCTGGGAATGAGATTACGTGTAATGTGACTAACATGACTTCACTTTAGAGCATGTGCCATCCTTCAGCACAACATGTCACCCTTTAAAAGCCCGTATGGTCAATAAAGTGAAACTTAAATGACATTATTTACCCATTCATTTCTATTGGGCACAACATAATCTTAAACACAACCAAAACAAACTGCAAATGCATCCAATAAGTTTGTAGAATCACAAGCTTGATGTAGTCATTGCGTGCTAGTAATATGGGACCAAATACTAAACTTCTGACTACTTTTATACACTTTAATGCCTTCGGAAAGTATTCAGACCCCTTGACTATTTCAATTTATTTTTTTACATTACAGCCTTATTCTAAAATGGATTAAATAAAACAATTCTCAGCAATCTACACACAATACCACATAATGACAAAGCGAAAACAGGTTTTAGATATTTTTGCTAATTTATAAAAATATAAAAATAAATACCTTATTTACATAAGTATTCAGACCCTTTGCTATGATACTCGGGTATGAGGGTATGTACAGAAAGTAAAAAGTGCTGTAATTTCTACATGGTTTACTCAAATTTCTAAACGGTTTGATGAAAATACCCTCAGATTAAAGCTGACAGTCTGTACTTGAACCTCTGCCATGGTATCATTTCAAATCCAAATTGCTGGAGTACAGAGCCAAAACAACAACAAATGTGTCAATGTCCAATAAATGTAATAAAATTGACACATGAACATTTCAGTCGAATTTAACATCTGGATCGAACAACAAACCTGTGGTAGGCCTGCATATTCAGTGTCATTGACTGACAAGCTGGCATAGTGTTATCTCTAGGTCAAGCTGACCATTGTTGACACATGGTTGGTTCATCTGAATAACCAATACTTGTTCAAGGACTTCAATAGTGTTGAGGACTAGCTTGGACCAATGGCTGGTCCATGTTCAAGTGCCAACACTCATCAGGTTTTGACATTACTAATATTCTAATTTATTACATTCTCTAACATATTAGAAATGATCATTAATGTACTGATCCAAACCTAGACAAAATATTTTCTATAGCATTGTGTTACATCATTATTTAGGCACCAAGTGCCTACTTATCTCTACTGGGTTCTGCTTCTAAAGTACAAGAGCTTTTGTTTACATTTTCCTTTAGTGGTTAGATAAATAGAGAAAAATAACAAATGTAATATTTAAAGAACAATGAAGGTCGTAGTATACATAACTTGTTGGATAAAACAACACGTGATTCTCCAGACAATTTTCATTAAAGAACTGACTTAGATGGACATTGATCTGTGAAGGGCTAAATGGCAGTGGGGCAGGTTAACCTAACCTATGGGTGTATGTGGCCACCTCAGAACTAGTGATAACCCACTCAACAGGCTTCATTATGAGCACATACTGATCTCGACTTATGTAACATTGGTTAATTATATATTTTGTTTTGAGGGTTTTGTCGACAGAAAATTGCTTTAAAAGGCAGTCTGGGACTGTTGTTCCTCACATCACACTGACCATGAGAGCGGTAGTACTTGCACTGACTCTAGCCCTTGTGGGTAAGTACAGTTTTTTAAAATCTTATTCTAATGCAGATATTATAACTAACTTCATGTAAATATAACTAAGTTATGTAAATATTGAAATGTACAGTTGTGTATCTACGACAATTTTTGGAAATCTGATCTATGTTTTTGAAAAACATTCAGTAATATATTGTGACAATTATTTTTGTTTTATCTTGTAGCGAGTCAACATGTTAACTTTGGTAAGTACATTTATTTTCATGGCTTTTAACTTATGTTAATTAGGTAGTTTATCTTCTGCATTTCTTTCTAGTTTAATAAATTAAGTAAAACAGTTATCAGATCACTAGATCATAAAATATGTTTTGATTGTTATTACAGCCCCTGAATTTGCTGCCAGTAAGACCTATGAGTACAAGTATGAGGCACTGCTCCTGGGCGGTCTGCCTGAGGAGGGTCTGGCTAGAGCTGGAGTAAAAGTAATCAGCAAAGTTCTTATCAGTGCAGTTGCAGATAATACCTACTTGCTGAAGGTATTTGTTACACATGAAGTTCACACACAGACAATATCTTAATGTGATGTCCATTACATTGACTAATACATATATTGATATCTCCTTGTAGCTTGTGGACCCTGAGATCTTTGAGTACAGTGGTGTGTGGCCCAAAGATCATTTCGTCCCAGCTGCAAAGCTCACTTCAGCCCTGGCTGCTCAGCTCTCCACTCCCATCAAGTTTGAGTATGCCAATGGTGTTGTGGGTAAGGTATTTGCCCCCACTGCTGTCTCTGAAACGGTGCTGAATGTCCACAGAGGTATCCTGAACATTCTTCAGCTCAACATCAAGAAGACACAGAACGTCTATGAGTTGCAGGAGGTAAGACTTGTATATGTTCATATGTAGATGCAATACATGTTTCAGTGAGCAATGTTTGAGTTCCTCACTCATGCTCTTTTGTGTTAGGCTGGAGCTCAGGGAGTGTGCAAGACCCACTATGTGATCAGTGAAGATGCCAAGGCAGAGCGCATCCATTTGACCAAGACCAAGGATCTCAATAACTGTCAGGAGAGAATCATGAAAGACTTTGGTCTGGCTTACACAGAGAAGTGTGTAGAGTGCCAGCAGGTATGAGCATAAGTATCTATTTTTGGGGTTGGAAAGACATTACCAGAAACACTTCACATGACAGTACAATTCTGTGTTTTGTCTACACAGAGAGGGAAGGCCCTGAGGGGAGCTGCCGCTTACAGCTACATCATGAAGCCCACTGCCACTGGTGCTCTGATCATGGAGGCAACTGTTACTGAGCTCCATCAGTTCACACCATTCAATGAGATGACAGGAGCTGCCCAAATGGAAGCAAAGTATGTTGGCTGATTTGTGATTCAAAAGGAAAACATTTTCATTTTATTAAGCTTACAGGTTTAAAAGTTTCCCATGAACTACCTTTCACAGACAAATGTTGACCTTCGTTGAGATCAAGAAGACTCCAATTATGCTCTTCGATGCCAAATATGTTCACCGTGGATCCATTCAGTATGAGTTTGCCACTGAGATTCTCCAGACACCCATTCAGCTCCTTAAGATCAACAACGCACACACTCAGGTACAGTGACTCATTTACTCTATCTATTACTTGATACATAAGCCTGATAATATGTAAAGACAAAGATGACAAAGGTTTAATACAAAGAGCTCATTATACTTTTTTAGGCTGTGGAGATCCTGAATCATCTGGTCACGTACAACATGGCACAGGTCCATGAAGATGCTCCTCTTAAGTTTGTGCAGTTTATTCAGCTCCTGCGCATGGCAAGCTCTGAGAGTATTGAGGCCATATGGGCTGAGTTCAAGGCCAAGCCAGCTTACAGGTAATATTTTTTAAATAATTTTATTCTGTGACAATTTCTCAAACAAAGACACAGTGACAGAAAAACGTTATTTTTCAGACACTGGATCCTGGATGCTGTCCCCTCCATCGGAAGTCCAGTTGCTGTGAGATTCATCAAGGATAAGTTTTTGGCTGGTGACATCTCTATTGTTGAGGCTGCTCAGGCTCTGGTTGCCGCTGTGCATATGGTGACTGCTGATCTGGACACTGTCAAGCTTGTTGAAGTAAGTAAACCTTTAACATTTAAATGATGTTTAAGCTGTCTCATAGATTTCCTCATTAAGATGACTCAAAATTGTCGCATGAGGTGGTCTAGTGGTTAACACCTCTACCTTCAACACATATGTGACCCACCACCTTGATTCGGTCTTATGTAGCAACATTTGAAATTGTGTTTTTTACATTGGATAAAAGTAGAGACTAAGAGCTAAAAAAAATTATATCATATGCTGCAGTTGAGGAACAATGGAAAAGTAATTCTGCTTTTTAGAAAATGTTCTTTGAATGTTTTGGTACACCTACTGGAGAGCTCTTCTTTGTTTACACCTATTCAGCATCGTTCACACCCTCTTAAGCCTTTGCCCCCACCCATATCTTTAAGGATTCACATGTGAGCCCATGTGATAAACAGAGTGAGTAAGGTAGTGTAGTAAATAACCAAAGATTTCAAGACTGAAAGTGGTGAAAGTAGTAGCCTAAAATAAGGAAAAACTCCAGGTAAAAATACACTTTATCTAGTCCTTGGCCTATATCCTAATCTGACTCTGAAAGTGTCCAGATAAAAATATTTTATAATTATAGACTATGCTTACCCTGACACTTTTCTAAATTGATGGGTCATGTGAAATAAATGCTATTTTAGTCATTTAAGCAGACTCTCTTATCCAGAGCAACTTACAGTTAGTGAGTGCACACATTTTAATTTTTTTTCATACTGGCCCCCCATGGGAATCGAACCCACAACCCTGGCGTTGCAAACACCATGCACTACCAACTGAGCTACACGGGACACATATGTGCTCGTGGCCGTGTGGTTGCGAATCCTGGACCCACTTTACTCCTTCTACACTGTCCTAGCTCTTCAATATTTTGTAAGAAATTATATAAAGAAGACTCAAAATAATCATTTTTTCGCCACCAGAGCCTGGCTTTCAACCACAAGATTCAGACACACCCAGTTCTGCGTGAGATCGCCATGCTTGGTTATGGTACCATGGTTTCCAAATACTGTGTTGAAAATCCCAACTGCCACGCTGAACTTGTGAAGGTAAACTGGATGTATTTTCCTACAATCATTTACATTTACATTTTAGTCATTTAGCAGATGCTCTTATCCAGAGTGACTTACACTTAGTGCATTCATCTTGCGATAGCTAGGTGAAACAACAACATAACACAATCGTATCAAATACATTTTCCCTCAAAAAAGTATTTATCAGGAAAGTCAGTGCTAGTGGAATACTCTTCAAAGAAGTAGGGTTTCAGACATTTTCGAAAGATGTCATCTCATATATAAGATGATCTACTGATTGAGGTTATTCAAACATATCTACTCCACATGTCTTCCCGCAGCCCATACACGACCTTGCTGTTGAGGCTGTTGCAAAGGGCAACTTTGAGGAACTCGACGTGGTTCTTAAAGTTCTGGGTAATGCTGGCCATCCTGCTAGCATTAAACCAATCACAAAGCTCCTGCCCGTGTTTGGAACTGCAGCTGCTGCTCTGCCCCTGAGAGTCCAGGCTGATGCAGTATTGGCCCTAAGGAACATTGCTAAGAAGGAGCCTAGAATGGTGAGTACAGTCCCTCCATTAAATAGCAAGTGACAACATCATCGTTCTCATTGGTGAAGTCCACTCAAATCTCTGCATTATTGTTGTGAATTAGATCCAGGAACTTGCTGTGCAGTTGTTCATGGACAAGGCTCTCCACCCAGAGCTCCGCATGGTTGCCTGCATTGTTCTGTTTGAGACAAAGCCCCCAATGGGTCTGGTGACTACCCTTGCTAACATTCTGAAGACAGAGGAAAATCTGCAGGTGGCTAGCTTCACCTACTCTCACATGAAGTCCCTGACCAGGAGCACTGCCCCTGACTTTGCCCCAGTGTAAGAGCACTCTTTCACCTTTACATGTCAATATATCTCTCTCAATTTCTATTTCATCAGGTTTAATGACATAGCTAGTATTCCTTCATTTTAGTGCTGCTGCCTGCAATGTTGCTGTCAAGATGCTCAGCACCAAATTTGAAAGATTGGGCTACCGCTTCAGTAAAGCCATCCACATGGATGCCTATTACAGTAAGGGCATCCTCTTATCCTCATTTGCTTGCAATGACTGACCTATAGCATCATTCACTAAATATCAACAAAGTCAATCATTAACAGTCATTTCTCACCTCTTAAAGGTCCCCTGAGGGTTGGTGCTGCTGCCAGTGCTTTCTACATCAACGATGCTGCCACCATTTTGCCCAGAACCGTCGTGGCCAAAGCTCGCTCCTACTTTGCTGGAGCAGCTGCTGATGTTCTTGAGGTAAAGGCATTTTTTTCAAAGTTCCTTGAAATTATAATGATTGAGTACAGTTAAAACACTTTTTCACTGTCCAAGCTTAATTTCTGTCACTCAGGTTGGAGTGAGAACCGAGGGAATCCAGGAGGCTCTTATGAAAATCCCCACAGTTCCTGAAAATGTTGACAGGATCACCAAGATGAAGCGTGTCATTAAGGCTGTAAGTGTCAATGATCAGTACATGTTACACAGTTATCTTCAATTGCTTCAATTCCTGTAGATTTTTTAAATTAAATTGATCAATCAGGTTTGCTTTACTCATCTATCCACAGCTGTCTGACTGGAGGTCCCTAACCACAAGCAAGCCCCTGGCCTCCATGTACGTGAAGTTCTTTGGACAGGAAATTGCCTTTGCCAACATCGACAAGTCCATCATCGATCAGGCACTTCAGGTACAACAAATGACATAACTTAATAGGTCTCCAAAAGTATTCATAAAACATTCACAGTTGAGGGACAAAACAGCTAAACCTAATAATTTCCCACAGCTTGCCACCAGTCCTTCGGCACACGCTTTGGGAAAAAATGCCTTGAAGGCACTGCTGTCTGGAGCTACTTTCCAGTATGCTAAGCCCCTGCTGGCTGCAGAGGTGCGTCGCATCTTCCCCACCTCTATTGGTGTGCCTATGGAGCTCAGTTTCTACACTGCTGCTGTCGCTAAAGCATACGTCGATGGTAACTATATCATAATAGTTATTGGTTAGTAATTCGTAGTTCTTCCCTAGATCTCTGATCTCCCATATGAATGTGCTTTTATCTTTATGTTCATAGTCCGTGCCACTCTGACACCTGCTCTGCCTGAAACCTTCCATGCTGCCCAGCTGTTGAAAACAGACATTCAGCTACACGCCGAAGTTAGACCAAGGTTGGTATAAGACCAATATTTTCTGATGACATCATTAGTACCACAAATCTTGGTGAATTGAATTACTGTCTCCTCTTCCTGTAGCATTGTCATGCATACATTTGCTGTGATGGGAGTGAACACTGCATTCATCCAGGCTGCTCTTATGGCAAGAGCTAAGGTCCACACAATTGTCCCTGCAAAATTTGCAGCAAAGCTTGACATCGCTAATGGCAACTTCAAGATCGAAGCTTTGCCTGTTTCCGCTCCTGAGCATATTGCTGCCGCACAGTAAGGGCAATCTTTTTCTTGATCAGAAAAAAGGATGTAATAGCTGTTTACATTAAGTTCATATTTTCTTTACACGGCTGCCACACTACAGTTTTCTTGAGATCTATGTTCCTTCAAACAGCATTGAGACCTTTGCTGTGGCAAGAAATGTGGAGGATCTCCCAGCCGAGAGAATGACTCCCATGATTCCTGCCAAAGCATTAGCAACAAGCGCACAGCTGTCCAGGGAGAAGTTCACATCTATGATTGCAGCCTCTGCTGCCTCTCTTGCTGGAAGTTTGGTGAGTTTGTATGAAATACTTGTTAAAAACTAAATTCACACAAGCATTGCCAATCAGATATTAGTAACCACAGACAGCAGACATTTGATACATTTTGTGAATTTATATTTCAGTCAAGATCTTCCGAGATCATCAATTCTGATTTGCCATCCAACTTCAAGCCCATCATTAAGGCAATTGCAGTCCAGCTTGAGAAGACAATCTGTGCCGAAAGGCTTGGAGTCAAGGCATGCTTTGAAGTTGCCTCTATGAATGCTGCCTTCATCAGAAACACTGTTTTCTACAACATGATTGGAAATCATTCAGTCATTATTGCTTTGAAACCATGTAAGCATTCATTTGGTAATAAGTTAAATTCAGGATATACTTGCAATAATTTGTTGATTTATGCATATTCTTTTAGTTATTTATAATTATTTTCCATATTGAGCAGCATCTGGACCCGCCATCGAGAGACTGGAGATTGAAGTGCAAGTTGGACCCAAGGCTGCAGGAAAGATCATCAAAGTCATCACCATGAACGAAGAGGAGGAAGCTCCTGAGGGAAAAACTGTACTGTTGAAGCTCAAGAAAATTCTGGTACCTCATCTGAAGAACAGCACCAGATCTTCGTCCAGTTCCAGCAGCTCTCGTTCCAGCAGCTCTCGCTCTAGTAGTTCCCGCTCTAGATCCAGAAAATCAGGGCGCATCAGCTCTTCCAGTTCTTCCAGTTCTTCCAGCTCTTCCAGCTCTTCCAGCTCTTCCAGCTCTTCCAGCTCCTCTAACTCCAGCTCCTCCAGCTCTCACCTCTCCAGGGTGAGGCTACTGTTTCTTTCAAAACTCTTTGAGTCCGATATTTATGGAGTTGGCAAACAAGGCACACGCTTGTTGCAAACATAGATTGTAAAACTGTGAAGAGAATTTATTAAATGTAATGTTCTTTTTTCCAAATAGGCTGAGGTTTACGACCGCAAATTCAAGAAGAATCACAAGGTACAATATTGAGGATTTTTCATCTATGGTATGGTTTACAAAAATAAATGTTTGTAGAGAAGTATTTCCATAAACGGCCTGATGATTTGTTTTGCTGTTTGTTTGCAGGTCTCTCAAGCCATCTCCAATGCCAGAGACTCCAGAAGCAATAGCAGCGCCTCTAGCTTCCATGCCATCTACAAGCAGGTGACACGTCACCATCATAACTTGAGTCAAGAGAATCATCTCTTTCATTGTGTGCCATTGGGAGAGAGTGCAGAGATAAATTAACCTTAAAATGTGTTTCTCTTCTCAGGCCAAATTCCTTGGCAAAACTCTCACCCCTAAGGTGACCATCCTCTTCCGTTTAGTGAGAGCTGACCATAAGATGGAGGGATACCAGGTTGCTGCTTACTTGGACAAAGATACTTCCAGACTGCAGATCATTCTGGCTGCCCTTGCTGAGAGTGACAACTGGAAACTGTGTGCTGATGGTGTTCTGCTCAGCAAACACAAAGTCACTGTAAGATCAAATATCTTGTAAACGGTGCTACAAAATTGCCTTCTGATCGTTTCTTACTGTTTAGATTGTACTGTGGGTAACAATGATCTCTATTGTATACAACATTTTTTTTACACTTTCTTTTGTTCTCCTAATTAGGCCAAGATTGCTTGGGGTGCAGAGTGCAAGGAATATAACAGCTTTATCACTGCTGAGACTGGTCTTGTTGGTCCAAGCCCTGCAGCTCGTCTGAGGTTGTCTTGGGACAGACTCCCCAAGGTTCCCAAGGCTGTTTGGCGCTATGTCAAGATGTATGGTTACTCAATTTGTAATTTACTATTGATAGCTGAATGATGTTACAGAAGAAATGAAGAACAACTTCTGATTTGTTTAACCTTCTCCCTTCTAGCGTGTCTGAGTACATCCCTGAGTCCATCCCATCTTACCTGGCTGAATTGGTTCCAATCCAAAAAAACAAAAATAGTGAGAAACAGATTCAATTCACTGTGGTTGCAACATCTGAAAGGACCCTGGATGTCATTCTGAAAGCACCCAAGGTGAGGAACATTGTTTTTCCCACAATTGCATTTTCTGCAGTTTTTCTTCTCCAGAGTTCTCTTCTTGGTTGACTGTTTCTGATGAGGATTTGTGTATCTAAATCACAGATGACACTGTATAAACTGGGTGTGACCCTCCCCTATCCTCTGCCCATTGGGTCTGTGACTGGTCTTTCTCCCTTTGATGACAACATTGTTAAAAAAATCCACTACTTGTTAGCTGAAGCCAACGCAGGTAAGCAGAAACAGTTTTTAAAAAAACAAGAAAAAAATAATGCCACAGTAAATGGAAAGTTACAACGTTAAAAAAGGCAAGGAAGGTATAAATTAACACTATTGTTTTCCAGTTCAATGTAGCATGGTCAAAGACACATTGACCACATTTAACAACAGGAGGTACAAGAACGAGATGCCTCTCTCTTGCTACCAAGTTTTGGCTCAGGATTGCACCACAGAGCTCAAATTCATGGTTCTGCTGAAGAAGGATCACGCACATGAACAAAACCACATCAATGTGAAAATTTCTGACATGTGAGTATTGTTTTAGAAAACAATTGCTTTTGACACAAATATGTCTTAGTTCCATCAATAACATAATGTATGAAATGTTATCTTTGACACTTCCAGTGATATTGACATGTACCCTAAAGACAATGATGTGATGGTGAAGGTCAATGGAAAAGAAATTCCCATCAACAACCTCCCATACCAGGACTCCTCAGGTTTCCCATGCTCCTTCAAACTTATTTATCAACATCACAATAACTAGAATCATCTAATGTACTGCAGTGATAAGATAATAGAAAATGGCCTCATCCATAAACTACAACATTGTTTCTTTTCTTGCCTAAAGCTTCTATCAAGATCAGACAGAAGGGTGAAGGCTTGTCTCTCAATGCCCCAAGCCATGGTCTCCAAGAAGTCTACTTTGATAAGAACTCATGGAAGGTGATTGGAATCTTATTTCATAATATCAATAATACTGTATCTTTAAATTCAATTCATAAATAGTATATTACTTGTTTAAACTGTACTAAAACATAAGCTAGAGTCGTTCTAAGTTGTTATATGATTTTGGCACTCAGGTTGAAGTTGTGGACTGGATGAAGGGACAGACTTGTGGAATCTGTGGAAAGGCTGATGGGGAAGTAAGACAGGAGTACCGTACACCCAGTGGCCGCCTGACCAAGAGCCCAGTCAGCTTTGCCCATTCCTGGGTGCTTCCTTCTGAGAGCTGCCGGGATACGTCTGGTAAGTCTTAGCCTACCGCCTATGCAGCGTTACTTTAACAAATGTCAGTTCATTTAGTTAACATATTGTTACTGTACCTCTCTATCTCAGAATGTCGCATGAAGCTTGAGTCTGTGAAACTGGAGAAGCAGGTGATTGTTGATGCCAAGGAGTCCAAATGCTACTCTGTTGAGCCTGTGCTGCGCTGTCTGCCTGGATGCCTCCCAGTGAGGACCACCCCCGTCACCATTGGTTTCCACTGCCTGCCCGTCGGTGAGTCTACAATGGACAACTGTTTTACTGAAGACACCATACTGTATCTGATGTATCCAATAAATACTGATCTGCAGTTCCTACTTTCTTTCCAATTACAGATTCCAACCTGAACCGCTCTGAAGGTCTGAGCAGCATCTATGAGAAGAGTGTGGACCTGAGGGAGAAGGCAGAAGCTCATGTGGCCTGTCGCTGCTCTGACCAGTGCATGTAGTGTTCTGGTGGAGCAGATGCTGTAACTTTTATAACAGAATATCTGTAATTTCACATCACTGAGATGTAACCTTCAACATTCTTGACCACTCAAATTGTAATAAATCCAACTGTGCATTCAAAGATGGTCTCTGATACTATTTTCCATGTTTTTCATTTGCAAAAAAATAGCCCTCTATTAACAGCAATCTAATGGCAATCACTTTTCATGGTGAATTGTCAAATAAAATACAAAATACAAAAAGAGGTCCGTGCCAAAAACACTTTCAACGTGACAGAGGAGTCATACTGTAAGCGCATCCGACTTGCTATGACTGTTCAGTATACCATTTCCATTGCACTGCATCTACAACAAATACAATAGCTTAGACCAATATTGTTTTGTGGTCATCATCACAATCAATTGAAGGGAAAGACAGTTTGTCAATTTCATTATTCAATATATAGAATTATATCTCTTATTGCATTTGGTGTTGGTGTATCAGCAACATTTAATTAAAAGTACATTCTAAAATGATATCCAATATTTAAGGGAAAAACTATGTTGACCATGATAACAAATACATTACGCTGTCTGACAGAGTGCTTACGCATAAAAAATCAAAGATATAAAACTACATGACTTTAACAAAAAGGTAATACAATAAAAATACATTTGACATGAAATCTATACAAATGACATCTACGAACAAAAACATTACCTTAAAAACCACACTAATTTGTTCCTCTGTCATTTATAATGAGTCACTCAGCAGTCAAAATATTATGTCTCTATCAAAACACAGTCAGGGGCCTTGTCCGTCCCAAAAACACTTGGACTTGTCCCCATGGCTATCCAACTCGATGGATTCTCCATTCACCGAGCGGACAGGACATTGGATTCAGGGAAATTGACAGGGGGAGGGGTATGCCTCTTCATCAACAGTAAATGGTGTGCTGACTCTAGAGCAGTTGAAGTCTCTACCCATTGTTCACCCGTCTTGGAATACTTGATGGACAAATGCTGACCTTTCTACCCCCCGAGAGAGTTTTCAGCTGTTATCGTGATTGCTGTGTATGTTCCACCTCAGGACAAGAGAAACAGGCTGGAAACCATGCACCCGCAAGCTGCTTTCCTTGTTGCTTGTGATTTTAGTTCAGCGTCATTAAGACACGTAATGCCCAACTTCCATCAGCACATCTCCTTCGCCGCAAGGGGTGATAAAGACCAATGTTACTCTAACCACAAGCAAGCATACAAGGCCTTCCCTCGTCACCTTTTCGGCAAAGCAGATCATGACTCTATACTCCTGCATCCTGTCTACAAGCAGAAGCTCAAACAGGAAGTACCCATGACGCGCTGCACTGAGAAATGGTCCTCTGAATCGGAGGCTATGCTACAGGACAGCTTTGCTAGCGATGACTAGAATATGTTCCGGGACTAAGCCGATAGCATCGACGAGATAACCACCTCCGTCACTGGCATTAGGAAATGCATCGACGACGTTTTCCCCACAGTGAAGGTTCGCTGCTTCCCCAATCAAAAGCCTTGGATTAACACAATAGTGCAATATTGCATACAGAGTTTTTAAGGAGACATACAAACAGGTCTGCTGAAACTTTTGAGGCCTACTTGGATATACCTGGGCACCCTACTCTGCACTGGGGCATTATCTGAGCAGGCACCTGCCTACTGCTGCTTTCATCCTTCGACTTGACATTGTGCCTACGATATTTTTGGACTACTGACAAACTTGAACTCCACTTGGTTGAGCCTACTTGATTTACTCTTTTTGACTTTCCCGCGGCCCGGTGTAGTGCTTGCCTGCCTCCCGGCTTCCACCGGCCTGTACTGGAAACTACATCCCCTCCAAGGTGCTTCTCTCCTGGCTATCATACTGGTAACAGAGTCTCTGTTGCGTTGCTGTTTTGATGGGCATTTAAGCGCACTGAGTAAGTCACCGCTCACTTGTTGCGGTTGTTATGCTGGCAAGTTTTGTGCCTTGTTTGTTTTTATTGTGGGTCCTAGGCAGGTTTCTAGTCTGTGGTTGGGATCTGGCTTGCTGCCTAAAACTGTGGTGAGTCTACCTAACTATCTATCTAACTATCACACTGTGCGGATTGATTGACTTTTAGCTTATTCCTCAACCTATTTTGTGTGGATTTTAAATGACTTTTTCCAGATTGGCGGCTACCACCTTCAGAGCCTACGGTGATCGTTTCATCCCATGTAGGAGATGCACCTATTTTGCACAGCTCCGGGAAAATATTGACCGGCCAAATTTCCAATGTGGAAACTGTCAGCTTATTAAGGAATATATGTCTGAGCTGGACATCCAGAGTAAGCAAATTGAGACTTTGCAGCGTATCCTGGATACAATGCATTCTGAAATTATTCAGACCCCTTGACTTTTTAAAAATGTTGTTACGTTATAGGCTTTTCTAAAATTGATTAAATATTTTTTTTTTACTGATCAATCTACACACAATACTCCATAATGACAAAGCAAAAACATGTTTTTAGAACCTTATTTACATAAATATTAATACCCTTTGCTATGATACTCAAAATTGAGCACAGGTGCTTCCTGTTTCCATTGATCATGCTTGAGATGTTTCTACAACTTGATTGGAGTCCACCTGTAGTAAATTAAATTGGTTGGACATGATTTGGAAAGGCACATGTCTATATAAGGTCCCACAGTTGACAGTGCATGTCAGAGCAAAAAACAAACCATGAGGTCGAAGGAATTGTCTGTAGAGCTCCGAGACATGATTGTGTGGAGGCACAGATCTGGGAAAGGGTACCGAAACATTTCTGCAGCATTGAAGTTCCCCAAGAACACAGTGGCCTCCATCACTCCATCTTTAACCCGATTGAACATCTCTGGAGCGACTTGAAAATAGCTGTGCAGCGACGCTCTCCATCCAACCTGACAGAGCTTGAGAGGATCTGCAGAGAAGAATGGGAGAAACTCTCCAAATACAGGTGTACCAAGCTTGTAGCGTCATACCCAAGAAGACTCAAGGCTGTAATTGTTGCAAAAGGTGCTTCAACAAAGTACTGAGTAAAGGGTCTGAATACTTCTGTAAATGTGATATTTCAGTTTTTTGTTTTTAATACATTTCCTACAATTTCAAAAAAACTGTTTTGCTTTGTCATTATGGGGTATTGTAGGTACATTGATGAGGGGGAAAAGTGTAATCAATTGAAGAATAAGGCTGTAACGTAATAAAATGTGAAAAAAGTCAAGGAGTCTGAATACTTTCCCAATGCACTGTAAGTCCCACTCTAAAGCCTTTTCCTTTTTTACTACTCAGCCTGGTCGTCGTGCCACTGCCTTGCCACCGTGTCACCACTCTTCGACGGACTGTCCAGGACTGCCCTGCAGAGACCTCTCCCTAATAAAGTCACCTCTCCCGTCCACTCTTAGATCTGCTATTGTTAGCTCAAAAGCTAAGCCCACTGTGGTCTGCTCACCCAGTGCTTTTAGTTCAAATGTGAATTCCATAAACTTGAATACCCCCTTGGTTTTCTAATCACGTAGAGGGCTTGGGCTGTTGCACGATACCAACCAAATCCCATGTAAATCAGATTATAACATTCCATCATTGGTTACTCTGAGAGTTCCTCATATTGACATTGGCTGCGGCCTCAGGTCCTATGGTGCTAACCTTGGAAAAGTAATTTATCATTCCTTTATTACTAATAGGGACCAAATGGTGCAGTTCTATGCAATCTTATAGCAATACCAACTGTATCAATATCAACCATCAGACAGGGCCTGCAACCGCCTATTGAAAGTAGCTTGTTTGACTCCATGTGACTTAAAAAATCGTAAAGGACTTGGGTTGATGCATCTGAACATTAGGAGCTTACTTCCTAAACTGGATTACATCAAGATCTGGGCTATGCAGGCGAATATGGACATGCTGGTATTGACTGAAACTTGTATCTCTGTGGACATTCTGGACTCTGATATAAATATTGAGGGTTATAATGTGTTCAGAGCTGACAGGCAGGGTAGAGGTGGTGGAGTGGCCATTATAAATAAATAAAAATTCTGTCTCTTTACTGAAAAAATTATTTCCCTTGGCCAAAAATTTGACCTACTATCTTTAAGCCTTTGTCTGGTGAAAAATGTATCCAGAACTGTTATAGGGGTCTACCATCCTCCCTCTGATAACTTATGTGCTCTCGAGGAGTTACCTAGTTTGTTGTCTTCTTTTATTAAATCAGAAGTTACTATCCTGGGTGACCTAAATTATGATTGGGAAATGCAGGCTTCAGACAATCTGAAATACATGTGTAATGATCTAATCCTTACTCAGCTGGTGACTAAGCCTACATGGCCCAAACCTAAATATCCTTCAAAGTCAACTCTGATTGATCTTATTTTAATGAACATACCAGAGAAATATGTTTCTACTGGTGTCTTCGCCCAAAACATTAGTGACTATTGCCCAGTTGTTTATGTGAGAGACGTGAGAATATAAAACTCTAAGCCATGGGTCATCACAAAGAGGAACTTAAAAAACAGGCTTTTTTACATGATCTTTATTTGAGTGACCTTGATTGTATTTCAGCTATCCCTGAACCTGAGTTAGCTTGATTCCTTTTGCAGATGTCTTCAATAATATTGTGGATAATCATGCTCCCTTCAAAATAAATAAGGTTAAAGGTAGATTGAATGCCTGGTATATTCCAGAATATCAGAAGTTATTCATAAAAGAGATGATGCTTGGGTCAAGGCCAGGAACAGAGGCTTAGGCCCGGACTGGCAGGCTTTTAAGCAACTGAGGAATCATTGTGTAAGACAAATCAGAAAGGCTGAATCTGATTAATATTTAACCGCTCTTTCGGATTGTAATGGAAACCCGGCAAAATTTGGGAAAACTGTCAAATCTCTGAAGAGTTCTACTTCCTCCTCTCTGCCACAACAAATTCATCCAGACACTGGCCTCATTACAGACATTTTTTTCATAATTGATGCATTTAATTACCATTTTATTTCAACAGGCTATCTGTTTGATAGAACTTCTAAGCCTATTCACAATGATATTGGGCTGAATGCTGATAGGGGAAACTTTCTGAATGATCAGAGAAATTATAGTGAAAGCTTTTCTTTTAGGCTATTGTTAGATTAATTTGTGTATTAAAAATAATGACTAAAGGATTTCACCCCAAATACAGTAGAAATGTGTATACGATATTCGAATTATCATGTAGTGTCAACACACTAACAGAGGGGGTACTAAACATTCAAGGGTAAAGGAGGAGGCGGGAACTGTTTAAGAAAGCCACCTAAAGGTGGGAGGAGCATAGTGCCTTTGTTTGTCAAGAAGTATAAAAACAGTATGTATGTGTTTTTAGGGCCAGAGCTCTCTCCATGAATAAACATACAAAAAATCCTTCTCCGTGGTTATGGACCTTGAATCATTGATGATTAAAACCAGAGCCTTACAACCTCTGGTAATGATTCAAGCTTAGGTCGAATTAGAGATAGAAATTCACATGACAGCTATTTACAGAAAAATAAGTCCTGGATGCTTTGCTAGCAATAGACAACAATAAATAAAAAATCCACAGGGGCCAACCAATTGGATCCCGGGATGCTTAAGTGTGCAGCGCCCATCATTGTTGGCTCAATAACCAACATTTTTTAAAACATTATTATCAGGAAATACAGTATTCCAAAAGTATGGAAATCAGCTCTTGTGCTGCCACTCCATAGGGGTGGGGATAGTAGTGATCTTAATAATTATCTCCCCATTTCAAGGCTTCCCTGTCTAGCTAAGATTCTTGAATCCTTGGTAAATGTACAATTTTGCTCTTTTTATTCTGAGAAATGTATTTTGAATGTAAACCAATCAGGGTTTGGGCATAGCACTATTACAGCAAACACTTTTGTTGTTAATGATCTTGTCAATGCTTTAGACACTAAAATTAAATGTGCTGCTTTGTTTGTGGACCCGTGAAAAGCTTTTGATACTGTTGATTGTGTTATTTTATTGAATACGTTGTCCTAGATAGACCTGAGCTTTGACACCTGTTCATGGTTTCATGATTATCTTAGAGACAGAACTCAGGCCATCATATGATTGATGGGGTTAAGAATGCATTTATTGAAGTACATAAAGGTTGATTTTGGGACCTGTTCTCTTCACTATTTATATAAACACCATTGGTCAATCTGTTAAAAATTGTAAACTTCATCTATATGCACATGATACTATTATGTATGCTACTGTCAAAACTATAGTCAGATTTGATAGCTATGCAGGAATCCTATATATATATTATATACAGTTGGGAAAAAAAGTATTTAGTCAGCCACCAATTGTGCAAGTTCTCCCACTTAAAAAGACGAGAGAGGCCTTTAATTCTCATCATAGGTACACGTTTTTCCCCCACTGTATATATATATATATATATATTTTTTTTTTAGGGGGTAGATCAGCTTAATATTTAATATATATATATAATATATAATATATATATATATACAGTGGGGAGAACAAGTATTTGATACACTGCTGATTTTGCAGGTTTTCCTACTTACAAAGCATGTAGAGGTCTGTAATCAGTTTTATCATAGGTACACTTCAACTGTGAGAGACGGAATCAAAAACACAAATCCAGAAAATCACATTGTATGATTTTTAAGTAATTAATTTGCATTTTATTGCATGACATAAGTATTTGATACATCAGAAAAGCAGAACTTAATATTTGGTACAGAAACCTTTGTTTGCAATTACAGAGATCATATGTTTCCTGTAGGTCTTGACCAGGTTTGCACACACTGCAGCAGGGATTTTGGCCCATTCCTCCATACAGACCTTCTCCAGATCCTTCAGGTTTCGGGGCTGTCACTGGGGAATACGGACTTTCAGCTCCCTCCTAAGATTTTCTATTGGGTTCAGGTCTGGAGACTGGCTAGGCCACTCCAGGACCTTGAGATGCTTCTTACGGAGCCACTCCTTAGTTGCCCTGGCTGTGTGTTTCGGGTCATTGTCATGCTGGAAGACACAGCCACGACCCATCTTCAATGCTCTTACTGAGGGAAGGAGGTTGTTGGCCAAGATCTTGCGATACATGGCCCCATCCATCCTCCCCTCAATATGGTGCAGTCGTCCTGTCCCCTTTGCAGAAAAGCATCCCCAAAGAATGATGTTTCAACCTCCATGCTTCACGGTTGGGATGGTGTTCTTAGGGTTGTACTCATCCTTCTTCTTCCTCCAAACACGGCGAATGGAGTTTAGACCAAAAAGCTCTATTTTTGTCTCATCAGACCACATGACCTTCTCCCATTCCTCCTCTGGATCATCCAGATGGTCATTGGCAAAATTCAGACGGGCCTGAACATGCGCTGGCTTGAGCAGGGGGACCTTGCGTGCGCTGCAGGATTTTAATCCATGATGGCGTAGTGTGTTACTAATGGTTTTCTTTGAGACTGTGGTCCCAGCTCTCTTCAGGTCATTGACCAGGTCCTGCCGTGTAGTTCTGGGCTGATCCCTCACCTTCCTCATGATCATTGATGCCCCACGAGGTGAGATCTTACATGGACCCCCAGACCGAGGGTGATTGACCGTCATCTTGAACTTCTTCCATTTTCTAATAATTGCGCCAACAGTTGTTGCCTTCTCACCAAGCTGCTTGCCTATTGTCCTGTAGCCCATCCCTGCCTTGTGCAGGTCTACAATTTTATCCCTGATGTCCTTACACAGCTCTCTGGTCTCGGCCATGGTGGAGAGGTTGGAGTCTGTTTGATTGAATGTGTGGACAGGTGTCTTTTATACAGGTAACGAGGTCAAACAAGTGCAGTTAATACAGGTAAAAAGTGGAGAACGGGAGGGCTTCTTAAAGAAAAAAAAAACAGATCCGTGAGAGCCGGAATTCTAACTGGTTGGTAGGTGATCAAATACTTATGTCATGCAATAAAAAGCAAATTAATTACTTAAAAATCATACAATTTGATTTTCTGGATTTTTGTTTTAGATTCCGTCTCTCACAGTTGAAGTGTACCTATGATAAAAATTACAGACCTCTACATGCTTTGTAAGTAGGAAAACCTGCAAAATCGGCAGTGTATCAAATACTTGTTCTCCCCACTGAATATACAGTGAGGGAAAATAGTATTTCATCCCCTGCGGATTTTGTATGTTTGCCCACTGACAAAGAATATATCAGTCTATAATTTTAATGGTAGGTTTATTTGAACAGTGAGAGACAGAATAACAACAAAAAGATCCAAAAACATGCATGTCAAAAATGTTATAAATTGATTTGCATTTTAGTGAGGGAAATAAGTATTTGACCCCCTCTCAATCAGAAAGATTTCTGGCTCCCAGATGTCTTTTATACAGGTAACGAGTTGAGATTAGGAGCACACTCTTAAAGGGAGTGCTCCTAATCTCAGTTTGTTACCTGTATAAAAGACACCTGTCCACAGAAGCAATCAGTCAATCCGATTCCAAACTCTCCACCATGGCCATGACCAAAGAGCTCTCCAAGGATGTCAGGGACAAGATTGTAGACCTACACACGGCTAGAATGGGCTACAAGACCATCGCCAAGCAGCTTGGTGAGAAGGGGACAACAGTTGGTGCGATTATGCGCAAATGGAAGAAACACAAAATAACTGTCAATCTCCCTCGGCCTGGGGCTCCATGCAAGATCTCACCTTGTGGAGTTGCAATGATCATGAAAACGGTGAGGAATTAGCCCAGAACTACACGGGAGGATCTTGTCAATGATCTCAAGGCAGCTGGGACCATAGTCACCAAGAAAACAATTGGTAACACACTACGCCGTGAAGGACTGAAATCCTGCAGCGCCCGCAAGGTCCCTCTGCTCAAGAAAGCACATAGACAGGCCCGTCTGAAGTTTGCCAATGAACATCTGAATGATTCAGAGGAGAACTGGGTGAAAGTGTTGTGGTCAGATGAGACCAAAATCGAGCTCTTTGGCATCAACTCAACTTGCCGTGTTTGGAGGAGGAGGAATGCTGCCTGTGACCCCAAGAACACCATCCCCACCGTCAAACATGGAGGTGAAAACATTATGCTTTGGGGGTGTTTTTCTGCTAAGGGGACAGGACAACTTCACCGCATCAAAAGGACGATGGACGGGGCCATGTACCGTCAAATCTTGGGTGAAAACCTCCTTCCCTCAGCCAGGGCATTGAAAATGGGTCGTGGATGGGTATTCCAGCATGACAATGACCCAAAACACACGGCCAAGGCAACAAAGGAGTGGCTCACCTATGCTGTATGTGGGAACTCCTGTTGGAAAAGCATTCCTCATGAAGCTGGTTGAGAGAATGCCAAGAGTGTGCAAAGCTGTCATCAAGGTTGGCTACTGTGAAGAATCTAAAATCTAAAATACATTTTGATTTGTTAACACTTTTTTGGTTGCTACATCATTCCATATATGTTATTATTTTACCATGTAGAACATTTTAAAAATAAAGAAAAACCCTTGAATGAGTAGGTGTGTCCAAACTTTTTGCTGGTACTGTATATATATACATAGTTTGGGTGTAATGTGTATATTTATGTTGTATATACAGGGCACATTTGTAAAAGAGACCTAGATCTCAATATGTCTTCCCTGTTCAAATAAAGGTTACAAATAATTCAACACAGAGGTTGGCACTAAGCTAAAGGACATGGCTACTGTAAACAGGGCTATCACAGCCAACACCGAAGCTACGCCTGAGGATCTTGCTGACCATCAACACTGGGGCCCCATAGGGGTGTGTGCTTAGTCCCTTTCTGTACTCCCTGTTCATCCACAACTGCATGGCCATGCACAACTCCAACACCAACATCAAGTTTGCTGACGACGTGACGATGGTAGGTCTGAACACTGGCAACGATGAGACAGCCTACATGGTGTCAGGACAACAACCTCTCCCTCAACATCAGTAAGACCAAGGAGCTGATCGTGGAATACAGGAAATGGGGGGCGAGCACGCCTCCATCCACATCGATGTGATTGCAGTGTTTCTCGGTGTCCAAATCACTAAGGACTTAAAAAGGTCCACACACACAAAAACAGTCATGAAAAAGACGCGACAGCACCTCTTTCCCCTCAGAAGGTTGAAAACATTTGTCATGGGCCCTCAAATCCTCAAAAAGTTATACAGCTTCACCATTAAGAGCATCGTGATTGGCTGCATCACTACTTGGTACGGCAACTGCACTGCCCTCGATCGTATGGCGCTACAGAGGGTGGTGCGGACAGCCCAGTGCATTACTGGGGCCGAGCTGCCTGCCATCCAGGACCTCTATATCAGGCGGTGTGAAAGGAAGGCCCAGAAAATTATTAAAGACTCCAGCCACCCAAGCCATAGACTGTTCCACACGGAAAGCGGTACCATAGCAACAAGTCTGACACTAACAGGCTTCTTTCTCCAAGCCATAGGACTAAATAGCTAACAAAATGGCTACACAGATTATCTGCATTGACCCTTCTATTTTATTTGTATTTTTGCACTGACTCACTGATACTAAGGAGTAAGGACACATCCATCTACACGGTTCCTAAATTGATTTGAGATCTGCTTTGTTAGTTGTCTTTTCCCATATTTTGTATTGTTTTGTGCAATTGTGTTGAGTGATGCACTTTAATGTGTACCTGTATTGAATATCTATTTATATCACACACGCACTCTATGAACACTTTACACCACATGAGGCTGTTGAGGGGAGGAATGCTCATAATAATGGCTGGAATGAAATGAATAGAATGGTATGCACATGGAAACCATGTGTTTGAGTTCGATACCATTCTATTTATTCAGTTCCAGCCATTAATTTGAGCCCGTCCTCCCCTCAGCAGCCTCCACTGTCTGGCTAACACCTAACTCACGAAGTCCTCCTGACCTCAGTCTGGAATGGCTCTTTGATGTTGTTGGCACAATGTGTCAATAATCAAGTGGGCTGTGCTTTCACTGGTTAGATCCTCTGTGTATTTCTCACTCAGACACGGACAGCCACACTCAGCCCCCGAGCGCAATGAGAACAAGGAGAGGTCTTAACCAACCTCCTGTGCTCTACACATTCACTCACACACACTCACACTGACACTCCAACGCACACACACACACTTCATTTGCTCACACACACATTACACACACATACATTCATACTGACTCTACACACACGCACAAACACTCACATACAGTCATCGTTTAAGCTGCTGCTACTCTGTTTATCATATGTCTTGATGCCTAGTCACCTTACCCCTATACATACAGTATCTATCTCTACCACTCCAGTATCCCTGCACATTGTAAATATGGTATTGGCACTGACCCTGGAACTGACCTTGTATATACTGTAGCTAACTTACTTTCTCGTTTCTAATCAAGTATATCTGACTTTAACATAATACAAGACTCCAGCATCTTTCGTAATGGTAACATTGCAGAGCATAGACATAACACATGATATTTAATGGATCAAGAACATGGATTGTCATGAAAAGAGATCAAGGTGTTTATCCCTGTGTTTAAATGGAGACGTCTTTATCGCCCGAGAATGTGTATGCTCTGCAACGTCATCATTACGAAAGATGCTGGAGTCTTGGTTTGGTTGTATTGTGCTTGGGCTGGAAGGAACATTTTATACAGCATTACATTCATATCCCCATCGAGAGCAAAGTCTATCTTTGAATCCTTCGTTCTAGTTATTTAACTTGCAGTTTCTCCAAACCATCTACACAGTTCCTAAATTGATTTAAGCTCTGCTTTGTTAGTTTTCTTTTCCCATCTTTTGTAATGTTTTGTACAATTGTGTTGAGTGCTGCACTGTAATGTGTACCTGTAATTAATATCTATCTATATCTATACCTATATGATGTGTAGGGTACCTTTTTTTCTGGGATAAGATACAGGTCTGCCGTAAATGGCATCTTCACTGGGGCAGCTCTGGGTGTGGAAAAAGCTGTGTGAGAAAGTGATGTATTTAACTTTGCTGGAGTCGACACAGGCCTAACCTCTGGCTCAGCACCTTTCAAAAGATATTAAATGAGTCACGGTGTGTTAACAACCATACAAAACACAGTTTTGACCAATTCCCCCAGATTTAGGTAGTGTACAGTAGGTGTGCGTTGCTTTATGAAGTGTTCAGAGACAAAATGCTTTATATTCTATTTAACTGATATGAAGGAAGAGCCATGTCCTCTGACTTAGTGCTGATGGTATTCAGGAGGAGCTCATTACTAAGATACTGATAAGGCACTTTGAGACTTTGACATCTGTGGTTTTGTTTGGTCTCTAAATGTAGTCAAGTTTAAAAACTGATGTTTGAGCCATGTGGCGTGGTCCTCCTCAAATGCTTTTCTCTGCAGGACAAAGGATCAAATATTAGTCTGAATAATTCTGTAGTGTATTAAGATTATGACTTTGTTGATGGTTTTAAGTGGAACCTGAGAGGATGTTTATTTAGTGTCAGAGGGAATTGTTTTAGTGTGACACCCCAGATAGAACAGATGAAGTGTGTGTTGTAGACAGGGGATTGGACAGTAGAGGGAGCCACCCATATTTTGGGGAAGATTATATATACTGGGTTTAAACGAAGAAGAGGTTAGAGCAGACATTGCAATTTGGGAACCTTTGCTCTCCGGGTGGTCATGACATCCGTAAACTTATGCTGAAATCTTGTGATATGAATAAACCTTATGATCAAAGTTCAGTATGAGCGGACTCCTTTGTTTAACAGCAATAACTAGCAACATTGACTCGACACTACAATTCACTCTGGAATAAAAACATTAATTCACTCATGAAATTGTAGTCAAAAACATCACACCTCATGGCTCAGTCTTATGGCTGCCTATGTGAAGTTCCTCCTCTCCTTCTCAATGTTCCTATTTTGCTCCTCGAAGGACTTCCACTCCTCCTTGAGGCGCTCCTTCTCCTCCAGCATGTAGCAGTTGTTAGGCAGAGAGGCTGTCTCCTCGTCACACAGTGAGCTAAGCTGCTGCTGTGAGAACAGAACACAGAGCAGAAGAAACTGAGGATTATGAGGGTAGAATTATTGACAACTAATTGTTACTGACAACTGAGGTATCAAGTGCTAAAAGTGATTCAGCAGTTGTTAAAGACGCACTCCAGCTATTTTAAAACTTTTCCTCTTGAAAAACAATATCCCACATATAAATACAGTAATGTACACACACATGAGGGTCAAAAATATATATTTTGAGCAAAATAGAGTAGGCCATTCAAATAGAGTAGACCATGGAGTAGGCCATTCAAGTAGTTGGTCTGATAGTGCCCCCTGATGTCGTTGGCCTCCCGCAATGCTTGAGGAACAATTGAGGAGCAATAGAAAACAAAAGAGGAGAGGCCCACCCTCCCACTTGTGCCATGTCAGAAGACACCTGGACCACCTATTGAGATGTGCCTTTTGTTCAGTAAATCAGGTGATAAATGAGCTGAAAAGGAGACTGTTGTAGGACTTTAATAAGTATTTTCCATTTACTTCAATGTCTTCACTGACTGATCTATAGAGGCAATAGATAGAAAGATGTAAATAAGACACTGTAGTTGTGTTAGTAGCCAGATGAATATAAAAACAAGTATTTCGCTCAAGCAGCCTCACAGAGAATATAATTAGGTGTATACCTGCAGGCGCTGCTGCTGCGTGTGGATGAAGTCTTTCCACTGCTGGATCTCCAGTTTCAGCATGTCCATCTCCTCTTCATGGGCCTCCATGGGGATGACGTCCATGTTGGCTCTTTCTCCCACCAAGGACGTTAGCAACCATGTCACAACATTACGATTGATTCTGAGATGGTTTATTGTTTATGATTAAGGTCATAAATAATAGGCTTAACTAATGGATTTAAAAAATGAATGAGAAATGTAGAAAGAAATAAACAGCTTTTCCTAAAAAAAAAACAGTAGAGGCCTCTGTTGGTTTATGTTTCATAGTTGTGATCAGTAGTTGTGGTCAGTAATGGTCAACAGTTGTGGTCAGTAGTTTTGTGGTTGGGGTCAGTAGTTTTGGTTTAGTAGTTGTGGTCAATAGTTGTATGGTTGTGGTCAGTAGCTGTGGTCAGTAGTTCTGGTCAGTAGTGGTCGGTAGTTGTGGTCAGCAGTTGTGTGGTTGTGGTCAGTAGTTGGGGTTAGTTGTGGTCAGTAGTTTTGTTATTGTGATCAGTAGTTGTGGTTTAGTAGTTGTGGTCAGTAGTTGCTTTGAGTGCCTCACCCTCTTCACCCTCGTCATAATGTTTGCCTACCCTGCCACATGTGCTCCTCTAAGTCTGTGAGTATCCATAGCAACAGCTCCATTTCGCTGCTCAATGATGAACCATGAGAAAGCTGTTAGCTGACAATATCTAGCTACTTTTTGTCACCGACAAACAGCTGTAACTTTCTATTGGTAGAAGACATTTCTGGTATGATCTTTTATTTGAGAAACAGCGAAGTAGAGGAAGATTTCATAGGCTCTAAGTTTTTGTCTGACTTGTTGGTGGAGTGGATAAAACGACAGTTGTTTGGAAACGCAGTTACTAAAACAGCTGTATCGTTAGATCCGTTTAATATATTTTTGTTTCACAAAACAGATTTGAATAGCAGAGAAGTAGACGAAGATGTCATACCCTCTAATCTTTTGTTTAACCTTTTCACACGTACCAACAAACGGGTGTGATCATTCTACTGTGGTCACTGCAGCAACATGCTCAAACCGGTGTGGTTAGAACGCTTATTTAGAACGTCCAGTTTCGATTGACGCAACAGTCAGCATTTGAGCTGGCCACACTGTTTTTTCACAGAAACATTTTGCACAAACACAGTCCTCACAAAGTTATGTCCTGAATGTGACCCGTTTATTTTTGGATGCAATGTTCAGACATTCACAGAAGAAGCGACAGCACAACACAATTCTCTTCCAAACCGGAAAATGTAGGCTACATTTGATCTAGCGCTAACTGAGGAAAGATTGATGTAACACAATCGGTCATATTAAGAGAACTCTCGGCTGACAGAAACCACAATATGAATTAGCTAATAGCAATCACGGGTGAGCTCACCATTGATAGAAATAACTGAGTAAAACACTTTCTAGAAAACGAAAGTAATCCGACGATGCGTAGTTTGTGGGCACCGCCATTATATATATCTTTGGTCAACCAAAGATAAAACCAAAGGCAAGATTAGTTTGGTATGTTTGCAGTATGCATGTTGAAGGGGGTGTGTCGTCTACGATCACTCACATCCCGTCATTCACTTCGGAAAGTTTACTCGAAATAATGAGTGAACCATTCCTTCACCTCATTATAACATCTTGGTCTTACAGACGTTTACGTGAGACACAGAATGCATTGTATAATGTCAACAAACATGGCGCCACACATAGCTGGCAAATAGTTTAGCATTAGTAAAACAGCAGTAATTTTTCATCAGAATAATATATTTTTGTAGAGAGTAGATGAAGATTTCATCCGCTCTAACGTTTTGTCTAAGTTGTTGGAAAAGTGGTCAAAGTAGCTGATTTGTGTCAAAAGTTGCATTGTTGATTTACAGTGAATGGAATGTTGGAAGTGATGCTGTCATAATGGGAACATTTAGAATGTTGAAAACAGTCCAATGAAAGTGAATGAAGATGGGCAAAAAGAAGGTTAAAAAGTTTAATAGTTTAAAAAGTATAAAACATATCAAAAAGTTGAATACATGCAACTCAATCCAGACCACTCTCGATGTTTATCATTTTCAACTTCATTTTTATCTTAAATGGTGTATGCGGAGTTGAGTGCTAAAGAATAACTATAATTATAGACACAACAACAGTTTTGATTGCATGTTAAAGTGAGTTTTTCCCCTTCTCTTTTCTCTGCCAATACTCCATATTCCTAAATGACATTTGGGACCTCAGCTGTGAGCTCCATTCCCTAAATGGTCACCAGATGGAGCTGTGATCGGTTTGCTAGTTTTCTTGCAAGAAGGGTGTTTAATTTATTAGCATTATCCAATAGGCACTTTTTCAAATGACATCCAAGAAATTCCACAAAGTTGTCAACAGTTACACTCGAACCACAGAGAACGATTAATTATGACCACTGCCTTACGTTTGAATAATCAAGAAAGGTGTTGTAGATGTAATTAAAAACGATATTTTCTCAGCTATCTTTTACAGCAAACAATGAAGGAAAGCTAACTAATTACATAGGGGCTAACAGACTAATATTTCATTTTTGTTGAAGGAGAAACAGAAAAAGATAGACAGCATTAGGATTACCGATCATACAGTCTCATACAAAGTGAAAAATGCAGCATGTCTCATTGGAGATTAATCTGTTGTAGGTACCGAGCTGTGATGCAAAACTGAAACCTAGCCACTCTTTCGTATCTTAGCAATAGTAGCTAGCTAGCGACACAAGTTTTTAGCTAGCTAGCAAATGTTATATCCCAACAACATTGACTCGCAATATATTTTTGTTTTCAGCCACATCTAAGCCATATTCAAAATTGAATTCAAGCCAGATAGCCTTCATTGAAATTGTATCTGTTTCGTTAGTTGACTTTGTAATGTAAGCCAGGCTCCCGGGTTAGCAGCATCACATTAGTCAAGACTGTTCTCAGGGCAGGCCTGGTTGTAGTTTGATATGTTCGGGTCACGTCGGGAACATTTTAGCTAACCATAACCCTTTTCCTAACCTTAACCTAATTCTCCTAACCTGCCACATTAATAGTCCTAACCTGCTGCTTAAGTTCTCCTAACCTGTGCTACAAAAAGTAACTTCTGCTAGTCAAAACCGGAAAACCTGCTCTGGGAACAGTCTTGGTTTCCACTAATGCGATAAAGCCCTGGGTTCACGTCTCATCCGAGCAGCCCAGCTATAGCACAACTTGGCTAGTTGGCTTGCCAACTCATTTTACCTTGACAACATTGCCCCTCAACATACTTATTTTGTTCAATTATCTCCGCCATATTCACAATTAACTTCAAGGCAGATAAACTACCTAACAGGCATGAGCTCAGATCAGCTACAAACGTTCATTTTGTTGCATCAAATCGACCTCTCTATTGTAGCTAGCTAGTTAGCTTAATAAACCAATGCTCAAATTACAATAGCATATTGGCGCGACAGTTTTATCAAAGAGAAGAAGAACGTTATTGCTATCACTATTCTTACCTTGATTGACGGTATTATCAACTCTATGCCCAAATCTCCCCCCAAATAATAAGTGTCCAGGCAATGTCGTTCTGCACTAAGATTGCTGTTGAATGATGTTGCAGCATCTTAGCCTGACTTATCTTGACTTTCTGACAAATACATTTACATTAACGTCATTTTGCAGACGCTCTTATCCAGAGCGACTTACAAATTGGTGCATTCACCTTATAGCCAGTGGAATAACCACTTTACAATATGTTTTTTTTTTTTTGTAGGGGGGGTTGCAAGGGGGGGTAGAAGGATTATTCAGAGCCAGAAGGTATGGAGGTGCCGTCCCCCTCACAGCTCCGTAGGCAAGCACCATGGCTTGTAGCAGATGCGAGCTTCAACTAGAAGCCAGTGGAGTGTGCGGAGGAGCGGGGTGGCATGAGAGAACATGGGAAGGTTGAACACCAGACGGGCTGCAGCATTCTGGATGAGTTGTAGGGGTTTAATGGCACAGGCAGGGAGCCCAGCCAACAGCGAGTTGCAGTAATCCAGACAGGAGATGACAAGTGCCTGGATTAGGACTTGTGCCGCTTCCTGTGTAAGGCAGGGTCGTACTCTCCGAATGGTGTAGAGCATGAACCTACAGGATCGGGTCACCGCCTTGATGTTAGCGGAGAACGACAGGGTGTTGTCCAGGGTCACACCAAGGCTCTTTGCACTCTGGGAGGAGGACACAACGGAGTTGTCAACCTTGATGGCGAGATCATGGAATGGGCAGTCCTTCCCCGGGAGGAAGAGCAGCTCCGTCTTGCCGAGGTTCAGCTTGAGGTGGTGATCCGTCATCCACGCTGATATTTCTGCCAGACATGCAGAGATGCGATTCACCACCTGGTTATCAGAAGGGGGAAAGGAGAAGATTAGTTGTGTGTCGTCTGCGTAGCAATGATAGGAGAGGCCATGTGAGGATATGACAGAGCCAAGTGACTTGGTGTATAGCGAGAATAGGAGAGGGCCTAGAACTGAGCCCTGGGGGACACCAGTGTTGAGAGCACGTGGTGCGGAGACAGATTCTCGCCACGCCACTTGGTAGGAGCGACCTGAGATGCCCAACTCGGAGAGGGTGGAGAGGAGGATCTGATGGTTCACAGTATCAAAGGCAGCAGATAGGTCTAGAAGGACGAGAGCAGAGGAGAGAGAGTTAACTTTAGCAGTGTGGAGAGCCTCCGTGACACAGAGAAGAGCAGTCTCAGTTGAATGACCAATCTTGAAACCTGACTGGTTTGGATCAAGAAGGTCATTCTGAGAGAGATATTAAGAGAGTTGGCTAAAGACGGCACGCTCAAGAGTTTTGGAGAGAAAAGAAAGAAGGGATACTGGTCTGTAGTTGTTGACATCGTAGGGATTGAGTGTAGGTTTTTTGAGAAGGGGTGCAACTCTCGCTCTCTTGAAGACGGTAGGGACATAGCCTGCAGTCAAGGATGAGTTGATGAGCGAGGTGAGGTAAGGGAGAAGGTCTCCGGAAATGGTCTGGAGAAGAGAGGAGGGGATAGGGTCAAGCAGGCAGGTTGTTGGGCGGCCGGCCGTCACAAGTCGCAAGATTTCATCTGGAGAGAGAGGGGAGAAATAATCAAAGCATAGGGTAGGGCAGTGTGAGCAGGACCAGCGGTGTCATTTGACTTAACAAAAGAGGATCGGATGTCGTCAATCTTCTTTTCAAAATGGTTGACGAAGTCATCCACAGAGAGGGAGGAGAGGGGGGAGGGGGAGGAGGATTCAGCAGGGAGGAGAAGGTGGCAAAGAGCTTCCTAGGGTTAGAGGCAGATGCTTTGAAGTTAGAGTGGATGGTGTTATTCTTAAACAACTTAGCTATTGAAATGCAAGTAGCAGGTGATGAGATCAGTTACAACAAAACATAAAATATGTAATATTTCACTCAAGTAAACCTTACCAACATGATTGCAATACAATCATCAGTACTATTCATATTAACCTACTGGACCTCCTTAGCACAAACAAGAACATGAAACAAAGATAATTAACTTTATTTTAAATGATGTAATGGTGAATGAATCACACATTGTTAAATGTGGTAGCTGCAAGCTGTCTGTGTTTACATCCCTCTCAGTCCAATTGTCACGCCCTGGCTCTGGGGACTCTTATATGTTGAGCCAGGGTGTGGATTTTCTATGTGTTATTTTCTATGTTTTGTTCTAGTTCATGTATTTCTAGGTTGGCCAGGGTGGTTCCCAATCAGAGGCAGCTGTTGCTTGTTGTCTCTGATTGGGGACCATACTTAGGCAGCCTGTTTGGCACTGTCATTTGTGGGATCTTGTTCCGGAATGTTTGTGTATTTAACCTAGGACTTCACGTATCGTTTATTGTTTTGGTTCGTTGTGTGTACACTAATAAAAGTATGTACGCCTATCACGCTGCGCCTTGGTCCGCTTCATCATGTGTCAACGATCGTGACAGAAGGTCCCACCAAAACAGGACCAAGCAGCGTGTTCAGGAACAAACGCCGGGTAAGGAACAGGAGGTGACTCTAGTGGATGTCCTCCTCGGTTGGGGGAAGATCACGGAGGAGGAGGCCGTCCGCTACCGGAGGGCGATGAGGGAGGATGCCCAGGCAGGAGAGGAGAAGCGGCGCCAACCGGGTCGTCGTCGGACAGGCGAGAGGCAACCCCAATATTTTTTTTGGGGGGGGCACACGGCATGGACGACGGGGATGCTGGAGGCAGCTACAGGACGTATCAGCGGATTAGGAGAGGAGGCCACCAGGTTTCGGGGGCTGGAAGGGAGGTTGGTGGAGCCTAGAGGTAGAGCAGAGCCAACTCCCCATACTCAGGCTAGGCAGCGTGAGACTGGGCAGGTTCTGAGTTATGCGGAGCTGCGTACTGTGCCGCGAGTGGTCCGGCACAGTCCTGTACGTCCTGTGCTAGCACCACGCACGTGTCGTGCTAAGGTGGGCATGCAGCCAGGACGGAGTGTGCCGGCTCAACGCTCGTGGCCTCCAGTACCCCTCCTCGGTCACAGATATCCTGCGCCAGTGCCACGTGCTGTAGTGCCAGTACGAGTGCACAGCCCTGTACGTCCTGTGCTGATGCCTCACACAGAGTGTGTAGAAATAGGCATTCAGCCAGGACGGGTTGTGTCAGCTCTTCGCTCCAGACCTCCAGTCCGTCTCCACAGCCCGGTCCGGCCTGTTCCTGCTCCCCGCACAAAGCCAGTGGTGCGCGTCGTCAGCCCGGTCCGGCCCGTTCCTGCTCCCCGTACCAAGCCAGTGGTGCGCGTCGCCAGCCCGGTCCGGCCTGTTCCTGCTCCCCGCACCAAGACAGTGGTGCGCGTCGTCAGCCCGTATCGGCCCGTTCCAGCTCCCCGCACCAAGCCAGTGGTGCGCGTCGTCAGCCCGGTCCGGCCAGTTCCTGCTCCCCCCACCAAGCCAGTGGTGCGCGTCGTCAGCCCGGTCCGGCCCGTTCCTGCTCCCCGCATCAAGCCAGTGGTGCGCGTCATCAGCCCGGTCCGGCCCGTTCCTGCTCCCCGCACCAAGCCAGTGCTGCGCGTCGTCAGCCCGGTCCGGCCCGTTCCTGCTCCCCGCACCAAGCCAGTGGTGCGCGTCGTCAGCCCAGTCCGGCCCGTTCCTGCTCCCCGCACCAAGCCAGTGGTGCGCGTCGTCAGCCCGGTCCGGCCCGTTCCTGCTCCCCGCACCAAGCCAGTGGTGCGCGTCGTCAGTCCGGCACAGCCCGTGCCTGTTCCACACCGGAGCCTGAGCAATCCGTTCCACCGGTGTCCAGTCCAGCTCCGGCCAGCGGGGCCAGACCAGACCAGGGGCGCTACGGGGGGGTAGCGAGAGAGTGGTGGTCACGCCCGGAGCCAGATCCGCCTCCTCCCCTGTTGTGTTTGGTTGGCGCGGTCACAGTCCGGGGGTACTGTCACGCCCTGGCTCTGGGGACTCTTAAAAGTTGAGCCAGGGTGTGTAGTGTCTATGTTGTAGTTTCTATGTTTTTGTTCTAGTTCGTGTTTTCTATGTTGGCCAGGGTGGTTCCCAATCCGAGGCAGCTGATTCTCGCTGTCTCTGATAGGGAACCATACTTAGGCAGCCTGTTGGCACTAGTTAATTGTGGGATCTTGTTCCGTAAGGTTTGTGTTGGTGTATTAACCTAGGACTTCACGTATCGTTTTGTTATTTTGTAAAGTACTCATTAAAAGATGTTTGCTTACCACGCTGCGCCTTGGTCCGCTTTTCATAACGATCGTGACACCAATCAACAAAATGGCTATAGTAGAGGGAGAGAGGTTACAAGAGGAAAGGGAGGGGAACTAGGACGAGGTTCATATCTCCTGGAGAGTTACTTTCATGTAGCTTATCGACCAGCTAGTTATTAGAATCAGGTGCACTAGATTAGGGTTGGAGAAAACCTACAACACGGTAAATCTCCTGGAGAGCCCTGTCTCAGATCAAGCTGGATCTTGCGTTGAGTCTGTTGATTCCATCTCAATCTGGTCATCCTCATCGTGGTACTCCAGCCCTCTGGGGCCTGATTGGTGTCATACATGATCGCCTGAAAAATAGTGTCACAATTACTTTGTTTGCAAACTGTAGCAACACTGAAACTTCTTAAACGAAGCGGTCCCGTTTTAAATTATGTTCAGCTCATAAAGGCTTCATAAAGCCTTCATAATGCCTTCATAAGCACTACATAAATGTGTTACAAAGAATCTATAAATGTATGTCATCCTTTTTAAAGGGTTCATAAACGTGGCATAACTGTGCGACATAATCACAAATGTCAAATGTGACATAACCCACTATGTCGAATATGATATAAACATGTGCTTTATAAAGGGTGACATGTTGGGTCGAAGGATTGGAATATGCTCTAAAGTGAATTCATGTTAGTCGTGTTACACCTAATCTCGTTCCCTGACACTTCCGTCCAAATGTGTGTAACTTCTGGTGGACCAACGCATCAATCTTGGCTTTCATTAGTTAGGGTTAGGTTTAATTTTAAGTAGGTAAATTGTGGAAATGGGCAGAGTTTAGCCATAATTATGACTTTCTTACTGTGTTAACTAGTGACGATGACAAATACTTTACTCAATAAGGTCACTCCTATAGAATTATATGGTAACTCCCACTAAATCCAAATTTGAATGGTTGATATCCCAGTATTATATGTGCTGTGTGTGCAATAGCCTGGGGACGACGCTACACCAAGAAACACTTACCTTGATGAAAGCCCTCAACCTAAAGAAATTGAAAGTGTCTTTCTTCTGGAACCAAGTTACATGTTCCTCAGTACACAAACACGCACACAACAAAAACGAGCCATACCGTGCAGTGTTGGGCCCATCAGGTCTTTGACAATTTCACCCACTCCCCCGCTCAAAGATCAGCCACAAAAAGTTGGCACCATTGTAACAGGTTGTAATCGAGCCCTGGTCTCCAGCATGGGAACAGAAGAGGAATACGGTGGTCTCAGGTTGGACTACTCCAAACCTTTTCACGCTTGAGTTCCAAAGATCTCGAACGGTCGCCCCAGCGAGAGTTTTTTTTATGCACGTGATGTCAGAATGCACTGTTCCAAAATGTGATTGTTACGCAACAGGACAGTTATCCTGCGCTGCCCTCAAACCAAGGCACGCTGCCTGCTAATTATCTATAAACTATTTTTCAACTTTTCAATTTCAAATTATTTTCTAACAAGTTTTATTTTCTAACAACAGTTTGAATTGAGGTGTGTTCCGCCTCCTCATTAATTCACATAAGAAGTAGCCCATTTCACTGTTGCAGGCAATTTATGTTTAAGGCTTTACTGAGCCAGACAAACTTCTCTCTTCGAGGAGTTTCCAAGCACTTCCCCAGTGTTTCCCCAGACAAAGTATGCAAACATTTGCGCATCTCCAATCAGAACAGGCCTTGCACAATTCTTTCCGCCTGGCACATTTTCCGGCTGGCGCCCGCATTGCCTTCCTTGTTGTTTTCCTTACAAATAATAACTTTGGACATGTGTGCGTTCATTTCAAAGTAAGTGCCTTATTTTCTGTATATCGTCTTGTCGTTTCTACTGTAGCATAATGTATGTATGTATGGAGCATAATGTATTTACTGTTTTATTAACATGTTTTCAAGTACTGGTGACAAATCATGCATTCCGCCGATTCTTGCATGGATTGTAATGGATATGATGTGTGTAAAATACTTTTTTGTAGGTTGTACTGGTTATGATGAGCTAATGCTAAGCTATTTGCCAGTTATGTGTGGTGCCATTTTTGTTGACATCATGCAATGCATTCTGGGTGTCACGTAAACATCTGTCGGACCAAAGATGTTATAACAAAATGAGGTGAACGGATGGTTCACTCATCTTTCGAGTAAACTTCCGGAAGTGACTGCAAACTCATCTGGTCTCTTCTTATCTCTGGTTGACATAGAAAAACAAACATGGCGTCGTGCACAAACTACACATCATCGGATTACTTTCGATTTCTAGAAAGTGTGTTACTAAATTATTTTGATCAATGGTGAGCTCACCCGTGATGTGATAAATTGTAAATTGGGATTTCTATTAGCTAATTAGTATGATGTTTTCTGTCAGCCGAGAGTTAGCTAAATATGACCATTTGTGTTTCGTCAATCTTTGCTCAGTTTGCGCTGTGACTAATGTAGCCTATATTTTCCAGTTTGGATGATTGTGTTATGCTGTCCCTACTTCTATGAATGTCTGAAAATTGCTTCAAAAAATAAACTGGCCACATTCAGGACATAACGTTGTAAGGACTGTGTTTGTGAAAAATGTTTCTGTGAAAAAACAGTGTGGCCAGCTCAAACACTGACTGTTCCGTCAGTCGTAACTGGACGTTATCAATAAGCATTCTAATCACACCGGTTTGAGCATACGCTGCAGGGACCACTGTAGAACGATCACACACATGTGTTAAAACAATACAAATAATTTAAGTTTCAAACTTCCAGAAATGCAATTACATTGAACATTACACAGGACTGTGAATAGTGTTGCTTTTCCCTGAGCTGGCAGACAAATGGTTCTTGCCTCTCTGCCTGCTAAAGGTACTGCATGTTGGTTCCAACCTTAAAAGTAGCAACAAAGAAAGTTAGGAAGTCTGTTAGGAAATACCTTTGTCACACCATCTGGATAAGGGCATTTCTGTGCTGTGCCAGAAACTAAATGGGGAGATGGGAAACTCAATTTGATTCATATTATTATATTCCTCTTTCATTTACAAATCTCATGACATGACTATGAGACGTTGATGTATCTAAGGGAATTTTTATTTAGCTGAGCCTGCTAGCTAGCTAGATTTTAGCTAGCTAGCAATTGCTGTGAAGTCACCAAAATTATTTGAAACAATGACTACAATATGTAATCTAACTCATCAATGAACTACTACAAACAAATTTTAATTACAATAAGTAAGGTTAACTTACTTGTTTTTCGCTGTCCAGTGGAACCACAATTAGGCATTTGATTTGCGAACTCGTCACATGATCAGCGTCTCATCACCAACACTAAAAAAAGTACTTCCGCTACACGGAATTTCAGAGATTTCCTAACTATAAGACCCCCACATAATAGTATAAAGTGTCAAAGTGTCAAATAAAGTATTAAAGTGTAAAAAAATCTGTATTTATTAATGATACATGAAAAATAATTGTCTAAACATTAACAATGATTCATATTTGTTCGTATTTAAGTGACATTTGCATTAAATGTGGGTTTTAAAACATGTTCCAAGGTCATATAAATGCCCCCAATGTGAATCACATATTGGCCTATAGACAAAAAATATTCTGGGTGCCGCAGTAAAAGTATTGTAGGAATTAATCAGTAGTGTCTGTAGAATGTATGGGGATCTGCATAATACGGAGTGTTGCTGTTCTTTTACTCCACCCATTCCATTGGCGGCCACAATGCGAATCACTGTGTATGAAATATATAATCATCACGTGTGATTACTGCACTAGAGAAAACCCTCTATCCAAACAACAGTGCAGGACATGCTCACTGAATTAAAGGGCAACTACACTAAACAACTACATTTCTTAGATTTTTCACAGACCTCAAAAGTCATCCCCTGATGTGGTTTTAGCATTGTTGTGAACACACAAAAAAACAAAAAAAAAACAGAAGTAGGCAAAAAATAACTACTGATTTTAAAAGGCCTCACCAAAGTTTCTCTCTTAGACCATGGTAATGTACTTGTACTCCTCAGAGACGAGGTGGTGGTATTGGGGGGTTGACCTCAGTCTCATTCATCCGAGGCATGCCTCTCCAGAGGAACACTGAGGGGGGAGAGAGGGATAGATGGGAAGGAGTAAGGTACACAAGTATAAATACAGGTATTCGGGTTGGTAATGTGGTGCTTGTCGAGGCAAATAATGCTAAACTTCTAAAAAGAGATTGAGGAGCCATTGAGACATTGAGGAGCTGAGGGAAGGACACTCACCTGTACACGGGGAGGTAGCCATAGGTGGAGTTGACTCCGTCTCCTAGTTGAACATCTCACTGGCATCCCAGCCATTAGACTAACAAAGAGAGAGATACAAAGGAATGGTGGTTAGTGTGTGTGTCAGTGTGTGCCTCACTGTGTGTCACGAGAGTGTTATACTACGAAGCAAACTAGATCTAGTCAGGCTTTTATTAACCTAACCAGCTTCAGTTAGCTTCACATTCCAGGTCAGGCTTCAGCCGTACTACGACGATGGATATTGATTGCCTGCCCTCCTGCTGCAAACTCTAGCAGGCTTGTAACTATGAGTGCATGTCGCACACGGCTAGTTGAACGCCGAACTCTTCATTGAGACAATGCCAAAACATCAATCGTTGTACCGAAATCAAAAAGGAAAAAAGGTTATCTTGCAAATTCAGCAGGTTAATGTGTGAAATAGAATTTTAGAAGTGCCATCTTTATCTTATTAATTATCTTTAATGCCGTCTTTGGTGTGCTTTGGTGTACTTATCAATGCAGAAGCACCTTTTTCCCACTCCTATCACTCCTTGTAGAACAGCTTGTTACAATGTGGCTATAGAAATATAATCCATAGAAGGGTTTTGGAACCTCTAACCCTGGCAATTTAACTGTTAAACTCATGAATACACTATTAATGGCTGCCTGTAGTTTGGAAAGCAAATGCTGTCCTTACTAAATGTGTAATGTGATAGGTATTTTAACTTTTTTTACACACAAAAAACATTTGATTAATAAAATATTTAATCAGTTGCCTTCCTCAAATGAAAGGGATGATGACAATCTTTGCAATATGATTTCATTGGTTTTCAACTCATGGCTCAGACACTTAATCCAGGATAAATGGAGTTTGCCCTGAGTTAGCCTGTCCCGGAGCAGGTTAGTGCTGAAGGATTTGTTGCCATAGAAATGTACCTGGCTAAAAGGTGAGCACACTTTCATGGTACCGGTTATCCCGAGTTGAACTCAGAGTTTACCTAAGTTACCTTACTAACTTCTCAAACCTGATTCGTATTATAGGGTTCAGGACGAAGCCCTCCCTGTTGCCGTCTCCTCTGTCCCACTGCTACAGCACTGTGCTCCCAGTTCACTCCCAACAAGCTGATCGCTGTGTCTGTGAATGCATCCACACACACACACACACACACACACACACACACACACACACACACACACACACACACACACACACACACACACACACACACACACACACACAAACACACACACACACACACACACACACAGAGATCAGGGCATGACAGAAATGATCAGTGAGAGATGAGATAGAGAAAGACCACCCACATCCACGCACACCCTCATAGTAACAGTCTGACTGCAGGTGTAGCCTACCACTCATTTTTGGTGACGTCCGTTGCTGATCCTCTTCCTCCCCTCCTTCTGTGATTGGTTAAAGATAGACTCCATCTCCGACATGTAGCGAGGTGTGTAGCGGGTCACCTCCTCCAGAAACTTCTCAAAGCGGGGATCGCATCTTGACGTGTCGCATTGGCGGGAGATGTACACATTATTACACACACCCACGTACATAGATAAAAGGCAGGTTTCCAGTAGAACATCATGTTGTTACCATATTACAATATTGAGAAAAGGGTAAATGTACATGCAGAACATAGCTAGCTAGGTGGCTAGCTAGTACCTATGTTTGACGTTTAACGTTGTTAGACACAAACAGAACGATGAATGATTTGCAGAAAAAGGCACACAAGGAAAGTATTAACCAAGGTCCACTTTGGTCTCTTTTAACTAACGTTAGCTAGCATGCTAAAGTTAGCTAGTAAGCTAATGTTAGCTAGCTAACGCTAACAACGTCACTAGCCAGTGACAGTTTCAACATGTCATGCTAATACGGCAAAAATTTGCTAGCTAGCTAACCAACAACTGTAACAATGTATTTGAGAGACAACAACTGCTCATTGTGCAACTGTGTTGATGTTTTCAATAAACATTTGGAGACTAAATATAGTTTAGTCAACAGTCTAAGCCAACCCCATCTGTTTTGCCCCATAGTTGCACAAGCATCGGTTTTGTTGCTAAACAACCAACCCGTCTATAGAAACTATTCAAAACGAATTAACAACTGGGCAACATGACCAAAATAACTAACAACCAGATTTTTGTCCGGACTATATCTTCTGATTGAAGAATTACATTTGATAAATTTACTAATGAAAATAACGTTTTTTTACCTTGTTTTTATTGAAGAACACACAATAAAAATAAAAAGATCTGGCAGGTACAGCACACCTCATACATTTATCAGATGAGTTACAGTAACATCATCTTAGAATTAGACAATTTAAAGTACGAAACCCATTTTTCCCAGTATTCCTGGCCTCTCTCCTCATAAGTTCTTAAAGCAAAGGTCTTATGCTCCATATAATGTATTTCATTAACCATGTCTATCCATTGTGTCACGGGTCTTTTTGTAGCCATTTGCTAGTGATAGCCTTTTTACTGGCTGCCAGTAGACCCTTCAACAGGTACTTATCTCTATTGTGTAAGTTATCAGGTATTTCATCCAAATACAAAGAATGAATGTTTGTTTGATGTCAAAACCCATTATTTTTCCAATGTTACATCTTATTTCTCCCCAGTAAGTTTCAATTGCGGGGCAGGACCAAAATATATGAGTGTGATCCGCCCTTAATAGCCCGCATTCTCTCCAACAAGGGTGTTGGGAGCAAGTTTGTTTTGATTTCAGTTGAGGTGTTATGAAGAAACGTGTAACATTCTTCCAACAGAATTCTCTCCAAGTCCTTGAGTTGGTAGAGCTTAACATTTTCACATGTGAGTTCCAAATATCTCTAACGGTCGCCCCAGCGTGAGTTGTTTTATGCACATGATGTCAGAATGCACTCACTGTTCCAAAATGTGATTGTTACGCAACAGGACAGTTAACATGCGCTGCCTGCTAATTATATATAGGCTATGTTTCAACTTGTCAATTTCAAATTATTTTCTAACAAGTTTTATTTTCTAACAACAGTTTGAATTCAGGTGTGTTCCGCCTCCTCATTAATTCACATAGAAGCATTGATGTTGATGGCGCCGGAGGGGATCTCCCGAGTGGCGCAGTGGTCTAAGGCAGCTGTGCCACTAGAGATCCTGGTACGAATCCAGGCTCTGTCGTAGCTGGCCGCGACCGGGAAACCCATGGGGCGGCGCGCAATTGGCCCAGCGTCGTCCAGGGTAGGGGAGGGAATGGCCGGCAGGGATGTAGCTCAGTTGATAGAGCATGGCGTTTGCAACGCCAGGGTTGTGGGTTTGATTCCCACAGGGGGTATGAAAAAATAAAATAATGTATGCACTAACTGTAAGTCGCTCTGGATAAGAGCGTCTGCTAAATGACTAAAATGTAAATGTAAATGGGATGGCTGCCGTTTTATGGACTCTTAACCAACCGTGCTATTTTGTGTGTTTTTTCGCATTGTTTGTAACTTATTTTGTACATAATGTTGCTGCTACCGTCTCTTATGACCGAAAAGAGCTTCTGGACATCAGAACAGCGATTACTCACCTTGAACTGGACGAATAATCTTTCTTTAATGAGTCGGACGAGAGGGCTTTGCTCCAGACACCCGACAGGGCCCTTATCCCCGTCATTTGCAGTAGAAAGAAAAGGAGATTTCGCGGAAGGAGATCGGGGTGCTTGGTAAGGAGCCGGCGACGAGTGGCTAATCTGCCTTTACCATCGATACTATTGGCCAACTTACAATCGCTTGATAATAAAATGGACGAACTACAGGCACGAATATCCTACCAACGGGACATTAAAAACTGTAATATCTTATGTTTCACCGAGTCGTGGCTGAACGATGACATGAATAACATACAGCTGGTGGGTTATACACTGTATCGGCAGGATAGAACAGCAGCCTCTGGTAAGACAAGGGGTGGCGGTTTATGTATATTTGTAAACAACAGCTGGTGCACGATATCTAAGGAAGTCTCGAGGTTCTGCTCGCCTGAGGCAGAGTATCTCATGATAAGCTGTAGACCACACTATCTACCAAGAGAGTTTTCATCTATATTCTTCGTAGCTGTTTACCACCACAAACCGATGCTGGCACTAAGACCGCACTCAATGAACTGTATACGGCCATAAGCAAATATGATATCGCTCATCCAGAGGCGGCGCTCCTAGTGGCCGGGGACTTTAATGCAGGGAAACTTAAATCCATTTTACCTCATTTCCACCAGCATGTTAAATGTGCAACCAGAGGGAAAAAAAACTCTAGACCACCTTTACTCCACACACAGAGACACGTACAAATCTCTCCCTCGCCCTCCATTTGGAAAATCTGACCATAATTCTATCCTCCTGATTCCTGCTTACAAGCAAAAACTAAAGCAGGAAGCACCAGCAACTCGGTCAATAAAAAAGTGGTCAGATACAGGACTGTTTTACTAGCACAGACTGGAATAGGTTGCGGGATTCTTCCGATGGCATTGAGGAGTACACCACATCAGTCACTGGCTTCAACAATAAGTGCATCGATGACTTCGTCCCCACAGTGACTGTACGTACATAGCCAACCAGAAGCCATGGATTACAGGAAACATCCGCACTGAGCTAAAGGGAGTGGGACTCTAACCCTGAAGCTTATAAGAAATCCCGCTATGCCCTCCGACAAACCATCAAACAGGCAAAGCGTCAATACAGGACAAAGATTGAATCGTACTACACCGGCTCCAATGCTCGTCGAATGTGGCAGGGCTTGCAAACTATTACAGACTACAAAGGGAAGCATAGCCATGAGGTTCCCAGTGAAACGAGCATACCAGATGAGCTAAATTACTTCTAGCTCGCTTCGAGGATAGTAACACTGAAACATGCATGAGAGCATCAGCTTTTCCGGATGACTGTGTGATCACGTTCTCCGTAGCCGATGTGAGTAAGACCTTTAAACAGGTCAACATTCACAAGGCCGCAGGGCCAGATGGATTACCAGGACGTGTACTCTGAGCATGCGCTGACCAACTGGCAAGTGTCTTCACTGACATTTTCAACCTCTCCCTGTCTGAGTCTGTAATACCAACATGTTTCAAGCAGACCACCATAGTCCCTGTGCCCAAGAACACTAAGGTAACCTGCCTAAATGACTACCGACCCGTAGCACTCACGTCTGTAGCCATGAAGTGCTTTGAAAGGCTGGTCATGGCTCACATCAACACCATTATCCCAGAAACCCTAGACCCACTCAATTTGCATATCGCCCCAACAGATCCACAGATGATGCAATTTCTATTGCGCTCCACACTGCCCTTTTACACCTGGAGAAAAGGAACACCTATATGAGAATGCTGTTCATTGACTACAGTTCAGCGTTCAACAACATAGTGCCCTCAAAGCTCATCACTAAGCTAAGGATCCTGGGACTAAACACCTCCCTCTGCAACTGGATCCAGCCTATAGGGAAGAGGTCAGAGACCTGGTCGTGTGGTGCCAGGACAACAACCTCTCCCTCAACGAGATCAAGACAAAGGAGATGATTGTGGACTACAGGAAAAAGAAGAGGGTCGAGCACTCCCCCATTCTCATCGACGGGAATGTAGTGGAGCAGGTTGAGAGCTTCAAGTTCCTTGGTGTCCACATCACCAACAAACTAACATGGTCCAAGCACACCAAGACAGTCGTGAAGAGGGCACGACAAAATCTATTCCCCTTAAGGAGACTGAAAAGATTTGGCATGGGTCCTCAGATCTTCTAAAGGTTCTACAGCTGCACCATCGAGAGCATCACTGCCTGGTATGGCAATTGCTCGACCTCCGACCGCAAGGCACTACAGAGTGTAGTGCGTATGGCCCAGTACATCACTGGGGCCAAGCTTCCTGCCATCCAGGACCTCTATACCAGGCGGTGTCAGAGGAAGGCCCTAAAAATAGTAAAAAAACTAGTCATAGACTTCTAAACAGCTTCTACCCTCAATCCATAAGATTCCTGAACATCTAATCAAATGGCTACCCAGACTATTTGCATTGCCCCCCCCCCCCCTCTTTTACACTGCTGCTACTTTCTGTTGGTTATCTATGCATAGTCACTTTAATAACTCTACCTACATGTACATATTACCCCAATTACCTCGACTAACCGGTGCCCCCGCACATTGACTCGGTGCCGGTACCCCCTGTATATAGCCTCGTATTTTTATTTTTACTGCTGCTCTTTAATTATTTGTTACTTTTATTTTGTCTTATTTTATATTGTATTTTTTCATGATTTCTTTTTGTATTCTTTCTTAAAACTGCATTGTTGGTTAAGGGCTTGTATTTTCACTGTAAGGTACACCTGTTGTATTCGGCGCATGTGACAAATAACATTTAATTTGATTTGAAGTAGCCCATTTCAGTGTTGCGGACAATTTATGTTTGAGGCTTTACTGAGCCAGACAAACTTCTCTCTTCGAGGAGAACCCAAGCACGCCTTCAACAATGTTTCCACAGATCAAGTATGCAGACATTTGCGCAGTCTTGCACGAATTGGACAATTTTCTGACTGGCGCCCGCATTGCCTTCCTTGTTATTTTCCTTACAAATAATAACTTTGGACACGTGTGCGTTCCTATCAAAGTAAGTGCCTTATTTTCTGTATATCGTGTTGTCGTTTCTACTGTAGCATACAGTTTGTATGTATGGATGTATGTATGGATCATAATGTATTTACAGTTTTATTCACATGTTTTCAAGTACTGGTGACAAATAATGCATTCTGATTATTGCATAGATTGTAATGGAGACCTATGTTTTAAATACTTTTTTGAAGGTTCTACTGATTATAATGAGCTAATGCTAAGCTATTTGACAGCTATGTGTGGCGCCATGTTTGTTGACATTATACAATGCATTCTGGGTGTCATGTAAATGTCTGTCAGACCAAAGATGTTATAATGAGGTGAAGACTAAACATCCGGAAGTGAATGAAGGGAAGTGAAAACAGACAGACCAAACTCATTGTTATGATGAGTTTCTCCAGTATCAAGTAATTCATGATGCAAGAGAATAGTTAAACACTTAGATGGAGAGGTGATACAAAGTATGTAATAGATACAGTACCGGATTCAACGTAACAAGGCACAAGTCAATTGCCTCTTGCCATTTGAATGATTGGCATACAAAATCTCTCAGTTTATATACTGCTTTGCAATCTAATTCTATCCAACAGTTGCCAACCATTATTGAGTGTCACTCCCAACCACAATAGCATCACCCTAGATGGTATCATCTTGCACCCTAGTCAGGACATTCCATCACATACTCATTCTAAAAGTAACATCAGTGGCCCCCACAGCCTTCTTGGCACGCATACCTTCTGGCACCCACCAGTGACAGAAATAAATGGAATGTCTTCATCCTCAAAAATCCTATGCAACACCATATCAGTCACATTTACAAATCCTGTATAAAATACGTCATATCACTCATCTTGTGTCCTCTTATTATCTTTGGTTGATTCGAAAAAACAAACATGGCGGCACACACAAACTAACCAATCATCGGATTACTGTTGATTTCTAGAAAGCGTTTTACTCAATTATTTTGATCAATGGTGAGCTCACCCATGATGTGATTAATTATAAATAGTAATTGCTATTAGCTGATTCATATTATGGTTTCTGACAGCCGAGAGTTATCTAAATATGACCGCTTGTGTTACGTCAATCGTTCCTCAATTAACGCTACGACTAATGTAGCCTACATCTTCCGGTTTGGATGATTGTGTATGCTGCCGGTATTTCTGTGAAGGTCTGAACGTTGCATCCAAAAATAAACTGGTCACATTCAGGATATAACTTTGTAAGGACTGTGTTTGTGCAAAATGTTTCTGTGAAAAAACAGTGTGGCTAGCTCAAATGCTGACTATTGCATCCAGTTTGGGGCAAACTAAAAAAAATTAAAAAAATTATGCATGCCAGCAAAGCGACAACACAACACTAAACAATAAAATAATTGGACTATAACATTTACATTTTAGTCATTTAGCAGACGCTCTTATCCAGAGCGACTTACAGTTAGTGAGTGCATACATTTTTCATACTGTAACGGTGACAATCGGTGCCCACAACCTGTTAGGGCCAACATAAACCTGTCCCAACACTGGAATCTCAAGAGCAGTCCCAACACCTTACCACTGTTACACTGGCTATCAGCAGAGCCTTGTCTGGCAGTGAAACAGTTAATTCAGCCTCATTTACTGCCTTTTAAAAAAACATAGCTGATATGGCTGACTTGCTTAACGAAATGTGGTTTCTACTGACAATTGAGATGTACACACTATGGCATAAGGGGACGACGAGCGGATAAGAGGCAATCCGTAATTTCGATTAAGACATTAATGAGAGAACTAGGACGGACTGTGCTGTGCTCACTTGAACAGGAAGGTGGCGCGACGGTCCTTCGTGGGTTAATTTTGCCATCAAACTTTGTCATCAAAGTCTGGCATTCTCTGGATTTATGGTGCTTTCAAGACTACTGGGACCGCGGTTGTCATGACATTAGTGATCTTCAGGTCGGAGCTCTAGAAAGAGGCCTGAGTTCCTGACTCGGAATCCCGATTTGGATGACCGTTCAAAAAGTAATTTCCCAGTCGGAGCTCGTTTATTTCAGAATTCCCAGTTGTCTTGAACTCACTGAAGTCTGAGATCTCCCAGTTCTGAGTTTCCAGTTGTTTTGAAAGCGGCAGAAGTCATGCTGGATTGACAGCATGGCCAACTTTGAATGTTTATTCTTTTAAACTTGAACCCAGACTTGAACCACACATACACTCCACTGAATAACAGGCTAGTGATTGCTTTGCGATGCTTGCAGTTAGCCACTGATTCCTTCCAAATCCCTAATTGTTGAATTTGAGATTTCCAACTTTTTGTATAATGTTTATGTCCAATGGCCGATGAGCAACGATACATTTTATTTATAATGTCTCTTCATAATTTCTCTTCATATGACAAGGATTGAAAAGGATTTGCCAGTAGGTTGTCGACTTGATTCATGATGACTGCTAGTTTGCTAGCTAAGATTTTGAAAGTATGATGTTGACATGATCAGTCCAATCAAAGCTACTGTAGATATAACGTGATTTGACTGCATTGTATCTATGGCCAATGACCTTGAGCCTTCTTGGATGGGCACTTCTAATGCAACTCAATGGCAGCACCCAAGGGGCTTGAATTTTCGAGCTCTCCCCGTAGATTTTGCGGTGATGTAGTGTCCCCATGAGTGATAGAACACTGAGCCAATCACGGCGCAAGTAGAGAACATTACCAACACCTACGCTCCGTATTTTCCTCTGGCTGCCCCACCCCCACAGAAAGCACTGAGCTAGGCTGAAACACCTGCATTTTGGAGCTGCCTTACTCAAGAAAGCAAAAAAGAGACCATGTTTGTATGCGGCTTCATTCTTTTTTTTTTCTTTTTTTACATTCATTGCAAACTGATATGTGATACATATTAATGCCAAAATAACATGCTCTGTCCCACCTGCCCTGAATGATGGGTCGCCACTGGCGGGGACCATCCCTTACAGCTGTGTCTGGAGGAATGAGACTGGATTCCTGGCTTCCCGCTGATCGACAACCTCTCCCAGAGCATCCACCAGAGCAAGAGGACCGTGTGCATACTGACCAACAAGTACATCAGGAGTGTGGAGTTCAAGACTGCGTTCTGCGTGGCCCATCAGAGGCTTATGGATGAGAGAGATGATTTGATTTTCCTGGAAAAGGCCCCCAGTCACTCAAAGTACCTGAAACTCAGGAAGAGGTCGTATAGTCGGTCAGTGATGGAGTGGCCAAGAAATCCTCAAGCACAGCAATACTTTTGGTTTAGCTTAAGGAGTGTACTGGCAACGGACAGTCAGAAACAAACAGTAATCTCTTCATAGAGAGTCTTTGAAAAGGGCAAACATACAGTGATGTCGCACTGTTAAGAATCAATAGCATAGTCTTTTTTTTGTGATTGTGTAGGCTGATGATTGTGTAAATGCTTGGATTGAAGGACAGTTCTGATGTACACATTATATGTCATTGTGTTTAATGAAAATATATGGATAAGAACTTGGTACAACTTTAATACTGACTGATTATGTTTACTGTATTTAAATATTTTGACATATACTGTCACAAGTAGTGTTACCTGATCAACAAATTAATCAAAAAATAATAATTCACAAAAAAAGTAAAACAGTATAAAAAGAAATGCCTTCAGAAAGAGGGAACCAAATCAGGTGAGAACTTATAATAACCCCAAAAATATGTGCCACCGCACCCAGAGTCCACCTGGTTGAGGGAACCAATCAGCTTGCTCAACACATTTGACTGACTGTGGCTGCAAGGGGAATTTGAGTTGCACTTCACTTGTGATTGAGTAGAGAAGAGTTTAGTCATTACATAGGGGAACAAAGCGATACGTAAAAACACCCTGATAACAGACAGCCATTTGCAGTTTCATTTCACTTCCTTTTTTTGCTTACTGGAAACTAAATCTGGACAACGACCAGGCACTACTTATTTGATAGGATGTTCAAATCTCACAATGGCTCAACAGTAAATAATATGATAATTTTGATTAATTTCAGTTGTTAGTATTGAAGATGGTCACCAAGACTATGTACGATGTGCTTTTCTCAAGTGGTAAAATGTATAATGAATCATGTGACAAAATTACTATTTATAGGGGAAGTAGAATTCAGTCTAATATCCATTATACTGAATTGTTACATTCACAAATGCTTCTTCTAGGCAAACAGGATAACCACTATCCTGAAATTAGTACACGAAGCTATTTGGGCATGGTATTTTGGAGATTTGTTTGGGGGGTAGGTACATCTTCCCATTCTAAATCAACTAATATGGTAGCTTAATGACTTTAATTTGTACTATTATGATAACATTGTGCCACCAGTAGGAGTAGTAACACCAATTAGCAATATTTGGTAAATTAAGATTTTCTGAAATGAAGGCCACAAATGCTCAAATCTAAAGTCATCAACCCTTAAAAAATTACTTACTTAAGTGATATGATTAAGTAATTTTGCTCACAATGTTATTTGCCTTAATTTAATTTGACTAACACCAATTGACACTTTGGATTTAGACACACCAAATTATTAATTTGGCAAAAAGGCACATGTTTACATGGCCTTAAATCTGCAGATTTAATCTGAAGCCATTTCCAAAGCCTCCAACATTGTCTCTCACTACCGCAAGTCAACATTTGCACAGGAACTCCTAGAAGGGGAAAATTATATACAACCAGCCACTGTCACAAGATGGAACTCTCAACTGAAATTTTCTATGCGGATGAAGAACAGCTTGACACACCAAGCTTTTCATCCACAAGAAGTATGTCCTCACTGATGCTGTGGACATTCTAACCCCGTTTGAGGTTGCCACAGATTGCTGCGTGCAAGGATCATCGTCACACCAAGCTACATCATTCCATGCATCAGAGGTATGACTGAACATCTAACCAATTGCTCCACAATGGAAAGCTTGTTAAAAACCTGAAACAAGCAATTGACAAGCGCTTGACTATGGTGCAATGCCACTGAGAAGGCTGCCTTTACTGCAGACATCAAACGTCTTGTCAGAAAGTTCAACAGCACTACACAGGATGTCCCACACGGTGAGCCACCACCACCAGCGAAGAAAAGTCGATTGGACACACTGTTTGGTTTCATGGAACAAACAAGCACGGCTGCATGTACTCCAAACCTCATCTCCCCATATCTTCCACCAACTACTGATCCACTGAAATTCTGGAATACACAGTCATACATACCCAACAATGAGCAGAGTTGCTGCTGAGTACCTACATAACCCAGCATCCTTTGCAGCTGTGGAGATGCTTTTCAGCATTGGAGGGCCTATCTTCAGACCAGATCACTCCTCAATGTCCAACTAGCTTTTTGAAACCCTGATGTTTTTTTAAACGTAACATGGCAATCTTGTCCTCTTTCAGAAAACACCAATTTAATGTATGGGCTGCATATTGTGATAAAAAAATGAAGTAAGACTTATAGATGTTAAGTTGTTTGTTATTTCAAATGTAACTACTAAGTACAATACATTCACAACTATTTTCAAATGCATCCAAATAATTCAAATATTTTCGGGAAAATACTGTCTTTCAAATATGTCTAATGGTATGTATTTGAATAAATTATAAATACATGCCAATACTTTCCTAATTGTATTTTCAAATACATTTCAAAATTCAAGTACTTGTTTTTTCAATTAAAAGTTATCTAAATAGTTGTTTTGAAATGTATTGAAAAGTAATTGAAATACCTGAAATAGTATTTGAACCCAGGTCTGCATCATAATCATAAAAAAATGAATTTTAATAGCCTTCTTTTTTTTATTGATCTATACTCACTATCTAACATAAAAAATAATAGATATATATCTCCAAAACATGTCACTACACCTCTACACATCACCAGTGGGACAAGCTAGTCCCCAGTAGTTTCTACAATGCATACACATACTTCTGTTGCAATATAAAGGATTTACAACAGAATGACCCTATTGCAATAGAGCGGCCATAAAATGTGTGAGTGTAGGTCTACTCCACACAAATGGTTAAAGTCAATAAGTAGGTAGTCTGTCATTATATTTCCATACTCACACGTTTGTACTGTTTGCTTACAGGATGCTACCACCTGCTGGTTACAGTTGGCACCATTGTTCCTGTGTCACTTCCTGCTACCTACCTCATGTACATGGATGCCACGGTAGTTTCCATGTGATGTTACGGTCAATACTACCAATACCACGGATGACTTCATCTTTAATTGTGAGGAGCATAGACTGAAAAAGGTACATTTACATTTTAATCATTTAGCAGACACTCTTATCCAGAGCGACTTACAGTTAGTGAATACATATATTTTTCTATACTGGCCCCCCGTGGGAATCGAACCCACAACCCTGGCGTTGCAAACGCCATGCTCTATCAACTGAGCTACATCCCTGCCGGCCATTCCCTCCCCTACCCTTGACAACGCTGGGCCAATTGAGCACCGCCCATGAGTCTCCCGGTCGCAGCCGGCTGCGACAGAGCCTGGATTCGAACCAGGATCTCTAGTGGCACAGTTAGCACTGCGATGCAGTGCCTTAGACCACTGCGCCACTCAGGAGCCTGTTGGCATCAACAGGAATATGACCGTGCTGGACCTATCAGAAAACAACATCAGAAATGTATCTCTTGATGCATTTTCTAATCTGGAGGACCGGCCCTTCTCAATCTCAACTGTGTCAACAAAAAAGGTGAAACACATATCGCTGAAGGTGCCTTCAAAAATCTGACAAACCTGCAAGACCTAAGACTTAATTGCAATGGCCTCATCAAAAATTCCTCAAAATCTCCCACTCATTCTGGATAAACTCATGCTAGAAAATAACAAGATCAATTTCTCGAACATGAGCTACCTCGCCGGTATACAACATGTGAAGGAGCTGTACTTATCCAAAAATTGCTATTACTGGAATCCCTGTGAGACTGACTTTACCATTGGAAACGGCACCTTCTCATTATTGAATAACTTGAAGGTTTTGATGTTGGCCTATAATAATTTAACTCAACTTCTGAAAGTACTGCCAAGCTCTATACAAATATTACACCTTGATTCAAACAAGATACAGCAAAGGCTTGTCAGACATCCTGGAATCCTGGAATTACAGGGAAACTGTCCAAGATGCTCCAATGCTCCATATCCTTGTGTTCCCTGCCCTAATGATTCTCTGGATATTCATCCTTATGCATTTCATGGTCTTACACAGTTACAGACACTGCACCTAGCAGGCAACTCACTTCGTTTCATCAATAACTTGTGGTTTGAGAGCTTGAACAATCTTACACATCTGTTCCTATATTTTAATTACTTAGCAAATTGTATCACCAATGGAATTTTTTTTAGCTATCTACCAAAACTAGACAATATTGATTTTTCATTTAATTATGATTTGCTTGCCTACCCTGAAACCCTACAGCTTTCAAAAAACGTTTCACAATTGGTGTCTCTTACAACATTACATAAAATTGTTTTTGTTTTTAGGGAAATTCATTCAGAAACGCTCAGACCACTTATGAACTCAAAAATCTTTCAGTGTTGAACATCGGATCAAACTTAATTGTTCGCTCTGATTCCCCCATATTCAGCAAATTCTCAAACTCAAGTCTCAAAGTAATTTATCTTGCAGAAAACAGGCTTTATCCACTTCCAGTGAATGAGTCCCCAGGTTGTGGCATAGGAAGCAACTTAAATTCAGTGTTGTACACATCGCCACTAACTGGGTATTATTCAAATTCAAGGGACTTTTCTTACGGATTAAATCACAACCTTGTGAAGCCAGAATGCTTTATCTCTGATCCAGTGGTGATTTTAGCATGTAATTCTTGGTGGGTGTCACACCCTGGCTCTGGGACTCTATATGTTGAGCCAGGGTGTGTTCATTCTATGTGGTTTATTTCTATGTTGGGGGTTCTGGTTTGTTGTTTTCTATGTTTGCCTTAGTGACTCCCAATCAGAGGCAACGAGTGTCAGCTGTTGGCTGGTTGTCTCTGATTGGGAGCCATATTTAACTGTCTGTTTTTCACTTTGTGTTTGTGGGTTTTTGTTCCGTGTCGGTATTTGTTACCGTTGGACGTTACGAGTCGTTTATTGTTTTGTTCGTGCTTTATTAAATAAAGTCTAAACATGTTCGTTCAACACGCTGCGCATTGGTCTACTTCTCTCCCTGACGATCGTGACAGAAAAACCCACCAAAACTGGACCAAGCAGCGTGTCCAGGAGCCATCGCCAGGGGAATCGCTTGCAGATCTCCGTGGCAACCTCGACTGGGTCCAGCCTTGTAAAGAGCAGAGTGGATGGACTTGGGAACAGTGGAGGAAGAGTCTAGACTGGGTCAAGCCTAATGAAGAGCAGAATGGCTGGAATTGGGGGGCAGAAGAGCAGAGAGTTGGGCAGAGAACGATAGAGGCCTGGCCCACGGGGAGGAGAGACCCCCCAGAACATTTTTAGGGGGGCTCACGACGTCGGGGCAGCAGGAGGCCGCGATAGAGCGGTCCAGCGGGTTAGCAGAGGAGGCCGCCAGGTTACGGGGGCCACTGGTCGAAGAGGGGATGGAAGGTAGAGAGGCACGGCGAGAGGTACTGGGGTGTGTTACCAGTCCGGTCCGGCCCGTTCCAGATCCCGATGTAGGGCCAGTGGTGTGTGTCCCCAGTACGGTCCGGTCTGTTCCTGCTCCCCGCACCAAGTCAGTGGTGCGTCCGTCAGCCCGGCTCGGCCCGTTCCTGCTCCCGCACCAAGTCAGTGGTGCGCTCGTCAACCGGCTCGGCTCGTTTCCTGCTCCCGCACCAAGTCAGTGGTGCGCTCCGTCAGCCTGGTAAGGCCCGTTCCTCCTCCACGCACCAAGCCAGTGGTGTGCTTCGTCAGTCGGTGAGGCCCGTTCCGGCTCCACGCACCAAGCCAGGGGGTGCGCATCGTCAGCCCGGTCCGGCCCGTCGCTGCTCCACGCACCAAGCCAGGGTGCGCATCGTCAGCCCGGTCTGGCCCGTTGCTGCTCCACGCACCGCCAGGGGTGCGAGTCATCAGTCCGGTGAGGCCCGTTCGGCTCCACGCACCAAGCCAGGGGTGCATATCGTCAGCCCGGTCCGCCCGTTGCTGCTCCCACGCACCAAGCCAGGGGGTGCGCGACAGCCAGGTACGGTCCTTTCCTGCCTCACGCACCAAGCCTGGGGTGCGCGTCGTCAGTCCGGCACAACCCGTGCCTGGGTCATCGAGTGCCAAATGAGGTACCGCTTTATTGCTCCCCAACGGAGCTGAAGCTAGCCGCTCCTGCCTACGTCCCAGGTCGGCTCCAGCCAGCGGGGCCAGACCGGACCAGGGGCGCTATGGGGGGTTTATTGGAGGGTGGTGGGCAAGCCCGGAGCCAGAACCGCCGCCGAGGAGGAGTGCCCACCCAGCCCTCCCCTATTTTTCTCTGGTTGAGGCGCGGTCGCAGTCCGCGCCTTTAGGGGGGGGGTACTGTCACACCCTGGCTCTGGGACTCTATATGTTGAGCCAGGGTGTGTTCATTCTATGTGGTTTATTTCTATGTTGGGGGTTCTGGTTTGTTGTTTTCTACGTTTGCCTTAGTGACTCCCAATCAGAGGCAACGAGTGTCAGCTGTTGGCTGGTTGTCTCTGATTGGGAGCCATATTTAACTGTCTGTTTTTCACTTTGTGTTTGTGGGTTTTTGTTCCGTGTCGGTATTTGTTACCGTTGGACGTTACGAGTCGTTTATTGTTTTGTTCGTGCTTTATTAAATAAAGTCTAAACATGTTCGTTCAACACGCTGCGCATTGGTCTACTTCTCTCCCTGACGATCGTGACAGTGGGGCAAAACAAACTAATACAAGTGGGATGCATGCCAGCAAAGCCACTACACAACACAACACTAAACAGTACATTAATTGCACTATAACGGTGACAAACGGTGCCCACAAACTGTTAGGGCCTACATAAAGCTGTCCCAACAGCAGAGTCCCAAAAGCAGTCCCAACATCTTACCACTGCTACACCTGGCTATCAGCGGAGCCTTGTCTGGCAGTGAAAAAGTTCATTCAGCCTCATTTACTGCCTTAAAAAAAAAACATAGCTGGTATGGCTGACTTGCTTAAACAAATGTGGTTTCTACTGACAATTGAGATGTACAACCTATGGCATAAGGGGACGACAAGCGGATAAGAGGCAATCCGTAATTTCAAATAAGACATTAATGAGTGAGCTAGGACGGACGTAGTCAATATAACTATTTGTTTAGCACTTTTGAAATGTACTGCGACATAATTCAGAACATGGGCCGTTCTTACAGTGTTCTCCCTGTACACCAAGTCAGAACCGTAGGATAAATAAAGGGGGCATATATGCAGTCAACGAAAGCTCTTACAATATTCGATTATTACATTTCTCTAAAACAGGTTATAGCCTACATGTGCACCACTAACTCAGAACAGTAGGTGAAATTAAGAGGGGAAAATAGACAAAATTATTAGGGTGAGGCACATGGGCTACTAACAGCTTACTACACAAGATACACTTAGTATTACTTTCTTAGCTACAGTATACACATCTCCCTGGCATATTACATAATTTATGCAGCAGCATACAATAAATTTTTGGACTCACCTTGTTGTGCTGTGCTCACTTGAACAGGAAGGTGAGGCGACGGTCCTTCGTTGGCAAATTTTGTCATCAAAGTCTGGCATTTTCTGGATTTATGATGCTTTCAAGACAACTGGGAACTCTGAAAAAAACAAGGTTGAATCATGATGACGTCCGTGATCTTCAGGTCGTAGCTCTAGAAAGAGGCCTGAGCTCCGGATTTACAATTCCGAGTTGGATGACCGCTCAAAACGTATTTTCCCAGTCAGAGCTCGTTTTTTCCTGAGTTCCCAGTTGTCTTGAACTCACTGAAGTCAAGTTTTCGCAGTTCCGAGTTAACAGTCGTTTTGAGCGAGGCACAAATCATGCTTCATTGACAGCATGGCCAATGTTTGAATGTTTATCATTTTTAACTTGTAAAAGAGACCCTTAATCCCAGATTTGGGACCACACAGACACTCTACTGAATAACAGGCTTGTGATTGCTTTGCCAGTAGATTGTCGACTTGATTCATGATGATGACTGCTAGCTAAGATTTTGAATGTATGATATTGACATGATCAGTCCAATCAAAGCTACTGTAGATATAATGTGATTTGACGTCATTTTATCTGTGGCCAATGACCTTGAGCCTTCTTGGATGGGCACTTCTAATGTAACTCTATGGCAGCACCCAAGGGAATTGAATGTTTTAGCTCTACCCTTAGGCTTGGCGGTGATGTAGTGTCCCCATGAGTGACAGAACACTGAGCCAATCACGGCACAACTAGAGAACATTACCAACACCTACGCTCCGTATTTTCCGCTGGCTGCCCCACCACCACAGAAAGCACTGTGCTAGGCTGAAACACCTGCATTTTGGAGCTGCCTTACTCAAGAAAGCAAAAAAGAGACTATGTATGCGGCTTTATTAACTCAAAGATATTTTTATTTTTTACATTGTTTGCAAACTGATATGTGACACTTATTAATGCCAAAATAACATGCAAAACAGGCAAGCCCCACCTGCCCTAAATGACGGGTCGCCACTGGTTGCGTTAATCGAAACTGGACATTCTAAATAAGTGTTCTAATCACACCGGTTTGAGCGTACGCTGCAGGGACCACTGTAGAATGATTACACCCATTTGTTGGTACTTGTGAAAACGTTAATTGTTTCATTAGTTATTTCAATGTTAAGTTCCTCCTCCCATTTTTGTTTAATATAGTTTGTAGAGTGTTCCTTTGAGGATAGAATACTCAAGTAAAGATTTTAAATAGTTTATTTGATAATCCCCAAGTTGTATGCGTTAGTGAATACTTGGATCAATTTCTGGGATGCCCGAGGGTCAATCACTTTTATTTCTTTTAAAAAGTAGTGTCGAACATGTAGATACCTGTAAAAATCCTGTTTATCCAAGCCATGTTTTTCACTTAGGTCCTGGAAGTTCTCTAGATCCCCCATTCCTTATAATTGTACAAAATGATGTGATGCCTTTTTACATCCACTGTTTAAATCTGCTATTCTGAATTGCAAGGATAAAGCTGGGGTCGTATGCGGGCCAGCTCAGCAGTTTGACCTCTCTGTCTAACTGAATTTGCTTAACTACCCTAAACCATGTCTTCAGAGAGAAATTAATCCACTGATTTTGTATTTTGTATATTTCTACTACCATGTCCTTATTACCCAAAACTGACTGTATGGGTATCTCTGTCAAAGTAGTCTCGATGTCTCACCATTTGTTTTCATATTCTGAAATGCACCAACACACCAAAGGTCTCAACTGGTCATGAAAATAACATTTGAATGAAAATATGTAATTCATTGTTTTTAATATGTTGGTAACTGTTTTTCAGAAAATCCATCATGGGGGAAGTTGGGTACTGTGGTAAATGTATTCATTTTATGCAAATGTTGGCACATTTAAATTGTTATATAGTTCATAAACTAGTTATATAATTATACAACCTTTTTATATTTATTTTATTATTGTAATAATTATAATGTTTTTCTTTTGTTGTTACATGTACATTCTACACACATTTTACATACGTTTTTACAGAAGTTACATAGCAAGAATAAAGTAATTTGATATTTTTATATACATTACATCTAGATAGATAGTATTTATAAGAGGGCGGTATACGGAGATGGGAGCTGAGGGGTGGATTGAAAAGGTCATGCTCTATAACAGTTATTACTGAAAACACAATGTATAATGTATGTTTTCTATTTGCCATATACAGTATTTTTCAACTGTGCTGTGATGTTTCACATAAATTCTTAACATGTCTTCTCACATAGTATCTACAGATTGTAAGTTAAAGATAAATATTTTTACTGAAAGTATTATTATATTGTTGATTGATTGGCTATGGTTTTTCAAATCTCCCAACAGTGCTGTTGGGGTTAAATTTGAGATAAATGTGATTATTTTTTTTGCCATTCCTGAACCTGTGACCAGAAACAAGCTACATAGGGGCAATACCAAAACAAGTGATCCAATGATTCTGTCTCTTCGCAGCAAAATATGCAGAGCTGAGATTGTTGTATGCCCCATATACATAACATTATGTTTGTGGCAAGAATGTTGTATAATAACCTAAATTGAAAAACTCTAAGTTTTGAATCAAGCATATCAGTTCAGAAACCATGTGCCACGGAATCGGGCACTTCAAAAATCTCTTCCCAACTATTTTGAAACCTGTATGGAGTCATTTTGGTCCTCAATTAAAGCTGATATATATTTTTATCTGTGCTTTTTTGTTGGGGGGGGGGTTCCAAGTCCCATACCTTCTCCCCCTTCCACTTGCCTCTGTCGTGGCATGACCTTCATTAATCTCAAGACTGTTATTTCTCTATTTAACTAACTATGTTTAATTGTTACCCGATTAAATTAGTCATGTAACAATGAACTCATTCGGATTTGGGGCACCATGGAAGGTATATATCTATTACATCGATAAACAGTAAACTTATTAATCATTACCTCATATCATATCATAATTCTGAACGTCGTATCCTCCTTGCCTCTGCAAAAAACCCAGCCTTACTTATGATTCAGTACTACAATTTTTTTTTAAATTATTTATTTACAAGCTAACTAAATGGTAATACAGGATAACATACACACTTATTACATTAACAACATGTCCCTGGCGGTAGGACGGTGTCAGGCGCAGGACACAGAACTGAGTAAATATCTAACTTTACTCACGAAAACAACAAATCAAATTTCCACGCAGGGAAATACAACAGCTCACAGCAGTATACAACACCAAACAAAGATGAGGGAACCAGAGGGTTAAATAGGGAAACAAATTAACGTGATGGGAACCAGGTGTGTACAATACAGACAAAACAAATGGAAAACAGAAATGTAGATCGGTGGCAGCTAAAAATAATAATAATAATAATATGCCATTTAGCAGACGCTTTTATCCAAAGCGACTTACAGTCATGCGTGCATACATTTTTTGTTGTTGTGTATGAAACGTCTGGGGGATAGCTAGAAAGCAGGTGACGATGTCCGCCGATAGCCGCCCGCACAAGGAGAGGCACCAACTTCGGCGGAAGTCGTGACAGTACCCCCCCTGACGCACGGCTCCAGCTGCGCGTCGACACTGACCTCGGGAACGACCCGGAGGACGAGGCGCAGGACGATCCGGGTGGAGATGGTGAAATTCCTGTAGTATGGAAGGGTCCAGGATGTCCTCCACCGGCACCCAGCATCGCTCCTCCGGACCGTACCCCTCCCACTCCACGAGGTACTGAAGGCCCCTCGCTCGACGTCTTTAGTCCATAATGGCTCGCAGAGTATACGCCGGGTCGATGTCCAGCGGGGGCGGAGGAACCTCCCGTACCTCAGACTGCTGGAGCGGACCAGCCACCACCGGCCTGAGGAGAGACACATGGAACGAGGGGTTAATACGGCAATCAGGGGGGAGCTGTAACCTATAAAAAACCTCGTTCAGTCTCCTCAGGACTTTGAATGGCCCCACAAACCGTGGACCCAGGGCAGGGCAGGCGAAGGGGCAGGTTTCGGGTCGAGAGCCAGACCCGGTCCCCCGGTGCATACACCGGGACCTCACTGTGGTGGCGGTCGGCGCTCGCCTTCTTTTGCCTGATGGCCCATTGCAGGATCACATGGGCAGTGTCCCAGGTCTCCTCTGAGCGCCGAAACCATTCATCCACCGAGACCCCCAGACGTTCCATAAACACCCTCCAGACCCTTGATGTGAACTGGGGACCCCGATCAGACACTATATCCTCAGGCACCCCGTAGTGCCGGACGACGTGGGTAAACAGAGCTTCCGCAGTCTGTAGGGCCGTAGGGAGACCGGGCAAAGGAAGGAGATGGCAGGACTTAGAAAACCGATCCACAACGACCAGGATCGTGGTGTTACGATGACGTACGTGTTATGTGACGGAGGAAGATCCATCACGAAGTCCACCGATAGGTGTGACCACGGCCGTTGTGGAACGGGTAGGGGTTGTAATTTCCCTCTGGGCAGAGCTGGAGGAAACATAAACCCTCACGTCCTTAGCTAAAGTGGGCCACCAGTACTTCCCACTAAGACAGCGCAGTGTCCGACCGATGCCAGGATGACCAGAGGAGGGTGACGTGTGGGCCCAACAGATCAATCGATCGCGGACATCAAACAGAACGTACAGATGCCCAACCGGACACTGGGTGGGAGTGGGCTCCGTACGTAACGCCTGAATGATGTCCGCGTCAACCTCCCATACCACCGTGGTTGGAGTCAGCCAATTACGCACGGCTGAAATGCGGTTCATTCTCCATCTCCACCCCTGACACGGACAGGCGGTACCCTAGAAAGGAGACGGACTGTTGGAAGAACAGACATTTCTCAGCCTTGACGTACAGGTCATGCTCCAACAGTCGACCAAGCACCTTGCGCACCAGGGACACATGCTCGGCGCGTGTAGCGGAGTATATGAGAATGTCATCTATATACACCACTACACCCTGCCCATGCAGGTCCCTGAAGATCTCGTCTACAAAGGATTGGAAGACTGATGGAGCATTCATCAACCCGTACGGCATGACGAGGTACTCATAGTGCCCAGAAGTGGTACTAAATGCCGTCTTCCTCTCATCCCCCTCCCGGATACGCACCAGGTTGTACGCGCTCCTGAGATCCAGTTTTGTGAAGAAGCGCCAGGTTGTAGTTTTAAAATGCAAACCAACTGGAGGAGATTATCTATAAAGTGTAGCTTAAAATAAGTAACCAAATCTCAGTGGCCCAGGTACTGTTTCATCTGTCAACTAACGACACTCATTGCACTATGCACCTGAGGTTATGGCAGGTAGCCTATATCCAGGCTATAAAAGTATGCCACATTTTTATGTTACAGTGTGGCATGTGGGGTAATGTTAAAGACTCAGGCTTAGTTTTAGTACCAGGTGAGGTCCATTATCAGATCTGACCCATATGATTGAGTCATTGAAACCCATGTCACCGTCAAACACATACATAGCACTTCTTTAATGGGTTTGAGAAGGGACAGGGCTTGACATTTAATGTGAACTCAACGTGAGCTCTATTAATATTAATTGTCGTTTGTATCTCACAATCTCTAGTTCTCTTCGTCAATTCAAGCCCCATGCCAGAGTGGACCTCCCTGGTGCATTCCATCAGTCAAAGTTATGTGTATAGGGCTATTCTTTCAGACACTTTTGTATCCACCTTTCATGCAGAATGGCTAGTGGCTTCAGCCGTAAGCTGTGTCCTAGTTGCAAAACATCAAAGAAGTGCAAGTTCTGTGGTGCAGAAATACAGCTAAAGGTAAAGTAAGAGGCCCAAAAAATGAAGGAACAGATTAATGGGAAAATAAGACAATGAAACATGGAAGATATGCAACCTTGGTTAATGCAGCAAACAAGCTGGTAAGCTTTATTATGTTTTCCCCGAAAAATATTTCTGCATTTCTAGCGTAGGGAAATGATAGGCCCTATGCACTTATTTGTTGTTCTCTCATTGTGGTCCTCTGTAGCTCAATTGGTAGAGCATGGCGCTTGTAACGCCAGGGTAGTGGGTTCGATCCCAAGGACCGCCCATATATAAAAATGTATGCGCGCACATGACTGTAAGTCGCTTTGGATAAAAGCGTCTGCTAAATGGCATATTATTATTATTTAAGACTGTAAATCTAAATGTCATTATTTGACTGATATTTGTTGTGTTTCTGGAAGTTATTTTGTCATGAATGATTCCAGGTACATAGGTTCCACAAGGTAGGAGTGTACCCCTTGCTACTCCTCAGCAAGAGGAAAAAAGGATAACATGTTGTCGTCAACTGCACTTTGTCCTCACAGTGGTATGATGAATCAAACCTCAATGGCAGCAATTCAAAGGTTGTATGAGGCAATTGTGAAAGGTATTTGGACAGAAATATGTATGTTTGTCTACCTTAAGATTCTATCCTTCAACCACCACATCTGTCAGACTGTAAAAAAACAAATTATTCCACTTACGCAAATTCGCCAAAGTCAGCCCCTCCCTCTCCTGTCCTGCCGGCCGAAACTCTCATCCATGCTTTCATCTTCTCCCGGATAGACTATTGCAACTCACTACTCCCCGGCATCAACACAAGCTCCCTTGATAAGATCCAAATGGTTCAAAACTCAGCAGCCCATCTTCTAACCCACACTAAATCATGGCAGTATATCACCCCCATCCTCTGTGAACTCCACTGGCTCCCTGTCTCCCACCACATGAATTACAAGCCTTTGATACTGTGAACCATCAGATCCTCCTCTCCACCCTCTCCGAGCTGGGCATCTCCGGCGCGGCTCACTCTTGGATTGCGTCCTACCTGACCGGTCGCTCCTACCAAGTGGCGTGGCGAGAAGCTGTCTCCGCACCACATGCTCTCACCACTGGTGTCCCCCAGGGCTCAGTTCTAGGCCCTCTCCTATTCTCGCTATACACAAAGTCACTTGGCTCTGTCATATCCTCACATGGCCTCTCCTATCATTGCTACGCTGACGATACACAACTAATCTTCTCCTTTCCCCCTTCTGATAACCAGGTGGCGAATCGCATCTCTGCATGTCTGGCAGACATATCAGTATGGATGACGGATCACCACCTCAAGCTGAACCTTGGCAAGACGGAGCTGCTCTTCCTCCCGGGGAAGGACTGCCTGTTCCATGATCTCGCCATCACGGTTGACAACTCCGTTGTGTCCTCCTCCCAGAGTGCGAAGAGCCTTGGCATGACCCTGGACAACACCCTGTCGTTCTCCGCTAACATCAAGGCGGTGACCCGATCCTGCAGGTTCATGCTCTACAACATTCGGAGAGTACGACCCTGCCTTACACAGGAAGCGGCACAGGTCCTAATCCAGGCACTTGTCATCTCCCGTCTGGATTACTGCAACTCGCTGTTGGCTGGGCTCCCTGCCTGTGCCATTAAACCCCTACAACTCATCCAGAATGCTGCAGCCCGTCTGGTGTTCAACCTTCCCAAGTTCTCTCACGTCACCCCGCTCCTCCGCACACTCCACTGGCTTCCAGTTGAAGCTCGCATCTGTTACAAGACCATGGTGCTTGCCTATGGAGCTGTGAGGGGAACGGCACCTCCGTACCTTCAGGCTCTGATCAGTCCCTACACCCAAACGAGGGCATTGCGTTCATCCACCTCTGGCCTGCTGGCTCCCCTTCCTCTGTGGAAGCATAGTTCCCGCTCAGCCCAGTCAAAACTGTTTGCTGCTCTGGCACCCCAATGGTGGAACAAGCTCCCTCACGACGCCAGGACAGCGGAGTCACTCACCACCTTCCGGAGACATTTGAAACCCCACCTCTTTAAGGAATACCTGGGATAGGATAAAGTAATCCTTCTACCCCCCCAAAAAATATGGGGACAGCCAAATAACAATTTCTAAGAGTGTAGGCTAGGCATAGATGTACAATGAATAATGCAAATGACTGGCACGCTAACTTTATTAATGTTCTGATGTGTGGTGATTAAATACATACATGTATTTATTGTTTCAGAGTGTCCAGTGCATCCGGGGCAAACGATATTCCCTATCTTCTAAAAATCCACCTTTCCAGAAATAAATCTCTCACTGTTGCCGCTTGCTACAGACCCCCCTCAGCCCCCAGCTGTGCCCTGGACACCATATGTGAATTGATTGCCCCCCATCTATCCTCAGAGTTCGTACTGCTTGGTGACCTAAATTGGGATATGCTTAACACCCCGGCCATCCTACAATCTAAACTAGATGCCCTCAATCTCACTCAAATTATCAACGAACCTACCAGGTACAACCCTAAATATGGGTACCCTCATAGATATCATCCTGACTAACTTACCCTCTAAATACACCTCCGCTGTCTTCAACCAGGATCTCAGCGATCACTGCCTTATTGCCTGCGTCCGTGGTCAAACTACCACCCCTCATACATTTAAGTCATTTAGCAGACGCTCTTATCCAGAGCGACTTACAGTTAGTGAATACATCTTTTTTTTTATACTGGCCCCCCGTGGGAATCAAACCCACAACCCTGGCGTTGCAAACGCCATGCTCTATCAACTGAGCTACATCCCTGCCGGCCATTCCCTCCCCTACCCTGGACGACGCTGGGCCAATTGTGCGCCGCCCATGAGTCTCCCGGTCGCGGCCGGCTGCGACAGAGCCTGGATTCTAACCAGGATCTCTAGTGGCACAGTTTACACTGCGATGCAGTGCCTTAGACCACTGCGCCACTCAGGAGACATATCACTCATCACTGTCAAACGCTCCCAAAAACACTTCAGCGAGCAGGCCTTCCTAATTGACCTGGCCCAGGTATCCTGGATGGATATAGATCTCATTCCATCAGTAGAGGATGCCTGGTTGTTCTTTAAAAGTAATTTCCTCTCAATCTTAAATAGACATGCCCCATTCAAAAAATACAGAACTAAGAACAGATATAGCCCCTGGTTCTCCTCAGACTTGACTGCCCTTGACCAGCACAAAAACATCATGTGGCGTACTGCATTAGCATCAAATAGCCCCCGCGATATGCAACTTTTCAGGGAAGTTAGGAACCAATATACACAAGCAGTTAGGAAAGCAAAGGCTAACTTTTTCAAACAGAAATTTGCATCCTGTAGCACTAACTCCAAAAAGTTTTGGGACACTGTAAAGTCCATGGAAAATAAGAGCACTTCCTCCCAGCTGCCCACTGCACTGAGGCTAGGAAACACTATCACCACCGATAAATCTACAATAATCGAGAATTTCAACAAATATTTTGCTACGGCTGGCCATGCTTTCCACCTGGCTACCACTATCCCGGCCACCAGCTCTGAACCCTCCGCTGCAACTTGCCCATGCCCCCCCCGCTTCTCCTTCACACAAATCCAGACAGCTGATGTTCTAAAAGAGCTGCAAAATCTGGACCCCTTCAAATCATCTGGGCTAGACAATCTGGACCCTTTCTTTCTAAAACTAGCCGCCGAAATTGTCGCAACCCCTATTTCTAGCCTGTTCAACCTCTCTTTCGTAACGTCTGAGATCCCCAGAGATTGGAAAATTGCCGCGGTCATCCCCTTCTTCAAAGGGGGTGACACTCTAGATCCAAACTGTTACAGACCCATATCCATCCTGCCCTGCCTTTCAAAAGTTTTTGAAAGCCAAGTCAACAAACAGATCACCGACCATTTCGAATCCCACCGTACCTTCTCCGCTATGCAATCCGGTTTCCGAGCTGGTCATGGGTGCACTTCAGCCACGCTCAAGGTCCTAAACGATATTATAACCGCGATCGATAATAGACAGTACTGTGCAGCCGTTTTCATTGACCTGGCCAAGGCTTTCGACTCTGTCAACCACCGCATTCTTATTGGTTTCTCAAATGACTGCCTCGCCTGGTTCACCAACTACTTCTCAGATAGAGTTCAATGTGTCAAATCGGAGGGCCTGTTGTCTGGACCTATGGCAGTCTCTATGGGGGTGCCACAGGGTTCAATTCTTGGGCCGACTCTTTTCTCTGTGTATATCAATGACGTCGCTCTTGCTGCTGGTGACTCTCAGATCCACCTCTACGCAGACGACACCATTTTGTATACATCTGGCCCTTCATTGGACATTGTGTTAACAAACCTCCAAACGAGCTTCAATTCCATACAACACTCCTTCAGTAGCCTCCAACTGCTCTTAAACACTAGTAAAACTAAATGCATGCTCTTCAACTGAACGCTGCTTGCACCCGCCCACCCCACTAGAATCACTACTCTCGACGGGTCTGACCTAGAGTATGTGGACAACTACAAATATCTAGGTGTCTGGTTAGACTGTAAACTCTCCTTCCAGACTCACATTAAGAATCTCCAATCCAAAGTTAAATCTAGAATCGGTTTCCTATTTCGCAACAAAGCCTCCTTCACTCATGCTGCCAAACATGCCCTCGTAAAACTGACTATCCTACCGATCCTTGACTTCGGCGATGTCATTTACAAAATAGCCTCCAACACTCTACTTAGCAAATTGGATGTAGTCTATCACAGTGCCATCCGTTTTGTCTCCAAAGCCCCATATAATACCCACCACTGTGACCTGTACGCTCTTGTTGGCTGGTCCTCACTACATATTCGTCGCCAAACCCACTGGCTCCAGGCCATCTATAAATCACTGCTAGGCAAATCCCGCCTTATCTTAGCTCATTGGTCACCATAGCAACACCCACCCGTAGTCTGCGCTCCAGCGGGTATATCTCACTGGTCATCCCCAAAGCCAACACCTCCTTTGGCGCAATTCCTTCCAGTTCTCTGCTGCCAATGACTGGAACAAATTGCAAAATCTCTGAAGCTGGAGACACTTATCTCCCTCACTAACTTTAAGCATCAGTTGTCAGAGCACCTTACCGATCACTGCACCTGTACACAGCCCGTCTGAAATTAGCCCGCCCAACTACCTCATCCCTATATTGTTATTTATTTTGCTAATTTGTACCCCAGTATCTCTATTTGCACATCATCTCTTGCACATCTATCATTCCAGTGTTAATACTAATTGTAATTATTTTGCACTATAGCCTATTTTATTGCCTTACCTCCATAACTTGCTAAATTTGCACACACTGTATATATATGTATTTCTGTTGTATTTTCGACTTTGTTTTGTTTTACCCCATATATAACTCTGTGTTGTTGTTTTTATCGCACTGCTTTGCTTTATCTTGGCCAGGTCGCAGTTGTAAATGAGAACTTGTTCTCAACTGGTTTACCTGGTTAAATAAAGGTGAAATAAAAAAATAAAATAAAACATTTACGAAATTCTTGCCAATAGAACTTCGAAGGAGGTTAATAATCTGCAGTACATTGAAATTGACTGTATTTACAGGCTAATCCTAGTGCAACACCAATTGTTAACTTTCAGTGCATAGACCTTGTAGTTAAAGTGGCAATATGTAACTTTTTGGGTGGCCCGACAAAATTCACAGTTAAAGATATTTAATTCTACTTGAAAGCAAGTCTAAGAAGCAGTAGATCTGTTCTACATTATTCGTTATTTCTATGCTTCCTGTTCTTAAGTTTTGTTTTTGAGTCTTTTACTTTGGTTTTGTACACCAGCTTCAAACAGCTGACATGAGCAACCATGACATGATGGAGCGATTTCTGCATAGTGCAGCTTTAAATTAAACACAACATTTATATTTCTATATATTACATAATAAAGGGTCAGGAGCAGAAAGTGAGGTGGAAGCCATGCTCTGGATGGTATGTTTACTTCAACTAATCTCCTAGAATGAATTGAGGATATACTTTACACCCAACACCATATGTATTTGGACAGCGAAGCTAAAACGTACAGTTTGACTCTAAACTCCTGTCACGATCGTTTAAAGATTGGTCGAACCAAGGCGCAGCGTGATAAGCGTACATGTTTAATATAACTGTGCAAACACGACAAAACAACAAACAAACGATACGTGAAGTCTTAAGGTTCCACACAACAAACCTATACGGAACAAGATCCCACAACTAACAGGTGTCAAAAGGCTGCCTAAGTATGGACCCCAATCAGAGACAACGAGCTACAGCTGCCTTTGATTGGGAACCACCCCGGCCAACATAGATCTGCACATGCTAGATCTAAAACATAGAAATCAAACATAGCAACACACAACACGGAAAATACACACCCTGACTCAACAAATACAAGTCCTCAGAGTCAGGGCGTGACAGTACCCCCAAAGGTGCGGACTCCGACCGCGCCACATAAACATAAGAGGGTAGGGGCCGGGTGGGCTCCGGGTGTGACCACCACTTACTCTCCACCTCCCCGTTGCGCCCCTGGTCTGGTCTGGACCTCGGCGCGCTGCTTCCCCTATCCTTCCTCCCACGAAGTACCAAGCCCTGTCTGGACCCTGGTGTGGGGCTGACGTCTGGGTCTGGACTGGAACCGCTGACTGGAGCTGGACCCGACGACGGTGGATCGAACTGCTCTGACTCCGGGGTGGAGCCGCTGACCGGAGCTGGATCAGGCACCGGTGGAGCGGACTGCTCTGGCTCTGGAGTGGAGCAGCTGACCGGTGCCTGGAACAGGCACGGGCTGTGCCGGACTGGACACACGCACAACTGGCTTGGTGTGGGGAGCAGGAATGGGCCGGACCTGGCTGATGACGCGCACCCCTTCCTTGGTGCGGGGAGCAGGAACGGGCCGGACTGGGCTGACGACGCACACTACTGGCTTGGTGCGGGGAGCAGGAATGGGCCGTACCGGACTGGCGATGCGCACCACTGGCCTGGTGCGGGGAGCAGGAACGGGCCGGACTGGGCTGACGACGTGCACCCCTGTCTTGGTGCGGGGAGCAGGAACGGGCCGGACTGGGCTGACGACGCGCACCACTGGCTTGGTGCGGGGAGCAGGAACGGGCCGTACCGGACTGGCGACGCGCACACTGGCCTGGTGCGGGGAGCAAGAACAGGCCGGGCCGGGCTGGCGACGCGCACCACTGGCTTGGTGCGAGGGACAGGAACAGGTCGGACCGGGCTGGCGACACGCACCACTGGTTTGGTGCGAGGGACAGGAACAGGTCGGGCCGGGCTGGCGACTCGCACCACTGACTTGGTGCGAGGGGCAGGAACAGGCCGGACCGGGCTGGCAATGCGCACCATTGGCTTGATGCGAGGAGCAGGAACGGGCCGAACCGTACTGGGAACACCCACCACTGGCTTAGTGCGGGAATCAGTAACGGGCCTGACCGGACTGGCGACACGCACCACTTGATTGGTGCGAGGAGCGGGACTGGGTTCCTTCATTAACCCCCGCTCCTTCTGCTGCCTAACCAGCTCCTCTCGCCGTGCCTCTACACTTTCCTTCTGCTCCCTCTGATCCAATGACCCCCCTAATTTGGTGGCCTCCTCTGCTAAACAGCTGAACCGCTCTATCGCGGCCTCCTGCTGCCTCGTCGTCCACGGCGTGAGCCCCCCCCCCCCCTAATTTTTTTGGGGATTGTCTCTCCCCCGTGATCATGGCCTCCATCCCTCTTGCCAGACTCTCGCTCATCTCCTCCCAAGTCAATCCTTTCTCCTCGTCACGCTGCTTGATCCAGGTTTGGTGGGATCTTCTGTCACTATCGTTTAAAGATTGGTCGAACCAAGGCGCAGCGTGATGAGCGTACATGTTTATTATAACTGTGCAAACACAACAAAACAACAAACAAACGATACGTGAAGTCTTAAGGTTCCACACAACAAACCTATACGGAACAAGATCCCACAACTAACAGGTGTCAAAAGGCTGCCTAAGTATTGTCCCCAATCAGAGACAACGAGCTACAGCTGCCTCTTATTGGGAACCACCCCGGCCAACATAGATCTGCACATGCTAGATCTAAAACATAGAAATCAAACATAGCACAATCAACACACAACACGGAAAATACACACCCTGACTCAACAAATACAAGTCCTCAGAGTCAGGGTGTGACAACTCCAGCATTTTGGATTCGAGATCAAATGTTTCATATGAGGCGATAGTACAGAAGGTCACCTTTTTACAATTTAGAAATGAACGCACTTTATGTATATAGTCCCCCCAATTTGAAGAAGCCATAAGTATTTGGACAAATTCACTTAAAGTGTATTCAAGTTATAGTACATGAAACCTTTTATTTAAAATACTAAATTCTGGAGTATAGATCCAAATTTCACATTTTAGCTTCACTTTCCATATACATATGGTTTTGGCTGTACCTTGGTATTGGATCTAACGTTACAGTGACTTGCAATAGTAGTCATACCGCTTGGAAACACCTTTGACAGAGATTACAGCTGTGAGTCTTCTTGGGTAAGTCTTTTAGAGCTTTACACACCAAGATTGTGCAATATTAGCCCATTATTCGTTTCATAATTCTTCAAGCTCTGTCAATATGTTGGGGATCATGGCTAGACAGCAATTTTAAAGTATTGCAATAGATTTCCAATCAGATTTAAGTCCAAACTTTAACTTGGCAACTCAGGAACATTCACTGTCTTCTTAGTAAGCAACTCCAGTGTAGATTTGTCATTGTGTTGTAGGTTATTGTCCTGCTGAAAGGTCAATTCCTCTCCCAGTGTCTGGTGTAAAGCAGACTGAAGCAGGTTTTCTTCTAGGGTTATGCCTGTGCTTAGCTCTATCCCGTTTCTTTTCATCCTGAAAAACTCCACCGTTCTTAACAATGTCAAGCATACCCATACCATGATGCAGCCACCACCATGCTTGAAAATAAGGAGGCAGTTTCTCAGTGATGTGTTGTTTTGGATTTGCCCCAAACATAAGGCTTTGCATATTTATTTATTTTTAGTATTAACTTTAGTGCCTTTTTGCATTCAAGATGCATGTTTTTTTAATGTTTTTTAATGTATATTTGTAATATTCTTTTCACTGTCATTTAAGTCATTATTGTGGCGTCACTACAATGATTTTGATCCATCCTCAGTTTTTCTACCATGATAGCCTGTAACTGTTTTAAAATCACCAACTGCCTCATGGTAACACCCCAGAGCAGTTTCATTCATGTCCTGCAGCTCAGTTCAGAAGGACAACTGTATCTTTGATGTGTCTCTGTCACACCCTGGCTCTGGGACTCTACATGTTGAGCCAGGGTGTGTTCATTCTGTTGTGTTGATTTCTATGTTGGCTAGAGTGACTCCCAATCAGAGGCAACGAGTGTCAGCTGTCGTTGGTTGTCTCTGATTGGGAGCCAGCCCGGCCCGGCCTGTTCCTGCCACTCGCACCAAGTCTACGGTGCGCGTCGCCAGCCCAGTCCGGCCTGTCCCTGCTCCACGCACCAAGTCTACGGTGCGCGTCGCCAGCCCAGTCCGGCCTGTCCCTGCTCCACGCACCAAGCCTACGGTGTGCGTCACCAGCCCAGTCCGGCCTGTCCCTGCTCCACGCACCAAGCCTACGGTGTGCGTCGCCAGCCAAGTCCGGCCTGTCCCTGCTCCACGCACCAAGCCTACGGTGTGCGTCGCCAGCCCGGCCCGGCCTGTTCCTGCCACTCGCACCAAGCCTACGGTGTGCGTCGCCAGCCCGGCCCGGCCTGTTCCTGCCCCTCGCACCAAGGCTAAGGTGTGCGTCGCCAGTCCGGCCCGGCCTGTTCCTGCCACTCGCACCAAGCCTAAGGTGTGCGTCGCCAGTCCGGCCGGCCTGTTCCTGCCACTCGCACCAAATCTACGGTGCGCGTCGCCAGCCCGGCCCGGCCTGTTCCTGCCCCTCGCACCAAGCCTACGGTGTGCGTCGCCAGCCCGGCCCGGCCTGTTCCTGCCCCTCGCACCAAGCCTACGGTGTGTGTCGCCAGCCCGGCCCGGCCTGTTCCTGCCCCTCGCACCAGGCCTACGGTGCGCATCGCCAGCCCGGCCCGGCCTGTTCCTGCCACTCGCACCAAATCTACGTTGCGCGTCGCCAGCCCGGCCCGGCCTGTTCCTGCCACTCGCACCAAGCCTACGGTGCGCATCGTCAGCCCGGTCCGGCCCGTTGCTGCTCCACGCACCAAGCCAGGGGTGCGAGTCGTCAGTCCGGTGAGGCCCGTTCCGGCTCCACGCACCAAGCCAGGGGTGCGCATCGTCAGCCCGGTCCGGCCCGTTGCTGCTCCACGCACCAAGCCAGGGGTGCGCATCGTTAGTCCGGCACAACCCGTGCCTGGGTCACCGGTGCCTAATCAGGTTCCGGTCAACTGCTCCACAACGGAGCTGAAGCTAACCGCTCCTGCTACGTCCAGTTCAGCTCCAGCCAGCGGGGCCAGACCGGACCTGGGGCGCTATGGGGGGTTTATTGGAGGGTGGTGGGCAAGGCCGGAGCCAGAACCGCCGCCGAGGAGGTATGCCCACCCAGCCCTCCCCTGTTTTGCTCTAGTTGAGGCGCGGTCGCAGTCCGCGCCTTTAGGGGGGGGTACTGTCACACCCTGGCTCTGGGACTCTATATGTTGAGCCAGGGTGTGTTCATTCTGTTGTGTTGATTTCTATGTTGGCTAGAGTGACTCCCAATCAGAGGCAACGAGTGTCAGCTGTCGTTGGTTGTCTCTGATTGGGAGCCATATTTAAACTGTCTGTTTTCCCTTTGTGTTTTTGGGTTTTTGTTCCGTGTTGGTCATTGTTACCGAGGACTTCACGAGTCGTTTCTTGTTTTGTTTATTGTGGTCTATTATCACTAAAGATAATAAAATTTAAACATGTTCGTTCATCACGCTGCGCCTTGGTCTATTCCCTACGACGATCATGACAGTCTCGGTGGTTTAATATATAATCCACACCATAATTATGAACTTGATCATGCTTAAAGAGATATGCAATGCCTGATTTATTAGTGTTACCCATCTTCCAATCAGTGCCCTTCTTTATGAGGCTTTCAAAAAGCTCCCATGTCTTTGTAGTCGAATCTGTGCTTGAAATTCAATACTTGACTGAGGGATCTTACAGATGTTGTATGTATGGGGACAGAGGTATGGGTAGTCATTCAAAATCATGTCAACCCCCATTGAGTCCATATAACATATTATGTGATATGTTAAGCCAAATTTAACTTGTGAACTAATTTAGGCCTAAACAAATGGGCTGAATACTTATGCAACAACTATATTTTAGTTCTCAATTTTGTTATTCATCTTTATAAAAATCACAATTTTCTTCCACTTTTTACATTAGAGTAAACAATTTTGTGTTGATTGTTGAGAAATAAATCTAAATTAAATCAATTTCAATCCAACTTTGTAACACAATAAAATGTGAAGAAATCCAAGGAGTATGAATACGTTTGCAAGGCACTTTATGTAGTTGAAATTATATATTTGAGAGGAGAAGGTGCTCGACCAACGTGAGATAAGGTGTAACCAAAAATCATAAAACGTTCATGGAGCATCAGCATGTCAACCATTTTATCTCAATCAGTTTCATGAGAATATTCATTTCGATCTTCTTGAGATACAGTGAGCTACAAAAGTATTGCAACAGTGACACATTTGTTGTTGTTTTGGCTCTACTTCAGCACTTTGAATTTGAAATGATACAATGACTATGAGGTTAAAGTGCAGCCAGTCATCTTTAATTTGAGGATATTTTCATCCATATCTGGTGAACTGTTTAGAAATTACAGCACTTTTTGTGCATATTCCCCCCATTTTAGGGGACCAAAAGTATTGTGATAAATTCACTTTTCTATGTTATTAAATATATATGTTTAATTTCACTCTCTGTCCATTCTTGACATTTAGCCTATGCCTATTCTATAACACAATGCATATAGCTAATTATCTTATGGAGTAGATACAATAATATTTACTGTATAGACTGTTGCAAGTTACGTAGTCAATGGGCTCCAGATCAAACGTGTTGGTCTTTCAGCCAAAGCACCCCATACAGAAGTAATAATTTGATATAATAATGAACAAACATAAATCAGGCTATATTAATTTTTTTATTTCACCAAGTTCTCATTTACAACTGCAACCTGGCCAAGATAAAGCAAAGCAGTGCGATAAAAACAACAACACAGAGTTACATATGGAATAAACAAAAATGTACAGTCAATAACACAATAGAAAATAGAAAATCTATATACAGTGTGTGCAAATGTAGTAAGTTATGGAGGTAAGGCAATAAATAGGCCATAGTGCAAATAATTACAATTTAGTATTAACACTGGAGTGATAGATGTGCAAAAGATGATGTGCAAATAGAGATACTGGGGTGCAAATGAGCAAATTAAATAACAATGTAAATAACAATATGGGGATGAGGTAGTTGGGTGGGCTAATTACAGATGGATTGTGTACAGGTGCAGTGATCGGTAAGCTGCTCTGACAACTGATGCTTAAAGTTAATGAGGGAGATAAGTGTCTCCAGCTTCAGAGATTTTTGTTGTTCGTTCCAGTCATTTGCAGCAGAGAACTGGAAGGAATGGCGGCCAAAGGAGGTGTTTGCTTTGGGGATGACCAGTGAGATATACCTGCTGGAGCGCATACTACGGGTGGGTGTTGCTATGGTGACCAATGAGCTAAGATAAGGCAGGGATTTGCCTAGAAGTGATTTATAGATGACCTGGAGCCAGTGGGTTTGGCGACGAATATGTAGTGAGGGCCAGCCAACGAGATCGTACTGGTCACAATGGTGGGTAGTGTATGGGGCTTTGGTGACAAAACGGATGGCACTGTAATAGACTACATCCAATTTGCTGAGTTGAGTGTTGGAAGCTATTTTGTAAATGACATCGCCGAAGTCAAGGATCGGTAGGATAGTCCGTTTTACGAGGGCATGTTTAGCGGCATGAGTGAAGGAGTGGGCAAGTTGCAGCGGAGGGTGCAGAGCTGGTGGCCGGGGTAGGGGTAGCCAGGTGGAAAGCATGGCCAGCCGTAGCAAAATGCTTATTGAAATTCTTGATTATCGTAGATTTATCGGTCGTGACAATGTCCTAGCCTCAGTGCAGTGGGTAGCTGGGAGGAGGTGCTTTTATTCTCCATGGACTTTACAGTGTCCCAAAACCTTTTGGAGTTAGTACTCTAGGATGCACATTTCTTTTTGAAAAAGCTAGTTTTTTTTCCCTAACTTATTGTGTATATTGGTTCCTGACCCTGAAAAGTTGCATATTGCGGGGGCTGTTCGATGCTAATGCATTATGCCACAGGATGTTTTTGTCCTGGTCAAGGGCATTCAAGTCTGGGGTGAACCAGGGGCTATTTCTGTTCTTAGTTCTGCATTTTTTTGAATGGGGCATGCTAATTTAAAATGGAGAGGAAAGCACTTTTGAAGAACATCCAGGCATCCTCTACTGACGGAATGAGGTCAATATCCATCCAGGATACCCGGGCCAGGTCAATTAAAAAGGCCTGCTCGCTGAAGTGTTTTAGGGAGCGTTTGACAGTGATGAGGGGTGGTCGTTTGACCGCGGACCCATTACGGACGCAGGCAATGAGGCAGTGATCGCTGAGATCCTGGTTGAAGACAGCGGAGGTGTATTTAGAGGGTCAATTAGTCAGGATGATATCTATGAGGGTGCCCATGTTTACGGATTTAGGGTTGTACCTGGTAGGTTCCTTGATAATTTGTGTGAGATTGAGGGCATCTAGTTTAGATTGTAGGACGGCCGGGGTGTTAAGCATATCCCAGGTTAGGTCGCCAAGCAGTACGAACTCTGAGGATAGATGGGGGGCAAGCAATTTACATATGGTGTCCAGTGCACAACTGGGGCTGAGGGGGGTCTGTAGCAAGCGGCAACCGCGAGAGACTTATTTCTGGAAAGGTGGATTTTTAGAAGTAGAAGCTCAAACTGTTTGGGCACAGACCTGGATAGTATGATAGAGCTCTGCAGGCTATCTCTACAGTAGATTGCAACTCCGCCCCCTTTGGCAGTTCTATCTAGACGGAAAATGTTGTAGTTCGGGATGGACATTTCTGAATTTTTGGTGGCCTTCCTAAGCCAGGATTCAGAAACTGCTAGAACATCAGGGTTGGCAGAGTGTGCTAACGCAGTGAATAACTCAAACTTGGGGAGGAGGCTTCTGATGTTAACATGCACGAAACCAAGGCATTTACGGTTACAGAAGTCAACAAATGATAGCACCTGGGGAGTAGGAGTGATACTGGGGGCTACAGGGCCTGGGTTAACCTCTACATCACCAGAGGAACAGAGGAGGAATAGAATAAAGATACGGCTAACGGCTTTAAGAACTGTTCTTCTAGTGCGTTGGGTACAGAGAATAAACGGGTCAGATTTCCGGTCGTTGTAGAATAGATTCAGGGCATTATGTACAGACAAGGATATGGAAGGATATGAGTACAGTGGAGGTACACCTAAGCATTGCGTAACGATGAAAGAGATAGCATCACTGGAGGTACCGATTGAGCCGTTCTCCGCGTGTATGGGGGGTGGGACAAAGAAGCTATCTGAAGCAGGTTCAGGGGGCTTTACAGTGAAATAGTACAATAACAACTAACCCAAACAACAATAGGCTGGCCATATTGACATGGGAGAGAGGCATAATGCAATCACAGATGTTATTCGAGAAGGCTAAGACAACAACTGGTAATGGCGACGAAAGTTTGGGCTGAGGCTAAACAGATAAACAGGAAGGGGTACGTGTAAAGGAACAGTCCAGCGGGCATCAGATGTGTAGCTGAGTGATCATAAGGTCCAGTGAACAGCAATAGGTAAGTCCGGGAGCTGTTTGTAGGCTGCTACAGCACAGGCGAGCAGGAGGCACGGCTGTTGATTGCACGTGCTAGCGGGCCGGTGCTAGCAGATGGATCTTCGTGGTCGTCGCAACGGGAAGCCTGTTGAAACCACATCAGACGATTACGTCGGCAGACCAGTCGTGATGGATCGGCGGGGCTCCGTGTCGACACTAGGAGGTCCTGTCTGGTTGACAGAGAGGTGGATAGCCGGGAGATGGGCCTGGCTCGAGGCTAGCTCAAGGCTAACTGGTGCTAGCTTTGGGACAAGTGGTGATTAGTGGTGATTAGCCAACAACAACATCCATTCGGTTGCAGCTAGCTAGTTGTGATGATCCGGCGTTAAGGTCCAGTGATTCAGTGATTCCGGCAGAAAATCCAAAATGCTCTGGGTCGATAGCACGCTGTGCAGACTGGCCGATAATTGTCCAAACTAGAGCTGGCTGGTAGGTAGTGCAGGCCACAGACATTGGTGAAGACCGCTAACAGTGGCTAATAGCAATAGCTAATAGCAAGTAGCTAGTTAGCTGGCTAGCTGGCTAGTTTCAGCCGTTGGTTCTTGATAAAAAGGTATGACGAAATAACAGAATCCGTTCCACATTGGGTGAGGCGGGTTGCAGGAAAGTATTTTTAGTTAAGGATGGAAAGTGAGATAGAGAAATATATACGAAAAAATAGGCTATTGACACGAGGACACAACATATACATTTTAGCAGACACTCTTATCCAGAGCAACTTACAGTTAGTGAGTGCATACATTTTTTCATACTGGTCCCCCGTGGGAATCGAACCCACAACCCTAGCGTTGCAAGCGCCATGCTCTACCAACTGAGCTACACGGGACTAATACACAACCGCCCTGCTATGCCATCTTGGATTTTATGCGTAGTAGTATAAAAGTAGTTATAGTAGTAGGTCAGATGGTTGAAAATCACAGATTCTATCGTGATTTGAAATTGCAATGTTTACAGTAGGCAAAAATCATCTTGTGGTCTTCCTATTTGTTGTTTGTGACGCTCTCCAGTCTCTGAACTAGCCACGGCATGCCTTGCATTTCTACCGCACTAGCTAGCAGTAGCTGTCCGTGGTCCTGAAATAAAACGTTGGCTCACTATTAGAAAAGGCACACAGGTTAACATACACAGTTCTTCATTTTACCTGTGCCTTTTCCAATATAGTTAAGCTACAACATTATGTTTGGAACAAATGCATGCAAATCTGAGACTTAAAGGTCACTCTTGTTTCCTTCTGTCTTTCTACTGGAACAATGTTAGTTCAATGGATAAAGATGCTGGATCTTTTCTTTCCAAATGCCACCCTACTCCCTTGAAAGTGCACTACTTTTGACCAGAGGCCCAGGAACATAGTCCAATGTTGATATATTAGTTATGAGCAGTGGATTGGGCTGATCAACTTTAGTACTTAGTGAATGTCTTATGAGTAATGAGAAAATAATCATCAAAAGTGATGAGAATGTTGCATTTTGGAAAGCATTTTGGCCGACTGATCTTCGCAATTAATATCCAAGTTTATTATAGGCCTATAGGCTAGGCGTAGCAAGGCTATATATTAAAATACATAGGTCTATGTGTATATCAACATAGCTTATATATTGTAAAGTGGTTGTACTACTGGCTATAAGGTGAATGCACCTATTTGTAAGTCGCTCTGGATAAGAGCGTCTGCTAAATGACGTAAATGTAAATGTAAATATATATATGGATTATATATACAGTATCTATAATGCTATTACGTCTATTACTTTACCTGCATTTCTTCTGTTGGATATACAGTGGGGAAAAAAAGTATTTAGTCAGCCACCAATTGTGCAAGTTCTCCCACTTAAAAAGATGAGAGAGGCCTGTAATTTTCATCATAGGTACATGTCAACTATGACAGACAAAATGAGGAAAAAAAATCCAGAAAATCACATTGTAGGATTTCTAATGAATTTATTTGCAAATTATGGTGGAAAATAAGTATTTGGTCAATAACAAAAGTTTCTCAATACTTTGTTATATACCCTTTGTTGGCAATGACACAGGTCAAATGTTTTCTGTAAGTCTTCACAAGGTTTTCACACACTGTTGCTGGTATTTTGGCCGATTCCTCCATGCAGATCTCCTCTAGAGCAGTGATGTTTTGGGGCTGTCGCTGGGCAACACGGACTTTCAACTCCCTCCAAAGATTTTCTATGGGGTTGAGATCTGGAGACTGGCTAGGCCTCTCCAGGACCTTGAAATGCTTCTTACGAAGCCACTCCTTCGTTGCCCGGGCGGTGTGTTTGGGATCATTGTCATGCTGAAAGACCCAGCCACGTTTCATCTTCAATGCCCTTGCTGATGGAAGGAGGTTTTCACTCAAAATCTCACGATACATGGCCCCATTCATTCTTTCCTTTACACGGATCAGTCGTCCTGGTCCCTTTGCAGAAAAACAGCCCCAAAGCATGATGTTTCCACCCCCATGCTTCACAGTAGGTATGGTGTTCTTTGGATGCAACTCAGCATTCTTTGTCCTCCAAACACGACAAGTTGACTTTTTACCAAAAAGTTATATTTTGGTTTCATCTGACCATATGACATTCTCCCAATCCTCTTCTGGATCATCCAAATGCACTCTAGCAAACTTCAGACGGGCCTGGACATGTACTGGCTTAAGCAGGGGGACACGTCTTGCACTGCAGGATTTGAGTCCCTGTAGGCGTAGTGTGTTACTGATGGTAGGCTTTGTTACTTTGGTCCCAGCTCTCTGCAGGTCATTCACTAGGTCCCCCCGTGTGGTTCTGGGATTTTTGCTCATCGTTCTTGTGATCATTTTGACCCCACGGGGTGAGATCTTGCGTGGAGCCCCAGATCGAGGGAGATTATCAGTGGTCTTGTATGCCTTCCATTTCCTAATAATTGCTCCCACAGTTGATTTCTTCAAACCAAGCTGCTTACCTATTGCAGATTCAGTCTTCCCAGCCTGGTGCAGGTCTACAATTTTGTTTCTGGTGTCCTTTGACAGCTCTTTGGTCTTGGCTATAGTGGTGTTTGGAGTGTGACTGTTTGAGGTTGTGGACAGGTGTCTTTATACTGATAACAAGTTCAAACAGGTGCCATTAATACAGGTAACGAGTGGAGGACAGAGGAGCCTCTTAAAGAAGAAGTTACAGGTCTGTGAGAGCCAGAAATCTTGCTTGTTTGTAGGTGACCAAATACTTATTTTCCACCATAATTTGCAAATAAATTCATTAAAAATCCTACAATGTGATTTTCTGGATTCTTCTTTCTCAATTTGTCTGTCATAGTTGACGTGTACCTATGATGAAAATTACAGGCCTCTCTCATCTTTTTAAGTGGGAGAACTTGCACAATTGGTGGCTGACTAAATACTTTTTTTCCCCACTGTAGGCCTACCCCTGAGTCATATTGACATGCAGCATGTTTAGCGCATGGAGACAGACCGTCTATCTGCTTGGGCTCTAGGCTAGTTGTCCGTGGAAAGTGTTTGATGAAGGTGAAAGCCAAATCATGCAAAACTACTTTTTTTAAATAGGCATTGAGAATAAATTTTCATCATTATTGCTTATCAGGAATATGATCTGCCGAGAACCATGGCAATAGAGGTGCGGTTATGGTCATGGGGGTAATGGGTATAGGGGTTGAAAGGCCACATATAGGCTGTTGAATGTTAACATTGTCTATTTCTGTGCTTCTAGAACCGTCAATATTGATGTAACAACGTTTATATAAGCATTTCTATACATACACTTGTTTTCTGCCATTAACCTTTATTCACCTATAGGAAACCTTTGTAAAAGGTCAGGTCTGGTCATGGAATCCTCCCAAAAATATTTGTGTTGTTTTTTGTAGCTCATGCTTATGGCTTGGCACAAATAGTATTTTGCATGACATAATTATGCAATCCCATACCCCTGGTGGCCATGGGGTGCTCAGTAGCGCCACCCACAGTCGACTCTTTCCAAAACTTTGATGATTTTTTAATCAAGAATAGATTAACATATTCCAAACCTTATTTGACATGAAGGTTTAGTAAGGGGACCTAATTAAATATTAAGAATCACACATTTCAAGCTTAAATAGTAATGACGGAAAAACACATTTCAACAAGTGCACCACTACAGACATTGAATTGGCATGTGCTGATGCAGTACAGCCTTATGGATGTCCTAATTCATGTACATATCATTCTACACATCAATTAGAATGATATTGGCAAAGATATTGATAAAGAACAAACCGGTTAGGGTTAGGCAAAAACTACAAAATGGCCCACATTTGTATTTCACAACTTTTCAGGTTTCTGTAACATAAGAATTTCTCTGTTACATCAATTATTTAATAGAATCTGACAATGTATACGACATTCAAATGAAAGTAACACTGCGCAAAAATTATTTATGAATAGTTTAGAAATGTAATCAGAAAATTCTCTATTACGTCACGGGCAGAGCAACGCACATAACCGAAACAAACGCTGACCGAACGGCCAAACCAAAGATGATAATACCTTGCTTGTTACTTTTGATGTTGAGTCATATATATATGAATATTCCACACGAGGGCGTTATTGAAGCCATAGAACATTTTCTTCTGCAACGTGATCCAAATGAACTACCTTCTAGTGTATGCATTATAACATTGGCAGAAATAGTACTCACACACAACTACTTCGTGTTTCTAAATTATTTCTGTATTCAGACGAAGGGTACTGCTATGGGATCCCCTATGGCTCCTAACTATGCTAATTTGTATGTGGGTTACATTGAGAAACAGTCTATTCAATCCTCTCAAAAAAATGTTCTTGCCTAACGTTATTATTTGGAAATGGTATATTGATGATATTTTGGAAATGTGTTTTCGGACACTCCCTTGGTTGTATTCTCGCGGGGCAGAAACCTCAGAGATCAATTGGTAAACTCGGATTTACCACCCCTAAACATCCCTGTACAATGTCTATTTGCGCCTCTACCGGATGGAAACTACAAGTGTAACGGCTGCGCTCAATGCAATGGCACTTACAAATGTAGATCCTTTAAACACCCCCAAACAGGGAAACAGATTCCAATCAAAGGTGTTATTACGTGCTCCACTAAGGCAGTAATTTATCTTATAACTTGTCCTTGTGGTAAACATTATGTGGGTAAAACAAAGCGACATACCCAGTCGCTGCCCACTTTTTGGAAGCGAACCACTCGATTTCGTTCCTACGTTATGTCGGCATCGAACATGTCACCCTCCCTAGGAGAGGGGGTGACCTCGACAACTTATTGTTAAAACGAGAGGCTGCCTGGATCTTTAATTTAAAGACCCTTGCTCCCTTCGGTCTCAACGTAGACTTTGATTTGAAGCCATTCTTGTGATTATTGTGATTTTGCTATTCATTGTAAATGTTTGTGGGCCTATGTAGTCAAGTTGTATATATGATCGTATGCTATCCATGTTTTTTGTATGTTCTGTTTATCTGTGAATTAACCAATGATATTAGGCCACACCTGGCCATGATTACAGACACCTGCGTGTGTCCTTTGACACTATATAAACTAGTGACCCGCAGTGTTTGTCATTATACCCTGATGAAGACAGCTTGTCTATTAGGATAATAAATTATTGCATCTGAGCTCCTAGAGTGTGCGGCTTTCCTTTTCTTTTTCAAGTGTTTTACTCCGTTAGCCAGCACTTCGCCTAAATAGGTGTGCGTTTCTTTCGCCTCTATGGCAAATGCTGTGGCAACACAGATATATACAGTGGGGAGAACAAGTATTTGATACACTGCCGATTTTGCAGGTTTTCCTACTTACAAAGCATGTAGAGGTCTGTAATTTTTATCATAGGTACACTTCAACTGTGAGAGACGGAATCTAAAACAAAAATCCAGAAAATCACATTGTATGATTTTTAAGTAATTATTTTGCATTTTATTGCATTACATTTTAGTCATTTAGCAGACGCTCTTATCCAGAGCAACTTACAGTTAGTGCATACATTTTTTTATATTTTTCATACTGCCCCCCCCGTGGGAATCGAACCCACAACCCTGGCGTTGCAAACACCATGCTCTACCAATTGAGCTACATCCCTGCCGGCCATTCCCTCCCCTACCCTGAACGACGCTGGGCAAATTATGCGCCGCCCCATGGGTCTCCCGGTCGCGGCCGGCTACAACAGAGCCTGGATTGCATGACATACGTATTTGATACATCAGAAAAGCAGCACTTAATATTTGGTAACCTTTGTTTGCAATTACAGAGATCATACGTTTCCTGTAGGTCTTGACCAGGTTTGCACACACTGCAGCAGGGATTTTGGCCCACTGCTCCATACAGACCTTCTCCAGATCCTTCAGGTTTCGGGGCTGTCGCTGGGCAATACGGACTTTCAGCTCCCTCCAAAGATGTTCTATTGGGTTCAGGTCTGGAGACTGGCTAGGCCACTCCAGGATCTTGAGATGCTTCTCACTCCTTAGTTGCCCTGGCTGTGTGTTTCGGGTCGTTGTCATGCTGGAAGACCCAGCCACGACCCATCTTTCAATGTTCTTACTGAGGGAAGGAGGTTGTTGGCCAAGATCTCGCGATACATGGCCCCATCCATCCTCCCCTCAATACGGTGCAGTCGTCCTGTCCCCTTTGCAGAAAAGCATCCCCAAAGAATGATGTCTCCACCTCAATGCTTCACTGTTGGGATGGTGTTCTTGGGGTTGTACTCATCCTTCTTCTTCCTCCAAACACGGCGAGTGGAGTTTAGACCAAAAAGCTATATTTTTGTCTCATCAGACCACATGACCTTCTCCCATTCCTCCTCTGGATCATCCAGATGGTCATTGGCAAACTTCAGACGGGCCTGGACATGCGCTGGCTTGAGCAGGGGGACCTTGCGTGCGCTGCAGGATTTTAATCCATGGTGGCGTAGTGTGTTACTAATGGTTTTCTTTGAGACTGTGGTCCCAGCTCTCTTCAGGTCATTGACCAGGTCCTGCGGTGTATTTCTGGGCTGATCCCTCACCTTCCTCATGATCATTGATGCCCCACGAGGTGAGATCTTGCATGGAGCCCCAGACCGAGGGTGATTGACCGTCATCTTGAACTTCTTCCATTTTCTAATAATTGCACCAACAGTTGTTGCCTTCTCACCAAGCTGCTTGCCTATTGTCCTGTAGCCCATCCCAGCCTTGTGCAGGTCTACAATTTTATCCCTGATGTCCTTACACAGCTCTCTGGTCTTGGCCATTTTGGAGAGGTTGGAGTCTGTTTGATTGAGTGTGTGGACAGGTGTCTTTTATACAGGTAACGAGTTCAAAAAGGTGCAGTTAATACAGGTAATGAGTGGAGAAGAGGAGGGCTTCTTAAAGAAAAACTAACAGGTCTGTGAGAGCCGGAATTCTTACTGGTTGGTAGGTGATCAAATACTTATGTCATGCAATAAAATGCAAATGAATTACTTAAAAATCATACAATGTGATTTTCTGGATTTTAGTTTTAGATTCCGTCTCTCACAGTTGAAGTGTACCTATGATAAAAAGTACAGACCTCTACATGCTTTGTAAGTAGGAAAACCTGCAAAATCGGCAGTGTGTCAAATACTTGTTCTCCCCACTGTACGTGCCTGTTCACAATTCTCCCACTATGTCAGACCTGCCTGCCATTTTCTTCATCTCATTTTAATAATACAAATAGTTGCTAATAGTCACATTAAATGTATGTCACTTGTCACTTGCCTGCAACTGGCATGTTCAGGATGGGACAACACCACAGAACATTCATATGCCTCATCCCCTCATTTTAATAGGAACATTTCCAAGTTTGCAGCTTAATACACAAGGGCTATGCATTAATCTTCCCAAAAGTTGTCATGGGTCATAATTGGGTCAGCATAATAAATACTACAATAATCATTCTAGGCAACATTATTTTTCAACTAACCTGTTTTATCTGCAGCAGATGGGAGAGTCAGTTCTTGTACTCAAGTACAAGAAAAGTAGCCCTCTCGGAAACTACTTGAATGAGAGTAAAGAAGTAACTGGTCAAAGTACTCAGTACTAGTTAAGCATTTGAGCATCTCATAAATACATAACAAGGAATTGTTGACTTAAAAGCCCATGACTAATGTACTGTGAACCACTGCTCCATTAGGATGCAAATGATTACTTGAAGCCAAGGATAACCTTTTTTTGGTATTTATTAACTAAATCAGGACTGCCCAACCCTGTTCCGGGAGAGCTACCGTCCTGTAGGTTTTTGCTCCAACCCTAATCTAGCACACCTGATTCTAATAATTAGCAGGTTGATAAGATGAATCAGGTTAGTAACACCTGGGGTTGGAGCGAAAACCTACAGGAGGGTAGCTCTCCAGGAACAGGGTTGGGCAACCCTGAACTAGACTAATAAGCACACACAAGCACAGGAGCACATTACAGTTTAACAATGTTTAAATCGGCAATCACCAGGTGAAAAAATCTATCGTTCTCCCCGCCAATGGTTCTGTAAAAAGCAGAATGATGGGGTTGGAGAAATGTAACAATAGTTTAAACCATGTTTCGAGGCTATAGTCCAGTGGTGTCAATCTCATTCCGTGGAGGGCCTAGTGTATGCTGGTTTTAGTTTTTTCCTTTAAATTAAGACCTAGACAACCAGGTGAGGGGAGTTTCTTAGTAATTAGTGACCTTAATTCATCAATCAAGTACAAGGGAGGAGCGAAAACCCACAGACACTCGGCCCTCCGTGGAATGAGTTTGACACATGCTAGTGTGTATGTTTACATTTAAAAACATTGGAGTAGAAAAAGCTTATATTTTCGGTTCTGATGTGGTACGGCAGTTGAACTATGTTCACGAGGCATTTATAAATAATATTCTTCAAGAATCAATGGGTAAATCCATTTCATTTATAAGTCCAAAAGTGGATGTAGCAACTGCAGATTGGCCATTTAAAGGGGTGCATTGGGCCTGGTCATGTAACCGGGCAAAAGCAGTGACAGTCAAGCGCCCTTCTCAAATCTGCGCCACCTGATCACATTGTCAACAAGGCAGAAACATACATTTATTTTCTATATAATGTACGTTCAAACTATTTTTCATTAGGAAGGCAGATAAAGCACATATGCAAAACGAATGGAATCACTTTTCACCCAGTGCAAACTGCGCCCACCTAAACAAACACCTTCAGTCTGTGATAGATTCCTCGTCATCCGAGCTGTAGTGGATGCTGTCATGGATGTCATCTAGGTCCTCTTCCAGGAGGTAATCTATGAAGTCATCTTCTAGGAGGGGGGTGTCTTGGCCCATAGCTTTGCTGTGTATCAGTTTGACAGAGTCCTGGTGTCATCTGAGGCTACTGACTCTCATCTGAAGCATGGAGAAGAGATCTCTGCTCCCAGCTTCCCACTGATTCAATTGCCAGCCTAACAACAACAATCGCAATGTGTAGGGTAAATACAATGAAGTATTCCTTAAATACAATAGCAATTACAGTGTGCCAACATCAATTGTTCATATTCATGAAAGTACCCCTACTTTGCCTGCTTAGGTCAAGTGCCACATGTAAAGCAAGGTCTTGCACATTCTCAGATTCCCTCTTTAGGATTTCCCAGTGCTGCTTGACTTCCTTTAGGACAATTAACTCTTCCTCCTTCAGCCGTCTGAGGAGCATCACCTGGTCAAAGACTATTTTCTTTGTGAGTAGGTCAGTTGTAAATTCATAATAATGCAATGTGGATTTGTAACTTGAATTGTAGTGCTGTCTGTGTTTGCGCAACTGAACAAACAAAGATAGCAAAACAGAAACATAGTTATTGTGACACACAAACATACTACTTACTTTGTCCATGCTCCCAAGGCCATGCATGAAGGTTTGCGGAAAGGATCTCATCTGCAGATGGTATTGCTGACTCTGGTACAAGGGTGTTGTACTCCTCTATGGCAGCTGTCAATTTGGCCTTTTCTTCCAATATCTTTCTGCGCAGAGGGTGACATCTCTTGCATCCATCATTATTTGTTAAATTGCAAGGCTTTGAAATGAAAGAGAAATTAAGTGTGCAATTCAATATTCATGAAATTTAACAAACCTGTCTGACTGTAGAGGTTCTGTTTCCTTTGTTTGATGCTAAGAAACAGGACTTCAATTGTTCTCTGTTGTACCTGGGGAGTATCCATGTTCTCAGCTGTTTCCTCTGAAATACAATAAATCTATAAATTAACAATATATGTCCCACGGTGAGTAGTTGCACTTACTTCCTGGAGGAACATAGGGCCTGCAAAGGTTTTTGTAACAAATTATTTGTTATGTGGTGAGTGAGTGAGCCCCACCCATAACCCCCAACCTGGAGGACCAGGGAATGTTTTGTCTGCCTTCTACCCTCGACCTGTCCGGCTTGATTGCACCTGCCGGTGGAATACACCCTCTCTGGCTTAGCTCTCAGGGTCATTGGAGTATGCAAGCCTCTCCACCAAGTCAAGGTGACAGTCCAGGAGTTAGCCCATTGCTTAACTTCCGTTGTCCAGTTGTCCAGAGTCTCATCGCCTACATCCAAATCACTCTTCAACTTTTCGAGAGTCTGGGTCTCCTCCTGGATTTTTGTGGTTGTCTGAGAATTATGACAAAAAGAAAACTGAATAATTAATTGTTTTACAATAAATTAAATGCATAGATATAATACTTCTAAAAGCAATGTATTGATCCACACAATATACCTTCAAGTATATTCTGGACAATGCTCTGTCCAGGTTCTCCTTCTTCCTTCTGTTCCACCCAATGGCCTGGATGGTTAGCATGTCTGTTCTTGCTAGAAAAGCCAAATAGAACTCCTTATTCCAGATAAGTGCTAACATAGCTGAATAGAACAACATTAAACAAATTGTTTACCTCCTTTGGACATTTGCTTGGAACAGATTGCAGCCTCGACAAGAAGCTGTTCCCTTGTTCCACTTCCTCCCCCAGAGTTGTGCCAGCTCCTTCCTGATTCTGTCCTCCCCACTTAATCTTAATTGACATCAAAAATAATATTGACTTAATATTGCAATTATGTGAATAACAAACATCTAAATGGGAAGCCTTGTAAAGGACTGAAGCTGGAAATTCTCTTTCAACAGTTGAATAAAGATAAACTTACCTCACATTTCAAACGATGTGCCTTTGCATGCATGACGGAAAGAAGTGGCTTCATGTCTAGAAGAGTGGCGAACTCTGGACAATGAAGGGCAACTTTGGTCAGGTATGGCCAGAATTTGCAGATCACATCCGTACACATGAACTGTATGTTCCTGCTGCCAGACAACTCCTTCTGCAAGAACAGTGGGTACGCAAAGATCTCTCCACACATCATGTTGAGGCTCCTCAGAAGTATTCCGTGACGGCAGACGGCAACTTCGAGTCCCTCTTCATCAAGTTTGTCGTTTGTTTTCCTTGACGACTCTTTAGCTGCTGTCCACTGGGATGCTCCACATACCCCTTTTCCATAACCCTAGACAAGGAAGTATTTGGGGGGTTAAAGCGTTAACGAGACAGTGGTTAGGTTTTTCAAATCTAGCTGAGGGCGCTGAGCTACCCCCTGTGTTCGCTACAATGGAGATCAGAAGTGGGAGATTGGCTGTCAAAAAGAAGCACTTGTAAAGTGTATTGAATTTGGGACAGTGAAGGGTGGGGATACATTCTGAATGGAGGGAGGGGTGTAACGACCCTGGACTTGAAGAGAGAGGATTACAATCTCTCCAAAATGACACAGTATGTTCTTATGGGAACAGTGTATAACGAGTCTGCCTTTGAGTCAGATGGCTCGAGGCCAGTCCTATTTCACAGATCAGAAGATACACAGGAAATATACATGTTTAGTCTTTGTATGGACATAGTTCACAAAGTCAATCAATCAATCAATTTTATTTTATATAGCCCTTCTTACATCAGCTAATATCTCGAAGTGCTTTACAGAAACCCAGCCTAAAACCCCAAACAGCTAGTAATGCAGGTGTAGAAGCACGGTGGCTAGGAAAAACTCCCTAGAAAGGCCAAAACCTAGGAAGAAACCTAGAGAGGAACCAGGCTATGAGGGGTGGCCAGTCCTCTTCTGGCTGTGCCGGGTGGAGATTATAACAGAACCATGCCAAGATGTTCAAAAATGTTCATAAGTGACAAGCATGGTCAAATAATAATCAGGAATAAATCTCAGTTGGCTTTTCATAGCCGATCATTAAGAGTTGAAAACAGCAGGTCTGGGACAGGTAGGGGTTCCATAACCGCAGGCAGAACAGTTGAAACTGGAATAGCAGCAAGGCCAGGCGGACTGGGGACAGCAAGGAGTCACCACGGCCGGTAGTCCCGACGTATGGTCCTAGGGCTCAGGTCTCTCAGTTGGCTTTTCATAGCCGATCATTAAGAGTTGAAAACAGCAGGTCTGGGACAGGTAGGGGTTTCGTAACCGCAGGCAGAACAGTTGAAACTGGAATAGCAGCAAGGCCAGGCGGACTGGGGACAGCAAGGTGTCAGCATGCCCGGTAGTCCTGACGTATGGTCCTAGGGCTCAGGTTCTCAGAGAGAAAGAGAGAACGAGAGAATTAGAGAGAGCATACTTAAATTCACACAGGACACTGGATAAGACAGGAGAAGTACTCCAGGTATAACCAACTAACCCCAGCCCCCGACACATAAACTACTGCAGCATAAATACTGGAGGCTGAGACAGGAGCGGTCCGGAGACACTGTGGCCCCATCCGAAGAAACCCCGGACAGGGCCAAACAGGAAGGATATAACCCCACCCACTCTGCCAAAGCACAGCCCCCGCACCACCAGAGGGATATCCTCAACCACCAACTTACAATCCTGAGACAAGGCCGAGTATAGCCCACAGAGGTCTCCACCACAGCACAAACCAAGGGGGGCGCCAACCCAGACAGGAAGATCACGTCAGTAACTCAACCCACTCAAGTGACGCACCCCCTCCTAGGGACGGCATGAAAGAGCACCAGCAAGCCAGTGACTCAGCCCCTGTAACAGGGTTAGAGGCAGAGAACCCCAGTGGAGAGAGGGGAACCGGCCTGGCAGAGACAGCAAGGGCTGTTCGTTGCTCCAGAGCCTTTCCGTTCACCTTCACACTCCTGGGCCAGACTACACTCAATCATATGACCTACTGAAGAAATAAGTCTTCAGTAAAGACTTAAAGGTTGAGACCGAGTCTGCGTCTCTCACATGGGTAGGCAAACTGTTCCATAAAAATGGAGATCTATAGGAGAAAGCCCTGCCTCCCGCTGTTTGCTTAGAAATTCTAGGGACAATTAGGAGGCCTGCGTCTTGTGACCGTAGCGTACGTATTGGTATGTACGGCAGGACCAACTCGGAAAGATAGGTAGGAGCAAGCCCATGTAACGCTTTATAGGTTAACAGTAAAACCTTGAAATCAGCCCTTGCCTTAACAGGAAGCCAGTGTAGGGAAGCTAGCACTGGAGTAATATGATCAAATTTCTTGGTTCTAGTCAGGATTCTAGCAGCCGTATTTAGCACTAACTGAAGTTTATTTAGTGCTTTATCCGGTAGCCGGAAAGTAGAGCATTGCAGTAGTCTAACCTAGAAGTAACAAATGCATGGATTAATTTTTCTGCATTATTTTTGGACAGAACATTTCTGATTTTTGCAATGTTACGTAGATGGAAAAAAGCTGTCCTTGAAACAGTCTTGATATGTTCGTCAAAAGAGAGATCAGGGTCAAGAGTAACGCGAGGTCCTTCACAGTTTTATTTGAGACGACTTTACAACCATCAAGATGAATTGTCAGATTTAACAGAAGATCTCTTTGTTTCTTGGGACCTAGAACAAGCATCTCTGTTTTGTCCGAGTTTAAAAGTAGAAAGTTTTCAGCCATCCACTTCCTTATGTCTGAAACACAGGCTTCTAGCGGGGGGAATTTTGGGGCTTCACCATGTTTCATTGAAATGTACAGCTGTGTGTCATCCGCATAGCAGTGAAAGTTAACATTATGTTTTCGAATAACATCCCCAAGAGGTAAAATATATAGTGAAAACAATAGTGGTCCTAAAACGGAACCTTGAGGAACACCGAAATGTACAGTTGATTTGTCGGAGGACAGACCATTCACAGAGACAAACTGATATCTTTCCGACAGGTAAGATCTAAACCAGGCCAGAACTTGTCCGTGTAGACCAATTTGGGTTTCCAGTCTCTCCAAAAGAATGTGGTGATCGATAGTGTCAAAGGCAGCACTAAGGTCTAGTAGCACGAGGACAGATGCAGAGCCTCGGTCTGACGCCATTAAAAGGTAATTTACCACCTTCACAAGTGCAGTCTCAGTGCTATGATGGGGTCTAAAACCAGACTGAAGCATTTCGTATACATTGTTTGTCTTCAGAAAGGCAGTGAGTTGCTGCGCAACAGCTTTTTCTAAAATTTTTGAGAGGAATGGAAGATTCGATATAGGCCGATAGTTTTTATATTTTCCGGGTCAAGGTTTGGCTTTTTCAAGAGAGGCTTTATCACTGCCACTTTTAGTGAGTTTGGTACACATCCGGTGGATAGAGAGCTGTTTATTATGTTCAACATAGGAGGGCCAAGCACAGGAAGCAGCTCCTTCAGCAGTTTAGTAGGAATAGGATCCAGTATGCAGCTTGAAGGTTTAGAGGCCATGATTATTTTCATCATTGTGTCAAGAGATATAGTACTAAAACACTTTCAGACACATCCTCATCCTTGCTGATAAATACGCCATCAAAAAATCCTTTGTCATCAGCCCTTGAAAGGATACATTAAATACATTATATATATGACTTATGAAATATCAAATCAACCTCATTAACTGATTGTGGGACACTTGACAATGTTGATAATTAATTTAATTACAAACTAAAAACATTTAAGCTAAAAATGAGCTCAACTGCATTTGAAGACTTTCACACTGGACAGAGAAAAGGCTAACCTTGTTTGGATTGTTTAAATTATATAGATTATGGTGTTATTTGATCAATTATGAATAGTTTTACATACCCTTTTTTGAATCGATACAGCTTCTTGTTCCCGTCCACTGACACTGCAAGTATGCCGGGGGAACAGGCTGGGCAGTCAAAGTACTGTATATCGCAGACCTGATCAATTTCAGAGCGGCAGTACGTCCACTCAAATAAGCTTTTTTGAAAAGTGTCCCCACAGATCATTCCATTTTGGTAAGGGAAAAATACATATGGAAAAGATATGAAATAACTTACAACAGTACTATAAACAAAACATGCTATAATTCACTATGGCTGACTGGATTTGAGTTAAAGCAGGGCCAGTGCATAGTGTTGCCATCAAAGCTGGTGAAAGCCAATGCAAAAGTAGGGCGAGTACTTTTGTTGTAATGTGCAGGGGCACAGATAACGGGCATGGCAGGACAGTGGTGCAGGAGGCTAACACATACTGTAGCAAGAGACCTGAAGTTTTAACGTAGTTGTAGTACTGGAAATAAATTTTGTTACAACGCTTTGTGTAACCTAACTTTAATATATTGTTAACCTGAAGTCATACATTGGTAAAGCTGAGTATAATTTATTGTTACCCTGCCAAATAAGTCAGTTTGCTGCTCCAAAATCTGCATAAACGCCAGATGGGACATTCCTGGGGCTGACACTTTCAGCTCCTCAAAACAGCTGAACAGATCTACCTGGTATATATTGTCACAGTTGACAGTGGCAGGCCAGTACCTATTCTTTTTCAATTCTGCCAAGTTTGCTGTCCAGGTGCTAAGACAGGTTGTGCAGGTCAGCAAAGGCACTGTGACATTGTAGCGACCTTAAGGAAAAGAATGTACAGTCTGAATTAATGTTGTTTTACATTGCATTGCTACATCACTGTTTGGTTCTTGTAGATATTGCACATACCATTTATTCCTACGAGGATGATATGTTTCCCAGGGCCAACATGGATGGTGCTTGTCAGGCAACCACATATCACCTCTGGTACGTCCAATGGTAAGAAACAATCTAAGGACAATATTTTATACAACAATAAACAAGAATACATTTAACTTAGATATAATACATTCAGCCGCAAAAAAAATTCATGAAGTGCATATTTGCCATCACTGTGGAGAGATGTGGCTGTGGTTGGAGGAAGGGGCATGTAGAATCCCTCGATCATGGACTCTCTGTTGTGCAAGGGGAACTTTGCATGTGTAGTCATCGCAGTCTTCGCAGTAAAGCTGTTTCGGCAGACAGTCTCTACATCGCAAAATAGCCCTTTTCACATTGCATGGCTGACAGATCTTCTGAGAAGCATGCTCTGCAGCCAGCAGAGAATCTACGATCTCAGGCCTGGACTCCCTCCACCTATCATGTGAGAGTTCCTTCCTCACACTCCAACTGTGTGATGCACCAGGCACAGCAGGATTTGCACACGCAGGGTCTTCTAAGTCAGCTAGGAGGATGTTCATCTCTTGATGAAGTATTGCTTTTTTGAAAATACAATAAAAACGAGAAAATGATTAAAATAGGAATATTACATCATTCATCTATTACATCGCACATAGGTCTGTAAGTAGGTATTTGTATTTTGTATTTGCATTTATTACGTATCCCCATTAGCGGCTGCCAAGGCAGCAGCTACTCTTCCTGGGGTCCAACCACAATTTACATACAATAAAACAATACATAACACAACACTGTGTTACACACTACTCTACCATAACATATTTACAATACAAAATCAATAATACAGCAAAATAACAATATTAAAATGTGTGTGTGTAGAGTGCGTGTGTTAGCATGTGTTTGTGAATGCTGTGTGTGTGCCTGTGTGTGTGTGTGTCTCTTCACAGTCCGCGCTGTGACAGCAAATATATCTCTGCACAATCTATGGTGTGACAAGCCAAAAACCTCAGCTTTGATTCTACAGTAAATTCAATTACAGGGCAGACCGAAATATTGAGTATTAAGTCTAAAATGGAATATCACACAATAGAACTTGATTCTATCTTCGAATAGAAATTCAGATTGTTCTTAAAACAGCGTGTACAAAACATTCTCTTTCCCTGACAGACTGACCAGGTGAAAGCTAGGATCCCTTATTGATGTCACTTGTTAAATCCACGTCAGTGTAGATGAAGGGGAGGAGACATGTTATAGAAGGATGTTTAAGCCTGGAAACAATTCAGACAAGGATTGTGTATGTGTGCCATTCAAATCAAATCCAATCAAATTTTATTGGCCACATGCGCCGAATGTATCCCTGTCTGTCAGCTTCCTGCCTCCTGTTTGTCTCCGGGCCTCTAGAGGTCATCTGTGTTCCCCTCTGCCTTAGTTCTTCCTCGTGTGTCCTAATTAGCTTGATCCAGGTCACCTGTGCCTTGTTTCCCCTTGTGTATTTTAGCTGTGTGTTTTCCCCTTGTTTCTCACTTGGTTATTGAGTCCTGGCTATGTGTCTCCTGCTTTGTTCCACCGTGTCTTTCCAAGTAAGGTTTTCTAAGTTATCTTTAGTTTGTTTTTCTCCCCTCGTGGAGTTATTTTGTTTTGCCTCCTGTTTTGTTAACATACCTCTTTCTGAGAAGAACTTTTTGTTGGACTATTTGTGAATGGCGAAGAACCTTTGTTTTTACATTAAATCTACTGGCCTGGAGTATTGCCTTGGGTGTTTCATTTGGGTCCTACTACACCTCCTCTGTGGCTAAGGGGTATTACCCCCAGCTCTCCACATCTGAGACCGGAGTTCTAGCACGGCTTGTGACAGAATAACCAAGTCAATCATGGACCCAGAAACACTCAGTTCCCAGGACCTGTTGGCGGTGATCACTCGACATGAGGCTTCTTTCCAGCGCCATGAAGCCGTTCTCAGCCGACAAGAGGAGCTGATGGCTAGACATTCTCAACTCCTGGCCGAAATGATGAGTTCCCTTCACCAGCTCTTTGAACGCCTCCTTGGTCCTCTCCCTTCCCCCAGGTCACCTCCCAGTGACGACAGGCCTTCTCGGTTGGCGGAGCCCCGACTACCACCTCCCAAGCCCTTTTCTGGGGATCCAAGCTCTTGCCAGGGTTTCCTCACCCAATGCTCCCTCACCTTCGAGCTCCAATCCTCAAGTTTTCCCACAGACCGTTCCAAGATTGCCTACATCATTACCCTTCTTTCAGACAAGGCGCTCGCCTGGGCCTCTGCGGTGTGGCAGTCCCAGGAGGCCTGTTGTGATTCCCACGCTGCATTTGTAGAAGAGTTCAAGCGGGTGTTCGATCATCCTGTCAGTGGGCGGGAGGCTTCCAAGCGCCTACTGTCTCTCCGTCAGGGCTCCCGAAGCACGGCAGATTTCGCCATTGATTTTCGGACCATAGCAGCAAGGAGCGGATGGAATGATGAAGCGCTGAGGGTCTGCTTTCAGGGAGGGTTATCTGAGCCCCTTCAAGATGAGTTAGCCACCCGAGAACCAGCTGGAGATCTCGAGTCCCTCATAGCCTTGGCCATCCCGCCTGGACAATCGTCTAAGAGAGCGGAGAACGGCTCGCCGCCAGGTGTCTCAGTCCCAAGTTCCTCGGAGCAGCTCTGTTTCTCCTGTTTGGACTCCGTCATTCAGAGCTTCCCCGGCTCCTGAACTGCTCCAGGATTCCCGGAGAGCATGCAGTTAGGCCGTTCCAGGCTTTCTCCCAATGAAAGGGAACGTCGCATGAGGGAGCGTCGGTGCCTCTACTGCGGGGTTGCCGGCCACTTCGATCCACTTGCCCCGAGCTTGGAAACGCCAGTCCCCGCCCAGCTACAGGAGGGCTGTGATGGGGAGAATTAGAGCTCCTCCTACTAACGCTGTCCTGGCTATTCCAGCCACTCTGTCCTGGGAGGGCCACCAGCATCGGGTCCAGGCTATGATCGATTCCGGTGCCGCAGGTGATTTCCTGGATGTAACCTTGGCTAAGGAACTTAAGATCCCTACCCAACTACTTCCTCATCCCCAGGCAGTTACAGCCTTAGATGGCAGACCTCTGGAACCAGGAAAGGTTACAGAGGCGACTCAGTCCCTGCGACTTACCATCTCTCAACACCAGCAGGAGGAAACCTTCTATCTCATTGACTCTCCCGAGTATCCTATTATCCTGGGTCACCCTTGGCTATGCAGACATAATCCCCAGATCGACTGGCCTACTGGCACCATTCTAAGCTGGGGTCCCACTTGCCAACTCACCTGCATGCTTCAGAGTCCCTCAGCCCCTAGTACCCAGTTTCAAGAGTCTGTTGACGTCTCCCTAGTCCCCAGTGTTTACCATCGGTTCAAGGCTGTGTTCAGCAAGGCCCGGGCTACTTCCTTACCGCCTCATCGCACGTATGACTGTGCCATTGATCTACTCCTGGGTGCTGCCCTCCTAGAGGTCGGATCTTTTCCTTGTCCTCCCCGAGCACGCAGCTATGGACACCTACATTAAGGAGTCCTTGGCAGCCGGCCTCATCCATGCCTCTACTTCCCCGGCTGGGGCGGGCTTCTTTTGTTGAAAAGAAGGACGGGGGTCTTAGGCCTTGTATTGATTACCGGGGACTCAACAAGATCACGGTTCGGAATCGATATCCTCTTCCTCTCATGGCCACTGCTTTTGAGCTGCTTCAAGGGGCTTCCATTTTTCTAAACTGGATCTCCGCAATGCTTACCATCTCGGCGGATCCGGCAAGGTGACGAATGGAAGACGGCGTTCAACACGCCCACGGGGCACTATGAATATCGGGTGATGCCGTTCGGGCTCACCAATGCCCCCCGCAGTATTCCAAGCCCTGATTAATGATGTTCTCCGGGATATGCTTAATCTGTTCGTCTTCGTGTACCTGGACGATATCCTCATCTTCTCGAGGTCACTGAAGGAGCATGAGGGGCATGTTAGCCGGGTTCTCCAGAGGCTCCTTGACAATCACCTCTATGTTAAACCTGAGAAGTGTGAATTTCATGTTTCTCAGACTCAGTTTCTCGGGTTTATTGTCACTCCCGGGCACCTAGAGATGGATCCCAAGAAGGTCGAAGCGGTCCGTAGCTGGCCCACACCTGCCACGGTCAAGGAGGTTCAACGGTTCATTGGCTTTTCTAACTTCTATCGGAAGTTCATCAAGAATTTCAGCTCAGTGGTAGCCCCCTTGACGACGCTTACCAAGGGAGGAGGGACCAAGGTTCACTGGGGTCCGGAAGCAGCAGGGGCCTTCGAGGATCTCAAGCGCCGCTTCACGTCTGCTCCGATTCTGGTGACTCCTGACCCAGAAAGACCTTTCGTGGTGGAGGTGGACGCCTCAGAGGTGGGGGTGGGAGCCGTCCTGTCACAGAGGGGTGAGGATGGGAGATTACACCCTTGTGCCTTCATGTCTCGCCGCCTGTCTGAGGCCGAGCGCAACTACCACGTGGGGGGATCTAGAGTTGCTTGCAGTAAAACTGGCCTTGGAAGAGTGGCGCCATTGGCTTGAGGGGCTCAGCACCCGTTCCAGGTTCTCACAGACCACAAGAACCTGGAATATCTCCAACAGGCTAAGCGGATGAACCCTCAGGCAAGCACGATGGTCCCTTTTCTTTAATCGATTCCAGTTCCTCCCTGTCTTACCGACCTGGCACCAAGAACGTCAAGCCGGATGCCCTGTCTCGAGCCTATTCTCCCGAGGTACAAGAGAAGCCCTTGGCATCGATTATTCCGAGGTCTAGGATCGTCGCACCTCTTCAGTGGGAACTAGAAAGAGGGGTACGAGAAGCCCCTTGTCCATGAGCCCGATCCAGGCGGTGGTCCTGCCGGTCGCCTGTACGTTCCTCTCTCTGTTCGGGCCCGCGTCTTGCAGTGGGGTCATGAGTCGCCCTTGACATGCCATCCAGGCAGTGCTCGCACACTGGAATTCCTCCGACGGCGGTTTTGGTGGCCGTCCATCAAGAAGGACATGCAGGTCTATGTTGAGGCCTGCCCGGTGTGCAACCAGGGAAAGTCGACGCGCCAGCGACCCCAGGGACTGCTCCATCCCTTACCTATTCCTCGAAGGCCATGGTCACACCTTTCTCTGGACTTTGTTACGGGACTTCCTCCATCCCAGGGCAACACCGTCATCCTAGTGATCGTTGACCGGTTCTCTAAGGCTGCCCGGTTTATTCCCCTGCCCAAGCTGCCCTCGGCTAAGGAGACTGCTGAGCTCCTCATGAACCATGTCTTCCGGATATTTGGCATTCCCCTGGACGTGGTCTCTGACCGAGGTCCCCAATTCTCGTCCCGGTTTTGGGGGGCCTTCTGCAGGCTTATTGGGGCCACAGCCAGCCTATCGTCAGGGTTCCATCCAGAGTCTAATGGCCAAACGGAACGGATTAATCAGGATCTGGAGACCACCCTGCGGTGTATGGCGGCCAGTAATCCCACGTCTTGGGCCACCTATATCATTTGGGCTGAATATGCCCACAACACCCTCCAGTCTTCAGCCACCGGATTGTCCCCCTTCGAATGCCAGTTCGGTTACAACCCTCCATTATTTCCAGAGGAAGAGGCGCAAGTTGGTGTTCCCTCGGCCCAGCGCTTTGTCCAACGCTGTAGGCGGACCTGGAAGAAGGCCAGGTGTATCCTCCTTCGGACCTCCCAGAGATACCAAAGTCAGGCTAATCGACACCGCCGGACGGCCCCCTAGTTTCCGAGCTGGTCAGAGAGTTTGGTTGGCCACTAAGAACCTGCCCCTCCGGGTCGAATCCAAGAAGCTTTCCCAGAGATACATCGGCCCTTTCCGCATTGCTAGAAAGGTTAACCCTGTTTCGTATCGTTTGGTTCTGCCTCGCTCCCTTAGAGTTAACCCCACTTTCCATGTTTCACTCCTTAAACCTGTCTTGTCTTCTCCTTTTGCCCCCCACGCAGACCCCCGCCACCTCCCAGGATCATTGACGGCCAGCCAGCCTACACAGTCCGCCGGATACTGGACTCCCGGAGGGTCCAGAACTCTCTGCAGTATCTGGTGGACTGGGAGGGCTACGGGCCAGAGGAGCGCTCCTGGGTTCCAGCCAGGGACATCCTGGACCCAGGTTTGATCCGAGATTTTCGCACCCTGGGGCCGGGGTGTTCTGGAAGGAACGTCAGGAGTCGTTCCTAGAGGAGGGGTCCTGTCAGCTTCCTGCCTCCTGTTTGTCTCCGGGCCTCTAGAGGTCATCTGTGTTCCCCTCTGCCTTAGTTCTTCCTCGTGTGTCCTAATTAGCTTGATCCAGGTCACCTGTGCCTTGTTTCCCCCTTGTGTATTTTAGCTGTGTGTTTTCCCCTTGTTTCTCACTTGGTTATTGAGTCCTGGCTATGTGTCTCCTGCTTTGTTCCACCGTGTCTTTCCAAGTAAGGTTTTCTAAGTTATCTTTAGTTTGTTTTTCTCCCCTCATGGAGTTATTTTGTTTTGCCTCCTGTTTTGTTAACATACCTCTTTCTGAGAAGAACTTTTGTTGGACTATTTGTGAATGGCGAAGAACCTTTGTTTTTACATTAAATCTACTGGCCTGGAGTATTGCCTTGGGTGTTTCATTTGGGTCCTACTACACCTCCTCTGTGGCTAAGGGGTATTACCCCCAGCTCTCCACATCTGAGACCGGAGTTCTAGCACGGCTTGTGACACTGTCACAGAGATTCTGAGATATGTTTCCATAGCCGCCTTCTCCTCCTGTGACTCCGGGGAAGTGCAGCGCCTACCTGGAGATTTATCGCACAATCCCCCGGACGATGGGGTGGTAATTTAGTCACCCTCTTTTTACTGAAGACGAGAGCCAAATGCGCATACTCGGAAGGAATGTGCGTTGTGGAGACCTGGTTTGGACTCTCCACCGTAGTAGCCCCTAAGGCAACCCCTACACACCTCCCTGAGCACTGACTGGACCATCCCTTGAGAGCCCTCTGTTGCCAAGAAATAGTGGGGTCATGAGTGGTTAACCAGGGAAGTCCCAACACCACAGGATACGCAGGAGAATCAATCAGATAGAGACTAATCCTCCCCTCATGACCCCCCTGCGTCTTCATTAAGAGTGGTGTTGTAACCTCCCTTGTAGTGGCTTCCTTTCCTCTTTACCATAGCCACTGCCCTAGCCTGAAGCGGGGTTGTTTCGGACGCATACAGTCCACACTCAACGTTTCCAAACGGCCAAACATTCAATGAGATCCAGGGATATAGTGCAACAAAAAATGTTTATTCTTCTTATCTAACAAAAAGGTATTCTCCAATCAACTTAAAGCAGAGATTACTTGAAATGCAAATACATAATATAATATGACCTGTCTGTCTGTATTTCTGTATGTCTATATGGTCAAAAAACTATACCGCTCCCGCATCTAGCAAGGACTCCTCCCCCGAAGGCCCAACTTCCTGCCTTTATACTAACACAATTAACACAGTACAATGAATGGGCAAGAGGGGCCAAAAACTGAGTTACACTAATAACAAATGAATGTATCTCAATCCGGTAAATAAATCATAAAGGTACGTACCTAATATTTCATCATATACATTAATATTTAATATATTTACACAAATGTACATGGAGCTCAGTATGTTCAGTCTTTTTATACAAAATATGCCCAAATCGGCTCTAACATACCGGCCCCTAATTGTTGACTGCATTGAATGCACAACAATTACTTAATATTCAAACGTGAGCCAATACAAAAACATTCTATACCAGAGCACCATTACAGTTCATAGCTATATACAAATATACAAGGTGCCATATAGGAAAATAGTCCATAGATCTCAGTCTGAGTTGAAGTGTAAAGGTGTTCAACTTCCAAAAAATGTCAAGAGTTTGACGTCCACAAAATGTATGACATCAAAGAATGTAAGAGTACGACATCAACGAATCAGAGGTGCACGTGATTCAAAGATGGAGCACTGTGTGTGTGTGTGTGTCTCACTTCGTCGCCTCAAGGAGCAGACAGAGTTTATTGATAGGTCTCTGTAGGATATTGGTCTTAGTCTTAACCATGACGCTCCGGACAAGACCTTTGGCCCCTGGCAAAGCCTTCACCACACGCCCCATTAGCCAAGAGTTCCTTGGGGCGGTGTCATCGACGATGACCACAAGGTCACCAGGACTGAAGTTTCTCTTAGTTTTGTTCCACTTGTTCCGCTCCTGCATAAGTGGAAGATACTCCCTGATCCATCTCTTCCAGAAGAGGTCAGTGATATATTGTACTTGCTTCCATCTCCTTCGTGAGTATAGGTCACTTCTCTGGAATAGTCCTGGTGGCAGGACTGGCTTTGCTTTCAGATGAAGCAGATGGTTGAGTCAGGGGTTCTAGATCGTTAGGGTCATTTGTTACAGTAGTGATTGGTCTGTCGTTCATAATCGCCTCAACTTCACACAAGGCTGTCTGCAAAGCCTCATCATCCAGTACTTGCTCTTTAAGGACTGAATGAGGATCTTTTTCACCAGTCGGATCAACCTCTCCCATACCCCCATGGTGGGCTCCAGAGGGAGGGTTGAATGACCATGTCACTCCTTCCTTCAGTAATTTATTTTGAATCTTGTTGTGATCCAGCTCTTTCAGAGCTTCTCCTAGCTCTCTGTGTGTTCCAACAAAGTTGGTGCCATTGTCTGTTCTGATACTTGTTACTGGGCCCTTCGACAGATGAACCTGCGCAGGGCATTGATGCAGGAATCAGTATCCAGATAACTAGCAACTTCTAGATGGACAGCTCGACTCACAAGGCAAGTAAAGATCACACCATACCGCTTCACATGAACGCGGCCTCGCTTCACCTCTATGGGGCCAAAGTAATCTATGCCCACATGGGTGAAGGCGGCAAATCAGGTGCTACCCGATCTTGTGGAAGGTCAGCCATCTTCTGTTCCCCAGCTCTAGCTTGCATCCGCCTGCAGAAGACACAGCTCTTAAGGATCTTCCTTGCTAAGGAGTTGGCACAGGGTATCAATATCGCTGGCGAAGTCTAGAAAGCATGTGACCTCTCCCAGAGTGGCCAACCTGCTCATGGATGTGAGTAAGATCAGTCTGGGGATGTAGGAGTCTTTGGGCAGGATCATAGGATTCTTTAGTTCCGTAGGCATAGCAGCTTTGCTTAACCTTCCTCCTACTCTCAGAATGCCATTGTCAACTATTGGATCAAGCTTACAGATTGAGCCGCTTCTCTTGGCACATTGTTTTCCCTTTTACAACTAGTGCAATTTCTTGTTTAAAGTGCTGTCGTTGCTCAAATCGAATGATGACCTTTTTCTGCTTCATCTAGGTCATCTACAGACAGACTTTCTTTTCCAAACGTCAGTTTGAACTTGTCAATTTGTTCCTTCAGTGAGTTTGTCAGACTCTGATCTGATCCTGGATCAGTTTGGGTGAGAACTTTCCTTTTCTGGCTTAACTGTAGTAGAAGTCTCTTCAGTTTCAGCATCCAGGCAACTGCTTTCTTCAAGCTGTTCCATGTTGAATAGTACTCAATCAGTTTGCTGGTCGGACTCTTTTCTTCCACACATGTACTGTTTACGATGACGTCTTTTTCTCACCTCTGGATCATCTGGAGGGATGGGCCAAGCTCCTCGGGGACTTTCGGCCATTGTGTTTCTGTTTTCTCCAGGAATTCTGGTCCTTTGCGCCATCTCTTTGAGTTCAGGAAAGTTTCAACATGTAATCCTCTTGAGGCATCATCGGCTGGGTTGTGTTTGGAGTTCAAATACCTCCACTGTTTTGCTTTCGATAGGTCACGGATCATAGCAACCCTATTAGCCACAAAAGTATGGAATCTCTTGGTATCGTTGCGGATGTATTTTAGCACCCGACTGGCTGTCTGTCCAGAAAGTTGACTCCTCAAGTTCAATCTGGAGCTCAACCTTAACATCCTGTCCACTCGCACTGCCAATGTTGCTGCAGCAAGTTCCAGTCTCGGGGATCGTCATCTGCTTGAGTGGAGTCACCCTTGATTTCCCCAGTATAAATGCGATGTGGACCTTTTCCATAACGTTTGTGAACCTAAGGTAGCTTGCCGTGCCATAACCTTGTTCACTTGCATCACCGAAGTGATGCAGCTGTGCGGTCTTGATTTGACCAAAGTTCTCCGGCATCATACACCTGTTGATCTGGAATCTGGAGAGCTGGTCCAGCTCTGAGAGCCATCTCTTCCATGAAATAGAGTGTTCTTCAGGGATGACTTCGTCCCATCCACACTTTAGCTTGCAGAGCACTTGAAGAATTTGCTTTGCCTTTAATACGAATGGGGCGAGGAAACCTAATGGATCATAAATAGAGCTGACAGTTGAGAGAATACCTCTTCTTGTAAGGGGTCTGTTCTTGACAGTGACCTGGAAGTTAAACACATCCCTTTCAATGTTCCATCGGATTCCAAGTGCTCTTTCAACAGGCAGCTTTTCTCTGTCCAGGTCCAGTTCTTTTATCTGCTTGGCTTTGTGTTCATCAGGGATAGAAGCTAGTACAGTGCGGCTGTTGCTGACCCACTTGGTCAATTTGAACCCACCTTGAGAGCACACATCCCTGAGGTTTCTTGTGAGAGCTATGGCTTGTTCTTCTGTGGCCACTGACTTGAGGCAGTCATCAACATAGAAGTTGGATTTGACTGTTTGAATCACCTCTTCGCCATCGTACCCCTCACAGTTGTCTTCTGCAGTCTTTCGCAGTGCAAAGTTTGCACAACTTGGAGAGGATATAGCACCGAAAAAGATGTACTGTCATTCTGTACTCCTCCAATCTTTTGTTAGTATCACCATCCGGCCACCATAGGAATCGCAGGAAGTCTAAGTCATCTTCATGGACACGTACTTGATGGAACATTCCTTCGATGTCTGCCATCATGGCAATGTGCTCTTGCCGAAATCTTAGAAAGACTCCTATAAGCGTGTTTGCCAGGTCAGGGCCTTGAAGGAGTTCACTGTTAAGAGATGTACCTTTATAGGATGATGAACAGTCAAACACCACTCGTATCGTTCCTTTGCGCTTATGGTGAACGCCATGGTGTGGTATGTACCATACCTTGCCTTTCTCTCTGAGGAGCTGTTCTTGTGGTACCTTCTCGGCATAACCTTTTGTTATCATCTCTTCCATGAAGCCTTTGTACTCTGCAGCGTAACCTTTGTCCTTCTTGAACTTCCTGATAATATTTAGAGCCCGCTGCTTTGCCATGTCACGGTTGTTTGGCAGGACTACATCTTTGTTGCGAAGGGCAACGGTAAGTAGTAGTGATGGTCTTTGAGGGTTATGGAGCTTGATACTATCTCCATAAACCTACGATCCTCAGCTGACATCTCACTTTTCTCTTCATACTCTCTCTCAGGGAAGTCATGGTTGTACTGATTTACAAGAAGAACCCCAGGTCAGCCATTGAGATACGATTGGCCATCACCGTAGGACGCCCGGATTCTTCTGCCATGGTACAACTGTTGAGAGGACCATTCATCACCCATCCAAAGAGGGTTTTCACTGCATACGGTCCGTTGCCTTGGCTATTTATGATTTGCCAGGGTTCCATTGCCTTTGGAGCATTTACGCCAATCAGAAGTTCGACGTCAGCATCAATCTCCTTCAACTGAACCTCTTTCAGGTATGGCCACCTTTTGAGCTCTTTCTGAGTGGGAATGTTCTCTCTTGTCACTGGGATCTTATGTTGGGTGTAGACCTTTGGTAATGCAAGAAATGTGTCGCCTTCCACATTGCCAATCTCTAATCCAGATATCTCAAAGCTCTTGGTAGGACTCTCCTGCCCCATTGTGCGTAGGCAGAATTTCAGTCGCACTGCCTTTAGCTTGCAACTGCCTCATGAGTCTCTCCGTACAAAATGTTGCTGAGCTACCAGAATCGAGAAACGCATAGGTTAACACAGACTTGCTTCCATTTGCCACCTTTACTTGAACTGGCACAATTGCAAGTGCACAATCTGTACCGGCCCCGGTATCTTCACCAGCTTCCAGTGAAACAAGAGCACTGCTGACAGTCTCCTCCCGCTTTACTACTACACCACTCATATCTGCCTTTTGAGATCTAAATCTCTCTCTTCCTTCAATGTGCAGGATAGTGGGGTGCTTCTTTGACAGCTCTGACAGGTCATCCTTCTTTTACATTCTCTGCTTAAGTGTCCTCTCATCAAACAGCCAAAACAAAGGCCTTTTGATCTCAGAAACTCAACCTTGAATTCATGTGGCTGTGCCTTCACCTGTTGGCAGTCGACCAATAAATGCGCACCAGCACAAAATATACATGAGATACTGGGAGCATCAGAAGGGTAAGTGCCTGGTCTCTTTACTTTGAATGTTTGTTCTTTTAAAGGTTTTTCAGAGTCACAATCTGCCACTACAGCTACTGTAGTGGCAAAGCTGCTTCCCCTACTCTTGGACTTGAACTGCTGTTTAAAGTCAGCTTCTGTTTTGGGTTTTAAAAACCTTTTTTGTTGTACAGGGGATCTTGAATATCTCCATACAACGGATCCTGCAGTATTTTGGCCTGTTTTTCCATGAACGTTACCAGGTCACTGAACTGGGCCCTCAGGTGACTTCTCTCTAAAATATCACATGCCATAGACCTCCATTTTTCCCTTAGTTTGTAGGGAAGTTTTGACATGATCAGCTTTATGTTGGAGGGAAGATTAAGCTCTTCCATGTTCTGTAGGTCTTGCATAGCGTTACAGCAACCTCTTAGATAGAGTGCATAACCACCCAGTCCCTTTCCATCATCGGGTTTGATGTTTGTCCAGTTCCAAGCCTTTTCCATGTAAGCAGTGGTGACTTTGATTTCATTGCCAAAGTGTTCCTTTAACAACCTCTTAGCTACTGCATAGCCTCTTCTGGCTTCCATATGCAGACAACTACGGACCAGATCCTTGGGCTGACCAGAGGTGTATTGTTCCAGGTAATAGAGCCTATCCTGGTGACTGCTTGTCTTATCTTCTATACCATGCTCAAATGCACGCATGAATGGCCTAAAGTTTAGAGGATCACCGTCAAACATAGGTATCTCCCTAACAGGGAGTGTGGCTTGTTTGTGCTGTAGTACAAGGAGGTCAGCAATTTCATTCTGCCTTTGCATGACAGTAGAGAGGTTATCATGGCTGGTATTATGGCTGATACCCGCAGTGTTGATTCTGTGTCGATTGCTAGACCTTGCTGTTGGCTGCTGAAGAGTGTGGTTTACGACTGTTTTCGGAATAGGGTTTGATGGCTTTGTGGTCGGTTGTTGTAAAACTCTTTGTAGTGGGGTCTTTGGAACTGCACCTAATGCAGCAAACTCAACAGGTGATGGTTCAGGTTCCACATAGACCTCTGGTTCCTGTTTCTCAAAATAAGAGTTCATTCCATCTTCTTGGCTTAGTAAATGGGCTGCCACAGAATGGGATTGAGAAGTTGACTCGGTACTCTCCAGGACCTTCAGTTTGGCATTATATGCTGCTATGTCCGTTTCCAGTGCCATTTTTTCCATCCTAACATTCAGTTGAGCTTTCTCCAGTTCCAATGCATGCTTGTCTTGTAATGATGCTTGGCGAGCTAGTAGAGCTGCTCGTTCTGCCTCGGCTTTAAGGCGTTCAGAGGACACTGAGGAAGCAGTCTTAGAATACTTAGTTTTACTTGATATTTTTTGACACATTGGAAATGCTGTCATGTGGTTCAATGAGCGTTTGTGGCTCAACTTCAGCCTTTTTCCATATTTCCACCTCTTTCAGGAAATGTTCATAAGTTCTCATTCTTGGTTGATAATAGTTAATGCTCTCCTGTTCCTCCTCTGTGACCAGCTCTAGCACAGATTCATGAGCCTTCTTAAAGTCATTGAGCACAGCATCAAATGCTTCAAGACTCTCATTCACAGTTGCAATGTTTCCTCCATCAACAAGAAGGACTTTTATTTCATTCATTTTGCATGTACACACTCCAAGTTTGCCTCTCCGGGCTGCATAGAGTGAATTTAGATGCTCCTCTGCCCTCTCCAGTGGAGTCTTATTTGGGATTTCCTCCTCCATCATTCACTTTTAGTTCACTCAATTTACAATGACACGGTTGTTGGTTTGATTGTTAAACGTAATGCCCCTTTAGACCTCCTTTAATCTTTAAAAACACAGTCATCCATTTCAGCATATTGACCCATTTTGAATTGCACATGTGCAAGTTTGGCATTTTAGATGCGTTTTAAACATTTCATCCCGTTGAGGTTTTGTCCCTTTAATGAAGTTTTAACACGCAGTCTCTTTAGATCCTTAAGTTGCATTCGTTGCGTTGATGGATTGCATTTCCACGTTAGGCCAAATATTAGATATATGATTAGGCTACATTGTGCATAGGATCTGTGTTTCCCAAACTTAAACTTCTTAATTGTTTTCACAGCGCTGTATTTTGAATTCCATTCCCAAGTTTATCAAACATTCCAATTATAAGCACATTTGCGCTTCCATAATATGCATGATCAAACGATCGCCTTGAACAGGGCAGCTCATTCATTCGCAGTGGTTACTCACGGCTGGCGAAATCTAGGAGTTCAAATCCTTCCAAGCGAGCTGTCCTTATGGTCCGAATGCAATTACAAATAGAACAAAATCCAGCGTGTGTCCGAACCGGAGATTTCCTTCCGGTAGTAATCCTTCACGGAGTTTTTTGACTTGAATGTAGTGGCTTCCTTTCCTCTTTACCATAGCCACTGCCCTAGCCTGAAGCGGGGTTGTTTCGGACGCATACAGTCCACACTCAACGTTTCCAAACGGCCAAACATTCAATGAGATCCAGGGATATAGTGCAACAAAAAATGTTTATTCTTCTTATCTAACAAAAAGGTATTCTCCAATCAACTTAAAGCAGAGATTACTTGAAATGCAAATACATAATATAATATGACCTGTCTGTCTGTATTTCTGTATGTCTATATGGTCAAAAAACTATACCGCTCCCGCATCTAGCAAGGACTCCTCCCCGAAGGCCCAACTTCCTGCCTTTATACTAACACAATTAACACAGTACAATGAATGGGCAAGAGGGGGGCCAAAAACTGAGTTACACTAATAACAAATGAATGTATCTCAATCCGGTAAATAAATCATAAAGGTACGTACCTAATATTTCATCATATACATTAATATTTAATATATTTACACAAATGTACATGGAGCTCAGTATGTTCAGTCTTTTATACAAAATATGCCCAAATCGGCTCTAACATCCCTGATTAGGCCTGACCCTAACGGGCGACTATCTAATGCATGTACAGAGAAGGGCACATCAACACGAACAGTGGGAATCCCTAAACTAAGTGAATACTGATGATCAATGAAATTCCCAGCTGCGCCTGAATCTACTAGCGCCTTATGCTGAGAATCAGGAGAAAACTCTGGGAAAACAACCTCTATACACAGCTGACCAACAGGGAGCTCTGGGTGAGTCGGGTGCTTACTCACCTGAGATGGTCGACCAGTGCTCTGCCTACTGCCTCGACTCCCTGGGGACCCTCCCCAACACCGACCCGCAGTGTGTCCTCTGCGGCCACAGTTGGTGCAGGGGACGGCCCCTCTCCTGGTCTCCCTAAGTGCAGCACCTCCGAGCTCCATGGGGGTAGGATCAGAGGTGCTGGGAGATGGAATGATTGGGCCCTGATCAGAACGTCCACGGGTCTCCAACAGGTTATCCAGCCTGATGGACATCTTCACCAGTTGGTCCAGGTTGAGGTTGATATCCCTGCAGGCCATTCCCGACGAACGTCCTCCCTTAGGCTGCAACGGTAGTGGTTGATCAGGGCCCTCTCATTCCATCCTGCGCTGGCTGCCAGAGTCCTGAACTCCAGCGCAAAATCCTGGGCGCTCCTCCTCTCCTGTCTTAGGTGGAACAGATGCTCGCCCGCCGCTCTCCCCTCCAATGGATGATCGAATTCCGCCCGGAAGCGGCGGGTGAAATCCTCGTAGCGGACAGATGTAGCGTCAATTATTCCCCACTCGGTGTTGACCCACTCGAGCGCCTTCACCGACAGACAGGAGATGAGGGCGGAAACGCTCTCGTATCCCGAGGGCGCCGGGTGAATGGTTGCCAGGTAGAGCTCTACCTGGAGAAGGAAACCCTGACACCCGGCTAGTGTACCGTCATATGCCCTCGGGAGCGAGAGCCGAATCCCACTGGACCAAGGTGGCGAAGGGGTGGACAGTGGTATGGGTGGTTGAGTAGCTGGAGGAGGTGTAGGAAAGCTACCTCTCTCCCATCGGTCCATAGCATTCACCACCCTCTCCATAGTGGTGCAGAGAGCCTGGATCATGCTCTCCTGTCATTGAACGCATTCCTCCATCGATCCGGACTGACTGGCTGTACCTGCTGACTCCATCTTTGGTGCGTGTTTCTGTCACGAGTGTCAGTGTAATGCAGTGGATCAAAGTCAGGCGCAGGACACAGAACTCTATGAAACATACTTTGATGAAACAAGTAAAGAAATCAATACAAGATACCTCCACACAGGGAGGAACAAACCCGCTCACCAACGACACACGAAACGAAAAACAAACACGCATAAAACACATTGGGAGCCACCGGGTTAAATAGGGAAGGAGTAATCACATAATGGGAAACAGGTGTGTAACAGTCAGACAACAGGTAGAACATAGAAACAATGAACATAGATCGGCAGTAGCTAGTATTCCGGTGACGACGAACGCCAAAGCCTGCCCGAGCAAGGAGGAGGGGCAGCCTCGGCAGAAACCGTGACAAGGTGCATGCAGTCGGAGGCCGAGCAGTTGCCATACCAGGCGGTGATGCAACCAGTCAGGATGCTCTCGATGGTGCAGCTGTAGAATTTTTGGAGGATCTGAGGACCCTTGCCAAATCTTTTCAGTCTCCTGAGGGGTAATAGGCTTTGTCGTGCCCTCTTCACGACTGTCTTGGTGTGTTTGGACCATGATAGTTCCTTGGTGATGTGGACACCAAGGAACTTGAAGCTCTCAACCTGTTCCACTACAGCCCCATCGATGAGAATGGGGGCGTGCTCAGTCCTCTTTTTTTTCCTGTAGTCCACAATCATCTCCTTTGTCTTGTTCACGTTGAGGGAGAGGTTGTTGTCCTGGCACCACACGGCCAGGTCTCTGACCTCCTCCCTATAGGCTGTCTAATCGTTGTCGGTTATCAGGCCTACCACTGTTGTGTCATTGGAAAACGTAATGTTGGTGTTGGAATCGTGCCTGGCCATGCAGTCATGGGTGAACAGGGAGTGCACAGGGAGTACAGGAGGGGAATGAACACGCACCCCTGAGGGGCCCCCGTGTTGAGGATCAGTGTGGCAGATGTGTTGTTACCTACCCTTACCACCTGATCCAGTTACAGAGGAAGGTGTTTAGTCCCAGGATCCTTAGCTTAGTGATGAGCTTTGAGGGCACTATGGTGTTGAATACTGAGCTGTAGTCAATGAATAGCATTCTCACGTAGGTGTTCCTCTTGTCCAGGTGGGAAAGCCGTGCTCAGCTGGTAGAGCACGGTGCTTGTAACGCCAAGGTAGTGGGTTCGATCCCCGGGACCACCCATACACAAAAAAAAAAATGTATGCACGCATGACTAAGTCGCTTTGGATAAAAGCGTCTGCTAAATGGCATATTATTATTATATTACATTTACGTCATTTAGCAGAAGCTCTTATCTAGAGCGACTTACAGTTCGTGAGTGCATACATTATTTTTACATGCTGGCCCCACGTGGGAATCAAACCCACAACCCTGGCGTTGCAAACACCATTCTCTACCAACTGAGCTACATCCCTGCCGGCCATTCCCTCCCTTATCCTGGATGACGCTGAGCCAATTGTGCGCCGCCCCATGGGTCTCCCGGTCGCGGCCAGCTACGACAGAGCCTGGATTCGAACCAGGATCTCTAGTGGCACAGCTAGCACTGCGATGCAGTGCCTTAGACCACTGCGCCACTCGGGAGACATATTAAAGGGCAGTGTGGAGTGCAATAGAGATTGCATCATCTGTGGATCTGTTGGGGTGGTATGCAAATTGGAGTGGGTCTAGGGTTTCTGGGATAATGGTGTTGATGTGAGCCATGACCAGCCTTTCAAAGCACTTCATGGCTACAGACGTCAGTGCTACGGGTCGGTAGTCATTTAGGCAGGTTATCTTAGTGTCCTTGGGCACGGGGACTATGGTGGTCTGCTTGAAACATGTTTGTATTACAGACTCAGTCAGGGACATGTTGAAAATGTCAGTGAAGACACTTGCCAGTTGGTCAGCACATGCTCGGAGTACACGTCCTGTTAATCCGTCTGGCCCTGCGGCCTTGTGAATGTTGACCTGCTTAAAAGTCTTACTCACATTGGCTATGGAGAGCGTGATCACATAGTCATCCGGTACAGCTGTCATGCATGCTTCAGTGTTGCTTGCCTCGAAGCGAGCATAGAAGTGTGGAAGTCTTGTGTCACTGGGCAGCTCGCGGCTGTGCTTCCCTTTGTAGTCTGTAATTATTTTCAAGCCCTGCCACATCCAACGAGCGTCAGAGCCGGTGTAGTACGATTAAATCTTAGTCCTGTACTGACTCTTTGCCTGTTTGATGGTTCGTCGGAGGGCATAGCGGGATTTCTTATAAGCGTCTGGGTTAGAGTCCCGCTCCTTGAAAGCGGCAGCTCTACCCTTTAGCTCAGTGCGGATGTTGCCTGTAATCCATGGCTTCTGGTTGGGGTATGTACGTACTGTCACTGTGGGGACGACGTCATCAATGCACTTATTGATGAAGCCAGTGACTGATGTGGTGTACTCCTCAATGCTATCTGAAGAATCCCGGAACATGTTCCAGTCTGTGCTAGCAAACAGTCCTGTAGCTTAGCATCTGCGTCATCTGACCACTTTTTTATTAACCGAGTCACTGGTGCTTCCTGCTTTAGTTTTAGCTTATAAGCAGGAATCAGGAGGATAGAGTTATGGTCAGATTTGCCAAATGGAGGTCAAGGGAGAGCTTTGTATGCGTCTCTGTTTGTGGAGTAAAGGTGGTCTAGAGTTTTTTTTCTCCTCTGGTTGCACATTTAACATGCTGGTAGAAATTAGGTAGAACGGATTTATGTTTCCCTGCATTAAAGTCCCGGCCATTAGGAGTGCTGCCTTTGGATGAGCGTTTTCCTGTTCACTTATGGCCTTATACAGCTCATTCAGTGCAATCTTAATGCCAGCATTGGTTTGTGGTGGTAAATAGACAGCTATGAAAAATATAGATGAAAACTCTGTTGGTAAATAGTGTGGTCTACAGATTATCATAAGATACTCTACCTAAGGTGAGCAAAACCTTGAGACTTCCTTAGTATTTGATTTTGTGCACCAGCTGTTGTTTAGAAATATACACAGACCGCCACCCCTTGTCTTACCGGAGTCAGTCGTTCTATCCTGTCGATGTAGCGTATAGCCCGCTAGCTGTATGTTGTCCATGTCCCAACAAAGAAATACAACACATAGAATGAACACACCCTGGCTCAACATATAGAGTCCCAGAGCCAGGGTGTGACAGTACCCCCCCCTAAAGGCGCGGACTGGACCGCGCCTCCACTAGAACAAAACAGGGGAGGGCTGGGTGGGCATTCCTCCTCGGCGGCGGTTCTGGCTCCGGGCTTGCCCACCACCCTCCAATAAACCCCCCATAGCGCCCCTGGTCCGGTCTGGCCCCGCTGGCTGGAGCTGAACTGGACGTAGCAGGAGCGGTTAGCTTCAGCTCTGTTGTGGAGCAGTTGACCGGTACCTGATTAGGCACCAGTGACCCAGGAACGGGTTGTGCCTGACTGACGACGCGCACCCCTGGCTTGGTGCGTGAGGCAGGAAAGGACCGGACCGGGCTGACGATGCGCACCCCTGGCTTGGTGCGTGGAGCAGCAACGGGCCGGACCGGGCTGACGATGCGCACCCCTGGCTTGGTGCTTGGAGCCGGAACGGGCCTCACCGGACTGACGATGCGCACCCCTGGCTTGGTGCGTGGAGCCGGAACGGGCCTCACCGGACTGACGACTCGCACCCCTGGCTTGGTGCGTGGAGCAGCAACGGGCTTTACCAGGCTGACGACTCGCACCCCTGGCTTGGTGCAAGTAGCAGGAACGGGCTGGACCAGGCTGACGACTCGCACCCCTGGCTTGGTGCGAGTAGCAGGAACAGGCCGGGCCGGGCTGGCGACGCGCACCGTAGGCTTGGTGCGAGTGGCAGGAACAGGCCGGGCTGGCGACGCGCACCGTAGGCTTGGTGCGAGGGGCAGGAATAGGCCGGGCCGGGCTGGCGACGCACACCGTAGGCTTGGTGCGAGGGGCAGGAACAGGCCATGCCGGGCTGGCGACGCACACCGTAGGCTTGGTGCGAGGGGCAGGAACAGGCCGGGCCGGGCTGGCGACGCGCACCGTAGGCTTGGTGCGAGTGGCAGGAACAGGCCGGGCCGGGCTGGCGACGCGCACCGTAGGCTTGGTGCGAGGGGCAGGAACAGGCCGGGCCGGGCTGGCGACGCACACCGTAGGCTTGGTGCGAGTGGCAGGAACAGGCCGGGCCGGGCTGGCGACGCGCACCGTAGGCTTGGTGCGAGTGGCAGGAACAGGCTGGGCCGGGCTGGCGACGCGCACCGTAGGCTTGGTGCGAGGTGCAGGAACAGGCCGGGCCAAGCTGGCGACGCACACTGTAGGCTTGGTGCGAGTGGCAGGAACAGGCCGGGCCGGGCTGGCGACGCGCACCGTAGGCTTGGTGCGAGTGGCAGGAACAGGCCGGGCCGGGCTGGCGACGCACACCGTAGGCTTGGTGCGAGGGACAGGAACAGGCCGGGCCGAGCTGGCGACGCACACCGTAGGCTTGGTGCGAGTGGCAGGAACAGGCCAGGCCGGGCTGGCGACGCGCACCGTACCCTTGGTGCGAGGGGCAGGAACAGGCCGGACCGTACTGGGGACACACACCACTGGCTCTACACCGGGATCTGGAACGGGCCGGACCGGACTGGTAACACACCCCAGTACCTCTCGCCGTGCCTCTAAACCTTCCTTCCCTTCCTTTACCAGTGACCCCCGTAACGCCCCTTGTCTGCCTCCGTCAGCCCCGTCGTCCATGCCCTGTGCCCCCCCCTAAATTTTTTTTGGGGTTGCCTCTCGACCGTCCGACGACGACACTGATCACGCCGTTGCTCCTCTCTCCGTCGCGCCTCTACTGTCTCACTCCATGGCCAGCGATCCATCCCGGCCAGGATTTCCTCCCAGGTCCAGGACCCCTGCCCGTCCAAAATCTGCTCCCACGTCCAGGCTGCCTGCTCCTGGACACGCTGCTTGGTCCTGGTATGGTGGGATCTTCTGTCACGATCGTCGTATCGAGTAGACCAAGGCGCAGCGTGTTGAGCGAACATACTTTATTTAATTAAAGTGCACACACAAATAACAAAACAACAAACGATACCGTGACGTCCTAAGTCTAAACACAACCAACTGGAACAAGATCCCACAAACACAAAGGGAAAACAGACAGTTTAAATATGGCTCCCAATCAGAGACAACCAGCCACAGCTGACACTCGTTGCCTCTGATTGGGAGTCACTCAGGCCAACAAAGAAATAAACAAACTAGAACTCCCAACAAAGAAATACAACACATAGAATGAACACACCCTGGCTCAACATATAGAGTCCCAGAGCCAGGGTGTGACACCGACCTACGTCCACGATATCCCCGTCTCTTTCTCATGCGAATGACGTGGATTTGTGCCTTGTCGTTTGTCTGTAGGATATCCTTTGCGTCCGATTTGTTGAAGAAAAAATCTTTGTCCAATACGAGGTGAGTAATCGGTGTCCTGATATCCAGAAGCTCTTTTTGGTTATAAGAGATGATGGCAGAAACATTATGTACTGAATAATTACAAATAACGTGGAAAAACACACATAATAGTACAATTGTTTAGAGGGCTGTAAAACGGCAGCCATCTTCTCCTGCGCCATTCTATCAAACCTATCTATTCAGAGTGTGAATGGGCAAGACAAAAGATTTAAGTGCCTTTGAACAGTGCATGGTAGTAGGTGCCAGGTGCAATGGTTTGTGTCAAGAACTACAACGCTCCTGGGTTTTTCACGATCAACAGTTTCCCGTGTCCAACACCCAAAGGACATCCAGCAAACTTGACACAACTGTGGGAAGCATTTGAGTCAACATTGGCCAGCATCCCTGTTGAACGCTTTCAACACCTTGTAGTCCATGCCTCAACGAATTGAGGCTGTTCTGAAGGCAAAAGGGAGTGCAACTCAATATTAAGAATGTTTTGTACACCAGTGTATTTTGACTACAGAGTAAACTCTCCTCAAAGGCAAATGCTTCCAGCTTCCACAATTACAGACAGTGGTTGCAAAAGGAAAGACACTGTGTAAACATTCCAATAGTGGATTTGAATGAATTCAACTAAGACTAATTCCACAATGTGGAATGGCAGATTGCTTCATATTAAAGGAAATGTGCAGGAAAAATCTCTGACAGCATTTTGTTATTGCTGTCCCCTACAGAAGTCAGTATGAAAATGTATGCACTGACTAACTGTAAGTCGCTCTGGATAAGAGCATCTGCCAAATGAATAAAATGTAACATGTAAATGTGAGTATTTGGACAGTGATGCTAAAATGTTGAATTAGTCTCTATACTCCAGCATTTTGAATTGCATTGTCAAGAAGGAAGATGCAAGTAAGCATTTCGTTGGATGGTGTTACCATCAGTATACTGTACATACAACTAATACAACTTGCAACTAGCCCCAACCATTTGACGATGTCATAAGTATTTAGACACATTTCATGTATGGATTAAAGTCATCAAAAGTGTAGTATTTGGGCCCATATTCCTAGAACACAATGACTACATCAACCTTGTGAATCTACAAACTTGTTGGATACATTTACAGCTTGTTTTGGTTGTGTTTCAGATAATATTGTGCCCAATAAGAACTGAATGTTGAATAATTTGTGTCATTTTGCAGTCACTTTTATTGTAAGTAAGAATAGAAGATGTTTGTGAACACTTTTACATTAATGTTGATGCTCCCATGACTATGTATAATCATTAATGAATGGTGAATGATGAGGAGTGAGAAAAAAAACATAAACATTATTTACTCAATTAGAAAGAAAATGACTCTCGTCATTCACCATTCTATTCTGAAAAGTCTGTTCAGAAAAATCGAAAACAGTACATATAGGCATACAACTACAATGTTTGAATAGGGATTAAATAAAGACAAAATATCTACATATTCGTAAAAAAAAAAGGAAATAAAGGCTATGGCGTCTATGGTTGTTGCTAAGGCTTGTGTATAGCCTACTGGTAAAATGTGTGTATTTTCGCACGCATAAAGTAGCACATAAATTTGTGTCTTTTCTCACTAATTAAGCCACACAAAAACGCACAAAAACGCACAAAATCTGCTGAAATACATTATGTACACTACCAGTCAAAAGTTTTAGAACACCTATTCATTCAAGGGTTTTTATTAAAACAAATTTATTTTCTGCATTGTAGAATAATAGTGAAGACATCAAAACTATGAAATAACACATCTTCAAATAGCCACCCTTTGCCTTGATGACAGCTTTGCACACTCTTGGCATTCTCTCAACCAGCTACACCTGGAAAGCTTTTCCAACAGTCTTGAAGGAGTTCCAACATATGCTGAGCACTTGTTGGCTGCTTTTCCTTCAGTCTGCGGTCCGACTCATCCCAAACCATCTCAATTTGGTTGAGGTCGGGGGATTGTGGAAGCCAGGTCCTCTGATGAAGAACTCCATCACTCTCCTTCTTGGTAAAATAGCCGTTACACAGCCTGGAGGTGTGTTGGGTCATTGTCCTTTTGAAAAACAAATGATAGTCCTACAAAGCCCAAACCAGATGGGATGGTGTATCGCTGCAGAATGCTGTGATAGCCATGCTGGTTGTGTGCCTTGAATTCTAAGTAAATCACAGACAGTATCACCAGCAAAGCACCCCCACACCATAACATCGACTCCTCCATGCTTTAAAGTGGGAAGTACACATGCAGAGATCATCAGTTCACCAACACCGCGTCTCAGAAAGACACGGCGGTTGGAACCAAAAATCTAAAATTTGGACTCCAGACCAAAGGACACATTTCCACCGGTTGAATGTCCATTGCTTGTGTTTCTTGGCCCAAGCAAGTCTCTTCTTCTTATTGGTGTCCTTTAGTAGTGCTTTCTTTGCAGCAACCTGATTCACACAGTCTCCTCTGAACAGTTGATGTTGAGATGTGTCTGTTACTTGAACTCTGTGAAGCATTTATTTGGGCTGCTATTTCTGAGGCTGGTAACTCTAATGAACTTATCCTCTGCAGCAGAGGTAACTCTGGATCTTCCATTCCTGTGGTGGTATTCATGAGAGCCTGTTTCATCATAGCGCTTGATGGTTTTTGCGACTGCACTTGAAGAAACTTTCTGTTCTTTAAATGTTCCATATTGACTGACCTTCATGTCTTAAAGTAATGAGGGAATGTTGTTTCTCTTCGCTTATTTGAGCTGTTCTTGCCATAATATGGACTTGGTCTTTTACCAAATAGGGCTATCTTCTGTATACCCATCCTACCTTGTCACAACACAACTGATTGGCTCAAACACACTAAGAAGGAAAGAAATTCAACAAATTAACATTTAAGAAGGCACACATGTTAATTGAAATGTATTTCAGGTGACTACCTCATGAAGATGGTTGAGAGAATGCCAAGAGTGTGCAAAGCTGTCATCAAGGCAAAGGATAGCTATTTGAATAATATCAAATATATTTTGATTTGTTTAACATACATATGTATGTATGTATGTATGTATGTATGTATGTATGTATGTATGTATGTATGTATGTATGTATGTATGTATGTATGTATGTATGTATGTATGTATGTATGTATGTATATGCATGCATTTATATGTATATGTGTGTATGTATGTATGTGTATGTATGCATACACTAAAGTTCATAAGTTTAGGGTCACTTAGAAATGTCATTGTTTTTGAAAGAAAAGCAATTTTTTTGTCCATTAAAATAACAGCAAATTGATCAGAAATACAGTGTAGATATTGTTAATGTTGTAAATGGCTATTGTAGCTGGAAACGTCTGATTTTTTTATGGAATATCTACATAGGCGTACAGAGGCCCATTATCAGCAACCATCAGTCCTGTGTTCCAATGGCACGTTGTGTTTGATAATCCAAGTTTATTATTTTAAAAGGCTAATTGATCATTAGAAAACCCTTTTGCAATTATGTTAGCACAGCTGAAAACTGTTGTGCTGATTAAAGAGGCAATAAAACTGGCCTTCTTGAGACTAGTTAAGTATCTGGAGCATCAGCAATTGTGGGTTCAATTACAGGCTCAAAATGGCCAGAAACAAATCATTTTATAATAACCAACTAGGCTTGTAATTTAACATCTTTATTCATATTTACAGATGGCATACACATTTGTTATTAAGGCACATGAAAGTTCAAATGTTCCAGAAGGCATTTCTACCAATAAACGCATTTTAATAAAAAAATAAACGTTAAAATGCCTCTCCTGTGAAGTCGTGACTTGCGACATATGCCTAGTTTCCTGAAACGAGTCACATACACTACCAGTCAAAAGTTTGGATACAGCTACTCATTCAAGGGTTTTTCTTTATTTTTTACAATTTTCTACATTGTAGAATAATAGTGAAGACATGCAAAACTATGAAATAACACACATGGAATCTTGAAGTAACCAAAAAAGTGTTAAACAAATCAATTAACAGGTTTGCCTTCGTAAAAGTTAATTTGTGGAATTTCTTTCCTTCTTAATGCATTTGACCCAATCATTTGTGTAATGACAAAGTGGGGGGTTATATAGAAGATAGCCTTATCTGGTAAAAGACCAAGTCCATATCATGGCAAGAACGTCTCAAATAAGCAAAGAGAAACAACAGTCCATCATTACTTTAAGACATGAAGGTCAGTCAATACGGAACATTTCAAGAACTTTGAAGGTTTCTTCAAGTGTAGTCGCAAAAACCATCAAGCGCTATGTTGAAACTGGCTCTCATGAGGACCACCACAGGAATGGAAGACCCAGAGTTACTCTGCTGCAAAGGATAAGTTCATTAGAGTTACCAGCCTCAGAAATTGCAGCCCAAATAAATGCTTCACAGAGTTCAAGTCACAGACACATCTCAACATCAACTGTTTAGAGGGGACTGTGTGAATCAGGCCTTCGTGGTCGAACTGCTCCAAAGAAACCACGGCTAAAGGACACCAATAATAAGACGAGACCTGCTTGGGCCAAGAAACTCGAGCGATGAACGGATGATCTTCGCATGTGCAGTTCCCACTGTAAAGCATGGAGGAGGAGGTGTTATGGTGTGGGGGTGCTTTTCTGGTGACACTGTGTGATTTATTTAGAATTCAAGGCACACTTAACCAACATGGCTACCAGAGCATTCTGCAGCGATATGCCATCCCATCTGGTATGGGCTTAGTGGGACTTTCATTTGTTTTTCAACAGGACAATGACCCAAAACACACCTCCAGGCTTTGTAAGGGCTATTTGACCAAGAAGGAGAGTGATGGTGTGCTGCATCAGATGACCTGGCCTCCAAAATCCCCCGACCTCAACCAAATTGAGATGGTTTGGGATGAGTCTGACGGCAGAGTGAAGGAAAAGCAGCCAACAAGTGCTAAGCGTATGTGGGAACTCCTTCAAGACTGTTGGAAAAGCATTCAAGGTGAAGCTGGTTGAGAGAATGCCAAGAGTGTGCAAAGCTGTCATCAAGGCAAAGGGTGGCTATTTGAAGAATCTCAAATATAAAATATATTTTTTGGTTACTACATGATTCCATATGCGTTATTTCATAGTTGTGATGTCTTCACTATTATTCTACAATGTAGAAAATTGTAAAAATCAAGAAAAATCCTTGAATGAGTAGGTGTGTCCAACCTTTTGACTGGTACTGTGCATGCACTGATAAACCTCCAATTGTCTTCCAATATCCTTGCCGCAAAAGCCTCCTACCATCCCAGAAGGGGGTGGTTCCCTGATACTATCATTCCAACCCCGTACCCATTGTCACGCCCTGACTCAGGGGACTCTCATATGTTGAGTCAGGGTGTGGTGTTCTATGGTGTGTTTTCTATGTGTCAGTCTAGGCATTGTATGTCTATGTTTGGCCGGGTGTGATTCCCAATCAGAGACAGCTGTCGCTCGTTGTTTCTGATTGGGGATCATACTTAGGCAGCCTATTGGCACTAGTTTAGTTGTGGGATCTTGTTCCGTGAGTAGGCTTGTTTGTGTGTAGCCTTAGGACTTCACGTTTCATTTGGTTTGTTGTTTTGTCGTGTGTTTATCAGTTTAAATAAACATGTACGCATTTCACGCTGCGCCTTGGTCTGACCCGACCTTGAACGAACGTGACAGAAGATCCCACCAAAAATGGACCAAGCAGCGTGCCCAGGAGCAGACATCCTGGACATGGGAGGAGATCCTGGACGGAAAGGGATCCTGGACATGGGAGGAGATTCAGGCTGGGATGGATCGCCGTCCTTGGGAGGAGACAGTGGAGGCCCGGTATAGAGAGGAGCAACGGCAACGTAGAAGGCACTGGCCGAGGAAGAAGCCCGAGAGACAGCCCCAATAAAAAAATTGGGGGGGTTAAAAGGGTGGTCGGGGAGCGATGGAGAAGAGCCCCGACCACTGCACTCGTGGGGGCTCAGGAAGGAGTCCTCACGGGAGGAGGACCGGACGCGGAGAGTGAAAGACTGGCATAGTCGGAGATCTCTAACGTCAGTGCCCAGTCCGGTACACCTCGTGCCTGCGTCTCGCACCAAGCCAGTGGTGCGCGTTCCCAGTACGGTACGGTCCGTGCTTGCTCCCCGCACCAAGCCAATGGTGCGTGTTGCTAGCCTGGTACGGCCCGTTCCTGCTTCTCGCACCAAGCCAGTGGTGCGTGTCGCCAGTCCGGCCCGGCCTGTTCCTGCTCCTCGCACCAAGCCAGGGGTGTGTGTTCCCAGTCCGGCCCGGGATGTTCCTGCTCCTCGCACCAACCAGTGGTGCGTGTCGCCAGTCCGGCCCGGCCTGTTCCTGCTCCTAGCACCAAGCCAGTGGTGCGTGTCGCCAGTCCGGCCCGGACCGTTCCTGCTCCTCGCACCAAGCCAGGGGTGTGTGTTCCCAGTCCGGCCCGGGATGTACCTGCTCCTCGCACCAAGCCAGTGGTGCGTGTCGCCAGTCCGGCCCGGCCTGTTCCTGCTCCCCCACCAAGCTAGTGGTGCGTGTTCCCAGTCCGGCCCGGCCTGTTCCTGCTCCTCGCACCAAGCTAGTGGTGCGTGTTCCCAGTCCGGTATGGCCCGTGCCTGCTCCCCGCACCAAACCTGTGGTGCGTGTTCCCAGTCCGGCCCGGCCTGTCCTGCTCCTCGCACCAAGCCTGTGGTGCGTTGCGTGTCGCCAGTCCGGCCCGGCCCGTTCCTGCTCCTCGCACCAAGGCAGTGGTGCGTGTTCTAAGCCCGGTACGCCCCGTACCTGCTCCCAGCATGTGTTTATCAGTTTAAATAAACATGTACGCATTTCACGCTGCGCCTTGGTCTGACCCGTCCTTGAACGAACGTGACACCCGTAATGCGCCTTTAACGTCCTCAAACACACCTTCAACCGTCGATTGGTGTGGCCGATGTAAGAAATCGGGACTGTCCCATAAACCTGTTTCAATGTTGCCACCACTCAAGCGCCCAGCCAAAAACCCTATAAGCCTATGGCATGACCACAAGAGGAGCATCCTCTTTAGGAATTAGCCACATAACAAAACAAATAGAAAATAAAAAAAGAACATAGAGTGAAATATCCTCTCAAGCTCTGTCACGTTAGATGGGGAACGTCGCTGCACAGCTATTTTCAGGTCTCTCCAGAGATGTTAGATCGGGTTCAAGTCCGGGCTCTGGCTGGGCCTCTCAAGGACATTCAGAGACTTGTCCCAAAGCCACTCCTGTGTTGTCTTGGCTGTGTGCTTAGGCTTCTTGTCCTGTTGGAAGGTGAACCTTCGCCCTAGTCTGAGGTCCTGAGCGCTCTGGATCAGGTTTTCATCAAGGATCTCTCTGTACCTTGCTATGTTCATCTTTCCATCGATCCTGACTAGTCACCCAGTCCCTGCCGCTGAAAAACATCCCACAGCATGATGCTGCCACCGCCATCGTTCACCTTAGGGATGGTGCCAGGTTTCCTCCAGACATGACGCTTGACATTCAGGCCAAAGAGTTCAATCATGGTTTCATGTTTCTCATGGTCTGAGAGTCCTTTTGGTGCCTTTTGGCAAACTCCAAGCGGGCTTTCATGTGCCTTTTACTGAGGAGTTGCTTCCGTCTGGCCACTCTACCATAAAGGCCTGATTGATGGAGTGCTGGAGAAATGCTTGTCCTTCTGGAAGGTTCTCCCATCTCCACAGACAAACTCTGGAGCTCTGTCAGAGCGACCATCGGGTCCTTGGTCACCTTCCTGACCAAGGCCCTTCTTCCCCGATTGCTCAGTTTGGCAGGGCGGCCAGCTCTAGGAAGAGTCTTGGTGGTTCCAAACTTCTTCCATTTAAGAATGATGGAGGCCACTGTGTTCTTGGGGACCATCAATGCTGCAGAAATGTTTGGGTACTCTTCCCCAGATCTGTGCCTCGACACAATCCTGTCTCGGAGCTCTACAGACAATTCCTTCGACCTCAAGGCTTGCTTTTTGCTCTGACATGCACTGTCAACTGTGGGACCTTATATAGACAGGTGTGTGCCTTTCCAAATAATTTCCAATCAATTGAATTTACCACAGCTGGACTCAAATCAAGCTGTAGAAACATCTCAAGGATGATCAATGGAAACAGGATGCACCTGAGCTCAATTTCGAGTCTTAAAGCAAAGGGTCTGAATACTTATGTAAATAAGGCATATATATATATATATATATATATATTTTTATTATATATATACATTTGTCAAAATGTCTAAAAACCTGTTTTCACTTTCTTATTATGGGGTATTGTGTGTAGATTGATGAGAGGAAAAAATTATGTAATCAATTTTAGAATAAAGCTGTAACATAACAAAATGTTGAAAAAGTCAAGGGGTCTGAACACTTTCCGAATGCACCGTACAGCAGCTCATTATCGGCTCACTTTGCAAGTTGGCAGTTGTCGAATACAACAAAGGAAAGCCAAATCAGACCATTTCATTCAGTTCATTAGATCCATTTGCCAAAACAAAATTCAGCATAAACATTATAGTTGTTGTAGTGTCTGGAGGTTAAACTGTTAAAGAGCTGTACTATTTTGAAAACCAACCATTGACAGTCAAGTTGTTTTATGTGATTTAAAATAGTTATAATGCACAGTAATAATGCTTGGTGGCAAGACGTGCTATTATCAGAACTTCTGGGAAAAAACCCTGGAAATTAATACAAGAAACGATGTTTTAAGTGAAATATTATCTTTTGTCTGAAGCCAAAAAAGACACACATTTCTAAAGCTAATTTGACCTATGCACTAACAAGGCTTTTCAGCATAATCAGCTTGACCTATGCACCAACAAGGCTTTTCAGCATAAGCAGCTTGACTATTGTTAGAGTACTGTAGCTTTATTGATATACTGTACTTCAATAACAGAAACACTCACTTTGGATGGGTTGATTAGGATTCAAACCTTCTCTCAAACAGCCTAATGCATACTTTTAGAGTAGGTTTACCACGTTAATGTGCTAGGTAATGTAAACATGGTTTTTCATAGCTAGATTGTTTTATGTATGATTTTGAAATAAGTTATAGTAGTGGTTGTGTCTGCTGTAGTAATGGTGGTGACTGGTTATAGTTGAAAAAGTAGGTAAAAAAAGTAAGAATTATTGATTGATTGATTGATAGGTTGGTTGGTTAATAGGATAGGATAGCCTGAACATGTGAACGTTAGTTTGGTGTAACGGTTCAAGAGTTACAATGATTGTTGGTGGGTATTATATACTAATTTAGCATATTTATGTAGTTATAATTTATAGTGCAGACCAGAGTGAGACCAGAGCTGGTGTGAACTGGAGTTAGCTATCTATGTCCAGGACCAGAGCTGTGGTCAGTAGTTGTGGTCAGTAGCATTCATTAGTTGTGGTCAGTCTTTTTGTGGTTGTTGTCAGTAGTTGTGGTCAGTATTTGTGTGGTTGTGGTCATTAGTTGTGTGGTTCAGTAGTTGTGTAGTCCAGTATTTGTGGTCAGTACTTGTTGTTCAGTAGTTGGGGTCAGTAGTTGTGTGGTTGTGGTCATTATTTGTGTGGTTCAGTTGATGTGTGGTCAGTAGTTATGGTCAGTAGTTGTGTGGTTGTGGTCAGTAGTTGTGGTGAGTAGTTGTGTTTAGTAGTTGTGTGCTTGTGGTCAGTAGTTGTGTTTAGTAGTTGTGTGCTTGTGGTCAGTAGTTTTGGTCAGTAGTTGTGTTGTTGTGGTCAGTAGTTGTGGTCAATTGTTTTGTGGTTGTGGTAAGTAATTGTGGTTTAGTAGTTATGGTCAGCAGTTGTGTCGTTTTGGTCATTAGCAGTGGTCAGTAATTGTGGTCAGTAGTTTTAGGGTTGTGGTCAGTAGTTGTGGTCATTAGTTGTGTGGTTGTGGTCAGTAGTTATGTGGTTGGTTAGTTGTGTGGTTATTTGTTGTGGTCAGTAGTGGTGTGGTTTTGGTCGGTAGTGGTCAGTAGTTTTGGTAAGTAGTTGTGTGGTTGGTGGGTACTATACACTAATTTATGCACAGTTAAGTAGTTCTAATTGATAAGGCACACCAGAACTAGACCAGAACTGGTGCGAGTCTGAGCTAGCTAGCTACACCCATGACCAGAGCTGAAACAGAGCTAATGCATACCAGAGCATTAGTTGTGGTCAGTATTTGTGTGGTCAGTAGTAGTGGTCAGTAGTTGTGTATTTATTTATTTAAACCATATTTTACCAGCTAAATTGACTGAGAAAACGTTCTCATTTACAGCAACGACCTGGGGAATAGTTAAAGGGGAGAGGAGGGTGGATGATTAGGTGTATTTGTGTGGATGTGTTGCAGGTTCTTTTGGCCCTATATGGTCAGTAGTTGTGGTCAGTAGATGTGTGGTCAGTAGTTGTGTGGTTGTGGTTAGTAGTTGTGGTCAGTAGTTGTGGTCAATAGTTGTGTGGTTTTGGTCATTAGGTATGGTTTAGTAGTTGTGGCGTCAGTAGTTGTGGTCAGCAGTTGTGTGGTTGTGGTGAATTGTTGTGGTGAGTAGTGATCAGTAGTTTTGTGGCTGTGGTCAGTGGTTTGTCGTCAGTAGTTGTGGTCAGTAATCGTCAGTATATGTGGTCAGTAGTTGTGTGGTCAGTAGTTGTGGTGTTATGGTCAGTAGTCTTGGTAAGTAGTTGTGGTCATTAGTGGTCAGTAGTTTTGTTAAGTGTGTGTATGGTTCAGTAGATGTGGTCAGTAATGTTGAGTAGTTTTGTGTTCAGTAGTTGTGGTCAGTAGTTATGGTCTCTAGTTGTGTTGTTTTGGTCAGGAGTTGTGGTCAGTAGTTGTGTGGTCGGCAGTTGTGTGGTTGTCGTCAGTAGTTGTGTGGTTGTCATCAGTAGTTGTGTGGTTTTGGTTAGTAGTGTTGTTTAGTAGTTGTGTTGTAAATAGTTGTCTGGTTGTGGTCAGTAGTTGTATGCACTCTTAGAGAAAAATGTTCTGGAAATAATCCAAAAGGGTTATCTTCTTGCGACATATATAGCACCCCTTAACGTTCTATGTAGATCCGAAATTGATTGAATATAGAACCCTACATGGAACACAAGGGTCCTATCTGGAACATACACTATATCAGCAAAATTAGTTTATTCGGCTATCTCAGCCACAACCATTGCTTACAGGTGTATAAAGTCAAGCACACAAACATGCAAACATTGGCAGTATAATTGCCTTACTGAAGAGCTCAGGGAGTTTCAACGTGGCACCCTCATAGGATGCCACCTTACCCACAGTCAGATCAGCAAATTTCTGCCATGCTAGAGCTGCCCCGGTCAACTGTAAGTGCTGGTATTGTGAAGTGGAAACGTCTAGGAGCAACAATGGCTCAGCCGCAAAGCGGTAGGCCACCCAATCTCACAGAATGGGACCGCCGAGTGCTGAAGCGAGTGGACCGTAAAAATCGTCTGTCCTTGGTTGTAACACACACTACCGCGTTCCAAACTTCCCCTGGAAGCAACGTCTGCACAAGAACTGTTCATCGGGAGCTTCATGAAATGGGTTTACATGACCGAGCAGCTGCACACAAGCCTAAGATCACCATACGCAAAACCAATCGTCGGCTGGAGTAGTGTAAAGCTCGTCGGCATTGAATCATGCTTCACCATCTGGCAGTCCGACAGACAAATCTGGGTTTGGCGGATGTAGGAGAACGTCACCTGCCCCAATGCATAGTGCCAACTGTAAAGTTTGGTGGCGGGGGAATAATGGTCTAGGGCTATTTTTCATGGTTCGGGCTAGGCCCCTTAGTTCCAGTGGAGGGAAATCTTAATGCTACAGCATACAATGACATTCTAGACGATTCTGTGCTTTGGGGAAGGCCCTTTCCTGTTTCAGCATGACAATGCCCCCATGCACAAAGTGAGGTCCATACAGAAATGGTTTGTTGAGATCGGTGTGGAAAAGCTTGACTTGCCTGAACAGAGCCCTGACCTCAACCCCATTGAACACCTTTGGGATGAATTGGAACCCCTACTGCGAGCCAGGCCTAATCACACAACATCAGTGCCCAACCTCACTAATGCTCTTGTGGCTGAATGGAAGCAAGTCCCTGCAGCAATGTTCCAACATCTAGTGGAAAGCCTTCCTAGATGAATGGAGGCTGTTTTAGCAGCAAAGGGGGATCCAACTCCATATTAATGCCCATGATTTTGGAATGAGATGCTTGACGAGCAGGTATCCACATGCTTTTGGTAATGTAGTGTATGTTGGTTCAGTGAAGGAGAACCCCTGGGGAGTTCTATAATGAACCTTTAGGTTCCCATAGATGAAGCAAGATATATATATATATATATATAACCCTTTTTTGTTCTATCCAGAACCTATTTTTCTAAGAGTGTGGTTGTGGTCAGAGTCTAAACTACAGTTGTTGCGTGTGAAAACTGAACAAAGATGATGCAAGCTAAAATATGATGCGAAAGATTGGAGTCAGCTTTGCTGTCTCCAATCAGAGCAGCAGGATCAACGTACAGCCTGCCCTTCTCTTTACAGACAGGCAAACTAGCATGTTGAGCTATATTAGAGCACAGAGCACAATCCTGAGAAGTAGAATGAAGCTAGTGAGCATTAGAAATCTTCTCTGTATCATTCCGGTCGTCCAGGGAAGCATTAAAATGCTTGCTGTTCGGTCCAAAACAGATTCACAAATCATGGAAATTTGTCGAGCTATGAAGATATTTTCTCCCTCTGATGTACGTGTTGCTAGACAACAGTTGCCTTGGTAACCCATCTCTGTCCATGACTAAAGCCAGTTTAAGAAACATTATAAAAAAAAGTTTGTGCTTGGAAACTAAATAAATACTGCACTCTGACCCACAAAACGTATTTGCAAGTTTCATGATAGTAAAGAAAGTTAACTTCAAAATGTGATTTAGTTTTATTGGAATTTGCAGCTGTTGTTGGTAAGTAATGAATCCTCTAGCTTCTGATATGAATTAACGCATCTATAAAGAAAGCAGTTAATGGGTTACTATTCCTCATCCGTTTTTAGATTTGAAAAGCAGAGAAGTAGAGGAAGATTTCATACGCTCTACTTTTTTGTCTGACTTGTTGGGGGAGTGGTCAAAATGGGAGTTGTTTGGAAAAAGTTTGCGAAAAATATGTTAGGAATTTTCAACACATTAATATTTCTTATAATAAAAAGAAGTGATGCAGTCAGTCTCTCCTCAACTCTTACTCAAGAGAGACTGGCATACATAGTATTTATATTAGCCCTTTGATCATAATGAAGAGCAAGATGTGCCGCTCTGTTCTGGGCCAGCTGTAGCTTAACAGTTTTTATTTTATTTAATTTTTTATTTCACCTTTATTTAACCAGGTAAACCAGTTGAGAACAAGTTCTCATTTACAACTGCGACCTGAAAAAGTTCCAAAAACATTGTTAATGCAGTTACTAAAACAGATGTATCGATAGCTCCGTAGCATATATTTTTGTTCAAATGCCAGATTTGAATAGGAGAGAAGTAGACGAAGATGTCACACCCTATAACATTTTGTCTAACTTTTTAGAAAATTTGTCAATTTCAGTTGTTAATAAAAAGTTACAGAACATTTTGTTGATGAGGTTACTAAAACAGCGGTACGTTTAAACTTTTTGTCTTAGTTGTTGGCAAAGTGGTCAGAGTAGATAATTTGTGTCAAAAGTTGCATTGTTGCATTTACAGAGAATGGAATGTTGGAAATGATAACGCCACAATGGGACCTTTTAGAATGTCGAGGAAATCCCATGCAAGTGGATGTAGGACAAAAAGAAGGACAAAAAGTTTAACAATTTAAAAAGTATGAAAGTTATCAAAATGTAGGATACAATTACACTATTCCTGAACCATCTGCACATTTTAAAGTTAGAATTACATCTGTCTGTCAGGCAAGAAAGCGAGAGAGAGAGAGAGAGAGAGAGAGAGAGAGAGAGAGAGAGAGAGAGAGAGAGAGAGAGAGAGAGAGAGAGAGAGAGAGAGAAAAAAAGAGTGTGTGAGTGGAATGGGAGGTGTGTAACTGTATCATAAAATGTATTATGGAAACCCCTAAGAGGCGATTATTTTATTTATTTATTTATTTCACCTTTATTTAACCAGGTAAGCGAGTTGAGAACAAGTTCTCATTTACAACTGCGACCTGGCCAAGATAAAGCAAAGCAGTTAGGAAGAGAGGAAGAGAGTATGTGTATGGTTGAGAAAAATACCCTTAGTATAACTGCAGTTAGAGTGCAGTATAACTGCAGCATTCTACAAAGACTGCGTTCAAAATATCAATGTTTTTTTTACTACAGTAATTTGGCATTGTAACTGCAGTTACAGTGCAGTATAACTGCAGTCCTACTGCAGTACACAGCAGTTATTCTGCAATTACTGCGTCCAAAATACCACAGTCGACTGCAGCTACTGCACTTTTACTGCAGTTTTAAAACTGCAATCTTTTTTTGTAAGGGGAAAGAGAGGAAGAGACAGTGTAAGAGGGAGAGTGAGAGATTACATTCCATACCACAATTGTATCCTATTTGTTGCTCTTCTCCCTTTCCCTCAGTGAAAGTGAGCGAAGTGATGTGGAGAGTCAGGGCTCAGCAGCAAAAGGCAGGGAGGAAGAGGAGTTAGAGATGATTGGAGGTATAGAGATGTGGAGGGAGGAGTGGTGCGAGAAGGGAGTGGAGGAAGAGGAGGGAGAGGAGAGTGGAGAGGAGAGTGGGAGGAGAGGAACATGGAGCGGAAGAGAAACATGTAGAGGAAAAGGGTGAGAGGAAGAAGAAGAGGGAAAGGAGGAAGCAGAGGGAGAGGAGGAAGCAGAGGGAGATGGAAGCAGTGGGAGAGGAAGGAGAGGAGGAGGGAGGGGAAGAGAGAGAACACACCCGAGAGGGGAGCCTACATTTTCATGGAGTGTGTCTGCCCCAAGTCCCACCATTCCCCCTTGTACCACACAGCCTGGGCCTAAAGTGACAGTGGCAGGGGTTTGGGATTTTTTTATTTTTTTACGTGACAGGAACTTATATCTGTTCTAGAGCTTGTAATGGATTACAACAAGAAAATGGGCGGGGTTGACCATCTTGACCAACTGAGGAGCTATTACAATGTTGGACGCACAGGCAGAAAATGGTGGAACTAAGTGTTTTGGGGGATGCTCAACATTGACATCATTAACGTGAGTCCCCTGTAGCTCAGTTGGTAGAGCATGGCGTTTGCAAAACCAGGGTTGTGGGTTCGTTTCCCACGGAGGGCCAGTATGAAAATGTATGCACTCACTAATTGTAAGTCGCTCTGGATAAGAGCGTCTGCTAAATGACTAAAATGTAAAATAAATGTGTGCATTGTGGGGGGGGCATTTTTACAGAAGTAAGAATCGTTGTCAATCAAATAGCCTACTTTGTGTGGGATTTGAAATACTTTCTGAATATTGGACTCTGGTCACATTTTGCATAATTAAAAATATATATTTGTTTAAAAAAATATAAGTATAATATATTATACTTACATTTTAGTCATTTAGCAGACACTCTTATCCAGAGCAACTTACAGTTAGTGAATACATATTTTTATTCATACTGGCCCCCCCGTGGAAATCAAACCCACAACCCTGGCGTTGCAAACGCCATGCTCTATCAACTGAGCTACATCCCTGCCGGCCATTCCCTCCCCTACCCTGGACGACGCTGGGCCAATTGTGAGTCTCCCGGTCGCGGCCGGCTGCGACAGAGCCTGGATTCGAACCAGGATCTCTAGTGGCACAGCTAGCACTGCGATGCAGTGCCTTAGACCACTGCGCCACTCAGGAGACATTTTGCTTGAGTAATTTAGTCAAATTTACTACACTTTAAATATTACAATATTGTCTCCTTAAATGCAGAATAACAAATCCAAAAACACAGAATATAAGAGAGATCCAAGTAGAAAAATAACTAATCAAACCTGAAAAGGTTTTCCTTCATAGCAACCCTCTATGAAATCGTCTAAGCCCCTCAGAGCTGCATGAGATTGTCACTTAAATATCAAAATAGTATTGTTTAGTTTCAGTGAACTTCTAACTGGTACATAATATTATATTCTTCACACATATTGCTGGTTGGAGTTTCTTCCATTCATACTCTGGGCTCTGAAAGACTTGTCATAGGCCAGTCTGGGATTCACGTCATCCTTGTACACGGTTGTGTGTTGGGACGCAGCTTTGTAGGCCATCCCATAACTGAGGACAGAAAGAAAATGAAATGATTAGAATAAATATAATTATTAATAATATTTGTGAGTAAGAATTAGAAAGAGGATGAAGAGTATGGTTCTAGTTTAGAACTCTCGTTTTCTGGTGGATAAGATGGAATTTACCCATGTCTCTTCTCCTCTGATGGAATCATCCCTCTGCAGGCAATACACATCATAACTCCTCCCACGACCAACACAGCCCCGCCTATCCACCCCACAAAGAGGGCGGTGCCAAAGGTGTACCTGAAAAACAGAAGTAATACATTGACACATAAAAAATTACAACTTAGCAAATTGCCATCTTGACCTTATGATTGATACCAGCTTATACACCAAAGCAGCCTCCCAAATGACACTATTCCCTACATAGTGCACTACTTTTGACCGGACTCTAAAGGATAGGGTGCCATTTGGGAGAAGTGAATCCTTCTCACGTTGCAGTTAATGTACCTTGGAGTGAGAGATCCTCCAAGTCCTCCTAACCCTCCTCCCAGTCCACCTTCTCCTGCATAGGTGGTGAACCGGAAGCTGGACACGATTAGGTTGGCAAAGACAGACGCTCCAGCAATGCCACAGACACCTAGGAGGAGGAAAATTACATTTACATTTTGGTTGGTAAGAAGAAGAAAACAGACATTTTTGTTTTAGACTTTAAACCCAAATTGAATCAGAATGATTTGGCTTGCCAGTTATGAACATCAATACCAAAACATTACCAAAAAATTACCAAATCATCACCAAAACATTACCAAAACATCATCGAAACATTACAACAATACAATCCAAAACATGGTATTTTGGTATTTGGTATTTTATTAAGATCCCCATTAGCTGTTGCAAAAGCAGCAGCTACTCTTCCTACGGTCCACATAAAACATGAAACATGACATAATACAGAACATTAACAGACAAGAACAGCTCAAGGACAGAACTACATCAATTTAAAAAAGGCACGCGTAGCCTACATATCAATACATACACACAAACTTTAAATAGGGGAGAGGCGTTGTGCCGTGAGCTGTTGCTTTATCTGTTTTTTGAAACCAGGTTTGCTGTTCATTTGAGCAATGTGAGATGGGAGAGACGCTGGGGCACGGGGGCAGGGCACGCGTAGACAAGATGGCGTATTGAATAGAAAACGGTACAAAACACCTCAAGATAAAAACATAATATTCAAAATCAGTAAGTTAGACTAAATATTAGCATTTCATATATTCACAGTTAATAAAATTCAATCTGGATAATAACACAAACAGATCATAAGGCTAGAGAAATATATAGACAAATATTACAACAACACGCAACACCCAAACATGACTGAAGATAAGCGTGGAGAGCCAATCCCCAAAAGGAAACGTGACTCATCGACTGATACAGATGATATATGCTTTTCACCACTGGGTATGGTAAGTGTGGAAAGCGACCTGTTGAAGTCGATAAATGACAAATTGGGCATACTAGAATTGGTCAGTAAAGACGTAAAATAGTTGAAAGCGAGTCTTCAAATGAGTGACGAAAAAGCTTTGGTAATGGAGAAAGAAACCAAAAAATTAAAAGTGACAGTCTCTAAAATGGAAACTGACGTTAGGGAATTAAAAAAGGAGAACAACCTTCTGAGAGAAGCCTTACTAGACATCCAAACTAGATAGATGAGGGAAAATCTAGTACTTACGGGTATTCAGGAAAAGGAGGGAGAAATAACAGAGAATATTATGAAGGACTTCCTGCATACAGCGCTACAAATCCCACTCGAGGCTGTCGATAAAATCCAACTCGAACGTGTACACCGTTTCGGAAAAAAAGGACAGAAATATGAGCGCCCAATCATTGCCAAATTTGCTTTTTTTAAAGATAAAGCTATGGTGAAAAGCCTAGGAAAAAGACTTGCTGGCACGAAAATAGGCATGAATGATCAGTTCCCGAGGGAGATTGTAGAAAGGCGCAAAGTTCTGTATCCAATCTTCAAGGAAAACAGATTAAAAGGAAAACGTGTTGCACTCGTGGTGGATAAACTATATATTGACAATCAAATGTTCAGAGACACAAAGACTATTCCATGGCTATTCTAAAAGTTGTAATAGAGGAGTCAAATATTGGAGCACCTGATACTAGCAATGATAGGGATTGTAATATTAAATAACATTTATAGTAAGTATAGTATTTTATAAAAGGATAAAACGACATAACAAGCAGAATAATACATCTTTAAATACAAATAATTAGAACATGGCTTTTTTTGCGGGAGGTTGTTGTTTTGGCGGATGGTTGTTGTGGTTGGTCCTGTGTTCTCTCTGGCGTCCTTTCCCCCTTGCGGCAGATGTGGATGTGGGTGCGTTTGCATGCTCGGCCCATTTCTTCCGCAGTCAACCATGTGGTGTGCATTTTTGTATTTGAAAAGGTGCGGCGTTAAGTGAGTGAGAGGGGAAATGGTTGCATATCCCAGAGCCGACCGGGGGTCTATGAGTAGGGGTAGTGAGAGAGAGCTTTCAATTTTGTGTAGATGAGGGATATACATTTTTTAATATAGTATAATCTAATTTTTCATTGTCCTATCATGATGGAAAGATCCCTAACCCTATAACCTGGACACCCACCTGAGCGACCCATACACCAAAGAGAAGTTCCCATCTCTTTTATGGACCTGCTGTGAGTATGTAGCCTAAACAGAGAAATAAATGCGGTCAGAGACCTACTTGAGCAGCACCGCCCCCTCAAGATTCTGAGCCTGCCTGGCAGGGTTGGTCCTACAAAGCCAGAGCCCCCTGATGGGAGAGCATAATATACAAGGAAATTCTCAAAGCTGCTAATGAGAACCTTGACGACCTTTTACCTAGCCGGTGGGGTACGCCCACCCAGGTAGTGGCAGTGCTGGCAACACTGACTGCAGTAACCCATGGGGAGGGGGTCACACTCGGACAATCAGAGAGGGGGATTATCATTGTGGCCCAGGTGGCACAAAATAATCAAAGGTCTGACCGCACGGAGATGCTTGGGAAAATGGTTACAACAGGGGATCAGAGTGTTTGTGTCTCAGGTGAAGAGGGTGGATCTGATCTCTATCACCTAGGACTTGACATAGATTAAGTAGATTCATCAAATCTCACATTGTTATCAATTTCTGCTCAATCTACATGCTTTCTCAATCAGCTTTAACTGTATGTGCACTCGTAAATCAGGTTATTTCTCGAGTTGGGCTCTGGGATATAACAGCCGTTGAGTATCTGATTGAGTATGTGAGTATGTGTGTGTGTGCTTGTCTGGCATCTGTTGTGGGGGGGTGGGGATGTTGGGGGGGAGGGGGGGTATGGGATGGACCACAGGAATTATTTGCTAGGACAATAATTGCTTGTCAATGAATTAAATGTAATACAATGGCAATCTGGGTTATATGTTAGAATCCTACGCGTGAACTGCCAACATTATTACGCATATTAATTGATAATGATGGAAAATAGGATATGCAATTTTTTTTTTAAATAGTTATATAGATATAGATATAGAGGTGAAAGCATTGGAAATGCTTTTGGCGGTTAATCTGCTTCTGTTTTGTGGGTGGCACTGTGTGCTCTTTTCGATGGATGGGTCCTGGCCTCTCGGGGCCTTAGGGATCCGGAGGGACGTGGGTGGGATGCTGATCACTGGAATGACGGCTCAACTTGGGATGGGGAGGGGCTTTAGCGGGGGAATTAGTGGAGAACAATTGAAGGATTACTCCGTAGCAATGCAAATATCACGGTACAGCTATATGGACACTCAATCATTACGGTATTTTTTATTGGTATATTTACAAACATATATAATGATAAATAGACTTGAAACTTGTATCTCATTATGGTGTATGGTGAAATAAGTATAGCCAGTTATAATTGTAATGGCTTAGATGATAATAACAAAAGAAGAACAATATTTACATGGCTCAAAGAGAAGGAATATAATATCTATTGTATACAGGAAACTCATTCAACAATTCGAGATGAAGTAGCGTGGAAAAAAGAATGGGGGGGGGGGAATATACTTCTCCCATGGGCAAAGAAATTCAAAAGGGGTGATGATATTAATTAATAGTAATTTCGATCCGAATGTGCAAATTGTCCAAATAGATACGCAAGGTAGATGGATTATTTTAAATATGTTATTGGACCATAAACAGATATGGCTCGTTAACCTTTACGGACCAAATAATGATGATCCAAAATTCTTTGACAATATATAATAAATTATCAACCCTGCAAGCAATTCAAGACAATATTATTATGGTGGGGGAATATAATACTGTTTTAAATAGCTCAATGGACCGTAAAGGAAATCACACCACAAACAATCACCCACATGCTCTTAAGGAAATTGTGAATGTCATGGATACATTAGAACTAGTAGATATATGGATAGGCATAAATATACTGATCTAGTGAGATATACATGGCGGAGACTGAATCAAGCTAGTCGTCTTGACTTCTTTCTTATCTCATTCTCGTTGGCACCAAAAGTAAAAAAAAATGTTGATAGGGGACAGAATGCGGTCGGACCATCATATAATAGGCATATACATTACTCTTACTGAATTTCCACGTGGGCGAGGATATTGGAAATTTTATCAAAGCCTATTGGATGATAATTTATTTATAATTAGAACAAAGGAATTTATAACTGACTTTTTCCAACATAACATAGGTACAGCAAATCCCCTTATTGTATGGGACACTTTTAAATGTGCCTTTAGAGGCCATGCAATTCAGTACTCATCTCGAAAACAAAAGCAATTTAGGTCAAAAGAGTTTATACTAAGAAAGGAAATAGAAAGTCTAACAGAACAGATAGATGGCAATAAAAACTGTAACATAGACGCTCAGAATAAATTAGCAGAAAAACAAAAATAAATGGAGAAACTTATTCAAGAAAGATCAAGTGTAATATATTATAAAAACAAAGCAAACTGGATGGAATATGGGGAAAAATGCACAACATTATGTTTTAATATTCAACATGCTACCAAAAATAACTTAATGAAACTGCTTACAATTGACGGAGTCACCCCATAATTCACCAAATTATATTTTGAAGGAAGAAACAAAGTACTTTAAGCATATGTTTTCTTTTCAGTCGCCTCCATCTCCTCTAACTGAAGCTAATTGTAGATTTTTTTTTTCTATTGATAATGTCAAATTAACAGCCACACAGAAAGACTCATGTGAAGGTGAAATTACAGAGGATGAACTTCTGGATGCAATTAAAGACTTTAAGTCTGGGAAAACTCCAGGGTTGGATGGCATACCAGTCGAGGTATACCAAACCTTTTTTGATATACTAAGAGGACCGTTATTAGCATGTTTTAACCACTCCTATGTAAATGGTAGATTATCTGACACTCAAGAAGAAGGTCTGATCTCATTATTACTGAAACAGGATACAAGTGGAAAATATAAAGATCCAGTCCATTTACAAAATTGGAGGCCCCTTACACTTCAGTGTTGTGATGCAATAATCCTAGCAAAATGTATAGCGCATAGAATTAAAAAGGTATTTTCGGATATTATTCATTCTAATCAGACAGGTTTTTTACATGGAAGATACATTGGAGATAATATAAGGCAAGTATTGGAAACAATAGAACACTATGGAAAATATGGGAAACCAGGCCTGCTATTCATAGCAGACTTCGAAAAGGCATTTGATAAAGTTCGACTGGGGTTTATATATAAATGCCTGGAGCATTTCAATTTTGGAGAATCTCTTATAAAATGGGTCAAAATCATGTATAGTAACCCTAGGTGTAAAATAGTAAATAATGGCTATTTCTCAGAAAGTTTTAAACTGTCAAGAGGAGTGAAACAAGGTTGTCCACTATCGGCATATCTATTTATTGTGGCCATCGAGATGTTAGCTATTAAAATCAGATCCAATAATAATATCAGAGGATTACGCTGTACGCTGATGATTCATGTTTTCTTTTAAATCCACAACTAGAATCCCTCCACAGCCTCATAGAGGACCTAGATACATTTTCTAACCTCTCTGGATTACAACCAAATTGTGACAAATGTACTATATTACGTATTGGATCACTAAAAAATAAAAAATTTACATTACCATGTAGTTTACCAATAAAATGGTCTGATGGTGATGTGGATATACTCGGAATACATATTCCAAAGGAAATAAATGATCTCACTTCAATACATTTTAATAGAAAGTTAGCAAAAATAGATAAGATCTTACTACCATGGAAAGGAAAATACCTGTCAATTTGTGGAAAAATCACCCTGATTACCTCTTTAGTATTATCCCAGTTTACCTATTTGCTTATGGTCTTCCTACGCCTAGCAAACAGTTTTTTAAATTATATGAGAAAAAAATATTAAATTTTATTTGGAACGGCAAGCCAGACAAAACTAAAAGGGCATATTTATATAATGAATATGAATTCGGAGGACAGAAATTATTACATATTAAAGCATTAGACCTATCACTAAAAGCTTCAGTCATACAAAAATTATACTTAAATCTGAACTGGTTCTCAAGCAAATTAGTAAGATTGTCTCACCCAATGTTCAAGAAAAGCCTTTTTCCCTTTATTCAGATTACAACAACTCATTTGCAGTTATTTTAAAAGGAAATCATCTCCCAAATATCACTATTTCTAAAACAAGCCATAGAAAGTTGGTTGCAATTTCAATTTAATCCTCCAGAAACGACCGAACAAATAATGTAACAAATATTGTGGTTAAATTCAAATATAGTAATTGACAAAAAAACGTTATTTTTTGACAGAATGTTTAAAAAAGGTATAATCTTCGTAAATGATATCATCGGTAGGACTGGTGGAGTTATGTTGCACATGCAGCTAACAAAAACATATGGAAATGTCTGCTCTACCCAAAATTACAACCAAATAATTGCAGCCTTACCGCAAAAGTGGAAGAGGAAAGTTGAAGGAGGAGAAAGTAAGGAACTTGTCTGTCGGCCTTGCATTAAAGAACATAATTGGTTAAGGAAAACTGTGATAAATAAAAAAGTATATTAGTTTCACTTAAGGACCAAAGGATTGACAGCCGTCCCATATAGATTGCAAAATAGTTGGGAAGAGATTTTTGACATACCGATCCCATGGCATAGTGTTTATGAACTGACACGCAAAACGACACCGGATTCAAAAATTAGAATCTTTCAATTTAAATGATTATATAAAATTCTTGCTACCAATAGAATGTTATTTATATGGGGGATACAAACTTCCCAGCTCTGCATATTTTGCTGTGAAGAGACAGAATCATTAGATCATTTGTTTTGGTTCTGTCCATTTGTAGCTTGTTTTTGGACACAGGTCCAGGAATGGCTAAAGGATTGCAATATTTACCTGGAGCTAACCTTACAGATAGCATTACTGGGTGATCTGAAAAGTCATAGTCAATCGATCAATAATTTAATAAGACTTTTAGCAAAAATGTTTATTTTTAATTCACAATCTGTAGAAGCAATGAGAATAGAAAGGTTCAGAACTTTTGTAAAACATCACAGTACGGTTGAAATATATATGGCAAATAGAAATCCTATATGGATGGTGTTAAGAGATAGATGGGAGGTATTGAATAGAGTTGAAGGATGGGACTAATATCAAATAACAACAAATAATAACAAAGATAGCTAATAATGTAAGCATACTGTGTCCATAATAAGTATATAGGTTGTATGTTGGAAGTTTTTGGGAAAGAGCACAGTTAGAAAGATATGGCATATAGAAGCAAACCGGATGGACATCATGAAAATGATCGGAGAGGTTGAGAGTAGAAGAATTTCAGGAGCAAAAAAAAATATATTTATATATATATATAATAGAATTATTGTAAAATTAACTGTGTCCATAAGGTGTAGATAGTAAGTATAGACCGGAAGTAGAGGCCTGGGCATTGTTGTTCACTAATTTACTCCAAAGTAGGGAAAGGATGGCGGGGTTGAAAAGTAATAAAGGGGAGTATATATATAAAAAACATGGGCGATTGGAAGTGATGCAGACAATTACATTGATAGAAGATACAATCTATCTGCAATATTAAGCTGATCCACACCCCCCCCCCAAAAAAATTAATAATAATAATAATAATAATAATAATATGAGATGGGAGTTCCATGCAATAATGGCTCTATATAACACTGGTGGCATGTTTGGTGAGGTAAGTGTGTGTAAGTTGACTATGCAAACAATTTGGAATTTTCTACACATTCATGTTTCTTAGATAAATAAGAAGTGATGCAATCAGTCTCTCCTCAACTCTTAGCCAAGAGAGACTGGCATGCATAGTATTTATATTAGCCCTCTGATTACAATGACGAGCAAGAGGTGTTCTGGGCCAGCTTCAGCCTAACTAGGTCTTTCCTTGTAGCACTCGACCACACGACTGGACAATAATGAAGATGAAACAAAACTAGTGCCTGCATGACTTGCTTTTTGGAGTGTGGTGTCAAAAAAGATTCACCTGCGAGCTGGAACATCACCAAAACTTTGGCAAAAAACATCACCTCACCTGCGAGCAGAAACATGACCCCAGAGGTCAGCGTCATTTTAGCCTTGACTTTGTCCTCCATATTTCCCATCTTCAGACACTTGAGGGCAAAGATGGCGATCAGACAGCCAATTGCTCCCAGAACTATCCCCACTATCATCAGGGCCCGCACAGCTTGGAGCATAGCTACGGGTCAAACAAAAACAGACACAACGTCAGATAAAATAGTCTTACTTTTAAACTTAAGTAATGACCTGTGATTTTGTGTATCCTACTTTCCTATAAGTATTCTATGTATCCATCTACTGTGGTATTTAATTTAGATCATAGATGTTCCAACATTAAAAAACTAAAACTACATTCATTCTCAAATCTACATCCAAATGACAAAAGGTTTTATTGATTAGGGCCCTATAGTACATTTAACTATATTTTGTGCCTGGAAGATAATCTCACTTCCTGCTCTTGAATTTAATTCTACAAATTTTTTAAAAGATTGAACTGATCTATTGAACATGTTTAAATCAATAAAACCTTTTTGAGACGAAAACACATTACCTTTTATTGATCATGGCCCTAAACTCTACTCACATTAACATGACCTACTGACTAAACTATATGGAAGATAATCTCACTACCCGCCTTTAACACGCATTTTTAAAGATTAAACGCTGCTGAAGAAACTTGATTAGACATGTTCAAAATGGTTTTAGGTTTCAAGTCAAGTGAAATAAAAAAAGTTTGTTTTATACCGCTTGTTAATATCCACTAATAGAAACAAATGCCATATCTTATCTAGAGTCGCACCCTTGAGAGGCACTCGACATACAAAGCTTGATCGAGATCAAGTTAAAAACAGTTTGCTGCTGACCGTCCATTGACATAGTTATTTGGAAAATACTTTATATTTGATAAATGTACAGTAAATCAAAGAAACATAATGTTTAACTTCTTACAAGTCAATAAAGCAAACCTTACTTGGCAGCCCTAGTATGGTAAAATAAGGCCTGCATTGGGTCATTCCAGATGAGTTTTCTACACATGATTTCCAGAGTCCAGAGTAAGTATAAACACTTGTTACGACTGAGAAGGACCGGTCCTGTAAACTCCACATATCCATGGCTGTAGCAGCAGATATTAAAAACTGTCCCAATACACCCAGCATGAAGCCGATTTGTTGAATCATTGAGGCGGCCGTTTTAGCTTCCCTTCTTGTTTGATGTCAGACACCTCTTTGCTTGAAGTCATGAAATGGTCTTCTGTTCTCGGGTTCTTATCACTATGTACTCCTGAACAGGGAACCAACCTTATCAAATGTTTGCTTAAAATTGTCCTGAGTTGCTGTCACAGTTTCGGGCAACGGTTGTTTATAAAGGCTGTGGCTTGATCTTGTTTCCATATGTGACTCATTTCAGGAAACTACGCGTATGTCGTTTATCACCATTTCACAGGAGAGGCATTTGAACGTAAACATAGATTTTTTATCAAAATGCGTTTATTGGCAGAAATTCCATCAAACATGTATGCCATCTGTAAATACTAATACAATAGTTTAATTACTAGCCTAGTTGGTTTAGCCACAGAATTTTGATGAGCTGGACATGCCGAGAGATGAGTTCCAATTGGTCTGCCATGTAGCAGGCTCTGTCTATAATATGAACTGCTCAGTATGCGTAGATAATCCTTTTGTAATGCAGCCTTTTTGAAAGATATCTCAAAGAACTGCGAACGTATTGCTAATGCTCTCCACTTTCTGGAGGACCGAGTTTTGAAATCAGTGGAATGCCCGGTGGAAGCAGAGTATGATAGCTAAGGAGAAGGAGAAAATTCAGGCGTTTGATTGCAAATATGCGGAGGGAATCGAAAAGAGAACACACAGAAGGTGTAAAACACCTGTCTCTGGATTACATCTTCAAGCTAAGGGCAACCATGGCATCCGTAACAGAGAGAGAGAAGTGTTCATCCATGCATATGGGAAAGAGAGTCTAGCTAGCTACATGTTCAGATATTATATGTTTTTAATTTAGTCAGAAAGTTGTTTTCATTGCAATTTAAAGCGTACTGTTAGCTAGCTAGCTAACATTAGCTGGCTGGCTGGCTCGCTAGCTAACATTACATGTATAATCTTTGTAGTTATTTTATTCGTATCTCAGAGCCATTTGCATTGCTAGTTATAGCCTAATGTTAGCTAGCTAGCTAACATTGAACCTAGTTGGTTAGCTTTAGCTACCTGTAGATTCATGCAGGGTAATAACATTATGAGATGGGATTATGGTTAATTGTTTAGCTAGCTAGCTACATGTCTAAACAAAAGACTCCACTGTGCAAGTAACCATTTCACTGTACCGTTTACACCTTCTGTATCCTGTGCATTTGACAAATAAACTTTTATTTTATTTGATATAGTGTGTGTTTACCAGAGACGGTAATGTGAAGAACAACATAACTTGCACCAAAGTCAAATTAGGACATAACATTAGGCCAACGAGACAGTGTCCAAGTTATCAAATTCTCCGGCAGAATGCCCTCCTTCTATTTTGTCACACTCACAACCGTAGGCTATTTTCTTTAATTAGCTCACCATTAACTTGTAAATAATGATCATGTTTTGAGTTTATTTTCTTGTAATAATGAATACAAATTAGCTAAAGTTAAGATGTTGTCAGCTACAGTTGAAGTCGGAAGTTTACATACACTTAGGTTGGAGTCATTAAAACTTGTTTTTCAACCACCCCACACATTTCTTGTTAACAAACTATAGTTTTGGCAAGTCGGTTAGGACATCTACTTTGTGCATGACACAAGTCATTTTTCCAACAATTGTTTACAGACAGATTATTTCACTTATAATTCACTATAACACAATTCCAGTAGGTCAGAAGTTTACATACACTAAGTTGACTGTGCCTTTAAACAGCTTGGCAAATTCCAGAAAATGATGTAATGGCTTTAGAAGCTTCTGATTGGCTAATTTACATCATTTTAGTCAATTTGAGGGGTACCTGTGGATATATTTCAAGGCATATCTTCAAACTCAGTGTCTCTTTGCTTGACATAATGGGAAAATAAAAAAAATCAGCCAAGACCTCAGAATTTTTTTTGTAGACCTCCACAAGTCTGGTTCATCCTTGGGAGCAATTTCCAAATGCCTGAAGGTACCACGTTCATCTGTACAAACAAGAGTACGCAAGTATAAACACCATGGGACCATGTAGCAGTCATACCGCTCAGGAAGGAGACGCATTCTGTCTCCTAGAGATTAATGTACTTTGGTGCGAAAAGTGCAAATCAATCACTGAACAACAGCAAGATGTGAAGATGCTGGAGGAAACAGCTACAAAAGTATCTATATATCCATTGTAGAACGAGTCCTATATCGACATAACCTGAAAGGCCACTCAGCAAGGAAGAAACCACTGCTCCAAAACCACCATAAAAAAGCCAGACTACAGTTTGCAACTGCACATGGGGACAAAAATCGTACTTTTTTGAGAAATTTCCTCTGGTCTGATCAAACAAAAATAGAACTGTTCGGCCATAATGACCATTGTTATGTTTGGAAGAAAAAGGGGGTTGCTTGCAAGCCGAAGAACACCATCCCAACCGTGAAGCACGGGGGTGGCAGTATCATGCTGTGGGGGTGCTTTGCTGCAGAAGGGACTGGTGCACGTCACAAAATAGATGGCATCATAAGGAAGGACAATTATGTGGATATATCGGCCCTGACCTCAATCCTATAGAACATTTGTGGGCAGAACTGAAAAAGCGTGTGCGAGCAAACCTGACTCAGTTACACCAACTCTGTCAGGAGGAATGGGCCAAAATTCACCCATCTTATTGTGGGAAGCTTGTGGAAGGCTACCCGAAACGTTTGACCCAAGTTAAACAATTGAAAGGCAATGCTACCAAATACTAATTGAGTGTATGTAAACTTCTGACCCACTGGGAATGTGATGAAAGAAATAAAAGCTGAAATATATAATTCTCTCTACTATTATTCTAACATTTCACATTCTTAAAATAAAGTGGTGATCCTAACTGACCTAAGACAGGGAATGTTTACTAGGATTTAGTGTCAGGAATTGTGAAAAACTGAGTTTACATGTATTTGGCTAAGGTGAATGTAAAATTCCGACTTTAACTGAATATGATATGGTCATTATTTGAACTGGCTAGCCATTTAACATAACGTTAGCTAGCTAGCTAACTAGCTAGCTAACAAGCTAGAAACGAACCAAAACATTGTTTAGAATTTTGCTTTGAGTTAACTGGTTAGCTATGTTGACATATAATATATACCTTTTTAAATGGATGGGTTTATTGGTGTTAAAATATACCAGTTATGCTATTTTGGACCACTAGGCTGCTGATGTCATGCAGCCTGTCATTTATGTGTTTATACTTTTTCATAACGACAACGACAAGGTTGATGTCGGACGACAATAGAATGTTCATGATGTCACTGCGACAACTGTATACAGACATGTCGATAGATGTAGTATAAACCAGCCTTTAGTCTTGAAATCTTTGGTTGTTTAGTACACTTCTGTACTCACTCTGGCCTCACATTTGAATCCTTAAAGAGATGGGTGGGGCTAAGGCTTAAGAGGGTGTGAATGATACTGAATGTGTGTAGACAAAGAAGAGCTCTCCAGTAGGTGTACCAAAACATTCAAGGGACATTTTCTGAAAAGTGGGTTTATCAACTTTCAAAGCAGAAATGCTTTCCCATTGTTCCTCAACTGTAGTGTATGATATAGAATGTTCTAGCTCTGAGTCACTACTTTTATCCAATGTAAAAAACACCATTTCAAATGTTGCTAAATAAGACCGAATCGAACCGGTCGGTCACATATGTGGTTATTTCTACAACGTTTTCGGGAAACATACACTACCAGTCAAAGGTTTGGACACACCTACTCATTCAAGGGTTTTTCTTTATTTTTACAATTTTTTACATTGTAGAATAATAGTGAAGACATCAAAACTATGAAGTTACACATATGGAATCATGTAGTTGGCAAAAAAGTGTTAAAGAAACCAGAATATATTTTATATTTGATATTCTTCAAATAGCCACCCTTTGCCTTGACAGCTTTGCACACTCTTGGCATTCTCTCAACCAGCTTCACCTGGAATATAAAATATGAACACAACATGTACAGTTTTGGTCCCATGTTTCATGAGCTGAAATAAAAGATCGCATAAAAATCTTATTTCTCTCAAATGTTGTGCACAAATGTATTTACATCCCTGTTAGTGAGCATTTCTACTTCGCCAAGATAATCCATGCATCTGACAGGTGTGGCATATCAAGAAGCTGATTAAACAGCATGATCATTACACAGGTGCACCATGTCTCGGACAATAAAAGGCCACTCTAAAATGTGCAGTTTTGTCACACAACACAATGCCACAGATGTCTCATGGGTGGGCCTATGCCCGCCCAGGTCCATCCATGGCTGCGCCCCTGCCCATTCATGTGAAATCCATAGATGAGGGCATAATGAATTTATTTCAATTGACTGGTTTCCTTTGATGAATTGTTACTCAGTAAAATCGTTCAAATGTTGCGTTTATATTTTTGTTCAGTATAATTTGTCTGTTTTATGTCACTGATTTTCTTGTGTTTTTTATCCCAGCCACGATCAGCAGTCTCAGCAGAAAACCCATCACCTGACACAGGGTCACCGCCATGATGCTGCTGGCTCTGTCTCTTCTCTCTCGTGGGAAACTAGCTCAGACCCTTCCTCTCTCTGTGGAAAACCTAAGGTTCAACACTATCTTAACCTTCTTACTCGGTAGGCAAAAACAACACTCAACAATCAGAACCCTACCTACTGCATCACTGGCGCCAAGCTTCCTGCCATCTAGCCGGTGTCAGAGGAAGGGCCAAAAAATTGTCAAAGACTCCAGTCACCCAAGTCATAGACTGTTCTCTCTGCTACCGCAGGGCAAGCAGTACAGGAGCGCCAACTCTCGGTCCAAAAGGCTCCTTAACAGCTTCTACCCCCAAGCCATAAGACTGCTGAACATTTAATCAAATGGCCACCCGGACTATTTACATTTAGGTGTGTCCAAACTTTTGACTGGTAGTTTATATATGGAGAAAACTGACAGACATGAATGCAATTGACTTATGTGTCAACTACTTCAAGCGTATCTACAAATCAATCTCATTGAATGCAACGTATTCACTTAGGCATCATGTCTCCGAAGCCTATCTCATGTCTCCGATGCCTATCTCAATATTATACCATTCATCTTCCCCCTATTGAATGCAATGTATTCACTTAGGCATTAATATTGTGACAGTAATTTTCCCACCACTGAATTCAATGTATTCACGTTAGCATTATGTCTCTGATTCCTATCTCTAGGCATCAATAGTGAGGCTAATCTCCCCCATTGAATGCAATGTATTCACTTAGGTGTCATGTTTCTTGAGACCTACAGTACCAGTCATAAGTTTGGACACACCTACTCATGTAGCAACCACAAAAGTGTTAAACAAATAAAAATATATGATATATTTGAGATTCTTCAAAGTAGCCACCCTTTGCATTGATGACAGCTTTGCACACTCTTGGCATTCTCTCAACCAGCTTCATGAGGTAGTCACCTGGAATGCATTTCAATTAACAGGTGTGCCTTGTTAAAAGTAAATTTGTGGAATTTATTTCCTTCTTAATGCGTTTGAGCCAATCAGTTGTGTTGTGACAAGGTAGGAGGGGTATACAGAAGATAGCCCTATTTGGTAAAAGACCAATCCATATTATGGCAAGAACAGCTCAAATAAGCAAAGAGAAATAACAGTCCATCATTACTTTAAGACATGGTCAGTCAATTGGAAAATGTCAAAAACTTTGAAAGTTTCTTCAAGTGCTGTCTCAAAAACCATCAAGCGCTATTATGATACATCTCAACATCAACTGTTCAGAGGAGACTGCGTGAATCAGGCCTCCATGGTCGAATTGCTGCAAAGAAACCACTACTAATGGACACCAATAAAAAGAAGAGACCTGCTTGGGCCAAGAAACATAAGCAATGGACATTAGACCAGTGGAAATCTGTATTTTGGTCTGATGAGTCCAAATTTGAGTTTTTTGGTTCCAACCACCGTGCCTTTGTATGACGCAGAGTAGGTGGTGGTCCTCTGTAGCTCAGCTGGTAGAGCACGGCGCTTGTAACGCCAAGGTAGTGGGTTCGATCCCCGGGACCACCCATACACAAAAATGTATGCACGCACGACTGTAAGTCGCTTTGGATAAAAGCGTCTGCTAAATGGCAAATTATATTATATTATATTATATTAGGTGAACAGATGATCTCCGCATGTGTGGTCCCACCGTGAGGCAAGGAGCAGGAGGTGTGATGGTGTGGGGGTGCTTTGCTGGTGACACTGTGATTTATTTAGAATTCAAAGCACACTTAACCAGCATGGCTACAACAGCATTCTGCAGCAATACGCCATCCCATCTGGGTTGGGCTTAGTGGGACTATCATTTGTTTTTCAACAGGACAATGACCCAACACACATCTAGGCTGTGTAACGGCTATTTGACCAAGAAGGAGAGTGATGGAGTGCTGCATCAGATGACTTGGCCCTCACAATCACCCGACCTCAACCCATTTGAGAAGGTTTGGGATGAGTTAGACAGCAGAGTGAAGGAAATGCAGCCAACAAGTGCTCAGCATATGTGGGAACTCCTTCAAGACTGTTGGAAAAGCATTCCAGGTGAAGCTGGTTGAGAGAATGTCAAAAGTGTGCAACGCTGTCATCAAGGCAAAGGGTGGCTACTTTGAAGAATCTCAAATATAAAATATATTTTGATTTGTTTAACACTTTTTTGGTTACTACATGATTCCAGATGTGTTATTTCAGAGTTTTGATGTCTTCACAAGTATTCTACAATGTAGAAAATAGTAAAAATAAAGAAAAACCCTTGAATGAGTAGGTGTGTCCAAACTTTTGACTGATACTGTATCTCTTTGCATCAATAGTGTGAGGCTAATCTCCCCCCATTGAATGCAATGTATTCACATAAGCATCATGTTCCTTGATGCCAATATTTTTGTAAGATTTTACTATATTGACTCTCATCTGCTGATAACAGGCTGCTTCACAAGAGTTTCTCCGTACATTTATCATTATCAGTCAAACCCAACTTGAAAACCTGCAGGACAAATCAGTGGACATTTCATCTACAATATTTTACATTCGGTATCTTTGAGGTCTGAAGCCTACTTTGGTACCAACATCAGAATATGAATCAAAATACTGAGCATTTGTTCTTCACATGATTTCTGTATATCCTCTTCCTCTATACAACACATTTTTGTATGTATACCTTAACATGTATTATGCTAAATCATCATCATTCTTCAAGTGCAGAAGTAGATACAAAGCCTATATATTTTGTTCCGCCTGATGTTTGTGTGCTACTTTTTGATGTCGATACCAGATTACTCTGTTGACAGTGTGTGAACTCAGTTCTGTATCACCACCAGCCAGCCAAGCTAAGGTAAATAACAAACACTGATATGATTGTAATGAACTGAAACCAATTTGACTAAGGCTGATACCATGAAAATACATGTCAGAGACCTGCATTCAAACAGCGGGTTGCAAAATATTGGTCATTCCAGGCAAAATATTGTATTTCAATTACTTCTGAGTATTTTGTAATTTGTATTACACTCAACTGAACTACACTCCAATGTATTGTTGGGTTCTAGCTTGAAATATATTTGTTACCATACTAGAACTTATTAATTACTTTACATGTATAAGGAATGTATATGTTGGGTCAATGGAGGGTGGATAAGAACTATGTGTATGGAAAGTTACTGAGTGAGACAAGGGGGAGTGCAGAAAGTTTACATTATGTCAAAACATGTTATTGTTAAATCTAATGGATCCTAAGGAGGGAGGCAAATGGCAACAGTCTGGTTTCAGATACTGATAAGGTAGGACAGTCGTGGATTAGGGAGGTCAAGGAATTAGGCCCGAGGTCAGGTCAGATGAAGTGAGAAGGAACAGTCCTATCCCACACACATACACTTCCACACCCACGAAGGTTCTAGCATCAGGCAGGGCCATGACTACACCAGGGAGAGGAACCAATTCAGTTCCTGACTAGCAACAGAGATGTATTGGCTATCTAGATGTGCAAGGAGTTGACTCCGCCTATTGGGAGGGTATAAATATATGTGCTTGTGTAATCACGTCTTTGTCTTTGTAGCTGTATGACCCAGTGGGTGAATTTACTTGGTTTTAGCTTTTTCTAGTTGTCCATGAGTTTTTACTCTGTTTGTTCAGAACCTAACAGTTTTTTTAAACAAGATACTTTCGAGAGCTTAATTTGTATTTTCAGAATACAAAATACTTTTCAATAGCATTTTTTTTATAGCGGTTCACAATTTTGTGGCCCCCTTTCACCCTGCATTGGTATCAGAAGCCTGATGGCACTATTGTGTGATAAGATTGTCTGTTAAATAAACTAAATATAATTGTGTATGTAAAAATTGCAATGCATGCTGAGTATTAGCCCAAAACAAGGCCAATAATAATACCCAGTGTGCTTTGCAGTTCATTTTGGTATCTTCATTTTCACATATACATTTACATTTGGGTAATTTAGCGGACACTCTCATCCAGTGACTAAAGCCGCCTGCATACTATGTTCGGTGTGCTCCTAGCAGAACTCGGCTAGGTGAAGCGAACGTCTGTGTTTCACATACATAGTTCCCACTCCTTCTAGGAGCAGTACTGTTGACCAATCACTGACAAAGGGGCATAGACTTCGGCTACCGAACTCCGACTTGCCTCAAGAAAATAAATTGTGTGCTCGAACAGCCGAAAAAAAACCTGCCAAACACCAAAACGATCAAAAACATCTCAACATTTCGACCTCCCTAATCCACGACTGTCCTACCTTATCAGTATCTGAAACCAGACTGTTGCCCTTTGCCATTTTGTAGTTTATTTTGACACATTCATCTTTATTATATTTTGTAATTGTGTTTTGTAATTTGGCTTGCGAAAGTATTAACCCCCCTTGGCATTTTTCCTATTTTGTTGCCTTACAACCTGGAATTAAAATTGATTTTTTTAGGGGGTTGTATCATTTGATTTACACAACATGCCTACCACTTTGAAGATGCAAAATATTTTCTATTGTGAACAAACAAGAAATAAGACAAAAAAACAGAAAACTTGAGCGCGCATAACTATTCACCCCCCAAAGTCAATACTTTGCAGAGCCACCTTTTGAAGCAATTACAGCTGCAAGTCTCTTGGGGTATGTCTCTATAAGCTTGGCACATCTAGCCACTGGGATTCCCAGCTAACAAAATTACGTTCCAGGATGTGACCACAAAGTTATTTCCATCCCTACATAAGTCATGATAGCGTTATTGTGAAACATGCCTTCAACGTAGCTGTGGTGTCCGCTGACAAAACGTATGTCCCAAGTCTTTTCAGGACGTAGAAATGTGGGGGATTTTAAACAGTTAAATAACGTTAACAGATGTCCTTGAATCTTCCCTGAACGTGCACACTGTTACGTCCCTTATTGGTACTGTAGGTACCCACTGACGAAAGTTACGTTCCCAGTGGTTACCAGAAACTGCATTTTGTGGGGCTCTCAACGTACTTTCTGATGTTTAGCAACGTTATGAGGTTGACCTAAAAATAATGTTTTCATTTAACGTCTCCTACATGTACCTGTGGCGTCAGCTGACGTAAGTCACGTCCCAAGTCTTTTCAGGACGTAGAAATGTGGGGGATTTTAAACAGCTATATAACGTTATAAGAGATGTCCTTGAATCTTCACACTGTTACGTGCCTTATTGGTACTGTAGAAAGTTACCTTAGAAATAGTTACCAGAAACTGCATTTTGTGGGGCTCTCAATATACTTTGACATTTAGCGACGTTATGGCGTGCATGCGCCCAGCCTGCCACAGGAGTCGCTTCAGCGCGATGGGACAAGGACATCCCGGCCGGCCAAACCCTCCCCTAACCCGGACGACGCTGGGCCAATTGTGCGTCACCTCATTGGTCTCCCGGTCGCGGCTGGCTGCGACACAGACAGGTATCGAACCAGCGTCTGTAGCAATGCAGCTTGCACTGCGATGCAGTGTCTTAGACCACTGCGCCACTCGGGAGACCCCTTAAGACACGTCATTTAATCTACCCTGAACATATACACAGTATCCTGTCGGTAGGTGTCCACTGAAGAAATATGCAAAATTCCAAAAATAATAAGTTATTTATTATTTTATTTTTTACTTAAAGTGTATCACAATAGATTCGTAAACAAAATCACAGCAATAATCTCACAAAATAACAAGTCAGTAAAAACATGGAACACTGCACTCCAATCAAGAACTGTAAAAATGCTTAAAGCTAAAAGTGAATAATGTTTATTCAGGTGCTGCTGCTCCATCCTCATCCACTGTCGCTTCCTCGACCCGCTCCTGGAAGTCACAATAACACAAATTGGTCATTATTTTCCATAAACAAATGAACAAAATGCCGGTTTAACGTCGACTCCCTACTACATTCCTTTTGTACTAGCACAATAATTAACCTATACTGACGACTGGATTAAAGTGAAGTAAAATGTTTTACAAAAATCAAAAAGTGTTATTTTTAATCATACCTTTCTCTTACTCTTGAGCCGAGCTGGTGCATTTTTGAGAGCGTCTGCTATTTTGTCATCTACCTCTTCGTAGGTAGCTTTGGGGTGTGCTTTCAGGGACGCTCCTATGTTGTGAAAAATAATTTAAATGGTACATTCCATGTCATATCACTACTTTTCCACCTATGCTGGCTGAGACAGAGGTTGGGTATTGTCCCTTTCGTCCCTCATAGGCAGTTTTGGCCATGAGACCGCTCTCCTTCACCTTTCCTTTGTCCTCTCTCTCCGATCTTAACAGGTGGTAGAATTTCACATTTAATTTGTAACTGCCTTGTTACTGATTTTGATTCATTTGTAATGTTAATAAATACACATTTGACTTACCATCACTTGACCAATAATACTATCTGCTAAATAATAATAAATAATGATCTAAACTTGTGCATTTACTTACTTGTGGCAGCATCATAGATTGATAGCTAATTAAAGGCCCCCTTCCCCTTCCTGTGTCACTGTTTCGGCCGAGGCTGCCTCTCTTCCTTGCTCGGGCAGGATTCGGCGTTCGTCGTCTCCGGAATACTAGCTGCCACCGTTGCATGTTTCTATGTTCGTTTGCTTTTGTCTGATTGTTGTTACACCTGTTATCGTTTAGTGTGATTAGTGTCCTATAAGTTCTCGTTGTGTTTGTCAATTGTTGTGTGTGATTGTTTTCTCTGTCGTGCGTTGCGAATGACCAGATCCTGCGGATGGGGGCCGCTCTGCAGGAGGTGATCACCACCATCCGAGGCTGGGAGACCCGAGGGACACCTCCACCGCCATCTTCCCTGCCCTCACCATCGGCAAGTCAGCCCATTCCCGCTCCGGAACCCAGAGGAGTTCGACTCTCGCTCCCGAGGGCCTACGATGGGACCGCTGCCGGGTGTCAGGGATTCCTTCTCCAGGTGGAGCTTTACCTGGGACACGAGAGCGTGTCCGCCCTGATCTCCTGCCTTTCCGGCAAGGCATTGGAATGGGCCAACGCGGAGTGGAGGAGAATAGACGCTAACACCATTACGTACGACGAGTTCTCCCGCCGCTTCAGGGCGGTGTTTGACCATCCCCCGGAGGGGAAAGCGGCGGGGGAGCGTCTGTTCTGCCTCCGGCAGGGGAAGAGGAGTGCCCAGGAGTTCGCCTTGGAATTCCGTACTCTAGCGGCGGATGCAGGGTGGAATGAGCGGGCCCTCATCGATCACTACCGATGTAGTCTACGTGAGGACGTCCGTAGGGAGCTGGCCTGTAGGGACACCAGTCTCTCGTTCGACCAGTTGGTCGACATGTCCATCAGGCTGGATACCCTGCTAGCTACCCGCGGACGTCCCGAGGGGGTCCGTCCATTTCACCCTCCAGCGCCTCCGAGCCGTGCCCCATGGAGCTCGGGGCGCTGGCGCTAGAGAGAGGAGGGGTCGGCTTACGAGGGGTCCATCTCCTGCACCAACTGTGGTCGGGGAGGACACACCGCGGCTAGGTGCTGGGGATGGCCTCCTAGGGGAGAAGACGACAGGTCCCGCACTGGGGAGTCCTTCCAGGTGAGTAGGCGCCCCACTCACCCAGAGCTCTCTGTTGCACACTTCTGTATACCTGTGCGTTTTCCACAGGTAGCACCTCATTCCCAGCATAAGGCGCTGGTAGATTCAGGCGCGGCTGGGAATTTTGTTGATAATAAATTTTGTTTAGCCTTAGGGATTCCCCTTCTCCCTGTTGACGTCCCCTTCCCCGTTCATGCCCTAGATAGCCGTCCGTTGGGTGCGGGCTTGATCAGGGAGGTCACGGCGCCACTTAGGATGTGTGCGCAGGGGGTCATCAGGAGATGATCCAGCTATTTCTGATTGACTCGCCTGCGTATCCGGTGGTGCTGGGCATGCCCTGGTTGAGTACCCATAACCCATCTATTTCGTGGCAGGAGAGGGCTCTGATGGAGTGGTCTGCCCAGTGTGTGGGTCGATGTTTAGGCGTTTCCGTAGGGGCTACCTCGGTGGAGAGTCCAAACCAGGTGCCCGCATTGCACGTTCCCCCTGAGTATGGGGGATTTGGCTATTGTGTTCAGTAAGTCGGGGGCGACGCAGTTGCCTCCCCATAGGCAGGGAGATTGTGCGATAGACCTCCAGGCAGGAGCTGCGCTCCCACGGAGCCATGTGTATCCTCTGTCTCAGGAGGAGAAGAGAGCTATGGAGACTTACATAGACGAATCTCTGAGACAAGGATACATACGGCCCTCCACTTCCCCTGCGTCCTCGAGTTTCTTTTTTGTGAAGAAAAAGGATGGTGGGTTACGCCCGTGCATTGATTACCGTGGTCTCAATCAGATCACGGTGAAGTACAGTTATCCACTCCCGCTGATTGCGACCATGACGGAGTCATTGCACGGGGCGCGTTTCTTCACTAAATTAGATCTCAGGAGCGTGTACAACTTGGTGCGCATTAGGGAGGGCGATGAATGGAAGACAGCCTTTAGTACCACCTCGGGCCATTACGAGTATCTTGTCATGCCATACGGGTTGATGAACGCTCCTTCAGTTTTCCAATCATTCGTAGATGAGATCTTCAGGGACATGCAGGGGCAGGGGGGTGGTCGTGTACATAGATGACATTCTCGTGTACTCGCCTACCCGGAGTCGAGCATGTGGCCCTGGTGCGCCGAGTGTTGCGGAGGCTGTTGGAGCACGACCTGTATGTCAAGGCAGAGAAGTGTCTGTTTTTCCAGGAGTCAGTCTCCTTTTTGGGGTATCAGTTGTCTGCGTCAGGGGTGAAGATGGAGGTAGACCGGGTGTCAGCCGTGCGTAATTGGCAAACGCCAACCACTGTGAAGGAGGTGCAGCAGTTTTTGGGGTTTTGCGAATTACTACCGGAGGTTTATTCGGGGTTTTGGACAGGTGGCAGCTCCCATAACGTCTCTTTTGAATGGGGGTCCGGTGCATCTGCAGTGGTCAGCCGAGGCGGACAGGGCGTTTGGGAGGCTGAAGGACCTGTTTACCTCGGCCCCGGTGCTGGCGCATCCGGATCCCTCTTTACCATTTCAGGTAGAGGTGGACGCGTCAGAGGCCGGTATAGGGGCCGTGCTTTCGCAACGGTCCGGCCGCCACCTAAACTCCGCCCCTGTGCTTTTTATTCCAAGAAGCTCAGTCCGGCGGAGCGAAATTATGACGTAGGGGACAGGGAGCTGTTAGCCGTGGTACAGGCCCTAAAGGTGTGGAGGCACTGGCTTGAGGGGGCTCAACACCCTTTCCTCATTTTGACGGACCACCGTAACCTGGAGTACATCTGGGCAGCGAGGAGGCTGAACCCTCGCCAAGCGAGGTGGAATATGTTTTTGACCCGGTTCACATTTAAGATCACGTACATCCCTGGGTCACAGAACGGTAAGGCAGATGCACTGTCTCGGCGGTATCACACGGAGGAGAGGTCCGTGGAGCCCACGCCCATACTGCCGGAGTCGTGTCTGGTGGCACCGGTAGTGTGGGAGGTCGATGCTGAACTCGAGCGGGCGTTACGCACCGACCCTAGTCCACCTCAATGCCCGGAGGGTCGGAAGTACGTTCCGCTCGAGGTTCGGGATCGATTGATCTATTGGGCTCACACGTCACCCTCCTCTGGACACCCTGGTATCGGCCGGACAGTGCACTGTCTTAGTGCCAAGTACTGGTGGCCCACGTTGGCGAGGGATGTGAGGGTATATGTTTCCTCCTGCTCGGTGTGCGCCCAGTGTAAGGCGCCTAGACATCTGCCTAGGGTAAGTTACTACCCCTGCCCGTTCCACAACGACCATGGTCTCACCTCTCGGTGGATTTCCTCACTGACCTTCCTCCTTCACAGGGGAATACCACTATACTGGTCGTTGTGGACCGGTTTTCTAAGGCCTGTCGTTTGCTCCCTATGCCGGGCCTTCCTACTGCCCTGCAAACTGCCGAAGCACTATTCACCCATGTGTTCCGGCACTACGGGGTACCCGAGGATATCGTGTCTGATCGAGGTCCCCAATTTACCTCCAGAGTCTGGAGAGCTTTTATGGAGCGGTTGGGGGTCTCGGTGAGCCTCACCTCGGGTTACCACCCGGAGAGTAATGGGCAGGTGGAACGTGTGAACCAGGATGTGGGTAGGTTTCTCAGAACATACTGCCAGGACCGGCCGGAGGAGTGGGCAAGGTACGTTCCCTGGGCCGAAATGGCCCAGAATTCCCTACGCCATTCCTCCACTAACCTAACCCCTTTCCAATGTGTGTTAGGTTACCAGCCGGTTCTGGCACCTTGGCAGCAGAGCCAGATCGAGGCTCCTGCGGTGGATCAGTGGGTGCGGCGCTCGGAGGAGACATGGAACGCTGCACGTCCACCTGCAGCGGGCCCTCCGTCGTCATAAGGCGAGCGCCGATCTCCACCGCAGTGAGGGACCGGTGTACGCACCTGGTGATCGAGTCTGGCTCTCTACCAGAAACCTGCCCCTCCGCCTGCCCTGCCGGAAAGTGGGTCGGCGGTTTGTAGGGCCATTTCAAGTCCTGAGAAGATTGAATGAGGTGTGTTACAAATTACAACTGCCTGTTGAGTATAAAAGTATTAACCCCTCGTTCCATGTGTCTCTTCTCAGGCCGGTGGTAGCTGGCCCACTCCAAGAAAGTGAGATCTTGGAGACTCCTCCGCCCCCATTGGACATCGAGGGGGCACCGGCGTACTCCGTGCGGTCCATCTTGGATTCGAGACGTCGGATGGGGGGTCTCCAATATCTAGTGGAGTGGGAGGGGTACGGCCCAGAGGAACGGTGCTGGGTGCCGAGGAGAGACATTTTAGACCCGTCTCTCCTGACGGAATTCCATCGTGGGCACCCGACGCGCCCTGCTCCGCGTCCTCCTGGTCGTCCCCGAGGCCGGAGTCGGCGCACGTCTGGAGCCGCGCGTCAAGGGTGGGGTACTGTCACGGTTTCGGCCGAGGCTGCCTCTCTTCCTTGCTCGGGCAGGCTTCGGCGTTCGTCGTCTCCGGAATACTAGCTGCCACCGTTGCATGTTTCTATGTTCGTTTGCTTTTGTCTGATTGTTGTTACACCTGTTATCGTTTAGTGTAATTAGTGTCCTATAAGTTCTCGTTGTGTTTGTCAATTGTTGTGTGTGATTGTTTTCTCTGTCGTGCGTTGCTGGACGTTATTATTGTATTGCTCGGTTGAGCTGTTCTCCACTGTGTTGGAGCGTTTTGGCGCACTTGTTTAGTGCGCCCGTTTAGTTTTTCGCCTGCGTGCGGAGTTTCGCCTTCGGGCTAGTTTGGTGCGTTTCCCTTGTGATTTTCACTAAAGTCTTTGGACTGTGCTTCTGCGTCCTGCGCCTGATTCCACCACCACACCCACCTACAGCAACACTGACATCCTGACTTTCAAGGAGTAGCCTGTCCACAGCTCCTGTTCCAATTTTTCTCATAATTCGTCTGATTCCTGAGCCCAGGTCCAGGCCACAGCAGAGAGTCAGGTATCTGATTATTTTTTATTTTTTTAAATCACACTAATTTCTGTTTTCCTCAGCTAAAACAGCTGGCCATTTTTGTAGTGTATCATGTAATCATGGGCTAGAACTTGTGTAAACAGGCTGATAGTTTCTTCTTAAGATAAGTTAAGTGTTAATTGGGAAATCATTCCAAACAATAAATAGGCATATGGCATATATGACAACTGCATTTCGTTGACATTAAGATATTTGGATTCAATAATGACCATCTCCGGTGACCTTCCGCCTTACCTCACCTCGCTCATCAACTCATCCTTGACCGCTGGCTATGTCCCTTCCGTCTTCAAGAGAGTGAGAGTTGCACCCCTTCTCAAAAAAACAACACTCGATCCCTCTGATGTCAACAACTACAGACCAGTATCTCTTCTTTCTTTTCTCTCCAAAACCCTTGAGCGTGCCGTCTTTAGCCAACTCTCTTGCTATCTCTCTCAGAATTACCTTCTTGATCCAAACCAGTCAGGTTTCAAGACTGGTCATTCAACTGAGACTGCTCTTCTCTGTGTCACGGAGGCTCTCCGCACTGCTAAAGCTAACTCTCTCTCCTCTGCTCTTGTCCTTCTAGACCTGTCTGCTGCCTTTGATACTGTGAACCATCAGATCCTCCTCTCCACCCTCTCCAAGTTGGGCATCTCTGGCGCGGCTCACTCTTGGATTGCGTCCTACCTGACCGGTCGCTCCTTCCAAGTGGTGTGGCGAGAATCTGTCTCCGCACCACATGCTCTCACCACTGGTGTCCCCCAGGGCTCAGTTCTAGGCCCTCTCCTATTCTCGCTATACACCAAGTCACTTGGCTCTGTCATATCCTTACATGGCCTCTCCTATCATTGCTACGCAGACGACACACAACTAATCTTGTGGTTCTCTGTAGCTCAGCTGGTAGAGCACGGCGCTTGTAACGCCAAGGTAGTGGGTTCGATCCCCGGGACCACCCATACACAAAAATGTATGCACGCATGACTGTAAGTCGCTTTGGATAAAAACGTCTGCTAAATGGCATATTATTATTATTATTTATTATTATTATTATTATTATTATTATTATTATTATTTATTATTATTAATCTTCTCCTTTCCCCCTTCTGATAACCAGGTGGCGAATCGCATCTCTGCATGTCTGGCAGACACATCAGTGTGGATGACGGATCACCACCTCAAGCTGAACCTCGGCAAGATGGAGCTGCTCTTCCTCCCGGGGAAGGACTGCCCGTTCCATGATCTCTCCATCAGGGTTGACAACTCCGTTGTGTCCTCCTCCAAGAGTGCGAAGAGCCTTGGCGTGACCCTAGACAACACCCTGTCGTTCTCCGCTAACATCAAGGCGGTGACCCGATCCTGTAGGTTCATTACATTTACGTCATTCGTTCATGCTCTACAATATTCGGAGAGTACCACCCTGCCTTACACAGGAAGCGGCACAGGTCCTAATCCAGGCACTTGTCATCTCCCGTCTGGATTACTGCAACTCGCTGTTGGCTGGGCTCCCTGCCTGTGCCATTAAACCCCTACAACTAATCCAGAATGCCGCAGCCCGTCTGGTGTTCAACCTTCCCAAGTTCTCTCACGTCACCCCACTCCTCCGCACACTCCACTGGCTTCCAGTTGAAGCTCGCATCTGCTACAAGACCATGGTGCTTGCCTACGGAGCTGTGAGGGGAACGGCACCTCCTTACCTTCAGGCTCTGATCAGTCCCTACACCCAAACGAGGGCATTGCGTTCATCCACCTCTGGCCTGCTGGCCCCCCTACCTCTGCGGAAGCACAGTTCCCGCTCAGCCCAGTCAAAACTGTTTGCTGCTCTGGCACCCCAATGGTGGAACAAGCTCCCTCACGACGCCAGGACAGCGGAGTCACTCACCACCTTCCGGAGACACTTGAAACCCCACCTCTTTAAGGAATACCTGGGATAGGATAAAGTAATCCTTCTACCCCCCCTTACCCCACCCCCCAAAAAAAGAAAAATAAATAATAATAATACGTATTGTAAAGTGGTTATCCCACTGGCTATAAGGTGAATGCACCTATTTGTAAGTCGCTCTGGATAAGAGTATCTGCTAAATTACGTAAATGTAAATGTAAATGTAATAATATTGCAGGTTGCAATCTTCTCTCAAATCTGGATGCATTCAAGGGGCTCTTGATAAACAGCTAACTTATTTTTGTCAATTGCTGTTACATTTTTTTACCAACAGATACATTTTAAATGGCCATCCCTACCATTTTATTTCGATAGAGGGAGTCTTTAAGTGTTTCACAGATATCCTTCAGTTCCTCATTTGTTTCTGCAGGGTTTTGCAGCATTTCATGTTGCCCCAAGGATTCCGACTCCTTTGGCTGCCGGGCCTCTATGGCCTCCATAACTTGATTCAGAGCAGTCTTGAACTCTGTACGGATCATCTCCAGTTCCACCATTATCCTCATCTCCACTGCTTGAAGATCTGCAAAATAATTAAGACTCAACAGTTTAACTGCAAGCAGCGTGACAATACAAGCCATGAGTACCAGGCAGGACATTTATCAAGGCCATGTGAAATACCTCGATCAAAATATCCACCCTTCATATATATTAGTAGTATTGATAACCATATAGCTGCTGACAGCCATACAATTTTGAATTTATGTTGATAATACAAGAGAAGCAACATTTTGTAACATATAGGCTAACATAATATACCTTTACTGTATCCAGCGGGCATCTCAGAAGCCACAGGCTCATCAAGCAGGGATGGCAGCTCTTGGTCTAAAATAGAAGTAAAAAATCATGCTGTTATTTAAACTTTCCACATTTACGATTTTGAGATCAATATCTTGATGGCTAAATAAACCTGATTCTGATTCTCTGTCTTGGCCAGCTTCTTCCTGGCTGCCACTTGGACTAACTGAGAAAACAGAAGGAAAAAAAATTTAAGACATATTTTGCATGCTTTTGAAACTGGCACAGAACCAAAAGTGAAGGGATGTCAGTCAGGAGCTCAGTGGGAAGGTTAATGAATCCCAACTAAAATAAATGCTAAGCATCATTTTTTGTTTTAAATAATGCTTTTAGTTTGATGGCAAATACATACAGATATTTACAAACATGGCATGACACTTGTGTTTTACCCCAGAAGAATATGGTGATTTCACTACTGGTGTAAATACAAGTTTAACCCATACACAGCACCACAAGTATTTGGAAAGTTGTAACATTATGCACAAAGTAGTAATACGACTATAAATAACCTAATATGCAAAAAATTTGATGTAATTGTATTCTACTGGGTAGCTTTGAAAGGTTTGTAATGCTATAATACTTCATACAATTCAATTTTTTACCCTAACAAACTACATCCAGACACTTACTGTCGCTCTGGCTTAAGGTGGCACATGGCCTCAAGTCCTCTGCATCTGCTACTTCAGAGAATATCACAGATGTCAAACTGTTACCACATTTACAGTACACACAACATATTTTACTGGTCATCCCATACAGTTGGTGGGAACAGAACTTTGAGAAAGTAGGCTCGTTTATCAGACTTGAAACATTATGTACCTTTTCAAAGACACTGGCTCTTGAAGTTGCTAATAATAATAAAAAAGAACTGTTACACTTTGGTAATGTGACTAATAATCAAGTATGTCAAGATCAGATGGGTGTGGTAAGTTATTGTCATATCAACTGTCATTAGGTTATGATTTCATGCCGTCTCAATTTAAGACTAGTAACTTACCAAGACTGCTCTTTGCAATGAGATGCGTTTGTGTGCTCCTCGTAGTGGTGCGGAAAGTCCAATACAGTCTTGAGTCACAAGGACTCATGCTGAAACACCCTACAGAGGTAAGTATCAGAGGCATCTTCTTGGCTCCCTACCTCACAGCATGACCTATCATTAAGTATGTAGGCATTGTTTGGCCGTCTCATTTTGATGACCTGTTGGCGGGGAGAAGCTCTAACTGTGCATTCTTGCACTCTTACAAATTTGCACAAGTGGCCGCCTCCCTGAACGGACCATCTCCTTTAGTTGTTGCAAGTAGTTCTCAAACTTGAAAGCACTACAGTTGTCAAGGCAGCCATGTTCTTCAGAATCAGCAGTGAGGTGTAGGACGACAACCTGGCCCCAGTCTTTCCCCTAGTCCACATCATCAAGAGCTTCCGGGTTACTCGGAGGCAACAAAGGTGCATATAGTCAATTGGGAATGACTTCACAATATCAATGGGGAGGATGCAAAAAGGAGAGGTTTTCCCTTCATGGTGATGTTCTGGCTGTACCAATTCCCTAAAGGATTTGTCAGTTCGGAGACAGGTTTTTTACCTGCGGGTACGTCATCCTCCCATCATATCTGCCTTTTTGTGTGAACCTGTCACAGCCATAGTAGCCAGAATACATCTTTATGCATTTTACCATGGCTTTTGCAGGTGCATCACATGTTACAGAACAAACTTTCACTTGCAGTGTTGTGTCTCCCCACTTCAAGCCGGTCTGCATCAACTCTTTAAGCTCTAGCAAAGTGTCATTGAGGAATTCCAGGGAGCTTGGTTTCGATGATGCCATTGCAAGTGACAGAGGAAACACTGTGGGTGGTGATACACTGCTCAAAAAAAAGGGAACACTTAAACAACACAATGTAACTCCAAGTCAATCACTCTTCTGTGAAATGAAACTGTCCACTTAGGAAGCAACACCTGATTGACAATACATTTCACATGCTGTTGTGCAAATGGAATAGACAACAGGTGGAAATTATAGGCAATTAGCAAGACACCCCCAATAAAGGAATGGTTCTGCAGGTGGTGACCACAGACCACTTCTCAGTTCCTATGCTTCCTGGCTGATGTTTTGGTCACTTTTGAATGCTGGCGGTGCTTTCACTCTAGTGGTAGTATGAGACAGAGTCTACAACCCACACAAGTGGCTCAGGTAGTGCAGCTCATCCAGGATGGCACATCAATGCGAGCTGTGGCAAGAAGGTTTGCTGTGTCTGTCAGCATAGTGTCCAGAGCATGGAGGCGCTACCAGGAGACAGGCCAGTACATCAGGAGACGTGGAGGAGGCCGTAGGAAGGCAACAACCCAGCAGCAGGACCGCTACCTCCGCCTTTGTGCAAGGAGGAGCAGGAGGAGCACTGCCAGAGCCCTGCAAAATGACCTCCAGCAGGCCACAAATGTGCATGTGTCTGCTCAAACGGTCAGAAACAGACTCCATGAGGGTGGTATGAGGGCCCGATGTCCACAGGTGGGGGCTGTGCTTACAGCCCAACACCGTGCAGGACGTTTGGCATTTGCCAGAGAACACCAAGATTGGCAAATTCGCCACTGGCGCCCTGTGCTCTTCACAGATGAAAGCAGGTTCACACTGAGCACATGTGACAGACGTGACAGAGTCTGGAGACGCCGTGGAGAACGTTCTGCTGCCTGCAACATCCTCCAGCATGACCGGTTTGGCAGTGGGTCAGTCATGGTGTGGAGTGGCATTTCTTTTAGGGGCCGCACAGCCCTCCATGTGCTCGCCAGAGGTAGCCTGACTGCCATTAGGTACCGAGATGAGATCCTCAGACCCCTTGTGAGACCATATGCTGGTGCGGTTGGCCCTGGGTTCCTCCTAATGTAAGACAATGCTCGACCTCATGTGGCTGGAGTGTGTCAGCAGTTCCTGCAAGAGGAAGGCATTGATGCTATGGACTGGCCCGCCCGTTCCCCAGACCTGAATCCAATTGAGCACATCTGGGACATCATGTCTCGCTCCATCCACCAACGCCACGTTGCACCACAGACTGTCCAGGAGTTGGAGGATGCTTTAGTCCAGGTCTGGGAGGAGATCCCTCAGGAGACCATCCGCCACCTCATCAGGAGCATGCCCAGGCGTTGTAGGGAGGTCATACAGGCACGTGGAGGCCACACACAATACTGAGCCTCATTTTGACTTGTTTTAAGGACATTACATCAAAGTTGGATCAGCCTGTAGTGTGGTTTTCCACTTTAATTTTGAGTGTGACTCCAAATCCAGTTGATAAATTTGATTTCCGTTGATAATTTTTGGGTGATTTTGTTGTCAGCACATTCAACTATATAAAGACAAAAGTATTTAATAAGATTATTTCATTCATTCAGATCTAGGATGTGTTATTTTAGTGTTCCCTTTATTTTTTTGAGCAGTGTAGATTGATGGAGCACAAAAGTGGCCATAATGACATATTGGTACTTTTGAACAAAGGGAGACCATCCAGATTAAGGGATATTTCTAAAACATTCAAATCTCCAACCACAGATTGAGGATAGATGCTTAGATGTTCCACTAACTCCACCTTCACATTAAATCTGACAAACTCCACATTAGACTTGACTTCAACAAAAACATTGGTCTTTTCTAGGAGAGTTCTAGCAGTGGAAGGCAAATCTGGGTGACCATTAGACTGCAGCATCTTCAGAAGTGCATCAACAGCATTGTGTTTCACTTGGAAATCACTTATCCAGGTTGCCAGGTCCTCTCTGAAGGTAGAATATTTTTCAACATCATCATTGTCAGAGTCAGTTGTCTCCTGAATTGCACAACCAGCATTGGCTTCAGTCTCTGGATCTATGTCACTGTGTGATGGCAGTCTTGGCTTAGTACCACCTACTGCCTCATGTTCACCATCTGACTCTTCCTCAGCGTGTGTTGGTAGTCTTGGAGGAGTACCTTCCACTACCTCAACTTCACTATCTGACTCAATTTTGCTCTCAGATTCAGTAGAACTGGTATCTTCACTCTTGGTGTCAGACTGGCTGATGAGACTAGATCCACTTTCATTGTCATTGTCTTCCTTCTCTACCCTTTTGCTCTTAAGGTTGGTTTTCTCCCTTGACAATTTAGTCCAGATTCTATTGTATTCTCTCTTTCTTGAAGTACTTGACATCCGTGTTACACCAGCGGATTTAACAGTCTGAAAATGATTAAACAATGATATGACAATGTCTCTACACATGCAGTACAAAATGAAATTGGACTGCCTTACTTGTCCATTTAAAATGAATAACCAGTCAGACAACACATAGGTTTACCTTTTTTGAAGACATTTTCAATCTTCAGAACACTAAGTAAAGAAACGGAAAGAACATTAATCTCTACTACCCAAGACGTTATCCATAATATCCATCTTGAATCAGAACTTAAATGAGGTGACTACAGCTTCTCAGTCTATCGTGACACTGCAAGGCATTTGAATAATGTTGGTGTTATAGAATGGATAAATTGCACTTTTCATTATCTGGATTGTGCAAATTTAGACAGCCCTTTAGTATCAAGCCATATCCTGCATTATATTTTTTACGTGCTTATGCTAGTAATAGACCAAGAACACTTGTCAATGTTGTTCTTCATCAGGACCTAAGAACAAGATTACTGAACCCTGTAACACAGGCTGTGATTACACGCGGCACTATCCAAGTAACGTAGCTAGGCTAAACTATCTATTAGCCAACTTGCTAATTAGCTAACTGGCAAGCTTCCTCGCTAGTTAGATAGCCTGACATTGTTAGGCCTACTGCTGCTAGGTAGCTCTCTCTCTGCTCTCCCCCTCCCTTTTGTCTGTTTTTGATTGCAGGAGTGAAGTCTGGTGTGCAGGAGTCAGGGTTCCAGCTGCAGCTCATTTACCATAATCACCTCAGCCTTTAAGACCCGGTCAAACTTGCCACTCATTGTCAGATCATAGTCAAGACGACCATGTTAGTCTCGCTGCCGACTCAACCTGCTTGTTTTCGCTCTTTGTGTTTTTGGCCTGTTCTATTTACTTTTCTCCTGTGCCACAGATTATTGGAACCTGACTCCTGCCTCCGCTTCCTCCTGCCACCACCATCCTGCTTTCCACTACCGGACCTCCCTTTTGGACTCACCACGGACACTAGGACATTACGGTACCACACCTGCTCTGAACCTGGATCTGTTACCCTCCCTGTACCTGGACTTGCTCTTCCCCTATTATTGGAAACCTGGACAAATTGATCATTGTAAATAAACCTGTTAAACCTTCTCTGGCTCGGTGTAGTTGTCTGCATTTGGGTTCAAATCCAGTTTAATCATGACAGTATGATCTGACCATGATGAACCCAGCAGACTGTAGCTCGGATACAAACCCAGAGTGCACTCAAATTCGGACTGCCATAGCCAATCAGGGCATTTTACTTGGCCAACATGATACTTTGTTTAAGACTATTTCTGAGAACAGTCAGATGCTGTTTAATCAGATTCAATTACTCACCCATCAAGTGTCTGTCCTTACTACCCAAATTAATAATGCACCCCTCGTTCATGGCATACAAACTGCTCCTCCAGCCCAGATCAGAGAGCCTTTTGTTCCTGCTCCAGAGCGCTATGACGGGAACATGGGAACTTGTGGTGATTTTTTGACTCAATGCTCGCTAGTGTTTGAACAACAGCCCCTCACCTACGCCTCAGAGAGAGCCCGTATTGCCTACCTTATCAACTCTACTAGCGGTTCCGCTCGTTCCTGGGGATCCGCGGTCTGGGAGAGTCAGTCGGACATTTGCAACGCTTACGTTGCCTTCACCACTGAGATGAGGAAGGTTTTCGACCACCCCGTACGGGGCAAGGAGGCTGCTAAACGGTTGTTGTCTCTTCGGCAGGGGTCTCGCAGTGTGGCGGAGATGGCAGTGGAGTTTCGGACGTTAGCGGCAGTGAGTGGTTGGAATGACAAGGCATTACAAGGAGTGTTCATTATTGCTTTGTCTGAGACTTTGAAGGATGAATTGGTGTCATGTGATGAATCGCCTACGCTGGATAACCTTATTTCACTCACCATCCGGTTGGATAATCGGATTCGGGAGCGCCGCCGGGAGAGGAGTGTTAGTTCCAAGCAACCTGTCTGTCGTCAACCAACTCCTCCCCGCCTCTTCCCTACGGAGAAGGCCGAGTCTTCCCGAGTCGATACTAGGAGCACTGAACCCGAAGCCATGGAGGTGGGTCATGCACGGTTGTCCTCAGAGGAGCGTGCACGTCGTATTCAGGTTCGGGCCTGCCTGTACTGTGGAGAAGCTGGTCATTTCGTTCCTTCCTGCCCAGTTCGTCAGGGAAAAGGGCCGGCTCATCATTAATGGGAGAAGTTTTGGTGGCCCGACCAACGGATTCTTCCTCTTCTCCCCGCATTCTGCTCCAGGCATCCCTCCAGTGGCAGGTCCAGGATTTCCCTATTAGTGCGCTGGTTGACTCTGGTGCCGATGAAAGCTTTTTGGATCGAGAGTTGGCTCAACAAATGGAGTTAGAGACTGTTCCTATGGACCGTCCGCTGCAGGCTAAGGGTCTAAATGGACAATTGTTGACCCGTATTACTCATCAGACTGTCCCTGTTTGTCTCAGAGTGTCGGGTAATCATCAGGAGAGCATTCAATTTCACATAATTGACTGCCCACAGACCCCCCTGGTCCTTGGTATCCCCTGGCTCATAAGACACAATCCACACATTGATTGGGTGACCGGTAGAATTGTTTCATGGAGCACATTTTGTCATGTGAACTGTTTGTGTTCTGCTCAGACTCCTGCCAGCACTGTGCCTCAACCTCCACTGGAGTCCATGGATCTCTCTGCTGTTCCTGATGTGTATCATGACCTGGCATCCGTTTTCTGCAAACACAGAGCTACTTCTCTTCCTCCTCACCGGCCATACGACTGCGCCATTGACCTCCAGCCAGGAGCCCCTCTCCCTAACAGTTGCCTGTACAATCTCTCCCGCACGGAGACGGAGGCAATGGAGAACTACATGCGGGACTCCTTGGCGGCAGGTATTATACGTCCTTCCTCATCACCTGTAGGAGCAGGATTCTTTTTTGTTGGAAAGAAGGATAAGACCCTCAGACCCTGTATTGATTACCGTGGACTTAATAACATCACCATTAAGAACAAGTATTCTCTGCCTTTGATGAATTCTGCTTTTCCCCTCCTTCATGGTGCTACCATCTTTACGAAACTGGATCTACGAAATGCGTATCACCTGGTGCGCATTCGTAAAGGTGATGAATGGAAGACTGCCTTCAACACACCCTTGGGACATTTTGAGTATCTGGTCATGCCTTTTGGTTTGTCTAATGCCCCTGCTGTTTTTCAGGCACTCGTGGAATGATGTCCTTCGGGACATGTTGAATCGTTTTGTTTTTGTCTATCTGGATGATATCCTGATTTTCTCAGAGTCCTCCCAGGAACATGAACTGCATGTGCGCCAGGTGTTGCAAAGGTTGTTGGAGAACAAACTATTTGTGAAGATGGAGAAGTGTGAATTTCATGTGTCTGAGACCTCTTTTTTGGGTTACATAATAGCTCAGGGGGAGTTGCGGATGGACCCAGCTAAGATCTCCGCGGTCACGGACTGGCCAGCCCCCTCCACCCGCAAACAACTTCAACGATTCCTGGGGTTTGCGAACTTCTATAGGAGGTTCATCAAGGACTACAGCCGCATTGCGGCACCACTCACCGCTCTCACCTCCATCTCACTACCGTTCGCTTGGAATGAAGGGGCCGAATCAGCGTTCGAAGAACTGAAACATCGCTTTGCCTCGGCTCCCATTCTGATGCAGCCGGACCCCGACCGCCAGTTTGTCGTGGAGGTGGATGCATCCAACACTGGGGTAGGTGCGGTGTTGTCACAACGTTCTCCTGAAGATAACAAACTGCATCCCTGTGCTTTTCTTTCACGGAAGCTTTCTCAGGCAGAGAGGAATTATGATGTTGGAAATCGTGAACTGCTCGCCGTTAAGCTGGCTCTCGAGGAGTGGCGGCATTGGTTGGAGGGGGCGGAACAACCCTTCATCGTTTGGACGGATCACAAGAATCTGGCATACATCCAGTCAGCTAAGCAGCTCAATCCCCCGTCAAGCCAGGTGGGCACTATTTTTGGGAGATTCAATTTTTCTCTGTCTTACCGTCCTGGGTCACGCAACGTCAAGCCTGACGCCCTGTCTCGTGTTCATTCTGCTGTTGATACTGGTAGTAACCCTGAACCCATCTTGCCTCCCACCTGCAGTATTGCGGCCATTACATGTGACATCGAAGGGATTGTTAGACAGGCTCAACATCATCAAGCTGACCCTGGGAGCGGTCCTCCTAACCGGTTGTTTGTCCCTGAGTCTGTTCGCTCCCAGGTACTTCAGTGGGCTCACTCGTCTCCCCTTACCTGTCACCCTGGAGTTACTCGGACCCTTGACTTTGTGCGACGGAAGTTCTGGTGGCCCAGGATGGAGGCGGACACTCGAGCCTTCATTGCTGCTTGTACGGTATGTGCACGAAGTAAGAACTCCACCCAGGCCAGCGCTGGTCATCTACGACCTCTGCCAATACCCAGCCGGCCCTGGTCCCACATTGCATTGGATTTTGTCACTGGACTTCCCCCCTCGTCTGGAAAGACTGTCATTCTTACTGTGATTGATCGTTTTTCTAAGTTTGCTCATTTTTTGGCCCTACCTAAACTGCCCACTGCCAGAGAGACGGCTGATATTTTGGTTGAACATGTGTTCCGCTCTCATGGTCTACCCACTGATATTGTCTCTGACAGGGGTCCCCAGTTTGTCTCCCAGGTATGGAAAGCCTTCTAAAGCTTTGGGCATCACATCCAGCCTGTCCTCTGGATATCACCCCCAGACCAACGGGCAAGCCGAGAGAGCGAACCAGGAGATGGAGACCGCTCTCCGCTGTGTCACAGGGTCTAACCCTCGGTCTTGGAGCTCCATGCTCCCCTGGGTGGAATATGCTCATAACACCTTGACTAATGCTTCCTCTGGTTTGTCTCCCTTTCTGTGTGCTCTGGGTTATCAACCTCCCCTGTTCCCTTCTCAAGAGAGGGAACTGGCGGTACCCTCGGTGCAGTCCCACATGCGCCGCTGCTTCAAGGTCTGGAGGAAGGCCAGGGTAGCTCTGTCCCGAGCTTCGGCCGTACATGCAGAGGCAAGCCAACCGTCACCGGTCCCAGGCTCCCGGTTACTCTCCTGGTCAAGAGGTATGGCGTAAGTCACGTGATCTTCCATTGAAAGTAGAATCTAAGAAGATGGCGCCGCATTTTATAGGACCGTTCAAGATACTGTCTATTGTTAACCCCTGCGCGGTTAAACTACAGCTTCCTGCCTCCCTACGGGTTCATTCCACTTTTCATGTGTCCCAGATCAAGCCTGTGTCTGTCAGCCCTCTGTGCCCGCCCTCTCGTCCCCCTCCTCCGCCCAGGATCGTGGGTGGGGGTCCTGTCTACACTGTCCGGCGACTTCTGGATGTTCGCCGCCGGGGTCGTGGTTTCCAGTACCTGGTGGATTGGGAGGGTTATGGTCCTGAGGAACGTTCCTGGGTTCCCAGGAGCTTCATTGTGGATCCTGCTCTGGTCCGTGATTTTCATAGGTTACATCCGGATAAACTCCGTCGGCCGCCGGGTGGCGTCCGTAGAGGGGGGGGGTACTGTTAGGCCTACTGCTGCTAGGTAGCTCTCTCTGCTCTCCCCCTCCCTTCTGTCTGTTTTTGATTGCAGGAGTGAAGTCTGGTGTGCGGGAGTCAGGGTTCCAGCTGCAGCTCATTTACCATAATCACCTCAGCCTTTAAGACCCGGTCAAACTTGCCACTCATCGTCAGATCATAGTCAAGACGACCATGTTAGTCTCGCTGCCGACTCAACCTGCTTGTTTTCGCTCTTTGTGTTTTTGGCCTGTTCTATTTACTTTTCTCCTGTGCCACAGATTATTGGAACCTGACTCCTGCCTCCGCTTCACTCCTGCCACCACCATCCTGCTTTCCACTACCGGACCTCCCTTTTGGACTCACCACGGACACTAGGACATTACGGTACCACACCTGCTCTGAACCTGGATCTGTTACCCTCCCTGTACCTGGACTTGCTCTTCCCCTATTATTGGAAACCTGGACAAATTGATCATTGTAAATAAACCTGTTAAACCTTCTCTGGCTCCGTGTAGTTGTCTGCATTTGGGTTCAAATCCAGTTTAATCATGACAGACATCATCAAAATGTCTTTATCTGGGGAGCTGGGAGGACACTAACTTACTTGGTTTAAATAGTACACGCTGGATAACTTACCTTTCGTAAAAACTTTCAAGAGGTGAACTGTGTTCGGTCAGTCGGAGTCGATGGCGTCTTCGCTGTTCAGCTGTGTTTCACTTTTACCAATTAGTACTGTAGGTGTTTCTTTCTGGCTCCAGCCTCAGTATTGTTAGTTGCCAGACCCACTTTTATATTTGCAATAACGGATAATGGAGTCAAAAGGAATATTCAGGATGAACCGTCGTCAGGCCACCACAACTGCTAGATGATTTATAATGATTTTTAAAAAGTATTATTATTGTTATAGGCTACATTCATAAATTAATATAATAAAAATATATCATTTTTAGGTATCGTTCCCTCTTCCATAGGCCTATACTGAAGTCAAAATTACATTATGAATTTCCATACATTTATTAAATCGGTAGAATTATGGAAAAATAAATTGTGGAGGGGAAGAGCTGGATCCACTTCCTTTACTCCAAGCACAAGTATGCGGGCCCCAATATCTTGGAATCTAAAGTACTTATTTAGAACATAACAAATGTTCCTACACACTTATATAGACAATGTTACAAGGCCCTCTGTAGCTCAGTTGGTAGAGCATGGCATTTGCAACGCCAGGGTTGTGGGTTCGTTTCCCACGGGGGGGGGGGCAGTATGAAAACTCACTAACTGTAAGTTGCTCTGGATAAGAGCGTCTGCTACATGATGTAAATGTAATCTTACAAGTGTACCACCACTTGACTTACAGATGACGTTCCAAAATGTATTTCTTTCTTTCCAATTGTAACATTTTATGAAGATAACCATAGCTCTAAATGTAACGTTATGAAATGTTCCTAGGATATCTCCAAAATAACATGATATTCAGAACCTTTCAATGACTACCAAGGAACGTTTTTAAAGTTCCCCTGATGTCTGTATAGCGACCAGATATTTATAACCTCTGTAATACTTCTTAGAAACGTTATGAATGTGCCTATAATGTCCCAAACGGGCTATGACATTCAGTACCTCTGGAAGACTTAAGGGGAATGTCACAAATGGGATTTTTGCCCATTCTTCAAGGCAAAACTGCTCCAGCTCCTTCAAGTGTGATGGGTTCCGCCGGTGTACAGTAATCTTTAAGTCATACCATAGATTCTCAATTGGATTGAGGTCTGGGCTTTGACTAGGCCATTCCAAGACATTTAAATGTTTCCCCTTAAAACACTTGAGGGTTGCTTTAGCAGTATGATTAGGGCCATTGTCCTGCTGGAAGGTAAACATCCATCCCAGTCTCAAATATCTGGAAGACTGAAACAGGTTTCCCTCAAGAATTTCCCTGTATTTAGCGCCATCCATCATTCCTTCAATTCTGACCAGTTTCCCAGTCCCTGCTGATGAAAAACAACCCCACAGCATGATGCTGCCACCACCATGCTTCACTGTGGGGATGGTGTTCTCGGGGTGATGGGAGGTGTTGGGTTTGTGCCAGACATAGCGTTTTCCTTGATGGCCAAAAAGCTGCATTTTAGTCTCTTCTGACCAGAGTACCTTTTTCCATATGTTTGGGGAGTCTCCCACATGCCTTTTGGTGAACACCAAACGTGTTTGCTTATTTTTTTCTTAAAGCAATGGGTTTTTTCTGGCCATTCTTCCGTAAACCCAGCTCTGTGGAGTGTATGGCTTAAAGTGGTCCTATGGACAGGTACTCCAATCTCCGATGTGGAGCTTTGCAGCTCCTTCAGGATTATCTTTGGTCTCTTTGTTGCCTCTCTGATTAATGCCCTCCTTGCCTGGTCCGTGAGTTTTGGTGGGCAGCCCTCTCTTGGCAGGTTTGTTGTGGTGCCATATTCTTTCCATTTTTTAATAATGGATTTAATGGTGCTCCGTGGGATGTTCAATATTTCTGATATTCTTTTTGAACCCAGCCATGATCTGTACTTCTCCACAACCTTTTTGGAGAGTTCCTTGGTCTTCATGGTGTCACTTGCTTGGTGGTGCCCCTTGCTTAGTGGTGTTTCAGACTCTGGGGGCTGAGATCATGTGACAGATCATGTGACACTTAGATTGCACACAGGTGGACTTTATTTAACTAATTATTTGGCTTCCGAAGGTAATTAAATAAATAAATAAATAAATTGGTCATTTAGCAGACGCTCTTATCCAGAGCGACTTACAGGAGCAAATTAGGGTTAAGTGCCTTGCTCAAGGGCACATCGACAGATTTTTCACCTAGTCGGCTCGGGGATTAGAACCAGCGACCTTTCGGTTACTGGCACAATGCTCTTAACCATTAAGCTACCTGCCGCCCCAATTGGTTGCACCAGATCTTATTTAGGGGCTTCATAGCAAAGCGGGTGAATACATATGCACGCACCACTTTTCTGTTATGTATTTTTCACCAATTTGGACTATTTTGTGTAAATCCATTACATGAAATCCAAATAAATATCAATTTAAATTACAGGTTGTAATTCAACAAAATAGGAAAAACGCCAAGGGGGATGAAAACTTTTGTAAGGCACTGCAGTAGCACTCACACCTTAAATCCTCTCTTTACTTATCTGAGGTTGATCAGAAGGGATGGGGGGACGGCGAGGTGTAAGGCTAAACGACAGACAGTCAGCCTGTGTTAATTATTTACAGTGCATTTGGAAAGTATTCAGTACCCCTTGACCTTTTCAACATTTTGTTATGTTAAAGCCTTATTCTAAAATGGATTAAATAGTTTTTCGCCTCATCAATCTACACACAATACCCTGTAATGACAAAGTAAAAACAGGTTTTTAGACATTTTAGCAAATTTCTTAAAAATAAAAAACTGAAATATATAGCATTTACATAAGTATTCAGACCCTTTACTCAACCCTTTGTTAAAGCACATTTGGCAGCCTCGAGTCTTCTTGGGCATGACGCCACAAGCTTGGCACACCTGTATTTGGGGAGTTTCTCCCATTCTTCTCTGCAGATCCTCTCAAGCTCTGTCAGGTTGGATGGGGAGCGTCGCTGCACTGCTATTTTCAGGTCTCTCCAGAGATTTTCGACGGGTTCAAGTCCATGCTCTGGCTGGGCCACTCAAGGACATTCAGAAACTTGTCCCGAAGCCACTCCTGCATTGACTTGGCTGTGTGCTTAGGGTCATTGTCCTCTTGGAAGGTGAACCTTCGCCCCAGTCTGAGGTCCTGAGCGCTCCGGAGCAGGTTTTCATGAAGGATCTCTCTGTACTTTGCTCCGTTCATCTTTGACTCAATCCTGACTAGTCTCCCTGTCCCTGCCACTGAAAAACATCCCCAAAGCATGATGCTGCCACCACCATGCTTCACCGTAGGGATGGTGCCAGGTTTATTCCAAAAGTGACGCTTGGCATTCAGGCCAAAGAGTTGAATCTTGGTTTTGTCAGACCAGATAATCTTGTTTCTCGTGGTCAGAGAGTCCTTTACGTGCCTTTTGGCAAACTCAAAGCGGGCTGTCATGTGCCTTTTACTGAGGAGTGGCTTCCGTCTGGCCACTCTACCATAAAGGCCTGATTAGTGGAGAGCTACAGAGATGTTTGTCCTTCTGGAAGCTTCTCCCATCTCCACAGAGAAACTCTGGAGCTCTGTCAGAGCGACCATTGGGTTCTTGGTCACCTCCCTAATCAAGGACCTTCTTCCCCAATTGCTCAGTTTGGCCGGGCAGTCTGCTCTTGGAAGAGTCTTGGTTGTTCCAAACTTATTCCATTTAAGAATGATGGAGGCCACTGTGTTCTTGGGGACCTTCAATGCTGTAGAAATGTTTTGGTACCTTTCCCCAGATCTGTGCCTTGACAAAATCCTGTCTCGGAGCTCTACGGACAATTCCTTCCACCTCATTGCTTGGTTTTTGCTCTGACATGCACTGTCAACTGTAGGACCTTATATAGACAGGTGTGTGCCTTTCCAAATCACGTCCAATCAATTGAATACACCACAGCTGGACTCCAATAAAGTTGTAGAAACATCTCAAGGATAATAAATGGAAACAGGACGCACCTGAGCTCAATGTCGAGTCTCATAGCAAAGGGTCTGAATACTTATACAAATAAGGTTACATACATTTGCTAAAATAAAATAAAATAAAACATGTTTTCGCTTTGTCACTATGGAGTATTGTGTGTAGATTGATGAGGAAAATGATTTATTCATTCAATTTTAGAATAAGGCTGTAACGTAACAAAATGTGGAAAAAGGGAACCGGTCTTTATAATTTCCAAATGCACTGCTGGAGGATTAGAGACATTAACTTTCAGAAAGCTGCGTTCAGAGGATTCAAAATGAGGAGGAGGAGGATGAGGAGGACAGGTGGAGAGGAGGAGATGTGGAATGGAGAGGAGGAGGAGGAGGAGGAGGAGGAGGAGAGAATTGAGGTGGAGAAGATGGAGATGGTGAGGGGTTCTAGAGGAGTTGAAGATGAGAGGTGGAGAGGAGAGGGGGAGGAGGAGGTGGAGAGGAGAGGTGGAGAGGGGTTCAGAGGGAGAGGAGAGCCATGCTTTGTGTTGGAAGCTGTTACTAGCATGCACCACCCACGCAAATAGTTTCAGAGACTGTACCTGTACTGCACTCCTGTCTCCTGTCCTCACAAACCAGGGCACATTTTCTACATTGACATTTTAGTCATTTAGCAGACGCTCGTATCCAGAGCAACTTACAATTAGTGCATTCATTTTAAGATAGCTAGGTGAGACATCCCCCATATAACAGTCGTATTAAGTACATTTTCCCTAAATAAAGTAGTTGTCAGCAAAGTCAGTGCTAGTAGGAAAGGACAAGTGCAGGTTTTCCTCAGAAACCAAGAGCACACACAGTCTACCTGTCTGCCTACACTCCTGTCCTGTCCTCACAAACCAAGAGCACACACAGTCTACCTGTCTGCACGCACTCCTGTCATGTCCTCACAAACCAGGCACAAAGTCCAGCTGTACTGTACTCCTGTCCTCACAAACCAGGATGCAGCATGCTCAGGGCTCTAAATGATATTTTTTCATTTGTAGCTCTGGTGCACCAGACACAATTTAGGAGTACCAGAAGATATATATTTATTTTTACTGCAGATGACTGCCCTATCATTCAGTACTGTCTTTTTCTCTCAGTCACTCAGTCTCCTCCCACCAAGACAGTAGCTGAACACGTGTGTCTTGTGCGCTTCTGTTTGTTTGTTTGCAAGTGTTTTTGCTATAATCATTCAAAATACTCCAGTAATGTTTTGATATAGTCAACAAGTTACTTGGCTAAATATAAAAGATCTTCCATCTTTTCGCTTATCGGAGAAAGCAAACAAATATTAATAGCTCCGGTGCCATTGCTGAAAGCTCCTCCACTACGCACCTGTCTGATTGAAAGCCTCCTCTCTTACCCAGACTCCCGACACAAGGCTCTCCCAAGCGGGTTTGATACCTAGGCTACTCCTGTGGTACTGCTTGGTCCCCACCTTTCGGTCTGCTCCCGACTAACCAGGCCTGTTCCCCCCTATTTGGTACAGATACCCCTGCCACTTGCCCACTTCTCCCGAGCTTCCCTCACCGCTCCAGCACACACTTACGGCCGAAGTACACTTGGGGGTGGCACCGCGCGGTGAAACACCGCTTCCTGTTCATTTTCACTGGAAGGAAAGCGGTGAGAATCGGTGGGACCGTTGAGCGGGGCGAACGTGGTGTGGGAGGTGGTGAAAAAATTAAACATTTCCCAACCTCATGCAAATCACCAGCAGCGAATGCCGGGCAATGACCAATAATATCAAGTTGTTCCCAAACTCCCATGCCGAATTTGACGCTCTGCTGCCCAATGCTGGAGACTTGCTTCAAAAATACTAGGATGGCAGCAAATATAAACAATTATAATCTCATAACGAATCATGCAAAACATGTACAGTTGAGAGGAATATGTTAGTTAATATAGAGACAAACGATGATTCATATTTTTAATTTAGGAATATCACGATTTAGCAAGCTAGCTGACTAGCTAACATTAGCCAGCTAGCTATAGTTAGCTATCTTAATGGGCATTTTGACATAAGTATAACATTGTAATTCGTGTTGTTTAATGTTTTAGGGACTCCTGAGAACCAGCAAACCAGGCTGTCAACTTGTGAAACAGTGGGTGTAAAGAATCTAGCTAAAGTATTTACTGCAAATTGAATGTACCATTTTGTAAGCCTGCCTTGCTGATATTTGCCATGCAATGCAGCTGAAGTAACATAGCTAGTTAACTATTTTCTTGCTTGCTTGTGTAGTGGAGAATAAACTACCTGTATGCCTATGGATGTGTAGCTATGTTGCCGATCTGTGTATGGACGCTAAAACGGTTGGTATAATATTTGTTTGAAGAGGTTTTGATTTACTTCCACTAGATAATCATTAATCCCCAAGAAATTGCAGAAAATGACAGAGTGAAGGAAATGTGACACTTAAACACATCACTTTTATATGTCAATATTGAATATAATGTCAGTATTAGCTAGGTGGCTAGCTATGAACCTCAGCTATCATAACCTGTTGTAAAGACTTCCAAGACACGGAATGGCATCCATGAAGCCCACAGATTGAGTAGAATATAATATAAATGTATTGTGCCAAGGATGCAAGTCGTATGGGGAGAACAAGTATTTGATACACTGCCAATTTTGCAGGTTTTCCTACTTACAAAGCATGTAGAGGTATGTACTTTTTTTATCATAGGTACACTTCAACTGTGAAAGACGGAATCTAAAACAAAAATCCAGAAAATCACATTGTATGATTTTAAGAAAAATAATTTGCATTTTATTGCATGACATAAGTATTTGATCACCTACCAACCAGTAAGAATTCCGGCTCTCACAGACCTGTTCTTTTTCTTTAAGAAGCCCTCCTGTTCTCCACTCATTACCTGTATTAACTGCACCTGTTTGAACTCGTTACCTGTATAAAAGACACCTGTCCACACACTCAATCAAACAGACTCCAACCTCTCCACAATGGCCAAGACCAGAGAGCTGTGTAAGGACATCAGGGATAAAATTGTAGACCTGCACAAGGCTGGGATGGGCTACATGATAATAGGCAAGCAGCTTGGTGAGAAGGCAACAACTGTTGGCGCAATTATTAGAAAATGGAAGACGTTCAAGATGACGGTCAATCACCCTCGGTCTGGGGCTCCATGCAAGATCTCACCTCGTGGGCCATCAATGATCATGAGGAAGGTGAGGGATCAGCCCAGAACTACACGGCAGGACCTGGTCAATGACCTGAAGAGAGCTGGGACAACAGTCTCAAAGGAAACCATTGGTAACACACTACGCCGTCATGGATTAAAATCCTGCAGTGCACGCAAGGTCCCCCTGCTCAAGCCAGCCCATTTCCAGGCCCGTCTGAAGTTTGCCAATGACCATCTGGATGATCCAGAGGAGGAATGGGAGAAGGTCATGTGGTCTAATGAGACAAAAATAGAGCTTTTTGGTCTAAACTCCACTCGCCATGTTTGGAGGAAGAAGAAGGATGAGTACAACCCCAAGAACACCATTCCAACCTTGAAGCATGGAGGTGGAAACATCATTCTTTGGGGATGCTTTTCTGCAAAGGGGACAGGACGACTGCACCGTATTGAGGGGAGGATCGATTGGGCCTTGTATCGCGAGATCTTGGCCAACAACCTCCTTCCCTCAGTAAGAGCATTGTAGATGGGTCGTGGCTGGGTCTTCCAGCATGACAACGACCCGAAACACACAGCCAGGGCAACTAAGGAGTGGCTCCGTAAGAAGCATCTCAAGGTCCTGGAGTGGCCTAGCCAGTCTCCAGACCTGAACCCAATAGAAAATCTTTGGAGGGAGCTGAAAGTCCGTATTGAGGAGTGGGCCAAAATCCCTGCTGCAGTGTGTGCAAACCTGGTCAAGACCTACAGGAAACTTATGATCTCTGTAATTGCAAACAAAGGTTTCTGTACCAAATATTAAGTTCTGCTTTTCTGATGTATCAAATACTTATGTCATGCAAAAAAATACATTGTGATTTTCTGGATTTTTGTTTTAGATTCCGTCTCTCACAGTTGAAGTGTACCTATGATAAAAATTACAGACCTCTACATGCTTTGTAAGTAGCAAAACCTGCAAAATCGGCAGTGTATCAAATACTTGTTCTCCCCACTGTACATGTAGTTATTACCAAGCATTAGTTCCCCACATTGTAGCCTATACATTGAATATATTCACTGATCATATATTCTATCTTGGTAAATAAAGGTGCTGTTCAGGTATGAATGTCTGTGAGCCATTCTTTTTCAGTCATATCCAATAGCAGGAGTATCAAACTCCAGTCTTTGAATGATACTGTGTCTTCATGCATGTATTACAATAATACACTTCAACAGTGCTTACCAATCCTGGTCCTGGGACATAAATGGTTACATATTGTAATTCTGCAGTAGACTAGAACACATGATTTAACTAGTTATAGGCTGATTTGTAATTCATACAGGACCAGAATGTAAAACACAGTACACTACACTTCATATGCATCATGTAAATACTCTAAAATAGGTTCATCTCACCATCTCATTTCATCTGCACTGATCTGAGGACACAGGATTTTTGTAGTATTTCATCATGAGAGACCTAATTTCAACCAGTAGAGAATCTGAACCAATTCCAGTAGAGAATGTGAAAAGCTTTATTGAAAGAAGTAATACATGTATTATAAATTGTATAATTGTAGTATTTATTATATTATAAATAAAGGTTCAATATGTACTTCAATGCACATCAGGTGTGCATTATAAAAACAGAGACAGGAAGAAAGAGGGGATGGGGAGAGAGGTGTGAGAAAGAGTATCAAAGACAGACAAAGGGAAAGAGATAAGAACACAGGAGCATGGAAGACAGCATATGATTAATGAATTACAGTGCATCTAAACTTCATATTCTCTCCGGTCATCACAATTACATAAGTGTCTCTAGTGGTGTCTCCCAACCAGCCTTGGTCCCCCAGTTGGCCTGAGGGTTATCTTAGAGCGGGTGAGGTGGCGATGACGGGACTGGGGGTTGGCATCACATCAAAACATATATGCAGACAAGAGACAGGTGGAGAGAGAGACGGCATGATTAAGCCTTGTGTCTTTTTAATTCTAACACTATGTCAGTCATCATAATCATTAGGAGAGATATAAAACTGACTTTGGATCATTAACTCTGGGACTACTACATTTCAATCAGGTTTTTCAATGTAAAGAATCTCTTTAATAAAACCAAGTGACCTCTCACCTCTGTGATCATGCTGTGCCCTCTATGTGTCAGGCAGTTCAGAAGCAAGAGGGGTTCACCAACACAGCTGATATAACCTAGAGGATTTCGGGAGAATGGGGGAGAGGGATGAAGTGAGGGAGGGAGACTGTTATTGAGGAAATAAGGTAGGTAAAATCTTTAAGTCTATTGACGCACCCGTGAGTCAATCTAAGTAAGAGAATAAAAAAATCTCCATCAAAATCTGTCAGTTTAAGCTAGAGATATCAGTTTTTTGCATGGGCTGCATCTCAATCCACCGCATCTGCCTAAGCTGGACTTCCACATCTGCGGTGGAAGGTGGCCGAGCTACATCGGTGTTTGTCAGACCATGAGTCATCCTGAAAATCGATCTTCTCACGAAACCATCTGTAGCGTCCGAATGGTTTGGCCTACAACCTATGGAAAGATGAGACTCTCACGAACATGATGGTGTTCTCCTTTTTGCGCTACGACCCCCACAAGTGTCACAGGACTTGTCTGAAGGTAACCCACACAAATGAATGGAAGAATGGAGGTAGTTATGTGCCAGCAAAAATAAGGGGTTAAATATTTACTGAGCTTTCTTACATCTTCTAGATATTCTTCTAGACCTTATTCCTCATCATTTATTTTTTGAATGTGTTATTCAATGTGTTTCTATGGGCTATAGTAATAAAGGCCAAATTCAAAATGTTATCAAATCATTTTTTTATATATTTATTTGATACCTAAAGGGGTTCTAAAATTCTAAATCAAATAGCGTAATGATCCATGGTATGACCATCTTAAAACAATTCCATATGTTAGCTTAGTAGAACCCCCACCAACAATAACATATTTGTCAATATTGCAAAATTAGCTTGCTAACCTGTTGTCTTATTTTCATTTGCGTGTTGCCTTATGTTTGATGTTGTTGATGTTTGATGGTGTGAAACTTGGGGAATAGTTTTCAGATTAGCCAGTCCTGTCATGCACATCAGCAGTGTTTAGGTTTAGGCCCTGTATAGTCAGCTAACTACTCGCCTTTCGAGTGGCGCAGTGGTCTAAGGCACTGCATCGCAGTGCTAGCTGTGCCACTAGAGATCCTGGTTTGAATCCATGCTCTGTTGTAGCTGGCTGCGACCGGGAGACCCATGGGGCGGCGCAAAATTCGTCCAGGGTAGGGGAGGGAATGGCCGGCAGGGATATAGCTCAGTTGGTAGAGCATGGCGTTTGCAACGCCAGGGTTGTGGGTTCAATTCCCACGGGGGGCCAGTATGAAAAAATAATGCATTCTGGATAAGAGTGTCTGCTAAATGTTGTTTGTTTTGTCTTGCTTCTACTGAGGTAATTCATATGGAAATGACCCAAGCTGCTTGCTATAGCTAGCTAGCTAGCTAGATAGATAACTGTCAGGCTAGTTTGAAATGTTGTGTGGCTGTCATTTTTACAACCTAAAGTTATCCATATAGACATCCAGCTAACTAGCCACAAAATAAAGATTAGAGTAATTTGTGTTTATCTGTTGTACTTAGGTTACGGTTTGTCACGTTTGGTAGTTACACATATTCATAGGCTATACATTGCCTTGTTTTCCTATAATTTGACAGCTTGATTAGCTGTCATGTTATGGTAGAAGCCCGCGCAGTGGAGCCCAATTATATTGAGTTGCAGTGATATTTGTTTACATAGCCAGCTAACAAGTTGCTTGTTTTGTCCTCTTTCTGCCGGTGCTATTCATTTGGAAACTGTCCCAGCTTCGTAACTAATCAGCTATCATTATCTAATTCTGTAGTTGTCTGTCAAGCAAGAAAACGAGAGTTCAGTGGAGGCGGCAACATTGTGCTTTGCTCGCGACGCTATCACTTGATCGTCTCACTCCACCCTACAAAGACAACGTGTCAACTAAGTCATCTGACCATGGGTCTTGAAGTGTGTATACCACATATAGCCTTTACGGTTATAATCTAACCCTGCTGGTCATCTATGAACATATTTATGAACGTCTTTTTGTGTGCTCTATCCTGTCTGATTATCCATCAGTCAGACAAACATATACAGTGCATTCGGAAAGTATTCAGACCCATTGAATTGATTGCCCCCCATCTATCCTCAGAGTTCGTACTGCTTGGTGACCTGAATTGGGGATATGCTTAACACCACGGCCATCCTACAATCTAAACTAGATGCCCTCAAGCTCACACAAATTATCAACGAACCTACCAGGTACAACCCTAAATCCGTAAACATGGGTACCCTCATAGATATCATCCTGACTAACTTACCCTCTAAATACACCTCCGCTGTCTTCAACCAGGATCTCAGCGATCACTGCCTTATTGCCTGCGTCCGCGGTCAAACGACCACCCCTCATCACTTTAAAACGCTCCCAAAAACACTTCAGCGAGCAGGCCATCCTAATTGACCTGGCCCATGTATCCTGGATGGATATAGATCTCATTCCATCAGTAGAGGATGCCTGGTTGTTCTTTAAAAGTAATTTCCTCTCAATCTTAAATAAACATGCCCTTTCAAAAATACAGAACTAAGAACAGATATAGCCCCTGGTTCTCCTCAGACTTGACTGCCCTTGACCAGCACAAAAAACATCCTGTGGCGTACTGCATTAGCATCAAATAGCCCCCGCGATATGCAACTTTTCAGGGAAGTTAGGGACCAATATACACAAGCAGTTAGGAAAGCAAAGGCTAACTTTTTCAAACAGAAATTTGCATCCTGTAGCACTAACACCAAAAAGTTTTGGGACACTGTAAAGTCCATGGAAAATAAGAGCACTTCCTCCCAGCTGCCCACTGCACTGAGGCTAGGAAACACTATCACCACCGATAAATCTACAATAATCGACAATTTCAACAAGCAGCTCGGCTGGCCATGCTTTCCACCTGGCTACCACTACCCCGGCCACCAGCTCTGCACCCTCCACTGCAACTTGCCCATACCCCCCGCTTCTCCTTCACACAAATCCAGACAGCTGATGTTCTGAAAGAGCTGCAAAATCTGGACCCCTACAAATTATCTGGGCTAGACAATCTGGACCCTTTCTTTCTAAAATTAGCCGCCGAAATTGTCGCAACCCCTATTACTAGCCTGTTCAACCTCTCTTTCGTAACGTCTGAGATCCCCAGAGATTGGAAAGCTGCCGCGGTCATCCCCCTCTTCAAAGGAGGTGACACTCTAGATCCAAACTGTTACAGACCCATATCCATCCTGCCCTGCCTTTCAAAAGTTTTTGAAAGCCAAGTCAACAAACAGATCACCGACCATTTCGAATCCCACCGTACCTTCTCCGCTATGCAATCCGGTTTCCGAGCTGGGCATGGGTGCACTTCAGCCACGCTCAAGGTCCAAAACGATATTATAACCGCGATTGATAATAGACAGTACTGTGCAGCCGTTTTCATTGACCTGGCCAAGGCTTTCGACTCTGTCAACCACCGCATTCTTATTGGCAGACTAAATAGCCTTGGTTTCTCAAAGGCCTGCCTCGCCTGGTTCACCAACTACTTCTCAGATAGAGTTCAATGTGTCAAATCGGAGGGCCTGTTGTCTGGACCTATGGCAGTCTCTATGGGGGTGCCACAGGGTTCAATTCTTGGGCCGACTCTTTTCTCTGTGTATATCAATGATGTCGCTCTTGCTGCTGGTGACTCTCAGATCCACCTCTACGCAGACGACACCATTTTGTATACATCTGGCCCTTCATTGGACACTGTGTTAACAAACCTCCAAACGAGCTTCAATGCCATACAACACTCCTTCAGTAGCCTCCAACTGCTCTTAAACACTAGTAAAACTAAATGCATGCTCTTCAACCGAACGCTGCTTGCACCCGCCCACCCGACTAGAATCACTACTCTCGACGGGTCTGACCTAGAGTATGTGGACAACTACAAATATCTAGGTGTCTGGTTAGACTGTAAACTCTCCTTCCAGACTCACATTAAGAATCTCCAATCCAAAGTTAAATCTAGAATCGGTTTCCTATTTCGCAACAAAGCCTCCTTCACTCATGCTGCCAAACATGCCCTCGTAAAACTGACTATCCTACCGATCCTTGACTTCGGCGATGTCATTTACAAAATAGCCTCCAACACTCTACTCAGCAAATTGGATGTAGTCTATCACAGTGCCATCCGTTTTGTCTCCAAAGCCCCATATAATACCCAGCACTGTGACCTGTACGCTCTTGTTGGCTGGTCCTCACTACATATTCGTCGCCAAACCCACTGGCTCCAGGCCATCTATAAATCACTGCTAGGCAAATCACCGCCTTATCTTAGCTCATTGGTCACCATAGCAACACCCACCCGTAGTCTGCGCTCCAGCAGGTATATCTCACTGGTCATCCCCAAAGCCAACACCTCCTTTGGCCGCCATTCCTTCCAGTTCTCTGCTGCCAATGACTGGAACAAATTGCAAAAATCTCTGAAGCTGGAGACACTTATCTCCCCCACTAACTTTAAGCATCAGTTGTCAGAGCACCTTACCGATCACTGCACCTGTACACAGCCCATCTGAAATTAGCCCCTCCCAACTACCTCATCCCTATATTGTTATTTATTTTGCTTATTTGTACCCCAGTATCTCTATTTGCACATCATCTCTTGCACATCTATCATTCCAGTGTTAATACTAATTGTAATTATTTTGCACTATAGCCTATTTATTGCCTTACCTCCATAACTTGCTACATTTGCACACACTGTATCTATATATTTTCTGTTGTATTTTTGACTTTGTTTTGTTTTACCCCATATGTAACTCTGTGTTGTTGTTTTTATCGCACTGCTTTGCTTTATCTTGGCCAGTTCGCAGTTGTAAATGAGAACTTGTTCTCAACTGGTTTACCTGGTTAAATAAAGGTGAAATAAAAATAAATAAATAAATTGACTTTTTCCACATTTTGTTACCTTCAGCCATATTCTAAAATTTATGAAATTGTTTTTTTCCCCTCATCAATCTACACACAATACCCCATAATGCCAAAGCAAAAACTGTTTTTAGAAATGTTAGCTAATTTATATATAAAAAAACAAAAACAGAAATCTCACATTTACATAAGTATTCAAATCAAATCAATTTCTATTTGTCAGATGCACCGAATACAACAGGTGTAGACCTTACTGTGAAATGCTTACTTACAAGCCCTTAACCAACAATCCAGTTCAAGAAATAGAGTTATGAAAATATTTACTAAATAAACAAAAAAAAAAAAAAGTAACACTAAAAATTGCATAACAATATCCAGGCTATATACAGGAGGTACCGGTACTGAGTCAATGTGTGGGTGTACAGTTTAGTTGAGGTCATTTGTACATGTAGGTAGGGGTAAAGTGACTATGCATAGATAATAAACAATGAGTAGCTGGGGGTTAAATGTAAATAGTCCGGGTGGCCATTTGATTAATTGTTCAGTGGTCTTATAGCTTGGGGGTAGAAGCTGTTAAGGAGCTTTTTGGACCTAGACTTGGTGCTCCGGAACCGCTTCTTGTGCGGTAGCAGAGAGAACAGCCTATGACTTGGGTGACTGGAGTCTTTGACAATTTTTTGGGCCTTCCTCTGACACCGCCTAGTATATAGGTCCTGTATGGCAGGAAGCTTGGCCCCAGTGATGTATTGGGCCGTACGCACTACCCTCTGTAGTGCCTTACGGTCGGATGCCGAGCAGTTGCCATACCAGGCATTGATGCAACCGATCAGGATGCTCTCGATAGTTCAGCTGTAGAACGTTTTGAGGATCTGGGGACCCATGCCAAATATGGGATATGTACGTACGGTCACTGTGGGGATGACGTCGTCAATGCACTTATTGATGAAGCCGATGACTGAGGCGGTATACTCATCAATGCCATTGGATGAATCACGGAACATATTCCAGAGTGTGCTAGCAAAACTGTCCTGTAGCGTAGCATCCTCATCATCTGACCACTTCTGTATTGAATGAGTCACTGGTACTTCCTGCTTTAGTTTGTGCTTGTAAGCAGGAATCAGGAGGATAGAATTATGGTCAGATTTGCCAAATGGAGGGCGAGGGAGAGCCCTGGTCACACTCGCCACAATGCACCCAACCGTGCAGTCCCCTACACGGTAACTTTAGGCAATCATTTTTAATGAATCTCCATTTGCAAGGCATATCTATATGGAAGATAATGGAAGAAAATGTCATTATTAGACTTTTACATCACCAGGTCATTGTGGATTACTAAAGTATAGTAACTCTTAAAACAAATCATGATAACATTGGATAGACAGATGCATGTTCACACACGTGCATGTGTAGCATGTGACAATTGCAGGATCACATCAAATCAAATCAAATTGTATTTGCCACATGTGCCGAATACAACAGGTGTAGACATTACAGTGAAATGCTTAATTACAAGCCCTTAACCAACAATGCAGTTTTTTAAAGAAAAATATATTTTTAAAAGTGTTAAATACAAAAATACAGAAGTAAAAAAAAAATAATAATAATAAAGAGCAGCAGTAAAATAAAATAACAGTAGGGAGGCTACAGTTGAAGTCGGAAGTTTATATACACCTTAGCCAAATACATTTAAACTCAGTTTTTCACAATTCCTGACATTTAATCCTAGTAAAAATGCCCTGTGTTAGGTCACTTAGGATAACCACTTTATTTTAAGAATGTTAAATTTCAGAATAATAGTAGAGAGAATGATTTATTTCAGCTTTTATTTATTTCATCACATTCCTAGTGGGTCAGTTTACATACACACAATTAGTATTTGGTAGCATTGCCTTTAAATTGTTTAACTTGGGTCAAACGTTTCAGGTAGCCTTCCACAAGCATCCCACAATAAGTTGGGTGAATTTTGGCCCATTCCTCCTAACATAGCTAGTGTAACTGGGTCAGGTTTCTAGGCCTCCTTGTTCACACAAGTTTTTTTCAGTTCTGCCCACAAATGTTCTATAAGATTGAGGTCAGGGCTTTGTGATGGCCACTCCAATACATTGACTTTGTTGTCCTTAAGCCAGTTTGCCACAACTTTGGAAGTATGCTTGGGGTCATTGTCCATTTGGAAGACCCATTTGCGACCAAGCTTTAACTTCCTGACTGATGTCTTGAGATGTTGCTTCAATATATCCACATAATTTTCCTTCCTCATGATGCCATCTATTTTTTGAATTGCACCAGTCCCTCCTGCAGCAAAGCACCCCAACAGCATGATGGTGCCACCACGGTGCTTCACGGTTGGGATGGTGTTCTTCGGCTTGCAAGTCTCCCCTTTTCCCTCCAAACATAATGATGGTCATTATGGCCAAACAGTTCTATTTTTGTTTCATCAGACCAGAGGACATTTCTCCAAAAAGCACGATCTTTGTCCCCATGTGCAGTTGCAAACCGTAATCTGGCTTTTTTTATGGTGGTTTTGGAGCAGTGGCTTCTTCCTTGCTGAGCGGCCTTTCAGGTTATGTCGATATAGGACTCGTTTTACTGTGGATATAGATACTTTTGTAACTGTTTCTTCCAGCATCTTCACAAGGTCCTTTGCTGTTGTTCTGGGATTGATTGGCACTTCTCGTACCAAAGTACGTTCATCTCTAGGAGACAGAACGCATCTCCTTCCTTATCGGTATGATGGCTGCGTGGTCCCATGCTGTTTATACTTGCTTACTATTGTTTGAACAGATGAACGTGGTACCTTCAGCTGTTTTGAAATTGCTCCCAAGGATGAACCAGACTTGTGGATGTCTATAATTTATTTTCTGAGGTCTTGGCTAATTTCTTTAGATTTTCCCATGATGTCAAGCAAAGAGTGTCACGAACGTCATTCATAGAGGAGGACCAAGGCGCAGCGTTGAATGCGAACATTTTATTAAATAGAATGAACACACGAACAAAACATCAAAACGAAAACGTGACGTCCCTGGTTACAAACACGAACCAACACAGAACAAGAAATCACAAACACAAAGTGAAAGACAGACAGTTAAATATGGCTCCCAATCAGAGACAACCAGCTGACACTCGTTGCCTCTGATTGGGAGTCACTCAGGCCAACATAGAAATACAAACATAGAATTACACACCCTGGCTCAACATAACAGTGTCCCCAGAGCCAGGGCGTGACAGTACCCCCCCCTAAAGGCAAGGACTCCGACCGCGCCAACTAAATACCACAGGGGAGGGACCGGGTGGGCACTCCGCCTTGGCGGCGGATCCGGCTCCGGGCCTGATCCCCACTCCCTCTCCAACCCCCCAAAGTACCCCTGGTCCGGTCTGGCCCCGCTGGCCGGAGCTGGACTGCACACTGATGGAGCGGATTGCTCTAGCTCCGGCGTAACGCCTCTGACCGGTGCCGGACCAGGCACCAGTGGAACAGGCACGGGCCGTGCCGGACCGACGACGCACACCACTGGCTTGGTGTGGGGAACAGGCACGGGCCGTGCTGGACTGACGACGCACACCACTGGCTTGGTGTGGGGAGCAGGAGCGGGCCGGACAGGGCTGACGATACGCACCACAGACTTGGTGCGGAGAGCAGGAACGGGCCGGACTGGGCTGGCGACGCGCACCACAGACTTGGTGCGGAGAGCAGGAACAGGCCGGACTGGGCTGGCGACGCGCACCACAGACTTGGTGCGGGGAGCAGGAATGGGCCGGGCCGAGCTGGCGATGCGCACCGTAGACTTGGTGCGAGTGGCAGGAACAGGCCGGACCGTACTGGGAACACACACCACTGGCCCTACGTGGGGATCAGGAACAGGCCGGACCGGACTGGCAACACACGCCAGTACCTCTCGCCTTGCCTCTACATCTTCCACCCCCTCTTCGACCAGTGGCCACCGTAACCTGGCGGCCTCCTCTGCCAATCCGCTGGGCCGCTCTGCCGCGGTCTCCTGCTGGCCCGTCTTCCACGGCGTTAGCACCCCCAAAAAAAAATTCTGGGCTTCACTCCTACCCGTGGCCAAGGTCTCCATGTCCCTCGCCAGCCGTTCGCCCTTCTGCCACAATGTCAAGCCCCTCTCCTCCTCATCCGGCTTGACCCAGTCGAGGAGGCGAAGGAGATCTGTTAGAGATCTCCCTGGTGATGGCTCCTGGACACGCTGCTTGGTCACATCTTGGTGGGTTCTTCTGTCACGAACGTCATTCATAGAGGAGGACCAAGGCGCAGCGTTGAATGCGAACATTTTATTAAATAGAATGAACACACGAACAAAACATCAAAACGAAAACGTGACGTCCCTGGTTACAAACACGAACCAACACGGAACAAGAAACCACAAACACAAAGTGAAAGACAGACAGTTAAATATGGCTCCCAATCAGAGACAACCAGCTGACACTCGTTGCCTCTGATTGGGAGTCACTCAGGCCAACATAGAAATACAAACATAGAATTACACACCCTGGCTCAACATAACAGTGTCCCCAGAGCCAGGGCGTGACAAAGAGGCACTGAGTTTGAAGGTAGGCCTTGAAATCCATCCACAGGTACACATCTGATTGACTCAAAGATGTCAATTAGCCTATCAGAAGCTTCTAAAGCCATGACATAATTTTCTGGAATTTCCCAAGCTGTTTAAAGGCACAGTCAACTTAGTGTATGTAAACTTCTGACCCACTGGACTTGTGATACAGTGAATTATAAGAAAAAATGACTTGTGTCATGCACAAAGTAGATGTCCTAACCGACTTGCCAAAACTATAGTAGTCGTTTCATGTTAACAAAATAGCTAACAAGAAATTTGTGGAGTGGTTGAAAAACAAGTTTTAATGACTCCAGACTAAGTGTACATAAACTTCCGACCTTAACTGTATGGGGGATACAACCATCCCAGCTCTGCAGATTTTGTTGCGAAGAGACAGAATCATTAGATCATTTGTTTTGGTACTGCCCATATGTAGATTGTTTTTGGTCGCAGGTTCAGCAATGGCTGAATAAATCCAACATTTACTTGGAGCTAACTGCAAATAGCACTGCTGGGTGATTAGTTAATCGATCAATAATATAATAATACTCTTAGCAAAGATATTTATCTTTAATTTAATATCTGTAGAAAATGTGAGAATAGAAAGGTTCAGAACTTTTGTGAAACATCACAGCACAGTTGAAAAATATGGCAATTAGAAAAACTGGATAGTTTTCAGAGATAGATGGGAGGAGTGAGGGTAGCTGAAGGATAGGACTAAACAAATTATAAATACAAATAATATAACTAATGTAAAATATACTGTGTCCGTGAAATGTATATAGTATGTATGAATTGGAAGTAGAAGCTTAAGTATTGTTGTCCATTAGTTTACTCCAATTAGGGGAGGGATGGTAGGGTTAGGGGAAAATAATAAAGAAGGAAAATATATTAACCTAAAATATATATACGGGGGATTGGAAATGAAGCAGACAATTACAATGCACTCGGAAAGTATTCAGACCCCTTGACGTTTTCCACATTTTGTTACGTTACAGCCTTATTCTAAAATGTATTCAATAAATAAAAATCCTCATCAATCTACGCACAATACCCATAACAACAAAGTGAAACAGGTTTTTAGACAAAACAGAAATCCATTATTTACATAAGTATTCAGACCCTTTGCTATGAGACTCGAAATTGAGCTCAGGTGCATCCTGTTTCCATTGATCATCCTTGAGATGTTTCTACAACTTGATTGGAGTCCACCTGTGGTAAATTCAATTGATTGGACATGATTTGGAAAGGCACACCTGTCTATATAAGGTCCCACAGTTGACAGCGCATGTAAGAGCAAAAACCAAGACATGAGGTTGAAGGAATTGTCCGTAGAGTTCCGAGACAGGATTGTGTCAAGGTACAGATCTGAGGAAGGGTACCAAAAAAATTCTGCAGAACACAGTGGCCTCGGTTATTCCTAAATGGAAGAAGTTATGAACAACCAAGTATCTTCCTAGAGCTGGCCGCCTGGCCAAACTGAGCAATCGGGGGAGAAGGGCCTTGGACAGGGAGGTGACCAAGAACCCGATGGTCACTCTGACAGAGCTCAAGAGTTGATCTGTGGAGATGGGAGAACCTTCCAGAAGGACAACCATCTCCTCAGCAATCCACCAATCAGGCCATTATGGTAGAGTGGCCAGACGGAAGCCACTCCTCAGTAAAAGGCACATAACAGCCCGCTTGGAGGTTGCCAAAAGGCACCTAAAGGACTCTCAGACCATGATAAACAAAATTCTCTGGTCTGATAAAACCAAGATTAAACTCTCTGGCCTGAATGCCAAGCGTCACGTCTGGAGGAAACTTGGCACCATCCCTACGGTGAAGCAGAGTGGTGGCAGCATCATGCTGTGGTGATGTTTTTCAGTGGCAGGGACTGGGAGACTGGTCAGGATTGAGGGTAAGATGATACAGGTGTGCCATGCTTGTAGTGTCATACCCAAGATGACTCGAGGCTGTAATCGCTGCCAAAGGTGTTTCAACAATGTACTGAGTAAAGGGTCTGAATACTTATGTAAATATGATATTTACGTTGTAATTTTTTTTATAAATTTCTAAAAACCTGTTTTTGCTTTGTCATTATGGAGTATTGTGTGTAGATTGATGAGGGGAAAAAAACTTTTAATCAATTTTAGAATAAGGCTGTAATGTAACAAAATGTGTAAAAAGTCAAGGGGTCTGAATACTTTTGATAGAAGCCATAATCTATCTGGATTTTTAAAGCTGATTGTGATGAGGTGATGTTGAAGGGGTCAGGTGCAGGAGGGTAAATCACAGAATAACAGGCTTTATTCCGCAAATACAGAGTTACGCAGTAATGGGTCAAAAACCACTCCAGTGCACAATACAGGCGCACTGGAAAATACAAGGCACACAGGGAAATATCCAGGCGATACAAAATACACGGAGCTCCACCGAGCTTTACTATCCTCCACAAATAACGATCACATACAAAGCCAAGGGGACAGAGGGAACACTTATAGAGGTACTGAAGAGGGGATATGAACCAGGTTTGCGTAATAAACAAGACAAAACAAATGGAATGATGAGATGAGATGAGGTGACGATGACCGCCAAAGCCTGCCCGAACAAGGAGAGGAGGCAGCTTCGGAGGAAGTCGTGACACTGATATACCCCCTAAAAAAATCTGTTACCTGAATTTATTGCATCCGTTACTGAAATGGTTGTTCCAGTTTAGATGTTAATGTAGTCTCGTATCTTAATCTACCCAACCCTGGTAGTCTTTCTGAAGGTAAGTATGCAGGTGAATGAAAATGTCAAATGTTGGATATCCCCACTCTGGCTGTATTCCAATAGAAATCACTTTTCAAGCCAGCATAATTTGACTTGCAGGCCTGATATGGCCTGTAAACTATGAGTTTCAGGCCACTGTATTAGGGTAAAACTAGTCCCTCAAAAGAAGGCCTTATGAAATATGTATTGTTTTGTCTTAAATAATTACATTTAAATGACAACATATTCACTTAGGATCTCACTTGGTGAAAGCCAAAGGACTGAAAATTAATGAATGCAACAACCATGTCTCTGTCACTAGCAAACACAGTCTTGGGTGATACTGGTAACTCTAAGATTCACTCGAAAGGCACTCTTGGAAATATGCAAATAAGGCTTAAAACGCTACAGCACGGCTATTAAATTCCGGTCTTGGAGGGCCGAAACATTTCTGGTTTTGGATTTTTGTATGGTTCTTCAAAGAACCATCCCATTTATGGTTCTTCAGAGATGGCATGGCTTTCAAGAACCTTATTTGGTTCCAACTTGCACCTTTATTTTTAAGAGTGTACCAGCCTATCCCAGGAAACCAGGGTGGAGAAGCCTCTATTTTATCCCTGAAAAACTGTCTGCATAACTGAGTAGCAAATCAAAACCAAGTCTGCTTGTGAAAAAGAGGAAATTATTAATAGAATATGAAGATAAAGATGGATAAACTAATGTTTTGCTCCAAGTGGCGCACTGCTAAGCTCTGGTTTAGGATGACAGGTCCCCCACCTGGACAAGCTTGGACTGTTTCTGCGAGAACAGTGCAGCACAGACGGTTAATTATGTCCGCAACCAAAGGCACCTGCCCTATCTGCCTCTACATCTTTTAAGGGTTAAACCTCACTTTTATGCTTGTCTTTTGTTCACGGTAAGTGCTTATCGAAACCGAGCTGGTGCCACTGCCCCATATTCCCTCCCACAAGCTCGGAGAATGCTTGACATAAGTACAGTCGGTCCGCGTAAATACGAATCTCTTTGTCACTGGGGGAACATTATTTTCATAATATCATAAATTGCTTAGCGGTGTGCTTCTATTTAAGGCATACATATCAATAGCTATAGGAAATCATATTTGAACTGTTCCCTGTTCAAATATCCCCTTGGATAAGAGCTTATGCTAACTGACTAAAATGTAAACAAAAATTACACTTGGGATGCTACATTTGTTTTTTGCCCATTTTATCAAGTGTTAAATAATTGTGACCGACCGCCATTATTGTGTTTTTTAGATTGGATAAAAGCAGAGACGCAGAGCTACAAATGGTATATCAAACACTGCATTTGAGGAACAATGGGAAAGTAATTCCGCTTTGAAAGTTGATAAACTTGTAATGTCACTTTTTAGAAAATGGCCTTTGAATGTTTTGGTACCTACTGGAGTGCTCTTCTTTGTCTACACCCATTCAGCATCGTTCACACCCTCTTAAGCTTTAGCCCCACCCATCTCGTTTCGCTCTCAGTGTTCAGAGCGCACACTGGACGCTCTGGCCGATGAGTAGTGTTGATCCAAGCGTTCTGACCTCACAACAGCAGTCAAGCACCCAAGTTAACTGGCTAACATTGGCTAGCTTGCTAGCTACTTCCAGACACAAATGAGAGAACACCCCACTGACCATTTTACTCGCCCTAGCAAAGCTGGTTAGGCTGTTTTCATGTTATCTAGTGCGTTGGTAACTGTAAATGTGCTGCTGGCAACAATTTAATTGCGCTTTTTTGCTGACGTCGGCCATACTGACGCCGGCCATATTCAACAGGTGTTGCGCGTTCGTAAGTTCATCAGTTATTCTGCGCTCTTACTCAGACTGAATTTACGAACGCAACCGAAATGGTTACTTGCATAGTGGAGTCTTTTGTTAAGACATGTAGCTAGCTAGCTATGTAAACAATGAACCATAATCCCAACTCATGACATTACTACCATGCATGAATCTGCAGGTAGCTAACCAACCAGGTTCAATGTTAGCTAGCTAACATTAGGCTATAACTAGCAAAGCAAATACCTCTGAGATACGAATAATAAGATCATACACGTAACGTTAGCTAGCGAGCGAGCCAGAAAACGTTAGCTAGCTAGCTAACAGTACACTTTAACTTGAAATGAAACCACTTTTTGTCAAAATTAGAAACGTGTAATATCTGAAAATGTAGCTAGCTAGATTATCTTACCTGTATACATCATGGATGGACGCGTCTCCCTCACGGATGCCATGCATGCCCTTAGTCTGAAGATGTAATCCGGAGACAGGTGTTTTCTCCATCTCCTTAGCTATCATACTCTAAACTGATTTCAAAACACGGTCCTCCAGAAAGTGGAGAGCAACTATGCAATAAAACATTTTAAAAGCTGCATTAGACAGGATTACCTACAAATACTGACCAGCTCAAATAGACAGAAGCGTGCTATATGGCAGACAAATCCGAACTCATCTCTCGGCATGTCCACCCCACTCATTATCTCAGCCAATCATGGCTAGCGGGAAGGTTTTTTTGTGTGGCTAAACCAACTAGGCTCGTAATTTAACCATTTTATTAGTATTTACAGATGGCATTCATGTTTGTTATTAAGGCACATGAAAGTTCATATGTTCCAAAAGGCATTTCTGCCAAAAAACACATTTAGATTTTTTTTTTTATGTACGTTCAAATGGCTCTCATGTGAAGTAGTGACCCGTGACCTACGCCTTGTTTCCTGAAATTAGTCACAATTGTCTATTACCTAAAATAACACAGTAGGTGGCATTTGACATTTCATTCATACATGGGTAGGATAGTCAGATGTGAATTGTTAGTATACTGTCAAATGACACTATTTGCTACATTTTCATAAAAATTATGAAAGGGTGCAGCACCAACACCCCTGAGTATGAGTTGCCACTAAAACATGAGCATGACGGACAATATTGAGGAAAAGGCTAGAAGGCATCTGATGGTCTTTAACAGGGAGGGAGGTCAACTTTTCTTAGAGGAAGTAATAGAGGAAGTAATCCTTGACTCTGGCCATTAGCAATAGTTTATTCTGCTGTTAGTTTATTGACTCCCCTCCCAGAGATTATTCACTCAATTCAATTAACCCAAAAGCAACAGATATAATTTACCCATCTCTGCCACAAAGAACGAGAACGAGACTCAGATTTTTGTTTTGTTTTACTAGTTTCCGATGCTCATCTAATTACTTGACTAATGCTTCCCTCCAATTAAGGCAGTTGCGTTGCGAGAAAGAGTATCCATGATATCAGGCGCTTGGTTCTTCTTTTTCTTCCACTGTGTAGGAATTTAAAGGATCTTTAAGTCCAATGCTATATGTTAATGGTACATGTTTTCATCATGCGAGGACTGTACCTATAGGGGTTTCAACAAGCTTGTGGCTGGTGATAGTAAGTTGCCAATATGCTTGTGGCTATGCCGCAGGTGTTAAATGGAGCACCTTGTCGAATGACTCTGATACATTTAAAGACGCACTCCAGCTATTTTTGTACCTTTCCTGTTGAAAAACAATATCCCATGTATAAATACAGTAATGTGCACAATCTTAAGGGTAAAACAATGGGTTTTGAGCAAAATTGTGTTTTTAAGACTTAGGTGCACACTTCATGGAGTAGACCATTCAAGGAGTTGGTCTGATGGTGCGCTCTGATGTCATCTGCCTCCCCCTTGCTTGCGAGAACAATATAGGAGCAATAGAGAAGAAAAGAGGAAAGGCCCACCCCCCCAATTGTGCCATGAGGATACCTGTACCACCTATTGAGATGTGCCTTTTGGGTCTCTCTTTAAATCAATTGCAGCTTATAATGGCTTCATAAAGCCTACTAATGCCTTCATAAACACTACATAAATGTGTTACAAATCATCTATAACCATTTATCATGCTTTACAAAGGGTTCATAAATGTGGCATAACTGTGTGACATAACCACCAATGTCAAATGTGACATAACCCACTATGTCAGATATGACATAAACCTGTGCTTTATAAAGGGTGACATAAGCACCGCTTAATAAAGGCCTAATAAATCATATTAAATTGAGGCTTCACAAAGCATTTACAACCCTGTCATGCATCTTGGTAGGGCATTGCTACGCCAGGATAGTGGTTTAAATTCCCGGGACCACCCATACGTGAACAGAAATTGATGTAAGTCACTTTGGATAAAAGCATCTTTATTCTACTATTGTTTACATTTACATTTACGTCATTTATCCAGAGCGACTTACAAATTGGTGCATTCACCTTATACCCAGTGGGATAACCACTTTACAAAACGTTTATTTTTATTGTTGTGAATTATTATTAATGAACTGTAGAGTTTAATGGACTATGAGGTAGAACTGGGTTAATCAAGAGCATAAAGTTAGAATTGTTTGTTCCTGGGCCAGGAATTGTATTGGGTCATTTAATTTCACTGTGTGGGGGAGTAGAGAGGAAATCTGCCCTAGGGTCAGATTGCTTGCTCTTACTTAAATCCATGGCTGTCTTATCTGATGAGAGACTGAAACTAGCTTGTGGCCTTTTGTCTCTCTTCAAACACAGTGAAGGGAGCGGCACCAGGGTTGAATAGAGTTTGGGCTAGACCTTTGTCTCCTTGGTATCTTCTTGATTGATTACAGCATGAGGGGGTGAGGTTTGTGTATGATTCAGGAATTTAGGGCCTTGTCATGTTTAAACTAAACATGAGTGTGTGTGCAAGACAGGGGAGCAAGTGATTGGTTGGAGTAATAGTTCAGCCGTCCTCAGGGACAAAGGAAGTGGGTGTGGAGTGATAAAGAGCGGGTAACTGAAGAGGGAGGGATTTAGAGCTAGAAGAGTTGGGGAGGATGGTATATAATGTGACGTGAGGAAGGAGAACGGGGTGCCATTCTGCAGAATGGTATCGGCTTTGTTGAAATTTGAATAAAGTAATTTATTGATGCAACAAAAACTGTAAGACCTTATTTGTAATAAAGTATAGTGGTTATTTTCCACAACATAATATATATTAGATTATATTACATTACTCTAAAACATTTCTAGGATGGCCCAACCTCTTTCCCTCTTGGGTGTAAAGTCAATATTGGACCTGACCACAACATTTCCCAAAATGCTGTGCTACAGAATGACACACTCTAAAGTGCAGTCATGTACAGTAAAAACCTTTTTTTTTGCCTACTTCAGTTTTTTTCTCTCCAAATTCTGTTTTCTCGGTTTTGTTTTTCCAGGTTTCAGATTTCCCCAATTGTTTTGGTTTTCCCCTAATTTTTTCACAGTTTTTTAATAGAAAAACAACAAAATTGGATTTTCTGTGTTCACAACTATGCTTAAACCACATCAAGGGATGACTTTTGACATCTGGGAACAATCTAAGACACTTAGATTGTTGATTGTAGTTGTCCTTTATTTCAGTGAGAATGCCCTGCACTGTTGTTCCATTAGCGGGTTTGCAGTAAGCGCACATATGATTATGTATTCCATATACAGTGATTCGTATTGTGGCAACCAATGGAATGGGTGGAGTAAAAGGCCAGCAACACTCTGTTTTATTCAGAGCCGCATGACAACATACAGTACATTCTACAGACACTACTGAGTATTCCATACTATACTTTTACTGATGCACCCAGAATAGTTATTCCTCTAAACCAATATGTATTCCATATACAGTGATAAATATAAACAAATATAGAGTATTTTTCATATATCATGAATAAATACAGGCTATTGACACTCTGCTACTATTCTACTAAGTATTTTTTTAGTGTTGCTGATGAGACGCTGATCATGTGATGAGTTCGCAAATCAAATACCTACTTGTGGTGCCTCAAGACAGCGAAAAACAAGTAGGTTAACCTTTATTAATTGTAATTTAAGTTAGTTTGTAGTAGTTGAGTGTTGAGTTAGATTAAATACTGTAGCTACCTCAATGGAAATGTATGGTTTAAACATGCCTTTAATGTTTATTTGTTTTAGCTGTTAGTGATAATTCCCTAAATGTTAATACATTTGTGTTTACATCATTAAGCCTTTATGTATGTGTTATGAATGACCAAAGGTGTCTGACTTTACAATAAGTACAGCATCATATGATACAAGGCATTTATGTATATGTTATAAATGACCAAAGGGGTCTGATTTTAAATTAAGTACAGCATCATGCGATGTAGAGTTTTTATAGAAGTGTTATGAATGACCGAAGTTGTCTCACTTCAAACTAAGTATTACAGGATACTACATAAAGGTTATTAACGTTCTGCTGATTTATGAAGGTTCTCTCATGATCCACAGGTCACTGTAGGGTGTGGGAGGTATTAAAATGGGTTGATGGCCTGCAAAGCTTGCATTTTTATGTGTGTCAGAACCAAGATGATTTGGAGTAGTCCAACCTGAGACTACCACACCAGGTATTCCTCTTCTGTTCCCATGCTGGAGACCAGGGCTTCATTACAACCTGTTGTGGCTAATCTTTCAGCGGGGGAGTGGGTGAACGTGTCAAAGACCTGACTGGGTGCAATACCGCACAGTATGGCTCGTTTTTGTTGTGTGCGTGTTTGTGTACTGAGGAACATGTAACTTTCTTCCAGAAGAAAGCCATTTTCAATTTCATCAAGGTAAGTGTTTATTGGTGTATCCCCAGGCTATTGCACCCACAGCACATACTGTATAAGCCTTGATTCTAACCCTAACTAATGAAGGCCAAGTTGGGCAGAAGTGTCTGGAAATGAGATTAGGTGTAATGTGACTGACATGACTTCACTTTAAAGCGTATGCCATCCTTCAGCACAACATGCCACCCTTTATAAAGCACATGTTTATATCATATTCGACATAGTGGGTTATGTCACATTTGACATTGGTGATTATGTCACACAGTTATACCACATTTATGAACCCTTTATAAAGCATGACATAGTTTAGAGATGCTTTGTAACACATTTATGTAGTACTTATGAAGTCATTATGCTGAGCGTCATTTAAAAGTGGGACCGCCTTTGGTCAAGTATATCAGGTGATAATTTAGGGGAAACTGAGATTTGAGTGTGTCTGACTTTAAACTGTGAGCCTTTGGGCTGTTGTGGAAAATAATCACTGTACTTTATTAAAAATCAAAGTTCTTCCAGAGTTTTTGTGGAATCAAGAATGACTTTGTTACAATTTCAACAAAGTCAGGCTAATCTGCAGATTAGGCCCCTCTCTATTTTTGCTCCCCGTCTATATAGTCCCAATCTCATCCCTTCTAGCTCAAAACCCCTCCCTCTTCAGTTTCCCGCTCTTTATTGCTCCGCCCACTTCCTTTGTCTGTGATGGCGGCTAAATTCGACTTTCATTCAATTCAGAATCAATAGCAATACAATCAATCAATCAATCCCTTATTTTACAAAAACACTCATGTTTAGTTTAAACTCTGTTCAACCCCAGCTCTCAGAACCTTTGTTTGAGGAGAAATGCATTAGGCCACAGTCTGGTTTCAGTCTCTGATAAGGTAGGACAGCCATGGATTTAAGTAAGAGCGAGCAATTCGACCCTAGGTCAGATTCCCACTTCACCCACACACACACAGTGAAATGACCCAATTAAGTTATTTGCCTAGCAACAAAGAATTCTAACTCTATGTTCGTGATTAACCCAGTTTTATCTCATAGTCCACTAAAAAATCTCAGTCAGGGCCAGGAATAGAAGCTGACTCAAGTCATTAGAGCCAACTTCACCCTGGACACTATTTCCTCAGTACTTACTAAGGCCTCATCATCGCGCCAAGTGGTGCATAAGGCCTCTATCTCTTCCCCCCCACCCCCATTAGTCAAGCATTAATATTATAGAAACGTCAATCTTTATCCTGAATGCTAGCCTTTGTTTAGTACCAACCAACCCTTACCTCCTAAATAAGTCATAACAAAAAGAGCCTGGAGGCTTTTCCTTATTTCAATAAACATCCAACAAACCTCCTAAAGAGAGAAAATACCTTTACTCATACTGAACAGAAATATAAACACAACATGTAGAGTGTTGGTCCCATGTTTCATGAGCTGAAATAAAAGATCCCAGAAATCTTCCATAAGCACAAAAAACATATTTTTCTCAAATTTTGTGCACAAATTTGTTTACATCCCTGTTAGCGAGCATTTCTCCTTTGCCAAGATAATCCAACCACCTGACAGGTGTGGCATATCAAGAAGCTGATTAAACAGCATGATCATTACACAGGTGCACCTTATGTTGTGAACAATAAAAGGCCACTCTAAAATTTGCAGTTTTGTCACACAACACAATGCCACAGACGTCTCAAGTTTTGAGGGAGCGTGCAATTGGCATGCTGACTGCCGGAATGTCCACCAGAGCTGTTGCCAGATAATTTAATGTTCATTAATCTACTGTAAGCCACCTCCAACGTCGTTTAAGAGAATTTGACAGTACGTCCAACCGACCTCACAACCGCAGACCACGTGTAACCACGCCAGCCCAGGACCTGCACATCCGGCTTCTTCACCTGTGGGATCGTCTGAGACCAGCCACCCGGAAACTAAGGAGTATTTCTCTCTGTAATGAAGAAATATTAATTCTGATTTGCTGGGACTGGCTCCCCAATGGGTGGGCCTGGCTCCCAAGTGGGTGGGCCTATGCCTTCCCAGGCCCACCCCTGGCTGCGCCCCTGCCCAGTCATGTGAAATCCATAGATTAGGGCCGAATGAATTTATTTAAATTGACGGATTTCCTTAAATGAACTGTAATTCAGTAAAATCGTTGAAATTGTTGCATGTTGCGTTTATATTTTTGTTCAGGATACATTAAGACACTGTATCACAGATCCAGGCCTGCCCTGGCCCTGCATCCTGGCGTGTCTCCAGAGATGGGTCTTTCTCCCTTAGAATCTGCATTCTTTATCAGTCCCTGAGAAATATTCTCTAGTCAGCCAGAGACATATGACGGATATCTGATAGTGGGACAGGTCCCATCTCAACATCCAGTGCGAGTGTATGCTTAGCTCGCTGATGTTTGTGCTGCTCTGGCCTTCTGTTCTGAGGGGGAAAGTGTCAATAGAGGGTTTCAGCTAGAACACATCATACCAAATGGGAATGTCGGGGATCTTTTGACTAATGCAGACACTATTGGTACAGTATATACAGTGCATTCGGCAAGAATTCAGACCCCTTCACTTTCACTTTTTCCACACAGCCTTATTCTAAAATGCATTAAATCGTTGTTTTTTTCTCAACAAACTACACACAATACCCTATAATGACAAAACAAAAACAATATTTTTTCTTCTAAATTTGTAAAAAAAAAAAAACGGAAATATCACATTTACATAAGTATTCCGACCCTTCACTCAGTACTTTGTTGAAGCACCTTTGGCAGATATTACAGCCTCAAGTCTTCTTGGGTATGACACCACAAGCTTGGCACACCTGTATTTGGGGAGTTTCTCCCATTCTTCTCTGCAGATCCTCTCAAGCTCTGTCAGGTTGGATGGGGAGTGTTGCTGCACAGCTATTTTTAGGTCTCTACAGAGATGTTAGATTGGGTTCAAGTCCAGGCTCTGGCTGGGCCACTCAAGGACATTCAGAGACTTGTCCCGAAGCCATTCATGCTTTCTCTTGGCTGTGTGCTTAGGGTTGTTGTCCTGTTGGAAAGAGAACCTTCGCCCCAGTCTGAGGTCCTGAGCACTCTGGAGCAGGTTTTCATCAAGAATCTCTATGTACTTTGCTCCGTTCATCTTTTCCTCGATCCTGACTAGTCTCCCTGCCACTGAAAAACATCCCCCAGCATATTGCTGCCACCACCATGCTTCACCGTTGGAACGATATTTGCCAGGTGATGAGCGGTGCCTGGTTTCCTCCAGACGCTTGGCATTCAGGCCAAAGAGTTCAATCTTGGTTTCATCAGACCAGATAATCTTGTTTCTCATGGTCTGAGAGTCCTTTAGGTGCCTTTTGGTAAACGCCAAGCGGGCTATCATGTGCCTTTAACTGAGGAGTGGCTTCCGTCTGGGCACTCTACAATAAAGGCCTGATTGGTGGAGTGTTGCAGAGATGGTTGTCCTTCTGGATGGTTCTCCCATCTCCACTGAGTAACTCTGGAGTTCTGTTAGAGTGACCATCGGGTTCTTGGTCACCTCCCTGACAAAGGACCTTCTCCCCCGATTGCTCAGTTTGGCCATGCTGCCAGCTTTAAGAAGAGCCTTGGTGGTTCCAAACTTCTTCCATTTAAGAATGATGGAGGCCACGGTGTTCTTGGGGACCTTCAATGCTGTAGAAAGGTTTAGTTACCCTTCCCCAGATCTGTGCCTCGACATAATCCTGTCTTGGAGCTCTACAGACAATTCCTTTGACCTCATGGCTTGGTTTTTGCTCTGACATGCACTGTTAACTGTGGGACCTTATATAGACAGGTATGTGCCTGTCCAAATCATGTCCAATCAATTGAATTTACCACAGGTGCTCCAATCAAATTGTAGAAATATCTCAAGGATGATCAATGGGGACCGGATGCACCTGAGCTCAATTTCGAGTCTCATAACAAAGGGTCTGAATACTTACATAAATAAGGTATTTCTTTTTTATTTAAATTTTTTATTTGTAAACATTTCTAAAAACCTGTTTTCACTTTGTCATTATGGGGTATTGTGTGTAGATTGAGGAGGGAAAAATGTAATTTATGTCAGGAGTGCTGTATGTGGAAGGTGCGGGAATCAGGCGCAGGACACAGAAGCTTCGTTCAACAGTCTTTAGTGAATCGATACGAGCAAAAGTGCCCGGAGACGAGCGATACGCACACTGGCGTAAATGAACAGGAAAAATACTAACGCGCACAACAAGTGCGAAAACCTCTCCTAAAAACCAATGAGGGAAAACCAATACAGACACGAAGACAGGAAGCTCAATAACACTCAACACAAGACTAACAAAACGAGAACTTATAGGACACATAATCAACGCTAACTAACCACAGGTGTACAACAATCAGACAAAAGCAAACGAACATAGAAACATACAACGGTGGTAGCAAGTATTCCGGGGACGATGACTGCAGAAACCTGCCCGAGCAAGGAGGAGGAGCAGCCTCGGCAGATTCCGTGACAGTACCCCCCCCCCTTGACGCGCGGCTCCAGCCGTGCGCCGACCCCGGCCTCGGGGACGACCAGGAGGACGCGGTGCAGGGCGCGTAGGGTGACTACGGTGGAACTCAGTCAGGAGAGACGGGTCTAGGATGTCCCTCCTCGGCACCCAGCACCGCTCCTCCGGGCCGTACCCCTCCCACTCCACAAGATATTGGAGACCCCCCATCCGACGTCTCGAATCCAAGATGGACCGAACTGTGTACGCCGGAGCCCCCTCGATGTCCAATGGGGGCGGAGGAGTCTCTGCTATCTCACCTTCCTGGAGTGGACCAGCTACCACCGGCCTGAGAAGAGACACATGGAACGAGGGGTTAATATTCTGATACTCAATAGGTAGTAGTAACCTGTAACACACCTCGTTCAATCTCCTCAGGACTTTAAAGGGCCCTACAAACCGCCGACCCAGCTTCCGGCAGGGCAGGCGGAGGGGTAGGTTTCTGGTCGAGAGCCAGACTCGATCTCCAGGTGCGTACACCGGCCCCTCACTGCGGTGGAGATCGGTGCTCGCTTTCTGTCGACGGATGGCCCGCTGCAGATGGACGTGTGCAGCGTTCCACGTCTCCTCCGAGCGCCCTACCCACTCACCCACCGCAGGGGCCTCGATCTGGCTCTGATGCCACGGTGCCAGAACCGGCTGGTAACCTAACACACATTGGAAAGGGGTTAGGTTGGTGGAGGAGTGGCGAAGAGAATGCTGGGCCATCTCTGCCCAGGGAATATACCTCGCCCACTCCTCCGGCCGGCCCTGGCAATACGACCTCAGAAACCTACCCACATCCTGGTTCACACGTTCTACCTGCCCATTACTCTCCGGGTGGTACCCCGAGGTAAGGCTCACCGAGACCCCCAGGCGCTCCATGAACGCTCTCCAGACTCGGGAGGTGAACTGGGGACCTCGATCAGACACTATATCCTCGGGTACCCCGTAGACGTGGGTGAATAGTGCCTCAGCGGTCTGCAAGGCAATGGGAAGACCTGGCATTGGGAGAAGACGACAGGCTTTAGAGAACCGATCCACAATGACCAGTATGGTGGTATTCCCCTGAGAGGGGGGAAGGTCTGTAACAAAGTCCACCGAGAGGTGAGACCAGGGTCGTTGTGGAACGGGCAGTGGTTGTAACTTACCCCTGGGCAGATGTCTGGGCGCCTTACACTGGGCGCACACCGAACAGGAGGAGACATAAACCCTCACATCCCTGGCTAACGTTGGCCACCAGTACTTAGCGCTAAGGCAGTGCACAGTCTGGCCAATACCTGGATGTCCAGAGGAGGGTGACGTGTGAGCCCAATAAATAAGTCGATCCCGAACCTCGAGCGGAACGTACGTCCGACCCACCGGACACTGTGGAGGGCTAGGGTCAGTACGCAACGCCCGCTCGATTTCAGCATCGACCTCCCACACTACCGGTGCCACTAGACAAGACTCCGGCAGAATGGAAGTGGGCTCAACGGACCTCTCCTCTGTGTCATACCGCCGGGACAGGGCGTCTGCCTTACCGTTCTGGGACCCAGGGATGTACGTGATTTTAAATACAAACCGGGTTAGAAACATGTTCCACCGAGCCTGGCGAGGGTTCAGTCTCCTAGCTGCCCGAATGTACTCCAGGTTACGGTGGTCAGTCAAAATGAGAAAAGGGTGTTGAGCCCCCTCAAGCCAATGTCTCCACACCTTTAGGGCTTGAACCACGGCTAACAGCTCCCTGTCTCCTACGTCATAATTACGCTCCGCCGGGCTGAGCTTTTTAGAGTAGAAAGCACAGGGGCGGAGTTTAGGTGGCGTGCCGGACCGTTGTGATAGCATGGCCCCTATACCGGCCTCAGACGCGTCCACCTCTACCTGAAATGGTAAGGCGGGATCCGGATGCGCAAGCACTGGAGCCGAGGTAAACAGGGCCTTCAGTCTCCCAAATGCCCTGTCCGCCTCCGCTGACCACTGCAATCGCACCGGACCCCCCTTCAGAAGAGACGTTATGGGAGCTGCCACCTGTCCAAAACCCCGGATAAACCTCCGGTAGTAATTCGCAAAACCCAAGAACTGCTGCACCTCTTTCACGGTGGTTGGGGTTTGCCAATTACGCACGGCTGACACCCGGTCAATCTCCATCTTCACCCCTGACGCGGATAACTGATAACCCAGAAAGGAGACCGACTCCTGGAAAAACAGACATTTCTCTGCCTTGACATACAGGTCGTGCTCCAACACCAGGGCTACATGCTCGTCTCGGGTAGGCGAGTAAACCAGGATGTCATCTATGTACACGACCACACCCTGCCCCTGCATGTCCCTGAAAATCTCATCCACGAAGGATTGGAAGACTGAAGGAGCATTCATCAACCCGTATGGCATGACGAGATACTCGTAATGACCCGAGGTGGTACTAAATGCTGTTTTCCATTCATCGCCCTCCCTAATGCGCACCAAGTTATATGCGCTCCTGAGATCCAGTTTCGTGAAGAAACGGGCTCCGTGCAAAGACTCAGTCATAGTCGCAATCAGAGGGAGTGGATAACTGTACTTCACAGTGATCTGATTGAGACTACGGTAATCTATGCACGGGCGCAACGCTCCATCCTTTTTCTTCACAAAAAAGAAGCTTGAGGACGCAGGAGAAGTGGAGGGCCGTATGTATCCTTGTCATTCGGCTATGTAAGTTTCCATAGCCCTCTTCTACTCTTGGGACAGAGGATACACATGGCTCCGCGGACGTGCTGCTCCTGCCTGGAGGTCTATCGCACAATCCCCCTGTGTATGAGGAGGCAAACGCGTCGCCCTCGATTTACTAAACACAAGTGCCAAATCCTCATACTCAGCGGGAATGCGCAGTGAGGACACCTGGTTTGGATTCTCCACCGAGGTCGCCCCCACGGAAACACCCAAACATCTCCTCTCACACTGGGCAGACCACTCCTTAAGAGCCCTCTCTTGCCACGAAATAGAAGGATCATGGGTACTCAACCAGGGAATTCCCAGCACCACCGGATACGCAGGAGAGTCAATAAGATATAGCTGGATAGTCTCCTCATGACCCCCCTGCGTACACATCCTAAGTGGCGCTGTGACTTCCCTGATCAACCCCTATCCCAACGGACGGCTATCTAGGGCATGAACAGGAAATGGGATGTCAACAGGAAGTAGGGGAATCCCTAATTCTAAACAAAATTTACGATCAACAAAATTCCCAGCTGCGCCTGAATCTACTAGCGCCTTATGCTGGGAATGAGGTGCAACCTGTGGAAATCGCACAGGTATACAGAAGTGCACAACAGAGAGCTCTGGGTAAGTGGGACGCCTACTCACCTGGAAGGACTCCCCAGTGCAGGGCCTGCCATCCTCTCCCCTAGGAGACCCTCCCCAACACCTGGCCGCGGTGTGTCCTCCACGGCCAGTGTTGGTGCAGGGGATGGCCCCCCTCGTGCTCCCTCCCCTCTTCTCTCTAGCGCCAGCACCCCCGAGCTCCATAGGGCTCGGCTCGGAGGTGCTGGAGGGTGGAATGGACGAACCACACTCGGAACGTCCGCGGGTAGCAAGCAGGGTGTCCAGCCGGATGGACATGTCCACCAACTGGTCAAACGTGAGACTGGTATCCCTGCAGGCCAGCTCTCGACGGACGTCCTCCCGAAGACTACAACGATAATGATCGATGAGGGCCCGCTCATTCCACCCTGCGTCAGCCGCTAGAGTCCGGAACTCCAGTGCAAATTCCTGGGCGCTCCTCCTCCCCTGCCGGAGGTAGAATAGACGCTCCCCCGCCGCTTTCCCCTCAGGTGGATGGTCGAACACAGCCCTGAAGCGGCGGGAGAACTCTGCGTATGTGATTGTGGCGGCGTCTATCCTCCTCCATTCGGCGTTGGCCCACTCCAACGCCTTGCCGGTGAGACAGGAGATGAGGGCGGAAACGCTCTTGTGTCCCGAGGGCGCCGGGTGTACGGTGGCCAGGTATAGTTCCACCTGCTGGAGGAACCCCTGACACCCGGCAGCGGTACCATCATACGCCCTCGGGAGCGAGAGCCGAATCCCACTGGGTTCCGGAGCTTGGATGGGCGGACTGGCCGATGGTGATGGCAAGGTAGGGGGAGATGTGGGTGCCCCTCTGTTCTCCCATCGGTGCAGAGTGTTTATTACGTCCTGAAGGGCGGTCCCGATGCGGTTGATCTGGTCGTTCTGCTCGCGGACGCGCTCCTCCAGGGACTCGGATGCTAGTGCTGCTCCTGCTGATTCCATCTTGGTGTGTTATTCTGTCAGTAGTGCTGTATGTGGAAGGTGCGGGAATCAGGCGCAGGACACAGAAGCTTCGTTCAACAGTCTTTAGTGAATCAATACGAGCAAAAGTGCCCGGAGACGAGCGATACGCACACAGGCGTAAATGAACAGGAAAAATACTAACGCGCACAACAAGTGCGAAAACCTCTCCTAAAAACCAAGGAGGGAAAACCAATACAGACACGAAGACAGGAAGCTCAATAATACACAACACAAGACTAACAAAACGAGAACTTATAGGACACATAATCAACGCTAACTAACCACAGGTGTACAACAATCAGACAAAAGCAAACGAACATAGAAACATACAACGGTGGTAGCTAGTATTCCGGGGACGACGACCGCCGAAACCTGCCCGAGCAAGGAGGAGGAGCAGCCTCGGCAGATTCCGTGACAATTTAATCCATTTTAGAATAAGGCTGTAACGTAACAAAATGTGGAAAAGGTGAAGTGTGGAAAAGGTGAAGGAGTCTGAGTACTTTTCGAACGCACTGTATAGCCATGTAACACTGGGCGAAAAGGGTCCATATTAGGGGATATCTTTAAATGACATGTTTTTTATATTCTTGAGAATACAGACCATTTCCAATGCATATTTTGAGTTTGCACCATAACCTGAAAAACTCTAAATCCAGATGTGACGTTTAGACATACATGATATTGGGATTACTCCAAATATCACACATGGATATTTCCTATGGCCGAATATGGACTCATTCAATATCCTGAGATGTGTGACATCCTATTTTCTCTCTTTATGATGAGAAATACTGACTGTATACATCGAATATCTGTGTTTTCTCAGCACAATCAAGATAATAAGCTATATTGATTCCAGATAGGCTTCTCTTGGCTGAAGCACATGCTCAATAATTTGTCAAATATTACATATTTTTCTTTCATGCAGAAATCATTTTTGGATTCCCTCCAGATATCACACATGGATATTTCCTATGGCCGGATATTGACTCATTAGATATCCTAAGAAAGGGTTACATGGACATCTTATTTTCTCTACATGATTACAAATACTGACAGTATGCCTATATAGTACGTATGTTTCAAATACTACCAGACGAGCTAAATACCTTTTATGCTCGCTTCGAGGCAAGCAACACTGAAGCATGACAACAGCTGTTCCGGACGACTGTGTGATCACGCTCTCTGTAGCCGATGTGAGCAAGCCCTTTAAACAGGTCAACATTCACAAGGCCGTGGGGCCAGATGGATTTTCAACCTCTCCCTGACCGAGTCTGTAATACCTATATGTTTCAAGCAGACCACCATAGTCTCTGTGCCCAAGAAAGTGAAAGTAACCTGCCTAAATGACTACCGTCCCGTAGCACTAACGTCGGTAGCCATGAAGTGCTTTAAAAGGCTGGTCATGGCTCACATCAACACCATCATCCCAGAAACCCTAGACCCACTCCAAATTGCATACCGCCCCAAGTGATCCACAGATGACGCAATCTTCATCACAATCCACACTGCCCTTTCCCACCTGGACAAAAGGAACACCTATGTGAGAATGCTGTTCGTTGACTACAGCTCAGCGTTCAACACCATAGTGCCCACAAAGCTCATCACTAAGCTAAGGACCCTGGGACTAAACACCTCCCTCTGCAACTGGATCCTGGACTTCCTGACGGGCCGCCCCCAGGTGGTAAGGGTAGTTAACTATACATCTGCCACGCTGATCCTCAACACTCAGGGGTGCGTACTTAGTCCCCTCCTGTACTCCCTGTTCACCCATGACCGCGTGGCCAAACACGACTCCAACACCATCATTAAGTTTGCTGACGACACAACAGTGATAAGCCTGATCACCGACAACGATGAGACAGCTATAGGGAGGAGGTCAGAGACCTGGCAGTGTGGTGCCAGGACAACAACCTCTCCCTCAACGTGAGCAAGACAAAGGAGATGATCGTGGACTACAGGAAAAGGTGAGCCGAACATGCCCCCATTTACATCGCAGGGCTGTAGTGGAGCAGGTCTAGAGTTTCAAGCTCCCTGGTGTCCACATCACCAACAAACTATCATGGTCCAAACACACCAAGACAGTCGTGAAGAGGGCACGACAACACCTTTTCCCCCTAAGGATGAACATATTTGGCATGGGTCCTCAGATCCCCAAAAAGCTCTTCAGCTGCACCATCGAGAGCATCCTGACTGGTTCGAATGATAAAACATAATTGCAGGTATGCATTACAAATTAAGGAATAACAAAAAGTTCATTACATACTTTTATTTTTCTGTTTTATTTCAGAAATGGAGCCCAGGAGTCAAACAAAGTATTTCATTTCAGGTAAACAAACGTGTTACATTTCTATATTTTTTTGTGTGTCCCCTCCCCCACTACACATTAAGTTATAAATTACAATACATTTTACTATTTTTCTTTTTTAAATATCAGCATAAAGCAACAGTGGTTGATTACATACTTTTCTTGTTCTGTTTTATTTCAGAAATAGAACCTAGGAGTCAAACAAAATATTTCATTTCAGGTAAACAAACATATGTTAAATCTAATTTTTGGGAACATTTCCCCAATCCCCCCCATCAAACACCTCAAGTCATACATTTCAATAAATTTTACAATTACATTTTTTTTAAATATCAGCATAAAGCAACAATTGTATCAGCCACTATAAGCCTACTTTCCACCTAGTAGTGGTTCAGGGTGTGGTACTCGCCAAAGCAAGGAACTGCACACAAGGCTGTGTTACATGGCTCACACGTACTTGGTCATCTTCCTTTGTTTCTGTCATTGGGTAGATGTTAGACAGACCCTGCAATGCCTCCTTGTGCTTTTCCTTGCAGGGTGGTCTGAAGTGGCGTCCAGTGAGGCGTAGAGGATTGTCAGAGGCAGGCCGGCCCCCAGCAGACAGACAACGAGGAATGTGGTGGTCCTCAAGGAGCTGCCGCATCAGGTTTATCCTGGACTACTGGTACGAGATCACCTGTCCTGTGACCTGCCGGTGGAATATGTGGCCATTGAGGAGAGCTATGTCTATTAGGTGAAAAAATAGCTTCTTGTACCATTTAAGGGACTTTCTGGCACACTCAACAAAACTGTTCTGCATGTGCACTTTGTCAACTGCTCTCATCTTCTTGTTGTACTGCAAGACACAGTCTGGCTTCATTTTCCTCTCTCCTGTGACATAGTCCAGTTTTCCTGTGTCCGACATTATGGAGGTGTGCACAGTGGACAGAACATGGACTTCGCGTTTGTCGTGCCATTTCACTGCCATTATCTCCCCTTTCATTGGGAACTCCATCTCCCCCTTGCTAATTTTATTTTTGAATATTGGCTTTCCCTTCCTGTTGGATCTCACTGTGCCACAGGCCCCTGTGTTCTCCCTCAGAATGTACTGGAAAAGGGTAGGGCTACTGTACCAGTCAACAAATACAGTGTGCCCCTTTCTGAGGTAAGGCTGCAGCATGGTGATCACCATTGATCCAGATATGCCAAGACCCTCAAAATGCCTTATATCAGTGGTGGTGACAGTGTAGATGATCAGGTCCTGTACATATCCTGTCAGACAGTCACATAAAACAAAGAACTTGACTCCAAATCTGTGGCGCTTTGATCAGATGTATTGGCGGAATGCAAGCATTCCTTTCCAAGCCATGACACACTCATCAATGCACAAGTCCTTGTGAAGCACAAACACTCTCCAAAAGCCCTGGTCAAGCTGCCCGGGACATTCCTAATTTTGTGAAGGGAGTCGGCGAGGTTGGCAGTGGCATTATTCACAAAGTGGAGCGCTCTCAGCAAGACAAGGAAGTGGTCCTGGGAGAAAAGGGTTGGGAAAAAAGGTGTCTGCAGCATTGGGTCAGTGGTCCAGTAGTCACTCACAGAGCTGTTCTTCTCTAGCCCCATTGTTATGGAAAATAACCACTATACTTTATTACAAATAAGGTCTTACAGAGTTTTTGTTGCATCAAGAAATGACTTTATTCAAGTTTTCAACAAAGCCGATACCAGTCTGCAGAGTGGCACACATCCTTACTGTCTCCCTTTCCACCTTATATAGTCCTCTTCAGTTTTCCCGCTCTTTTATTGCTCCACACCCACTTCCTTTGTCCCTGAGGACGGCTGAACTATTACTCCAACCAATCACTCGCTCCCCTGTCTTGCACACACACACTCATGTTTAGTTTGAACATAACAAGGCCCTAAATGACACAAACCTCACCCCCTCATGCTGTAATCAATCAAGAAGATACCAAGGAGACAAAGGTCTAGCCCAAACTCTATTCAACCCTGATGCCGCTCCCTTCACTGTGTTTGAAGAGAGACAAAAGGCCACAAGCTAGTTTCAGTCTCTCATCAGATAAGACAGCCATGGATTTAAGTAAGGGCAAGCAATCTGACCCTAGGGCAGATTTCCTCTCTACTCCCCCACACACACAGTGAAATGTCCCAATTAAATTCCTAGCCCAGTAACAAACAATTCTAACTCAATTTTCGTGATTAACCCAGTTCTATCTCCTAATTCATTAAAGAATACACATCACCATCAGCAGCACTATGACCAGGAAGGTATACTGTACATTATTTCACTGATGGTAGTGTTCACCCATTTTGAGAGCTTCCCTTTTACGCCAGTGGCAGTCTTCTCTTTCAGTTCATGAGAATACCTGCAAGCAAATATGCATATTTAGTAGACTAAAGGCATTTGAAGAGTCTTGGGTTTTTCTGTAATATGATAATGGCCATACCTGTTGGTTTCCTGCAGCACACTCTCCACCAATTCCTCATCAAGGAACAGTTTAAAACACTCTGCCTCTGAGGGGGTAGGCATTGTGCTTTGTACGCCACACAGGGTGTCATTGAAGTATATCTCTGATGGTGTGAAGTGACAGGATCTCCAGCAGCGGGGACCATCCTCCTCATTTTCAACCTCTTCTCCCTCACAACCTACAAGATTGGCAGCAGCACCATCATCTTGGGAAGTTGAGGGATGCTCATTGCCTGCAAGGTTGGGGTGGGCACCATTGTCCTCAGACATCTCACGCTCACAGTCCAGAAGGTTGGGGGGCAGATATTCCTCGTCACCATCGGATTGATCTGACTCACTCTCATACACAGATTCAACATCAGAATCACAAAATATTTCTTGTATCTCATCATCAGTGAGGCATTTCCTTTTGAAACTGGACATTATCTATATTCTCAATGGCTATCAGTGTCTGTCAAGAGTTACTTTTTCTGTCAGGACTGACTTAGATTGTAACTATGGTTACTCAGAGTTGCCAGCTCAGATCCCCTTTTCCAGGAGTTTTATTTTTATTCAGTTTATAAACTTCTCCTGTGTTTGCCCCCCATTTATTGATACATCCCCAATCTTGGTAATATTTCCTCCATCAGAACCCCCCACGATACCTTCCCCCATTTCCACCACCCATGGACTTCAAAAACCCCCACAAATCAAATGAACCCCAACACAAATCCCCTATAAAATGTTTTCATCCAAATATGGCAACCCTGTTCGTGCTACGGCTAGGCTAGGCAGTAGGCTTGTTTTTGGGTGACAATCTGTGAAGTGATAACATTTGATTTGCTTTGTGATTTGTCAGTGTAACAAGCACATTGTAGATTTGTAACATGCTGAAAAGTGGCCAAACTAAGTTGATATATTTCAGGCAATGGGCGCAGCAATCTTTGACTTTGTTTATTTGCGTCTTATGCTGCGTTCAAGACAACTGGGATACTGGAAAAATACAAGGTAAAATCATGACGTCAGTGATCTTCAGGTTGGAAAGTCGGAGCTCTAGAAAGAGGCCCGAGTTCCCGAGTTGTAATCCCGAGTTGGATGACCGTTCAAATAGATTTTTCCCAGTCGGAGCTCGCTTTTTTCCAAGTTCCCAGTTGATTTGAACGCACTGAGGTCCGAAGTTGAAGATTTCCGAGTTCCCAGTGGTTGTGAACGCGGCATTATAGTGAATGGCATTCTGGGATTGAGGAGTTTTTGCTTGTCAAATATAAACAAACAATGCTGCCTTCATAAAGAATTTAGCTGCTGTGGCTTAGCTGACACGTATCTCTTTTCTAAACAATATTACATTTGCTCACCAGAGATGTGGTACGTTCTAAACTAGTTTAGCTGTTAGGTCGCTAACTTAAGTTTTGTTTTTTGTCAGCGCAACCTGTTATTTAGACTCGTTTGAGTCTGGCTGTGGATGTGGTCCGTGTGATGCTTGGATGATGAAGTTTGCATTTATCTTTTACAATAAAAGGTCAAATTGAGGATTAAAGTTTAAGACATTTATTTTCCATCAGTACATACAATTATTTAGATGCTGTTCAGACAGCAATGGTGTTTAGATGCGTTTGTTGGATCATACGTTCTGTTGCTATTGTTCCAATCACATTTCAGGAAACTAGGCGTATGTCGTGGGTCACTACTTCACAGGAGCGCCATTTGAACGTTAACTTTTTTTTAAATAAAAATGCGTTTTTAGGCAGAAATGCCTTCTGGAACATGTGCCTTAACAATCTCTTAAGGATCTGACCCTTTTTTTCAATTTTCGCCTAAAATGACATACCCAAATATAACTGCCTGTAGCTCAGGACCTGAAGCAAGGATATGCATATTCTTGATATCATTTGATAGTCTAGCTAGCTACATTTTCAGATATTACACGTTTCTAATTTTGACAGAAAGTGGTTTCATTTCAAGTTAAAGTGTACTGTTAGCTAGCTAGCTAACGTTAGCTGGCTGGCTCGCTAGCTAACGTTACATATATGATCTTATCATTCGTATCTCAGACAATGTTCAAACCCCTATTGTAAGGTTTAAAACAAAACATAACATGATAACTTTCTCCATGTTGGAAGGCATTGTTTTCATTTTAGTCTACCCTAACAATGTTACTCTATATATGTATTAACAATTTCTGTTGGATATTCACTTTCTGCTTCACACTTATTAAATGTGTACTATTTTAAGATTAACATTTAATGTGCCAAATTCATAAAATACATCAGCCAATTCAGAAGGGAAGAGATAAACCTTCTGGGATTAACATGTATTAAACCTGTTCTTGCACTGTCTATCAGTCCCCTGTAGATGGCAAGCTCTGTCCGTAATAAGTCTCTACCTAGCAAGTTAAACTATAGTAACCCATTATTCATTCATACATAATTATTTATTATTAGACACTCTTATCCAGAGTGACTTACAGGAGCAATTAGGGTTAAGTGCCTTGCTCAAGGGCACATCGACAGATTGTTCACCTAGTCGGCTCAGGGATTAGAACCAGCGACCTTTTGGTTACTGGCACAACACTCTTAACCACTAAGCTACCTTCCGCCCCATTGGCGTATGTCGTGGGTCACATTTGATAAAGTAACAATCTAGTAACCCATTATACTATTCATTTCACTTAATACTTTTTACACCACTTATGTACGTCTTCGTGTGGGTGTGCAAGTTGTATATTATAATAATTGTTTCTATAGTTACTTCATCAAATCTTTAGTAACCCATTATACTCTTCATATGTTACTTTATCTCTAGTAACCCATTATACTTCCTTTACACTAGTGTTCTCTAGCATATTCGAGAATACCACTTCCTTTCATATCTCCATATACATAATAACTTTATACCATCAAACTCCACTGATGAAACATGTTATCCTCGTTATCTCTAATGAGTCATGTTACCCTCTGATACATGTTACCCTTGTTACTAATGAGACGTGTTATCATGTTATCCTCTAATGAGACGTGTTATCATGTTATCCTCTAATGAGACATGTTATCATGTTATCCTCTAATGAGACGTGTTATCACGATATCCTCTAATGCAGTCCTTCTCAAATAGTGGGGCGCGCCCCCCTGGGGGGGCTCGGAGCGATGCCAGGGGGGGCGCGTGTGACCCCGGGGAACATGCTTTTTTTTGCCGCAGGGAGTAGGTTTTTTTTGCACCGAACAAGAGCACACAGCACAGAGCAGGAGATATGAAGTGCAGATAACAAACCCTTAAGAGACACCATGGAAACATATCTAACAGGGATGAAAAGAAAGGTGGAGAGAGACGGAGATAATGAGACAAAGTCTCCCGAAAGCTAAGACGAGGAAATATGACGAAGCGTATGTAGCGCTTGGCTTCACTGTGACTACGGTGGGAGACGAGGAAAGACCGGTATGTTTACTGTGTCTAAAAATGTTGGCAGCGGACAGCATGAAGCCAAATAAATTAAGGCGTCACTTAAAGACATTACACCCCAATCACGCTGATAAGCCTCTTGAGTTTTTTCAGCGAAAACGTGCCGAATATTGCCAACAATCGTCCCGCTTTGTGAATGCTACTTCAGTAAACCAGCGAGCACTGTTAGCATCATATAAGGTGGCGTACCAAATTGCTCAGTGCAGAAAACCCCACTCCATAGCAGAGGAGCTGATACTGCCTGCAGCATTAGACATGGTCTCTGTCATGCTGGATGACGCAAGTGCTGCAAAAATAAAAACTATCCCTCTGTCCAATGACACTGTCGCCAATGACACTGTCGCCAGACGTATAGATGACATTGATAACGATCTTAAAGAACAGCTGGTAAACTCAAAGACAAACTTTTTGCCTTACAGTTCGATGAAGCAACTGACAGCAACAAAGACTGTTTATCGTTTATGTACGTTTTGACATGACAAACTCCCTGTGTGAGGATCTACTTTTTTGTAAATATGTCAGAGACAGAGCCACAGCTGAAGAGCTATTCAAAATGCTGGACTACTTCCTGACTGAGAATGGGCTAAAGTGGGAGAACTGCATTGGTGTTTGCAGTGATGGTGCACAGACCATGGCAGGGATGAGAAAAGGACATTGGGCACTCATCAAGAAGGCCTCACGTAATGCTGAGTGGACACACTGTGTTATACACAGAGAAGCACTGGCATCAAGGCACCTTTCCTCTGAATTAAGTGAGGTTATGACTGACATTGTAGGTGTAGTCAATTTCATAAAGACCAGACCACTAAAAACAAGAGTCTTCTCTGCTATCTGTGAGGAGATGGGAGCTGAACATCAAGCTGTGCTGTTTCACAGTGAAGCAAGGTGGCTGTCATGAGGAAAAGTCTTGTCCCGTGTTTTTGAGCTCAGAGAGCAGATAAGAATGTTTTCGGAGCAGGAGCACAAGTATGACCTCGCAGAAAAATGTAGTGATGAGAACTTCCTGGCAAAGCTGGCCTACCTGAGTGACATATTTGGAAAGCTAAATGAACTAAATCTACAGCTTCAAGGGAAAGATAAACACCTCAGGTCACAGACAAGATCAGCTCTTTCACTCGAAGGCTTGCAATGTGGGGCAGGCGACTTGATGAAGGAAATACTGATTCATTCGAGAACCTGCATGAATTTGTTGACACTACTGACTATGATGCCACCTCAGTGATTCCATATATTAAGGAGCATATTTCATCACTGATGGGATTCTTTAAAAAGTACTTCCCTGAAAACAGTTCCCAATATGACTGGGTGAGAGATAATTTCAATGCACCAGCTCCAACTGGTTTCAGCTCTGCAGAGGAGGACCAGTTCATTGATATCACGTCTGACTCCACATTGAGGCTGAGGTTCACATCACAGACACTGAGTGAATTCTGGCTGAGTGTAGAGAGGCAGTATCCACTCTTAGGGCAGAGGGCTAAGAGTGGATACTGCCTCTCTTTGTGAGACTGGCTTCTCTGCTGTTGCTGCACTGAAGACCAAGTACAGGTCCCAGCTAAACATTGAGCAGGAGCTGAGAGTTGCAGTATCATGCTTCAAACCCCGCTTCGAAAAGCTGTGCACTGCAAAACGTGCTCATTGTAGCCATTAATCCTGACTTCCTCATTTTGATAAAAATAAATAAAAAAATCAGCACAAATTGTTTTATTCATTTTTGTTTTATAGGTCAAAGTGTTTCATATATTGTGCTCCTGAGTTAATGTTGCTGATCAATTTGAATGTATTATTATTTATTGATTATATTTAATTTTATTTTTCAGTATCAAATGGTCAAAAAATGTTTACAGTTTAAATAAGGGTTGCATTTTTTTTTTTTCAGGCAAATTGATGCACTTTAAGTATTTTCTGTTACAATGTTAATAAAGTTATTCTTTGTTGTAAGTTGATCTATATTTCTTTCTTTTTTATTTTCTTTAATGTTATTAAGGATACAATGTTATGCAGAGGTGTACATATAACAATTTTATAGACAAATTATACTATTTACAGTCGCGGCGGAGAGTTGGGGGGCGTGAAATGTTTACTTCTTCCTAGGGGGGGCGTAACAGAAAATAATTGAGAAGCACTGCTCTAAACGAATGGATCATCGATGGGCTCCACATTCGCTCCAAGCTACGCTAACCTTTATGTGGGTCATTTTGAAGAACGTTTTGTTAACAATGAAAATGAAAATACATTTTTGAATAAAATACTGAAGTGGTATCGATATATTGACGACATTTTTTGTATATAGGGAGGAACGGGAGAAGAGCTGTCAGACTTTATGGCATTACTCAATGACATTGACCCCAATCTCAAATTCACTATTGAATGTGATACTAAACGTGTTCATTACCTCGATATGTGGATTGAGAAATCAAATGGAACCCTGTTTACAACTCTGTACAGAAAAGAAACTGACATAAATACTCTATTACAGCTTCCACCCTGAGCCATTAAAAAAGAGGACTTCCAAGAAGCCAGGTTTTCAGACTATGCCGTATATACCACTCCACAGAGGACTATCTAGAAAAAGCAGCGGAGATGCGCAATAGGTTTCTAAGAAGAGGCTACTCTCCACAATGTGTGGATGAAGCTCTTGATTTGGCATTGGGGAAAACACGAGATTAACTACCACAAAAAAGACCTACTAGAGCTAAAGAACACGCTGTAATGTTCACCACCACATATACGTTGAACTCGCGGAAAGTGGGAGATGCTGTCAAGAAACACTGGCATGTTTTATCATCGAACCCAGCTCTGCCAGCTGAATTTAAGAACCCACCACTTATTGTATATAGGAGAGGTCGCAATTTACACGACCAATTAGTCCATGCCAACTGCCAGACAGAAAATAAAATGAGCCAGGCTCTTTTAAGCCCTCTTCCGAATGGTAGCTATAAATGCAGAGATTGCGCACAGTGCAACAATATGAAGTGTGAATATTTCTGCCACCCACATACAGGAAAACGGTTCCAAATAAATGACATTATTAAGTGCTCCACCACTCATGTTATCTGTATGATTAAATGTCCGTGTGGGCTGTGCTATGTAGGTAAAACCTCTCATTCTCTCAAACTGTCACAAGTGTAGAGAGGAGTAGGCAGGAGGCAGTTGCAGGTTTAGAACAACATAATTTATTAAAGCACCATAGCTTAAAGCGGGACGAAACCCACCGTGCAAAATATAAAGTACTCAGGAAATCGTAAAAAACAAGCAACGTATACAATGACCGACAAAGACAAATGACAGAGGGAGTATATATACAGTGATAGAGTGGGGATAGAACCAGGTGTGTGTAATGATGACGAGACAAGTTCGGGATTGATGAGTGAAGGGCATTTGCCAGCAGCAGGTTCGGCAGCAGCTAGAAGGCCGGCGACGCCGAACGCCTGAGCTGGACAGGAGGGGGAGCCAAAGCGAAGGCTGGTGTGACACAAGCAGAGAATTAGTGAACATAAAAGTTCAATCAGGATGGACAACAGGGATTATCCAGTCGCAGGACATTTTAATGACCTAAAACATGACATTTCTACCTTTAGATTTTGTGGCATAGAGAAAGTTAAGATATCAGATAGGGAGGTGATATAAATAATTATCTGAGCAAAAGATAATGTTTTGGGATTTTCACCCTCCAGACATTATTCCCAAAAGGTCTTAATGCTGAAATGCCCGTGCATGTTATGTTGTAAATGTGAACATGAATTAATGCCGCCACTTCAGACTACTCTGACGTATTTTCTTGCACTGTACCAAATGATTTATGAAATGATACGTTTTATGTACACACTTTATTAGATAACTTATGAAATGCATATTGTTATATTTGGTAACACTTGCTTATTTTCCCTCGACTACAACCCCATTCGATGCATTGAACGGATCTGGGTGGAGCAGTGTCTACATAGGGCTGCAGGTTGTGAACACTCACAAAAGCTCTGACGAAGGCCTTGAGGCCGATACGTAAAGCTTAATAAAGAGCAGTGATACCAGCAAGAGCAGTGTGTGGGTTTCTTCTTTATTCTCATCTTATTCAACTGTTACCAGGCACCTGCAACAAAGATAGCTCAGATGTGCGAGTGCCATTTGAAATTTGTATAAACACATTTCATGCAATTCTACTACACTTTATATGACTGGAGACATAAGCACCATATTTGTTAATACAACGTAAATTAGAAGCCTAGTCTGCTGACTGACAAACAGATCAGTAAAAACGCAATTGTCTTGAATGCAACCATCTAATCTAGGCCTATGAAAAGGGGAGACACAAATTGTACAATATGACCATCTAGCCTGGAGAAAATAAAAAAAAACACCACTCTTGCCCCAGAGGACTGGAGTTGCCCATCCCTGCGCTAGGGTATCCTACCATACCCAACTGACACCCCTGCCCCTCTAGTCTCTCATCTCTTGCTTTCTCTCTCTCCTCCCGCTTCTCTTTTTCTTTCTCCATCTCAGTTTGAGGGCTGGAGTCGGGTGGCCGAGTGCTTGTTCTTGCTGGTCAACGGCGATGACAGTTATTATTATGTACACCACCTTCGCTCAGCTGAAGGACAAAAACGGCCTGGTGTGGCTGTTCAGCTGTGTCTACCTCCTCCCTCTTCATCTACATTTACATTTTAGTCATTTAGGAGACACTCTAATCCATAACGACTTTCAATGAGTGTATTCATTTTAAGATGGCTAGGTGGGCCAACAACACATCACAATCGTATCAAGTAGGTACATTTTCCCTCAACAAAGTTTTTTATTAGCAAAGTCAGTCCTAGTAAGAAAATACAAAATATATATATATATATATATATATATATATATACAGTGGGGAGAACAAGTATTTGATACACTGCCGATTTTGCAGGTTTTCCTACTTACAAAGCATGTAGAGGTCTGTCATTTTTATCATAGGTACACTTCAACTGTGAGAGACGGAATCTAAAACAAAAATCCAGAAAATCACATTGTATGATTTTTAAGTAATTAACTTGCATTTTATTGCATGACATAAGTATTTGATCACCTACCAACCAGTAAGAATTCCGGCTCTCACAGACCTGTTAGTTTTTCTTTAAGAAGCTGTCCTGTTCTCCACTCATTACCTGTATTAACTGCACCTGTTTGAACTCTTTACCTGTATAAAAGACACCTGTCCACACACTCAATCAAACAGACTCCAACCTCTCCATAATGGCCAAGTCCAGAGAGCTGTGTAAGGACATCAGGGATAAAATTGTGGACCTGCACAAGGCTGGGATGGGCTACAGGACAATAGGCAAGCAGCTTGGTGAGAAGGCAACAACTGTTGGCGCAATTATTAGAAAATGGAAGACGTTCAAGATGACGGTCAATCACCCTCGGTCTGGGGCTCCATGCAAGATCTCACCTCGTGGGGCATCAATGATCATGAGGAAGGTGAGGGATCAGCCCAGAACTACACGGCAGGACCTGGTCAATGACCTGAAGAGAGCTGGGACCACAGTCTCAAAGAAAACCATTAGAAACACACTACGCCGTCATGGATTACAATCCTGAAACGCACGCAAGGTTCCCCTCATCAAGCCAGCGCATGTCCAGGCCCGTCTGAAGTTTGCCAATGACCATCTGGATGATCCAGAGGAGGAATGGGAGAAGGTCATGTGGTCTGATGAGACAAAAATAGAGCTTTTTGGTCTAAACTCCACTCGCCGTGTTTGGAGGAAGAAGAAGGATGAGTACAACCCCAAGAACACCATCCCAACCGTGATGCATGGCGGTGGAAACATCATTCTTTGGGGATGCTTTTCTGCAAAGGGGACAAGACGACTGCACCGTATTGAGGGGAGGATGGATGGGGCCATGTATCGCGAGATCTTGGCCAACAACCTCCTTCCCTCAGTAAGAGCATTGAAGATGGGTCGTGGCTGGGTCTTCCAGCATGACAACGACCCAAAACACACAGCCAGGGCAACTAAGGAGTGGCTCCGTAAGAAGCATCTCAAGGTCCTGGAGTGGCCTAGCCAGTCTCCAGACCTGAACCCAATAGAACATCTTTGGAGGGAGCTGAAAGTCTGTATTGCCCAGCGACAGCCCCGAAACCTGAAGGATCTGGAGAAGGTCTGTATGGAGGAGTGGGCCAAAATCCCTGCTGCAGTGTGCGCAAAGCTGGTCAAGACCTACAGGAAACGTATGATCTCTGTAATTGCAAACAAAGGTTTCTGTACCAAATATTAAGTTCTGCTTTTCTGATGTATCAAATACTTATGTCATGCAATAAAATGCAAATTAATTACTTAAAAATCATACAATGTGATTATCTGGATGTTTGTTTTAGATTCCGTCTCTCACATTTGAAGTGTACCTATGATAATACTTACAGACCTCTACATGCTCTGTAAGTAGGAAAACCTGCAAAATCGGCAATGTATCAAATACTTATTCTCCCCACTGTACATAAAAAATAAGAACAACAAAAAAAATAAGAAAAGACAAGTGCGTTGGGAGCGCCATTACAGTTATTTAAGATACTCTTCAAATAGGTATGGTTTCAGACATTTTCTGAAGATGGGCTGTCCTAACTTTAGGGGGAAGCTTGTTCCACCATTGGTGCGCCAGGACAGAGAAGAGCTTTGACTGGGCTGAGCGGGAGCTGCCCTCCCGTAGGGTTGGGAGTGCCAAGAGACCAGAGATGGCAGAAGATGTTCGGATTGGGATGCAGGGTTTGATCATAGCCTGAAGGTAAGAAGGGGCAGTTCCCCTTGCTGCTTCCTAAGCAAGCACCAGGGTATTGAAGATGATGCGAGCTTCGCCTGGAAGCCAGTGGAGGGTGTGGAGGAGCGGGGTGACATGGGAGAACTTAGGAAGGTTGTACACCAGGCGGGCTGTGGCATTCTGGATAAGTTCCAGGGGTTTGATGGCATAAGTGGGGAGCCCAGCCAACAGAGCGTTGCAGTAGTCATGACGTGACATGACAAGTGCCTGGATTAGGACCTGCACCGCTTCGTGGGTGAGGAAAGGTGCTACTCTATGGATGTTGTATGAACCTGCAGGAGTGAGTCACTGCTTTGATGTTTGCAGAGAACGACAGGGTGTTGTCCAGAGTCATGCCAAGGTTATTTACATTCTGGGAGGGGGACACCATGGAGTTGTTGGACAGGTCTTGGATCAGGCAGGCCTTCCCCGGGAGGAAAAACAGCTCAGTTTTGTTGAGGTTGAGTTTGAGGTTGTGGGCGACATCCAAGCTGAGATGTCTGCAAGGCACGCAGAGATGCGTGTCGCCACTTGGGTGTCAGAAGGGGGGAAGGAGAAGAGTACTTGAGTGTCATCCGCATAACAATATTTGGCAGAGACCATGTGAGTGTAACACAATTATTATTGGGGATTCCCCTTGCCACTCTATTGTAAGCCAATGTTTTTTTGTGGTTTTGTTTTGCCTTGCATTCACCTACTCAACATGGAATCTTACTAGCGTGTTTGGTGGCTTACTTGTGAGGGGCGGTGTTTGAGTTAGAATCGTCCCAGTCAACAAGCACCAAACCAGCGGTAAGTTAACTGTTGCAAGGCACTGTACATCAAAAGTGATTTTTATACTCCTAAATGCAAATCAGAATGCACAAGTTATATCGATTTGTCTGTAAACATTGCTGGAATATTGTGGATATTTGTGGTGCATTTTGTTGAATATAATTTCAGCAAATGCTAGCTGGTTATTCACTGTGTCTGGGGGTGTTTTATGTATTTTGTACAGGGCGCATGCAGAGAGTAGAATGATCTGTGGTGGCTGCATTGCATGACGTGCTATCTGTGCTTTCTTTATCAGATAATACATCCATGACTGGTGCTACATGCTGGAGTCCTTGTTGATGATTGATCACAACACAACGCAAGAATAGTACTGTTACATGAGGATATGACAGAGCTGAGTGACTTGGTGTAAAGAGAAAAGAGGGAGAGGGCCTAGAACCGAGCCCTGGGGGACACCAGTAGTGAGAGCACGTGGTGCAGACACAGATCCTCTCCACATCACCTGGTAGGAGCGACCTGTCAGGCAGGATGCAATTCAGGTGTGTGCAGAGCCTGAGACGCGCAACTTTGAGAGGGTGGAGAGGAGGATCTGATGGTTCATGGTGTCGAAGTCAGGGGATAGATCTTGGAGGATGAGAACAGAGGAGAAAGAGTCAGCTTTGGCAGAGCGGAGAGCCTCTGTGACACAGAGAGCTGTCTCAGTTGAGTGAGCCGCCTTGAAGCCTGACTGGTTAGGGTCAAGAAGATCGTTCTTAGAGAGATAACGAGAGAGTTGGTCAGAGACAGCATGCTCAAGTGTTTTGGAAAGAAAAGAAAGAAACAATACCATTTTGTTGTTTTTTATGTCAGAGGGCTCAAGTGTTGGTTTCTTGAGGAGGGGAGCAACTCTGGCCATCTTGAAGTCAGAGGGGATGCAGGCAGTGGTCATGGATTAGTTGATGAGGCAAGTGATGAGGCAACATCAGTAGTCGTAGGATTTCATCTGGAGAGAGAGGGGAGAAAGAGGTCCAGCGAGGAGGGAGTGGAAGGATGATAGGTCCTCTCAAAGTTTATTTTTCCTCCATTTCTGCTCATCTGCCTGCAGCCCTGTTCTGTTAGCCCACAGTCACTCAGTCACTCAGCCACTGAGCGGGAGGGGAAGGTCGAGCTAGCCGGCAGGAAAGGGGACAGTGAGAGTCATATGATGCGGAAAGAGAGGAGAGTAGGGTCGAAGAGGCAGAGTCAGGAGAAAGAAGGATTTAGCAGAAGGGAGACAGGATAGGATAGAAGAGGAGAGAGTAGTGGGAGGGAGAGAGCGAAGTTTGTGGTGACACATGACCATCTGGGTGGGGGCTGAGTTGGTAGGTTTGGAGGAGAGATGGAGAGAAAATTAAACAAAGTAGTGATCAGAGACATGGAGGGGGGTTGAGGTGAGATTAGTAGACGAACAGCCTCTAGTGAAGATAAGATCAAGCGTATTGCCTGCCTTGTGAGTATTAGGTGACTGGGAAAGGGTGAGGTCTAAAGAGGAAAGGAGTGGAAAGATACAGGTGGAAAATAATTAATTGAAGTTTGGCGTTGGTAGGTGCTCTCGCTCTATTTTTCGCTCTCATCACAGACGCCCACGACACCATCAAGGAACTCACTCACACCTTTGCCGGGTCGTGTTCAGTTGTCACAAAACTGAAGAAAATGGGAGTGAAATAGGGAGGTGAAATGTGGAGGTACTATCTGAACTTAGGCCCAATAAGGAACACTCGGTTTTGTTATCTGTTGCAAAGCATTTGGAAAGGTTTTGCTGAGGTGTGTCCTAATGAACATGACTCACAGACACAGGTGTCCATACAGTATAGCCTAGACCCTTATATAGCACTCTGCATGTCATAGTCGTTAACAGTTGGAAAAATGGCAGAGAGGAAGCAATCTTTCCCCATTGAAAGCAGTGCAGACAAACCTGATTTCAAGCAATAATGACACACAAAATTATACAATTGAAGTCGGAAGTTTACATACACTTAAGTTGGAGTCATTAAAACACATTTTTGAACCACTCCACACATTTCTTGTTAGCAAACTATAGTTTTGGCAAGTCGGTTAGGACATCTACTTTGTGCATGACACAAGTAATTTTTCCAACAATTGTTTACAGACAGCTTATTTCAATTATAATTCACTTTATCACAATTCCAGTGGGTCAGAAGTTAACATACACTAAGTTGACTATGCCTTTAAACAGCTTGGAAAACTCCAGAAAATGTCATGGCTTTAGAAGATTCTGATAGGCTAATTGACATCATTGGAGTCAATTGGAGGTGTACCTGTGGATGTATTTAAAGGCCTACATTCAAACTCAGTGCTTCTTTGCTTGACATCATAGAAAAATCAAAATAAATCAGCCAAGATTGTAGACCTCCACAAGTCTGGTTCATCCTTTGGAGCAATTTCCAAACGCCTGAAGGTACCACGTTCATCTGTAAAAACAATAGTACGCAAGTATAAACACCATGGGACCACGCAGCCATCATACCGCTCAGGAAGGAGACGTGTTCTGTCTCCTAGAGATTAACGTTCTTTGGTGCGAAAAGTGCAAATCAATCCCAGAACAACAGCAAAGGACCTTGTGGAGATGCTGGAGAAATCAGGTACAAAAGTATCTATATCCAGAGTAAAACGAGTCCTATATCGGCATAACCTGAAAGGCTGCACAGCAAGGAAGAAGCCACTGCTCCAAAACAGCCATAAAAAAGCCAGAATACGGTTTGGAACTGCACATGGGGACAAAGATCGTACATTTTGGAGAAATGTCCTCTGTACTGATGAAACAAAAATAGAACTGTTTGGCCATAATCACCATCGTTATGTTTGGAGGAAAAAGGGGGTGGCTTGTAAGCCGAAGAACACCATCCCAACCTTGAAGCATCATGCTGTGGGGGTGCTTTGCTGCAGGAGGGACTGGTGCACTTCACAAAATAGATGGCATTATGAGGAAGGAAGATTATGGGGATATATTGATGCAACATCTCAAGACATCAGTCAGGAAGTTAAAGCTTGGTCGCAAATGGGTCTTCCAAATGGACAATGACCCCAAGCATTCTTCCAAAGTTGTGGCAAAATGGCTTAAGGACAACAAAGTCAAGGTATTGGAGTGGCCATAACAAAGCCCTGACCTCAATCCTATAGGAAATGTGTGGCTAGAACTGAAAAATCGTGTGCGAGCAAGGAGGCCTACTCAGAGTCAGACTCTGAGGAGGAATTGGCCAAAATTCACCCAACTTATTGTGGGAAGCTTGTGGAAGGCTACTCGAAACGTTTGACCCAAGTTAAACAATTTAAAGGCAATGCTACCAAATACTAATTGAGTGTATGTAAACATGGGAATGTGATGAAAGAAATAAAAGCTGAAATAAATCATTCTCTCTACGATTATTCTGACATTTCACATTCTAAACATAAAGTGGTGATCCTAACTGACCTAAGACAATGAATTTTTACTAGGATTAAATGTCAGTAATTGTGAAAAGCTGAGTTTAAATGTATTTGGCTAAGGTGTATGTAAACTTCCGACTTCAACTGTATGTATGGAGCATAATGTATTTACAGTTTTATTCATATGTTTTCAAGTACTGGTGAAAAATAATGCATTCCGATTGTAATGGACACCTTTGATACGTGTAAAATAATTTTTTCAAGGTTGTACTGATTATAATGAGCTAATGCTAAGCTATTTGCCAGCTATGTGTGGCGTCATGTTTGTTGACATTATACAATGCATTCTGGGTGTCACGTAAACGTCTGTCAGACCAAAGATGTTATATTGAGGTGAAGGAATGGTTCACTCATCTTTCAGGTAAACTTCCGGAAGTGAATGAAGGGAAGTGAATGATCGTATATGACAACATGCGTACTGCAAACAGTCCAAACTCATCTTGTCTCCTCTTATTATCTGTGGTTGACGTGAAAAAACAAACATGGCGGCGCGCACAAACTACCCATCGTCAGATTACTTTAGATTTCTAGAAAGTGTTTTACTCAATTATTTAGATCATATTTTTATTTTTCATTTCACCTTTATTTAACCAGGTAAGCAAGTTGAGAACAAGTTCTCATTTAAAACTGCGACCTGGCCAAGATAAAACAAAGCAGTGCGATAAAAACAACAACAACAAAGAGTTACATATGGGGTAAAATAAAACATAAAGTCAAAAATACCACAGAAAATATATATACAGTGTGTGCAAATGTAGCAAGTTATGGAGGTAAGGCAATAAATAGGCCATAGTGCAAAATAATTACAATTAGTATTAACACTGGAGTGATAGATGTGCAAGAGATGATGTGCAAATAGAGATACTGGGGTGCAAATGAGCAAAATAAATAACAATATGGGGATGAGGTAGTTGAGTGGGCTAATTTCAGAAGGGCTGTGTACAGGTGCAGTGATTGGTAAGGTGTTCTGACAACTGATGCTTAAAGTTAGTGAGGGAGATAAGAGTCTCCAGCTTCAGAGACTTTTGCAGTTCGTTCCAGTCATTGGCAGCAGAGAACTGGAAGGAATGGCGGCCAAAGGAGGTGTTGGCTTTGGGGATGACCAATGAGATACAGTGGAGAAAAAAAGTATTTAGTCAGCCACCAATTATGCAAGTTCTCCCACTTAAAAAGATGAGAGAGGCCTGTAATTTTCATCATAGGTACACGTCAACTATGACAGACAAAATGAGAAGAAAAAAAATCCAGAAAATCACATTGTAGGATTTTTAATGAATTTATTTGCAAATTATGGTGGAAAATAATTATTTGGTCACCTACAAACAAGCAAGATTTCTGGCTCTCACAGACCTGTAACTTCTTCTTTAAGAGGCTCCTCTGTCCTCCACTCATTACCTGTATTAATGGCAACTGTTTGAACTTGTTATCAGTATAAAAGACACCTGTCCACAACCTCAAACAGTCAACTCCAAACTCCATTATGGCCAAGACCAAAGAGCTGTCAAAGGACACCAGAAACAAAATTGTAGACCTGCAATAGGCTGGGAAGACTGAATCTGCAATAGGTAAGCAGCTTGGTTTGAAGAAATCAACTTGTGGGAGCAATTATTAGGAAATGGAAGACATACAAGACCACTGATAATCTCCCTCGATCTGGGGCTCCACGCAAGATCTCACCCCGTGGGGTCAAAATGATCACAAGAACAGTGAGCAAAAATCCCAGAACCACACGGGGGGACCTAGTGAATGACCTGCAGAGAGCTGGGACCAAAGTAACAAAGCCTACCATCAGTAACACACTACGCCACCAGGGACTCAAATCCTGCACTGCCAGACATGTCCCCCTGCTTAAGCCAGTACATGTCCAGGCCTGTCTGAAGTTTGCTAGAGTGCATTTGGATGATCCAGAAGAGGATTGGGAGAATGTCATATGTTCAGATGAAACCAAAATATAACTTTTTGGTAAAAACTCAACTCGTCGTGTTTGGAGGACAAAGAATGCTGAGTTGCATCCAAAGAACACCATACCTACTGTGAAGCATGGGGGTGGAAACATCATGATTTGGGGCTGTTTTTCTGCAAAGGGACCAGGACGACTGATCCGTGTAAAGGAAAGAATGAATGGGGCCATGTATCGTGAGATTTTGAGTGAAAACCTCCTTCCATCAGCAAGGGCATTGAAGATGAAACGTGGCTGGGTCTTTCAGCATGACAATGATCCCAAACACACCGCCCGGGCAACGAAGGAGTGGCTTCGTAAGAAGCATTTCAAGGTCCTGGAGTGGCCTAGCCAGTCTCCAGATCTCAACCCCATAGAAAATCTTTGGAGGGGAGTTGAAAGTCTGTGTTGCCCAGCGACAGCCCCAAAACATCACTGCTCTAGAGGAGATCTGCATGGAGGAATGGGCCAAAATACCAGCAACAGTGTGTGAAAACCTTGTGAAGACTTACAGAAAACGTTTGACCTGTGTCATTGCCAACAAAGGGTATATAACAAAGTGTTGAGAAACTTTTGTTATTGACCAAATACTTATTTTCCACCATAATTTGCAAATAAATTCATAAAAAATCCTACAATGTGATTTTCTGGAATTTTTTTCCCTAATTTTGTCTGTCATAGTTGACGTGTACCTATGATGAAAATTACAGGCCTCTCTCATCTTTTTAAGTGGGAGAACTTGCACAATTGGTGGCTGACTAAATACTTTTTTTCCCCACTGTATACCTGCTGCAGCACATACTACGGGTGGGTGTTGCTATGGTGACCAATGAGCTAAGATAAGGCAGAGATTTGCCTAGCAGTGATTTATAGATGGCCTGGAGCCAGTGGGTTTGGCGACGTATATGTATTGAGGACCAGCCAACAAGAGTGTACATGTCACAGTGGTGGGTAGTATATGGGGCTTTGGTGACAAAACGGATGGCACTGTGATAGACTACATCCAATTTGCTGAGTAGAGTGTTGGAGGCTATTTTGTAAATGACATCGCCGAAGTCAAGGATCGGTAGGATTGTCCGTTTTACGAGGGCATTTTTGGCAGCATGAGTGAAGGAGGCTTTGTTCCGAAATAGGAAGCCGATTCTAGATTTAACTTTGGATTGCAGATACTTAATGTGAGACTGGAAGGAGAGTTTACAGTCTAACCAGACACCTAGGTATTTGTAGATGTCCACATACTCTAGGTCAGACCCGTCGAGAGTAGTGATTCTAGTCGGGTGGGCGGGTACCAGCAGCGTTCGATTGAAGAGCATGTATTTAATTTTACTAGTGTTTAAGAGCAGTTGGAGGCTACGGAAGGAGTGTTGTATGGCATTGAAGCACGTTTGGAGGTTTGTTAACACAGTGTCCAATGAAGTGCCAGATGTATACAAAATGGAGTCGTCTGCATAGAGGTGGATCTGAGAGTCACCAGCAGCAAGAGCGACATCATTGATTTACACAGAGAAAAGAGTCGGCCCAAGAATTGAACCCTGTGGCACCCCCATAGAGACTGCCATAGGTCCAGACAACAGGCCCTCCGATTTGACACATTTAACTCTATCTGAGAAGTATTTGGTGAACCAGGCGAGGCAGTCATTTGAGAAACCAAGGCTATTTAGTCGGCCAATAAGAATGCAGTGGTTGACAGAGTCGAAAGCCTTGGCCAGGTCGATGAAGACGGCTGCACAGTACTGTCTATTATCGACCGCGGTTATAATATCGTTTAGGACCTTGAGCGTGGCTGAGGTGCACCCATGACCAGCTCGGAAACCGGATTGCATAGCGGAGAAGGTACGGTGTGATTCGAAATGGTCGGTGATCTGTTTGTTAACTTGGCTTTCAAAAACTTTTGAAAGGCAGGGCTGGATGGATATAGGTCTGTAACAGTTTGGATGTAGAGTGTCACCCCCTTTGAAGAGGGGGATGACCGCGGCAGCTTTCCAATCTCTTGGGATCTCAGACGTTACGAAAGAGAGGTTGAACAGGCTAGTAATAGGGGTTGCGACAATTTCGGCAGCTATTTTTAGAAAGAAAGGGTCCAGATTGTCTAGCCCAGATGATTTGTAGGGGTCCAGATTTTGCAGATCTTTCAGAACATCAGCTGTCTGAATTTGTGTGAAGGAGAAGCGGGACGGGGGCATGGCAAGTTGCAGCGGAGGGTGCATAGCTGGTGGCCGGGGTAGTGGTAGCCAGGTGGAAAGCATGGCCAGCCGTAGCAAAATGGTTGTTGAAATTCTCGATTATTGTAGATTTATCGGTGGTGATAGTGTTTCCTAGCCTCAGTGCAGTGGGCAGCAGGGAGGAGGTGCTCTTATTCTCCATGGACTTTACAGTGTCCCAAAACTTTTTGGAGTTAGTGCTACAGCATGCAAATTTCTGTTTGAAAAAGCTAGCCTTTGCTTTCCTAACTGCTTGTGTATATTGGTTCCTAACTTCCCTGAAAAATTGCATATCGCGGGGGCTAACAACAAATAAACTTGTCACATTCAGGACATAACTTTGCATGGACTGTGTTTGTGCAAAATGTTTCTGTGAAAAAACAGTGTGGTTGCGTCAATCAAAACTGGACATTCTAAATAAGTGTTCTAATCACACCAGTTTGAGCGTACGCTGCAGGGACCACTGTAGAATTATCACACCTGTTTGTTGGTACGTGTGAAAAGGTTAAATCCACTTAAAAATCTATGGCAAGATTTGAAAATGTTTGTCTAGCATTGATCAACAACCATTTTGACAGAGCTTGAAGAATTTGGAAAAGAATAACGGGAAAAAGTTGCACAATCCAGGTGTGGAAAGCTCTTCGAGAATTACCCAGAAACACTCACAGCTGTAATCGCTGACAAAGGTGATTCTAACATGTATTGACTCAGGGGGTTAAATACTAATCAATATATATTAGTGTTTTATTTTTCATTAATGTTTTACAAATGTTAGAATGTTTCTTCCATTTTGACACTACAGAGTATTTTGTGTAGATCGTTGGCAAAAAAATGTCAATTAAATCCATTTTAAATCACACTTTGTAACACAGGCCCTCTGTGGCCTGAGAAATGAAATTAGTGGTGAGAGAATTGCGGACAACCAGCAATGTGCTGATTACAGAGGAATCAATATATGCTGGGAAGACGCTTCTCCCTTTGGCTTGTGGTGTTTTGCCAAACATTGGCGTGACAATGACCATAGGAATTGTCCAGGCAGCACAAACAGATCTGGGACCAAGCAAGGTATGCGTGCCACGCTGATTCACTAGTGATGTTTGGAAACGAACAGCTCGTGCTGGTCCAGGAATGATGACCATTTCAAGGTCTCTGTCTCTTCTGTTGTGATGATTTGCAGTGTAGCACGTGTTTGAAACCGTGGGAGGCATTTACGGTATGTGTGCCACTCTCCAGCAGCATATCTGTGATGCTTGGAAAGCAACAGCTAGTGCTGGTCAACAAATTATGGCCAATTCAAGGTCTCTGTCTGTTGTGTTGATTTGCATATAGTATGTGTTTGAATATTTGAAAGACTTATGTTGGTTCTCTTCATATTAATTGAAAGGTTTTTCTCCCATTTTACCTGAATGACTTTATGTTGATTTGATTGGTGCGATTTCTCAATTGCACTGATGAGATTTTCCTATGAATTGGTATTTTGTTACCGATACTTTTTTTAATTTGCTCCCTTTCCCCCCTCCGTTTTTGACAAAGGTGAAAAGTTAAAAAGTCCTTAATGTTTCCCCAGACAAATGTGTTCAGTTAGAATTCTCTCTGGGTTCAAGTGAATTAAAAAATTAAACTGTGAACTTGGTATAAGCAGTGTCAGCAGTTTTTGGTGTGAGGCACTCTAATGATTTTATGAAAGTGATTGGCAAAACACAGCAAGGCCTTTTATGTCAACTAGAAGTCCAACAATATGAGTTGACTCGTCATTTCAACAGCATTCTTGGTGGACCATTCTTGATACATACGGGAAACTGTTGAGCGTGAAAACCCCGGCAGTGTTGCAGTTCTTGACACACTCAAACCGGTGCGCCTGGCACCTACTACCATAACCCATTCAAAGGCACTTACATTTTGTGTCTTGCCCATTCATCCTCTGAATGGCACACATACACAATCCATGCCTCAAGGCTTAAAAAGGCTTCATCTACACTGATTGAAGTTGATTTAACAGGTGACATCAGTAAGGGATCCTAGCTTTTACCTGGATGTTCCTAATGTTTTGTACACAAACATTTTCTAAATGTTCTACATTCTAACTTTCAGGGACTACATTCCAAATGGCACCCTATTCCCTTTGTAGTTCCAATAAGACTCTGGTCAAAAGGAGTGTACTATGTACAGTACCAGTCAAAAGTTTGGACACACCTACTCATTCAAGGGTTTTTCTTTATTTTTACTCTTTTCTACATTGTAGAATAATAGTGAAGACATCAACACTATGAAGAAACACATGGAATCATGTAGTAACCAAAAAAGTGTTAAACAAATCAAAATATATTATATTTTTGAGATTCTTCAAATATAGTTGAAGTCGGAAGTTTACATACACTTAGGTTGGAGTCATTAGAACTCGTTTTTCAACCACTCCACACATTTCTTGTTAACAAGCTATAGTTTTGGCAAGTCGGTTAGGACATCTACTTTGTGCATGACACAAGTAATCTTTCCAACAATTGTTTACAGACGACGTGGATGAGTTGTCAAAGACTGTTGCTGCAAAACAACACGTGGGAGACACAAGGTTTGAGTTTCAATATAAATACTCCCCTAGATTCATGCCCATTGGTTGAAAGAAAACAAAGTGATTATTGCATGAGTGATCCAATAGGTTAATCAGGAACCGTGGTGGAATTACCTTAGTGTGCCATGCTCATAGGCGGAAGTTAATAGGTGAATGACATTCCGCATGCTTGCTAAATGGAAAGGAGGAGGAGCGACATGATGCTAAGCTGATGAGGTAATATTATGACACTACCATATACAGTGGGGAAAAAAAGTATTTAGTCAGCCACCAATTGTGCAAGTTCTCCCACTTAAAAAGATGAGAGAGGCCTGTAATTTTCATCATAGGTACACGTCAACTATGACAGACAAAATGAGGAAAAAAAATCCAGAAAATCACATTGTAGGATTTTTAATGAATTTATTTGCAAATTATGGTGGAAAATAAGTATTTGGTCAATAACAAAAGTTTCTCAATACTTTGTTATGTACCCTTTGTTGGCAATGACATGGGTCAAACGTTTTCTGTAAGTCTTCACAAGGTTTTCACACACTGTTGCTGGTATTTTGGCCCATTCCTCCATGCTGATCTCCTCTAGAGCAGTGACGTTTTGGGGGTGTCGCTGGGCAACACAGACTTTCAACTCCCTCCAAAGATTTTCTATGGGGTTGAGATCTGGAGACTGGCTAGGCCACTCCAGGACCTTGAAATGCTTCTTACGAAGCCACTCCGTTGCCCGGGCGTTGTGTTTGGGATCATTGTCATGCTGAAAGACCCAGCCATGTTTCATCTTCAATGCCCTTGCTGATGGAAGGAGGTATTCACTCAAAATCTCACGATACATGGCCCCATTCATTCTTTCCTTTACACGGATCAGTCGTCCTGGTCCCTTTGCAGAAAAACAGCCCCAAAGCATGATGTTTCCACCCCCATGCTTCACAGTAGGTATGGTGTTCTTTGGATGCAACTCAGCATTCTTTTTCCTTTAAACACGACGAGTTGAGTTTTTACCAAAAAGTAATATTTTGGTTTCATCTGACCATATGACATTCTCGCAATCCTCTTCTGGATCATCCAAATGCACTCTAGCAAACTTCAGACGGGCCTGGACATGTACTGGCTTAAGCAGGGGGACACGTCTGGCACTGCAGGATTTGAGGCCTGGCGGCGTAGTGTGTTACTGATGGTAGGCTTTGTTACTTTGGTCCCAGCTCTCTGCAGGTCATTCACTAGGTCCCCCCGTGTGGTTCTGGGATTTTTGCTCACCGTTCTTGTGATCATTTTGACCCCACGGGGTGAGATCTTGCGTGGAGCCCCAGATCGAGGGGAGATTATCAGTGGTCTTGTATGTCTTCCATTTCCTAATAATTGCTCCCACAGTTGATTTCTTCAAACCAAGCTGCTTACCTATTGCAGATTCAGTCTTCCCAGCCTGGTGCAGGTCTACAATTTTGTTTCTGGTGTCCTTTGACAGCTCTTTGGTCTTGGCCATAGTGGAGTTTGGAGTGTGACTGTTTGAGGTTGTGGACTGGTGTCTTTTATACTGATAACAAGTTCAAACAGGTGTCATTAATACAGGTAACGAGTTTAGGACAGAGGAGCCTCTTAAAGAAGAAGTTACAGGTCTGTGAGAGCCAGAAATCTTGCTTGTTTGTAGGTGACCAAATACTTATTTTCCCCCATAATTTGCAAATAAATTCATTAAAAATCCTACAATGTGATTTTCAGGATTTTTTTTTCTCATTTTGTCTGTCATAGTTGACGTGTACCTATGATGAAAATTACAGGCCTCTCTCATCTTTTTAAGTGGGAGAACTTGCACAATTGGTGGCTGACTAAATACTTTTTTTCCCCACTGTAAATACCTGCTATACTGATGAGTGAAATAGGAAGCGATGTGAATTGTGAGTTTATTAGATTAATGAAAAGTTACAATCCATTCAGACCAGCCTTACTGATTGAACTTTCGTAACTACATTATCTTCTGTTGTTTAATTTATGTTTGTGGAGCAGTGGGTTCCGGTCACTGTTTTGAATTATGGATGTAAAATATACAATGTTTTAAAGCTGCAATATGTAACTACAGTGGGGAGAACAAGTATTTGATACTCTGCCGATTTTGCCAATTAAAGATGCACTATGCAGAAATCGCTCCACCATTTCCTGGTTGCTAAAATTCTAATAGTTAACCTAATATCTTTAACAAACCCAAAAATATAGTGTTTTCTGCTGTTTGAAGCTGGTGTACAAACCGAAAGTAAAATATGCAAAAACAAAACTTAAGAACGGGAATATAACACTTCATGTAACACCGGCATGTCTTTCATGGTCGTGCCCCACTGGCCGTGAGCACTCCCATCCACTGGTCTACACAGGCCGATTGCTGTTGTGCAGTTCAGAGCTATAGGAGTGGACTCAGATCTAAGGTGCTGCAGTAAAGGCCGTTACAATTAATAAGTGTGCCCTCTGCTGTCAAGGCGTGCAATATCAACACCATTACAACAAATATCTTAATATGGCTGTTTGCTAAACAACATGTTGTCTTGTGTCAAACTTTCTTTTGCAATTTAGCTATCCTCTACAGGGAAAAGGGCACATCTATGCTGTTGGTAGTGGCTCAACGGATGGAATGCCATATAACATTGGCGTGTCATCCATGGTCATGCCTTGTCGGGCGTGAGAACTCCCATCATCTGATCTACACAGGCTGGGTGCTGTTCAGAGCTACTTGGTTGCATAGGAGTGGACTCTACTAAGGTGAACTTGAGAGCTCGTCGAACGGCCTCGCGACAATCCATCGCAGGTATCGTGGATTGGTATTGTATAATAATCAGAGACCACATGTTTCATAACTCTGTGAGCGAGTCATTCATATTTGATATTAAGTTGGCTTACATAATCGTAGCCTTGCTTAAGTGGTGCTTTGCAACATTAGTCATTTTGTCAATTGATTAATCAGTGATTCAAATGGAATATGTCATCCATGCTTTATGAGCTCAGTAGACTTACTACAGCCTTTAACTCTCATCACTCTTGGGATTTTTATTTCATTTCTATTTCATCTCGTCATAAACAAAATGTATTCCGTTTACTTGATATGCTGTGTCAGCCTCTGCAATCAGTTCTATCTCGAATAATGGCGATATTCTCCAGCTGCAAACTATGTGTCAGTAGCTGAGTGTAGATGCGGTGAGGAATCAAGCGCAGGAAACACGGGCGTTCGTCAACAGACTTTAGTCACAAAAATAACAGCAGCAAAACAGGCGAACAGCCAACCCAACCGGGAGGCAAAATACACAGTACGCACAAAACACACGTAAAAAGGCGATAGCGCACACAGTGCGGACTCTCGGGACAAACAACAATCCTGAGAGTAAATATCACAGAGCAACAGCTTGACAAATAAACAATACCACATAACACCTGCCCCCACACACGAAAACTAAATAGGCAACCAAATCAAACAATAACAAGGGACAGGTGTACAAACAGACAAAACCAAACAAACATGAAACATCGAACGGTGGCAGCTAGTACTCCGGTGACGACGACCGCCGAAGCCTGCCCGAACAAGGAGGAGGAGCAGCCTCGGCCGAAACCGTGACAGTACCCCCCCCTTGACCGATCCCGGCCTCGGGGACGACCAGGACGACGCGGAGCAGGGCGCGTAGGATGACCCCGATGGAACTCGGTCAGCAGGGACAGGTCTAATATGTCCCTCCTCGGCACCCAGCACCGCTCCTCCGGGCCGCACCCTCCCACTCCACGAGATATTGGAGACCCCCATCCGGCGTCTCGAATCAAGGATGGACCTCACAGTGTACGCCGGAGCCCCCTCGATGTCCAACGGGGCGGAGGAGTCTCTTCTATCTCATAGTCCTGGAGTGGACCAGCTACCACCGGCCTGAGGAGAGACACATGGAACGAGGGGTTAATATTCCTGTAATCAATAGGCAGTTCTAACCTGTAACACACCTCGTTCAACCTCCTCAGGACTTTGAATGGCCCCACAAACCGCCGACCCAGCTTCCGGCAGGGCAGGCGGAGGGGCAGGTTTCTGGTCGAGAGCCAGACTCGATCTCCAGGTGCGTATACAGGCCCCTCACTGCGGTGGAGATCGGCGCTCGTCTTATGCCGACGGATGGCCCGCTGCAGATGAACGTGGGCAGCGTTCCATGTCTCCTCCGATCGCCGCACCCACTCATCCACCGCAGGGGCCTCGATCTAGCTCTCGTGCCAAGGTGCCAGAACCGGCTGGTACCCTAACACACACTGGAAAGGGGTTAGTTGGGTGGAGGAGTGGCGGAGAGAGTTCTGCGCCATCTCGGCCCACGGAACGTATCTCGCCCACTCCTCCGGCCGGCCCTGGCAATAAGACCTCAGAAACTTACCCACATCCTGGTTGACACGTTCAACCTGCCCATTACTCTCCGGGTGGTAACCCGAGGTAAGGCTCACCGAAACCCCCAACCGTTCCATAAAGGCTCTCCACACTCTGGAGGTGAACTGGGGGCCTCGATCAGACACTATATCCTCGGGTACCCCGTAATGCCGGAAGACATGGGTAAACAGAGCCTCAGCGGTCTGTAGGGCAGTAGGGAGACCCGGCATGGGAAGGAGACGACAGGCCTTCGAGAACCGATCCACAACGACCAGGATGGTAGTATTCCCCTGTGAGGGGGGAAGGTCTGTAACAAAGTCCACCGAGAGGTGGGACCAGGGTCGTTGCGGAACGGGCAGGGGTTGTAGCTTACCCCTGGGCAAATGTCTGGGTGCCTTACACTGGGCACACACCGAACAGGAGGAGACATAAACCCTCACATCCCTGGCTAACGTTGGCCACCAGTACTTAGTGCTAAGGCAGTGAACTGTCCGGCCGATACCTGGATGTCCAGAGGAGGGGGACATATGAGCCCAATAAATGAGGCGATCGCGTACCTCGAGCGGAACGTACGTCCGACCCACTGGACACTGTGGAGGACTTGGGTCGGTGCGTAACGCCCGCTCGATCTCTGCATCGACCTCCCATACCACCGGTGCCACCAGACAAGACTTTGGTAGTATGGGAGTGGGCTCAACGGACCTCTCCTCCGTGTCATACCGCCGAGACAGGGCATCTGCCTTCCCGTTCTGGGACCCAGGGATGTAAGTGATTTTAAACACAAACCGGGCTAGAAACATAGTCCAGCGGGCCTGGCGAGGATTCAGTCTCCTAGCTGCCCGGATGTATTCCAGGTTACGGTGGTCCGTCAAAATGAGGAAAGGGTGTTGAGCCCCCTCAAGCCAATGCCTCCACACCTTTAGGGCCTGTACCACGGCTAACAGCTCCCTGTCCCCTACGTCATAATTCCGCTCCGCCGGACTGAGCTTCTTAGAATAAAAAAGCACAGGGGCGGAGCTTAGGTGTGTGCCAGACCGTTGTGAGAGGACGGCCCCAATACCGGCCTCGGACGCGTCTACCTCTACCTGGAATGGTAAAGCGGGATCCGGATGCGCCAACACCGGCGCCGAGGTAAACAGGTCCTTCAGTCTCCCAAAAGCCCTGTCCGCCTCAGCTGACCACCGCAAGCGCACCGGACCCCCCTTCAACAGAGACGTTATGGGAGCTGCCACCTGACCAAAACCCCGGATAAACCTCCGGTAATAATTCGCAAAACCCAAGAACTGTTGCACCTCTTTCACAGTGGTTGGGGTTTGCCAATTACTACAGCTGACACCCGGTCAACCTCCATCTCCACCCCTGACACAGACAACTGATAACCCAAAAAGGAGACCGACTTCTGAAAGAACAGACATTTCTCTGCCTTGACATATAGGTCATGCTCCAACAGCCTCCTCAACACTCGGCGCACCAGGGCTACATGCTCTGCTCGGGTAGAACTGTACACCAGAATATCGTCGATGTACACGACTACTCCCTGCCCCTGCATGTCCCGGAAAATCTAATCGACAAAGGATTGGAAGACTGAGGGAGCATTCATTAACCCATATGGCATGACGAGATACTCGTAATGACCGGAGGTCGTGCTAAACGCTGTCTTCCATTCATCGCCCTCTCTAATGCGCACCAAGTTATATGCGCTCCTGAGATCCAATTTTGTGAAGAACTGAGCACCGTGTAATGATTCCGTCATCGTCGCAATCAGAGGAAGTGGATAGCTGTACTTCACCGTAATCTGATTGAGACCGCGGTAATCAATACACGGGCGCAGACCTCCATCCTTTTTCTTCACAAAAAAGAAGCTTGAGGAAGCGGGTGAAGTGGAGGCCCGTATGTATCCCTGTCTCAGAGACTCGGCGATGTAAGTTTCCATCGCCTTCCTCTCTTCTTGAGACAAGGGATACACATGGCTCCGCGGGAGGGCTGCTCCTACCTGGAGATCTATCGCACAATCCACCTGTCTATGAGGCGGCAGCTGCGCCGCCCTAGTCTTACTAAACACTAGTGTCAAATCCTCATACTCGGGGGGAATGTGCAGTGCAGGCATTAGATTCGGACTTTCCACCGAGGTCGCCCCTATGGAAACCCCCAGACACAGCCCCTCACACTGAGCAGACCACCCTTTAAGAGCCTTCTCTCGCCACGAAATAGTAGGATCATGGGTAATCAACCAGGGAAGCCCCAGCACCACCGGATAAGCAGGAGAGTCAATCAGATAGAGCTGAATCGTCTCCTCATGACCCCCCTGCGTCTCCATCTTAAGGGGTGCTGTGACCTCCCTAATCAACCCGGATCCTAACGGACGGCTATCTAGGGCATGTACAGGGAAAGGCTTATCAACGGGAAGGAGGGGAATCCCTAATTCTACACAGAACTGGCGATCTACAAAGTTCCCAGCTGCGCCTGAATCGACTAGCGCCTTATGCTGGGAACGAGGTGCTACCTGTGGAAAACAAACAGGCAAGGTTATGTGAACGACAGAAAGCTCTGGGTAAGTAGGGCGCCTACTCACCTGGGAGGACCCCCAATGCGTGGCCTGCCTTCACCTCCACCGGGGACCTTCCCCAACACCTAGCCACGGTGTGCCCTCCACGGCCACAGTTGGTGCAGGGGACGGCCCCCCTCGGGTTCCTACTCCTCCTTTCTCTAGCGCCAGCACCTCCGAGCTCCATAGGGCTCGGCTCGGAGGTGCTGGAGGGTGAAATGGGCGACCCCCATCCGGGACGCCCACGGGTGGCGAGCAGGGTGTCCAACCGAATGGCCATGCCGACTAGTTGGTCAAACGTCAACATGGTATCCCTGCACGCCAACTCTCTTTGGACGTCCTCCCGGAGGCTACAACGGAAGTGGTCTATGAGGGCCCGCTCATTCCACCCTGCATCTGCCGCTAGAGTCCGGAACTCCAAGGCAAAATCCTGTGCGCTCCTCATCCCTGTCGGAGGAAGAACAGACGCTCCCCCGCCGCCTTCCCTTCTGGTGGATGGTCGAACACGGCCCGGAAGCGGCGGGAGAACTCCGCATAAGTGATGGTCGCGGCGTCCATTGTCCTCCATTCGGCGTTGGCCCACTCCAACGCCTTGCCGGTGAGACAGGAGATGAGGGCGGAGACGCTCTCGTGTCCCGAGGGCGCCGGGTGTACGGTGGCGAGGTAGAGCTCCACCTGTAGCAGGAACCCTTGACACCCGGCAGCGGAGCCGTCGTACGCCCTCGGGAGCGAGAGCCGAATCCCACTGGGTTCCGGAATGTGGACAGGAGGACTGACCGATGGGGATGGTCCGGTAGGTGGGGGCGTGGGTACCCCGCTGCTTTCCCATCGGTGGAGAGTGTTCATCACCTGATCCAAGGCGTGCCCGATCTGGTTAATCCGGTCCTCCTGTCCACGAAGACGGTCCTCCATGACCTCTGTCGGCGCGCGTGCTCCTGCTGACTCCATGGTGTGATGTGGTATTCTGTCAGTAGCTGAGTGTAGATGCGGTGAGGAATCAAGCGCAGGAAACACGGGCGTTCGTCAACAGACTTTAGTCACAAAAATAACAGCAGCAAAACAGGCGAACAGCCAACCCAACCGGGAGGCAAAATACACAGTACGCACAAAACACACAGTGCGTAAAAGGCGATAGCGCACACAGTGCGGACTCTCGGAACAAACAACAATCCTGAGAGTAAATATCACAGAGCAACAGCTTGACAAATAAACAATACCACATAACACCTGCCCCCACACACGAAAACTAAATAGGCAACCAAATCAAACACTAACAAGGGACAGGTGTACAAACAGACAAAACCAAACAAACATGAAACATCGAACGGTGGCAGCTAGTACTCCGGGGACGACGACCGCCGAAGCCTGCCCGAACAAGGAGGAGGAGCAGCCTCGGCCGAAACCGTGACACTATGTGGCAGGGTGGCCATCAACAGTAATATATCAATCAAGGACCGTGGCTTTCAGCTATAGTTATGCTGCCCGTAGCTTATTAATGCAATTTCATGGCTTTGTCATCATTCTAACAATTTGTTCTTGTTACAGGTGGAGCTTTAGTCTCTTAAGAACGGGTGAAGATGATGATTCTGGAAATTGGGAACCCCAAACCTCCTGATATACAGGAAGAAACACTGTACAATAATATTTGGAACCATGCAGGTTTGTATAGGTCGAGTTTGTATATTCCACAGGGGAGCATATGTGCAATATAAGTGCCAAAGATAAGGAAAAAAGCTTTTAATAGTTGCCAGGTTTCAGAGGTTTACAGGACCAGGTACGCACAGAGAGCCTGATTGCTATATGATTCTGATGCACTTCGTATGTATGCAATTTCAATGTGAAACAAAGGTGTAATTTATTTTTCAGTGTTTCATAGATTTGTATGTTCAAAATAAATCTGAAAATACTAATGCAATACAAGAGCCAGACAAAGTTGTGTTGTGTGTGTGTGTTAGTGATCTTAGTGTCAGAGTATCTCAAATGAATTTTTTTGTTTTTCACAGGGGGGTCTGTATGACTGAATAAAATGTGTCAGGCTATTATGACAAATGCCATGTAATGTTGGCAATGAGCCTTATCATCACACGATCTGCTTTGACAGGATGTAGTAGGGACGAGCTGGAACACAACTTTCTTTAGCACTGTAGGAAAGCTCATCAGGGAGTAAATGTCATGAGTCAGTAAAAAGAGAATCCACCTTTACAGAGTTATCCAATCATCAAATGAATCCTTTACCTTAGGTGGTCTGTAGTGAACAAGACAAGGTGTCTTATGAATGTTGTTTTAATGGTTGTATTGCCTCATGAGTGGCTGTTAATATTTGGCAGTGGCCTTTGCCCTGAGGTGGAGGTGGTGATGGTGATTATATGTATGTCATACTCTATAACTGATGTGTAATCTATTCAGTGTTTTTCCTGATGGAAATACTGTATGTAGATATTCTCTCTATGGTTTTGAGGTTGTGTGAATATACTGACTAAACCAACCACCAAAAAGGTAGTCTATATAGCAAGCTTTTATGCTAGTCTTTTTTAACCCAGACTTTTTAACCCAGACATTCAACATTCAATATCCTTTTCTAACATACCAGCGGAGTGGTAGGCAAGTAGGAAAATTATTTTAGCTCATGGCCCCATGTGGTGAACCACGCGCATCCACATAAATTCTTTATATTGCAGCCAGTGGAGTCGAGATACTGTATGAGAGGCTGTGGCACACGCCCTCTACGTCAGACTACTCTTGCCTCAAACTTTTCTCCCTCGTGCTTCACTCACGGCTGTTACCTTCTCTTGTAAAGTTGTCCTGGTAGAATGGAGGAGAACATTCTTGAAATGAGAACGAATGAGAAATTCCATTGACACTATAAGGATTCAACAGAAAATATTTTCCACATGTAAACTCCACCTGGTAAGTAAGTTTTAATTATTTTGTTTATTTGGACTAGATTTGCCTATAGTTTTCAGCATGATAAAATGTATTTTAGTGTTTTCCTGGCAGAGAATACTTGTTTTCTCTTTCAACCGCAAATAATACTTTTTTAGCATTTTGAAATTCCTTATCATAAATGGTCTACATTGTAAATGTTGAAAGACAAACCCATTTATTTCTACACTTTTTAAAATGATTACAAATAATGTACACTGAGTGTACAAAACATTGAGAACACCTGCCCTTTCCATGACATAGACTGACCAGGTGAATCCAGGTGAAAGCTATGATCCCTTATTGATGTCACTTGTTAAGTCCACTTCAATCAGTATAGATGAAGGGGAGGAGACAGGTTAAAGAAGGATTTTTAAGCCTTGAGACAATTAAGACATGGATTTTGTAGGTGTGCCATTCTGAGGATGAAAGGGCAAGATAAAATATGTAAGTGCCTTTGAAAGTGGTATGGTAGTAGGTGCCAGGCGCACTGGTTTGAGTGTGTCAAGAACTGCAATGCTGCTGTGTGTTTCACGCTCAACAGTTTCCTGTGTGTATCAAAAATGGTCCACCACCCAAAGGACAATCAGCCAACTTGACACAACTGTGGGAAGCATTGAAGTCAACATTGGCCAGCATCTCTGTGGAACACTTTTGACACCAACAAATCGAGGCTGTTCTGAGGGCAAAAGGGGGTGCAAATCAATATAAGAAAGGTGTTCCTAATGTTTTTTACACTTAGTGTAAATAACTAAAGATGCTATAGGCCTGCTTAGAAGAAAAGTTGAATTGCATTGCAAAACATTTCTCTATTGATTGTACTTTTTTGCCCATGATAACTAAAGCCTTAGGTGTCACTATGTGTCACACTATTTTACAAATTGCATGATACATAATCATTAGTTATCATGGGCATGAAGTGTGCTAATTTTTTTCATAACTTTATGTATGGAAGCGATTGTATCCATAGCTGTAAAAGTCATACTTAATTGGTTTTGGCAGAGTCAATAGCTTGCTGTTAGTAAATATCATCAGTTGAAGCTCAGAATGTCTTTATCCTTATCTCAGAGGTCTGTAACGGGGGAGTGTGTGATTAACCAGTGATTTAAGCAGCTGCTTCCAGTAAAAAGGATGTTTGACATGTTGATTGCCCTTTGGAGTTGTGTCATTTCATCTTTCTCAGTTCAGAAGTTATTTGGCCTTGGGAAAACTGGCACGGCACAAAGAATGGGTTTATTATAACTTTTGATGTAGAGTTCTCATTACCGTCTTCATACTAAATTAGCCCATGTACTGTACATGTAGTTATACCGTGATGCTGTGCAGACCTACCATAAATTCCAAAAGGTTGATATTTGTTAGAAAGAGAGAAAAAATAAGCATTTATTGGATTCTCTTTAACATTCTATCTCTTGTCCACTCTCGTCAGCAGCATTCCGCTCAAAATGGCCAACCAGAACAAATGCTACCACGATGAGATCATGAGCTTCTTTTACAACAACAGCAACCAGGCCAAAGACGACTGGAACTCAACACAGCTCATTCTGGTCCAAGTCGTAGGCTCCCTCTTCTGCTGCTTCATCCTGATGTCCAATGCCATGGTCATCGCCTCCGTCATCATCAACAAGAGGTTGCACTACCCATTCTACTATCTCCTCTCCAACCTGGCCGCTTCGGACTTCCTTGCTGGGATAGCTTACGTGTACCTCATGTTCAATACTGGCCAGGTGTCCAGGAAGTTAACTGTGAGGGGCTATTTCATTCGTCAAGGGCTTCTGGACACCAGTCTCTCGGCCTCTCTGGCGAACTTACTAGTCATCGCCCTGGAGCGTTACATCTCTGTGATGAACTGGAAGGTCCACAGCAACCTGACCAAGCGGCGGGTGACCCTTCTCATCATGCTGGTGTGGGCTATTTCCATCTTCATGGGTGCCGTGCCCAGCCTAGGCTGGAACTGCATCTGCAACCTTCAGGGCTGCTCCCAGCTGGCGCCCATCTTCAGCCGGAGCTACCTAATCTTCTGGTCTGTGTCTAACCTGGTGGTGTTCCTGGTCATGGTGTCCATCTACCTGCGGATTTACACCTACGTCAAGAGGAAGACGGCGGTGCTCAGCCCGCACACCAGCGGCTCCATTAACCACAAGCAGATGCCCATCAAACTCATCAAGACGGTCATGACCGTGTTAGGTAGGCTTGGGGCCATGGGATAACTCTATTGCATTTTTTATTTTTATTGTTTCAATATAGTCCTTGATTGGACACATCAGAAATTCTCGGTTGGGAAATGTAGCACTTCCTAAGGACTGAGTAGCACTACTACTCTGTGCTCTTAATATGTAGCAGAACGTTATATTTTTTAATTGGTCCATAAAGGACTTTCCTCAAACGCAATTAGAAACACTCGCAAGCTTATCCCAAAGTCAATTTAGCTGGTTGAGTGTGGAGATAGGAAGGGAAAGCATTGTTGCTGACCACAGTGGATTGTAATCTTATTACCCAGATAGGGGGAAAAAATCCTGATGAAGTAAATTCAAATCAGCTTTGAGCACAATGTTATGGTCAAGGCCATTGAAAAAACATAATGTCAATATGTCCCACAAAGTGAACTAATTTGACTGATATTGACATATTTTGAGTAATCTTTGTTTGACAAGGGAGTTGGTGTACAAAGTGGACGGTTGTACCATAGACCTCATAAAGATAAAGGACTTTGCTGTGCAATTGTGTGTTTTCAACTTGGCCTGTAATTACTCAGCATTTTATTCAGCACAGAAGGAAATTATTTGCTCTGATCTGTCTCTGCTAAATAACATGGTTCTCCACTTATTAGTATCAGTCATCTACTGTATGCGCATGTGGCCTAAATCACAAAAAAATAAAAAAAAATAAACAAACACAATTTTGATCTGCCCTCTTGGCCAGGTCTTCCTTGTAAAATAGGTCTTAAATAAAGGTTATATAAAAAATAAATAAACTGTTCGCTGATCAGTCTACAAGGGCTTGTTTTCAACGTGTGTGAATGGCAAACATATGGGCAATTAATTGTTAATGGTATTACGCTTTTTTTTCCCTTTAAAATGTATGCCAAACAAAAAACATTGATTCCAAAGTTTAACAAACCATACAACTCTATACATAAGGACTACTTGTAACAATTTCTACTGAACATTTTTACAAAAACTAATTTAGTGGAATAACTGTGCAGATGCAAACTTTGGTAATGGAATTACGGTAAAATCTCCCTCCAGTTTTTATGCGACCACATTTTCCCATATTTTTTTTATTTTTATATCTGCTTAAGATTGAAAGATGTCTGCAGAAAGAATGGGGTGTCAGCTATGACACTTATGATATGACACCTTAAGTTTGAAAATATCTCTTATGGTTATTGACCTACAGTAAGTGAAGTAGATTTACATCCGGTAACGGAATTACTGTATCAGAATTACATAATGGGTCCCTGATCTGCACTATACAGAAATGCATAATTATGGATATGAATGTCATTCTCCTCATGTTTCACAAGTTTGGACATCACAACGCAGCACAGCAGAGCACAGTAGAGTAGAGTATCAATCAGTGTAGATGTGTAGATCAGTGTAGATGAAGGGGAGGAGCCATGTTGAAGGATGTTTAAGCCTAGAGACAATTGAGACATGGATTGTGTATGTGTGCCATTCAGAGGGTGAATGGGCAAGACAAAATATTGAATTGCCTTTGAACGGGGTATGGTAGAAGGTTTGTGTCAAGAACACAACGCTGCTGGGTTTTTCACACTCAAAAGTTTCCTGTATGTATCAACAATGGTCCACCACCCAAAGAACATCCAGCCATAACTGTGGAAAGCATTGGAGTCAACATGGGCCAGCATCCCTGTGGAACGCTTTCGACACCTTGTAGAGTTCATGCCCCAACAAATTGAGGCTGGTCTGAGGGCAAAAGGGAAGGTGTTCCTAATTTTAGATTTAAAGTGTATGTGATTGTATACAAATCCAGAAAAGTCTTGGGCGGGCCGCCTAAGTGTTTTTTTTCGGGCCACCTATGTCCCCAAAAAGTATTTTAAAAATAATCATAATTGGGATGGAAAAACTTTTTCAGTGTAAACTTAAACAACTTAAACCAGACATAAAGTATGTAGAAAAGATAATGTACCTATATATTTTTAATAAGATCATCTTTGAGAACTAACAATCAATCAAATAAAAGCTAGAAAGTTGGAGAGAATCGAAAATTCAACAATGATATGTTCAGGAGTATTTTTGGCATGGCTTGGGGCCCCCATTGATTTTGTTATAATGTTTGAGTCACCCAGATATCATAAATTAGCTTTAAAATCCCACATTTCTCTCTCAGCCTAAAACTGCAACATTTTATATCTGCCACATGACGAAATGTGCAGAATTGTAGGTACAGTGGGGAAAAAAAGTATTTAGTCAGCCACCAATTGTGCAAGTTCTCCCACTTAAAAATATGAGAGAGGCCTGTAATTTTCATCATAGGTACACGTCAACTATGACAGACAAAATGAGAAAAAAAAATCCAGAAAATCACATTGTAGGATTTTTAATGAATTGATTTGCAAATTATGGTGGAAAATAAGTATTTGGTCAAAAACAAAAGTTTCTCAATACTTTGTTATATACCCTTTGTTGGCAATGACACAGGTCAAACGTTTTCTGTAAGTCTTCACAAGGTTTTCACACACTGTTGCTGGTATTTTGGCCCATTTCTCCATGCAGATCTCCTCTAGAGCAGTGATGTTTTGGGGCTGTCGCTGGGCATCACGGACTTTCAACTCCCTCCAAAGATTTTCTATCGGGTTGAGATCTGGAGACTGGCTAGGCCACTCCAGGACCTTGAAATGCTTCTTACAAAGCCTCTCCTTCGTTGCCCGGGTGGTGTGTTTGGGATCATTGTCATGCTGAAAGACCCAGCCACGTTTCATCTTCAATGCCCTTGTTGATGGAAGGAGGTTTTCACTCAAAGTCTCACGATACATGGCCCATTAATTCTTTCCTTTACACGGATCAGTCGTCCTGGTCCCTTTGCAGAAAAACAGCCCCAAAGCATGATGTTTCCACCCCAATGCTTCACAGTAGGTATGGTGTTCTTTGGATGCAACTCAGCATTCTTTGTCCTCCGAACACGACGAGTTAAGTTTTTACCAAAAAGTTATATTTTGGTTTCATCTGACCATATGACATTCTCCCAATCCTCTTCTGGATCATCCAAATGCACTCTAGCAAACTTCAGACGGGCCTGGACATGTACTGGCTTAAGCATGGGGACACGTCTGGCACTGCAGGATTTGAGTCCCTGGCGGCGTAGTGTGTTACTGATGGTAGGCTTTGTTACTTTGGTCCCAGCTCTCTGCAGGTCATTCACAAGGTCCCCCCGTGTTGTTCTGGGATTTTTGCTCACTGTTCTTGTGATCATTTTGACCCCACGGGGTGAGATCTTGCGTGGAGGTCCAGATCGAGGGAGATTATCAGTGGTCTTGTATGTCTTCCATTTCCTAATAATTGCTCCCTTCAAACCAAGCTGCTTACCTATTGCAGATTCAGTCTTCCCAGCCTAGTGCAGGTTTTCAATTTTGTTTCTGGTGTCCTTTGACAGCTCTTTGGTCTTGGCCATAGTGGAGTTTGGAGTGTGACTGTTTGAGGTTGTGGACAGGTGTCTTTTATACTGATAACAAGTTCAAACAGGTGCCATTAATACAGGTAACGAGTGGAGGACAGAGGAGCCTCTTAAAGAAGAAGTTACAGGTCTGTAAGAGCCAGAAATCTTCCTTGTTTGTAGGTGACCAAATAATTATTTTCCACCATAATTTGCAAATAAATTCATAAAAAATCCTACAATGTGATTTTCTGGAGAAAATATTCTAAATTTGTCTGTCATTGTTGACGTGTACCTATGATGAAATTTACAGGCCTCGCTCATCTCTTTAAGTGGGAGAACTTGCACAATTGGTGGCTGACAAAATACTTTTTTCCCCCACTGTAATTAGCTTTAAAACATCACAATTATGTCACTGCAGCCAACAAGAGGGCTCTTAAAATGTTCAGTTTGCGACCGCACCATTGGCCATGCCGATGGCCACGTCCACCACCTAAGCCCCATTTTGATCCAGAAAAACCCTGCAAATGAGTATGCACACATCCCAGATAAGGTCATGCGGGCCACTGCTGGTAGGTGTGTTGCAACAGACAATACTCAAGAGAACGCCCACCCTCTCCTTAGCATGGCTCCTCAGGACAGGTCAGACAAGTTTGATTGTTATCAGCTCAGCCAGTAGGTGCTGCTGAATTCCCTAAACCTTTTGTTTATATCAATTTTATGATGTGCCAGATAGCAAACATAGAGCTGTAAATATGCTAGAATTAGTGCTTTCTTTTGTTATGTCCCCCTGCCAGATAGACAAAGAACAAAGTAGACTATCTGCACTCTGGTCACCTCGCAGATTGGCACGGAGGAGGCTGCCTCGCTCTCGTACAGAGTGTCTTCAAGACTGCTCTGTGTAATTATCTCTTACACAAGGACACACACACACACACACACTGGTTAGGCTGCCAGGCATCTCGGCCGAACCTCCCGAGACTGCACGGTATGTGGCTTCCTCAGAAGAACCCTCAAAATAACCCATACTTTGAGGGGGTTTTCAGGCAGCGTGCAATTGCTTTCAGATGCAATTGTCCCATTTCACACCACTTGACTTTATCCACATTTTGTTTTGTTACAGCCTGAATTTAAAAATGGATTAAATTGAGATTGTTTATCACTGGCCTACACACAATACTCCATAATTGTCACGATCGTCTAATGAGGGAGACCAAGGCGCAGCGTTGCGAGTGAACATATTCTATTTATTTAAATGCTCACACGAACAAAACAATAAACAACGAATGCGTGACGTCTATGGTTCAACACGAACACACACGAACAAAATCCCACAACCCGAAAGAAAAACAGACAGATTAAATATGGCTCCCAATCAGAGACAACCAGCCGACAGCTGACACTCGTTGCCTCTGATTGGGAGTCACACCGGCAAACATAGAAAATAGACAACCTAGAACACCCACCAAAGAAACGGAAAACATAGAATGAACACACCCTGGCTCAACATAATGAGTCCCCGAGCCAGGGTGTGACAGTACCCCCCCCTAAAGGCGCGGACTGCGACCGCGCCTAAATAAGAGCAAAAACAGGGGAGGGCTGGGTGGGCATTCCTCCTCGGCGGCGGCTCCGGCTCCGGGCTTGACCCCCACTCCTTCTCGAACCCCCCAAAGTACCCCTGGTCTGGTCTGGCCCTGCTGGCCGGAGCTGGACTGAACACTGGTGGAGCGGATTGCTCTAGCTCCGACGTGAAGCCTCTGACCGGTGCCGGACCAGCCACCGGTGGAACAGGCACGGGCCGTGCCGGACTGACGACGCACACCACTGGCTTGGTGTGGGGAGCAGGAGCGGGCCGAGCCGGGCCGTCGAAGCGCACTCCCGACCTGGTGCGGGGAACAGGCACGGGCCGTGCCGGACTGACGACGCACACCACAGACTTGGTGCGGAGAGCAGGAACGGGCCGGGCCGGGCTGGCGACGCGCACCACAGGTTTGGTGCGGGGAGCAGGAACGAGCCGGACAGGGCTGACGAGACGCACAACAGACTTGGTGCGGGGAGAAGGAACAGGCCGGGCCAGGCTGGCGACGCGCACCACAGACTCGATGCGGGAAGCAGGAACAGGCCGGGCCGGGCTGACGACACGCACCACAGGCTTGATGCGAGGAACAGGAACAGGCCGGACCGTACTGGGGACACACACCACTGGCCCTACGCAGGGATCAGGAATGGGCCGGACCGGACTGGTAACACACCCCAGTACCTCTTGCCGTGCCTCCACACTTTCCCTCTCCTCTGTGACCAGTGGCCCCCTTAACCTGGCGGCCTCCTCTTCACACCCGCTGGACCGCTCCATCGCGGCCTCCTGCTGCCCCGTCGTCCACGTCGTGAGCCCCCCCCTAAAAAATTTCTGGGGTTCTCTCCTCCCCGTGGACCAGGCCTCCCTAGCTCTCGCCAGACTCTCGATCCATTGCTTCATAGACCAGCCTCTCTCCTCTTCACTTAGCGTGGCCCAGCCGAAACTCCTACTCCCCTGATCCAAAGTCCTTCCTCTCTCCTCTTCACGCTGCTTGGTCTGGTTTAGGTGGGATTTTCTGTCACGATCGTCTAATGAGGGAGACCAAGGCGCAGCGTTGCGAGTGAACATATTCTATTTATTTAAATGCTCACACGAACAAAACAATAAACAACGAATGCGTGACGTCTATGGTTCAACACGAACACACACGAACAAAATCCCACAACCCGAAAGAAAAACAGACAGATTAAATATGGCTCCCAATCAGAGACAACCAGCCGACAGCTGACACTCGTTGCCTCTGATTGGGAGTCACACCGGCAAACATAGAAAATAGACAACCTAGAACACCCACCAAAGAAACGGAAAACATAGAATGAACACACCCTGGCTCAACATAATGAGTCCCCGAGCCAGGGTGTGACAATAATGTCAAAGTGGAATTTATGTTTTTCAGAATTGTTACAAATTAGTATTCAACTCCTTTGTTATGGCTCTCCTAAATAAGTTCAGGAGAAAAAAATTGCTTAACAAGTCACATAAGTGGTGGAAAAAGTGCCCAATTGTCATACTCGAGTAAAGATGTCTTAATAGAAAATGACTCAAGTAAAAGTCACCCAGTAAAATTCTACTTGAGTAAAAGTCTAAAGGTATTTGGTTTTAAATATATTTAAGTATCAAAAGTAAACGTAATTGCAAAAATATACTTAAGTATCGAATAAAAAATTATATATCATTTTAAATTGCTTATTTTAAGTAAACCAGACGGCACAATTTTCTTGTTATTATTATTATTTGGCTAGCCAGGGGCGCACTCCAACATAATTTACAAATGAAGCATTTGTGTTCAGTGAGTCTGCGAGATCAGAGGGAGTAGGGATGACCAGGGATGTTCTCTTGATAAGTGCATGAATTGGACAATTCTCCTGTCCTGCTAAGCATTCAAAATGTAACGTGTACTTTTGGGTGTCAGTGATAATGTATGGAGTAAAAAGTACAGTATTTTCTTTAGGAATGTAGTGAAGTAAAAGTAAAGGTTGTCAGAAATATAAATAGTAAAGTACAGATACCCCATAAAACAACTTAAGTAGTACTTTAAAGTGTTTTTACTGAAGTACTTTACACCACTGCATAATAAGTTGCATGGACTCACTCTGAGTGCAATAATAGTGTTTAACATGATTTTTGAATGACTACCTTATCTCTGTACCCCTCACAAACAATTATCTGTAATGTCCCTCAGTAGAGCAGTGAATCTACAGATTCAACCAGAAAGACCAGGGAGGTTTTCCAATTCCTCGCAAAGAAGGGCACCTATTGGTAGATGGGTAAAAATAAAAAAAGCAGACATTGAATATCCCTTTGAGCATGGTGAAGATATTAATTACCCTTTGAATGGTGTATCAATGTACCTAGTACACTACAAAGATACAGGCGTCCTTCTTAACTCAGTTACCGGAGAGGAAGGATACCGCTAAATGGTTTCACCATAAGGCCAATGGTGACTTTAAAACAGTTACAGAGTTTAACAGCTGTGATAGGAGAAAACGTAGAATGGATCAACAACATTGTAGTTGCTCCACAATACTAACCTAATTGACAGAGTTAAAAGAAGAAGCCTGTGCAGAATAAAAATATTCCAAAACATGCATCCTGTTTGCAACAAGGCACTAAAGTAATACTGCCAAAAATTTTGCAAACAAATAACTTTCTATCCTGAATAAAAAGTGTAATGTTTGGGGCAATACAATACTAAGTACCACTCTGTCACGACTTCCTCCGAGGCTGCCTCCTCTCCTTGTTCGGGCAGGCTTCGGCATTTGTCATCACCGACCTTCTAGCCACTGCCGCTCCTCATCTCATAATTCCATTTGTTTTGTCTTGTTTATTACACACACCTGGTTCATATCCCCTCATCAGTACCTGTATAAGTGTTCCCTCTGCCCCCATGTCTTTGTGTGTGATTCTTTATTGTGGAGGATAGAGTAGCTCGGTGGAGCTCCGTGTATTTTGTATCGCCGGGATATTTCCCTGTGTGCCTTGTATTTTCCAGTGCGCCTGTTTTGCGCGCTTGGGTGTTTTGACGCATTACTGCGTAACTTTGTGCTTCAGAATAAATCCTGTTATTTACGCTTCTGCGCCTGACTCCTTCCAAATCACCTCTTCACACACTCGCCATATTTTCAAGCATAGTGGTGGCTGCATCATGTTACGTGTATGCTTGTAATCATTAAGGACTGGGAAGTTTTTCAGGATAAAAAATAAACAGAATGGAGCTAAGCACAGGCAAAATCCTAGAGGAAAACCTGGTTGAGTCTGCTTTTCACCATACACTGGGAGATTAATTCACCTTTCAGCAGGACACAAGGCCAAATCTACACTGGAGTTGCTTACCAAGGAGACCAGACATTGAATTAAGAGTTGAAAACAGCAGGTCTGGGACAGGTCTGGGACAGGTTTTTCGTTTTTAGGGGTGCAACTGCATCTAGGGTATTGCGCAAGGTTAAATTGAGTTCCTCAGTTAAGTGGTTAACTGATTTTTGTCCTCTGACGTCCTTGGGTAGGCAGAAGGAGTCTGGAAGGGCATCAAGGAATTTTTGTGTTGTCTGAGAATTTATAGCACGACTTTTGATGCTCCTTGGTTGGGGTCTGAGCAGATTATTTGTTGCGATTGCAAACGTAATAAAATGGTGGTCCGATAGTCCAGGATTTTGTGGAAAAACATTAAGATCTACAACATTTATTCCATGGGACAAAACTAGGTCCAGAGTATGACTGTGGCAGTGAGTAGGTCCAGAGACATGTTGGACAAAACCCACTGAGTCGATGATGGCTCCGAAAGACTTTTGGAGTGGGTCTGTGGACTTCTCCATGTGAATATTTAAAATCACCAAAAATTAGAATATGATCTGCTATGACTACAAGGTCTGATAGGAATTCAGGAAACTCAGAGAGGAACGCTGTATATGGCCCAGGAGGCCTGTAAACAGTAGCTATAAAAAGTGATTGAGTAGGCTGCATAGATTTCATGACTAGAAGCTCAAAAGACGAAAAACGCCATTTTTTTTTTTGTAAATTGAAATTTGCTATCGTAAATGTTAGCAACACCTCCGCCTTTGCGGGATGCACGGGGAATATGGTCACTAGTGTAACCAGGAGGTGAGGCCTCATTTAACACAGCAAATTCATCAGGCTTAAGCCATGTTTCAGTCAGGCCAATCACATCAAGATTATGATCAGTGATTAGTTCATTGACTATGACTGCCTTTGAAGTGATGGATCTAACATTAAGTAACCCTATTTTGAGATGTGAGGTATCACGATCTCTTTCAATAATGGCAGGAATGGAGGAGGTCTTTATCCTAATAAGATTGCTAAGGTGAACACCGCCATGTTTAGTTTTGCCCAACCTAGGTCGAGGCACAGACACAGTCTCAATGGGTATGGCTGAGCTGACTACACTGACTGTGCTATTGGCAGACTCCACTAAGCTGGCAGGTTGGCTAACAGCCTGCTGCCTGGCCTGCACCCTATTTCACTGTGGGGCTAGAGGAGTTAGAGCCCTATCTATGTTGGTAGATAAGATGAGAGCACCCCTCCAGCTAGGATGGAGTCCGTCCCTCATCAGCAGGTCAGGCTTGGTCCTGTTTGTGGGTGAGTCCCAGAAAGAGGGCCAATTATCTACAAATTCTATCTTTTGGGAGGGGCAGAAAACAGTTTTCAACCAGCGATTGAGTGCTGAGACTCTGCTGTAGAGCTCGTCACTCCCCTAACTGGGAGGGGGCCAGAGACAATTACTCGATGCCGACACATCTTTCTAGCTGATTTACACGCTGAAGCTATGTTGCACTTGGTGACCTCTGACTGTTTCATCCTAACATCGTTGGTGCCGACGTGGATAACAATATCTCTATACTCTCTACACTCGCCAGTTTTAGCTTTAGCCAGCACCATCTTTAGATTAGCCTTAACGTCGGTAGCCCTGCCCCCTGGTAAACAGTGTATGATCGCTGGGTGATTCGTTTTAAGTCTAATACTGCGGGTAATGGAGTCGCCAATGACTAGGGTTTTCAATTTGTCAGAGCTAATGGTGGGAGCCTTCGGCGTCTCAAACCCCGTAACGGGAGGAGTAGAGACAAGAGAAGACTCAGACTCAGACTCCGACTCGCTACATAATGGGGAAAACCGGTTGAAAGTTTCTGTCGGCTGAATGAGCGACACCGGTTGATCATTCCAACAGTATTTCCCTCCAGAAGCCATGAGAAAGTTGTCCGGCTGCGGGGACTGTGCGGGGGGATTTATACTAACGTTACTATCTGTACTTACTGGTGGCACAGACGCTGTTTCTTCCTTTCCTACACTGAAATTACCCTTGCCTAACGATTGCGTCTGAAGCTGGGCTTGTAGCACAGCTATTCTCGCCGTAAGGCGATCGTTCTCCTGTATATTATGAGTACAGCGACTGCATTTAGAAGACATCATGTTAATGTTACTACTTAGCTTCGGCTGTTGAAGATGTTGACGAACCATGTCCAGATAAAGCGTCCGGAGTGAAAAAGTTGAATGAGGGAAAAAAGTTGCGATGGAAAAAAGGAAAATAAAGTAAAGTTGGCAGCAAAAACGCACAGGAAAATGACTATGAACAAGGTATGACAGCAATTCATGCTTTGGTTTAGTTTCTTATTTTAGTTATGGGACCGATATTAGCATTTTTTCGCACATCCTTTTGTGCCAAAAATGCTAAAATGTTAGCATGTCGAAACTGATTGGGACCTGATTGTGCATGATGGTGGCTATTTAGGCAAACTGTGCATCAATTTACTCAACCCCTATGCTTTGATTCATCATCCTTGTATTTCTGTGGAAAGAAGGAGGGTGAACCTTCATTATAATGAAGGCATCTCAATGTAATATGTGGGACCATTTAAGAATTTCGACTGAAGCAAACAAAACTGCAGAGAAAAACCTCCTTGACGCATGCTGCTTCCATTGATGTATATATACTGATGTATAATATACTATATTTCAGTGCACATGTGCTACAAATATGCCCGCTTCACAACCCAGATGTTTTTATTTTACTTCAAAGATTAGAAAGGACAAACACACTTAAATGGGGAATATATTATAAAAACTGCCTGTGGAACCCCATTTGATTGGGTTTCACTGTAACATTTTGAGATTCTTTCAAGCCTCATTACAACCAAAAAGGGAAAGGAGCACCAAAGTCAGCCTTTTTCTTTCTGCCAGCTCCTTGTATTTTAGTTGGTGGCCTTGTATTATATGAGCGAAAGAAACCGTGTTTCATCTTCCATCCATCTCTTGTCCCTTGTGGGAAACACAATCATTATTTTTGCTCCTCTGAACTGAAGCAGGGTTCTGGAGAGGTATAGGCAGAACGGACAAGCTGCTACACGTGCCGTCCCCTCAGTCCCAGAAAAACTCCCTGAAATTCCTTCATCGTGCCGCAACACGCTCTGTGCAGTGGATGACTAGTCTAAATATTGTTTGGGATTTCAGGTCAAATGCAAATTGAGACAAACAATGAGTGCTGTCTCTGAGACACAAAGATGTATACACAGCAACCGTGAAAGATAAAATTTTCTTCCTTCTAGACAGTCTTTGGTCCGTTGGTTTTTCTCTAACTTGTACCTGCTTGCCTCAGACAGAATGTATTGGCAAGCCATCATCACTCAGGAAGCTCTTGCCTTTGTCTCCAGTGACAGCTACCTCCCAATTATCTCTCCTTCCTCCCAAATTGTGCACTTGTTCACTTCCCTTCACTGATTTGAAAGAAAATGACAGGTATAAGAAATATGGTGGAAACTCCCATTAGTCTGTGCCTATACCAATCTGTTTTTAATTTGTTTGATGTAGCGAATGAGTGCACACCTCAGCATGCTATGCCTCCTTGCCTCTATTCTAACTTGAATCAAGTGTTGAAGGAGATAATCACTCTCTGCACTCAAACTCAACAGCTACCTTCAGTATGATAAGCTGTTGATCAAGTCAAACCAATCAAAATTAATTGGTATACAGTGCATTCGGAAAGTATTCAGACCCCTTCCCTTTTTCCACATTTTGTGACGTTACAGCCTCATTCAAAAATGTATAACATATCATTTTTTCCTCATCAATCTACACACAATACCCCACAATGACGAAGCGATGTGTAAAAAATAATTAAAAACATAGCTTAATTACATAAGTATTCATACCCTTTGCTATGAGAATCAAAATTGAGCTCAGGTGCATCCTGTTTCCATTGATCATCCTTGAGATGTTTCTACAACTTGATTGGAGTGCACCTGTGGTACATTCAATTGATTGGACAAGATTTGGAAAGGCACACACCTGCCTATATACAGTCTCACGGTTGACAGTGCATGTCAGAGCAAAAACCAAGCCATGAGGTTGAAGGAATTATCCGTAGAGCTCCGAGAAAGGATTGTGTCGAGGCACAGATCTGGGGAAGGGTACCAAAAAATGTCTGCAGCGTTGAATGTCCCCAAGAACACAGTGGCCTCCATCATTCTTAAATGGAAGAAGTTTGGAACCACCAAGACTCTTCCTAGAGCTAGCCGCCCAGCCAAACTGAGAAGGGCCTTGGTCAGGGAGGTGACCAAGAACCCGATAGTCTCTCTGACAGAACTCCAGAGTTCCTCTGTGGAGATGGTTGTCCTTCTGGAAGGTTCTCCCATCTCTGCAGCACTCCACCAATCAGGCCTTTATGGTAGATTGCCCAGACAGAAGCCATTCCTCAGTAAAAGGCACATGACAGCTCGCTTGGAGTTTGCCAAAAGGCACCTAAAGGACTCTCAGACCATTTTATTTTATTTTTATTTAACTAGGCAAGTCAGTTAAGAACAAATTCATATTTACAATGACGGCCTACACCAGCCAAACCCAGACGACGTTGGGCCAATTGTGCACCGCCCTATGGGACTTCCAATCACGGCAGGTTGTGATACAGCCTGGAATTGAACCAGGGGGTCTGTAGTGATGCCTCAAGCACTGAGATGCAGTGCCTTAGACCAATGCGCCACTCGGGAGCATGAGAAACAAGAATCTCTGGTCTGATGAAATCAATATTGAACTCTTTGGTCTGAATGCCAAGCGTCACCTCTGGAGGAAACCTGGCACCATCCCTACGGTGAAGCATGGTGGTGGCAACATCATGCTGTGGGGATGTTTTTCAGCAGCAGGTACAGAAAGATCCTTGATGAAAACCTGCTCCAGAGCACTCAGGACCTCAGAATGGAGCAAAGGTTCACCTTCCAACAGGACAATGACCCTAAGCACATAGCCAAGACAACACAGGAGTGGCTTCAGGACAAGTCTCTGAATGTCCTTGAGTGGCCCAGCCAGAACCCAGACTTGAACCCGATCTAACATCTCTAGAGAGACCTGCAAATAGCTGTGCAGCGACTCTCCCCATCCAACCTGACTGAACTTGGGAGGATCTGCAGAGAGGAATGGGAGAAACTACCCAAATACAGGTGTGCCAAGCTTGTAGCGTCATACTCAAGAAGAATCAAGGCTGTAATCGCTGCCAAAGGTGCTTCAACAAAGTACTGAGTAAAGTGTCTGAATACTTATGTAAATGTGACATTTCAGTTTTAAAAATTTCTAAACTGTTTTTGCTTTGTCATTATGGGGTATTGTGTGTAGATTGATGAGGGTGTAACCTAAGAAAATGTGGAAAAAGTCAAGGGGTCTGAATACTTTCCGAATGCACTGTAGCTCCTGTTTACAATGTTAATTTATCACAGAACGATTATGTTTCAGTTGTAGCTGAGACTGAGAATGTTTTCTCAGTCATTTGACCTGTTGAAATAAAATCAATAAATCTTGAATATTAGAGACATCTCTAATACATCCAATCTGTAATAACATTGGAGATATCTCCTAATGCAGTGTTTCTAGTGATCTCATCTCTAATGATGTTAGAGATACAGTATCTCCAATATCGCTAATAATCTCTATATGCGGTATATAATGATCTAATCTCATCTCATATTGGAGATAGCTCTAATATTTGTAATAATATAATGTCTCTAATAATCTCTAATATTGTGTCTTTCTGTTGTAGGGGTGTTTGTGATCTGCTGGACGCCGGGCCTGGTGGTGCTGCTGCTCGACGGCCTCCAGTGCCAGCAGTGCAAGGTGATGCTATTCAAGCGCTGGCTACTCCTGTTGGCCGTGCTCAACTCGGTCATGAACCCCATCATTTACTCCTACAATGACAAGGAGATGTGGACCACGTTCAAAAACCTGCTGCGCTGCATGGGCAGTTGCACCCGTCGCCAGCGCTCATCCAAGGCCAACGCCCGGCCACTCAGCTCCGGCCAGGAAGCGGGCACCACGCCGCAGACCTCTGGGGAGAAGGACACCACCAAGGGGTCATATGCACAGGGGAGATTTAAAACCTGAACCATGACCTGAGGCAAGCATGGCCATTGTGAGGGCACCTCTACAAGTGGATGTAGAGAGACATATAAAGACACAGATGGGTCTTCTATGGTCCAATGTTGTCTTCAGGGTAGCTTAAAGGGCCACTTGAACTGGATCTGGCCTCAGTGGAGGATTCCTAGAGGTGTGAAGGGCTATCGCTACCTTGCAATGCTAGAAGAACCACAAAATGGGATATTAGCCTGCAAACTGAGGGGGGACTACAGTAGATCCAAATGGCTACACTTTTTACCTCTTGAAAATAGTTACTAATGCCTTTTTCCACCATATAACTTTATTAAAAGTCTCATGGATGTTTTGATCAGGGTTGCACTTGATGTACTGTACTTGATGAAATTGCCTCATATTCCTAATGCATTATTGTTGTACTATACTGCCCTACAAAGGCAAAACGCAGTAACTACATAATTTTCTTTACTGCCAAATCTGACTTGAAAGTATTTTTCTGTCTAGACAGACAGCAATGTCTGATACTCTATGATATATTTTGATCAACTGGCTTGTTCTTGTGTCAGGAAACTAAATACCACATTAATCAGAGAATATACCTGGCCATTAAAACAGATCAAAGATGTTTGACCAAATTTGTAGTTAATGCGTTTTGCCTTTGCAGGGCAGTATAGTACTAGGCTTATTGGGGTTAGAGATTTTTTTAAGTGTCATAATTTTTTTTTAAGTGTCATTGTTCCTCGTTTTATTATATACACAGGAAATCATAAGCTACTATATTTGTCTGCTAACATACAAGTTGTTCCACCAATTAGGTGCCCTTTGACTGCTGTAACTTGAAGAAAAAATACTTTTAATATACTATCATAAAGAGCACATAATCAACTTAATAAAAAACACCTTTTCCCATCTCAAGAAGTTAAATAAAAAAATGACTACAGTAAGTGCCAAATAAAGTAACAGGGTTGACCGTAAAAGGGTTGACGATTTCATCTTAAATCAGCCATAAATCCCCTTGTGAAAGGGGGAATGGAAGATTGTTGTGTGCAAACAGGGAGGGGCAATTGAATGCAAGCTTCACCCAAAATTTGAAATTTGGACATGTTATGCTCAACCTGCTCAGTTTTCCACAAAAAAACACCAGAAAATGGCCAAAAATAGTAGAACCAGCTCACCTGCTTTAACACTATGATTTGAGTATTAGATGTACAATGTTTTCTTTCACCATATTAAAACGAGAGTTCAGTTCACTTAACAGAGTTGACCTTAAAGGGGCAATCTGCAATTAAAACAGCAACAAAGCGACCTCCCGCCACTGTTTCAGTAAAAAGCTGAGAGATGGGGCTGGAGAAATGTAACCACTCTCAAATTCATAGACAGAGCTATGGATAGAAGGACTGACCATGCATGATATCAAAATTATAGTATTAACTACTGTATGTTTTGAGGCTAAACAGTGTGTGTTTACATTTACTTTGTTTAAAAAACATTGGATTGAAACAAGCTTGCATTTGGGGTTCTGATGGGGTACAACAGTTGAACTCAGCTCATGAGGTATTTCTACATTGAGGGGCTGTTTCGCAGTGTCACAAGTGTAGAGAGGAGTAGGCAGAAGGCAGTCGCAGGATTAGAACTACTGAATTTATTAAAGCACCATACCTTAAAGCGGGATGAAACCCACAGTGCAAAATATAGCCTAGAACACACTGAAAAGGTGTGAGGTTAGTGGAGGAGTGACAGAGGGAGTTTTGTGCATATTGTGCCCAAGGCAGAAATGCACCCCTCCCCCGGCCGGTCCTGACAGTAATTACGAAGGTACTGTGATGTCACGAGAGGCTGTGTCCTGGAGGGACGTTACATCCCCCTGAGGTGGCTGCAAACCCAGACAGCTATGGCTCCATCTGCTGGTATGGTCGGGAACTCCAACCCTCTATGGCCAATCTTCCCACGCAGCTGAAACCAATCAGGAGCTGATGAGCTGGAGGTTTGTTGAAGGGAAGAGACACACTGGGGGTGAGTGTGTGGGTTGTGAAGAAACACAGTCTCCAACCTGGGCTCTCTGGAGGACAAGAGTGCTGCACGTCCACTTCCATGAGGAATATAAGGATTTGGAGATACTTACCTTTGGGAAATACTCACCTTTGGATATATGCACCTGTGGAAATACGTGTGGGATTTTGGAAGGACGTTTTGCTGGGTTGGCCACTAGCTGCAACGTGGAATACAGCACTACTTGAGCAATCCCGCTGAAAGCTGTGTAGCCTCTCGTGACATCACAGATGGTGGAGAATACAGGCAGAGAGAGAGAAGGAACTGAAAGCTGCTCAACAGAAGCTAAACTCTGCTAAAACCAAGGCTGATGCGTTCAGTAAGAAACTCAAGGAGAGACAACAGGAGGCTGAGTCCCTGGTCCTAGAGGTGGAGGAGTTGAAGAGAGAGCAGGCTGGCAAGCACCACGGCAATGCGGACGCCCTCTCCCGGCGTGATGCCTTCTTCGCTGCCTTTACCCCGACGAGGACGTCGGTCCCGAGGAGGGGGATGTGTGATGTCACGAGAGGCTGTGTCCTGGAGGGACGTTACATCCCCCTGAGGTGGCTGCAAACCCAGACAGCTATGGCTCCATCTGCTGGTATGGTCGGGAACTCCAACCCTCTATGGCCAATCTTCCCACGCAGCTGAAACCAATCAGGAGCTGATGAGCTGGAGGTTTGTTGAAGGGAAGAGACACACTGGGGGTGAGTGTGTGGGTTGTGAAGAAACACAGTCTCCAACCTGGGCTCTCTGGAGGACAAGAGTGCTGCACGTCCACTTCCATGAGGAATATAAGGATTTGGAGATACTTACCTTTGGGAAATACTCACCTTTGGATATATGCACCTGTGGAAATACGTGTGGGATTTTGGAAGGACGTTTTGCTGGGTTGGCCACTAGCTGCAACGTGGAATACAGCACTACTTGAGCAATCCCGCTGAAAGCTGTGTAGCCTCTCGTGACATCACAGTACCCAGCCAGTTCCTGATTTACCCTTTCCACCTGACCATTAGGTTGGGGACAGTACCCAGAGGTGAGGCTGACCGTGACCCCCAGTCATTCCATGAAGGCCTTCCAGAAATGGGAGGTGAACTGAGGTTAACGGTCAGACACAATGACCTCCGGGATCCCGTAGTGCCGGAAAACTTGAGAGAAGAGAGCCTCTGCGGTCTGCAGGGCCGTAGGGAGACCATGCAGAGGAATCAAATGACAGGCGGTGTGGCCCTCCGAGGGGGGAAGGTCTGTGACAAAGTTCACGGAGAGATGGGACCAGGGTTATTGTGGAACCAGGCCAAGGTGGGCCACCAGTACTTGGCGGAGAGACAGTCGATAGTATGGGCTATACCCGGGTGTGAGGGAAATGGGAATCATGGTCTGGCGCACCAGTCCTATTCCGAGGGGACAGTTGTCTGGGGCATGGACTGGAATAGGGGGTTGTGAAGGGACTAGAGGAATGTGTAATGATAAAGCCACTGACCGGTCTAGGAAATTACTTGCAGCACCTGAGTCCACTAGGGGCGGACTCAGAGGAGGACCAGGATAGTCAGGTAAGGTGACAGGGAGGAGGATGGGATGGGTGGACAGAGAGGAGCAAGGCACGTCCACGCCTACCTGGGAAGGTGCAGGAGCGCTCCTAGGCCTGTCGCTTCCTCGCCTGGTTCTCCTTCTGGAACAGGTGTTCCAGGGTTGGTCCGACTCCCAACAGTAGGAGCAGAGACCCTGTTGACGGCGGCATTGAGTTTCAACAGGAGGAAGGTGCGTCGTGCCCACCTCCATGGGCTCAGTCTCGCTAAGAGGTTCCTGGGAGAGACCCGAACCCCCGGGATGGGCGGCGACGGAGATTATCCAGGCGGATGGCCATGGCGATGAGCTGGTCCAGCGTGAGGTCCTCATCGTGACAGGCCAGCTCAGTCTGGACGTCCGCCTGTAGCCAGCTGCGGAAAACCTTCAACAGGGCCTGGTCGTTCCAGCCAGTGGACGCAGCCACCGTCCGGAAATCCAGAGCGTACTCCGACACTGTCTCGGGCCCTCTGTTGTGTTGTCGAAGACAGCACGGAAGAGTTGGGTGAAGCGCTCATAGGACTGCACTTCTGGACTGTCCCTCTCCCAGAAAGCGTGCGCCCACTCATGAGCCTGGCCTGTCAGCACCGAGATCACCAGGGCCACCTCGTCCCTCTCGGAGGCCGTCCCGGCATGACGGGCAAGGTGTAGGTCACACCGCAGGAGAAACCCCCTACAGTGAGCTGGGGTGCCGTCAAACCGCTCGGGAGGGGCAGGTGGACGTTGCTGATCAGACCGGGTGATGTAGATGGTGGTGGGGTGGCTTGAATGACCATGGGGAGCTGGGAAGTTGGTGGTGTAGCCTGCCATTGGTGTATGGCCCGGAGCACCTCGTCCATGTCAGTCCCGAGGCGCTCCAGGCACGAGTCGTGGAGGAGGAGCTTCGCTCCTACAATGCAGAGGTCGGGATGTCCTGCTGCTTCCTGTTTTATTGGGTCAGTTATTCTGTCACAAGTGTAGAGAGGAGTAGGCAGGAGGCAGTCGCAGGATTAGAACTATTGAATTCATTAAAGCACCATTGCTTAAAGCGGGACGAAACCCACAGTGCAAAATATGAAGTACTCAGGAAATAGTAGGACAGATTCCTCTCAGCAAAACAAGCATCATATACAATGACCGACAAAGACAAATGACAGAGGGAGTTTATAAAGTGATAGATTGGCGATAGGAACCAGGTGTGTGTAATGATGAGTGAAGGGCGTGGTTGATGAGTGAAGGGCGTTTGCCAGCAGCAGGTTTGGCAGCAGCTAGAAGGCCAGCGACGCCGAACAACTGAGCCGGACAGGAAGGGGAGCCAAAGCGAAGGCTGGTGTGACACGCAGAAACAGATTATGTCACGGTTCTCTAAGACCGAACCCAGAAGCAGACCAGGACAAGGTGAGTTGAACAAAGGTGAGTGTTTATTTACAGATTCAAAAGGATGTAGAATAATCCAGGAGACGGAGCGGGTGGCGGAGATGAGTAGGTGGAGGTGAAGTGACAGATTAAATGATGGCATGGCAGGGGTTGGGTGAAGGTTCCGGGAGAATGACTGTAGACAAAAAAAAACGGAGGTAAGTACAAGGCAGGTCAACAAGGTGCAAAAACAACAAAACTATCGCTAGTACTCAGAGGCTGATACGCTGGCAAAACATACTGTTAATGGCTAACGATCCGGCAGGGAATGGATGTCAGGTCAGAGCTTAAGAAGGGGTGATGATCAGGACCAGGTGTGCCGAGGCTGATGAGAAGCAGGTGCGGGTAATCGAGAGATCACCCGCCTAGCAACGTCGCCCGGCAACCGGACAGGGTGCGTTCAGGAACCTTCAGGAAAACAGGAGATACAGAGCAGAAAAACGGTAACCCAGGCAGGAACAGACTCAGGACGCAGGGTTCATGACAGATTAAGCCTAATGCTAGCCTACATTGCACTTTTAAACTGCAACAACTGAAATGGCATCTCCCAGACATAGTTTAAAATAGTCTCAGATGCCCTAGTCTAGATTTAAAAAGTCTGATTTCCAGAAGGACGATTGGAGTTAATCTGCAGTGCATTCGGAAAATATTCAGACCCCTTGACCTTTTCCACATTTTGTTACGTTACAGCCTTATTCAAAAAATTGATTAAACTTTATTAAAAATACGAAACAGAAATACCTTATTTACATAGGAATTCCGACACTTTGCTATGAGACACGAGATTGAGCTCAGGTACATCCTGTTTCCATTGATCATCCTTGCGATGTTTCTACAACTTGATTGGAGTCCACCTGTGGTACATTCTATTGATTTGACATGATTTGGAAAGGCACACACCTGTCTATATAAGGTCCCACAGTTGACAGAGCATGTCAGAGCAAACACCTAGCCATGAGGTCGAAGGAATTGTCCGTAGAACTCCGAGATAGGATTGTGTTGAGGCACAGATCAGGGGAAGGGTACCAACAAATGTCTGCAGCATTGAAGGTCCCCAAGAACACAGTGGTCTCTAGCATTCTTAAATGGAAGAAGTTTGGAACCACCAAGACTCTTTCTAGAGCTGGCCGCCCGGCCAAACTAAGCAATCGGGGTAGAAGGTCCTTGGTCAGGGAGGTGACCTAGAACCAGATGGTCACTCTGACAGAGCTCCAGAGTTCCTATGTGGAGATGGGAGAACCTTCCAGAAGGACAACCATCTCTGCAGCACTCCACCAATCAGGCCTTTATGGTAGAGTGGCCAGACGGAAGCCAATCCTCAGTAAAAGGCACATGACAGCTTGCTTGGAGTTTGCCAAAAGGCACCTAAATGACTCTCAGACCATGAGAAACCAGATTCTCTGGTTTGATGAAATCAATATTGAACTCTTTGGCATGAATGCCAAGCGTCACGTCTGGAGGAAACCTGGCACCATCCCTATGGTGAAGCATCGTGGTGGAAACATCATGCTTTTCAGCGGCAGGGACTGAGAGATTAGTCAGTATCGAGGGAAAGATGAACGGAGCAAAGTACAGAGAGGTCCTTGATGAAAACCTGCTCTAGAGTGCTCAGGACCTCAGACTGGGGTGAAGGTTCACCTTCCAACAGAACAACGACCTTAAACTCACAGCCAAGACAACGCAGGAGTGGCTTCGGGACAAGTCTCTGAATGTCCTTGAGTGGCCCAGCCAGAATCTGTCTATAACGTGAGCTGTTCAGTATGCGTTAACAGTCCTTTCTTCCATGCCCTTTTTGAAAGATATAACGTTAGCCATCGAGAACTACAAAAGTTTTGCTATTTTTCTCAAGAATATTGATGCCCTGAATTTAGCAGGTGCTATCAACAGTTCAGTAGGAGAAAGTGATGGGCTAATTTCTGCACACGCCACGGTCAGTGTGAACCGCAGTGACTTGACACAAAGCTGGCCAAACAGGATGTAGCTACAAACAAAACAGAGTTAAATGGTTCCAGTCTGCTGTGAGGCGTTCATCCATGTTTACGGTAAGTCTAGCTACATTTTCCAAATAGTTTCTAATTATGTCAGAAAGTAATTTTTATTGAGCGTATTGGCTAGCTAGCTAACGGTACGTGTATGATTTGTGTAGTAAATTTATTTGAATCAGAAATCCATGAGCATTGCTAGTTATAGCCTAATGTTAGCTAGTTAACATTGAACCTAGTTTGTTAGCTTTAGCTACATGCAGATTCATACTACAGCTATTTAATTTTAATGTTTATTTAACCTTTATTTAACTAGGCAAGTCAGTTAAGAACAAATTCTTATTAACAATGACAGCCTACACCGGCCAAAGCTATGACAATGTTTGTATTGGTTGTAGTATGAGTTGGGGTTATGCCGGTTCATTGTTTAGCTAGCTAGCTACCTAGCTAGGTACATGTCTAAACAAAAGACTCCACTTCGGACGGATTATTACATGACCCATCAAATTAGCAGGTGTGTCTGGGGGGGATTACAGCCATCAATTGTATTTCATGAACATGTGTACATGTCTAGACAATAGTGACCCATCCACTTAGCTATATGTGGCTGGGGGGTGGTTATAGCATTTTCTTCACATGACCCATTAATTTAGACAAGTGTGTCGGGTAAGCGTCATCTAATAATGATAAAAAATGTATACAATATTTTTATCTGGACTCTTTCTGTTTTTGATATTGCTACTATGCAAGTACTATCACTGTACCGTTTACACCTTCTGTATCCTATGCATGTGACAAATAAACTTTGATTTTATTTGATATAGCATGTGTTTACCACATGGCCTCACATGTGAATCCTTAAAGAGGCTTAAGAGGGTGTAAACAATGCTGAATGGGTGTAGACAAAGAAGAGCACTCCAGTAGGTGTACCAAAACAGTCAAGGGCAATTTTCTCAAAAGTGGGGTTACAAATTGATAAACTTTCAAAGCAGAATTACTTTCCCATTGTTCCTCAACTGCAGTGTATGATATACCATTTTCTAGCTCTGAGTTTCTACTTTTATCCAATGTAATAAACACCATTTCAAATTTTGCTACATAAGACCGAATCGAGGCGGTCGGTCATATACGTGAACTGAAAGACAATTATATCAAGATCCCTGATGCTGCTGCCCAAGCCAACTACAAGGTAGAGTTATATGAATTTATACAACGGGTGGGTCTAATCCTGGATGCTGACTGGTTAAAACCGCATTCCAGGGGGTGTCTATTCCACATGTTACAACCAGCTAAAGCTATGACGTTGAAATGCCTATTTACTCTGTTCCATCTCACTGCGCAATCCACTGTCAGCCCAGCCTGACAATTTATAAACTCCACTATAAAAAGCATCTAGACATTATCTCCCATTTCCTTTAGTCTATCAATGTGTTTTCAAAGTGGAGATTTGTATAAAATGTGTGGTCTGTCTCTCTGACATTTGCAACATTATTTAAATATTGAAATTTGGTCTCCAGCTGTCCCATAGAAATGAATGTGTAGGGGTCGGGACGTGACAGACAGGTAGGCAGCTTTTCTCAGCCAGTCGAAATCATGAATCGGCACCATTTGTATGGACATGTACAAAGAAATGTCAATAGAAAACAAAATGAAATGCAGCTAGTTTGCAGTCTTTCCAGCTTCAGTTTGAAGTGATTGTGTTAGCTGGGTTGTTGGATAGCTCCTCTAAACAACAGTGTCCTGACAAGAGCGCACATTTTCTATGCCAGGTGAAATCGTGCATCGTTAGTTCATTATTTTTTTAATGTATCCAAATAAATGTCACTAGAAAACAGCTTAAACAAATGCAAATGCAGCTACTTTGCTGTTATTCTGACTGCACTGTTTGACGTAAGTTAGCCGTAGTTGGCTATTAATTGAATATGTTGGTAGCCCGTAGTATAAAAGTTATAATGCCCTCGAATCCAGTGTTTGGAGGATATATTGGCACGGTTTGCCAATATAACAACACCCATGCCAATATATCCTCCAAACACCGGCTTCTCTGGCATTATCACTTAAATGGGAACTTACCTGCAGTCATTGGCTGTAAAGATGGATGTCATATTCCCATTAAGTTTCCCTCTACAGTAGATGCTGTGGAGTACAGGAATCGTTAAAACTCGTTCTCAATAAATGTGCAAAGTGTGTGCACTCCCAATTTTTTGTTCTCCAACATTGTTGGAGAAATATCGGGACCCCGAACTGGTGCTGGTTTGTGAAGATCATTGCTGCTGCTTCATGTTTCTCTCCTCCTCCTACATAGACAACTCAACATGAAGGATTTGCATCTTCATATCAGGCTCTTATTTTAAATACATTAGTTTGCGATCATAAAATTCCATGGCCAGTTTCTCATGCATGCTCAGCTTCTCTCGTTGTCCTCTGGCCCGTGTTAGTAACACAGTCTTCCCTTCTGGCTGCTGCAGATGTAGCGGGCTGACCTTCATCCTGTCCTATCCCCTCCAAGCTATGGGGGTCGTCTGCCTCTAGAAAATGATTAGGTAACACTTTCACTTAGGTATAGTAATACATGTATTTATAACATAACAGTTACATGTAATTGCTATGTAAATTGTATGTAATTACACTGTAATATGGGTTTAGAGGTATAGGTTATTACACAAGTGGAACAAGGATGTATGATTACAAATCGTGCTGCTGTGCTGTTTGCTTCCGCATTGTCTCCGTGCTGCTGTGCTGTTTGCTGCTACTTGGCTACCTGCCAAACTATTCACGTTTTACTTTTAATAAACGTTTAATCAATCTCTGTGTTCAACAAATTTACCAACTTTTTTAGTTTTGTCCTCACTCATCTTTTTTCGTTAAACTTTTTTCACCCCCGGACGTTTTATCCCGAGACAGAAGAGTCATTTTCCTGTGCGTTTTTGCTGCCAACTTTACTTTATTTTCCTTTTTTCCATCGCAACTTTTTTTTCCCTCATTCAACTTTTTCACTCCGGACGCTTTATCTGGACATGGTTCGTCAACATCTTCAACAGCCGAAGCTAAGTAGTAACATTAACATGATGTCTTCTAATTGCAGTCGCTGTACTCATAATATACAGGAGAACGATCGCCTTACGGCGAGAATAGCTGTGCTACAAGCCCAGCTTCAGACACAATCGTTAGGCAAGGGTAATTTCAGTGTAGGAAAGGAAGAAACAGCGTCTGTGCCACCAGTAAGTACAGATAGTAACGTTAGTATAAATCCCCCCGCACAGTCCCCGCAGCCGGACAACTTTCTCATGGCTTCTGGAGGGAAATACTGTTGGAATGATCAACCGGTGTCGCTCATTCAGCCGACAGAAACTTTCAACCGGTTTTCCCCATTATGTAGCGAGTCGGAGTCTGAGTCTGAGTCTTCTCTTGTCTCTACTCCTCCCGTTACGGGGTCTGAGACGCCGAAGGCTCCCACCATTAGCTCTGACAAATTGAAAACCCTAGTCATTGGCGACTCCATTACCCGCAGTATTAGACTTAAAACGAATCACCCAGCGATCATACACTGTTTACCAGGGGGCAGGGCTACCGACGTTAAGGCTAATCTAAAGATGGTGCTGGCTAAAGCTAAAACTGGCGAGTGTAGAGAGTATAGAGATATTGTTATCCACGTCGGCACCAACGATGTTAGGATGAAACAGTCAGAGGTCACCAAGTGCAACATAGCTTCAGCGTGTAAATCAGCTAGAAAGATGTGTCGGCATCGAGTAATTGTCTCTGGCCCCCTCCCAGTTAGGGGGGAGTGACGAGCTCTACAGCAGAGTCTCAGCACTCAATCGCTGGTTGAAAACTGTTTTCTGCCCCTCCCAAAAGATAGAATTTGTAGATAATTGGCCCTCTTTCTGGGACTCACCCACAAACAGGACCAAGCCTGACCTGCTGATGAGGGACGGACTCCATCCTAGCTGGAGGGGTGCTCTCATCTTATCTACCAACATAGATAGGGCTCTAACTCCTCTAGCCCCACAGTGAAATAGGGTGCAGGCCAGGCAGCAGGCTGTTAGCCAACCTGCCAGCTTAGTGGAGTCTGCCAATAGCACAGTCAGTGTAGTCAGCTCAGCCATACCCATTGAGACTGTCTGTGCCTCGACCTAGGTTGGGCAAAACTAAACATGGCGGTGTTCACCTTAGCAATCTTATTAGGATAAAGACCTCCTCCATTCCTGCCATTATTGAAAGAGATCGTGATACCTCACATCTCAAAATAGGGTTACTTAATGTTAGATCCCTCACTTCAAAGGCAGTCATAGTCAATGAACTAATCACTGATCATAATCTTGATGTGATTGGCCTGACTGAAACATGGCTTAAGCCTGATGAATTTGCTGTGTTAAATGAGGCCTCACCTCCTGGTTACACTAGTGACCATATTCCCCGTGCATCCCGCAAAGGCGGAGGTGTTGCTAACATTTACGATAGCAAATTTCAATTTACAAAAAAAAAATGGCGTTTTCGTCTTTTGAGCTTCTAGTCATGAAATCTATGCAGCCTACTCAATCACTTTTTATAGCTACTGTTTACAGGCCTCCTGGGCCATATACAGCGTTCCTCTCTGAGTTTCCTGAATTCCTATCAGACCTTGTAGTCATAGCAGATCATATTCTAATTTTTGGTGATTTTAATATTCACATGGAGAAGTCCACAGACCCACTCCAAAAGTCTTTCGGAGCCATCATCGACTCAGTGGGTTTTGTCCAACATGTCTCTGGACCTACTCACTGCCACAGTCATACTCTGGACCTAGTTTTGTCCCATGGAATAAATGTTGTAGATCTTAATGTTTTTCCACAAAATCCTGGACTATCGGACCACCATTTTATTACGTTTGCAATCGCAACAAATAATCTGCTCAGACCCCAACCAAGGAGCATCAAAAGTCGTGCTATAAATTCTCAGACAACACAAAAATTCCTTGATGCCCTTCCAGACTCCTTCTGCCTACCCAAGGACGTCAGAGGACAAAAATCAGTTAACCACTTAACTGAGGAACTCAATTTAACCTTGCGCAATACCCTAGATGCAGTTGCACCCCTAAAAACGAAAAACATTTGTCATAAGAAACTAGCTCCCTGGTATACAGAAAATACCCGAGCTTTGAAGCAAGCTTCCAGGAAATTGGAACGGAAATGGCGCCACACCAAACTGGAAGTCTTCCGACTAGCTTGGAAAGACAGTACCGTGCAGTACCGAAGAGCCCTCACTGCTGCTCGATCATCCTACTTTTCCAACTTAATCGAGGAAAATAAGAACAATCCAAAATTTATTTTTTGATACTGTTGCAAAGCTAACTAAAAAGCAGCATTCCCCAAGAGAGGATGGCTTTCACTTCAGCAGTAATAAATTCATGAACTTCTTTGAGGAAAAGATCATGACCATTAGAAAGCAAATTACGGACTCCTCTTTGAATCTGCGTATTCCTCCAGGGCTTAGCTGTCCTGGATCTGCACAGATCTGCGAGGGCCTGGGATCGGGAGAGACACTTAAGTGTTTTAGTACTATATCTCTTGACACAATGATGAAAATAATCATGGCCTCTAAACCTTCAAGCTGCATACTGGATCCTATTCCTACTAAACTGCTGAAGGAGCTGCTTCCTGTGCTTGGCCCTCCTATGTTGAACATAATAAACAGCTCTCTATCCACCGGATGTGTACCAAACTCACTAAAAGTGGCAGTGATAAAGCCTCTCTTGAAAAAGCCAAACCTTGACCCGGAAAATATAAAAAACTATCGGCCTATATCGAATCTTCCATTCCTCTCAAAAATTTTAGAAAAAGCTGTTGCTGCAGCAACTCACTGCCTTTCTGAAGACAAACAATGTATACGAAATGCTTCAGTCTGGTTTTAGACCCCATCATAGCACTGAGACTGCACTTGTGAAGGTGGTAAATTACCTTTTAATGGCATCAGACCGAGGCTCTGCATCTGTCCTCGTGCTACTAGACCTTAGTGCTGCCTTTGACACTACTCGATCACCACATTCTTTTGGAGAGACTGGAAACCCAAATTGGTCTACACGGACAAGTTCTGGCCTGGTTTAGATCTTACCTGTCGGAAAGATATCAGTTTGTCTCTGTGAATGGTCTGTCCTCCGACAAATCAACTGTACATTTCGGTGTTCCTCAAGGTTCCGTTTTAGGACCACTATTGTTTTCACTATATATTTTACCTCTTGGGGATGTTATTCGAAAACATAATGTTAACTTTCACTGCTATGCGGATGACACACAGCTGTACATTTCAATGAAACATGGTGAAGCCCCCAAAATTGCCCTCGCTAGAAGCCTGTGTTTCAGACATAAGGAAGTGGATGGCTGAAAACTTTCTACTTTTAAACTCGGACAAAACAGAGATGCTTGTTCTAGGTCCCAAGAAACAAAGAGATCTTCTGTTAAATCTGACAATTCATCTTGATGGTTGTAAAGTCGTCTCAAATAAAACTGTGAAGGACCTCGGCGTTACTCTTGACCCTGATCTCTCTTTTGACGAACATATCAAGACTGTTTCAAGGACAGCTTTTTTCCATCTACGTAACATTGCAAAAATCAGAAATTTTCTGTCCAAAAATGATGCAGAAAAAATTAATCCATGCATTTGTTACTTCTAGGTTAGACTACTGCAATGCTCTACTTTCAGGCTACCCGGATAAAGCACTAAATAAACTTCAGTTAGTGCTAAATACGGCTGCTAGAATCCTGACTAGAACCAAGAAATTTGATCATATTACTCCAGTGCTAGCTTCCCTACACTGGCTTCCTGTTAAGGCAAGGGCTGATTTCAAGGTTTTACTGTTAACCTATAAAGCGTTACATGGGCTTGCTCCTACCTATCTTTCCGAGTTGGTCCTGCCGTACATACCAATACGTACGCTACGGTCACAAGACGCAGGCCTCCTAATTGTCCCTAGAATTTCTAAGCAAACAGCGGGAGGCAGGGCTTTCTCCTATAGATCTCCATTTTTATGGAACAGTTTGCCTACCCATGTGAGAGACGCAGACTCGGTCTCAACCTTTAAGTCTTTACTGAAGACTTATCTCTTCAGTAGGTCATATGATTGAGTGTAGTCTGGCCCAGGAGTGTGAAGGTGAACGGAAAGGCTCTGGAGCAACGAACAGCCCTTGCTGTCTCTGCCAGGCCGGTTCCCCTCTCTCCACTGGGGTTCTCTGCCTCTAACCCTGTTACAGGGGCTGAGTCACTGGCTTGCTGGTGCTCTTTCATGCCGTCCCTAGGAGGGGTGCGTCACTTGAGTGGGTTGAGTTACTGACGTGATCTTCCTGTCTGGGTTGGCGCCCCCTTGGTTTGTGCTGTGGTGGAGACCTCTGTGGGCTATACTCGGCCTTGTCTCAGGATTGTAAGTTGGTGGTTGAGGATATCCCTCTGGTGGTGCGGGGCTGTGCTTTGGCAGAGTGGGTGGGGTTATATCCTTCCTGTTTGGCCCTGTCCGGGGTTTCTTCGGATGGGGCCACAGTGTCTCCGGACCGCTCCTGTCTCAGCCTCCAGTATTTATGCTGCAGTAGTTTATGTGTCGGGGGGCTGGGGTTAGTTGGTTATACCTGGAGTACTTCTCCTGTCTTATCCAGTGTCCTGTGTGAATTTAAGTATGCTCTCTCTAATTCTCTCGTTCTCTCTTTCTCTCTGAGAACCTGAGCCCTAGGACCATACGTCAGGACTACCGGGCATGCTGACACCTTGCTGTCCCCAGTCCGCCTGGCCTTGCTGCTATTCCAGTTTCAACTGTTCTGCCTGCGGTTACGAAACCCCTACCTGTCCCAGACCTGCTGTTTTCAACTCTTAATGATCGGCTATGAAAAGCCAACTGAGAGACCTGAGCCCTAGGACCATACGTCGGGACTACCGGCCGTGGTGACTCCTTGCTGTCCCCAGTCCGCCTGGCCTTGCTGCTATTCCAGTTTCAACTGTTCTGCCTGCGGTTATGGAACCCCTACCTGTCCCAGACCTGCTGTTTTCAACTCTTAATGATCGGCTATGAAAAGCCAACTGAGATTTATTCCTGATTATTATTTGACCATGCTTGTCACTTATGAACATTTTTGAACATCTTGGCATGGTTCTGTTATAATCTCCACCCGGCACAGCCAGAAGAGGACTGGCCACCCCTCATAGCCTGGTTCCTCTCTAGGTTTCTTCCTAGGTTTTGGCCTTTCTAGGGAGTTTTTCCTAGCCACCGTGCTTCTACACCTGCATTACTAGCTGTTTGGGGTTTTAGGCTGGGTTTCTGTACAGCACTTCGAGATATTAGCTGATGTAAGAAGGGCTATATAAAATAAAATTGATTGATTGATTGGTTATTCCACATGTGTAATTACTCATGATTTAGGTATATGTAATTACAAGATGTCTTGTTCCAAATGTAACTAACATGTTCTGTAATTACACTTGTGCAGTCTCCTGTGTAGCACCATGTTAACAATGCATCGTATTATGTAACCTTGTTACATGTAACTACATAAGGCACTACCACCAAATTAAGCTAGGCTAGGACTCCGTCAGCTGTTTGGAACAATGCACACCCTATCATTCCAAGATGGCGTAGTAGTGCAGTCCTGTTTTTGTCGTGTGTCTGTAAATAGCCTGTAAATACCTGTAAATACCCTGTTTTTTTTGTATTTTTCGTACATATTTTCCTATCAGACTTTTCATCCTTCTACAAAATATACTTTCCTGCAACCCGCCTCACTCAATGTGGAACGGATTCTATTATTGACTTACCTTTTATCTAGAATCTCCAGTTGAAACTAGCTAGCCAGCTAACTAGCTACTTGCTATTAGCCACAGTTGCTATTTCACCCGGAACATTGGATTTTCTGCCGGAATAATTTAATCACTGGACATTAATCACCGGATCGCAACTAGCTAGCCGCAACCGAATGGATGTTGCTGTTTGGCTAATCACCACTGCCCCCGATGCAAGCACCAGTTAGCCTCGAGCTAGCCTAGAGTCAGGCTCATATCCCGGCTATCTACCTCTAGGTCTACCGGACGGGAGTAGCCAGCTAACTAGCTACTTGCTATCAGCTACCGTTAGCGGTTTTTCACCATTGTCCGTGGCCTGCACCACCTACCAGCCAGCTCTAGTCTGGACTATTATTCGGCCAGTCTGCACTGTCTGCACAGCGCGTTATCGACCCAGAACATATCAGTTTTTCTGCCGGAATCACTGAATCACTGGACCTTTAACTCCGGATTCATCGCTACCAGCTAGCTGCTACAAAATGGACGTTGAGGTCTGGCTAATCATCCTGAGCTAGGCCCATCTCCCATCTCCCGGCTATCTACCTCTCTGTCAACCGGACGGAACCACCTAGTGTTGACACGGAGCCCCGCCGATCCAACACGACTGGTTTGCCGACGAAATAGTCTGATGTGGTTTCAACAGGCTTCCCCGTTGCGACGACCACGAAGATCCATCTGCCAGCCCGGCCCGCTAGCACACGCAAACTACAACTGTGCTCCCTGCTAGCTGTGCTGAAGCACCAATTTGAACTGCTCTCGGACTCACATATTGCTGTTCACTGGACCTTATGATCACTCAGCTGCACAGCTGATGCCTGCTGGACTGTTCCTTTACACGGTACCCTGTCCTGTTTATTCTGTTTAGTCTTAGCCCAAACGTTATCGCTATTTCCAGTTGTGTCTTAGCTCTCTCTAATAACACCTGTGACTGCTTTATGCCTCTCTCCCATGTCAATTATGCCTTGCCTATTGCTGTTTGGGTTAGTTCTTATTATACAATTTCACTGTAGAACCCCTAGTCCCTCTCAAACTGCCTCATATAGTTCCTTTGTTCCACCCCCCATACACGCGAGACCGGCTCAATCGATGCCTCCAATGACGCTATCTCTTTCATTGTTACCCAACGCTTAGGGTTACCTGAACTGTACTCATATCCTTCCATATCCTTTTCTGTACATAATGCCCTGAATCTTTTCTACAACGCCCGGAGAACTGCCCCCTTTATTCTATGTACCCAACGCACTAGAAGACCAGTTCTTAAAGCCTTTAGTCGTATCCTTATTCTAGTCCTCCTCTGTTCCTCTGGTGATGTAGAGGCTAACCCAGGCCCTGCAGCCCCCAGTATCACTCCTACTCCCCAGGAGCTATCATTTGTTGACTTCTGTAACCGTAAAAGTCTTGGTTTTCTGCACATAAATATCAGAAGCCTCCTTCCTAAGTTTGAGTTATTCACTGCGTTAGCACACTCCGCCAACCCTGATGTTCTAGCAGTGTCTGAATCCTGGCTTAGGAAGGCCACCAAAAATTCTGAAATTTCCATCCCCAACTATAACATTTTCCGTCTAGATAGAACTGCCAAAGGGGGTGGAGTTGCAATCTACTGTAGAGATAGCCTGCAGAGCTCCATCATACTATCCAGGTCTGTGCCCAAACAGTTTGAGCTTCTACTTCTAAAAATCCACCTTTCCAGAAATAAATCTCTCACTGTTGCCACTTGCTACAGACCCCCCTCAGCCCCCAGCTGTGCCCTGGACACCATATGTGAATTGATTGCCCCCCATCTATCCTCAGAGTTCGTACTGCTTGGTGACCTAAATTGGGATATGCTTAACACCCCGGCCATCCTACAATCTAAACTAGATGCCCTCAATCTCACACAAATTATCAACGAACCTACCAGGTACAACCCTAAATCCGTAAACATGGGTACCCTCATAGATATCATCCTGACTAACTTACCCTCTAAATACACCTCCGCTGTCTTCAACCAGGATCTCAGCGATCACTGCCTTATTGCCTGCGTCCGTAACGGGTCCGCGGTCAAACGACCACCCCTCATCACTGTCAAACGCTCCCAAAAACACTTCAGCGAGCAGGCCTTCCTAATTGACCTGGCCCAGGTATCCTGGATTGATATAGATCACATTCCGTCAGTAGAGGATGCCTGGTTGTTCTTTAAAAGTAATTTCCTCTCAATCTTAAATAGACATGCCCCATTCAAAAAATACAGAACTAAGAACAGATATAGCCCCTGGTTCTCCTCAGACTTGACTGCCCTTGACCAGCACAAAAACATCCTGTGGCGTACTCCATTAGCATCAAATAGCCCCCGCGATATGCAACTTTTCAGGGAAGTTAGGAACCAATATACACAAGCAGTTAGGAAAGCAAAGGCTAACTTTTTCAAACAGAAATTTGCATCCTGTAGCACTAACTCCAAAAAAAAAATAAGAGCACTTCCTCCCAGCTGCCCACTGCACTGAGGCTAGGAAACACTATCACCACCGATAAATCTACAATAATCGAGAATTTCAACAAGCCAGGCCACGCTTTCCACCTGGCTACCACTACCCCGGCCACCAGCTCTGCACCCTCCGCTGCAACTTGCCCATGCCCCCCCCGCTTCTCCTTCACACAAAACCAGACAGCTGATGTTCTAAAAGAGCTGCAAAATCTGGACCCCTACAAATCATCTGGGCTAGACAATCTGGACCCTTTCTTTCTAAAACTAGCCGCCGAAATTGTCGCAACCCCTATTACTAGCCTGTTCAACCTCTCTTTCGTAACGTCTGAGATCCCCAGAGATTGGAAAGCTGCCGCAGTCATCCCCCTCTTCAAAGGGGGTGACACTCTAGATCCAAACTGTTACAGACCCATATCCATCCTGCCCTGCCTTTCAAAAGTTTTTGAAAGCCAAGTCAACAAACAGATCACCGACCATTTCGAATCCCACCGTACCTTCTCCGCTATGCAATCCGGTTTCCGAGCTGGTCATGGGTGCACTTCAGCCACGCTCAAGGTCCTAAACGATATTATAACCGCGATCGATAATAGACAGTACTGTGCAGCCGTTTTCATTGACCTGGCCAAGGCTTTCGACTCTGTCAACCACCGCATTCTTATTGGCAGACTAAATAGCCTTGGTTTCTCAAATGACTGCCTCGCCTGGTTCACCAACTACTTCTCAGATAGAGTTCAATGTGTCAAATCGGAGGGCCTGTTGTCTGGACCTATGGCAGTCTCTATGGGGGGTGCCACAGGGTTCAATTCTCGGGCCGACTCTTTTCTCTGTGTATATCAATGACGTCGCTCTTGCTGCTGGTGACTCTCAGATCCACCTCTACGCAGACGACACCATTTTGTATACATCTGGCCCTTCATTGGACACTGTGTTAACAAACCTCCAAACGAGCTTCAATTCCATACAACACTCCTTCAGTAGCCTCCAACTGCTCTTAAACACTAGTAAAACTAAATGCATGCTCTTCAACCGAACGCTGCTTGCACCCGCCCACCCGACTAGAATCACTACTCTCGACGGGTCTGACCTAGAGTATGTGGACAACTACAAATATCTAGGTGTCTGGTTAGACTGTAAAGTCTCCTTCCAGACTCACATAAAGAATCTCCAATCCAAAGTTAAATCTAGAATCGGTTTCCTATTTCGCAACAAAGCCTCCTTCACTCATGCTGCCAAACATGCCCTCGTAAAACTGACTATCCTACCGATCCTTGACTTCGGCGATGTCATTTACAAAATAGCCTCCAACACTCTACTCAGCAAATTGGATGTAGTCTATCACAGTGCCATCCGTTTTGTCTCCAAAGCCCCATATAATACCCACCACTGTGACCTGTACGCTCTTGTTGGCTGGTCCTCACTACATATTCGTCGCCAAACCCACTGGCTCCAGGCCATCTATAAATCACTGCTAGGCAAATCCCCGCCTTATCTTAGCTCATTGGTCACCATAGCAACACCCACCCGTAGTCTGCGCTCCAGCGGGTTTATCTCACTGGTCATCCCCAAATCCAACACCTCCTTTGGCCGCAGTTCCTTCCAGTTCTCTGCTGCCAATGACTGGAACGAACTGCAAAAATCTCTGAAGCTGGAGACACTTATCTCCCTCACTAACTTTAAGCATCAGTTGTCAGAGCACCTTACCGATCACTGCACCTGTACACAGCCCATCTGAAATTGGCCCGCCAAACTACCTCATCCCTATATTGTTATTTATTTTGCTCATTTGTACCCCAGTATCTCTATTTGCACATCATCTCTTGCACATCTATCATTCCAGTGTTAATACTAATTGTAATTATTTTGCACTATAGCCTATTTTATTGCCTTACCTCCATAACTTGCTAAATTTGCACACTGTATATTATATGTATTTCTGTTGTATTTTTGACTTTGTTTTGTTTTACCCCATATGTAACTCTGTGTTTGTTTTTATCGCACTGCTATGCTTTATCTTGGCCAGGTCGCAGTTGTAAATGAGAACTTGTTCTCAACTGGTTTACCTGGTTAAATAAAGGTGAAATAAAAAAAATTAAAATAAAAATTAACTACAGCTTCAGTTATCTTATTTCCATATTATTTGGCTTAAAGGATGTACTGAATTAAATGTAAGAGCAATGTATTTACAATGGATATGCATGTAACAATAATGCACCTACCCAGGAGCAAGCAACTTCATATAAAGTGAAACACATAATGGTATGGAAATATAATGTACCTGCCTTTGAAAAGGTAAAAAAAAAAAAAAAAAAGTGTAAAGTGGTTATCCCACTGGCTATAGGGTGAATGCACCAACTTGTAAGTCGCTCTGGATAAGAGCGTCTGCTAAATGACGTAAATGTGCCCTTGAGCAAGGCACTTAACCCTAATTGCTCCTGTAAGTCGCTCTGGATAAGAGCGTCTGCTAAATGACTAAAATGTAATGTAAATGAAAAGGGATTTAAGGGTATATTTCTCTGGCTTCAAAGGTGTAATGTAAGTGAAATGTTGCTCAAAATAATATAACGTATGATGTTAATGTAGGGACTCATCAGCAAGCAGCTTCAAGTAAAGTGAAACACAGTAGGGTACACCTTTTTATTACAAACATTGGGGAAATACACTTCAATGTAGAATAACTGTTGTTACACACCTATAAGTGTAATTACAATGTACTGTCAATGCAATTACATATTTCACAGGAGATATCAAAATGTCAGTTATTAAAATGTTGTTATAAATAAAAGTATAGTAACTACAATGTTTCTACACAGGAACAAGCAACTTAATGTAAAGGGAAACACATCATGAATTACTCATGTAATTACCATGTAGTTATTGTTACAACGATGGCAGACACCCAATATAGTACTTGTAGTTGTGATCAATGGGAATCCATCTCAATCGAGGAAAAAACGTTGTTACAGCACCTTTAAGTGTAATTACCATGTACTTTCAAAATTATTAAATATTTTGCAGGGTATATAACAATTTCAGTTATTACAATGTCGTTATAAAGGTAAGTATTGTAATTTAATGTTTCTACACAGGAACAAGCAACTTAATGTAAAGTGAAAAACATTGTGATTTACTCAAGTAATTACTATGTAGTTACTATGTTACAATGTACTCCTTTCTTATTTTCTTTACCCAACCAGTACATCCACTCAATAAAATGGAGATGCTTCTTTAAACTTATTTTGTTCTGATTGTCCCTTAGCCTCCAGACCTGCCCCTAAAATGTCTGCCACACTCTTTCAATGTGTTGTGTGTGACATCCTGTGTGAGGATCCACAAAGTTGTTTGTATGGTTGAGTGCCTGGTGATTGTAACCCAGCCTATTCAGAGACCTGACATTCACTCTCCAGCAGTCACTCAGAATGGTGGAACCTCTTTGCACATGTCGTCTGATGATAGGGATTAAGGTTTTCTGTGAACGATTTTCCACCATTTTAAGAACAGGGCGCCTTCTGTTGTGTTTGACATCCATAATCCCAAACACCCAACCCTGTCTTCTCCATGTTGGCCTCATCCTTTCGCGATTGTACTGAAAGATAGGAACACGTGCAAATCGTTATTTTGTGACAGGGAGTTGGCCAGTGGTTAGTCACGCGGATCAGTAAATCCAATGGAACTACAGTGAGGGAAAAAAGTATTTGATCCCCTGCTGATTTTGTACGTTTGCCCACTGACAAAGAAATGATCAGTCTATAATTTTAATGGTAGGTTTATTTGAACATTGAGAGACAGAATAACAACAAAAAAATCCAGAAAAACGCATGTCAAAAATGTTATAAATTGATTTGCATTTTAATGAGGGAAATAAGTATTTCACCCCCTCTCAATCAGAAAGATTTCTGGCTCCCAGGTGTCTTTTATACAGCTAACGAGCTGAGATTAGGAGCACACTCTTAAAGGGAGTGCTCCTAATCTCAGCTTGTTACCTGTATAAAAGACAACTGCCCACAGAAGCAATCAATCAATCAGATTCCAAACTCTCCACCATGGCCAAGACCAAAGAGCTCTCCAAGGATGTCAGGGACAAGATTGTAGACCTACACAAGGCTGGAATGGGCTACAAGACCATCGCCAAGCAGCTTGGTGAGAAGGTGACAACAGTTGGTTCGATTATTCGCAAATGGAAGAAACACAAAATAACTGTCAATCTCCCTCGGCCTGGGGCTCCATGCAAGATGGAATGCTGCCTGTGACCCCAAGAACACCATCCCCACCGTCAAACATGGAGGTGGAAAAATTATGATTTGGGGGTGTTTTTCTGCTAAGGGGACAGGACAACTTCACCACATCAAAGGGATGATGGACGGGGCCATGTACCGTCAAATCTTGGGTGAGAACCTCCTTTCCTCAGCTAGGGCATTGAAAATGGGTCATGGATGGGTATTCCAGCATGACAATGACCCAAAACACACGGCCAAGGCAACAAAGGAGTGGCTCAAGAAGAAGCACATTAAGGTCCTGGAGTGGCCTAGCTAGTCTCCAGACCTTAATCCCATAGAACATCTGTGGAGGGAGTTGAAGGTTCGAGTTGCCAAACGTCAGCCTCGAAACCTAAATGACTTGGAGAAGATCTGCAAAGAGGAGTGGAACAAAATCCCTCCTGAGATGTGTGCAAACCTGGTGGCCAACTACAAGAAACGTCTGACCACTGTGACTGCCAACAAGGGTTTTGCCACCAAGTACTAAGTCATGTTTTGCAGAGGGGTCAAATACTTATTTCCCTCATTAAAATGCAAATCAATTCATAACATTTTTGACATGCGTTTTTCTGGATTTTTTTGTTGTTATTCTGTATCTCACTGTTCAAATAAACCTACCATTAAAATTATAGACTGATCATGTCTTTGTCAGTGGGCAAACGTACAAAATCAGCAGGGGATCAAATACTTTTTTCCCTCACTGTAGCATAATGTAACAAGCTAAGGTCTGATGGGTGAAGTTGTACAATGTTGAAAGACCCAAAACATGATCCTAGGAAACATCACTGACGATGTCTCCAAGAGCACAGAGATGTATTTATCAAATAATTCCGTATATGAAATGGGCAAGGCATCTATTTAAAAAAAATATCCATATCAATATATCTACTGAGGAGTACTTTAAAAAGGCAACTGATTACCATAAGGGAAATATATCAACAAATGATCTCTCAGTTCCCAAGCCCAGATAATGAATGTTACATCAAAATTGTTGTGATGTGACTTACATTAATGTGATGACTGTTATTTATAAAATCAGCAATACACAAATTGGCTTAATTAATGATTTATTTATGTATTTACTAACTAACTAAATAATAACACAGAATACAAAACACACACACACACACAGTAAAGGTTACTGATTACTTACGTAATACAATGAAAACAGGTCCCTAGTGGACTGGACTAACATTAGCATGACTGCTTGGTTAGGGGAAAGAGGAGTCACTAGAAAGAGAGTGAAAGGGAGAGATAGAGATTCAACTTATAGTTGTTACATTTGGAAACCACCGCTCATTTGGATAAGAAACACAATGCATATTTACGTGTAGCTGTCCTTGATCGTCATCTCTCTGTTGAACCACTTTCTCAAAAAGGGTTTGAGAGTCCTATCCCACTTCGGTGAGACTCGGCTTGTCTTCGAATGGAGTGTTTGTTAGTATAGATACTTCAGATGTACCAACGGTTGTCGGAGAGGGATTGTCCTTCCCAACTCGTGTCTTTAGTGAAAGTTCTAGTACTTTACATGTACAGCTGCAGACTGATATGATAAGGTATTGATACCAAGATGGCATAGTAGTGCGGTCGTGTATTCTGTTGTGTCCTCATGTAATTCTGTTGTGTCCTTTTTAATACTATTGTAATTATTTTGCACTATAGCCTATTTATTGCCTTACCTCCATAACTTGCTACATTTGCACCACTGTGTATATATTTTCTGTTGTATTTTTGACTTTATGTTTTTTTTACCCCATATGTAACTCTGTGTTGTTTTTATCGCACTGCTTTGCTTTATCTTGGCCAGGTCGCAGTTGTAAATGAGAACTTGTTCTCAACTGGCTTACCTGGTTAAATAAAGGTTAAATAAAAATAAATCAAAAAATAGCCAGATTTTTGTCTTTTATTCGTATATATATTTCTCTATCTCACTTTCCATCCTTTAACTAAATATACTTTCCTGCAATCAAATTTGGAACGGATTCTATTATTTATTTATTTTTATCAAGAACCTACGGCTGAAACTAGCCAGCTAGCCAGCTAACTAGCTACTTGCTATTAGCCACCGTTAGCGGTCTTCACCACTGTCCGTGGCCTGCACTACCTACCAGCCAGCTCTAGCCTGGACAATTATCGGCCAGTCTGCACAGCGTGCTATCGACCCAGAGCATATCGGATTTTCTGCCGGAATCACTGAATCACTGGACCTTAACACCGGACCATCGCAACTAGCTAGCTGCAACCGAATAGCTGTTGTTGACTAATCACCACTTCCTGACGTACCAGTTAGCCTTGAGCTAGCCTCGAGCCAGGCCCATCTCCCGGCTATCTACCTCTCTGTCAACCGGACGGGACTTCCTAGTGTCGACACGGAGCCCCGCCGATCCATCACGACTGGTCTGCCGACGTAATCGTCTGATGTGGTTTCAACAGGCTTTCCGTTGCGACGACAAGGAAGATCCATCTGCTAGCCCCGGCCCGCTAGCAAGCGCAATCAACAGCCATGCCTCCTGCTTGCCTGTGCTTTAGCAGCCTACGATCTGCTCCCGGACTTACTCAGTGCTGTTCACTGGACCTTATGATCACTCAGCTACACAGCTAATGCCTGCTGGACTGATCCTTTACATGGTACCCCATCCTGTTTATCTGTTTAGTCTCAGCCCAAACTTTCATCGCCATTACCAGTTGTTGTCTTAGCCCTCTCGAATACCACCTGTGATTGCGTTATGCCTCTCTCCCATGTCAATATGCCCAGCCTATTGCTGTTTGGGTTAGTTCTTATTATACAATTTCACTGTAGAGCCCCAAGTTCAGCTCAACCAGCTTTAGAGAGCTCCTTTGTCCAACCCCCCATACACGCGGAGACCGTCTCAATCGGTACCTCCAGTGATGCTATCTCTTTCATAGTTACCCAATGCTTAGGTGTACCTCCACTGTACTCATATCCTTCTATATCCTTGTCTGTACATAATGCCCTGACTCTATTCTACAACGCCCGGATATCTGCCCTTTATTCTCTGTACCCAACGCACTAGAAGAACAGTTCTTAAAGCCTTTAGCCGTATCCTTATTCTATTCCTCCTCTGTTCCTCTTGTGATGTAGAGGTTAACCCAGGCCCTGTAGCCCCCAGTATCACTCCTACCCAACAGGTGCTATCATTTGTTGACTTCTGTAACCGTAAAAGCCTTGGTTTCTTGCATGTTAACATCAGAAGCCTCCTCCCCAAGTTTGAGTTATTCATTGCGTTAGCACACTCTGCCAAACCTGATTTTCTAGCAGTGTCTGAATCTTGGCTTAGGAAGGCCACCAAAAATTCAGAAATGTCCATCCCGAACTACAACATTTTCCATCTAGATAGAACTGCCAAAGGGGGCGGAGTTTCAATCTACTGTAGAGATAGCCTGCAGAGCTCTGTCATACTATCCAGGTCTGTGCCCAAACAGTTTGAGCTTCTACTTCTAAAAATCCACCTTTCCAGAAATAAGTCTCTCACTGTTGCCGCTTGCTACAGACCCTCCTCAGCCCCCAGTTCTGCCCTGGACACCATATGTGAATTGCTTGCCCAACATCTATCCTCAGAGTTCGTACTGCTTGGTGACCTAAACTGGGATATGCTTAACACCCCGGCCGTCCTACAATCTAAACTAGATGCCCTCAATCTCACACAAATTATCAAGGAACCTACCAGGTACAACCCTAAATCCGTAAACATGGGCACCCTCATAGATATCATCCTGACTCATTTACCCTCTAAATATACCTCCGCTGTCTTCAACCAGGATCTCAGCGATCACTGCCTCATTGCCTGCGTCCGTAATGGGTCCGCGGTCAAACGACCACCCCTCATCACTGTCAAACACTCCCTAAAACACTTTCTAATTGACCTGGCTTGGGTATCCTGGATGGATATTGACCTCATTCCGTCAGTAGAGGATGCCTGGATGTTCTTCAAAGTGCTTTCCTTGCCATCTTAAATAAGCATGACCCATTCAAAAAATTCAGAACTAAGAACAGATATAGCCCCTGGTTCACCCCAGACTTGACTGCGCTTGACCAGCACAAAAACATCCTGTGGCGTACTGCATTAGCATCGAACAGCCCCCGCGATATGCAACTTTTCAGGGAATTTAGGAACCAATATACACAATCAGTTAGGAAAGCAAAGGCTAGCTTTTTCAAACAGAAATGTGCATCCTGTAGCACTAACTCCAAAAGGTTTTGGGACACTGTAAAGTCCATGGAGAATTAGAGCACATCCTCCCAGATACCCACTGCACTGAGGCTAGGAAACAGTGTCACCACCGATAAATCTACGATAATCGAGAATTTCAATAAGCATTTTGCTATGGCTGGCCATGCTTTCCACCTGGCTACCCCTGCCCCGGCCACCAGCTCTGCACCCTCCGCTGCAACTTGCCCATGCCCCCCCCTCCCCCCCAACTACTAGCCTGTTCATCCTCACTTTCGTATCGTCTGAGATTCCCAGAGATTGGAAAGCTGTCACGGTCATCCCCCTCTTCAAAGGGAGTGACACTCTAGATCCAAACTGTTACAGACCTATATCCATCCTGCCCTGCCTTTCGAAAGTATTTGAAAGCCAAGTTAACAAACAGATCACTGACCATTTCGAATCCCACCGTACCTTCTCCGCTATGCAATCTGGTTTCCGAGCTGGTCATGGGTGCACCTCAGCCACGCTCAAGGTCCTAAACAATATAATAACCACGATCGTTAAAGACAGTACTGTGCAGCCGTCTTCATCGACCTGGGCAAGGCTTTTGACTCTGTCAATCACTGCATTCTTATTGGCAGACTAAATAGCCTTGGTTTCTCAAATGACTGCCTCGCCTGGTTCACCAACTACTTCTCAGATAGAGTTCAATGTGTCAAATCGGAGGGCCTATTGTCTGGACCTCTGGCAGTCTCTATGGGGGTGCCACAGGGTTCAATTCTCGGGCCGACTCTATTCTCTGTGTATATCAATGATTTCGCTCTTGCTGCTGGTGACTCTCAGATCCACCTCTACGCAGACGACACCATTTTGTATACATCTGACCCTTCATTGGACACTGTGTTAACAAACCTCCAAACGACCTTCAATGTCATACAACACTCCTTCCGTGGCCTCCAACTGCTCTTAAACGCTAGTAAAACTAAATGCATGCTCTTCAACCGAATGCTGCTTGCACCCGCCCGCCCGACTAGAATCACTACTCTCGGCGGGTCTGACTTAGAATATGTGGCCAACTACAAATACCTAGGTGTCTGGTTAGACCGTAAACTCTCCTTCCAGACTCAAGATAAGCATCTCAAATCCAAAGTTAAATCTAGAATTGGCTTCCTATTTCGCAACAAAGCCTCCATCACTCATGTTGCTAAACATGCCCTCGTAAAACGGACTATCCTACCGATCCTTGACTTCGGCGATGTCATTTACAAAATAGTTTCCAACACTCTACTCAGCAAATTGGATGTATTCTATCACAGTGCCATCCTTTTTGTCACCAAAGCCTCATATACTACTCACCATTGTGACCTGTACACTCTCGTTTGCTGGCCCTCACTATATATTAGTCGCCAAACCCACTGGCTCCAGGTCATTTATAAATCACTTCTAGGCAAATCCCCGCCTTATCTTAGCTCATTGGTCACCATAGCAACACACACCCGTAGTATGTGTTCCAGCAGGTATATCTCACTGGTCATCCCCAAAGCCAACACCTCCTTTGGCCACCATTCCTTCCAGTTCTCTGCTGGAAATGACTGGAACGAACTGCAAAAATCTCTGAAGCTGGAGACACTTATCTCCCTCACTAACTTTAAGCATCAGTTGTCAGAGCAGCTTACCAATCACTTCACCTGTACACAGGCCATCTGTAATTAGCCCACCCAACTACCTCATCCCCATATTGTTATTTACATTGTCATTTATTTTACTCATTTTCACCCCAGTATCTCTATTTGCACATCATCTTCTGCACATATCTCACTCCAGTGTTAATACTAAATTGTAATTATTTTTGCACTATGTTCTATTTATTGCCTTACCTCCATTACTTACTACATTATTCACACACTGTATATACATTTTCTATTCTGTTATTGACTGTACATTTTGTTTATTCCATATGTAACTCTGTGTTGTTGTTGTTTTTATCACACTGCTTTGCTTTATCTTGGCCAGGTCGCAGTTGTAAATGAGAACTTGTACTCAACTGGCTTACCTGGTTAAATAAAAGTGAAAAAAAGGTCTAGTGCGTGGTCTTCTTCTCGTGTAGAGATGGAGAGTTTCAGAGTTTCTCACCATTTCAAACGTGCAGTCGCCACTCTCATGTATTCTTGTCTTCCTGATCTAACCATTTTAAGTCGTGTAGCCACCGCTCCACGCTTCCTGGTCTGTATTCAAAGTTCTAACCATTCTAAACGTGCAGTTGCCACTCTTTTCTGGTCTAAATGTACATTTCGTTCCCAAGGCTTTTATCCTCGGGTAAAAAGGGGAGTTCCATCACGCCGACCCAAGGTTTGTGCTCACTTGGGCGTGGTTACTGACTGGCAAATGTTTCTATGAAAAACAATTATCTCATTTAGAAGGCTAAAATCACATTGCTATCTTCACAAATGTATTCTCATACTTAATCATATATTTTGTACAACATTTAGATGCAAACCTGATAACTGAATTCTGTACACTTTCAGAGATACAGTTATTTAGTAATACCATCCTTAATGACATCACAAAACAATAAACAATATGACATGATAATTCTTTAGATCCCCACCGACCATTCCAAAAATGTGGATCTCAAAAATAAATGTTCCAATGTCAAATCTTTTGGAGAAAAAGGTTTTGGCGGCAAAGGTCTCTCTATAACAAAGAGATTTCAGTCTTACCATACTAGAGAGCCAAAGGGAGAGTGTGGTGTCGCGAAAACGTTGCTAATTATGCTGTGAAAACAAGGAAGTCCGCTGACGCTGTTCTTTGATTATAAAGGTTTATTTATATCAAAGGGTTACAGCTTGAATTTACAGATATCTGCAGACATCTGGAGAATAACCAGACCCCAATCTGTAATATGTTATTCTGTCCTCCTTTGTTTTAACCAAGTATTTATAATCTTTACCATGATATGTGTGTTTTCCCTACCGACCAATCCCAGGAGGCCACCTAACAGACTTCCTCGGCTTTAGGGTGCCCCTATAGAACTACTCTCCAGATGCTCCCTTTAAGCTTAGTCAACATCCTCTAAAACCATTTGAAACCATTAGCAAAGTCATAAATTCCTCAGATACCACAAGAGCTTCTGCAAACTATTTATGACCGGCTGTTAAGTCATGAAACCGGCCCAACTCCCCCTTCTCCTCTCCTGTGGGAGAGAGGGGGGTCTGGCTATCTGTCAGCCATTTGCCAAGCTGATCTGGCACCTTTGATCCTCACCAAGGAGAGAGTCATGACAAAATGGGTAATGCTATACCTTTCTCTTGTGCGAGAACTTGGATGAATCTATCACCAACAATCTCCGTAGTGAACTTGACCCAATTTGGAAACCCTTCCTCCTCTTGAACCTCCTCAGAGCTTTGTTGCAGACCTTCAATAATGAGAGGTAAGACAAATGTTAGTGATATGAAAAGACTTGAGTGTCCCAGGGAAGGATGACCATCAACTTCTAAAGGAGGGGCACCAAAATCAAATCTTACATAGGATCCCAAATCGTCTTGAGCTGACACTGCTCCTATCTCATGTGGAAATACACTTTAATGGAAGTTGTCACAAAATAACTGAGTTTGAATTTGGTCTGTTGTTGCCAATTGCACTGTAAACATTTTTAATATTTGATCAAACATTCAGCCTATATTGTCAGCAAAACAGGCTTTTAAAAATTCAAACAAATTGAGCAATCAAATTAATAACTGACAGATTGATTATCAAAATAGTTGTTAGTTGCAGCTCTAAAAACAGTACTCAAAACACATTTGTAACAGCTTTTACTTAATTTGCCTGAATAGTGTAGGCTCACAAGAATAATTGTGATTACCTAAGGGAAACACTTATCGGGATGGGTGGCAAAGCAAGCTAAATGTTGAAAATCTTGGCGGGCCCCTTTAAGCTGTCCAGTAAATAATGCATGAAATATCCCAAAAGCCTGATTATTAAAAAGACATACATGGTCAAAATGATGTATTTTCTGACTTTGGCAGGTCTACCACTAACCCAAATATATCATCATCAATGAAGCATGCCATCCCAGTGTTAAGGATTTTTGGAAGCCCTTTTGGGTAATGCAGCCCCTGATGGTGAAACACTTTCTAAAAATGTCATTATCCAAAATGTTCTTAGTGTGTCAAATTAATTAACCTACCGGTAAAGAAATGTTAACCAATCCGTAAGTGGAACCCGAGAATGGCTAAATATTGAATCCTTCCCGATGGAGCAGGACAGATTCTGATGATGCCTCCTCTTGTTTTGACAAATACTGCAAGGAAACATACACATTTAACTCAGACACAGGTGCATGTTTTAGAGACTGACACTAAGTGATAATTGAAGTGGAACGTAGGCTAAGTAATTCTATTACATTCAATTCCATTCTACAATGACTATCAATTAACTTTTTCAGTAGCAGTAGGAAGACATCCACATTTTTTGAAATATTAGAACAAAAGCTATCCAGACAGACATTAAACATCTTGAGTGGTAGGCTGCAGGCCAAAGGTAGACAAGGAGGGTGTGCATCTCCTAACCTCTTCACTCGCTCCACATGGGCTTGCAGGCCAGAGTTGGAACGCAGTCTGGACTAGAGGAGCGTGAGCCCTTGTAGAAAGACAGGAAATCAACATTTCTCAAGCAGCGCATGCACAATTATGAAGGACACTGGCCACTGGAAAGCTTAGATTATTCTCTTCAATGCATGTTCATAGCAACATATTTTTAAATGTGTTCCAGCTGGTGAAAAAACATATGGATCAATGTCAGAGGAGGCTGGTGGGAGGAGCTATGGGAGGATGGGCTCATTGTAATGGCTGGAATGGAACAAATGTAACGGTATCAAACATATACAGTGGGGGAAAAAAGTATTTAGTCAGCCACCAATTGTGCAAGTTCTCCCACTTAAAAAGATGAGAGAGGCCTGTAATTTTCATCATAGGTACACGTCAACTATGACAGACAAAATGAGAAAAAAAATCCAGAAAATCACTTTGTAGGATTTTTAATTAAATTATTTGCAAAATTATTTGCCTCTCTCATCTTTTTAAGTGGGAGAACTTGCACAATTGGTGGCTGACTAAATACTTTTTTCCCCCACTGTAGCTCTATTTTTGTCTCATCAGACCACATGACCTTCTCCCATTCCTCCTCTGGATCATCCAGATGGTCATTGGCAAACTTCAGACGGGCCTGGACATGCGCTGGCTTCAGCAGGGGGACCTTGCGTGCGCTGCAGGATTTTAATCCATGACGGCGTAATGTGTTACTAATGGTTTTCTTTGAGACTGTGGTCCCAGCTCTCTTCAGGTCATTGACCAGTTCCTGCCGTGTAGTTCTGGGCTGATCCCTCACCTTCCTCATGATCATTGATGCCCCACGAGGTGAGATCTTGCATGGAGCACCAGACCGAGGATGATTGACCGTCATCTTGAACTTCTTCCATTTTCTAATAATTGCGCCAACAGTTGTTGCCTTCTCACCAAGCTGCTTGCCTATTGTCCTGTAGCCCATCCCAGCCTTGTGCAGGTCTACAATTCTATCCCTGATGTCCTTAAACAGCTCTCTGGTCTTGGCCATTGTGGAGAGGTTGGAGTTTGATTGAGTGTGTGGACAGGTGTCTTTTATACAGGTAACTAGTTCAAACAGGTGCAGTTAATACAGGTAATGAGTGGAGAACAGGAGGGCTTCTTAAAGAAAAACTAACAGGTCTGTGAGAGCCGGAATTCTTACTGGTTGGTAGGTGATCAAATACTTATGTCATGCAATAAAATGCAAATTAATTACTTACAAATCATACAATGTGATTTTCTGGAATTTTGTTTTAGATTCCGTCTCTCACAGGTGAAGTATATCCTATGATAAAAATTACAGACCTCTACATACTTGTTCTCCCCACTGTATAATATATATATATATATATATATATATATATATATATATATATATATATATATATATATATATATAAAGTACCAGGCAAATGTTTGGACACACCTACTCATTCAAGGGTTGTTCTTTATTTTTACTATTTTCTACATGGTATAATAATAGTGAAGACGTCAAAACTATGAAATAACACATGGAATCATGTAGTAACCAAAAAGGTGTTAAACAAATCAAAATATATTTAAGATTTTTGATTCTTCAAAGTAGCCACCCTTTGCCTTGATGACTGCTTTGCAATCTCTCAAGAGCATGGTTATTAATTGCACTTTGGATGGTGTATTAACACACACTGTCACGACAAAGATACAGGCGTCCTTCCTAACTCTGTTGCCGGAGAGGAAATAAACCACTCAGGGATTTCACTATGAGGCCATTGGTGACTTTAAAACAGTTACAGAGTTGTTTGCTGTGAAAGGAGAAAACTTAGGCTGGCTCAACTTCATTGTACACTGAAGAACAATATAAACGCAACATGCAACAATTTCAAAGATTTTACTGAGTTACAGTTCATGTAAGGAAATCAGTCAATTGAAATACATAAATTAGGCCCTGGATTTCACATGACCGGGAATAGAGATATGCATCTGTTGGTCACAGATACCTTTAAAAAATGTAGGGCCGTGGATCAGAAAACCAGTCAGTATCAGGTGTGACCACCATTTGTCTCATGCAGCGCGACACATCTCCTTCACATAGAGTGGATCAGGCTGTTGATTTAGCCTGTGGAATGTTGTCCCACTCCTCTTCAATGGCTGTGCGAAGTTGCTGGATATTGGCGGGAACCTGAACAAGCTGTCGTACACGTCGATCCAGAGCATCCCAAACATGCCATGGAAGAACTGGGACATTTTCAGCTTCCAGGAATTGTGTACAGATCCTTGCTACATGGGACTGGGAATTATAATGCTGAAGCATGAGGTGAAAGATCTGTGCATCTTTGAAGCATCTGTGCATTCAAATTTCCTCAGATAAAATAAAGTGTTTGTTGTCTGTAGCTTATGCCTGCCCATACCATAACCCCACCGCCACCATGTGGCACTCTGTTCACAACGTTGACATCAGCAAACCACTCACCCACATGGCACCATACATGCTGTCTGCCATCTGCCCGGTACAGTTGAAACCGGGATTCATCCGTGAAGAGCACACTTCTCCACCGTGCCAGTGGCCATCGAAGGTGAGCATTTGCCCACTGAAGTCGGTTACGACGCAGAACTGCAGTCAGGTCAAGACTCTGGTCAGGACGACGAGCACGCAGATGAGCTTCCCTGAGACGTTTGCACAATTGCCAATTGCACGCTCCCTCAAAACGTGAGACATCTGTGGCATTGTGTTGTGTGACAAAGCTTCATATTTTAGAGTGGCCTTTTATTGTCCCAGCACAAGGTGCACCTGTATAATAATAATGCTGTTTAATCAGCTTGTTCATATGCCACACCTGTCAAATGAATTGATTATCTTGGCAAAGGAGAAATGCTCATTAACAGGGATGTAAACAAATATGTGCACAACATTTGCGAGAAATAAGCTTTTTGTGTGTATGGACGGACATTTACACAAACTCACACACACGTGCTCACAGACACACACACAAACTGAGAATAGCACCCGTATCATCCCTGATTAATTTAGATTTGATTCCTGTCGGATTATAACACAATCACCACACTGTGTGAGCTGTAACCATGGGAACCAGTTTGAACTGTTTATCCTGCCACAGATCTTAATTTAGGTTTGAACACTCCGAATGTGAGAGAAATGGGGGATAGACAAAAAAAGAGATGGAGAGGGGGAGAGAAGAGAGAAGAGAGAGGGGGATGGAGGGAGGGAGTGGAACTGGTAGAAGAAAAGCATAGAAACAAACTCTTTCTGTTTCCTCCTCTCTGTTGTATTTCATATGCTACGATTCAATTTGTCTTTCAGAGAGAAAATCTATTTCTGATGACAATCCTGCAGGGCCGAAATGAAAGGTTCTGTTTGTGTCCCAAATGGCACACTATTCCCTAGATAGTGCACTGTTGATTTCCAGAGTCCTGAGAAAGTTGCTGCTGGAAACTCGCGGCTGCTAATCTTGGCGAAATCAGTCATTCACACTCTTATTTTAACATCTAACTTTCAAATTTGTGAAGGTTTTATTACAAGTCTTGCTTGAGAGTCGGAGGCAGGAGGAATGTTTTGCTGGACAGGGAAAGGGGAGGCCCAAGATGTTACAATGCTCTATTACAGAGCCTGGAGAGGGATGTGATGTAACACTGTACTGCCACAAGCCCCGGGGTATTGTAGATGCCTGATTTCTACTAAGACTACCACAGGCCCTAGTGTATCATAGATGCCTGGCTTCTTCTAAGACTGCCATAGGCCCTGATGGAGGCCTGCAGGCCTTGCTTGGCTTGCAGCATGATGCACATCACATCAGACCTAACAGGAGAACAGGAAGTAACCTTGTGTTAGGTCTCCTTTGCCTTATGTCAAGTTGCATTCTTTCAGCAGTGTTACAGTAACATTGTATAACTTGAAGGAAAATAGGATGGGGAATTGCATCATTTTATTACCTTTCCTCCTCTCTTAGAGTATTGAAGGTTTTCTTTTACGATCAAGTAAGAGAAAGGAAAAACAACAGTATAATGAATTCTCCTTCAGAAGACTACTGTTGATGATTTTCAACGTACCCCAGAGATTTCTTTGAATCTATTTCCATTATGATACGGTATATCCCTGAAAACAACACTGTAAACAGCAATGTAAACAACAACAATAGTGTATACAACAACAGCACTTCACAGTGGCAGAAAGACAGAGAGAAAGTGAGTCGGATGTGTGAATTAACAACAGTGTAAACAACAACCGTGTAAACAACATCAGAAATAATCTGAGTGTGAAACAACAGCGTGTAGAATGGCCAGGGTCAGAATGAGCATTGTCTGTGGTCAATACAAAGTTAATTAATGAAGTGTACTGGACAACAACAGCGCCGTATGGATTTCTAGAAAGCACATGTCCATGATTGCTGCGCTCCAAGCATTCAAATGTCATGGCTACATTGCATATCTGGCAAAATAATTTCAATACCTTTCAATTAACATCAGGTAAGTTTATTTCTATTTTAAATATATGAACAAAAACAATAAATTATGTTTCCTATATACTCGTCTACAACCTCTATTCCCCCACACCTTGAAGGTAGATATTTAGTTGGTGGAAATGAGTTGACATGAAAAACATTTGATGTTTTTATTCCCAAGGTTTTGTTTCGGTTCTGTTCAAGGTCCATCTTTGGATACTTTGAGATGTGCGAAAGACCAATCATAGTGCATTTATCTGCCCATCAACAACATCCTTACCACAACCAAGGTCATCCATAGAAACTGTGAGAAAGACAGCCTCATAGACAACAGTCTGTGAATGCCACCCATAGAAATAGAATAAGTATTATATATGTCTGTGAACACCACACATATCAGAACAGGAACCTAGAAAGGCTGAATTGAAAAGGACTATAGCATTGGTGTAGAAGAGAATGGTATAATATATATATATATATATATATATATATATATATATATATATATATATATATATATATATATATATATACAGTGGGGAAAAAAAGTATTTAGTCAGCCACCAATTGTGCAAGTTCTCCCACTTAAAAAGATGAGAGAGGCCTGTAATTTTCATCATAGGTACACGTCAACTATGACAGACAAATTGAGGGAAAAAAACCCCAGAAAATCACATTGTAGGATTTTTTATGAATTTATTTGCAAATTATGGTGGAAAATAAGTATTTGGTCACCTACAAACAAGCAAGATTTCTGGCTCTCACAGACCTGTAACTTCTTCTTTAAGAGGCTCCTCTGTTCTCCACTCGTTACCTGTATTAAAGGCACCTGTTTGAACTTGTTATCAGTATAAAAGACACCTGTCCACAACCTCAAACAGTCACACTCCAAACTCCACTATGGCCAAGACCAAAGAGCTGTCAAAGGACACCAGAAACAAAATTGTAGACCTGCACCAGGCTGGGAAGACTGAATCTGCAATAGGTAAGCAGCTTGGTTTGAAGAGATCAACTGTGGGAGCAATTATTAGGAAATGGAAGACATACAAGACCACTGATAATCTCCCTCGATCTGGGGCTCCACGCAAGATCTCACCCCGTGGGGTCAAAATGATCACAAGAACGGTGAGCAAAAATCCCAGAACCACACGGCGGGACCTAGTGAATGACCTGCAGAGAGCTGGGACCAAAGTAACAAAGCCTACTATCAGTAAAACACTACGCCGCCAGGGACTCAAATCCTGCAGTGCCAGACGTGTCCCCCTGCTTAAGCCAGTACATGTCCAGGCCCGTCTGAAGTTTGCTAGAGTGCATTTGGATGATCCAGAAGAGGATTGGGAGAATGTCATATGGTCAGATGAAACCAAAATATAACTTTTTGGTAAAAACTCAACTCGTCGTGTTTGGAGGACAAAGAATGCTGAGTTGCATCCAAAGAACACCATACCTACTGTGAAGCATGGGGGTGGAAACGTCATGCTTTGGGGCTGTTTTTCTGCAAAGGGACCAGGACGACTGATCCGTGTAAAGGAAAGAATGAATGGGGCCATGTATCGTGAGATTTTGAGTGAAAACCTCCTTCCATCAGCAAAGGCATTGAAGATGAAACGTGGCTGGGTCTTTCAGCATGACAATGATCCCAAACACACCGCCCGGGCAACGAAGGAGTGGCTTCGTAAGATGCATTTCAAGGTCCTGGAGTGGCCTAGCCAGTCTCCAGATCTCAACCCCATAGAAAACCTCTCTCTTTCTCTCTCGGCCCCTCTCTCTCTGCATCGTAACTGGTTTTCCGGTTGCCCACTCTAACCTCCCGGCTATCTTGCCTGCACTATCGTCACAGCCTTCGTTGCCACCACTGCAGCGTCTCACCTTTTCTCTCTGTCAGCAACAACCTCTCTCATTTGTATGCGTATTTATTAATGATCCCCATTACAGCAGATACTCTTCCTGGGGTCCAGTAGAATTAAGGCAGTTATATATATATTTTTTTACATTACAATACATTTCACAACACATTGTGTGCCCTCAGGCCACTACTCTACCAGATATCTACAACACAAACTCTGTGTGCGTATGTTATGTGTATGCGTGTGCCTGTGTGTCCCTTCACAGTCCCCGCTGTTCCATAAGGTGTATTTTTATCATTTTAAAAAAATCAGATTTTGCTGCTTGCTTGAGGCACATGATGTGGAATAGAGTTCCATGTAGTCATGGCTCTATATACTACTGTGTGCCTCCCATAGTCTGTTGGGGACTGTGAAGAGACCTCTGGTGGCATGTCTTGTGGGGTATACATGGGTGTCTAAGCTGACACGATCGTCATAATGATTGGACCAAGGCGCAGCGTGATATGCGTACATCTTTTTAATAGTGTACTGGCAACACGATACAAAATACAAAACAACCAAATGAAACGTTAAGTCCTCGGTTAACAACACAAACCAACACGGAACAAGATCCCACAAAACACAAGTGCACAACAGGCTGCCTAAGTATGGTTCCCAATCAGAGACAACAAGCAACAGCTGGTTCTCGTTGCCTCTGATTGAGAACAACCCCGGCCAACCTAGAAAACACATGAACTAGAAACATAGACCCTACACACCCTGGCTCAACATAAGAGTCCCCAGAGCCAGGGCGTGACATAAGCTGTGTGCTAGTAGTTTAAACGGACAGCTCGGCGCAGCCAACATGTCAATACTTCTCACAAAAACAATTAGTGATGAAGTCAATCTCTCCTCTACTTTGAGCCAGGAGAGAATTACATGCATATTATTGTTAGCTCTCTGTACAGCCGTGCTGCCCTTTTCTGTGGCACCTGACCACATGACTGGACAGTAGTCCAGGTGCAACAAAACTAGGGCCTACAGGACATTCCTTGTTGATAGCAGAGCAATGCTTTATTATGGACAGACATCTCCCCATCTTAGCTACTGTTGCATCAATATATTTTGACATTGACAGTTTACAATCCATGGTTACTCCAAGCAGTTTAGTCTCCTCAACTTGCTCAATTATTCATTACAAGAGTTAGTTGAGGTTCTGATTTGTCCCAAATACAATGAGCCAGTGGCAGGTCATTAGTAAAGACTGAAAAAAGTAAAGAGGCTAGATAGCTGCCCTGGGGAATGTCTGACTCTATCTGGATTATGTTGGAGAAGCTTCCATTAAAAAACACCCTTTGTGTTCTGTTAGACAGGTAACTCTCGATCCACAATATAGCAGGGGCTGTAAAGCCTTAACACTTTTTTCCAGCAGCAGATTAGGATCGATAATGTCAAAAACTGCACCAACGTGTAACAAAACAGATCCCACAATATTTTTATCAATTTCTCTCAGCCAATCATCAGACATTTGTGTAAGTGCCTATACATGTTGAATGCCCTAACCTATAAGCGTGCTGAAAGTCTGGATTTGTTTACTTTTTAATATCCTTGTATCTAGTCAAACACCATTTTTTCCCCTAAACGTTTACTAAGGGTTGGTAACTGGTTAATTGGTCGGCTGTTTGAGCCAGTAAAGGTTGCTTGGCTATATCGTCCGCTATCATCCTCAGTAATTTTCCATCCAAATCATCAGACCCAGGTGGCTTGTCATGGTTGATAGACAACAATATTTTCACCTCTTCTACACTAACTTTACGGAATTCAAAATTACGATAGTTTTTCATAATGTGATCAGTTATACATGGATGTGTAGGTTCAGAACTTGTCCCCACCTACTCAGCTAGTTACAGGCCCACCGCCCTCCAAGCTGCGACCCTGTCCCAGTTCAGTGAACCGACTGCCTCTCTGTTCCAGTCTTCACTGCCAGCCGCATCCCCGCCCTCCGGCCCACCACTCCCTCTCTACGGCCACCCCAGCTCATCTTCCACCCAACACCCTGATCTTCAAGCCACCTCCAGTTTCTTCCTCTCTCTGCCAGCAGATCCTGCAAGGTGCAGACGTTAATCTTGCCGCTCTCCTCACATTTTTTTATTTTAGTCATTTTAGCAGACACTCTTATCCAGAGCGACATACAGGAGCAATTAGGGTTAAGTGCCTTGCTCAAGGGCACATCGACAGATTTTTCACCTAGTCAGCTCGGGGATTAGAACCAGCGACCTTTCGGTTACTGGCACAACGCTCTTAACCACTAAGCTACCTGCCGCCCCTCACTCCTTCTCCCACACAGGCCTTACTCCCTATCATCGACCGTGGCCTCTTCCAGGTGCCGCTGCGCTCCACTGACCCTCACTACTCCAGAGTTCTCACTGTCCCAGAATGTAGCTTTCTCCTACTACAGAGACGTCATCTACTTAGCCCATCCTTCTCGCCGCCAGGAGTTGGACGACTACCAATACATCATCATGGATCTGGCTGTCCGTTTGGATCTCTCCGCCCCCCCCCCCCACAAATCTTCAGTTTCCAGTGTCAACAGCCTCATCCCCAGTCCTGAACTCTCCTTGCAGTATGCCACAGTCAACCAGGCCGTCACTCTCGTTAAACTTGCTGGCTGTGGAGCCTGGCTTGCCAAGGCCGACCTCCGCCTTCAAGGTGCTGCCTCTGTTTCCCGACACGTGGCATCTCTTCTGAGTCTGCTGGGAGGTGTGGTACTACTCTATCCGCCTGACTTTTGGATGCAAGAGCAGCTCTCGAATATTATAAACCTTAGCAGAGACCCTCTGTTGGATCTTGCTGAATGTTAACCCTTTAGACCCCAAAATAATTCTAGAAGGTTCCTGTAGATTACTGAGAATTTAAGACATTTCAAACATTTCAAACAAACGGACATGGTTCAAGAACAAATTACAAGTTCCCTTAGTTTTAAAGGCCACAACCTTTTTAATGACACCAAATTAATGTCGATAGGAATAACACTCATTTTGTCTTCCATTGTGTAAAGACACAAAAAACCATAGTGTTTAAATTACTCACTCAAAATGTACCAAGTATAATTTAGTAAAGGTTTCCTCCAGACGTGACGCTTGGCATTCAGGCCAAAGAGTTCAATCTTGGTTTCATCAGACCAGAGAATCTTGTTTCTCATGGTCTGAGAGTCTTTCGGTGCCTTTTGGCAAACTCCAAGCGGACTCATGTGCCTTTTACTGAGGAGTGGCTTCTGTCTGGCCACTCTACCATAAAGGCCTGATTGGTGGAGTGCTGCAGAGATAGTTGTCCTTCTGGAAAGTTCTCCCATCTCCACAGAGGAACTCTGGGGCTCTGGAAATGGAAGAAAACTAAACTCCCTGCCGACCTGGCATCTTTTCACTCCCTCCTCTCTACATTTTCTTCATCTGTTTCTGCTGCTAAGGCCACTTTCTACCACTCTAAATTCCAAGCATCTGCCTCTAACCCTAGGAAGCTCTTTGCCACATTCTCCTCCCTGCTGAATCCTCCTCCCCCCCCCCTCCTATCTCTGTGGATGACTTCGTCAACCACTTTGAAAAGAAGGTTGATGACATCCGATCTTCGTTTGTTAAGTCTAATGACACTGCTGGTCCTGCTCACACTGCCCTACCCTATGCTTTGACTTCTTTCTCCCCTCTCTCTCCAGATAAAATCTAGCGACTTGTGACTGCAGGCCGCCCAACAACCTGCCCGCTTGACCCCATCCCCTCCTCTCTTCTCCAGACCATCTCCGGTGACATTCTCCCCTACCTCACCTCGCTGATCAACTCATCCTTGACCGCTGGCTATGTCCCTTCCGTCTTCAAGAGAGCGAGAGTTGCACCCCCTTCTCAAAAAAACCAACACTCGATCCCTCTGATGTCAACAACTACAGACCAGTATCCCTTCTTTCTTTTCTTTCCAAAACTATTTAGCGTGCCGTCTTTAGCCAACTCTCTTGCTATCTCTCTCAGAATGACCTTCTTGATCCAAACCAGTCAGGTTTCAGGACTGGTAATTCAACTGAGACTGCTCTTCTCTGTGTCACGGAGGCTCTCCGCACTGCTAAAGCTAACTCTCTCTCCTCTGCTCTTGTCCTTCTAGACCTGTCTGCTGCCTTTGATACTGTGAACCATCAGATCCTCCTCTCCACCCTCTCCGAGCTGGGCATCTCCGGCGCGGCTCACTCCTGGATTGCGTCCTACCTGACCGGTCGCTCCTACCAAGTGGCGTGGCGAGAAGCTGTCTCCGCACCACGTGCTCTCACCACTGGTGTCCCCCAGGGCTCAGTTCTAGGCCCTCTCCTATTCTCCCTATACACCAAGTCACTTGGCTCTGTCATATCCTCACATGGCCTCTCCTATCATTGCTACGCTGACGATACACAACTAATCTTCTCCTTTCCCCCTTCTGATAACCAGGAGGCGAATCACATCTCTGCATGTCTGGCAGACATATCAGTATGGATGACGGATCACCACCTCAAGCTGAACCTTGGCAAGACGGAGCTGCTCTTCCTCCCGGGGAAGGACTGCCCGTTCCATGATCTCGCCATCACGGTTGACAACTCCGTTGTGTCCTCCTCCCAGAGTGCGAAGAGCCTTGGCGTGACCCTGGACAACACCCTGTCGTTCTCCGCTAACATCAAGGCGGTGACCCGATCCTGCAGGTTCATGCTCTACAACATTCGGAGAGTACGACCCTGCCTTACACAGGAAGCGGCACAGGTCCTAATCCAGGCACTTGTCATCTCCCGTCTGGATTACTGCAACTCGCTGTTGGCTGGGCTCCCTGCCTGTGCCATTAAACCCCTACAACTCATCCAGAATGCCGCAGCCCGTCTGGTGTTCAACCTTCCCAAGTTCTCTCACGTCACCCCGCTCCTCCGCACACTCCACTGGCTTCCTGTTGAAGCTCGCATCTGTTACAAGACCATGGTGCTTGCCTATGGAGCTGTGAGGGGAACGGCACCTCTGTACCTTCAGGCTCTGATCAGTCCCTACACCCAAACGAGGGCATTGCGTTCATCCACCTCTGGCCCTTCCTCTGCGGAAGCATAGTTCCCGCTCAGCCCAGTCAAAACTGTTCGCTGCTCTGGCACCCCAATGGTGGAACAAGCTCCCTCATGACGCCAGGACAGCGGAGTCACTCACCACCTTCCGGAGACATTTGAAACCCCACCTCTTTAAGGAATACCTGGGATAGGATAAAGTAATCCTTCTACCCCCCTAAAAAAAAAATAGAAAAAAAATTGTAAAGTGGTTATCCCACTGGCTATAGGGTGAATGCACCAACTTGTAAATTTTACTGACCTCTACATCATCATCCCTTTCAAAGTGCAAGGACGTGTCCGAATCCGTATCACCAACCAACATACATACAGCTTCTTGCGCAGTAAAAAGTCGTCGCCACTTTGGCACTGTCATTTTGAGTAATGAAGTGGGAAAAAAACTTTGTCTTATGACAGCATACCCTTTTTTTACGGTTTCTGGTTGATGACAAAATGTTGCAAATAAGGTTGTTAGCAAGTTGATTTTGCAATATTGACCAATATATTATTTTTAGAAAAACAAGGCTATTTGCCACCGCTATAGTCATTTTAAAGAACAGCCGTTGACGGCCACTATGGGTTCTAAAGGTTAAACAGGCTTCCTTATGTTTTCCACTTCCTCTGCGATTTCCTCACTATTGACGAACCCTTCATCCCCTCCTGCCCTGGGCCTCTCTACCCTCGTCTCCACCTTCAGCTGCCTTGTCATACCTCTCTCTGAGGAGAAGACAGCAGGCCCCTCCACTCACCTTGAATTCCTCTGCATCATGCTGGATACATTCTCCTTTCAGCTATCCCTGCCTCTCGACAAACTTCAGCCCATTTCCCTCCTCCTGTTCAATTACTTGGAATCTCCCCCCTACACTAAATGTCAGCTGCTTTCACTGCTGGGCAACCTGAATTATGCCAAAATCATCCATCAAGGCCGCTCCTTCCTGTCCCATCTTCTCTCTCTGGCTGCCTCCGTGCCTTCCCTGCTTCACACCGTGGTCTTTTAACCCTCGTGGCTCTAGGAGCTCAGGCTTTGGTACCTTCTCCTCAATCACGCCACTCCATCCTATTAGCCATTGCACCAAGTAGCCTGTCCTCTTACTCGACAGCCTGGAGATGCTTCCAGTGTATCCATACCATCTCTCACCAGGCTTTTCCCTCCAATGACTTGGTCACCATGTCTGCCTTCATCACCCATGCCAGCTCATCCCTCTCCATGCGGACATCCTCCATCAACTTATTTCTCAAGTTGCTTACTGGGTCTTCATGTTCATCCTCCTCTCACCCGCAAGTCTCCTTTCTCCTCAAGGGCCTCCAACACACCAAAGTCCACCACCCCCATCACTGCCAGCCCATCACACTCGACATCCTGTATGCTTGCATCCAGACGCTGCGGTCTAGTTACATCTCGATCACAGTTTTTTCCACACTAGAATGAATGTTTTATTTTGGCATTTTTTTTGGTTCCTGCAATGTTCAGAGTTTACATCCTCATCTGCTATCTACAACCCTTCTCATCATCCCAGTATGTCAGATGTCACCATCCTCAACAAATATACCCTCATCTTCAACATCAAACCCAGCTAAACCGATCAGTTTGACAGAACCACACCAGTCTACCCGTTTCGGCAAACAATCTACCCTCAGCCCTTACAAACCACCCATCTACTTCCTGCTGCTCAGACAATCTCAACATACCTCTTCATTCAATCCACTATTACACCGTACAACTCCTCGGCCGCTGGTCCTCTCAAACCTATCATTCCTACGTCCGTTCTGACATCAACAACATCAGGACAGCCCACAACATGCTCATCTCTCGGAACTTGCATTAACTCAGGCACAGTCCTCCATTCTCTGCCTCATTTACGGACACCGTCTACCCAACCAGCCAAAAGAGAATTGGTTCCCCAGCTGAGCCTGGTTCCTCTGAAGGGTTTCTTCCTTCAAGGGAGTTTTTTTCCTTGCCACGGTCACTTCAGCTTGCTCTCCTGGGGTCTAAGTTTGGATCACTCCAAGGGCATCTCGTCCATATGCCTGTACTAACTCAACTATATTGCCAAACATTCAGCACCTGCAGTCCAGAAGAGCTCACTTCCTCTCCAGGGTCCGACTAACTTGGAGTTCTCTTTTTGGGGATTGCCTTCACCACAGCAGCCTAACTACCACGGCCTGAAGGTGATGTCTACCAGAGACTCCAAGCCAAACCCTACAGAGTCAACTCTTTCATCTGCAGCCCTTGGCTTCATCCAGTCCATTCTCATTCCCACCCTGAATTCTCATTCTCACATCCATTCCATTTCCTCAATAAGTATTCAGGTCCTTTAAACGTGTGAATAAATTGTACCATTGCAGTTGATGGAATTGCTTCTCTGTCAAGGTGACCAACACTGGGACTGGCATTATGCAGCCATGGACCATTACTGTTTGACTCTGTCCCAAATGGCACCAAATATTCCCTTTTTTATTGTGCCATTTGGGAAGCACATCTGACTCATTACCTGGCTCTCAATCAAATCAGCATTGAAAGGCTGGTCATGGCTCACATCAACACCATTATCCCAGAAACCCTAGACCCACTCCAATTTGCATACCGCCCAACAGATCCACAGATGACGCAATCTCTACTGCACTCCACAATGCCCTTTCCCACCTGGACAAGAGGAACACCTACGTGAGAATGCTATTCATTGACTACAGCTCAGCGTTCAACACCATAGTGCCCTCAAAGCTCAAATCGGTGAGCAGCTGCTGTTGATCATTGTTACGAAGCCACACCCGTCCTGCTCGGGTTAGAAGATCAGAATGAGAAAGTGTATGCTATATAGAAATAGTGATGCTCAAATTGAAAATCATTAAACAAAATCATGAGGATTTCTATCAGCCTAATCGAAGTGTCGATTCACATTCAAGTGTTTGAACTTGTAAACAAGACTACATGGGATTTATATTAAATCAACTCTGTTTAGCCAATGGCAATTTCCCCCTCAGGTATAATGCCAGGAGCCACTGGATTTGACAGCTCTTATGCAGTTCCACCTCTGACACCGCCAAAACAACTGCTCTGTGGATGTCGGCTAAAGAGGATAGGATTTGAATTTGAACTTCTATTCTTCATGAAGGATTTTCAATTAAAGGGCACATCTGCAGTTGCTACATACATTTTTGGACTTATCATTAATTTATATGTACCATTTGATGCTTGAAGAATATAACTTTGAAATGCTTCATGAGCTTAGTTCAACTTTCACACCCCATCAGCACCCAAAATATAAGCTTGTTTAACTCCAATGTTTGTAAACAAAGTAAATGTTAAACACTGTATAGTCTCAAAATATTCTGAACTATAATTTTGTCAGTCCTTGCATCCATAGCTCTGGCTATGAATTTGAGAATGGTTACATTTCTCAAGCCCCATCTCTCAGCTTTTTACTGAAACAGTGGCGGGGAATACGCTTTGTTATTGTTTCAACTGCTGATTGCCAATTTTTAAGGGATAAGTAATACATTATATCATATTGTTCAAGCTCAAATGTTTGCACAGCAAGGAAGTTATAAGGTTTTAGAATAGGACTACATTTTAGGACTACATTCTCAGAACAGTCTTCTTGAGGTCTGATTACAATTACATGTGCTACTTGTTTTGAAATCAATGAGGCCAAATTTCACATCAGCCCAGTCAAAGGAGGCAGACGCAATGATCATCCAACCTAGATCCCTCTCCAATCAAAAGTTTTACTCTGCCAAAATTATATAATCAGATTTTCTCCACAGTCATCCAACGCAATCAGGTAATCAGAGTGATACATTAACAAGACAAATGGGGTTTAGAAAGAGGGTGCAGACCAGACCTGGTTCAAATAGTACTTTCAAATACTTAGTGTTTTCTTTAGCCTGCCTGGAGTGCAAGATCAGCAGGGTTTGCAGTTTTGAAGTTATACTGTTGGATCATTGTGCGGAGCAAGCTCAATCAAGCCCAGCTAAAGTATTTGAAATGATTTGAAATAGTGTTTGAACCCAGGTCTGGTGTCTGTTGGCAGGAATTAACTTCGCATAGAGAACAACCCCCCTTTCCAGAAGGAATTACCCCCATCATCACCCACAGAGTTGCTCAGTGCCACTGCCCTGTTGTGATTACTGCTCAAAAGCAACATTTGATTTCTTCTTCATGTGGAATATGGAGGATTGAATGGTGATTCACCTTTGCTTTAGACGTCAACCATGACACATACAGTTGAAGTCGGAAGTTTACATACACTTAGGTTGGAGTCATTAAAGCTCATTTTTCAACCACTCCACAAATCTCTTGTTAACAAACTATAGTTTTGGCAAGTCTGTTAGGACATCTACTTTGTGCATGACACAAGTAATTTTTCCAACAATTGTTTGCAGACAGATTATTTTACTTATAATTCACTGTATCACAATTCCAGTGGGTCAGAAGTTTATATACACTAAGTTGACTGTGCCTTTAAACAGCTTGGAAAATTCCAGAATATGATGTCATGGCTTTAGAAGCTTTTGATAGGCTAATTGACATAATTTGAGTCAATTGGAGCTGTACCTGTGGATGTATTTCAAGGCCTACCTTCAAACTCAGTGCCTCTTTGCTTGACATCAATGGAAAATCAAAAGAAATCAGCCAAGGCCTCAGAAAAAAATATTGTAGACCACAAGTCTGGTTCATCCTTGGGAGCAATTTCCAAACGACTGATGGTACCACGTTCATCTGTACAAACAATAGTACGCAAGTATAAACACCATGGGACCACGCAGCCGTAATACCGCTCACAAAGGAGTCGCGTTCTGTCTCTAGATATGAACGTACTTTGGTGCAAATCAATCCCAGAACAACAGCAAATGACCTTGTGAAGATTCTGGAGGAAATAGGTACAAAATTATCTATATCCACAATAAAACGAGTACTGTATCGACATAAACTGAAAGGCCGCTCAGCAAGGAAGAAGCCACTGCTCCAAAACTGCCATAAAAAAGCCAGACTACGGTTTGCAACTGCAAATGGGGACAAATATCGTACTTTTTGGAGAAATGTCCTCTGGTCTGATGTAAACAAAAATAGAACTGTTTGGCCATAATGACCATCGTTATGTTTGGAGGAAAAAGGGGGTGGCTTGCAAGCCGAAGAACACCATCCTAACGTGAAGCACAGGGGTGGCAGCATCATGCTGTGGGGGTGCTTTGCTGCAGAGGGACTGGTGCACTTCACAAAATAGATGGCATCATGAGGAAGGAAATGTATGTGGCTATATTGAAGCCACATCTCAAGACATCAGTCAGGAAGTTAAAGCTTGGTCACAAATGGGTCTTCCAAATGGACAACGACCCCAAGCATACTTCCAAAGTTGTGGCAAAATGGCTTAAGGACAACAAAATCAAGGTATTGGAGTGGCCATCACAAAGCCCTGACCTCAATCCTATAGAATATTTGTGGGCAGAACTGAAAAAAAAACATGTGCAACAAGGAGGCCTACAAACCTGACTCAGTTAAACCATTTCTGTCAGGTGGAATGGGCCAAAATTCACCCAACTTATTGTGGGAAGCTTGTGGAAGGCTACCCAAAATGTTTGACCCAAGTTAAACAATTTAAAGGCAATGCTACCAAATACTAATTGATTGTATGTACACTTCTGACCCACTGGGAATGTGATGAAATAAATAAAATCTGAAGTGGTGATCCTAACTGACCTAAAACAGGGAATTTTTACTAGGATTAAATGTCAGGAATTGTGAAAAACTTAGTTTTTAAATGTATTTCGCTAAGGTGTATGTAAACTTCCGACTTCAACTGTAAATGTATTTTGATTTGTATTGCCTTCTGTGTCAATATGACACAACCAGATTTTTTACTTCCAGTGTCTCTTGGAGGGATAGTACACAAGTTAGTGGGAAAACAAGCATCAAATTGCTTTGTTTGTACGTCCTTCACTTGGGGTTTGATAACAAAATCTGTGTGTCAAGTCATTGCCTATGACACAATATAACACACTCAGTACCATGCACAGTTTATAAAACATTCATCCTAACTCTCTCCAATCCATACTGTCTAGAGATCTGTATCCTCGCTCTAAAATTAATAAGTTGACCTTTTAGTTCCATTTTGTAAACCATAAACAAAGATGTCAGAGATTGACCTCTTCAGTCTCACAGCCAGTCATTGGAGCAGTTTCTAACACGGCTCTGAAATAATAACACGAAACAATGTGAGGATGACAGAAGACAACAGGAGAATGAAACGGGCTCCTCTCTGTCTCTCTCTGGCACTCTCTCGCTCTTTCTCATATTTCTCTCTGCCTCTGTGGCCCGTGGGGTCCTTCCAGCCATTTTAATTAAGGCCTTTCTTACAGTGAGGAGTTGGATCTAGGCAGTCGCTCATCAGGTTCTCCTCTATGAGCTGCTATGGTCAGGGAAGAAGTCAATTATAAAGGTACACAATGGAGGAATGAAAGTCATATTCTCTTCACAAAGACCAGCAGCCATGGAGAGCTCATCTGGATAGGACATCTATAGACACGGATTGGACAGAGTGGCTAAGAAGAAATATTCGGACACTCCAGGGGCCTCATTTATTATAGTTTTAAACACTAAAGACTTTGTGCACCATTTCTGAAAAGACTGCGCATGCACAAAAATATTGATTTATAAACTTAGCGCACGCCATACATACGCATGTTTCCCGTTATAAATCAGACATGTCGTAAAACTGTGCACACGTGAACGAGTATTATAACTCCGCATGAAACACCCATCATTCACTTTTTATGGTGACAATAACACCCTTATTTGCTGTATAGTTTTGAAGTATTGGAATTAGGCCAAGAAAGTATCTATAGGAGATAGCAATGGCGAACTTGATTAAATGTATTTTGGCAGTGTTGGCAGAATGTTTTCTTTTGCAGTGACATTTGCGCTAACTGATCGTTTCTGAAAGACAAAAACAATTGCACATTTTTGTGAACCTGTAAACAGATCGTTTGAATGCAATAATGTTTTGCATTTACTTTTTCCCGTGAATTCTGAAACATTGTCTACTGTCGGAAGCATTTGAGTCAACGTGGGTCAGCATCCCTGTGGAACGCTTTCGACACCTTGTAGTCCATGCCCCGACGAATTGAGGCGGTTCTGAGAGCAAAAGGGGGTACAACTCAATATTAGGAAGACGTTCCTACTGTTTTGTACACTCAGTGTATGTATTAAGTTAATAAATGAAATATTGTCTATGCAAGAAATGTCACAATACAGTACTCAGACAAACGCCAATGGAAAAGGTGAACCATCTGTTCTACCGTTAAACTGCGCTTCGGACCAGATCAGATATGACAAAATAGGCTACTTGAAATAGCTTATCAATTTACTACTGTGAAGTGGTCCAATTAAATGAGAGATGGGATGAATGGTAGTCTAACCTAACTTGTTGTAGGCCAATAGGCTATTTCATGAGTAGCCTATGAAACCATCAGTCAGAAAAGGTGAGGAATTTATTATGCAATGATCATGGAAATTAAATAAGAGGAAATGTCTGCCTATTTCTAAATATTTTAGAATGCAAAGATCATTCGATATTTCATTCTTCTCACTAGTGGCAAATTATTGCATCTTGGTATTACATTTAGCAAAGCCTACCTGTTTGTTATGAATAAGAGTGTCATCATATATTCCCCATTTACTTCTGCCATCTTGCAATGCAAGACTTCAACAACTAGAAACTGTGTGCATGCATGGTCTAAAGTTTGCGGGAGGACCAAAAATCAAATCAAATTGTATTTGTCACATGTGCCGAATACAACAGGTGTAGACTTTACCGTGAAATACTTACTTACAAGCCCTTAACCAACAATGCAGTTTTAAGAAAATATTTACAAAATAATCCAAAGTAAGAAATTAAACATTTAAAAAAGTAACACAATAAAATAACTATGATGAGGCTATATACAGGGGGTACTGGTACCGAGTCAATGTCCAGGGGTACAGGTTAGTCGAGGTACCCTCTGTAGCGCCTTGTGGTTGAATGCTGAGCAGTTGCCATACCAGGCGGTGATGCAACCGGTCAGGATGCTCTCGATGGTGCAGCTGTATAACTTTTTGAGGATCTGGGGACCCATGCCAAATCTTTTCAGTCTGCAGAGGGGTAAAAGGCGTTGTCATGCCCTCTTCACAACTTTCTTGGTGTGTTTGGGCCATGATAGTTTGTTGGTGATGTGGACACCATGGAACTTAAAACTCTCGACCCGCTCCACTACAGCCCCGTCGATGTGAATGGGGGCGTGTTCGGCCCTCCTTTTCCTGTAGTCCAATATCATCTCCTTTGTCTTGCTCACGTTGAGGGAGAGTTTGTTGTACTGGCACCACACTGCCAGGTCTCTGATTTTTGTATTTTATTATGGATCCCCATTTAGCTGCTGCCAGCAAAATTTAAGGCATACATTTAAAAACATTACAATACATTCATAACAGATGTTACAACATATTAAGTGTATGCCCTCAGGCCTCTACTCTACTACCACATAAAGTTGAAGTCGGAAGTTTACATACACCTTAGCCAAATACATTTAAACTCAGTTTTTCACAATTCCTGACATTTAATCCTATAATAATAATAATAATAATATGCCATTTAGCAGACGCTTTTATCCAAAGCGACTTACAGTCATGCGTGCATAAATTTTTTAGGGGGGGAATCACGCCGTGGACGACGAGGCAGCAGGAGGCCGCGATAGAGCGGTTCAGCCGGTTAGCAGAGGAGGACGCTAGGTTACGGGGGTCACTGGTCATGAGGGAGAAGGAGAGTGTGGAGGCACGGCGAGAGGAACTGAGTAGGCAGCAGAGGGAGCGGAGGTTTATGAGGAAACCCAGTCCCGCTCCTCTCACCAAGCAAGATGGCGTAGCAGTGCGGTCGTGGTTTTATTCATTGTCCTAGTGTAAATATCCCGTTTCTTGTTTTTTTGTCTATTTTGTATATATTTCTCAATTTTACTTTTCATTCTTTAACTAAATATACTTTCCTGCAACCCGCCTCACCCAACGTGGAAAGGATTCTATTATTTCTTTATAACTTTCATCAAGAACCTTAACCCTCCCGTTGTCCTAGGGTCAAAATGACCCACCACTGTGTTGAACCAACTTTATTTAATTTTTATATTTTTTGGATCATTTGTGAGAAGGAGGCAGTGATACTTTCTTTAAAGTCTCACTGCCTCCTTCTCACAAATGATCCCAAAAATATAAAAACAGTTGGTTCAACACAGTGGCGGGTCATTTTGACCCTAGGACAACGGGAGGGTTAAGCTGAAACTAGTGTAGCTGCAACTGAATGGCTACTTGCTATTAGTCACCGTTAGCGTCTTCACCATTGTCCGTGGCCTACACTATCCACCAGCCAGCTCTAGCTCTAGCCTGGACAATTCGTCGGCCAGTCTGCACAGGTACAACCCAAAATCCGTAAACATGGGTACCCTCATAGATATCATCCTGACTAACTTACCCTTTAAAGTCTCACTGCCTCCTTCTCACAAATGATCCCAAAAATATAAAAATTAAATAAAGTTGGTTCAACACAGTGGTGGGTCATTTTGACCCTAGGACAACGGGAGGGTTAAGGTTCTTGATGAAAGTTATAAAGAAAGTTTACATACACTCAATTCGTATTTGGTAGCATTGCCTTTAAATTGTTTAACTTGGGTCAAACGTTTCAGGTAGCTTTCCACAAGCTTCCCACAATAAGTTGGGTGAAATTTGGTCCATTCCTCCTGACAGAGCTGATGTAACTGAGTCAGGTTTGTAGGCCTCCTTGCTCGCACACGCTTTTTCAGTTCTGCCCACACGTTTTCTATAGGATTGAGGTCAGGGCTTTGTGATGGCCACTCCAATACCTTGACTTTGTTGTCCTTAAGCCATTTTGCCACAACTCTGGAAGTATGCTTGGGTTCATTGTCCATTTGGAAGACCCATTTGCGACCAAGCTTTAACTTCCTGACTGATGTCTTGAGATGTTGCTTCAATATATCCACATAATTGTCCTTCCTCATGATGCCATCTATTTTGGGAAATGCACCAGTCCCACCTGCAGCAAAGCACCCCCACAGCATGATGCTGCCACCCCCGTGCTTCACGGTTGGGATGGTGTTCTTCGGCTTGCAAGCAACCCCCTTTTTCCTCCAAACATAACGATGGTCATTATGGCCAAACAGTTCCATTTTTGTTTCATCAGACCAGAGGACATTTCTCCAAAAAGTACAATCTTTGTCCCCATGTGCAGTTGAAAACTGCAGTCTGGCTTTTTTATGGCGGTTTTGGAGCAGTAGCTTCTTCCTTGCTGAGCGGCATTTCAGGTTATGTCGATACAGGACTCGTTTTATTGTGGATATAGATACTTTGTACCTGTTTCCTCCAGCATCTTCACAAGGTCCTTTGCTGTTGTTCTGGTATTTATTTAAACTTTTCGCACCATAGTATGTTTATCTCTAGGAGACAGAACGCTTCCCCTTCCTGAGTGGTATGACAGCTGCATGGTCCCATGGTGTTTATTCTTGCGTACTATTGTTTGTACAGATGAACGTGGTACCTTCAGGCATTTAGAAATTGCTCCCAAGGATGAACCAGACTTGTGGAGGTCTACAATTTTGTTACTGAGGTCTTGGCTGATTTCTTTTGATTTTCCCATAATATCAAGCAAAGAGGCACTGAGTTTCAAGGTAGGCCTTGAAATACATCCACAGGTACACCTCCAATTGATTCAATTGATGTCAATTAGCCTTTCAGAAGCTTCTAAAGCCTTGACATTATTTTCTGGAATTTTCCAAGCTGTTTAAATACACAGTCAACTTAGTGTATGTAAACTTCTGACCCACTGGAATTGTGATACAGTGAATTATAAGTGAAATAATCTGTCTAACAATTGTTGGAAAAATGACTTGTGTCATGCACAAAGTAGATGTCCTAACCGACTTGACAAAACTATAGTTTGTTAACAAGAAAATTGTGGAGTGGTTGAAAAACGAGTTTTAATGACTCCAACCTAAATGTATGTAAACTTCCGACATCTACTGTACATCTCAAGGAAGATCAATGGAAACAGGATGCACCTGAGCTCAATTTAGAGTCTCATTGCAAAGTGTCTGAATTCTGTTTTTCGCTTTGTCATTATGGGGTATTGTGTGTAGATTTATGAGGATATTTTCTTTTTAATCCATTTAGAATTAGGCTTTAACGTATCAAAATGTGGAAAAAGTAAACGGTTCTGAATACTTTCCGAATGCACTGTATCTTAATTCATTCCCACAATTTATGAATAACATGCGTAATAATGTACGTACTTTCTACAAAGGATTGCTACCTATAACAAGGACTGGAAGTACAAAATCAAATTTTTTTGCGAACAGTTATTATACATTTTACATTACAGCTTGTGATTCCATCCTAAACTGTCCCTAACATCATTACCCCATAGCAACAGATGTGGGATACATACAGTCGTGGTCAAAAGTTTTGAGAATGACACAAATACAAATTTTCACAAAGTCTGCTGCCTCAGTTTTGATGATGGCAATTTGCATATACTCCAGAATTTCATGAAGAAGTGATTTAGATAAATTGCAATTAATTGCAAAGTCCCTCTTTGCCATGAAAATGAACTTAATCCCCAAAAAACATTTCCACTGCATTTCAGCCCTGCCACAAAAGGACCAGCTGCCATCACGTCAGTGATTCTCTCGTTAACACGGGTGAGAGTGTTGACGAGGACAAGGCTGGAGATCACTCTGTCATGCTGATTGAGTTAGAATAACAGACTGGAAGCTTTAAAAGGAGGGTGGTGCTTGAAATCATTGTTCTTCCTCTGTTAACCATGGTTACCTGCAAGGAAACACGTGCAGTCATCATTGCTTTGCACAAAAAGGGCTTCACAGGCAAGGATATTGCTGCTAGTAAGATTGCACCTAAATCAACCATTTATCGGATCATCAAGAACTTCAAGGAGAGTGGTTCAATTGTTGTGAAGAAGGCGTCAGGGCGCCCAAGAAAGTCCAGCAAGTGCCAGGACCGTCTCCTAAAGTTGATTCAGCTGCGGGATCGGGGCACCACCTGTGCAGAGCTTGCTCAGGAATGGCAGCAGGCAGGTGTGAGTGCATCTGCACGCACAGTGAGGCGAAGACTTTTGGAGGATGGCCTGGTGTCAAGAAGGGCAGCAAAGAAGCCACTTCTCTCCAGGAAAAACATCAGGGACAGACTGATATTCTGCAAAAGTTACAGGGATTGGACTGCTGAGGACTGGGGTAAAGTCATTTTCTCTGATTAATCCCCTTTCCGATTGTTTAGGGCATCCGAAAAACGGATGGAGAAGACAAGGTGAGCGCTACCATCAGTCCTGTGTCATGCCAACAGTAAAGCATCCTGAGACCATTCATGTGTGGGGTTGCTTCTCAGCCAAGGGAGTGGGCTCACTCACAATTTGGTCTAAGAACACAGCCAGAAAATAAAGAATGGTAATAAACATCCTCTGAGAGCAACTTCTCCCAACCATCCAAGAACCGTTTGGTGATGACCAATGCCTTTTCCAGCATGATGGAGCACCTTGCCATAAGGCAAAAGTGATAACTAAGTGGCTCGGGGAACAAAACATCGACATTTTGGGTCCATGGCCAGAAAACTCCCCAGACCTTAATCCCATTGAGAACTTGTAGTCGATCCTCAAGAGGCAGGTGGACAAACAAAAACCCACAAATTCTGACAAACACCAAGCATTGATTATGCAAGAATGGGCTGCCATCAGTCAGGATGTGGCCCAGAAGTTAATTGATGCATGCCAGGGCGGATTGCAGAAGTCTTGAAAAAGAATGGTCAACACTGCAAATATTGACTCTTTGCATAAACTTAATGTAATTGTCAATAAAAGCCTTTGACACTTATGGAATGCTTGTAATTTTAATTCAGTATACCATAGTAACATCTGACAAAAATATCTCATAACACTGAAGCAGCGAACTTTGTGACGACCAATACTTGTGTCATTCTCAAAACTTTTGACCACGACTGTACACGCATTCACCCCACCCCTCCCACACAAATACCTCCACCCCTTTCTCCCCATCCACCCATAGACCGACATACAACCAACATGCACATACACTCTCTCACGCACACAACCACAAGCTCAGATGTTTTCCATCCCCGAGCCCAACTCAAGATAAGAATGCATATACAGTTGTAGCTGTGTGAGAACGCATGCCAGATTGAGTAGGAATGGGAATATTTAGTTAACCAATGTCTAGTCCTAGCTGATAGCGCTCGGATACACCCCTTCCCCCCAACACACACAGACGCTGTTTTCCCTATTGAGACCCTTCTTCTCAAGCACCTCTGTACAGTCAGAGCGATTATTTTGTGCCGCCATTTGCCCCCTTTCTGATTGTCCAAGTGTGACCCCCTCCCCATGGGTTACTGCAGCCAGTGTTACCAGCACTGCCACTACCTGGGTAGGAGTACTCACTCCACCGCAATTCCCACCAGCTAGGTACGAGGTCGTCAAGTTTCTCATTAGCAGCTTTGAGAAAGTCTTTGTATATTATGCTCTCCCATCCGGGGGTTTTGGCTTTGTTGGACCAATCCTGCCAGGCAGGCTCAGACTCTTGAGGGGGCGGTGCTGCTTTAGTGGGTCTCTGACCGCCTTCATCTTTTTTCTCTTGGCTGCGTAGGCTACTTGCAGTAAGCCTATAAACGGATAAGGACATCTCAGTGGGTAGGTCGCTCAGGTGGGTTTCTAGGCTATAAGATTGGGCACCATTCCATCATGATAGGACAATAAATAAGTAACCCAAATATTTGTCATTTATTTTCAAATGTATATCCCATATCTGTGCAAAAGTGAAGACTCTCTCGCTCTGTCACAACTCCTGCTCTCGGACACCCAGGGGCTCTAGGATTTTCTACCATTTTCCTTGCTCACTCACTAAATTCATCACTTTTCCTATCACAAACACACGGGCGCCCCATCTTCCAACATTGACAGTAGCTTTTAGCTTTTAGTTTCTTTCTTCAATGTCGCGGCTTTCTCATCACTCATTTCAAGGCTCGTCTTCATCTCCTTTATATCTTTACTGACAAGTTCAAGTACGCCCAATTTGTCATTTATTGATTTTAGCAGGTTGTTTTCCATTCTTACCATACCGGGTGGTGATAAGCATAAATCATCGGTGTCTGTCGAGGAGTCTCGTAGTTTTCTCTTGTAGTTTGGTTCTCTATGCTTTCCCTGGTTCCTCTCCAACATGTTTTGGCCTTGACTGTGTTCATAATATTTATCAATAAACTTCTCTAGCCTGATACGTGTTTTGGGGTTATTATCTAGCTTGAGTCTTATTGCCCACGAGTAAATAGATCAGTGTAGTGCTACTATTTAGTCGGTTTTAGAGATATTTAATATTACGTTTTCTAATGAGGCATTCCGCACCACCATCTCAGTTCCTGTTTAGTTTAGTTGTAGGGCGTGTTTGCAGGAACGTAAGGCGGATCGTTGGAAATGGCGGTGAATAGTGTGGACGTAGTGGAGGAATTGGAGAAAAGGTAAGCAACAGCTGTGCTGGAATGCGATCAATATGGGTGACAGTTCTGATGATATGGAGTGGGAGGATAAGGGTCAAGGATCTGAATGGTCTGTAGTCGAAAGACATAGGAAGAAGAGAGATCATAATACTGAAAGCAGTGGAGCGTCTAGTATGGAAATCATAAAGAGGGCCAAAGTAGGAAGCAAGAATAATAATGCGTCAGAGTGGAAAATTGTGATGGTGTTTGATACCACAGGGCCTCATTTACACCCTATCTGATTAACCAATGCAATAGAAAAAGAGAAAGGTGAAGTCAAACTAGCCCAGTTCATTGCAAATGGTATATTGCTAATATTTTGTGGTAGCCAGGTTCAGCAAGGGAAGATTCTGCAAATGGAAAAGCTTAATGGGAAGAAGATTAAAAGCCATGTCCCTGGTGCTTATGCTTGGTTGAGGGGAGTCATCACTGGGGTCCCAATATCTATGTCCATAGATGATATTAAAGAAAATGTGAAGGGTGGAAAGGGTCAAAGAAGTGAAAGCTCATCAGTGCTGATGAGGTTTGAGAAGGTTTTACCTGGAAAAGTACAGATACAATTCCTCAGTTTCAATGTCAGAGAATTTGTCCCATCCCCATTGCGATGCTTTAAATGCCAAAGAATGAGACATGTAGCTGTTCAGTGTAAAGGAAAGAAAAGATGTGCCAAGTGTGGAGAGAAACATGATTACGGTAAATTTGGGAGTAATGTGAAGGTTGTAATTGTGGGGGGGAACATAGTGCAGCATTTGGTGGATGCCAGGTGCAGAGAGAAGCTAGAGAGGCTCAGAGATATAGAATAAGTCATGCTGTATCATATGCAGAGGCTGTAAAACAGATTGGTGGAACTACGGTGTGGACTGATGGAACTTCCATGGCTGCTCCTTTAGTAAGTGGACCTACTGTTGGGGCTGGTGCTTCTGCTGTCCTGGCATGGTTTCATTACCTGTTCATCAATCTTGCGCTCATTAATGTGCTGTGTTAAAGGACACTTTGATAGTGAATAACGTTAACCTCTTAAGGATCAGACGCTTTGTTTTCAATTTTCGCCTAAAATTACATTACCAAATCTAACTGCCTGTAGCTCAGGACCTGAAGCAAGGATATGCATATTATTGATACCATTTGAAAGGAAACACTTTGAAGTTTGTGGAAATGTAAAAGTAATGTAGGAGAATATAACACATTAGATCTGGTAAAAGACCATACAAACAAAAAAACATGCGTTTTCTAGCTTATACACTAACTTTCACACATCTAGATGTGTCACGATCGTTTACAGACGGGACGGACCAAGGTGCAGCGTGATATGCATACATGTTTATTAACGAATAAACACAACAACAAAACAAAACGAAACATGAAGTCCAAGGCAGCACAACACAACATACCTTAACACGGAACAAGATCCCACAACGCACTAGTGCCAATAGGCTACCTAAGTATGGTCCCCAATCAGAGACAACGAGCTACAGCTGCCTCTGATTGGGAACCACACCGGCCAACATAGATCTACACATACTAGATCTAAACATAGACAATCAACATAGCACAGCACAACACAGAAAATACACACCCTGACTCAACAAATACGAGTCCCTAGAGTCAGGGCGTGACAAGATGGCCAGGTGGGGTGGGTGTGCAGCCAGAGACAGCAGGCGTTCAAACTGTAGAACCAAGTTCCTACATTTGAATATAAAAATGGATTTTATCAAACAAAACTATGCTACATCTTATCTCTGGGACCCTTAGGATGACAAATCAGAGCAAGATTGCTCCAGGTACATGATAATGTACCTGGCGCATGATAATGTACCTTGCGTCGACGAAGATGGCGGCCTCACGACTAACTCTTAGGGAACTTTGCAGTATTTTATTTTTGTATGTATTCTTTTTTACATCATTAGCTCAGTGTTTTGCATCATTACATACAGCCGGGAAAAACTATTGGATATCAGAGCGGCAGTAACTCACCAGCATTACGACCAGGAATACGACTTTCCCGAAGCAGATCCTTTGTTTGCTCTCCCCAGGGTTACTGAACTGATTCCAGCGGCTGACCCAAAACATCGCGGGTCGGAGGAGAGGCACTCGGAGCGGCCTGCTGGTCCGACTTAGGAGGCGCGCACACCACCCACCGCTTCCAAGTATTCTACTTGCTAATGTTCAATCTTTGGTTAACAAAGTCGACAAACTATGGTCAAGGATTTCTTTCCAGAGAGACATCAAGGCGTGTAACATACTCTGTTTCACGGAAACATGGCTCTCTTGGGATATTCTGTCGGAATCGGTCCAGCCAGATGGGTTCTCAGTTCATCGTGCAGACAGGAATAAATATCTCTACGGGAAGCAGAAGGGCGGAGGTGTGTGTTTTCATGATTTAACGACTCGTGGGGTAATTGTAGTAAGAGGAACTCGAGTCCTTCTGTTCACCCGACCTAGAATATCTCACAATCAAATTGTTACGAACCCCGTGGCTTTAAACGTCTAGGGTGGATGGACAAGAGACCCGTAACATAATTAATGCAAATTATAATCGTGACATGGAACAGTGAGAACAAAAACTACACGACAACCATAAACTACCGTCAAACATAAAAGGTTTATTTTTGAACACACGGTAAAGGTTTGGGAAAAAGGTCTGAGCAGGACCCAAGAAATGAAACAATAGTGTAAAACACCCCCCTAAACTGATCTTGCCTGCCTCAAGAACCGCTAAGCTACTGCTAATCATACAAAAATTACAGTGGGTGGTTCGCTCAGGTCTAACTAGTGTTTCTAGACAGTTTTCTTCCTACGGGTAATGTACGCCCAAGGGCAACTTGCTTAAATTCCCCTTTTCCCAGAAACACACAACAAAGTTACCAAACAGAGTAACCAGCAAATAAGTGAGTACACAAAACACAGGACATCACAGTATCCATACTCACACATGGAAATAGTCTCTCACAAAGTTACCAAACAGAGTAACCAGCAAATGAGTGAGTATACAGGACACCACAGTATCCATACTCACATACGGAAATAGTCTCACAAAGTTACCAAACAGAGTAACCAGCAAATGAGTGAGTAGACAAAACACAGGACACCTGTGATTAGGGCGGAAGGAGAGGAAAAACACAAAAAGACACAGGACACCTGTATCCGTAACATTAATTCAGGAGGCTGAAGAAATTTGGCTTATCACCTAAAACCCTCACAAACTTTTACAGATGCACAATTGAGAGCATCCTGTCGGGCTGTATCACCGCCTGGTACGGCAACTGCACCACCCACAACCACGGGGCTCTCCAGAGGCGGTCTGCCGAACGCATTACCAGGGGCAAACTATCCGCCCTCCAAGACACATACAGCACCCGATGTCAGAGGAAGGCCAAAAAGATCATCAAAGTTATCAACCACCCGAGCCACTGCCTGTTCACCCTGCTATCATCCAGAAGGTGAGGTCAGTACAGATGCATCAAAGCTGGGACCGAGAGAATGAAAAACAGCTTCTATCTCAAGGCCATCAGACTGTTAAATAGCCATCACTAGCACAAGAGGCTGCTGCTGTCTATTGAAATCACTGGCCACTTTAAGAAATGGAACACTAGTCACTTTAATAATGTTAACATACCTTGCACTACTCATCTCATATATACTGCATTCTATTCTATAATATTCTTCTGTATCTTAGTCCATGCCGCTCTGTCATTGCTTGTCCATATATGTATATATTCTTAAATCCTATTCCTTACTAGTTTTGTGTGTATTGGGTATATGTTAGATATTACTGCACTGTCGGATCTAGAAGCACAAGCATTTCGCTACACCCGTTATAACATCTGCTCAACACGTGTATGTGACAAATAAAATTAGATTTTGATTTGAATGTAAGTACATTATTTACCTTCAGAGGTGAATGTATCAAACCAGTTGCCGTGATACGTTTTTTGTTGTTGTGCACTCTCCTCAAACAATAGCATGGTATTATTTCACCGAAATAGCTACTGTTAATTGGACAGTGCAGTTAGATTAACAAGAATTTAAGGTTTCTGCCCACATAAGACATGTCTATGTCCTGGAAAGTTTGCTGTTACTTACAACAGTCATGCTAATCAAATTAGCACACGTTAGCTCAACCGTCCCGTATACGAGACACCGATCCCATAGAGGTGAAGTTCATAGCTTTCATTGGTAAGGTTATCAACACGACTCGGGTCGTGGAAAGCAGAAATGCCAGGTTGAAGAATTTTGTGGACACTGCAAAATAGTTAATGGTGGTAACTGATGTTACCTCTGTAGCTCAATTGGTCCTCTGTAGCTCAATTGGTAGAGCATGGCACTTGTAACGCCAGGGTAGTGGGTTCGATCCCCGGGACCACCCATATGTAAAAATGTATGCGCACATGACTGTAAGTCGCTTTGGATAAAAGCGTCTGCTAAATGGCATATCATTATTATGTGCTCCTGAGTGGCGCAGTGGTCTAAGGCACTGCATCGCAGTGCTAGCTGTGCCACTAGAGATCCTGGTTCGAATCCAGGCTCTGTGGTAGCCGGCCGCGACCGGGAGACCCATGGGGCGGCGCACAATTGGTCCAGGGTAGGGGAGGGAATGGCCGGCAGGGATGTAGCTCAGTTGGTAGAGCATGGCATTTGCAACGCCAGGGTTGTGGGTTTGATTCCAGTATAAAAAATAAAAATAAATGTATGCACTGGATAAGAGCGTCTGCTAAAATGTAAATGTAAATTATTATTATTATTATTATTATTATTACTGTTGAAATGGTTGATATGCTGAATAATCCTAAGGGTGGATTGTTTCAGCATGATATTGTTTCAGCATGATGTAGAACATGTTTAATGGGGTTGGGTGGCTTGGGAGTTTTTTTGGGGGGGAGAGGGAGGTTGTGGTGGAAGATAATAGGGATTAATTTGTTTACATTTGTTTATTTTCTTAGCAGTTTAGAATTGAACTGATCACACACTCCAGCACAGTAGGTGGCGGCATGCACCTTAAACGTTTGTTTGCGGACCGCCATGATATCGAAGAAGAAGAAGCGTGACAACAACTTGATTTTGGAAGTATGGCAACACGAGACTAGGCTACATGTAACCCAGCTTTTCCATCTCTAGACTTTGTTTGCTTTTCTGCTTGTAACATAAACTTGACATGTTTAGTTCGCCGGGACAGGTAGCTAGCCGGATGTAGTGGAGCCGCGCATTCTAAATGAGTTTGTTATTGTTTACAGTCCTCAAGGAATTATAATAAGTGTTAGATGTGAAGAGGTTCAAGGCCTCAACTGTGTTATAAAAGCCCTATGAGAAAATTAGTATTTTGTTGAAGGTTTGAGTCCTTGGTTGAAGGTTAAAGTACTTGGTAGACGGTTAGAGTCCTTTGTAAAAACCCTATAAGTTAAAATAAGCCATAATTGATTAAGGGAGTGATAGCAAATGGAGAAGTGCAAATTAAGGAGGTTCAGTCTTCTGAGAGGTAGAGTACCTTGGTGAATAGAGAATTAGTCCTATGTGAATTACTGCAAACGGTCAGGAGAGAGAGAAAACAATATACTGCATAAAGAATCAGAGCAGATACAAGTGAGCCTGTTGAATCATAGCACCAAAGACAAAATAGGCAAACACAATTTTAATAAAGATCAAGGTGGAGATTTGATTCAAACATTTAATTACTAATATTGTATAAACTAATAATACATGAAAATGGGGAGTCAATTCAGTATACCGGTTACGGGCAAGACAGTGACAATAAAGAATAAATCAGAGCTAGATTTACCTCAAAGGGAACGAAAGGTTATGACGAAATTGTTGCAGACAAATACGCATCTAAAACATATCTCTTTTAAAAGTGTTGAAAATCAGACACCGCGTGACTGGATGTTAATTAAATTAGGGTTTTTCTATGTGGAACCTTGTCTTAGTGATTTATCAGCATGGACAGATAATGACCATCCTCATGATGGTAGTTTTAAAAGGGATAAATTACAAGTAGCACAAAAGTATATAATTGATAATACAGCCATAAGCAACCCAAAATGGGATTTAGATTATATGAAAGAGGTGTATACAGCATGGGATTTAATGAGTGCACAATGGCCGGTAAATATAATTAGGAAGGAGGAACAGTCAGTTAGGAAAATACGTAATTTGGCAATGGAACAACATAATCTACCTTATGAAAAGAGTCAGTCCATATTGGCTATTAAAGGATCTGAAAGTATGAAAGGAATTTATCCACAGTTAGCGAACTCTATTCAGCCTCCAGCTTATAGTACAAAGGTTGACGTAGAAGACGATAGCGACATGATTGGTTATTTATAGAATCTTATGGAAGTTGATGTATATTCTTTAATAAATTAGAAGATAGAACTGGGTTAATCACGAACATTGAGTTAGAATTATTTGTTACTGGGCTAGGAATTTTATTGGGGCATTTCACTGTGTGTGTGGGGGAGTAGAGAGGAACTGCCCTAGGGTCAAAGTGCTTGCTCTTACTTGAATCCATGGCTGCCTTTTGTCTCTCTCTTCAAACACAGTGAAGGGAGCGGCACCAGGGTTGAATAGAGTTTGGGCTAGACCTTTTGTCTCTTTGGTATCTTCTTGATTGATTACAGCTTGAGGGGGTGAGGTACAGGGGAACGGGTGATTGGTTGGAGTAATAGTTCAGCCGTCCTCAGGGACAAAGGAAGTGGGCGGAGAAATGAAAGAGCGGGAAAACTGAAGAGGACTATATAAGAGGAGGGGGACCTTAATGTGTGCTCCTCTGCAGACGAGTATCGGCTTTGTTGGAAACTTAAATAAAGTAATTTCTTGGTGCAACAAAAACTCTGTAAGACCTTATTTGTAATAAAGTATGGTGGTTATTTTCCACAACAAAGTCAGGCTAAGAAAAAATGTATTCCTAAGATCAGGTCAACATACATGTTTCCTATAGTCAAAATAGTTAACTTTGAGATCAAACGGTGGCGTTGTGGTTACAACGCTTTGGTAGAGCTTTCGAAACGGCAGAAGGTTTAGAGGTCATACAGGACGAATAAACATTGAACAAATTTGATATACTAGAGAGTGTGTGGAAAGTGAATATAAAATGATATTTACAATACTCAAACAAAACAAAAACGTTGATATAAAAACGATAGATTAGCAAATAAAATTATAGAATTCTTAGTTGAAGCAGTGGAACGTTACCAAATAGAGAAAAAGATGAACGTGGTCCTCTGTAGCTCAGCTGGTAGAGCACGGCGCTTGTAACGCCAAGGTAGTGGGTTCGATCCCCGGGACCACCCATACACAAAAAAAAAAATGATGCACGCATGACTGTAAGTCGCTTTGGATAAAAGCGTCTGCTAAATGGCATATTATATTATTATTATGAACCTTGACCCAACCTCAGCAGTCCAGACAAAATATATAAAAGGAGTTTTATCTTGTATTTTAGACAGTGAAATTAAAAACATTTGTCAGAGTTGAATTGATTGTGAATGATTTGGCAAGTAGAGATAGAAATATAATATATAGAGGATAATATACAGAAGGAAGAAGTAATGGCACCACTTTTAGTAATGGAAGATAGGGTTTTGGATAACCCACTTACGTTAGCTGAAATTTCTCAAATTATAAAAGATGCGCCGCAGCCATTAATCAACCCACTAGGATTTATGAATTGGTTTTATGCATGGGTCGATGCGTGGTAAAGCCGTTAGGTACATTTTAAATACTCTAATGCCAAATGTTAACATGGAAACATTGATAACTTCATGTGAGACTTTATCATATGATAATAATGGGCCTGGAGATGGTAGGAATCCAGAAGACAGGTTTCCTTGGTTGTGTCACGGTTTCGGTCGAGGCTGCTTCTCCTCCTTGCTCGGGCAGGCTTCGGCGGTCGTCGTCCCCGGAGTACTAGCTGCCACCGTTGTATGTTTCGATGTTCGTTTGGTTTTGTCTTAATGTTGTACACCTGTTATCGTTTAGCGTTCATTATGTGTCCTATAAGTTCTCGTTTTGTTAGTCATGTGTTGTGTGTGATTGTGCTTACTGTCGACTAGACTCTGCTTCGTTTTCTCCTCTGTTTTGGAGAGGTTTTTTCGCACTTGTTGTGCACGTTTGTAATTTCATGTTTGGTTTACGCCTGTGTGCGTAATCGCTCGTCTCAGGGCTCTATTGGCTCGTGTTTTGAGTTTTGGATTACTAAAGTCTGTTGGACTGAGCTTCTGCGTCCTGCGCTTGATTTCCTGCACCACATCTACACATAGCACCCCTTGACAGGTTGAGTAGAGATCATAAAGAAGCACATATTGAAGAACTTAAAGTATTCTTAAATGAACATCCTAGTCAGGAAAGAGATGTTTCCCAATTGTTAAATTTTAAACGTAAACCAACTGAAACAATGTCTGAATATGCAACACGTTTTCAAAAAACATGGAGAGAGGAGGCTAAATTGGAAATCAATGATTCGGAGGACACTTTTTCATAAGCATGTTTTTGAATGGCTTGGACCAAGTGTCTGCATATACTCAAACTGTCTACACCTGAAATATATTTAATAAGACCACTACAGCTATTAAAACAGATTAGGGAATTAGAGGCAGTAGGATTATTCAATGAGCAGAAACCTACAATTCAGGCAATGCAATTTCCCCAATACAAAGAGCAGGATAAACTGGTACCATTTCAGCAGCATACAAATGGACAATTCGTACCTTATAATAATAATCGAGGGAGAGGGAGTTCAAATGGTAATTCCAGAGGAGGCAGAAGGAGGTTTAACAGAGACATGGACACTTGCAAATATTGTAATAAGTAATCAGAAGGCCCAGTCTATCGGAATTAGTGGAACTCCGCAAATTGATCATATGTCTCTCAAATTGCAAATTGATTTGGAGGATATTAATTTTCAACATTAATTTATAGTATAGCGCTACAATTCCAATGGCGTTTAGTGGGAAGAGACCTTCTAAGTAAACTTAATGTGACCATTTTTTGTTCACCAGAGGGCATTGAGGTACACATTCCACCAAGTGTTATTATTATGGAAAGATACCAAAGTCACAATATTATTAGAAGTATGTGCAGTAAGGAATGATTTTAACGATATTGATGCTTTGGTTACATCTTTTAATAAATATTACATTTAATCACCAACAAGAGTTGTATTATCTGGTCTTATGGTTTGCAGCCAAAGCATTTTTTTGTAAAGGATGTACAGATTGACATTAAACCATTGATTGGAATAGACAAGGACAATGTAATAACTTAATGTCCTCCATGTGTGTTAAGTGGTGTACCGTCTTCGTTATGGGCCTTACATGCTAATCGTGTGGGGTTAATTGATGTTCCACCTTATGAGGCAAAGATTAATCCAAATAAGTATCCAGTCTTTATTAAACAATATCCTTTATCTAAGGAAAAAGAAGAGGGCATTAGTCCAATTATTGAAAGTCTACTACAACAAGGGGTGGTTTACAAAGGCATGTCACCGAATAATACACCTATAAACCCAATTTTAAAACCAGGCAGCAAGAAATATCGATTTACACAGGATTTCAGGAAAATTAACGAGGCCATTATACCGATATCTCCGATTGTGCCAGATGTTAATTCGATATTAACGGCATTGCCTGCTAATTCTAAATTGTATACTGTTGTTGATTTATGCTCTGCATATTTCTCCATCCCTGTACATGAAAACACACAGCTGTTGTTTGCTTTTACATTTCGAAGGGAACAATATATTTGGCGTCGTCTACCAATGGGATTTATTGATTCAGCAGCAGTCTATAGTTCAGCTGTAAATAGGCACTTGGCTTAATTGTCTCTCCCATGCAATTCAACGCTTTTACAGTACGTTGATGACATACTGATTGCTTATATATGCGAGGAAGAGTGTGTAAAGGATTCAATAGCACTACTCACCCATCTGGCTAATGGGGGTCACAGAGTGTCACTCGCCAAGCTACAGTTTTGTAAAGAGCCTGTCAATTATCTGGGATACGTACTACGCAATGGATGTAGATTTTTGTCACCGGAGAGGGTGCAAGCGATCAAAGACATTGAAAGGCCAAGAAATAAGACTGGAATGTTGTCTTTTTTGGGACTTGTGAATTATTGCAGACCTTGGTTGCCTGAATACGCAGTGTATGATTCGGTGCTGCGCTGTGCAACGAAGAAGGATGCTCCTGAGGAAATTGTGTGGATTGATTAAACTAAACACTCTTTTCATCACATCAACTATCTTTTATGCAATTCTCCAGCACTGGGTTTACCGGATTACAATCTGACCTACCATCTATACAGTGAGGGAAAAAAGAATTTGATCCCCTGCTGATTTTGAACGTTTGCCCACTGACAATGAAATGATCTGTCTATAATTTTAATGGTAGGTTTATTTTAACAGTGAGAGACAGAATAACAACAAAAAAATCCAGAAAAATGCATGTCAAAAATGAATTGATTTGCATTATAATGAGGGAAATAAGTTTTGACCCCCTCTCAATTAGAAAGATTTCTGGCTCCCAGGTGTCTTTTATACAGGTAACGAGCTGAGATTAGGAGTGCTCCTAATCTCAGTTTGTTACCTGTATAAAAGACACCTGTCCACAGAAGCAATCAATTAATCAGATTCCAAACTCTCCACCATGGCCAAGACCAAAGAGCTCTCCAAGGATGTCAGGGACAAGATTGTAGACCTACACAAGGCTGGAATGGGCTACAAGACCATCGCCAAGCAGCTTGGTGAGAATGTGACAACAGTTGGTGTGATTATTAGCAAATGGAAGAAACACAAAATAACTGTTAATCTCCCTCGGCCTGGGGCTCCATGCAAGATCTCACCTCGTGGAGTTGCAATGATCATGAGAACGGTGAGGAATCAGCCCAGAACTACATGGGAGGATCTTGTCAATGATCTTAAGGCAGCTGGGACCATAGTCACCAAGAAAACAATTGGTAACACACTACGCCGTGAAGGACTGAAATCCTGCAGCGCCCGCAAGGTCCCTCTGCTCAAGAAAGCACATATACATGCCCGTCTGAAGTTTGCCAATGAACATCTGAATGATTCAGAGGTGAACTGGGTGAAAGTGTTGTGGTCAGATGAGACCAAAATCAAGCTCTTTGGCATCAACTCAACTCGCCGTGTTTGGAGGAGGAGGAATGCTGCCTATGACCCTAAGAACACCATCACCACTGTCAAACATGGAGGTGGAAACATTATGCTTTGGGGGTGTTTTTCTGCTAAGGGGACATTACAACTTCACTGCATCAAAGGGACGATGGACGGGGCCATGTACCATCAAATCTTGGGTGAGAACCTGTCACGAGAATTTTGTTATCTCAATGGTTGAAGTCAACTACTTCTTAAATCTTTGAATATTTCCCAAGAGGTTGTAAATCTCTTAGTTTAAATAAAATAAGCAAAGACCCAATTCTGCAATGGTTAGCCTTTATTCATTAAAAGCGCTCTGAAAATCATACAATGCACAATGTTTTTATACCTTTACTACGCCCCTAAATGGGCCAATGAAAAATCTCCTAGCCCATATTTAGGCAACTATCACATTTCTCTATAAGCTTGAAGAAGCAACCTAGTTGTCTTTTTCTGTGTCTATTTCACACTTATTTTTTTAAGACCCAAACAGTCTGTTGCTGAGCAAATATGTATCTTACACAGACACCTAAGATGGCGACATGTTCTTCAGTGTCTAGTTTCACATCCTGTTTCCTGCTAGCATAGATATGAAAATAAGCCAAAGCCCTAGTTTTTCTTCTAACTAAACTTAATAAATTATCAGATTGTAGTATTATGATTCTATTACATACCTATAATTTTCAGGGTGTAATACTTTAGTCACATTAACAAATCCTCTATCAGAACCTCCTTCCCTCAGCCAGGGCATTGAAAATGGGTCGTGGATGGGTATTCCAGCATGACAATGACCCAAAACACACGGCCAAGGCAACAAAGGAGTGGCTCAAGAAGAAGCACATTAAGGTCCTGGAGTGGTCTAGCCAGTCTCCAGACCTTAATCCCATAGAAAATCTGTGGAGGGAGCTGACGGTTCGAGTTGCCAAATGTCAGCCTCGAAACCTTAATGACTTGGAGAAGATCTGCAAAGAGGAGTGGGACAAAATCCCTCCTGAGATGTGTGCAAACCTGGTGGCCAACTACAAGAAACATCTGACCTCTGTGATTGCCAACAAGGGTTTTGCCACCAAGTACTAAGTCATGTTTTGCAGAGGGGTCAAATACTTATTTAATGCAAATCACTTTACAACATTTCAGACATGCATATTTCTGGATTTTTTTGTTGTTATTATGTCTCTGTGTTCAAATAAACCTACCATTAAAATTATAGACTGATCATGTCTTTGTCAGTGGGCAAACGTACATAATCAGCAGGGGATCAAATACTTTTTTCCCTCACTGTATGTGTCAGACGATGGCTGTGTTGTGTCAGCTGTTTTGGCTCAAATGGATGGAGAGGGAATGCGACCTGTTGCTTATTATAATAAGATGTTACCAATGATTGTTAAAGGTATGGCGCCTTGTTTGAGGGCAGTGGCTGCTGCTGCATTAATGGTAGAGAAATCCCAAACAATTGTGTTAGCGCATCCAATGATATTACACACCTCACACACAGTGAATATTATTTTGCTAAACACAACACATGACAAGCCAGAGGCGTAGCAATTGCAAACATATTTTGACTGGAACTCAAAATTTTACTATTTCTACTGCAACACATACGAACCCAGCTTTTAAATCTAAAAGCATTATTACATGGGGTTGAAAGTGGTATAGATAATGAAGATCTCATACATGATTGTATGGAAGTCATTAATTCAACATTTAGCGTGAGGGCTGATTTACAACAGATGGCATTAGATAATAATGATATGGTTTTGTATTGTGATGGTTCAGCAATGAGACCAGATGATAGAACTGTATTATCAGGATTTGCAGTTGTGGATGATGAAGGAAAGTGCATTGAAGCATATCAAATACCAGTTTCCTCAGCTCAGGCTGCTGAATTAATTGCGTTTACAAGAGCATGTATTTATGCTGCGAATAAAACTATCACCATATACACTGATTCAAAATATGCTTTTTCAGTGGCACATGATTTTAGTAACATATGGGGAAAAAATAGGTTTTGTGACGACTGCAGGGAACATATTCAGCATGCCTATTTAGTTAAAAGTTTAATTGAGGCTATGATGTTACCAGCTAACATTTCTATTGTAAAATGTAAAGGTCATTATAAGGAAGATTCGGAGATAGCAAGGGGGAATAATTTAGCAGATAAATATGCTCATGATGCAGCTTTGTTTGGATCTCTTCCACCATGGATGGAAAAGGAACTGATAGCTGTACAGCTAACTAGTCAAGCGGATCCTCCGTTCACGTGTGATAATTTAAGGTATTTTCAGAACCAAGTGACTGAATATGAATTAAGATTAGGGGAAATTAAGGGTTGTAAGAAGGATGAAGAAGGTTTATGGAAATGTATTGATGATAGAATTGCGTTACCAAAGTTGGCTTATGATTCTGTTATTTCCTATATACATGGAGTAACACATGCAGGGTACAAGGGCGTGACAGCTATATAATTAAGGTGTTTTTTTTACGATAGGTTTGGAGAAACAAGTTAGACAATTTATACAAATATGTTTAATTTGTGCTAGATGTAATCCATGCCTCAATCCACCTAAAAAGGAACATTTACCAAAACCAGAGGGTCCATTTCAGCAATAAAAAATGTATTTTACGCATATGCCAAAATATAAGGGGTATTCATATCTTCTGGTAATTGTGGATAGATTTTCTAAATGGACAGAAGCATTTGCGACAAGAAAAGAGAATGCTCAAACAGTAATGAAGTGTTTAATGGAACATGTTTATTTCCAGGTTTGGAATTCCTATTGGTAATGATTCAGATAATGGCACACCTTTTACGTCCAGAATAACTAGACAGCTATCAGCAGCATTAGGTATTAAGTGGACGTTTCACATTCCTTTTTGTCCGCAGAGTTCGGCTCAAGTTGAACGAACAAATAAAACAATTAAAGATAAACTAATGAAAATACATCTAGCAAGAGGGATGAATTGGTTGGAAGCATTACCTTTAGTACTCTTATCAATAAGAGCAATGCCTAATGCGTGTACGGGATGGTCTCCTCATGAAGTGTTGATGGCTAGAGCTTTTCCTCTAGGTGTGTTGATGAAGGAGAATCCAGTGGGGGATATAACACAGCTACAGGAATTGCAACAAAATTATGTTCAACATTTGTTTTCTTTTGTTTCCAAATATTCTCAACAGGTAATCGATTCCCTTCCTTCACCAGGGGAGAAACCGATACACAATTTTCAGCCAGGAGATTATGTTCTGGTACGAAGTTTAAAACCTGTGGTTATTCAAGGAGAGCAACGTTATGGATGTGTCACGATCGTTGAGAGACGGGTCGGACCAAGGTGCAGCGTGAAAAGCGTGCATGTTTATTTAACTAAATAAACATACAACAAAACAAGAAACAACGTAACGTGAAGTCCTCCGGCTATACACATACAAGCCTAATACGGAACAAGATCCCACAATACACAGTAGGCAATGGGCTACCTAAGTATGATCCCCAATCAGAGACAACGAGCGACAGCTGCCTCTGATTGGGAATCATACCCGCCCAGACACAGAGAAACTAGAACTTAAACATATAATCTCTAACATAGATTTCCACACCCTGACTCAACAAACTAGAGTTCTATAGGTCAGGGCGTGACAGGATGTCCAACGCAGGTTGTTCTGGTAATACGTACAGCAGTTAAGGTCAAAGGTCAACCGCAGTGGATACATGCATCCAGGCTTAAAGGTGCACCTACGAAGAAGACACCAATTTGGAGGCATTGGGGAAGGAATGAAATTGAGAGGATATACTGTATGTATAGGATTCGATTATCATTATAGTGTTGTGTTATTCTTATATTCATTATCATTTCTTTGTTTGTATTTGTTTTTCTTTTATCATACCTAGGTGGTGGTGGATAGAAAGGAGGGAGTTTCTGGAGGAGTCATGGAGAAAACCATGACGAGATGCAAACTCCTAGGAAGGATGAGTGGAGATATTGCATCAGTGACATTTATCATAGGCCTTATAACTCTGACAGATGTTATCTCATGGGGGCTAGTGATTGATAATTCTAAGCAGAGGGAGAAGATGGTTATTGACAATGCCGAGTCCAGCGACTCTGACAATGAGAATGGAAGTTTAAAGCATGAATATAGGACAACAAATATAGGCATGAGACTTAGCGACCATGGACAGCACCATGAGCGTACACATAGACAGGTTAGTCAGCCTGACGTCTACATAGAAATGGAGGTAATGGAACACGTTCCTGTATCTGAGGATGACATGCGTTGTTTATATTATCCTCTCAGAGCTACAGGGAATAAGCCTTTTTATGTTAATAATGTTACTTTTGTAGTTCTAAGTAAGGAATGAATAGGGGTTAAGGTTGAATATTAATCTGTTGAAGGAGAGGAAGTATTAATACTTATAATGTCATTAGCGGCAACAGGTGCTAACACACCAACCGTAGAATATTGTAATGAGTTATGGAAAGGGTTGACACCAACATTTTTGGTTCAGAGAGATTTGCAAGCTTATGCAAGTATGCAACCAGTGGCATTTAGGACTAAACAGAAAGTTGTACCTCTAACCTGCGTGACGTCGATAGCTAGTCATACAATTCTGTACAAAATGGGGATTACACAGGGATGTCCAGATAAAATTATTTTTTTGGATAAAAATGTACCATGGCCAGCAACTGATTGCATGGTATGGTATTGTGGAGATCACTTACATACCTACCTTCCACAATATTGGCAAGGTGTTTGCACCCCTTATTGGAGACAGAGGAAAGTGGTATTTGGGGGTATAGATGCTCCAATTACATGGCCAGCGACTTTACCTGAGGATAAGAATGCTGAGTTGGTAGAGAAGGAGGAAGCTATTATCTATGAGAATATTGATTCACAAGTAAATTCTATTCACCCCATAGTGTCTAATTTGTGGTACAAAACTCTTAAGCAGAAAGTTAGAAAATTGACTCAAAATGCATGTTATGTGTGTTCACTAATTCCCAAATCGACTGAGGATTTACTTCCTTATTGGGCGGTCCCACTTCAGGGGTCAGAAGGATTTCCAACACTATGCATTCTTGCTTATCAGTATGTATTGAACACCCATCCTGCAATGGGATCAAAATCAGTCAGACCGATAATTTTGCCGAATAACATTTACATAGGCAAAACCAATAACATGATCATCAAGAATCATGGGATTCTTCATAAGATGTCTCAGTATGTTATTCATTCTAACATCTCTGTAAGACAGGAGAATGGTATAGATTTGCATAAGGTTCATTCAACCATATTTACGATTCCGGAACATTTTCCAACCGTTAGTAGATGTCCGATTTTCTGTAATAAACATGTAATTCAAGTACCTAGTGATTTATCAATTGTACCGACTAAAGTATCAGCTATGGTAAATGCATCATCTATATTTGATGTGTGCGTAAAGGGAAGACAGAGGGAAGAGTTTTCAGCAATAGATATTGGATTTTTGAGCACTTCTCAATGTCTCATGATGTTTAAGGATATGAGGGGAAAATATCGCATTTCAAAAGTGGGAACACTACCGATTCCTGTTTTTTTTTGGGTGTTGTGGAAATAATATATGGACTACTCTTCCTCCACTATTCAGGGGAATGTGTGGAGTGTGTACTTTAAACGACCTTCTCTATGTGGTTCAGCCTGTTGAATTTGTCAATACAAACATTACGGGATGATTTAGAAGGGAGACTTCAGAACTTATGGGTTATGTACATTTAAAGAATTCAGATCCGATTGATTTGGCTACTAGATACAACGCAGTACCTCAAGATTTTAGAATATTTACACGTACTCAGTTAGTTTAAGACTATTTTTGGGAATATGGAATTACAATATTACAATCATTATCTCATTGCATTGACACGTCATGATGTTGCTGGAGTGGCTAATGAAACAGTCATGGGTTTTCAAGCTATTGGGTCTGAGATGGCACTCATTAGACAATATGCAATTGATAATTGCATAGCATTGGATGCTATTACAGCTGCTCAAGGGGGAGTGTGTGCGATTGTAGGAGGTGATACATGTTGTACATACCATCAGAATCGGAAGGTCTTGGGAATTTAACTAAAGCTATGGGAAATATTAGAGACATACAGGAAGGCATTAAGAGTACGAATAGAAATTCAAAGATTGTGGGGGGATATGGTAATTTGAACGCTGTTGAAGTCTTTTCAAGGTTTTTTAGTGGTAATTCAATAGGAACATGGATGGCAAGCATTCTAGGTCCACTAGTGTCCATAGTAATAATTGTAGCCATAGTTATGGGGTGTTGTTTTCCCATTTTTCGGGGATTGATTTTGAGATCTGTACAAACGATTAGTAACGTGCCAGTGATTACAGCTAGAGATGTATCAGTCAAGATTAATGCGAGGAGGGAGAGTACTAATTCTTTATCTATATCATCTTATTCCAGTGTAGAGTCCATTGATAATGTTGATTGAGGAATGGGGAATGTAAAGTTGGAACTGTATAACGTGGAATGTAAGGTTTACAGGATTGAAGATGTGGAAACAAGACTACCTGAGTCGATCAGATAGCGCCCCAAATGACAAGGAGAAAAGCTTGGTGTTCCTCTGACTGAACATTGAGGAAGAAGACTGAAGTTATTTTAAATGGGATATATTCATTTGACTATATTATAATCTCTATGTAACTTAGAATGTGTCATGTATCATTATGAAAATACTAAAATAAAAGACAAAAAAAATTAAAATAATAATGTATACACTCACTAACTGTAAGTCGCTCTGGATAAGAGCGTCTGCTAAATGACTAAAATGTAAAATGTAAAATGTATTGTATTTTCCTGGATGATGTCATGATAAGAATTTATTTCTATGTATGTTTTTCTTCGTAACAATTTCATTTTAGAATAAGGCTATAACCTAACAAAATGTAGAAAAATTTGAAGAGGTGTGAATACTTTCCGAATGCACTGTATATATATATATATATATATATATATATATTTATATATTTATATATATATATATATATATTTATGGGGGATTGGAAATTATGCAGACAGTTACATTGATGGTAGCCACAATCTATCTGCTGTATTTAAGCTGATCTACCCCCTAAAAATAAAATGAATTGTGTGTTATACTATGAGTGTGTCTACAATAAGTGTGCATGAACAGTCTTGCACAGATGTGTCTGTGTATGAGGGTTTGCCAAAAAATTATTTGATACCTGTAAGTGCAACTAGATGTGTCACTGATGCAGGCCCGCAGGTTGGCCCCATCACCCTTGTCAGGGCTCTCACACTTTGAAGTTGGCAGCACGCTTCAGCATCTCACGGCTGGACAGGGCAGTGGCACGCGGGGGCAACACATCCTCCTCAGACCAGGCATCCAGGATGAAGAGGTCATAGAACTTGGAGGAGGACGTGGCCAAGTAGATCTTATTGGCGAAGATTCTCTGCTTCTCCTGTAGGACCAGGATAACATCGAAACACAGGGGTTCTCTAGAAGTGGCCAGGATTCTCCTCAGTGGTGGTGGTAGGGGGAGGTGACACTGATGACTGGAGTCCAGGGGCCGATGTGCTTGATCTCAGGGTACTACATGGTCTTCACGCGATACAGGGAGTTGCGGTTGGTGATGGAGAAACAGAGCCACCACATCCGACCTGCAGTGAGGAGTGGGGTTACGGGAAGGACAAAGATTAAATGTTCACTTAGTTTACACTGCACCAGTTACATGATTTGCATGAGTAAACAAGGAGGTCAGCTGATCTCACATTCCATATGCACAGCGTCGATCCATTGTGATGATCCCCGAATGTGTCGCAGGGCTGCAGCGACACATTGACGTCATCCACCCTAGATCGCTCCAAAACCTGACTGGAGAGACCTATCACATGCATGTACATTACCAATTGCAGGGTGTGAAATTAACATCTGAACATCTGTCATAGTCATAAATAGTTAGCTAGCTAAATAACTGTCTAGGTATCTAATGTTATAACTTTCAGAACCTAGACGTTGGCTGCTAGCTGATGTTAACGTTCACTGACAGGCAAAACCATTGTTTTGGTACGGCTGGCAGTGATGTTGAGTTGAGTCAGCTAGAGGACTGATGGACTAACGCTTGCAAGCCGTGTCGCATTGCCGAAGGCTGAAAGTCTGTAGTTAGCCAGCTAGCTAACATGGTTACCTAGTTAGTTGTCTGTGGCCTTTATTTTTTATTTATTTGTATTTAACCTTTATTTAACTAGGCAAGTCAGTTAAGAACAAATTCTTATTTACAATGATGGCCTACCAAAAGGCAAAAGGCCTCCTGCGAGGACGGGGGCTGGGTTTGAAAATAAAAATATAGGACAAACACACATCAAGACAAGAGAGACACCACAACACTACATGAAGAGAGACCTAAGACAACAACATAGCATGGCAGCAATACATGATAACACAGGATGGTAGCAACACCACATGACAACAACATGGTAGCAACACAACATGGCAGCAGCACAACATGGTAGCAGCACAAAACATGGTACAAACATTATTGGGCACAGACAACAGCACAAACGCAAGAAGGTAGAGACAACAATACATCATGCAAAGCAGCCACAACTGTCAGTAAGAGTGTCCATGATTGAGTCTTTGAATGAAGAGATGTAGATAAAACTGTCCAGTTTGAGTGTTTTTTTGCAGCTCGTTCCAGTCGCTAGCTGCAGCGAACTGAAAAGAGGAGCGACCCAGGGATGTGTGTGTTTGGGGACCTTTAACAGAATGTGACTGGCAGAACGGGTGTTGTTTGGAGGATGAGGGCTGCAGTAGGTATCTCAGATAAGGGGGAGTGAGGCCTAAGAGGGTTTTGTAAATAAGCATCAACCAGTGGGTCTTGCGACGGGTATACAGAGATTACCAGTTTACAGAGGAGTAAAGAGTGCAGTGATGTGTCCTATAAGGAGCATTGGTAGCAAATCTGATGGCCGAATGGTAAAGAACATCTAGCCGCTCGAGAGCACCCTGACCTACCGATCTATAAATTACGTCTCCGTAACCTAGCATGGGTAGGATGGTCATCTGAATCAGGGTTAGTTTGGCAACTGGGGTGAAAGAGGAGCGATTATGATAGAGGAAACCAAGTCTAGATGTAACCTTAGCCTGCAGCTTTGATATGTGCTGAGAGAAGGACAGTGTACTGTCTAGCCATACTCCCAAGAACTTGTATGAGGTGACTACCTCAAGCTCTAAACCCTCAGAGGTAGTAATCACACCGGTGGGTAGAGCAGCATTCTTCTCACCAAACCACATGACCTTTGTTTTGGAGGTGTTCAGAATAAGGTTAAGGGCAGAGAAAGCTTTGTTGTAGAGCGTTTAACACAATATCCGGGGAGGGGTCAGGTGAGTGTAAGACTGTATCATCTGCATATAAATGGATGAGAGAGCGTCCTACTGCCTGAGCTATGTTGTTGATGTAAGTTGAGAAGAGCGTGGGGCCTAGGATTGAGCCTTGGGGTACTCCCTTGGTGACAGGCAGTGGCTGAGACAGCAGATGTTCTGACTTTATACACTGCACTCTTTGAGAGAGGTAGTTAGCAAACCAGTCCAAAGACCCCTCAGAGACACCAATACTCCTTACAATAATCCTTAGCCGGCCCACAAGAATGGAATGGTCTACCGTATCAAAAGCTTTGGCCTAGTCAATAAAAATAGCAGCACAACATTGGTATTGGTGTTTGGTATTTTATTAGGATCCCCATTAGCAGCAGCTATTCTTCCTGGGATCCACACAAAACATGAAACATGACATAATACAGAACATTAATAGACAAGAGAGCTCAAGAACAGATGGCTCTATACAATACTGTATGCTTTCTTGAATTTGTTCTGGATTTGTGGACTGTGAAAAGACCCCTGGTGGCATGTCTGGTGGGGTAAATGTGTGTGTCAGAGCTGTGTGTAAGTTGACTATGCAAACAATTTGGGATTTTCAACACATTGTTTCTTATAAAAAGAAGAGGTGATGCAGTCAGTCTCTCCTCAACTCTTAGCCAAGAGAGACTGGCATGCATAGTAATTATATCAGCCCTCTGATTACAATGAAGAGCATGACGTGCCGCTCTGTTTTGGGCCAGCTGCAGCTTAACTAGGTCTTTCCTTGCAGCACTGGACCACACGACTGGACAATAATCAAGATTAGACAAACTAGAGCCTGCAGAACTTGCTTTTTGGAGTGTGGTGTCAATAAAGCAGAGCATCTCTTTATTACGGACAGACCTCTCCCCATCTTTACAACCATTGAATCTATATGATTTGACTATGATAGTTTACAATACAAGGTAACGGCAAGTAATTTAGTCTCCTCAACTTGTTGAACAGCCACACCATTCATTACCAGATTCAGCTGAGGTCTAGAACTTAGGGAATGATTTGCACCAAATACAATGCTCTTAGTTTTAGAGATGTTCAGGACCAGTTTATTAGTGGCCACCCATTCCAGAACAGACTGCAATTCTTTGTTAAGTGTTTCAGTGACTTCATTAGCTGTGGTTGCTGATGTGTATATGGTTGAATCATCAGCATACATGGACACACATGCTTTGTTTAATGTCAGTGGCAGGTCATTGGTAAAAATAGAAAAGACTAGAGGGCCTAGAGAGCTGCCCTGTGGTACACCACACTTTACATGTTTGACATTAGAGAAGTTTCCATTAAAGAAAACTATTTGTGTTCTATTAGATAGATAGCTCTGAATCCACGATATGGCAGAGGTTGAAAAGCCAAAACACAAACACTACCGTTCAAAAGTTTGGGGTCACTAGAAATGTCCTTGTTTTCGAAAGAAAAGCAATTTTTTGTCCATTAAAATAACATCAAATTGATCAGAAATACAGTGTATTTTTTATATTTTTTATTTATTTAACCTTTATTTAACCAGGTAAGCCAGTTGAGAACAAGTTCTCATTTACAACTGCGACCTGGCCAAGATAAAGCAAAGCAGTGCGATAAAAACAACAACACAGAGTTACATATGGTTACATATGGGGTAAATAAAACATAAAGTCAAAAATACAACAGAAAATATATATACAGTGTGTGCGAATGTAGTAAGTTATGGAGGTAAGACAATAAATAGGCCATGGTGCAAAAAATTGTTACAATTTCGTATTAACACTGAAATGATAGATGTGCAAAAGGTAATGTGCAAATAGAGATACTGGGGTGCAAAATTAGCAAAATAAATAACAATATGGGGATGAGGTAGTTGGGTGGGCTAATTTCAGAATGGCTGTGTACAGGTGCAGTGATCGGTAAGCTGCTCTGACAATTGACGCTTAAAGTTAGTGAGGGAGATAAGTGTCTCCAGCTTCAGAGATTTTTGCAGTTCGTTCCAGTCATTGGCAACAGAGAACTGGAAGGAATGGCGGCCAAAGGAGGTGTTGGCTTTGGGGATGACCAGTGAGATATACCTGCTGGAGCGTGGCTGAGATGCACCCATGACCAGCTCGGAAACCAGATTGCATAGCGAAGAAGGTACGGTGGGATTCGAAATGGTCGGTGATCTGTTTGTCAACTTGGTTTTCAAATACTTTCGAAAGGCAGGGCAGGATGGATATAGGTCTGTAACATTTTGGATCTAGAGTGTCACCCCCTTTGAAGAGGGGGATGACCGCGACAGCTTTCCAATCTCTGGGGATCTCAGACGTTACGAAAGAGAGGTTGAACAGGCTAGTAATAGGTGTTGCGACAATTTTTGAAAGAAAGGGTCCAGATTGTCTAGCCCAGCTGATTTGTAGGGGTCCAGATTTTTCAGCTCTTTCAGAACATCAGCTGTCTGCATTTGTGTGAAGGAGAAGCGGTGGGGGGCATGGGCAAGTTGCAGCGGAGGGTGCAGAGCTGGTGGCCGGGGTAGTGGTAGCCAGGTGGAAAGCATGGCCAGCCGTAGCAAAATGCTTGTTAAAATTCTCGATTATTGTAGATTTATCGGTGGTGACAGTGTTTCCTAGCCTCAGTGCAGTGGGCAGTTGGGAGGAGCTGCTCTTATTTTCCATGGACTTTACAGTGTCCCAAAACTTTTTGGAGTTAGTGCTACAGTATACACATTTCTGTTTGAAAAAGCTAGCCTTTGCTTTCCTAACTGATTGTGTATATTGGTTCCTGACTTCCCTGAAAAGTTGCATATCGCGGGTGCTGTTCGATGCTAATGCAGTACGCCAAAGGATGTTTTTGTGCTGGTCAAGTGCAGTCAAGTCTGGGGTGAACCAGGGGCTATATCTGTTCTTAGTTCTGAGTTTTTTGAATGGGACTTGCTTATTTAAGATGGAGAGGAAAGCACTTTGGAAGAACATCCAGGCATCCTCTACTGACGGAATGAGGTATATATCCATCCAGGATACCCGGGCCAGGTCAATTAGAAAGGCCTGCTCGCTGAAGTGTTTTAGGGAGCGTTTGACAATGATGAGGGGTGGTCGTTTGACCGCGGACCCATTACGGACTCAGGCAATGAGGCAGTGATCGCTGAGATCCTGGTTGAAGACAGCAGAGGTGTATTTAGAGGGTAAATTAGTCAGGATGATATCTATGAGGGTGCCCATGTTTACGGATTAAGGGTTGTGCCTGGTAGGTTCATTGATAATTTGTGTGAGATTGAGGGCATCTAGTTTAGATTGTTGGACGGCCGTGGTGTTGAGCATATCCCAGTTTAGGTCACCAAGCAGTACGAACTCTGAGGATAGATGGGGGGCAAGCAATTCACATATGCTGTCCAGGGCACAACTGGGGGCTGAGGGGGTCTGCAGCAAGCGGCAACAGTGAGAGACTTATTTCTGGAAAGGTGGATTTTTAGAAGTAGAAGCTCAAACTGTTTGGGCACAGACCTGGATAGAATGATAGAGCTCTGCAGGCTATTTCTACAGTAGATTGCAACTCCGCCCCCTTTGGCAGTTCTATCTAGACAGAAAATGTTGTAGTTCGGGATGGACATTTCTGAATTGTTGGTGGCCTTTCTAAGCCAGGATTCAGACACTGCTCGAACATCAGGGTTCGCAGAGTGTGCTAAAGTAATGAATAACTCAAACTTGGGGAGGAGGCTTCTGATGTTAACATGCAAGAAACCAAGGCTTTTACGGTTACAGAGGTCAATAAATGATAGCGCCTGGGGAGTAGGAGTGATACTGGGGGCTACAGGTCCTGGGTTAACCTCTACATCACCAGAGGAACAGAGGAGGAATAGAATAAGTATACGGCTAAAGGCTTTAAGAACTGGTCTTCTAGTGCATTGGGTACAGAGAATAAACAGGGCAGATTTCCGGGCGTTGTAGAATAGATTCAGGGCATTATGTACAGACAAGGATATGGAAGGATATGAGTACAGTGGAGGTACACCTAAGCATTGGGTAACGTTGAAAGAGATAGCATCACTGGAGGTACCGATTGAGCCGGTCTCCGCTTGTATGGGGGGTAGGACAAAGAAGCTATCTGAGGCAGGTTGATCGGGACTGGGGGCTTTACAGTGAAATAGTACAATAACCACTAACCCAAACAGCAATAGGCTAGGCATATTGACAAGGGAGAGAGGCATAACGCAATCACAGGTGGTATTCGAGAGGGCTAAGAAAACAACTGGTAATGGCGACGAAAGTTTGGGCTGAGGCTAAACAGATAAACAGGTTGGGGTGCCGTGTAAAGGAAAAGTCCAGCGGGCATCAGATGTGTAGTTGAGTGATCATAAGGTCCAGTGAACATCAATAGGTAAGTCCGGGAGCAGTTCGTAGGCTGCTACAGCACAGGCGAGCAGGAGGCACGGCTGTTGATTGTGCGTGCTAGCAGGCCGGTGCTAGCAGATGGATCTTCGTGGTCGTCGCAACGGGAAGCCTGTTGAAACCACATCAGACGATTACGTCGGCAGACCATTCGTGATGGATCGGCGGGGCTCCGTGTCAACACTAGGAGCTCCCGTCCGGTTGACAGAGAGGTGGATAGCCGGGAGATGGGCCTGGCTCGAGGCTAGCTCAAGGCTAACTGGTGCTAGCTTTGGGACAAGTGGTGATTAGCCAACAACAACATCCATTTGGTTGCAGCTAGCTAGTTGAGATGATCCGGTGTTAAGGTCCAGTGATTCAGTGATTCCGGCAGCAAATCCCAAATGCTCTGGTTCGATAGCACATGTGCAGACTGGCCTATAATTGTCCAGGCTAGAGCTGGCTGGTAGGTAGTGCAGGACACGGACGGTGGTGAAGACCGCTAACGGTGGCTAATAGCAAGTAGCTAGTTAGCTGGCTAGCTGGCTAGTTTCAGCCGTGGGTTCTTGATACAAGGTATGAAGAAATAATATAATCCGTTCCACATTGGGTGAGGCGGGTTGCAGGAAAGTATATTTAGTTAAGGATGGAAAGTCAGATAGAGAAATATATACGAAAAAAGACACACAAAAAAAAAACAGGCTATTTACACGAGGACACAACATAATAAACGACCGCACTGCTATGCCATCTTGGAATCGCTTGATCTCCCCCTTTAAATAAAGGATGCACCGTGGCTGCCTTCCAAGCAATGGGAACCTCCCCAGAGAGGAGAGACAGGTTTAAAAAGGTCAGAGATAGGCTTTGCAATGATAGGGGCTGCAACCTTAAAGAATAAATAATCTAAACCATCTGACCCAGATGGTTTTTTGGGGTCAAGTTTGTAGCAGGGCAGGGGAAAAAGAGGGAGGAGCATTGGGGCTAGTCGCATTAGAAGGGGTGGGAGATGAGGAAACTTTTGACGGGCAATGAGGCATGGCTGAGTCAAATAGGAATCCTGACTTAATGAAGTGGCGATTAAAGAGCTCAGCCATGTGCTCCTTGTCAGTAACAACCACATCATCAACATTAAGAGACATGGGCAGCTGTGAGGAGGAGGGTGTATTCTCCAGGTCTTTAACCGTTTTCCAGAACTTCTTAGGGTTAGACCCACAGAGAGAGAACTGCTCCTTAAAGTAACTAACTTTGGCCTTCCGGATAGCCTTAGTGCACTTATTTGTCATTTGCCTGAACGAGAGCCAGTCAGCCTGAGTATGCGTGTGCTTAGCCTTTCGCCAAATGGTATTCTTCAAGTGGAGTAATTCTGACAGATCACGGTTGAACCAAGGGCTGAACATGTTTTTAATTATTGTTTTCTTTATGGGGGCGTGTTTGTTAATATCACTGAAAATATTAAAAAAGAAGGTCCAAGTGTCTTCGACAGAGGGGATCAAGCTGATTCTATACCAATTTACAAAGGCCAGGTCATGAAGGATGGCTTGCTCATTAAAGTTTTTTAGAAAGTGTCTAGTTAGCTAGTTAACGTTAGGTCAATGACAACTAACTAGCTAACAGTAGTATAGCTAACTTGGCTAGCTATCTACAACGTTAACGATACACAACACATAAAAAGGGAATAGCTAGAAATCTTTGGTTACAATGACTGAAGGCCTTACCTAGCTCTAGCTATATCTTAGGGGGGCTGGTTATTAATGTTCAAAAGTTAACATAGCTACCTAACATAGCTAGCTAACTATCTTAGTAACGTTATCTATGTTCAACATCTAACGTTGTTAGTCACAGACAAATCGATGCTTAGAAATATCATCTGCAGAAAAAGGCAAAAAAAAAATTTGGGGGTGATATCCAATTGGTAATTACAGTCTTGTCCCATTGCTGCAACTCCCGTACAGACTCGGGAGAGGCATGTGTCCTCTGAAACACGACCCTGCCAAGCCGCACTGCTTCTCGACACACTGCTCAACCGTGAAGCCAGCTGCACCAATGTGTCAGAAGAAACACCGTACATGCTCCCGGGCCCGCCACAGGAGTCGCTAGAGCACGATGAGACAAGGACATACCGGCCGGCCAAACCCTCCCCGAACTCGGACGATGCTGGGCTAATTATGCGCCACCTCATGGGTCTTCCGGTCGTGGCCTGCTGTGACACAGCCCGGGATCGAACTGGTAGTGTATATGCAGTACCAGTCAAAAGTTTGGAAACACCTACTCATTCAAGCGTTTTTCTTTATTATTACTAGAATAATAGTGAAGACATCAAAACTATGAAATAACACACATGGAATCATGTCCTAACCAAAAAAGTGTTAAACAAATCAAAAAATATTTTATATTTGAGATTCTTCAAATAGCCACCCTTTGCCTTGATGACAGCTTTGCACACTCTTGGCATTCCCTCAACCAGCTTCACCTGGAATGCTTTTCCAACAGTCTTGATGGTGTTCCCACATATTCTGAGCACTTGTTTGCTGCTTTTCCTTCACTCTGCGGTCCAACTCATCCCAAACCATCTCAATTGGGTTGAGGTCGGGGGGTTGTGGAGGCCAGGTCATCTGATGAAGAACTCCATCACTCTCCTTCTTGGTCAAATAGCCCTTACACAGCCTGGAGGTGGCTACTTTGAAGAATCTAAAATATAACATATATTATGATTTGTTTAACCCTTTTTGTCGTTACTACATGATTCCATGTGTGTTATTTCATAGTTTTGATGTCTTCACTATTATTATACAATGTAGAAAATAGTACAAATAAAGAAAAACACTTGAATGAGTAGGTGTGTCCAAACTTTTGACTGATACTGTACATTTTCCAACCATTTTCTAATGTAAATATTAGGAATACGTAAAGGGTTTGATTTCTGGTCAAACTAATGGAAAAGTGGTCTTAGAAAACATCTACTAGCAAATTGTCTCAAAAGTATTGACTCAGCTTTCATTTGACGCCAGATTTGACATGCTCCCATGAACTTCAATTGTTGGTGCTCATGGGTCCTTTTACATGGAAATGACCAGAGGGGTGCTGTTTGACAATTTCTTACGTTGATTTACTTTGTCCCACATGCAGGGGCTTGAAATAATCACTTCACAACACTGTAGTAAAAACAAACCTGGGTGTTTCCTCTTAGTTGTGAAAGGAAGAAGAACCTGTAAGAGGACGTGTCACAGTCATTCATGGTGTATCAGTCGGACCTCTATGTTAAGGAGCCAAGGGTAAAAAAAAAAGACACGTTTGTTAATTCTAGGAAAGGTAAGCTGTGTTTTACATTTCAATACTGTTCATTCATGATGTTAAAATGTCCTTTTACTTCCCGTTATTCCCATGGCTTACTTTCAACTCACACCTTTGATGTCTGGGTTGTGAATGAGACTGCACCCTCTCTGTTATGTTAGTTCAACATGTGCAGGGTGCAGACAATATCCCCTTCCGTGCATGGAGGAATTCAATCGGCCTCCATGAAAGACCTTACGCTGACAGAGTAAAGGCGATAAAAAAAAAGAACAATAAAGAGAGAAAGCAAGAGGAAAGGAATTATTGTAATTAGTTGCACCTGTTTCCTTTAACACAGCTCCGGTTTCGCTCCTCAAACGCATGCAGATTACCCATCAAAGCCCCGGACCGCCAACTCTCCTCTACTCTACTCAATGGCCCCTTTGTTGCCAGTTGTCAGGGAAGCAAGTGGCCTCCAGAAGTGTGCAACACAAGCAAAGCAGGCCAGGCATGGTTACAGAGTACTGGAACTTACAGTGAGTACATAACAAGTAGGCCAAGATGGTGTGACACAGAGGTCCCCCTGCCATCAGTGTGTAAACAGGGAGTCTGCATTGCAGCACTGTGGCCTCCATATGAGACAGAGATACTGGGTGGCGGTGGTGTCCTTTTGGACATGACCACAACATTTGCCTCATCTGTTAGTTAGGGGGCTGGCTGACTGTGCTATTCTTTATTCACAGCAACAAGGGCAACTTCTGAGAGTTTATTTTAAGCTCAAAAACATTCCATATGTGCAGTTAGAGGGTAACTTAGCCTACTGGAGACAAGTAATTTATGAAAACAGGACAACTTCTTGCTAAACTAAGATCTACTCTCCTCTCATGGTGATGAAAGAATTTACTTCAGCACTCCAGACTGAAAAAGACAGCAGCACAGCCTAGGGGTTTTAAACAAGAAGTGCTTCAATGGAAAATCTTCCGATAAACCATTCAGATAAATAAATCAGTACTCTACCCTACTGTACTTACTTTCCTTGGTGTAATACATGTCCTTCCTAAATCATCAAGAGTGGTCACATAGGTCCTCGTAGGCAATCATGTATTGAATAGAATATAGAATAATTTGCTCTCATTCTCTGTAGCTCAATTGGTAGAGCATGGCGCTTGTAACGCCAGGGTAGTGGGTTCAATCCCCGGGACCACCCATACGTAAAAATGTATGCACACATGACTGTAAGTCGCTTTGGATAAAAGCGTCTGCTAAATGGCATATTATATTATTATTATTATCAAATACTGGTCCTACACAGTAATATCATGAAATTAAAGGAATGTACAGTACCGGTCAAAAGTTTTAGAACACCTACTCATTCAAGGGTTTTTCTTTATTTTTACTATTTTCTACATTGTAGAATAATAGTGAATACATCAAAACTATGAAATAACACACATGGAATCATGTAGTAACCACATTTTTTATAAACAAATCGCAATATATTTTATATTTGAGATTCTTCAAATAGCCACCCTTTGCCTTGATGACAGCTTTGCACACTCTTGGCATTCTCTCAACCAGCTTCATGAGGTAGTCGGGGGGGTCCCCTGTAGCTCAGTTGGTAGAGCATGGCGCTTGCAACGCCAGGGTTGTGGGTTCGTTCCCCACGGGGGGCCAGTATGAACATGTATGCACTCACTAACTGTAAGTCGCTCTGGATGAGAGCTTCTGCTAAAATGACTAATATGTCAAATGTAAATATACAGAAAATAGCCCAAGTCAATTTATGGCAAGAGCAGCTCAAATAAGCAAAGATAAACGACATTCCATCATTACTTTAAGACATAATAATAATAATAATAATAATAATATGCCATTTAGCAGACGCTTTTACGTATGGGTGGTCCCGGGAATCAAACCCACTACCCTGGCGTTACAAGCGCCATGCTCTACCAATTGAGCTACAGAGGACCACATGGTCAGTCAGCAAGGAAAATGTCAAGAACTTTGAATTTTCTTCAAGTGCAGTTGCAAAAACCATCAAGTGCTATGATGAAACTGGCTCTCATGAGGACCGCCACGGGAATGGAAGACCCAGAGTTACCTCTGCTGCAGAGGATAAGTTCATTAGAGTTACCAGCCTCAGAAATTGCAGCACAAAATAATTATCACAGAGTTCAAGAAACAGACACATCTCAACATCAACTGTTCAGAGGAGACTGTGTGACTCAGGCCTTCATGGTTGAATTGCTGCAAAGAAACCACTACTAAAGGACACCAATAAGAAGAAGAGACTTGCTTGGGCCAAGAAACACGAGCAATGGACATTAGACCGGTGGAAATTTGTCCTTTGGTCTGGAGTCCAAATTGCAAATGTTTGGTTCCAACCGCCTTGTCTTTGTGAGACGCGGTGTGGGTGAACGGATGATCTCCACATGTATATTCCCCACCGTAAAGCATGGAGGAGGAGGTGTTATGTTGTGGGGTGCTTTGCTGGTGACACTGTCTGTGATTTATTTAGAATTCAAGGCACACTTAACCAGCATGGCTACCACAGCATTCTGCAGCGATCCGCCATCCCATCTGGCTTGGGCTTAGTGGGACTATCATTGGTTTTTCAACAGGACATTTACCCAACACACAACCAAGGCTGTGTAAGGGTTATTTTACCAAGAAGGAGAGTGATGGATTGCTCGCCTGCTCCAATTTCCCTCCAGTAGTGCTCCAGTAGCGCTCACTTCACAAGCTCAGGGCATGCCCGCCCCAGCATTCATTAGTCTACTTGTGTGCTGCTATAGCCCCTTGCTTTAGCTAATGTCATGGAGTTCGCTAAATATTTTCATAAAGAAACTGATAAAGCACACAGGTGCTAAATCAAGGTGACTTACAAAGATGAGGACCAAGAGCAAGAGAGGGAGTGCAGTGATGTAGTGTCCACAACTAAAGAATCATTGTGGAATCTGAAAACACACGTATCCCAAAAGCATGATCGTGTACTTACTACATGCACATGCTAAAAGAAAGGAACGAGGTGGGTAGATAACTAAGTGTGTCATTGTTGCTAAGTATTTATAAAGAAAAAATCAGATCTCTTAAACTTTTTGTTAATTTTCGTTCTATTATCTATACAATAGGCCATCATTGATTTTGTCCCAATAGGCCTGGCATATTCCCATGTTCAAGGAGCTTTCCGTTTTGATTGGGTTATTTTGCCTAAAAACCTTTAGGCCTACCTATAGAAAAATAAAAATAGAACTTTGCACCTCTGCCCAGCCTGGCAAGAGTGGCCAAAAGGATGGTTAGCATCCCCAGTGGCTCTGCAAATGTGGAGAGGATATTCTCTGCTCGCATGAGCCTGAACAGACTGGCCAAAATCGTGTTGCTAAAAATGAATTCAAAGGCACTAATAAGTCATTTTTCGTTTAATTTGTATTTAATTCTAAGTAAGTCACAGCCTATATGCTCTATTTATAGACTATAATGATTTAATACAACAAAATGTTGTTTAAATGCTGAGCCCTTTATGTCCCTACGAGCCTATTGTGTCGCACTCGCAAATGCTTCACAATAGTCTTGAAATAATTGAAATAATATAGCCTAAATAATTCATTTTTGTTCCTTCTTAGGCTCCCTGTCCGGCTCCTGACGTATTTAGAGTGTTTATATGCAGTTTAATTGTCACGACTTCCTCCGAAGCTGCCTCCTCTCCTTGTTCGGGCAGGCTTCGGCGTTCGTCGTCACCGGCCTTCTAGCCACTGCCGCTCCTCTTCTCATCATTCCATTTGTTTTGTCTTGTTTATTACACACACCTGGTTCATATCCCCTCATCAGTCCCTGTATAAGTATTCCCTCTACCCCCCATGTCTTTGTGTGTGATTGTTTCCATGTGGAGGTGTCGATAGGTCGGTGGAGCATTATGTACTTTATCGCCGGGATATTCACCCGTGTGTTTTGTTTTCCCCAGCGCCGTTAAGTCACACTGTAGTTGTTTAACGCATTGCTGCGAACCGCTGTATTGGCCGAATGAACCATTATTCTGTGATTTACACCCCCTGACTCCGTCCAAATCACCCGCTACATTAATATGACATCTAACCTATTTGAAATGATGTTCTCTTCTTACATTCACCTTTTCATGTTTATTCAAATACTTTTCATTCAAATCCATATGGTTTAAAAAACCATTGGTAGGTCCAGGTAGTCACAAAAATAGATGGGTGTTGGTTAAATTGTGATTTTAATAAATGGAGCGAATTTGGAGCGGCAGTCTTTTTTTCAGTGAGCGGTTTTTAGCAGAGTGGTTGGAAAGGACATGTAGCGGTGTCACCTCCGCTCACATGCTGTGATCCCAAATGGCACCCTAGTCCCTATAAAGTGCATTACTTTTGACCTAGGCCAATAGGGGTCTGGTCAAAAGTAATGCACTATATAGGGAATAGGGTGCCATTTGGGATGCAGATGTCAGTCATTGGAGTGGACTCATGTTCACCTCATGGAATGTAGCTGACAAAGAGGACCATAGCGAAGGAAAGGGGAGAGGAGGAGGGGAATGGAGGAAGAGGGGGGAGACAGCTCTGTATTCACACACTTATTAGAACATTTGTATCTGTGAAAGGCAGCGAGTGATCTCGGCCTTCAACCTGTGTCTGTGTACCACTGGAGCAGCACAAAGAGGAGGCAACAATGAGCGCTGAGGAGGGTGGGGGGGATAAATCATTTATTCCATGATCTGCAAAGCTCATCAGCACCGCTTCACAATGGACACAATTAAATTGCTGATTGCATTTCTCTCTTATACCCTCCAGGAGAACATGCCCATGCTGACGCTTGCCTATGTGTACTCAGCCCAGTCAACTGATAGAGAGAGAGAGATAGAGAGTGGAGGAGAGAGAAAGAGAGAGGAAAAAGATGAAGAGAGAGTAAATGAGAGAGAGAGAGAGAGGAAGGGAGAGATAGAGAGAGTAGTGTACAGTGTCTTCCACCAAGGTCAGACTACAATTCAGATATCTAATTAGTGTTGCCTGATCAGGGTCAACCCTATTTCCTGTTGTATTCACAGTCCTGTGATGACCATCATGGTTGGACTACTGTACATTCTGATGAAGGCCATAGGTGGTGGAAACGTCATTATTTTAACTTAAATACAATAAATAAAGCATAAAGATTTTAATTTTGAGTGAGATGTGCTTCTTCTGCATGGAACCGATGGAGATGGCCTTGATGTCTATCTTTTCTTTAAAACTCTTTATTTTCAGTCGATTTTCTTCCTCCATATTGATTTGGATTTCTCACAGCTATACACCCATCTTTCTCTCTGACACAGGATGCCATTGTTGTCCTGTTATTATAGCAAATGGGCTGATTTAATACCTTCAGGCATCAATCAGTCTGTATGGACTGTATTATTCAATTTTTACTGCAATTGGTAATAACCTTCCATTTATGAGTGTATATCCTTTCATGTATGGGGTGGATTATTTTCCTCTGTACTTCATTGTAGAATGTTTCTAAATGTTCTGTATCCTATCCTTGTCTGTCCCTCAACTCTTTACATTAGCTTTAATTAGTGACGTATAAGTGACCAGAATGTGTGTGTTTGAGTTCTGATGGTCACAATGACAGGAGGCTTCCACATCAGAACATGTTGTAATCAATCTCTATTTCTGGGCTAGGGACTAAGTATAGACCAAACAGCAGGAGTGTTTGAGTTTTCCTTGGCCTAGTGCCTCGGACGTGTGGGCTTCAGTTTTACCCTTCCATTTTAGCAGGCCACATTGCCACATTTGCAGGACACAGTTTAAGGCAAGTAGTAAGCTACACATAATGATCCCCTTTTGCCAGGCGCTTTAAGGTCCTGTCCCCGTTAGCACCGGTGAAGAAGGTAGTCAGTCAGGCTGCCTCTGGGTCATGTTCATTAGGGCACACCATAGCTAAATGAAAGCAAGCGTTTGTTATGAGACAAATACAAAATTGTGTGACTAATGAACACGACCCTGCTCTGCTCTGTTTGTATTAGGGAGCAGCAGTTAGAATCACACAGAGGAATTAGCTTGGAAAAGCTGGGTCTCCCTATGGTCAAGAGTGTAATATTGAGATCCAAATATGAGTCTCTGCCATGGTCCACTGAAGTCCAGAAAGAGTCCAGCGGGTTCAATGGCTACACGGCTAGCAGTCAGGCCAACTGTCATTAGTGGAATGAGGTCACTGTTTAGGAGCACAATGACTATAACAGGATCATGAGTTCCATTAAGATAAATTGGCGTTTATTTTTTTAAATCACAGTAATAAAGTAAACACTGTAATAGAAATAATGTAGCCTAGTACATGCTGGAGAAGTTGCATTGCTTTGTACCTGGTCCTGTGTGGCTTCCCCTGACAACGGTGAATCAAGGAAATGTCTGGTTACGACAACCAATCATATTGCGGTATGCAACCAAGAACTGCACTCGCCAACCAATCCGAGACGCCAGTGCAACCAAGAAGTAACCAAGAATTGACCAATGAGAACAGCACCATGGAATTGGCGAGAACTAGAAGAGGAGCATCTCTCCTCTGCATCTCTACCATGAACATTTTATTAACTTTTTCACGTGTGAGTTCCAAATATCTCTAACCGTTGCCCCTGCATGAGTTTTTTATGCGTGTGATGTCAGAGTTTCTCACTGTTCCAAAATGTGATTGTTACTCAACAGGACAGTTAACCTGCACTGCCCTCAAACCAAGGAACGCTGCCTGCTAATTATCTATAAGCTTTGTTTTAACTTGTCAATTTCAAGTTATTTTCTAACAACAGTTTGAATTGAGGTGTGTTCCGCCTCTTCGTTAATTCATATAAGAAGTAGCCCATTTCACTGTTGCGGACAATTTATGTTTACTGTGCCAGACAAACTTCTCTCTTCGATGAGAGCCCAAGCACTTCCCTAGTGTTTCCCCAGATCAAGTATGAAGACATTGCGCATCTCTAGTCAGAACAGGCCTTGCACAAAAGTTTTCCCCCAGCACATCTTCTGGTTGGCGCCCGCATTGCCTTCATGGTGGTTTTCCTTACAAATTCGACTTTGGACATGTGTGCGTTCCTATCTAAGTAAGTGGCTTATTTTCTCTATATCGTGTTGTTGTTTCTGCTGTAGCACACAGTATGAATGTATGGATCATAATGTATTTACTGTTTTATTCACATGTTTTCAAGTACTGGTGACAAACCATGCATTCTGAATCTTGCATAGATTGTAATGGACACATATGATGTGTATAAAATACTTTTTTGAATGTTGTACTGATTGAGCATGAGCATGTAAGATCAGTGCATTAGGCTACATCACTTTAGTACCGTTGGCTAAGGATTTAGCTAGCTAGCTACAGTACTTACAGTAGCAGTAGCTAGCTGTGTGTGTTGACAGGTTGTCAAAATAGTCTAAGGTCAGCCCCAAGATTTCCATACTAGGCTGAAATCATAAACATTGATTTTATAGTAGGCATATGTTTTGTCACATCCAGCTAGCCAACATGAAACTATTTAACAAACATTACTGTGGCTAGCTAGCAGTTGATATTGAATAAACATGTACTTGCTTATGCTTGTGTGTGTACTAATGTGCTGAGCAAGTTGAGATGTTAGGTAAAAGGTTAGACACTATTCATTTAATGTTCCATCTACACATCCAATCTGCTCACTGTGATTACATTTGACATCTTATACTCATCATTACAAACTTTCCCCCTTATTTCCATAGCAGACATGGAGCGACCCATCTTCAAAAAGTTGCCAGATGGGAGCCTTGTCCTGAAAGACACCAGCTTCTACAGATGCACCATTGAGAGCATCCTGTCTGGCTTGCATCACGCCTGTAAAGGCAGCTGCACCGTACCCCGGAAGATCACCAAGGACTTCAGCCATGGCCTGTTCTCTCCGCTTCCGTCTGGCAGACGGTAACAGTGCATCCACCACCAGGCCATAAGACTGTTGAAAAGCCTAGCTGTCCACCTGCACAACCTGCTGTTCCCCTGCACCTTAAGAGACCGTTTCCACTGACTCCCTGTAACAGTATTGCTTCCGTCCCTCTCCTTGCCCCAACCTGGGCTCGAGCCAGGGACCCTCAAAAACACATTCACTCACTCCCATCACTGCTGCTATTATTTATTACTATTTATTTGTCCTGCTCACTTTATCTACTTGTTGACATAGCACATTTCACAGTACATACGTTACTGCTAGTTTTACTCCTACTTTTATACCTTTTTAATATTTGTTTACCCCTTACCTTATTGTGTTATTGTTGTTACTTTTATTTTTGATATTTCACTGCACTGTTGAGATGTAGCCCAATAATGGACTAAAGGAGCCTAACGTTACTGATTATAGTCCAAGGACCTTACATGTTCTGTTTAAAGTTGAATTGGCGCTGGAAGCCAAAACAGCCAAATACGCCATCTAAATCGATTCTCAATTGCGGTATGGTTCTAGGAACATAATTCCCTCTACTTTCATATCGCATCAAAATAATTTCACAAACGCAAAATACACACAGTTCTAAAAGAGAGTGCACCAGGGCTATGTCTCCTGATAAATTCAGCCAGGAGGGCTGTACTGCTCTGAGGTGGCAACCCAGCAACAAGGAAAACCTGCTGGGTCAACACGAGAGACTGTTCAGCCTTTACAAGCAGCTGACCTTCAAGTGGGTGGCTTAAAATGCTCTGTGTTATGCTGGGTATTTGGTGGCATCGACGAAGAGTGATGACTTTCAAGGAGTACCTGGAGGTCCCACCCTGCCATTCAGCATCCAGTCCACACCTCTACCCGCATCAATCCTCCCCTCCTGTACGGGCTACTCCACCAGCTGGGCCTCTGTCCGTGCTCTCGACACCTGTGCTTGGCTGGGTCTCTGTCCGTGCCCTCGACACTCATGCCCGGTTGGGCCTCTTTCTGTGACCTCTACACCTGTGCCCGGCTGGGCCTCTGACCGTCCTCCACATCTATGCAGTGCTGTCTCCCTCATTCAGCCCCCTGTCCTCTGCTCTTTATGGGCTGGGCATTTTGATGGAGCCAGCGATCAGTGTCTCTCCATTTTCAGATAATTACAGTGCATTCAGAAAATATTCAGACCCCTGGACTTTTACCACATGTTGCTACTTTACAGCCTTATTCTAAAATTGATTACAAAAATAAATATCTACACACAATACTCCATAATGACAAAGCGACAACAGATTTACATTTTTGGGGAAATGTATTAAAAATAAAAAACGGATACCTTGTTTACATAAGTATTCAGAAACTTTGCTATGAGACTCAAAATTGAGCTCAGGCGCAATCTATTTCCATTGATCATCCTTGAGAGGTTTCTACAACTTGATTTTACCTATGGTAAATTCAATTGATTGGACATGCATTTGGAAAGGCACACACGTGTGTATATCAGAGCAAAAACCAAGCCATGAGGTCAAAGGAATTGGCCGTGGAGCTCAGAGACAATATTGTGTCAAAGCACAGATGTGGAGAAAGGTACCAAAATATGTCTGCAGCATTGAAGGTCCCCAAGAACACAGTGGCCTACATCATTCTTAAATGGAAGAAGTTTTAAACAACCAAGACGCTTCCTAGAGCTGGCCACCCGGCCAAACTGAGCAATCGGGGGAGAAGGGCTTGGTCAGGGAGGTGACCAAGAACCCGATGGTCACTCTGACAGAGCTCCACAGTTCGTCTGTGGAGATGGGAGAACCTTCCAGAAGGCCAAACATCTCTGCAGCACTCCACCAATCAGGCCTTTGTGGTAGACTGGCCAGACAGAAGCCACTCCTCAGTAAAAGGCAGATAACAGCACATTTGGAGTTTGCCGAAAGGCACCTAAAGGACTCTCAGATCATGAAAAACAAGATATCTCTGGTCTGATTTCACAGTCCACGTGATCAAAACAATCTTGATGAATAGATTCCGATTGGTCAGACCAACGTTGAACAGTCCTTACCACAGGTGCTTCCTGTTTAAGTTTATGCCTATAGCTGGGGAGGAGCAGAATGGAGGTGTGATCTGGGAGGGCGGGGCAGGGCAATGTAGCCATCCTGTAAGGGAGAGTAGAAATGATCAAGAGTTTGTGATGGGCGTGTAGCACAGGAGATGTGTTGATAGAATTTTGGTATCATTTTCCGTTTTGCAGATTTCCTTTATTAGTCGATGTCCACGCCCCTGCGGAAATCTCTTCTGGGAAGGCTTTTCACTAGATGTTGGAACATTGCTGTGGGGACTTGCTTCCATTCAGCCTCAAGTGTATTAGTGAGCTTGGCCACTGATGTTGGGCAATTATGCCTGGCTCGCAGTCAGCGTTCCAATTCATCCCAAAGGTGTTCGATGGGGTTGAGGTCAGGGCTCTGTGCAGGCCAGTCAAGTTCTTCCACACTGATCTCGACAAACCATTTCTGTATGGACCTCGCTTTGTGCACGGGGTCATTGTCATGCTGAAACAGGAAAGGGCCTTCCCCAAACTATTGCCACAAAGTTGGAAGCACAGAATTGTCTAGAATGTCATTGTATGCTGTAGCGTTAAAATTTCCCTTCACTGGAACTAAGAGGCCTAGCCCGAATCATGAAAAACAGCCCCAGACCATTATTCCTCCTCCACCAAACTTTACAGTTTGCACTATGCATTGGGACAGGAAGCGTTCTCATGAAATCCGCCAAGCCCAGATTCGTCCGTCGGACTGCCAGATGGTGAAGCGTGATTCATCACTACAGACAACATGTTTCCAATGCTCCAGAGTCCAATGGTGGCGAGCGTTACACCACTCCAGCTGACGCTTGGCATTGCATATAGTGATGTTAGGCTTGTGTGCGGCTGCTCAGCCATGGAAACCCATTTCATGAAGCTCCCAACAAATAGTTATTGTGCTGACGTTGCTTCCAGACGCAGTTTGGAACTCGTTAGTGAGTGTTTCAACCAAGGACAGAATATTTTTAGGTGCTACGAGCTTCAGCACTCGGCGGTCCCGTTCTGTGAGCTTGTGTGGCCTACCACTTCGCGGCTGAGCCTTTGTTGCTTCTAGATGTTTCCACTTCACAATAACAGCACTTACAGTTGACCTGTGCAGCTCTAGCAGGGCAGAAATGTGACGAACTGACTTGTTAGAAAGGTAGCATCCTATGACGTTTCACCATGAAAGTCACTGAGCTCTTCAGTAATGCCATTCTACTGTCAGTGTTTGTCTATGGAGATTGCATGGCTGTGCTCAATTTTACACACCTGTCAGCAAGGGTGTTGCTGAAATAGCCGAATCCACTCATTTGAAGGGGTGTCCACATACTTTTGTACACAGTATATAATATATATAGGACAGACACAGATATAGGACAGACACTTCAGAACACATTTCCTTTAGATTTTTTTGGGGGGACTATCTGTTGGTCCATGTAGTGAATCTGTTATTCAATGCGTTTGCATAGGCTAGTAGCAGTAAGGCCAAATTACATTTTTCCTCAAATAATTTTTACATATTAGTTTGGAATACTTCAAGGGGTCTTAAAATTCAAAATCAAATAGCTAAATAATCCTTGGTATGACCTTCTAAAAACAATTCCATATAGCTTAGTAGAATCTGCTGCGCTGTGACTGGAGCAGAGATTGATGGAAAGGTAGGGGTGTTAGGAGTTGAGGAGGACGGATGGAGTGTAGTGGTAGAGAGGAAAAAGGTGGAGGTAGAATAATGGGGGTAAGAAGAAGAAGAAGCCTGAGTAGCCTTTGCAGGTTTTGTAGGAGGAGAGTAGTGATTAGGGAGGTTCGGTTTGCATTGTTATACGGAGAGAAGTGGAGTTCAACATGTTAGTGAAATTTAAGGACGCGGGTGGAGTCACGGCGGTGAGTCCGATCGTGTTGACTAGGGATTTGGAGAGTAAAGTAGGAGCGGTTGTGTCTGCTAAAGTTTTTTATGATGAAAGTTTTGTGGTGGTGTGTATCAATGCTAAACAGCATGAGAAGGTGCTCAAACTAAAGCAGGCAAACGTGGGGTTGATAGTAGCATGCCGGATCAAACCCGGACGGCAGTGGGTGAGGCAAGTTATTATAGGAGTTCCAGAAATTGTTAACATGAAAGAAATAGAGGACCACTTGAAGGGAGGCTCTTTTACTGAGGCAATGCGCCTCCAGATGACACAAGATGGGAAGAAGGTGGCTAGCCTCTCAGTGCTACTAAACTTTGAGCATCTGGTATTGCCAGAAAAAGTTATGATTGTGTTCCTATGTGCGAGCTATGTGCGAGCTTCTGTTCCGAAACCATTGCGTTGCTATAACTGTCAAAGATTTGGGCATGTGGCGGCAGTGTGTAAAGGCAAAAGGAGATGTGCGAAGTGTGGCAGGGAACATGCATATGGAGAATGTGGAGACGGGGTCCAGTTAAAGTGCCCATAGTGTGACATATGGGGGTTGTGCAGTGACGAGAAGACAGGTGGATGTGCAGCAGGTGAGGAGTGAGCGTAAAATCTCATATGCAGAAGGCAGTTCACGCAAAAACAAGCAGGGCACCTAGAAGAGCAGGTATTCCAGGGCAGATTGAGATGCAGGTTGGGTGTGATGTAGAGAGTAGAATGGGGGAGAACACAAGACTGGAAGTAGACATGAGGAAGGTTGTTACATTTGTGACAGCTGCAATCAATTGCACAGAAAAAGTACAATTTAAGACTAAGAAGATACAGATCACAGTGGAGCAGACAGTGAAGTATCTTGGGATCACAGGACTGACATGGGAAAATGTACAGGATGACCTCAATAAGATTGAGAATCAGTCCAGCCATGTATTGGATAATTTGCATAATGGTGTTAATCCTCCAGTGGCATGCCAGAAGTTTGATGGCTAATTGGCAAGAGTTCAAAAAGTTACCAGCCAAACCTGATGTGATATGTCTCCAGGAGACATGGCTTAAACCTACTCTAGATTTTGTAATACAAGGTTATGTTGCAGGCCATAGAGATAGGGCGGCAGGTGGAGGTTGTGCTACCTTTATAAACCGGGGGTATCCCATATAGACATGTGGGAGAGGAAGTTGAACAGGAGTATGTAGTGGTAGAGTTGTGGTTGGGAGGGGGGAATATGGTAATAGTGAACATTTACAACCTGTGCAAGATACTAGTTTATTTATTTTTTATTTTTTTATTTCACCTTTATTTAACCAGGTATGCCAGTTGAGAACAAGTTCTCATTTACAACTGCGACCTGGCCAAGATAAAGCAAAGCAGTGCGATAAAAACAACAACAACACAGAGTTACATATGGGGTAAAACAAAACATAAAGTCAAAAATACAACAGAAAATATATATACAGTGTGTTCAAATGTAGCAAGTTATGGAGGTAAGGCAATAAATAGGCCATTACTTGATGGCCCTTGGGAGTATAGAAGGTTGAGATAGAAGACAGGTAATGTGGTGTGGGGATATTAATAATCATTGTACGCTCTGGTGAGGGTCATGGACTGATGTAAATGGACAAGTGTTCGTGGAACTACTGGATGAGAATGTTTTTTTTTTTGTCTTAATGATGGCCGGGGAACCAGGATTGACCCAGTAACTGGAAATGAATCTGCTCTGGATCTTACTCTGATCTGAAGTTCAATGGCAGGCAGATGTAGTTGGGAGGTTTGGGAGGAATCTTCAGGGGGTAGTGATCACTATCCTATCATGTGTACTGTATGAATGAGGGTGGAAGATTCAGCAGGAAATGGATTGAGGAGATGGATATTTGGGAAAGCGGGGAGTTATGGAGTAAGAGAAGAAATAGTAGGGGCCGCAAGGCAGGTGATTCCTATGGGTACAGGGGGGAGAAGGAGTAATGCAGTTCCCTGGTGGACTGAAGAGTGTAGAGAAGCTGTCAAGAGTAGCAACAGGGCTTTCAGAATATTGAAAAGGTCCCATATTTACCAGCACCTGATACAGTATAAACAAGCACAAGCAGTAGCAAGGAGGACCATTAGGACAGCTAAGAGGGAGTGTTGGCGCCGGTTCTGTGGAAACATAGGCAGGACCACTCCTGTGGGAGAGGTATGGGGGATGATTAAGAGGATGAGGGGGGTCAGACGATTGGGATCTCCCTGTGCTGAAAAGTGGGGAGACTGTTGCAGTGTGATATGTGGAGAAGGCAGAGATGCTAGCCTAGATATTTGTGAAGGTGCACAGACCAAATAATCTGACAGAAGAGGGGCAGCATGGTAGAGAGAGGGTCAGAGGAGAACATCCGGGGCTTCTGGATCAGAGAGAGATGGTGGGGGATTAATTGAATGCCCCTTTTACGTTGACGGAGATGAAGAGAGCATTAGCTAAAGCTGGAGTAACATCTCCTGTGAAGGATAAGATGTGTTAGAATTGATGCATCAATCTGTTCTTATCAATTTAAGCATTTATATAAAATCGAAGCTACAAAAAGAATGTTCAGTATATGGGTTATTGAACAGTCAGCCCTGTGCAGACTCTGCCACGTGGAAACAGAATCAATAGAGCATCTCTTTTGGTACTGTCCATCGGTGGCTTGTTTTTGGAGTCAGGTCCAGGAATGATTGTGATGTCATAATATCAGGGACCTGCAAACTGTATTGTTGGGGGATTTGGACCACAGTCAGTCAATAGGAAATATAATTGTGCTCTTGGGTAAAATGTTTATTTTCGGGGACATTTCAGCAGAAATGTTGCAGATGGGGATGTGTAAGTCCTTAGTGAGACTCCATGTTAGAATGGAGGGATGTATTGCAAGAGGAAATGGTAGAAAGATGATCTACTGGGAAAGATGGGTTGATCTGTGGCTGTCTGAAGGTTAGAATTAATGAGTGTGGGAATAAATACACACATGCATAATATAAATGTTTGAGGTCCTCCAATCGGGGTGAGGGTTGGGGTGTGATTATTATATGTTTTGCGTTTAGTTATTTATGTTCTGGTTTCACAATGTGAGCTGTGTGTGTGCTGGTCCTGGTGGTTATGGGCACACTTGCTTCCATGCCCGCCCGGGCATCGGGCAGGGCTTGGTCCTTTCCGCCCTTAGAAAATCTCTTTGGGCGTCTCGGGGCAGGTGGGGACGAGCGCACCAACTGACCAGAGTACCCATTGATGGGAGCAGCCTTTCGTACTGTCTTTGTATTGTATAGTTTTTTATTTTATTGTATTGTTGTTTTAATAAAAATACATTTTAAAAAAGTGGGGAGACCGGCGAAGTGGGAGAAACAGTGAGAAGGAGTTTCACATGTAACGGGAGCAAAGGCTGTGACAATTATTACATTTTGGGTAACGATTAATCGTCATGCAAATGGCCACGGTTATTGTCATTTTTGTTGAAACATGTTTTGACCTTGTAATGTACCATAATACATCTTTGAAAATGAGCTACGACATTCCTAATGAATACAACACAGCTTTGGTGTCACCCCAGTCTAAAAAACAACACAAATGAAGCTTTTCCTCCCAACCATGCCATTCTGCTTGTAAAATGATTACTAACTTTACCCTTAATGTAAAAATGAAAAACTGCTATTGGGTAAACTATCTACTACACAGTAGTAGGACGATTATGACTATTATGTTTTTTAGTTCACGGCTATCGTCCATAATTGTTGGTTTCACGATTATACAATTGTTGAGCCAGCCCTACAGAGGTGTCACGATCGTCGTAATGAGCGGACCAACGCGCAGCGTGATATGCGTACATCTTTTATTTAGTACACACACGAACAAAACAATAAACCAAACGATACGTGAAGTCCTAGGTTAATCCAAAACAAACCTTACGGAACAAGATCCCACAATTAACTGTGCCAAACAGGCTGCCTAAGTATGGTTCCCAATCAGAGACAACCAGAATCAGCTGCCTCTGATTGGGAACCACCCTGGCCAACATAGATCCACAAGATCTAGAACATAAACCTAGAAAACTAAACATAGAAACTAACACCATGGCTCAAAATTAAAGAGTCCCCAGAGCCAGGGCGTGACAGTACCCCCCCCCCCCCAAAGGCGCGGACTGCGACCGCGCCAACCAAACACCACAGGGGAGGGGCCAGGTGGGCATTCCGCCTCGGAGGCGGATCCGGCTCCGGGCGTGACCACCCCTCTCTCTCTCGCCCTCGTGGTCTGGCCCTGCTGACCGGAGCTGGACTTAACACCGGTGGAGCAGATTGCTCTGGCTCCGGCGTGGAGCAGCTGACCGGTGCCGGACCAGGCACAGGTGGAACAGGCACGGACCGTGCCGGACTGACGACGCGCACCACTGGCTTGGTGCGGGGAGCAGGAACGGGCCGGACCGGGCTGACGACGCGCACCACTGGCTTGGTGCGGGGAGCAGGAACGGGTCGGACCGGGCTGACGACGCGCACCACTGTCTTGGTGCGGGGAGCAGGAACGGCCCGGACTGGGCTGACGACACGCACCACTGGCTTGGTGCGGGGAGCAGGAACGGGCCGGACCGGGCTGACGACACGCACCACTGGCTTGGTGCGGGGAGCAGGAATGGGCCGGACCGGGCTGACGACGCGCACCACTGGCTTGGTGCGGGGAGCAGGAACGGGCCGGACCGGGCTGACGACGCGCACCACTGGCTTGGTGCGGGGAGAAGGAACGGGCCGAACCAGGCTGGCGACGCGCACCACTGGCTTGGTGCGGGGAGCACCAAGCCAGTGCGGGGAACAGGATCAGGCCGGACCGTACTGGGAAAACACACCACTGGCCTTGTGCGAGGATCAGGAACGGGCCGGACCGGACTGGTAACACACCCCAGTACCTCTCGCCGTGCCTCTACACTCTCCTTCCCCCTCATGACCAATGGCCCCCGTAACCTGGTGGCCTCCTCTTCTAGTCCACAAACTCGCCCTGTAGCTGCCTCCAGCAGCCCTGTCGTCCATGCCGTGTGCCCCCCCAAAAAAATTATTGGGGTACGCCTCTCGCCTGTCTGACGACGGCACGGTTGGCGCCGTACCTCCTCTCACGCCAGGGCTTTAACTTTTGCCCATGGCCCTTTGCCCGCGAACATGTCCTCCCAAGACCACCATTCGCCCACCTGGGACATTGCCAACTTCTCCAGTTCCTTACCCGGCGTTTGCTCCTGAACACGCTGCTTGGTCCTTCTTTGGTGGGATCTTCTTTCACGATCATCGTAATGAGCGGACCAAGGCGCAGCGTGATATGCGTACATCTTTTATTTAGTACACACACGAACAAAACAATAAACCAAACGATACGTGAAGTCCTAGGTTAATCCAAAACAAACCTTACGGAACAAGATCCCACAATTAACTGTGCCAAACAGGCTGCCTAAGTATGGGTCCCAATCAGAGACAACGAGAATCAGCTGCCTCTGATTGGGAACCACCCTGGCCAACATAGATCCACAAGATCTAGAACATAAACCTTGAAAACTAAACATAGAAACTAACACCCTGGCTCAACATTAAAGAGTCCCCAGAGCCAGGGCATGACAAGAGGGGAGCGTTGCCTATACACCACTGCTCTGCACAAGAAATCTACATATTTACAACTGAATATCAAAAGGGAGAGAATGTTTTGAAATTAAATCAACTTGGTAAAGTAATCCCAGCTGTTTATACAAAAAGCATTTGAATAGTAATGTGACAGCTCTCTGTTTGTAATGAAAATATTTGTTTATACAAACATTAATTTGGATATTTTCCTTCCCAGGTAGTGGTGAAGAGGAATGGGAGTGAAATGTTCTTCATGGTGCTGGCGTAAAATTATGTTCTGTTGATGTTTGAGCACTACAGAGACCATATGAAAGCTCCACAATGCTCCTCTCAGACAGTCTCCACCTCAGGCACTATAAAAACTGTCGGCTCTGAGAGCTGTCTCATGGTCCTCTGTAGCTCAGCTGGTAGAGTACGGTCCTTGTAACGCCAAGGTAGTGGGTTCGATCCCTGGGACCACCCATACACAAAACAAAAAAATGTATGCACGCATGACTGTAAGTCGCTTTGGATAAAAGCGTCTGCTAAATGGCATATTATTATTATTATTAAGACTACAATACTGGCAGCCTGAAGTGTGCTGGCCACTAAAAATACAACACACACAATCCTCTGTAGTCAATGCAAATAGTCCGGGTGGCCATTTGATTAATTGTTCAGCAGTCTTATGGCTTGGGGGTACAAGCTGTTAAGGAGCCTTTTGGACCTAGACTAGGCGCTCCGGTACTGCTTGCCGTGCGGTAGCAGAGAGAACAGTCTATGACTTGGGTGACTGGAATCTTTGACAATTTTTTCGGCCTTGCTCTGACACCGCCTAGTACAGTTGAAGTCGGAAGTTTACATACACCTTAGCCAAATACATTTAAACTCAGTTTTTCACAATTCCTGATATTTAATCCTAGTAAAGATTCCCTGTCTTAGGTCAGTTAGGATCACCACTTTATTTTAAGAATGTGAAATGTCAGAATAATAGTAGAGAGAATGATTTATTTCAGCATTTGTTTCTTTCATCACATTCCCAGTGGGTCAGAAGTTTACAAACACTCAATTAGTATTTGGTAGCATTGCCTTTAAATTGTTTAACTTGGGTAAAACGTTTTGGGTAGCCTTCCACAAGATTCCCACAATAAGTTGGATGAATTTTGGCCCATTCCTCCTGACAGAGCTGGTGTAAGGTTTGTAGGCCTCCTTGCTTGCACACGCTTTCTCAGTTCGGCCCACAAATGTTCTATAGGATTGAGGTCAGGGGTTTGTTTCATCAGACCAGAGGACATTTCTCCACAAAGAACAATCTTTGTCCCCATGTGCAGTTGCAACCCGTAGTCTGTCTTTTTATGCCAGTTTTGGAGCAGAGGCTTCTTCCTTGCTGAGTGGACCTTAAGCTTTTGATTTTCCCATGATGTCAAGCAAAGAGGCACTGAGTTTGAAGTTAGGCCTTGAAATACATCCACAGGTACACCTCCAATTGACTCAAATTATGTCAATTAGCCTATCAGAAGCATCTAAAGCCATGACATCATTTTCTGGAATGTTCAAAGCTGTTTAAAGGCACAGTAAACTTAGTGTATGTAAACTTCTGACCCACTGGAATTGTGATACAGTGAATTATAAGTGAAATAATCTCTCTTTTAACAATTGTTGGACATTTTGTGGAGTGGTTGAAAAACAAGTTTTAATTACTCCAACCTAAGTGTATGTAAACTTCCAACTTCAACTGTATATAGGTCCTGGATGGCAGGAAAGTTGGCCACAGAGATGTACTGGGCTGTACACACTACCCTCTGTATCGCCTTACGGTCAGGTGCCGAGCAGTTGCCATAACAGGCGGTGATTTAAATGGTCAGGATGCTCTCAGGGGTGCAGCTGTAGAACCTTTTGAGGATCTGGGGACCCATGCCAAATATTTTCAGTCTCCTGAGGGGGAAAAGGCATTGTCATGCCCTCTTTACGTCTTTCTTGGTGCCTTTTGGACCATGATAGTTTGTTGGTGATGTGGACACCAAGAAACTTGAACCTCTTGACCCGCTCCACTACAGCCGCGTCGAAGTGAATGAGGGCGTGTTCGGCCCTCCTTTTCCTGTAGTCCATGATCAGCTCCTTTGTCTTGCTCACGTTGAGGGAGAGGTTGTTCTCCTGGCACCACACTGCCAGGTCTCTGACCTCCTCCCTATTGGCTGTCTCATCATTGTCGGTGATCAGGCCTACCACCGTTGTGTCGTCAGCAAACTTAATGATGGTGTTGTAGTCGTGCTTGGCCACGCAGTCGTGGGTGAACAGTGAGTACAGGAGGGAACTAAGCATGCACCCCTGAGGGGCCCCCGTGTTGAGGATCAGCGTGACAGATGTGTTGTTGCCTACCCTTACCACCAGGGGGCGGCCCGTCAGGAAGTCCAGGATCCAGTTGCTGAGGGAGGTATTTAGTCCCAGGGTCCTTAGGTTAGTGATGAGCTTTGTGGGCACTTTGGTGTTGAACGCTGAGCTGTAGTCAATGAACAACATTCTCACATAGGGCAGTGTGGAGTGCAATTGAGATTGCTTTATCTGTGGATCTGTTGGGGCGGTATGCGAATTGGAGTGGGTCTAGGGTTTCCGGAATGATGGTGTTGATGTGACCCATGAACAGCATTTCAAAGCACTTCATGGCTACCAATGTGAGTTCTACGGGGCGGTAGTAATTTAAGCAGGTTACCTTCGCTTTCTTGGGCACAGGAACTATGGTGGTCTGCTTGAAACATGTAGGTATTACAGACTCGGTCAGGGAGAGGTTGAAAATGTCATTGAAGACACTTGCCAGTTGGTCCACGCATGCTCTGAGTACACGTCCTGGTAATCCGTCTGGCCAAGCGGCCTTGTCAATGTTGACCTGTTTAAAGGTCTTGCTCACATCGGCTACGAAGAGTGTGATCACACAGTTGTCCGGAACAACTGGTGCTCTCATGCATGCTTCAGTGTTGCTTGCCTTGAAGCGAGCATAAAAGGCATTTAGCCCGTCTGGTAGGCTCTCATCACTGGGCAGCTCGCGGCTGGGTTTCCCTTTGTATTCCGTAATAGTTTGCAAGCCCTGCCACATCCGACGAGTGTCAGAGACAGTGTAGTAGGATTCAATCTTAGTCCTGTATTGATGCTTTGCCTGTTTGATGGTTCATCTGAGGGCATGGTGGGATTTCTTCTAAGCTTCCGGATTAGTGTCCCGCTCCTTGAAAGCGGCAGCTCTAGCCTTTAGCTCGGTGCGGATGTTGCCTGTAATCCATGGCTTCTGGTTGGGATATGTGCGTACTGTCACTGTGGGGACGACGTCGTCAATGCACTTATTGATGAAGCCGGTGACTGAGGTGGTATACTCCTCAATGCCATTGGATGAATCACGTAACATATTCCAGTCTATTCTAGCAAAACAGTCATCTGACCACTTCCATATTGAGCAAGTCACTGGTATTTCCTGCTGTACTTTTTGCTTGTAAGCAGGAATCAGGAGGGTAGAATTGTGGTCAGATTTTCCAAATGGAGGGCGAAGGAGAGCTTTGTATGTGTCTCTGTATGTGGATTAAAGGTGGTCTAGAGTTTTTTTTCCCTCTGGTTGCACATGTGACATGCTGGTAGAAATTAGGTAAAATGGATTCAAATTTGCCTGCGTTAAAGTCCCCAGCCACTAGGAGCGCCTTTTCTGGATGAGCATTTTCTTGTTTGCTTATGGCCTTATAAATCTCATTGAGTGCGTTCTTAGTGCTCGCGTCAGTTTGTGGTGATAAATAGACAGCTACGAAAAATATAAATGACAATTATCTTGGTAGATAGTGTGGTGTACAGCTTATCATGAGGTACTCTACCTCAGGCGAGCAATACCTCGAGACTACCTTAATATTAGACATCAGTGTAATTTACTACTACTGCTACTGCAATATTTCACTGTACATAAGTCAGGACCGAACAGTATTGCCTTTCCGTCATTGCCAATACTTTGATCAATTCTTATTGGCTTTAAAATCAATATGAAGAGTCACACTGTAGGTAATAATAGTGTTTCAAAAGTAATTATAATAATATATATATATATATATATATATATATTTTTTTTAACATAACATGTTTTCTATTTCTTTGTATTTTAACATATTTTTTTCAAATGACGGAAATGAAAAACAGTTTTACAATGTAGTAGAAATTGCTAATCTATGCATTTGATGACAACAAATATTTTGTAAAAGAGCATCAAAATCAATCTGAGAATAAAAATCACTGAACGTGTTTAATATACAAATATGCACTTACCTGCATTAGTCGTTTATTTATATGTTCAAATGTTTATATATTTGTTAGTTTTGTATTCAATATAAATATCCTTCTCAATTCAACTCTATTTTTCTTAAATATTTTTTTCTGACTTTTGTTTTCAATAAACAATTTACAGTATGAAAAAAATACTAAAAAACATCTCTGCTTTTGTCTTAAAGCTAAAATGTTATGAGTGTAGCCTAGAGATTAGAAAATAAGCCCATGAATTGTCTGCAAATACTGTACATGCTTGTGAAATGTTGCATTATTCAAGAATGTAATATGGTTTGGTTGCATTATTCAATAGTGTAATATGTTTTTGAAGAGAAGTTCCTGTCATTGTTGAAGAGTTAGTGCCTACAGGCTAGTGGCTACGATGATATTTACGATAAGAATGTCGCATTGCCAGCCACAGCGAAAGGTAAGGTAAGGTAAGGTAAGAGAAGGATGTAATGAGAATTGAAAAGTATAATTTTCTTTCGCCATCCCGCTCCTCTCCTTCATATTTCGTATGCCACAATCATACTGCAAAGGAGACTGAAAAATAAAAAATTAAGAAAAAATTATATTTTCTTGCCCATGCATTTATGAAAAGCTCATTAATAAGCAGCCTATTGAACAAACAAAGCTGTTCCAATGAGGCCCTGCTCTCCCATTCAAACAATTGTCATTCCTGTTTTAATAGTTGAGATACATTTATAATTCCTTGGCAGGAAAGACATTCTTTGAGCCATCTCCAGTTGTTTTGTTCTAGTGAGTGAGAGGGTGGTGTGATGAGAATGCCAGGAGAATAGGACTCAACCCTCTAGAGGTGGAATAGCATTGTCTGACTTTACTGATGGGAAATGCGCCTGATATGGTACCAATCTTCTTGGATCCTGGACAATTAAACTATTAAAGTGTAATAATAGAGGATCTGATGCCTGGTTAATAAAGCCAGTGGTATCCAGTCTATTAGAATGCTGTTTTGTCATGTAAAGGCCTATCGAAGCTTATGTTGAATGTCAAACACAACACTGGTCTTCATAGTGTAACTTCTAGTTTCACTAAAAACATTCCTTATAGCTCTTTTAAAGACACCACAAGCTCACAGATGTCTGACAAATGTGTTATAAAGAAAAACACTACTGCTTATAAATCATAAGGAGTATTAGATCTAGCACATTTATCACGAGAGAAAGAAAAGTATCATGCTATATTTATATTAATTATATATATATATATATATATATATATATATATATATATATATATATATATACATACATACATACATACATACATACATACATACATACATACATACATACATTATATTAATAGTACACTTGTAGCATATTGCATTTTGTGAACTGTAGGGAGTGTAGTTACTTTCATTGACAGACGATGGCGCCACTATGCAAGTGTATGTAAGCTACTGACCTCTCGGTGACGACAGTATACAAAACCTAAACGAGGGTAGAATTCCACTATTTTTGTGACATTTTAAGAGAAAGACACAATCTGTAATTTCAACTGCTTAATCCTTTTATTTTTTTAAAGTTCATAGATGGAGCTATGGATACAAGGACAGTCCAAGAAATCGATACAAGACTAATAAGGCATACACAAGTTATATTTATTCTTCAAGAATTCAGTTATAATGCACTTACTAAAGCACTATGTAATCCCATGTTGATATAGCCTACTGGTGTTACCAGTGTAATTAATGTATTCCTACACATGTATAAGAGCAACTTATAGTAAACAAAGTGTTACCAAGCAGACCAGAATGTTGTGCGTAATGTTGTGTGTAATGACTTTGCGTATTGAGATGTTGCTGTTCTTTTGCACCATTTTTGGAGGATTCATTTCCTAAAGCCATTGCCTCATAACACAGGCCTACTGTGAGGCTTTTTAAGACCCCATTAGGGGCAGTAACGTTATCGTTTTCAGAGCAAAGATGAGTCTCTCTTCCTCGACCTGCGGTGTACAAGACGTATCCTCCTCGAGTAGGCTGTATAGTTCATTCAGCTGTATTTTACTTCCTTTACTCCGTGTCCAAGTCAATTCCACGTTCTTATGATTGGGTGGATTTGTGGTTCCGCTTGAATGTACCGCGTGGAGATTTGCTGCGGAGTGGCTTACGCCATCCAACTAGACTTGATTTGTAATGTTCATTCTGTATATGTCGAGCAGGCGCCCATTGCGTGCGAAGTAGCGGTGTAGCAGTGTTCACAGAGCAGAAGAGAGAGAGAGAGAGAGAGAGAGAGAGAGAGAGAGAGAGAGAGAGAGAGAGAGAGAGAGAGAGAGAGAGAGAGAGAGGACAAGTATTTTCGCCTATTTTTGCTTACATCATCCAACTAGACTTGATTTGGAATGTTCATTCTGTACATATAGAGCAGGCGCCCATTGGGTACGAAGTAGCGGTGTTCACAGAGCAGGAGAGAGAGAAAGAGAGAAAAAGACAGACGAGTACTTCCGCAGAAATCTTGTGTGTGCATCATTACAAACTCAGCGCCCTGCACTTCTGTGGAAATTATTGCATGCGTAAAGCATATCCTCCTGCACTGGACTGGCCTCAAGAGGGAAGGCGGAACGGGACGGCATCAGTGGAAATACTATCTGAAAGCTCCATTTGCCTTACTTCGTTTTACAATTGCCAGCAGTCACCGTCACAGCTGCCTATTTATGAGGACTGGGATCGCGATCACAGGGACCGTTGGAGGAATCTCACTTTAGTCGTTTGATTCATAGACTGATCACTATAATCTCTGCAATAGCCTAGTTTTCTGGACTGCTTGTACAATTTATTTGTACACAGTAGCCCAAGCTTAGCCCTAGTTGCCCATACCATTTTTAAAAAATCGACCAGACATCCGTTTCAACCATTACTCTGAAAAGGGATAAACGAGGTGGGTGTGTTTTATTATTGTTATTGAATGAACTGAATGTGTTGCATCATGTCACTTTATTATGATGTTTACAATGTATGTTATACCTGATAATAATGAAGGTATAGTTCCAATTGAATGTGACATGTTCCACTAAAACAGAAGGGTACTTTTCATTTGTGCTTTATGTGTGATTTTATATAACATTCATAATCTAATTGAATATTCAATGATAATCACACTGTACAGTCAAATGGTTTGAGGAAACCAAATGCATTGAACCATGTGAGTTTGAAAAATGAATCATTTGACTATACTGTACTGTCAATGTTTGAGTAAGCACAACAAGTGTTCTTGTTAACAGTACTTGAGTAAACAACTTAAATGTAACATAATACTATTGAGTGAAGCTAATTTAAATAATAGTGTTGACTTTACTTGAATAATTGCGTTAAGTGTACTTAACATATCTTGTCGACTTTACTTAAATATACAATGTTATTCTAACATAACCCTTTTGAGTGAAGTTGACTTACATACAAATGAGTTAAAGTGGCAATATGTAACTTTTTGGGCAACCTGACCAAATTCACATAGAAATGTTAGGTATAGATCTTTCATTCTACTTGAAAGCAAGTCTAAGAAGCAGTAGATCTGTTTTATGTGCGTTATTTCTATGCTTCCCATTCTAAAGTTTTGTTTTTGCATCTCTTACTTTGTACAACAGCTTCAAACAGCTGAAACAACAATATTTGTGGTTAAGGAAAATATATTTCACAGCAGTTTAGGTGGTACAATGATTCCCTATTCTATTCTAGTTTATTGTGTCATATAAACTGAAATTAGGAGAACTATTAGAGTTTTAGCAACCAGGAAATGGCGGAGCGATTTCTGCATAGTGCAACTTTAAACTTACTAAAACATGAAAATGTGCTACTCAAATGGTTTAGGGAAATCAAATGCACTAATCCTATTAAGTTTGTATTTGTATTTATTAGGGATCCCCATTGGCTGCTGCCAAGGCAACAGCTACTCTTCCTGCGGTCCAAACACATTAAGGCACTTTAAATTACATATAAAACAAAAGATAAAACAGTACATCATACAGTGACTTGCGAAAGTATTCACCCCCCTTGGCATTTTTCCTATTTTGTTGCGTTACAACCTGGAATTAAAATGGATTTTTTTGGGTGTTTGTATCATTTGATTTACACAATATGCCTACCACCTTGAATATGCAAAATGTTTTTTCTTGTGAAACAAACAAGAAATAAGACAAAAAAAACAGAAAACTTGAGCGTGCATAACTATTCACCCCCCCAAAGTCAATACTTTGTAGAGCCACCTTTTGCAGCAATTACAGCTGCAAGTCTCTTGGGGTATATCTCTATAGGCTTGGCACATCTAGCCACTGGGATTTTTGCCCATTCTTCAAGGCAAAACTGCTCCAGCTCCTTCAAGTTGGATGAGTTCCGCTCAATTGGATTGAGGTCTGGGTTTTGACTAGGCCATTCCAAGACATTTAAATGTTTCCCCTTAAACCACTCGAGTGTTGCTTTTGCAGTATGCTTAGGGTCATTGTCCTGCTGGAAGGTGAACATCCGTCCGAGTCTCAAATCTCTGGAAGACTGAAAAAGGTTTCCCTCAAGAATTTTCCTGTATTTATCGCCATTCATCATTCCTTAAATTCTGACCAGTTTTCCAGTCCCTGCCATTGAAAAACATCCCCACAGCATGATGCTGCCACCACCATGCTTCACTGTGGGGATGGTGTTCTCGGGGTGATGAGAGGTGTTGGGCTTGCGCCAGACATAGCGTTTTCCTTGATGGCCAAAAAGCTCAATTTTATTCTCATCTGACCAGAGTACCTTCTTCCATATGTTTGGGGAGTCTCCCACATGCCTTTTGGCAAACACCAAACATGTTTGCTTATTTTTATTTTTTTCTGGCCACTCTTCTGTAAAGCCCAGCTCTGTGGAGTGTAGGCTTAAAGTGGTCCTATGGACAGATACTCCAATCTCCACTGTGGAGCTTTGCAGCTCCTTCAGGGTTATCTTTGGTATCTTAGTTGCCTTTCTGATTAATGCCATCCTTGCCTGGTCCGTGAGTTTTGGTGGGCGGCCCTCTCTTGGTAGGTTTGTTGTGGTGCCATATTCATTCCATTTTTAATAATGGATTTAATGGTGCTCCGTGGGATGTTAAAAGTTCCTGATATTTTTTTAGAACCCAACCCTGATCTCTACTTCTCCATAACTTTGTCCCTGACCAGTTTGGAGAGCTCCTTGGTCTTCATGGTGCCGCTGGCTTGGTGGTGTCCCTTGCTTAGTTGTGTTGCAGACTCAGGGGCCTTTCAGAACAGGTGTATATATACTGAGATCATGTGACAGATCATGTGACACTTAGATTGCACACAGGTGGACTTTATTTAACTAATTATGTGACTTCTGAAGGTAATTGGTTGCACCATATCTTATTTAGGGGTTTCATAGCAAAGGGATACATACATATGCACGCACCTCTGTTTCATTTCACTTTGACTATTTCAAAATCAAAATCCATTTAAATTACAGGTTGTGATGCAACAAAATAGGAAAAATGCCAAGGGGGATGAATATTTTTGCAAGACACTGTAGATTGAGGAGGATTTTTATTTATTTAATCAATTTTAGAATTAAACGTAACAAAATATGGAAATATTCAAGGGGTCTGAATACTTTCCGAATGCACTGTATATGCTATGTAAAAAATAATGTTTCTGGAATACATTTCAAAGCAATGAATGCATTGTACAAATTTTTTTTTAAACGAATGTTCTTAGTACATTTTGCATGATGAGAATACATGTATGGGGGATGTGATATTTATATATTATTAAAATATATGGTCATATGTGTCACGTTCTTCGACATATAAGGCAATATATGGCCATATATTACTTTTCTGTATGGGTATATAAGTTTTTGATCTGCTTGAATAAAAGCATTTCAGCTTTGGTGTGAAAAGTGCAAATAAATCCCAGAACAACAGCAAAGGACCTTGTGAAGATGCTGGAGGAAACAGGTACAAAAGTATCTATATCCACAGTAAAACAAGTCCTATATCGACATAACTTGAAAGGCCGCTCAGCAAGGAAGAAGCCATTGCTCCAAAACCGCAATATAAAAGCCAGACTACGGTTTGCAACTGCATATGGGGTCAAAGATCGCACTATTTGGAGAAATGTCCTCCGGTCTGATGATACAAAAATAGAACTGTTTGGCCATAATGACCATCGTTATGTTTGGAGGAAAAAGGGGGTCACTTGCAAGCTGAAGAACACCATCCCAACCGTGAAGCACGGGGGTGGCAGCATCATGCTCTGTGGGTGCTTTGCTGCAGGAGGGACTGGTGCACTTCACAAAATAGATGGCATCATGAGGAAGGAAAATGATGTGGATATATTGAAGCAACATTTCAAGACATCAGTCAGGAAGTTAAAGCTTAGCTTGGTCGCAAATGGGTCTTCAAAATATACAATGAACCCAATCATACTTCCAAAGTTGTGGCAAAATGGCTTAAGGACAACAAAGTCAAGGTATTGGAGTGGCCATCACAAAGCCCTGACCTCAATCCTATTGAACATTTGTGGACAGAACTGAAAAGGCGTGTGCGAGCAAGGAGGCAAACAAACCTGACTCAGTTACACCAGCTCTGTCTGGAGGAATGGGCCAAAATTCACCCAATTTATTGTGGGAAGCTTGTGGAAGGCTACCCGAAACATTTGACCCAAGTTAAACAATTTAAAGGCAATGCTTCCAAATACTAATTGAGTGTATGTAAACTTCTGACCCACTGGGAATGTGATGAAAGAAATAAAAGCTGAAATAAATCATTCTCTCTAATATTAACCTGACATTTCACATTCTTAAAATAAAGTGGTGATCCTAACTCACCTAAGACAGGGAAGTTTTACTAGGATTAAATGTCAGGAATTGTGAAAAACTGAGTTTAAGTGTATTTGGTTAAGTTGTATGTAAACTTCCGACTTCAATTGTAGATTATCACACGTAGGAAAGTAGTGATAGTCTGTATAGTGCACTCAGAACATGAATGCATTAATCCATAATAGCATATGATATCAGTAGATTGATTGAGTGTCTCAGTAAAGTCAACATATGCTAGACAAATCCATTGGGTCCATGCATACAGAGTTAGGCAACCCTCATTCAACTTTTATGGCTTTTCAATTATTAGCATTTCTGTGTTCACTCAATCTTCCATCTGCTATAACAAGCAGAGGCAGACCACCATTTTCTCATAGAAAGAGAACATTGACAAGTGTGAAGAATAGCGTGGTGTCTTAAAGCCATTAAGACGGCCCAACAAAAGGCAACCATTTCATCTCTGCTCTAATTGTTCTACTGGCCCTTGGTGTTATCAGTGAATACACATTCATCACATCAAACAGGGACCACGGAATGGTTGAAGGAACAGCATTTAGATGAGACCTGACCTTTAGCTATAAGTTCATTTAAAATCAATATATAGGTATTAGTGTTTAGAACCATTTTGTTGAAATAGAAAATAAGAAACCCAGCTCCATACTTTTTATATATTTTTATTTAACCTTTATTTAACTAGGCAAGTCAGTTAAGAACAATTTCCTATTTACAATGACGGCCTACACCTGCCAAACCCGGAAGACGCTGGGCCAATTGTGCGCCGCCCTATGGGATTCCCAATCATGGCCGGTTGTGATACAGCCTGGAATCGAACCAGGGAGCACTGAGATGCAGTGCCTTAGACCGCTGCGCCACTCGCGAGCCCGAGACATAATTACTTTATAATACATACAACAAAAGCAGCATGTATTATATTTATTACATCTCATGTAAACATCCTTCTTCATTCATTTGTTGTTTCTTCACAAGGGACGATGGTGAACCCTGGAGGCAGCAGCCAGCCCCCTCTGGTAGGAGCAGGGTCCCTGTACTGGAAGAGGTGTGCAGGCTGCGGGGGGAAAATATCTGACCGCTTCCTCCTCTACACCATGGACAGCTACTGGCACAGCCGATGCCTCAAGTGCTCCTGCTGCCAGGCTCAGCTGGGGGAGATAGGCACCTCCTGTTACACTAAGAGGGGCATGATCCTCTGCAGAAACGACTACATCAGGTGAGACTGTCGGGTTAGGGTTGTGTAGCAAGGGTGCATACAGGAAACGTGTGTGGGTGTTTGTGTGTACAGTGCCTTGCAAAAGTAATCATCCCCCTTGGCGTTTTTCCTATTTTGTTGCATTACAACCTGTAATTTAATTGGATTTTTATTTGGATTTCATGTAATGGACATCGAAAAAATAGTCCAAATTTGTGAAGTGAAATAAAATAATAACTTATTTCCAAAAAATCTAAAAAATAAATAGCGGAAAAGGAGTGTGTGCATATGAATTCACCCCCTTTGCTATGAAGCTCCTAAATAAGATCTGGTGCAACCAGATACCTTCAGAAGTCACATAATTAGTTAAATAAAGTCCACCTGTGTACAATCTAAGTGTCACATGATCTGTCACATGATCTCAGTATATATATATATATACACATATACACACCTGTTCTGAAATGCTCCAGAGTCTGCCACACCACTAAGCAAGGGGCACCACAGAGCAAGCGGCACCATAAAGACCAAAGAGCTCTCCAAAAAGGTCAAGGACAAAGTTGTGGAGAAGTACAAATCAGGGTTGTGTTATAAAAAAAGATCAGAAACTTTGAACATCCCACGGAGCACCATTAAATCCTTTATTATAAAATGGAAAGAATATGGCACCACAACAAACCTGCCAAGAGAGGGCTGCCCACCAAAACTCACGGACCAGGCAAGGAGGGCATTAATCAGAGGCAACAAAGAGACCAAAGATAACCCTGAAGGAGCTGCAAACCTCCACAGCAGATATCAGAGTATCTGTCCATAGGACCACTTTAATCCGTACACTCCACAGAGCTGGGCTTTACGGAAGAGTGGCCAGAAAAAAGCCATTGCTTAAAGAAAAAAATAAGCAAACATGTTTGGTGTTTGCCAAAAGGCATGTGGGAGACTCCCCAAACATATGGAAGAAGGTACTCTGGTCAGATGAGACTAAAATTGAGCTTTTTGGCCATCAAGGAAAACGCTACGTCTGGCGCAAACCCAACACCTCTCATCACCCCGAAAACACCATCGCACCATTGTGCTGGCAGCATCATGCTGTGGGGATGTTTTTCCATCGGCAGTGACTGGGAACCTGGTCAGAATTGAAGGAATGATGGATGGCGATAAATAGAAGGAAATACTTGAGGGAAACCTGTTTCAGTCTTCCAGAGATTTGAGACCGGGATGGTGGTTCACCTTCCAGCAGGACAATAACCCTAAGCATACTGCTAAAGCAACACTCGAGTGGTTTAAGGGGAAACATTTAAATGTCTTGGAATGGCCTAGTCAAAGCCCAGACCTCAATCCAATTTAGAATCTGTGGTATGACTTAAAGATTGCTGTACACCAGCGGAACCCATCCAACTTGAAGGAGCTGGAGCAGTTTTGCCTTGAAGAATGGGCAAAAATCCCAGTGGCTAGATGTGCCAAGTTTATAGAGACATACCCCAAGAGACTTGCAGCTGTAATTGCTGCAAAAGGTGACTCTACAATGTATTGACTTTGGGGGGTGAATAGTTATGCACGCTCAAGTGTTCAGATTTTTTGTCTTATTTCTTGTTTATTTCACAAGAAAAAATATTTTGCATCTTCAAAGTGGTAGGGATGTTGTGTAAATCAAATGATACAAACACCCAAAAAATCCATTTTAATTCCAGGTTGTAAGGCAACAAAATAGGAGAAATGCCAAGGGGGTGAATACTTTCGCAAGCCAATGTATGTGTTCGTTTTTGTCTGTTTGTGTGTTTTTGGCGGTTTTCGTGTTTGTATTGTGTAGTACAGATCTGCCCTCATGCAAGGTTACAGGCATGGCTCTAAAGTGCGACCATTTTGTTCACATATGCTCCAAAATATTTTGCTGTGCAACCTGGAATTTTTATTTGCGAGCACCAGTGCGCTTTGAAAAAGAATCACACATAATAACTGTTGTAATGTTTAGGCATCGGTCTATCGTTGTTTCCGAGTGGCCTAGAAAAAAAAATCAAGCCCATATTCACTAGTATCATGGTTGTACCATTACTTGTTTCTAGCACAAACAGTTCAAAATATGACACATATTACCAGCACAACGCTTTTTCTTCCTATGGCAGATTGGCGGGCCACTGGGCTATTTCCAGCATTTTGGGGGCCCTAAGCAACATTTGGTGGGGGGAATGGCTGCCCCACCTCACGTGCAAAACATTGTAGTGCAGTTTTAAAGCAACTTTTCTGCAATTCTACTAAAAATATTCAAGGGGCAGAGAGAATATTTTCAGTTTTAAAACGAATTGAATTACCAGACGCTCTTATCCAGAACAATTTACAGGTACAATTAGGGTTAAGTGCTTTGCTCAAGGGCACTTCGGAGATTCGAAGCAGCAGCCTTCCGGTTACCGGCCCAATGCCCTTAACTTCAAGGCTACCTGCCGCCCTTAATGCAATTCTACAAATTTGCCATCGGATTAAGAGAAACTATTGCAGTTTTAAAGCAGATTTATTGCAATTCTACATATTTTGCCATGACTTATGTCATGTTCATATGATATCTGGGTGAGAGTGACTAACAAAATCAATGGGGGCCCCCTGGAGGTCAGGGCCTCTGGGCACATGCCTTGCGTGCCCGGTCAGTATTTCGACCATGATTACTACAAGGTTTAGAGAGCTGGCTAGACTACCTTATCTAGCAATCTATAAACTGTTAGCTGACATGGGCTAATTGAGTGACTGTCAGTGACTGACATAAGAGAAAAACTGCTGATGCACTACCAAATTTCGAAATTGCACATTGTGTATTCTACTATCTTAACTAACAGTAAGTTGAGACCCCAACTTATTTTTTTGTTGTTAAGCAGCCGGGGGCCCTCAGTGGCCGCTTATGTCTCATACAGTGCCTTCAGAAAGTATTCACACCCTTGACTTTTTCCACATTTTATTGTGTTACAGCCTGAATTTAAAATGAATTACATTTAGATTTTTTTTGTCACTGACCTACACACAGTACCCCATAATGTCAAAGTGGATATATGTTTTTTCGAAATGTTTACAAATTCATAAAAAATGAAAAGCTGAACTGTCGTGAGTCAATACGTATTCAACCAATTTGTTATGGCAAGCCTTAATAAGTTCAGGAGTCGAAATGTGCTTAATAAGTCACCTAATAAGTTGCATGGATTCACTCTGTGTGCAATAATAGTATTTAACATGATTTTTGAAGGACTACCTCATCTCTGTACCCCAATCATACAATTATCTGTATGGTCCCTTAGTCAAGCAGTACATTTCAAACACAGAAGACCAGGGAGGTTTTCCAATGCCTCACAAAGAAGGGCACCTATTGGTAGATGGGTATAAAAAAAGCAGACATTGAATATCCCTTTGAGCATGGTGAAGTTAATAATTACACTTTGGATGGTGTATCAATACACACAGTCACTACAAAGATACAGGCGTCCTTCCTAACTCAGTTGCCGGAGAGGAAGGAAGCTGTTATGGGATTTCACCATTATGCCTATGGGGACTTTAAAACAGTTAAAGAGTTGAATGGCTGTGATAGGAGAAAACTGAGGATGGATCAACAACATTGTAGTTACTCCACAATACTACCCTAATTGACAGGGTGAAAAGAAGGAAGCCTGTACAGAATAAACATATTCCAAAACATGCATCCTGTTTGTAACAAGGCAGTAAAATAATACTGGAAAAAAATGCTTTTTTTCCTGAATACAAAGTGTTATGTTTGGGGAAAATCCAATAAAACACTTTACTGAGTACTGGGGAGTTTTTCTGAATAAAAAAATAAACAGAATGGAGCTCACAGGCAAAATCTTAGAGGAAAACCTGGTTCAGTCTGCTTTCCAACAGACACTGGGAGACGAATTCAGCTTTCAGCAGGACAATAACCTAAAAAACAAGGCTAAATCTACACTGGAGTTGCTTACTGTCACATCTACTCCCGCTCCCCCTCTCCGGTGCTCGAGGTCACCGTTGACTGTTCATTACGCCCACCTGCCACCATCGTTACGCGCACCTGCGCTGTATAATGAGACTCACCTGGACTCAATAACCTTCCTGATTACCTCCCCTAAATATGTCACTCCCTTCGGTTCCTTCCCTAGGCGTTATTGATTATATTCCTGTGGTTTAGAGTAGACGCTACTGCTATGTTGTCTCGTTCAATGTTTGCTGTTTTATTAAATGTTTCACCTGCACCTGCTTCTCGACTCACAGAGTCTTCGTTACACTTACCAAGAAGACAGTGAATGTTCCTGAGTGGCCGAGATACAGTTTTGACTTAAATCTACTTGAAAATCTTTGGCAAGACCTGAAAGAATTTTCAAAAGAGTAAATGGGCAAATGTTGCACAATCCAGGTGTGGAAAGCTCTTAGAGACTTACCCATAAAGACTCACTGCTGTAATCGCTGCCAAAGGTGCTTCTACAAAGTATTGACTCAGGGATGTGAATATTTATATAAAATGAGATATTTCTGTATTTAATTATTTCTAAAACATATTTTCTCTTTGTCATTATGGGGTGTTGGGTGTAGATGGGTGAGAAAAATCAATTTTGAATTCAGGCTGTAACACAATATTTTCTGAAATGTTCTGTAAATGGCACTGCAGGTCGCATTTTACTTTCATAAACCATGTTGCGGGCCATTCTAAAACTACACGCAGGCCATTCGTTTACACCTTGTTCAGTTATTTTACTTCATTAGGTAAACAACCTGGTAACTAACTAGTAAGCTATATCCGAACATTTGGGGGCATAGAAATAAAGGAAAAGGGATAGATTCTTCAGGATATCAATGATTATAGCAATTAATTAATGACTGATCTATTCTCTTCCATGTTGTAACTAACAAACTTGCTGTTCTTAAAGAGGCAGTGTAAAATTGTCAATGTAATGCTTCTCAATAGGACAATTGTAGAAACATAATACTCCAGAAATGACTGTCATTTCAATGACAGGAATTTGTATCAACATTTTAGCCTTTTATAAACACGGATACTGACGTCTTGCTCCCGGACAAGCTAAATACCTTCTTCGCCCGCTTTGAGGGTAACACAGTGAGCTCTCATTTTCTGTGAGGCTGCCGACCCAGACGGCATTCCTAGCCGCGTCCTCAGAGCATGCGCAGACCAGCTGGCTGGAGTACTGATGGACATATTACGTCTCACCCTATCCCAGTCTGCTGTCCCCACTTGCTTCAAGATGTCCACCATTGTTCCTGTACCCAAGAAAGTGGAGGTAACTGAACTAAATGACTATCGCCCCGTAGCACTCACTTATGTCATCATGAAGTGCTTTGAGAGGGCTAGTTAATTTATTTATATTAGGCTACATATTGTTGTAAATTTAATCTCTATGCCTGTGCACATGTATGCATGTTCAACTAGTCTACCCTAGTGTTGATGTTATGCTTGCACGGTTCAAATGTTGTTCAAACTGTACAATAGAGTACCATTTCCTTCGTCTTCTTTTTCTTACAGATTATATCGTGTGGTGCCTGGGCTTCTTCCTGGAGTGGATTCTAGATACAGAAACATAATTCATTTGTGCCATTGTAGCAGAACTGTATCCTATGAACTATATCCCTCTCGAGGGATTAGACATTTGTCATGACTTGCCCTCATGGGCTGAGGATCAAAGATTCCTGCTAGGCAAAGGTTTGAACACCCCCTTTCCTGTGGGCCAGTTTTATGACCGGTCGTAAATTCCTTGCAGAGCCTTTCTCTTCCTTGCCATGAAGTATTGGGAGAAAGGACCCCTTTGTTAACAAAGGAAGTCTTCCCGCCAAAAACTCCAACATCCAAAAGTGGATAATGAAACAACATTCCTACTTAAAAGTATGTGGGAAATGGTTGGTGGGGACTTAAAGAACAATCATGTCATATGCGTTACTATGTTGTGATGTCATTAAAGACAGTAGAACAACATAACTGTATCTCTGGGGAGGGGGGTGTACACTTCCCAGTTATGAGGTTTGCATCAATTTGTTGTATAATAATAAATAATACTTTTAACAATGTGATTTTAGCATTCTAGATTAGATTGTTTTCCATATTGATGTGTTCTCAGTCAGTGGCCACGCCCAGATGAGCACAAACATGATGGAACGCCCCTTTTGCCCCGAGTGCATAAAAAGCCTCGTGACGAAATTAATCTCATGACCAGCAGACGTGAGCGTGAGCCAAACTTAGCAAATGGTTGAATTCCTACCAGACCAGTAAGCCCTACGGCTTAAAATGGTTGACACTCTACAAGACCAAGAAGCGTGAAGCTGAAGCTACATGTTACAAAATGGTTAGACTAGAAAGACCGGAAAACGTGAGACGTTTGAAATGGAGAAACTATGAAACTCTCAACCTCTACACAAGTTGAAGAAGAAGACAATGCACTAGACCTTATCATTTCAGTCTGCAGCTGGCATGAATAGTCATCTAGAGAACTTTCACTAAACACACGAGATAGAGGACAATCCCTCTCAGACAACCGCTGGTACATCTGAAGTATCCATTCTAACCAACACCACGACCAGAAACTCTACCAAGGACATTGAGATCTCTGGTGGGCAAACCAGCGTCCTACATCATCAACTCAACTATCGAGGACAGCAACACGTAAATACATGCTGCATTTCTAATCTGAATGAGCGTTATTAGGGTGCATAAGTATTATGATTACTGTGAGCGTAGTTTCCAAAGTAACTACGATAGTTTGAATCTCTGTCTCTCCCTTCCACTCTGACCCTCCTTCAACCCAATCATTCATGCTAATGTTAGTCCAGTCCACTAGGGACCTGTTTTCATTGTATTACGTTAGTAATCAATAACCTGTGTGTGTGTGTATATATTGTGTTATTATTTAGTTAGTTAGTAAATAAATAAATAATTAAGCCATTTGTGTATTGTTGATTCATCATTAAGGTTAGGGTTCTTGCAGGTTCAAGGATTATGCGACGTTCAGAATGAGACTGATAAGAGGTAATTATTTAATACGTGACTGTTATCAATTATGTATAACATATATCTTCTAAGAGTTTAATTCGGGAGATGGCAACTCATTAAACAACTTCTTCCGTAGTGTCCCATATTCCTAATTAGTTAATTGTTACATTATTAATTTATTCGAGTGACAATTAAACATAGTTAGGTGATTCGATAAATAACAGTCATCCATTAAAGTAAGTCACGTCACGACACATTATACTGGATTTCAAGCAGATGACTCATGAGGAGCTGAATAGCAGTTTGATCATGACAACACTCCTCCCACAGCTTTACAATATTCCCTTTGGATGAGCAATTTCATCATGACCACCTCTCCCATCATCTGCTGATCACCAGTTCTATTAGCTACAGATTGTTACACCAGATAATGTGATTTAACCAAAGATTTTTGGTATCCATTACTGGGAGTTACAGGATAGGTACTGTTTGGTGTAGCACAGAGAATTTTCGACCAACCTTAGCGATGGCATCTTCGCCCTCGATTCGGGGAAACAGGAGTCTCATAAAATGTCTACCAGTTCCAGGGGGTCAGTTTGAATTTAGAAAATGCTCGGTTATTAAAATAATAAAAAATGTTGCTACATAAAGTTATCCAACAATATGTGCGCCGCCATCGTGTCTATTTCAAGTCTTCACACTCATTGATCGAGACAGGTCTCTGTCATCATGACATGCAGCACCATTGGTGGACACCCACCTGTCTCGATCAATGAGAGAAGACCTGAAATAGACAAGATGTCGGCAAAAATCTTTGGGTAAATTGGGCTGCCTGTGTAAACGCAGCCATAGTCCTTTATCCGGCTTTGGTACACTGGCAATTATGTTTGGCATGGTGGGCTGGGGAAGCTGAGACTCTTTGTGCTCATGGCGATGGGCTTGTCCTGTCTGCGGTGAACGGACAGCTAGATAAGACTCTGCCAAAAGTGGTGTAGGGCTTCTTAACCACCAACTGTTTGGTCCTCTTGCAGAAGATTTGCTGGTAATGAATGTCTCCTGGTAAGACATGGTTGTGGTGTTAGCATTTTACACTTTTTGTGGAAGGGACGTAGGGCAACACGCCTTTGATGGTAAAGGTATCAACCGAATGGGACAGCTAGTGTATTGTTTAGGGACAATGAGGGGACATTGGGATCTGCTTTTGAGAGAAAAGATCAGTCATTGAGGTGCCATTTCTCCTCAATCTTGCTCAAACACAACAATACATTTACTGTCTAAGCACAACCCTGCACAACAGAAAACGCCTTCCTCATCTCAAGGGTTTGTCTGTAAAACTCCCCCAGCCCATTGACTTTGACAGATCATTCTTGTCAATAGTAGCCCTTTGCAGGGGAATTTTGTATTGTGTTTTGAGAATCTGCAGAGAGAAGAATGATGTGGTTGTGTCATTACTGTTTTAGTCTTGATTTTATACCTTTCAGTGTCCCTTGCTGGTTTCTGTCCCTCAATCTTATTATGCTCCATATCCGCAAGATGTGTCCGCTCCCTCATAACAAAATGCCCCCGCTTTTTTTTTCTTGTTTTTTTTAGCAGGGCACTGTTGAATGAATCCAGATAACTTGAGTTTTACAAAAAGAAAAGGTAAAAAAGAAGAGGGGTAGACTAAATTGATTACATGTTCTGGAAGGTACTCTGTGGTCCTAAGGCTACCTCTAACCACCTGTAACCCCATAACACAAACCCTTCAAAGACTACCCAATTTATGTTTATACCATTCTTACTGTAAATTGAGCTGTCTTAGCTGTCAGCTTGTAAATATTTTGGCCAACTTACCTTCACCTTGTGCAGAGCTAGAGGTTGGAAGCGCATGTTGGTGGAATCAGATTCTGTACCACCTACAACAAAATACAGAACAATACACAATTTAATCACCCCACTAATTGTATTGATCTCTATTAGACTGGCTAGTTAAGCATACCTAACATGGACATGTCAATATTGTCAGCTTGTTGTTAGCTAACTAGTATCACTAAATTGGCAGCAAGATTGCTAGCCAGCTGAGGCTGACTGAGTACCAACTAACCAACCATAGACAATTTATACATATTCATCATTGCTACCAACACACAAACAGAGAGTGAGTTAGCTATATCGATAATTCTATTTTTAGTAACAGAATGTTTTCCAGACAAGGGTGGAATAGATGGCTACCAAATTGAGATACCAAATAAGAGTAACATTAGCTAGCTTACGTTAGCTAACGTCAGTCAAGGATAGAATGAACAAACATGTTTACTGTGCTGAAGGTAGCTACCAGTCTAGCAGTGACTACAAGTACCATGGCATAAGCTAAATTGATTGACAGTGTGTATAACAAAAGATAGCTATATGATTTAGCTGATGGCTTTCAGAGTTCAATACAGGACTGTAATGTTAGCAAGCTAACTAACATAAACACGTTCATTATCTCCAGGCTTCCACACATACAAGCCGCTGATGCTCGCCTTTGGAACATCTACATTTAAAAAAGTATAATAAATCAATTCTACACCATCATAATAAATCCATTATTTTAGTCAGGTCTAAAGAAACATCATGATATGAAGAAAATGTATTTCAGAAGAACAGAATATGAGTTGGACTACTGTAGGCCTATGTTATCTGGCTATGCTCCATGCTATAGGCTGTAGACTTGTTTGTTTAGCTGACAAGATATGCTTATAAGTCCTGTGCCATTATGTTATATGATTTTATAGTAAGAAAAATTATAAATGTTACTTAGCTGAAAAAAATTGAAAGGATATTTATACCGTTACAGAACATATGAAGTGGCTGTGTTGAGCGTGAAAGTGATCATTTGAAACAGGTCCTATAGGCTAGATTTAGAGTTTTAGTTGTGAATGATACAAACCTTAGAATGTCTTAGAAATCAAAACATATATGGGCTGCATGATGCGGCTATAGACTAATGATGATTTGAGAAAGTAGCAAAAAAGGCTTGCGCTCTGTTCGTTGCCTCAGGCTGCACAGCTGTTCTCTCATCAAGTGATCATATTTTCACCAATTAGACTATTCTCTATTTAATCTTGTCTTTACTAATATGTAAAATTTGTTTTTGATTTAGAATGGCCCATTATCAAATGGGCAGGACCAGGGAAAGGGGAAAAAAGACATGTCATCTGTATGCACTCAAATAGTGAATGGAGGCCAAGTGCTTTCCTGCCGGGTCTGTTTTGTAGGGTACTTTGGTTTTATAGCGGCTCATGTGCTTAATCTGAGCAGCTGAGAATCAAATATAGGAACACTTACTTCACTCCACGCATCAACCACTGTTTGAGGAGCATGCTCTTGCTACCTGACAGGTGATATTCCGCCCAAACTCTGTATGCCATGGGCTCTCCAACCTTGTTCTTGCAGTTACCCAGTGCTTAATTTGGGAAACCAAGTGAAATCTGTTCGCGAACATCGATAGTAACATGTTTTCGCAAGAAAACATATTTTACTAAACTGTTGACAGCCCGTCTGCGCGCTCGAGAAAGGAATAAAGGAGAGAGAGGAGGAGATGGAAACGCATGGTGGTGAGATATTCTGTATAGCTAAAAGGTAATGTGTCACACAATTAATTATGAAAATATTAAATAATTCCCTATTACTAGGCTTTTCAAAATCAAATACAAATTCACTAGTTGTAGGCTAACTGTAAGCCACTCTGCACAATCAATGAACCAACAGCTTCGCCTAGTGATATACGTTTTCTCCCAGACTCAAGAATATCAATTTTGGAGCATAGCATAAGGTAACCAGTCCATTTAGTATGCATAATAATGCAGTCTACACTCAAAGGCGATTATTCACATTTGTTTAATTTTGGAGTATAGGCTAGACCAATTATGTCCCAAAGACATCTTAAATCAGTTTTGTTTTATGTTTTTCTGCCATGCGTAATATGCAATAGGCTATGTATTGTATAAGGGCACAATCATAATTTTAATTCAGGTTGCTTTTTTGGGGGGTTGGGCTTATAAACCTATTCATATTCATAAGCTCTATATGCATTATGCAATTATCACCTAAGAAAGCACTGTCCATTTCATTGTGTTAGGCTTTGAAACAACATACACAACAACTATGTTTTACACTGTTTCAACCTGCTGTTGAACTTCATTCTTCAAATTGATCATCACAGTAAGGTGAGTTTTAAAAGTATGATAGGCCCACTGTTTTCTTGATGAGTGTTTGTTGTGATTTTCGATTGCATTTGTATTGACATCAGAGTGGTTAGAGGGACAATAGAGCCCTGAGTACCAGGCCATTAGGACCTGATGGTCATTAGCAAATTGGGTACTACCAAAGCATGTCCAGAGTGCCTGTGGAATTTTACTGTGTCATGACTCATGATTGCCGGTGTGGCAGTAATACGGTCACTGCAACAGCCCTAAGCATAGCCAGGCACAGAACACCACACAGGCTTGATGACAAACATTACTGAAAAACAAATGTTAAAAAAAATTATTGCCTAGAGATGTTCTGAGATTACTGTGTGCTGGTCGTTCGAAGTAGCAACGCCATTATTCACGTTTGTGGGCACGCCCCCTCTACCTAGCGGGCGGTATCAGCTTCGCTATGAATGCCGGACTTTGTTAAGTTCGATTACATACTGTAGCTACCTGTCGGTATTTCAAATAATTGGTGACTTCACAGCAATTGCTAGCTAGACAAAATTTAGCTTGCTAACAGGCTCAGCAAAATAAACATTTAATAGTCATGTCATGAGATTTGTACATGAAAGAGGAATATAATAATACTAATCAAATTTAGTTTCCCATCTCCCCATTTAGAGTTTCTAGCGCAGCACATAAATACCCTTATCCAGATGGTGTTACAAAGGCATTTCCTAACAGACCTGCTAACTTTATTTGTTGTTACTTTTAAGGTTGGAACCAACATGTAGTACCTCCAGCAGGAAGATGCCGGAACCATTCGTCCGACAGCTCATGGACAAGCTACACTATCCACAGTCCTGTGTAATGTTCAATGTAATTGCATTGCTGAACTTTTTAAAACGTAATGTATTTGTATTGTTTTAAAAATGTTCAAATAAAAGGAAATGTATTGTTTAAACATGTCTTTAATGTTTATTTGTTTTAGCTGTTAGTGATAATTCCATAAGTGTTAATGCATTTGTGTTTACGCCATTAAGCCTTTATGTATGTGTTATGAATGACCAAAGGTGTCTGACTTTAAATTAAGTACAGCATCATGTGATATAGAGTCTTTATGGATGTGTTATGAATGACCGAATGCGTCTCACTTCAAACTACGTATTACAGGACACTACATAAAGTGTCAATAAATAGGTTATTCATGTTCTACTGATTTATGAAGGTTCTTTCATGATCCACATGTTACTGTTGGGTGTGTGAGGAATTTAAATGGGTTCATGAACCTGCAAAGCTTGCATGTGTGTGTCAGATCCAAAATGATGAAGTAGTCCAACCTGAGACCACCCACCAGGTATTCCTCCTCTGTTCCAATGCTGGAGACCAGGGCTTGATTACAACCTGTTACAATGGTGCCAGCATTTTGTGGCTGATCTTTCAGTGGGGGAGTGGGTGAATGTGTCAAAGACCTGATGGGCCCAACACCACATGGTATGGCTTGTTTTTGTTGTGTGCGTGTTTGTGTAATGAGGAACATGTAACTTGGTTCCAGAGGAAAGCCACTTTCAATTTATTAAGGTTGGGGGCTTTCATCAAGGTGTTTCTTGGTGTAAAGTTGTCCCCAGGCAATTGCACACATGTGTGACCGACCGGCTCGACCTTATGTAGCAAAATTCGAAATTGTGTTTTTTACATTGGATAAAAAAAGTATCACACACTACAGTTGAGGAACAATGGGAAAGTAATTCTGCTTTGAATGTTGATTAACTTCTAACCTCACTTTTGAGAAAATGGCCTTTGAATGTTTTGGTACACCCACTGGAGAGCTCTTCTTTGTCTACACCCATTCAGCATCGTTCAAACCATCTTAAGATATAGCCCTGCCCATAAACTCAGAGCGTTATCAGATTGTCCGTTCATAAATTCAGAGCGTTTCGCTCCCGGAGCGCACACTGGATGCTCTGGCCGAGTAGTAGGGTTGATCCGAAGGTTCTGTCCTAACAACAGCAGTCAAGCACCCAAGCTAACTATCTAACTACTTCCAGACACAAATGAGAGAACAGCTCACTGACCATTTTACTCGCCCTAGCAGAGCTGGTTAGGCTGTTTTTATGTTATCCAGAGCGTTGGTGACTGCAACTGTGCTGCTGGCAACAATTTAATTACGCTTTTTTGCCAATGTTTACTGACACCGGCCATATTCAACGGGTGTTGAGCGTTCATAAATTAGTCAGTTGTTCTACGCTCTGGCACACTCAGACGAGTGCTCTGAAATCGGACTAGATAGCCAGAGCGAATTTACCAGCTACGTCTATCAACAATTGTCAATTTGACATCATGAACATTGTATTGAAATGGTTACTTGCATAGTGGAGTCTTTTGTTAAGACATGTAGCTAGCAAAACAATGAACCATAATCCCAGCTCATGATGTTACTACCCTGCATGAATCTGTAGGTAGCTAACCAACCAGGTTCAATGTTAGCTAGCTAACATTAGGCAATAACTAGCAAAGCAAATGGCTCTGATGTACAAATAATATTACTACACAGATCATACATGTAATGTAATGTTAGCTAGCAAGCCAGCCAGCCAATGTTAGCTAGCTAGCTAACAGTACACTTTAACTTGAAATGAAAACAACTTTGAGAAAATTTGAAACGTGTAATATCTGAAAATGTAGCTAGCTAGACTATCTTACCCGTATACGTGGATGGATGCTTCTCCCTCTCTGTCACGGATGCCATGGTTGCCCTTAGTTTCAATATGTAATCCGGAGACATGTGATCTCTCCATCTCCTTAGTTGACATACTCTAATTCCACTGATTTCAAAACTCGATCTCTCGGCATGTCCAGCCCACTCATGTCAGCCAATCATGGCTAGCGGGAAGGCTAGCCTCATAATTAGGCTCATAATTTAACAATTTTATTCGTATTTACAGATGCATACAAGTTTGTTACTAGGCGTATGTCACACAGCATTTCTGCCCAAAAACTCATTGTGATAAAGTTTGTTCAAAAATGGCTCTCCTGTGAAGCAGTGACACGCGAAATACGCCTATTTCCTGAAACGAGTCACATATAAGCCTGGGATATCAACCATTCAAAGCCCTTAGTGGGAGTGACCATAGAATTCTATAGGAGTGGCCTTACTTAGTAAAGTATTTGCAATCGTCACTAATTAACACAGTAAAAAAGTCATAATTATGGCTAAACCCTGCCCATTTCCACAATTTATCTTCTTACAATTTTATTTTAAACCTAACTAATCAAGGCCAAGTTTGATGCGTTGGTCCACCAGGCCTTCCGCATATTTGGACATTAGTGTCTGGGAACGAGATTAGGTGTAACTAACTTGACTTCATTTTAGAGCGTATTCCAATCCTTCGACCCAACATGTCACCCTTTATATAGCACGTTTATATCATATTTGACATAGTGGGTTATGTCACATTTGACATGGTTGATTATGTCACACAGTTATGTCACATTTATGAACCCTTTATAAAACATGACATATGGTTATAGATACTTTGTAACACATATTTAGTGGTTATGAAGGCATTATGAAGGCTTTATGAAGCCTTTCTAAGCTGAACATCATTTAAAGTGGGACCAAACAAAGTAGTGATCAGAGACCTGGAGGGGTTGCAGTGAGATTAGTAGGCGAACAGCCTCTAGTAAAGATGAGGTCAAGCATATTGCCGGCCTTGTGAGTTGGAGGGGATTGGAAATGGATGAGGTCAAGAGACAAGGAGGGGAAAGAGAGAGTTAGAAAAAAATGCATCGAAAGCAGATGTTCGGAGGTTGAAATCACCAAATACGAAGAGCGGTCAGCCATCATCAGGAAATGAGGTGTCAAACTCATTTAGGAACTCTCCAAGGGCACTTGGTGGGCTACAATGTTAAGCTTGAGTGGACAAGTGACAGCATGGAATTGAAATGAGGAGATGGACAGGTGAGGGAAAAAATAGCCCTGTGCCACCACCGCGATGACCAGATGCTCTTGGACTATGAGACAAAATATAGTCAGATGAAGAGAGAGCAGCTGGAGTAGCAGTGTTCTCTGGGGTGATCCATGTCTCCGTCAGGGCCAAAAAGGGATGAACTCGGCTTTCTTGACCGCAGATCGGCAGTTCCAAAGTTTGCCAGAGACCCGGAATTCCACATGGGTTGTGCGCACAGGGTACACTATATTAGAAGGGTTGCAGCCAAGGGGTGGGGAGCGTCTATAAAGCCTACAGGAAGAGGAGCAAACAGGTGTTGTGACGTGCCTTTCATTATTGTGATGACTATTATTTATCAAATAATTACCTACTATGTTTAATTATTACTAGATTAAATTAATAATGTAACAATTAACTCATTAGGAATTTGTGGCACCACGGGAAAAGTTGTTTAACGAGTTACAGTTTCCCGAATTAACTCTAAAGATATCTTGATATCTCTTATAATTTAACAGTCATTTATTAATAATTTGCTTCATATCAGTCTCATTCTGAAAGTTGTAGGCTCTTTAAGTCTGCACGAATCCGGGTCTTACTGATCATTCCGTACCACACAAATCTATTTCATTATTTATTTACTAACTAATTAAAAATGATAACACAAGATACAAACACAGTATAGGTAGGGATTAGAAACTGAACACAATGAAAACGGGTCCCTAGCAGACTAACACAATATGACACTTGTTACAAAAGATGGCGAGTTAGAGTTAGAGAGAGAAACACTTGGATACACATGGACCTAAACTCATAGTAATCCTAATACTTTGCCAGAACTGCCGCCCGTTTGGTAAGAAGTAATGCATGTATTTACGTGTTTGTCTTAGTCGTCTCTGTTGGACCCAGGCCTTCGTGGGAAGGGTCGATTGAGCCTTCTCTTTTCGGATGGCCTTTTAGATGTAAGGCTCAGCTGTAAGGCTCAGATTGTGACCTAGTGTGGACAATGTCCTTCTTCTTAGTCGTCTGTTTACTTTCACTCGTTCTGGAAGTGGTCTTCTGAGGACGGCTAATCGATGACCCCTGTGGGGTGATGAGAGCAGTGTAGTAGACGACGGTTTGAAGAGAGTAACAGGATGGTCCCACTTAAATTCACCTTCTTAGATACAGTACTTAGAACAGCTACTCAGCCGTAACATTGATTGTTAGTGGAGGCAACTTTGTCGTCTTCACCTCCTGTTGATTTTCAGGGTCGGGACCAATATGGACAAAAGCTGCAGCTTGAGGTTCGTCTAGTCTCCTCTGATAATTCTTATCTCAGTCTTTCATGCACTATGGTAAAGAGGGGCGTTTCCGTCATACTGACACGCTCTCTGAGCTCCCTCGGGCGTGGCTAGTTACGAGGCAAAGTATTATTATCACTATGATTTTGTTAGAAAGCTAAAATCACATTCCTATCTTCACGGAAACAATGTCTTCCTCCTTGATATTTTCTACCCAATGTAAAGGATGTATACCTGATATCCACAGTGTAAAAGCTCTTCAAGTCACAATGTTTTCATTATAACACCTTTATAAAAATGTTCATGACATCACAAACTAGTCATTCATTTTCCATTTCTCATCATTCCCAACATTGGTCCTCTGTAGCTCAATTGGTAGAGCATGGCGCTTGTAATGCCAGGGTAGTGGGTTCGATCCCCGGGACCACCCATACGTAAAAATGCATGCACGCATGACTGTAAGTCGCTTTGGATAAAAGCATCTGCTAAGTGGCTTATTATTATTTAGAGGTTGAAATATATTGTCCTCATGTTCATTGTTGGATCTTGAAGTTTTGGCGAGCAAAAGTCTCTGAAACAAAGGACATTCCTTTTACCATACTACAGGGCCAGATATAGCTTTTCCTATCTCTAATTTATGGCAGTATTAAGGTGTCAAGACCGGCAAAGCCCCCCCGTGGGTAAGATGGGCTGGTTGTTGTCGGCCATTGTCTTGCTCATATGAGGCCTTTGATCCTCACCCAGGGAGAGTCATGACACAGGTATAGAAAATCAACACACATACAGTTGAAGTCGGAAGTTTACATACACTTAGGTTGGAGTCATTATAACTGGTTTTTCAACCACTCCACAAATGTCTTGTTAACAAACTATAGTTTTGGCAAGTCGGTTAGGACATCTACTTTGTGCATGACACAAGTAATTTTTCCAACAATTGTTTACAGACAGATTATTTCACTTATAATTCACTGTATCACAATTCCAGTGGGTCAGAAGTTTACATACACTAAGTTGACTGTGCCTTTAAACTGCTTGGAAAATTCCAGAAAATGAGGTCATGGCTTTAGAAGCTTCTGATAGGCTAATTGACATCATTTGAGTCAATTGGAGGTGTACCTGTGGATGTATTTCAAGGACTACCTTCAGTGCCTCTTTGCTTGACATCATGGGAAAATCAAAAGAAATCAGCCAAGACCTCAGAAAAAACGTTGTAGACCTCCACAAATCTGGTTCATCCTTGGGAGCAATTTCCAAATGCCTGAAAGGTACCACCTTCATCTGGACAAACAATAGTACGCAAGTATAAACACTATGGGACCACGCAGCCGTCATACCGCTCAGGAAGGAGACACGTTCTGTCTCCTAGAGATTAACGTACTTTGGTGCGAAAAGTGCAAATCAATCCCAGAACAACAGCAAACGACCTTGTGAAGATGCTGGAGGAAACAGGTACAAAAGTATCTATATCCACAGTAAAACGAGTCCTATATCAACATAACTTGAAAGGCCACTCAGCAAGGAAGAAGCCACTGCTCCAAACCACCATAAAAAAAACCAGACTACGGTTTGCAACTGCACATGGGGACAAATATCGTACTTTTTGGAGAAATGTCCTCTGGTCTGATGAAACAAAAATAGAACTGTTTGGCCATAATGACCGTCGTTATGTTTGGAGGAAAAAGGGGGGCGCTTGCAAGCCGAAGAACACCATCCCAGTCGTGAAGCACGGGGGTGGCAGCTCATGCTGCGCGGGTGCTTTGCTGCAGGAGGGACTGGGGCACTTCAAAAAATAGATGGCATCATGAGGAAGGAAAATTATGTGGATATATTGAAGCAACATCTCAAGACCTCAGTCAGGAAGTTAAAGCTTGGTCGCAAATGGGTCTTCCAAATGTACAATGACCCCAAGCATATTTCCAAAGTTGTGGCAAAATGGCTTAAGGACAACAAAGTCAAGGTATTGGAGTGGCCATCACAAAGCCCTGACCTCAATCCTATAGAAAATGTGTGGGCAGAACTGAAAAAGCGTGTGCGAGCAAGGAGGCCTACAAACCTGATTCAGTTACTCCAGCTCTGTCAGGAGGAATGGGCCAAAATTCACCCAATGTATTGTGGGAAGCTTGTGGAAGGCTACCCAACACGTTTGACCCAAGTTAAACAATTAAAAGGCAATGATACCAAATACTAGTTGAGTGTATGTAAACTTCTGACCCACTGGGAATGTGATGAAATAAATAAAATCTGAAATAAATAATTTTCTCTACTATTATTCTGACATTTCACATTCTTAAAATAAAGTGGTGATCCTAACTGACCTAAGACAGGGAATTTTTACTGGGATTTTATGTCAGGAATTGTGAAAAACTGAGTTTAAATGTATTTGGCTATGGTGTATGTAAACTTCCGACTTCAACTGTCGTTGCCAAAGCTACAATAGAGCAAAATAAGATCAGAAAATAATTACGTAAAATACTTAAGTGAGAGAGTGGTGAGTGGAGCCTTCCTCAAAGAACTCGGCAGAAGAACTTGGCAGAACCGTCTTAGTTTTGCCGACGAGACCGCCACATACACGACCGCCGCTTACAACTGCAGCTGAAAAACCAGGGGAGACTGAAGTACTAACACTAATTGCTAATTGCCTAGCAGAGGTGAAGAACACACCTCCCTGTACTAATTGCTGATTGCCTAGGAGAGGAGAAACCACTCCCCCTTTAATACAGCCACTGATTACCAAAACAAGTCACAAATGTGCACTTACATTCAGTAATCTTGCTCTGATTTGTCATCCTAAGGGTCCCAGACATAAAATGTAGCATAGTTTTGTTTGATAAAATCAAATGTAGGAACTGCGTTCTACAGTTTGAACCCATGCTGTCTCTGGCTCCACACCCACCCCGCCCGGCCATCTAGATGTGTGAAAGTTAGTGTATAAGCTAATGATCCATGTATGACATTCCTGGGACTGTGTAAACTTACATTTTGTATTAGCATATAATTTATGTATGTTCTCTATAGTTATGTACTTGAAAATGTATCAATTGACCAATTCGCCACATTTGGGCAGACAAAAAGTCCAGTATTGCAATGCTTCACTGGATCAATCTGAAACTTTGCACACACACTGCCTAAACGGCAATATTATATTGTGGCCTTTCTCTTGCATTTGAAAGATTTGAAAAACGCATATTTTTTTGTTTGTATTATCTTTTACCAGATTTAATGTGTTATATTCTCCTACATTCATTTCACATTTCCACAAACTTCAAAGTGTTTCCTTTCAAATGGTATCAAGAATATGCATATCCTCGCTTCAGGTCCTGAGCTACAGGCAGTTAGATTTGGGGACGTCATTTTTGGCGAAAATTGAAAAAAAGGGTCAGATCCTTAAGAGGTTAATGACTTCACCATGCTCTAAGGGATATTCAATGTATTTTATTTATTTATTACCCATATACCAGTAGGTGCCCTTCTTTGCGAGGCATTGGAAATCCTCCCTGGTCTTTGTGGTTGAATCTGAGTTTGAAATTCAGTGCTCGACTGAGGGACCTTGCAGATTATTGTATGTGTGGGGTACAGAGATGACGTAGTCATTCAAAAATCATGTTCAATACTATTATTGCACACAGAGTGAGTCCATGCAATGCATAATGTGGTTTGTTAAGCACATTTTTACTCCTAAACTTATTAAGGCTTGCCATAACATAGAGGTTGAAAACTTATTGACTCAAGATGTTTCAGCTTTTAATGTTTAATTACTTTGTCAAAAGTTCAACAAAAATAATTCCACTTTGACATTATGGGGTATTGTGTGTAGGCCAGTGAAACAAAATCTCAATTTAATCCATTTTAAATTGAGGCTGTAACACAACCAAGGTCAAAGGTTGTGAATACTTTCTCAAGGCACTGTATTTGTTTTTGAAACATTAGAGCCTGTTGCTAATCTTAATGAATTTTCATCTCAACTCTAAACATCATTTTTTTTATTTTGAAGAAAAATTGATTGTAGTGAGATATTTTATATATTTTCCACGTAAAGTGACAGTTAGATCATAAGAAATAGAATATCAGAAAGGAACTGTAAAATGCGGCAGTACATTGTGATGTCCTTTTGTTTTTCTTCTATTCTTTTGATTGTAGTTTTCATTAATTTTACACATTACCATATTTGGTGTGTATGTGCACATTATGATCAATTACAATAATTTAATGATCCAAACATTTGAGCCTAAAAATGCTGCCATCAACACAGGCAGATGGACATGAACATGCTACACACTATACACGACACGCTATACACTACACACTATACAGTATACACCTTAACCAAACCTCCAGGGATGATGAGTGCCTGTGCCTCTCCTCTCCCCTATCCAGCTCAACAAGGATCAAGTCAATGGGAAACTCCATTCATAATGGGACTACAACCTAATTAAAAAAGGGAGGGAGGGAGGGAAAAGTGGATACACCTTTCTACTTGTAATATAATGAGAGCTAGGTGGAAGAGAGGAGCGACAGGACCCTATTCCTTATATAGTGCACTACTTTGGTCAAAAGTAGCGCCAGAGCCCTATGGGCCCTGATCAAAAGTAGTACACTATATAGGGAATGGGGTGCCATTTGGGATGGAGACCAAGGCTCGCTCTGCACTAGACTAGCCTGTGATCTGAGGAGAGATAAGGAGAGAAAAAATAAACATCTGACAGTGAGTCCACACAATTAAAGGCTTTAATTAGAGTCCCCCTCCATTTTGCTTTAGTCCTGATGGGTTTTATCTAATGACATCTGCTCTCGGGCTCCCATCCGGTCTCTAGCTCTGCTCCGCTGAGCTTCCAATGACGTGTCCGCACCATGAATGAGAGCCACATTGCAAACAAAAATTTAATTAACCAAATTGGCTTTTGAGAGAGAGAGGAGGGAGAGTGAAAGAGAGTGACAGAAAGAGAGAGATGGAGATAGTGGGAGGGGGAGCATGAAAGAGAGAGAGAAAGGAATTTTATTATTGGTTTATTTAGTAATGGATTACTAAATTGCCCTTGCTGTATAAATAATGGAGTTACACTACATGACCGAAAGTATGTGGACACCTGCTCGTCGAACATCTCATTCCAAAATCCTGGGCATTAAAATGGAGTTGGTCCCCCCTTTGCTGCTCTAACAGCCTCCACTCTTCTGGAAAGACTTTCCACTAGATGTTGGAACATTGCTGCGGGGACTTGGTTCCATTAGTGAGGTTGGGCGGCTCATAGTCGGCGTACCAATTCATCCCAAAGGTTGAGGTCAGGGCCCTGTGCAGGCAAGTCAAGTTCTTCCACAACAATCTCGACCTACCATTTCTGTATGGACAACACTTTGTTCACGGGGGTACTGTCATGCTGAAAAAGGAAAGGGCTTTCCCCAAACTGTTGCCACAAAGTTGGATGCAAAGAATCGTCTAGAATGTCATTGAATGCTGTGGCGTTAAGATTTCCCTTAACTGGAACCAAGGGGCCTAGCCCGAACCATGAAAAACAGCCCAGACCATTATTCCTCCTCCACCAAACCTTACAGTTGGCACTATGCATTCGGGCAGGTAGCGTTCTCCTGGCACCCGCCAAACGTGATTCATCACTCCAGAAAACACATTAGCACTATTTCAGAGTCCAATGGTGGCGATCATTACACCACTCCAGCCGACGCTTGGCATTGCGCATGGTGATCTTAGGCTTGTGTGCAGCTGCTCGGCCATGAAAACCCATTTCATGAAGCTACCAACGAACAGTTATTGTGCTGACGTTGCTTCAGAGGCAGTTTGGAACTTGGTAGTGAGTGATGCAAGCGGGCAAGACGATTTTTACGCGTTACACGCTTCAGCACTTGGCAGTCCAGTTCTGTGGCCTACCACTTTGCGGCTGAGCCGTTGTTGCTCCTAGAAGTTTCCACTTCACAATAACAGCACTTACAGTTGACCGGGGCAGCTCTAGCAGGGAAGAAAGGCCATTCTACTGCCAATGCCGAATCCACTAATTTAAAGGGGCGTCCACATACTTTTGTATATATAGTGTATATCTCGTTTATTAATAAAGCTTATGTGAAAACTGCTCCACTACCTAGATTGATGGGGGCGCATGAATGAAAATGGATCACATAATGCCTAATGTGAGACGCGCCTGACCTGAGATGATACCCATCTCCAATCAGTCACAGACAGAGATATACCGCAAACACTCTGTGAACAGCTCAAATAAACAAAGAGAAATGACAGTCCATCATTACATTAAGACATGAACGTCAGTCAATCCGGAAAATTTCAAGAACTTTTTCAAGTGCAGTCGCAAAAACCATCAAGCGCTATGATGAAACGGGCTCTCATGAGGACCGCCACAGGAATGGAAGAGCAATGGACATTAGACTAGTCCAAATTTGAGATTTTTGGTTCCAACCGCCGTGTCTTTGTGAGACGCAGAGTAGGTGAACTGATGATCTCTGCATGTGTGGTTCCCACCGTGAAGCATGGAGGAGGAGGTTTTATGGTGTGGGGTTGCTTTGCTGGTGACACTGTCAGTGATATATTTAGAATTCAAGGCACACTTAACTAGCATGGCTACCACAGCATTCTGCAGCGATACACCATCCCATCTGGTTTGTGCTTAGTGGGACTATCATTTGTTTTTCAACAGGACAATCACCCAACGCACCTCCAGGCTGTGTAAGGGCTATTTGATAAAGAAGGAGAGTGATGGAGTGCTGCATCAGATGACCTGGCCTCCACAATCACCCAACCTCAACCCAATTGAGATGGTTTGGGATGAGTTGGACCGCAGAGTGAAGGAAAAGCAGCCAACAAGTGCTCAGCATATGATGAAGCTGGTTGAGAGAATGCCAAGAGTGTGAAAAGCTGTCATCAAGGCAAAGGATGACTACTTTGAAGATTCTAAAATATAAAATATATTTTGAAAAAGTGTAACACTTTTTTAGGTACTACATGATTCCATATGTGTTATTTCATAGTTTTGATGTATTCACTATTATTCTACAATGTAGAAAATAGTCAAAACAAAGAAAAACCCTTGAATGAGTAGGTGTTCTAAAACTTTTGACCGGTAGTGTATATCTGGTGTATTTGTAGGTTGTTGTTTACTTTGTATTACTAATTTGTAACACTGTCTTTACTTCTCCGTTGAGAAAACCCTTGACTGAGTAGGTGTGTCCAAACTTTTGACTGGTACTGTATATATACACAATATTCAGGGTAAAAAAACAACAACACAGTAGCTTGGGCATTTAGGCCAAGAAGAGATAGTGTGTTGAGTCTGTAGATCCAGAAAGATTCCCTTTGAAGAAGTTTCCTCTAAAAGCCCAGCTTGCCTGCTTCAAAACAGTTGGACTCTATTTACTCTGGGCCATCGGGTTACATGTCCACAGCCAATGGAGGCTCGGGAGTCCCGCCTTAATGTTCATTCGCTGATCGGACTGTCCATCAATTAGTGGCGAAACTACATTACAGGTACCCAAGCTGCACAGCGCTGCAAAGTTGAGATTCAACTGCTGCGATAGGAAGTATCATTCTATGACAAACACATATTGAATTTTATTTAAAAAACTAAAACACTATTTGAAGATGTGATAAAAAACCACTTTGTGTTCACCACAGATGGACAAACTTTATGTTAGATGAAAACTGAGATTGTGATAAATCAGTTGAGTGATTAATCAACTCAGTGGTATGTTCACAGGGGGATAGAGATAGCAATGAATAAGAGCAGTGCACCAGGAAATGAGTTGGACTTTCCCTGACCACTAATTATATAAAAAATGATTACAGTGTTAAGGCAGCTGAAATCTTATAGCATGTCAATTGCAAGTGTATGTAGATTATCGAGAAAAAGCATTCAAGCCCTATTCCCCCATTTGTTATGATTAGGTTGTTCATAGCGTATTACATTATAAAATGAAATCTAAGATGTATTATTTTTCATACTATAGTGCCTTGCAAAAGTATTCATCCCCCTTGGCGTTTTTCCTATTTTGCTGCATTACAACCTGTAATTTAAATAGATTTTTATTTGGATTTCATGTAATGGACATACACAAAATAGGCCCCAGAGTCTGCAACACCACTAAGCAAGGGGCACCACCAAGCAAGCAGCACCATGAAGACCAAGGAGCTCTCCAAACAGGTCAGGGAAAGAGTTGTGGAGAAGTACAGATCAGGGTTGGGTTATAAAAAGATATCAGAAACTTTGAACATCCCACAGACCACCATTAAATCCATTATTAAAAAAGGGAAAGAATATGGCACCACAACAAACCTGCCAAGAGATGGCCGCCTACTAAAACTCACGGACCAGGCAAGGAGGGCATTAATCAGAGAGGCAACAAAGAGACCAAAGATAACCCTGAAGGCGCTGCAAAGCCCACAGCGGAGATTGGAGTATCTGTCTATAGGACCACTTTAAGCCGTACACTCCACAGAGCTGGGCTTTACAGAAGAGTGGCCATAAAAAAGCCATTGCTTAAAGACAAAAATAACACGTTTGGTGTTCGCCAAAGGCCATGTGGGAGCCTCCACAAACATATGGAAGAAGGTACTCTGGTCAGATGAGACAAAAATTGAGCTTTTTAGCCATCAAGGAAAACGCTATATCTGAGGGAAACCTGTTTCAGTCTTCCAGAGATTTGAGACTGGGACGGAGGTTCACCTTCCAGCAGGACAATGACCCTAAGCATACAGCTAAAGCAACACTTGAGTGGTTTAAGGGGAAACATTTAAATGTCTTGGAATGGCCTAGTCAAAGTCCAGACCTCAATCCAATTGAGAATCTGTGGTATAACTTAAAGATTGCTGTACACCAGCGGAACCCATCCAACTTGAAGGAGCTGGAGCAGTTTTGTCTTGAAGAATGGGCAAAAATCCCAGTGGCTAGATGTGCCAAGCTAATGGAGACATACCCCAAGAGACTTGCAGCTGTAATTGCTGCAAAAGGTGGCTGTACGAAGTATTGACTTTGGGGGTTTGTGGGTGGGGGGAGATCTGTTTTTTTCTCTTATTTCTTGTTTGTTTCACAATAAAAAAATATTTTGCATCTTCAAAGTGGTAGGCATGTTGTGTAAATCAAATGATACAAACCCCCCAAAGAATCAATTTTAATTCCAGGTTGTAAGGCAACAAAATAGGAAAAATGCCAAGGGGGGTGAATACTTTCACAAGCCACTGTATTAAGTGTGTGTGTTAATATTTAGTTAGCTAGTAAATAAATGATTAAACCAATTTGTGTAGTGCTGAATCATAAGTAAAGCTGGGGTTTTTGCGGATTCAATAAGGTTACAACTGTTCAGGATGATATGATAAGAGGTTATGAATTAATACGTTGACTGTTTCCCCCCTGCCTAATTTAAGACTGAGTATGAGGTGTCAAAACCGGCCCAGTGCCCCCCTCCCCTCTTCTGTGGATGAGAGAGGGTCTGGTTATTGTCAGCCATTGCCAAGCTGATCTGAGCCCTTGGATCCTCACACAGGACAGTCATGACAGTAGGCTACTGTAAAATGCATTTTAGTTTTTCTTGGAATAGAAAAAACATAATATTAATCAAGTTATTTTCATCAGTAAAAGGGAATGTATAATCTCAAACTACAGTGATCTAATTATGTAGTAGATGGAGTAGATGAGTTCAAAGATGCCCTCTGTTGGTTAAAAGTTGCATACTGCATTTTTATGCAACCTTTAAATGAGGAACCACTGTAATTGTGCTTTAGGGCTGACTCCAATTAGTTGACTGGTCGATTGTTTTGTCAATAGGCAACCAATATGTTTTAGTCGAGCAGTAACAGATATACAGTACCAATCAAAAGTTTGGACACACCTACTCATTCCAGGGTTTTCCTTTATTTTTACTATTTTCTACATTGTAGAATAATAGTGAAGACATCAAAACTATGAAATAACACATATGGAAACATGTTGTAACCAAAAAGTGTTAAACAAATCAAAATATATTTCATATTTGAGATTCTTCAAATAGCCACCCTTTGCCTTGATGACAGCTTTGCACACTCTTGTCATTCTATCAACCAGCTTCATGAGGTAGTCACCTGGAATGCATTTAATTTAACAGGTGTGCCTTCTTAAAAGTTAATTTGTGCAATTTAATTCCTTCTTAATGCGTTTGAGCCAATCAGTTGTGTTGTGACAAGGTAGGGGTGGTATACAGAAGATAGCCCTATTTGGTAAAAGACCTTGTCCATATTATGGCAAGAACAGCTCAAATAAGCGAAGAGAAATGACAGTCCATTATTCCTTTAAGACATGAAGGTCAGTCAATCCGGAAAATTTCAAGAATTTTGAAAGATTCTTCAAGTGCAGACGCAAAAACCATCAAGCGCTTTGATGAAACTGGCTCTCATGAATATAAAATATATTCTGATTTGTTTAACACTTTTTGCTAAATTATTCCATATGTGTTATTTCATAGTTTTGATGTCTTCCCTATTATTCTACAATGTAGAAAATAGTAAAAATAAAGAAAAACCCTTGAATGAGTAGGTGTGTCCAAACCTTTGACTGTTACTGTATATACAGTGCATTTCCAAAGTATTCAGACCCCTTCCCTTTTTCCACATTTTGTTATGTTACAGCCTTATTCTAAAATTGATTAAATTATATTTTTCTCATCAATCTACAAACAAAACCCCATAATGACAAAGCAAAAACAGGAATTTCAATTTTACAAAATACAGAAATACCTTATTTACGTAAGTAAAGACTCGAAATTGAGTTCAGGTGCATCCTGTTTCCATTGATCATCATTGAGATGTTTCTACAACTTGATTGGAGTCCACCTGTGGTAAATTCAATTGATTGGACATTATTTGGAAAGGCACACACCTGTCTATATAAGGTTCCACAGTTGACAGTGCATGTCAAAGAAAAACAAAGCCATGAGGTCGAAGGAATTGTCCGTAGAGCTCTGACACAGGATTGTGTCGAGGCACAGATCTGGGGAAGGGTACCAAAAAATGTATCCAGCATTGAAGGTACCCAAGAACACAGTGGCCTCCATCATTCTTAAATGGAAGAAGTTTGGAACCACCAAGACTCTTCCTAGAGCTGGCCGCCTGGCCAAACTGAGCAATCGGGGGAGAAGGGCCTTGGTCAGGGAGGTGAACAAGAACCCGATAGTCACTCTGACAGAACTCCAGAGTTCCTCTGTGGACATGGGAGAACCTTCCAGAAGGACAACCATCTCTGCAGCACTCTACCAATCAGGCCTTTATGGTAGAGTTGTGAGACTGAAGCCACTCCTCAGTAAAAGGCACATGACAGCCCGCTTGGAGTTTGCCAAAAAGCACCTAAAGGACTCTCAGACCATGAGAAATAAGATTCTCTGGTCTGATGAAACCAAGATTGAACTCTTGGCCTGAATGTCAAGCGTCACGTCTGGAGGAAACCTGGCACCATCCCTAAGGTGAAGCATGGTGGTGGCAGCATCATGCTGTGGGGATGTTTTTCAGCTGCAGGGACTGAGAGACTAGTCACGATCGAGGGAAAGATGAATGGAGCAAAGTACAGAGAGATCCTTGATGAAAACCTGCTTCAGAGCACTCAGGGCCTCAGACTGGGGCAAAGGTTCACCTTCCAACAGGACAACAACCCTAAGCACACAGCTAAGACAATGCAGGAGTGGCTTCGGGACAAGTCTCTGAATGTCCTTGAGTGGCCCAGCCAGAGCCCGGACTTGAACCCGATCGAAGATCTCTGGAGAGACCTGAAAATAGCTGTGCAGCGAAGCTCCCCATCCAACCTGACAGAGCTTGAGAGGATCTACAAAGAAGAATGGGAGAAACTCCCCAAATACAGGTGAGCCAAGCTGTACCATCATACCCAAGAAGACTCGAGGCCGTAATCACTGACAAAAGTGCTTCAACAAAGTACTGAGTAAAGGGTCTGAATACTTATGTAAATTAAATTTTTCAGTTTTTATTTGTGATACATTTGCAAAAATGTCTAAAAACTTGTTTTTGCTTTGTCATTATTGTGAATAGATTCATGAGGGAAAAAAACTATTTAATCAATTTCAGAATAAGGCTGTAACGTAACAAAATGTGGAAAAAGTCAAGGGGTCTGAACTCTTTCTGCGCTCATTTCAGTGAACTAATCCATTGCGGAGATCTAGACTAAAAGCAAATTCATACTTGATCCGAAATTGTGTTTGGAAGCTCCATTTGAAGAGTGTGATGCAATTGCAAAGCCTCCAGAGTCATGCAGAGGCCAAATCGAGCTCCCTACCACATCGCCATGTGCCTCCCAAATTTTTTAACAATGTGGAGGGCTCTGTATAGCTCCTCATTGACATGATTGGTTGACGGTAGGTGGGGGCGGTTAATCCTGTATAAACCCAAACTCACTTCCTTGACAACTTCCTTTACAACAGCTCTGCACTGCTCAGCAAAGCACAAGAAGTATGAATGCCCTGATTTCTGCTGAGGCCATATCACCGTGATTGCTCGTCGGATTGACCATGCGACCAGATGCACAATGCACTTCTCTCTCCAGAATGCACTCTCTCCTGCCAATTTGTGAACATTCATTGTTTCATAGCTTCATTGTGTGAACTGTTTGCGTTTGATTGTTAGTGTATATCAATTCCCCATTACATATATCACCAGTAGTACATTTACCATTAATTCCTAATCTACAATGTTTGTTACTTTGGTTACAGTAATTTCTGTTAATGCTTTCAATATTATTATTCCAGTCTTACCGTTCTCATTGTCGGAGTGGCCACGTTGTTTGCAGAGCGCACAACCTACTCTACACATGTGAATAACACGTTTTGGTTTATTTAATTCCATTTACAAGTTTTGTCATTTTTGTAATTGTCTTTTGTTTGGTGCGCTCCTGTCAATGTTGAGTAAGGATGCGCACGCATAGAAGTAAGCCTAGAGGCTACCTGGCCTGTGCGCAAATGTAGGCATATAGACTAAATGTGCCCATTTGGGGATCTGATGGTATTTCTGATTGGCTTAAAGCACCACCACTAATGAGCTGTGGAGCTTCACAAAGTCTGTTTTTACATCCATTGAGAATTACACTAGTTCCTCAATGTATTTGAAAAATCTCGATAACCATAGCGTGAAAGGGAAAAATGTCATGCTCTGATCCAGTGGAAATGTCATAAAATAGGCCTACCTGATTAGTTCTTATCAGTGCGTGACTTGGACGGAAATAGGTTCTGGTACTCAGGAGCTCCACAATATTTTTGAGCTAATATTCTATAAGAGGAACATGAGCTCAAGCAGTAGAACATTTGAGGTGCTGATACTCAGCTCTGGTGAGCTCCTGCCTAAGTCAAGCACTGCTTCTTATCCCTTTCACAAATACCCTACAGCTGTGTCTGTCCCGAGCTCACTGGCACGGGAATATTTTATACAATGTTGCAAGTTCACTAGCACAAGCTTCGGGCCGGACCCAGTTAATAATTGATACAATGTTTCAAGTTCGTTGCAGACAAACCATGTGTAGCCAATGTGATTTATAGGATATTTATTTTTATCAGGATATTTGCTACCTGCAGGCTGTAATGTTTTTATTTTTTGGCTTTATGTAGGCAATTTTTACGTAGTTGGCAATGGCAATAGAAGTTACTTTTTAGGTTTGTATAATTTTCATTTAGATTTGGATAGAATTTTGATTAACCACATGACAATGATTTTGAGATATGAAGACGTTATTATAAATGAACTTAAACTGTTGCACAAAAATGTGCATATGAAAACCATAACTGGCACGCAGATCGGTAGAAATTGTAAGATAAATTGGTATTCCACATGAGAAAGGTTGCCGACTCCTCGTGTAGCCTATTACCGGCAACTTCAGAGGAGTAATGGCAGAATCTACGAAAGCCAGTAGGAGTGGGATCTCTGGCTCCCTCTTGAGGCATTTGTGTCTTATTTCATCAAACAGTAAGCTTAATGTGTCAGACAAGCTCAATGCATATAGTTGATTTTATTAAAACACATAGGGTGTCTATATATGAAAAAATATGTGTTTAAAAATATTGACCAATGGATTGGTCAAAAGAACAGACGACTTTCAGTCAACCAAGATTTTTTTTGGTCGGGGACAGTCCTATTGTGCTTCTCTGTAGTGTTAAAACAAAAACATTAATCTCCCTCACCTCTCTCAAGACACACACCGTGTCTACCCCAGCTAAGGCTCTGAAATGGCAGAAGTGTTGTTACAACAGTCTTCCAGCTAATTCGTTTTTGGAGTTTTGATTGAGCACTTCCAATTGATGCAAAGACCAAATTTGTTTCTTTAGCTTCCTATTGAAAGCAATTTTAGCGGCTCACTTTACAATGAACTCTCTGTCACTCCATGTCAATACATTTAACAACAACTTCACAGACTAAAGTCAGTCAGAGAGGGGACAGCTGAAACAGGTATGAGACCAAGCTACTCTTACATTACTTGTGTGTTATTTGTCCACTCAAATGTTTGTTTGTAGGCAATAGGTTTGCTATACACCTGTATTAAAACGGTTCCCTTGCTAAGAATATTCCTTATAAACAATATTATTTCAGGCTACTTCTTTACATTTTAGTAATTTAGCAGATGCTCTTATCCAGAGCGACTTACAGTAGTGAGTACATACTATTTCATACTGGTCCCCCGTGGGAATGGAACCCATAACCCTGGCGCTGCAAGCACCATGCTTTACCAACTGAGCCACACGAAAAAATGTGTTTAGAAAAAACAAACACATTTATTTTCTTTATTCCTCATCTGCAGTTTAGGCCGAACATCTTTGTCTTCACCAATGGTAACCATTTCCCTCTATTCCTCTCTCTTTCCTCCTCTCCTCTCCTCTCCTCTCCTCTCCTCTCCTCTCCTCTCCTCTCCTCTCCTCTCCTCTCCTCTCCTCTCCTCTCCTCTCCTCTCCTCTCCTCTCCTCTCCTCTCCTCTCCTCTCCTCTCTCCCTCCTCTCTCTCCCTCTCCTCCCCTCTCCCGAGCAAGTCAGATGCTCTGGTCTTATTTGATTGCATAGGAAAAGTGCAGTGGTAGAGCAAACACCCTTGTGAGATATGATGACAAATAGGGCCAGATCCCAGTAAATTACTTTCCGCTGAAATCGAAATTTAATTCAGTTTGTTGCTCGGCGAGATGAAGTAATCTTAATTGTGGATTCAGAAGGCTGATAGACGGAAAGCTGGAGCAAGCATTTCATTATCAAGAGGCAAGAGAGGGAGAGTGAGAGGGAGAGAGAGAAAAAAAAGGAAAATGGGAGAGAGAAGTTTAGGGACGAAAGAGGTGAGCAGAAGCAAATCTAAAGTGTTGACACCATGATTGAAAAGGTTAACCCATGTACGTTATATATCACCCCAGTAGCTACAGGTTTCTAATGGAAACCGCACTACTGACAGAGCATTCTACCCGAGTCCTAATGGCAAAAGCACTATGTCTCCGCCTAGATGTACAATCAAATCCTCTTAGGCCCTGATTTCTTATGTTCCTAGTTATTATTAGGTAGCAAAACAATTTGCAGTGAAAGGTAATACGTAGTTCAGTCGCTAGAAGCTTTTGGAGAGCAGGCAGGCAGGCAGACTACCAGTTTCATTTGGTTTCCTGGTATTGCTATGATTTTATATTCCCCTCATATCAAAAATATCAATTTTGTTGTGTGTGTGGGCATCATTGCCATTTCCATAAGCTTGGGATTGAAGTCATTTAAAGCAAAGTCCGTTTTTTGATAATTTCATAGTGGGGATAAATATCAATACCCACAGGAAAACATGGTCACAAATATTTTATTGCAACATTGTACTCTGTATATTGATAATATGCTCTTTGTAGTATCTCTCCAACAGATTACAGTGCTAAATGAAAGTATTGCATTTCATATGGAAATTGTACACTCCTTCTTTTCCCCACCAACTACAGTAGGCCTTAGATCTATGCATGGAGTAATACGGATTTGAATAGTACAGTTGATGTTAATGGTTGTATTTCTATATGCATTTCTAATGTATTTATTCTCTTCTCCTATAGGTTATTTGGGAACAGTGGGGCGTGCAGTGCTTGTGGTCAGTCCATTCCCTCCAGTGAACTGGTCATGAGGGCACAAGGCCAGGTGTACCATCTCAAGGTGAGCCCTTTCTCTAACCTCTGACCTTTAACTTCCTCAAATAATAATACTATGCCATTTAGCAGATGCTTTTATCCAAAGCGACTTACAGTCATGCGTGCATACATTATTATATATTGTTTTTGTGTATGGGTGGTCCCGGGGATCGAACCCACTACCTTGGCGTTACAAGCGCCGTGCTCTACCAGCTGAGCTACAGAGGACCACCTAACCAGGGTCCTGTTCATTAGGGCATGCACAAAGTTGTAAAGTATAATTTCTTATTGGATAAATCATAGGTAGTCCCTCCTTGTTTCTGACCGTTTTCTTCCGTTTGGTACCTAATGAAAACGACCCTGACCTCACATAATGTCCTGTTAGAAATCACACCAGTAAAAGATACACAATATCAGCATTAGCACTTTAAGCAATAAACATAGTTCTAATTACTTGGTAATAGCTAACTTTAGGGCTTATTTATAACTGTATAATTAATTTTACTAGGTGAATAATTTGTGTGCTAGGTTACATGTTATGAAAGCTTTTAAGGATTTGTTTACAACACTTTAGGAGCTGTTTAGCACATAGTCTTGTTTTGATAGTGTTGCGCAAGACAACCTTTATTAATTAAACACCACATAATGACTTATTTATGGGTAATTTGGATAAAAAGTGAAATGAGCTTTACCATAATAACTTTCACTTGTACATTTTGTTGTCGGTGTGGTTGTTTTCTCGTCTGACGTCTTAGTGTGTGCTTTTGTGTGTGTGAGCGTGTCTATGTCCCAGTGTTTTCACCTCTCTCTCTCTCTCTCTCTCTCTCTCTCTATTTATCTATCTCTCTCTCTCTCTCTCTCTCTCTCTCTCTCTCTCTCTCTCTCTCTCTCTCTCTCTCTCTCTCTCTCTCTCTCTCTCTCTCTCTCTCTCTCTCTCTCTCTCTCTCTCTCTCCCACAGTGTATTCATGTTCTCTCTCTCTCTTTGTTCCCCCACAGTGTTTCACGTGTTCTACCTGTCGGAACCGGCTGGTCCCAGGCGACAGGTTCCACTATATCAACGGCAGTCTGTTCTGTGAACACGACAGACCCACAGCACTCATCAATGGGCATTTGAGTTCACTGCAGACGAACCCACTACTGCCCGACCAGAAGGTATGTACTGAAGGAGACACTTGTCAATGAAATAGAAATGAAAAATAACAATACTGGCACACAGTTGAATGCACTTATTGAAGGTCTTCGTCAGGCTTGAAACCTACCTAAACTAACTCTCTATCAGCTAATGAACGACATCTGTGTTTCTAGCTTGAGCACTGGAGGTTGTAGGCCAATGGTTCTCAAACTGGAGAGACACCTGTCACTCCTGAAACCTGAGAGAAACAAAGATAGATCACTGTTGAATGTTTCCGCAGTTTATTGAGTACAACGTTTTGACCTGAAGGTCTTCGTCAGGCTTGAAACATATCTAACAAAACTTTCTGTTTGTCAGCTAATTAATGACAACTTGTTTAGCTTGTAGCCTTCTTAATGATTTTTGATTGAAACATAATAAAACTCAGCATCTTTAGATAGACATTTAGATTGAGATGGGAAATAAAGATACAAATGAAAAGAACAACTGTATGTACAGTGCATTCGTAAATTATTCAGTCCCCTTCCCTTTTTCCACATTTGGTTACATTACAACCTTATTCTAAAATGGATAAAAAATAAAACAAAAACTCATTAATCTACACACCATACCCCATAATGACAAAGCGAAAACAGGTTTTTAGAAATCTTTGCAAATGTATAAAAAAATAAAACATTAAATACCTTATTTACATAAGGATTCAGACCCTTTGCTATGAGATTCGAAATTGAGCTCAGGTGCATCCAGTTTCCATTGATCATCCTTGAGATGTTTCTACAACTTGATTGGAGTCCACTTGTGGTAAATTCAATTGATTGGACATGATTTGGAAAGGCACACACCTGTCTATATAAGGTTCCACAGTTGACAGTGAAGACCTTTATGGTAGAGTGGCCAGACAGAAGCCACTCCTCAGTAAAACGCACCTGACAGCCCACTTGGGGTTTGCCTAAAGGACTCTCAGACCATGAGAGCCTGAATGCCAAGTGTCACGTCTGGAGGAAACCTGGCACCATCCCTACGGTGAAGCTTGGTGGTGGCAGCATCATGCTGTGGGGATGTTTTTCAGCGGCAGGGACTGGGAGACAAGTCAGGATCAAGGGAAAGATGAATGGAGTTAAGTACAGAGAGATCCTTGATTTTTCTTAAAACTGCATTGTTGGTTAAGGGCTTGTAAGTAAGCATTTCACTGTAAGGTCTACACCTGTTGTATTCGGGCGCATGTGGCAAATACAATTTGATTTGATTTGATTTTGATGAAAACCTGCTCCAGAGCGCACAGGACCTCAGACTGGAGTGAAGGTTCACCTTCCAACAGGACAATGACCCTAAGCACACAGCCAAGACAACGCAGGAGTGGCTTCGGGACAAGTCTCTGAATGTTCTTGAGTGGCCCAGCCAGAGCCCGGACTTGAACCCGATCGAACATCACTGAAGAGACCTGAAAATAGCTGTGCAGCGAAGCTCCCCATCCAACCTGACAGAGCTTGAGAGGATCTGCAGAGAAGAATGGGAGAACTCGCCAAATTCAGGTGTGCCATGCTTGTAGCGTCATACCCAAGAAAACTCAAGGCTGTAATTGCTGCCAAAGGTGCTTCAACATAGTACTGAGTAAAAGGTCTGAATACTTATGTAAATGTGATATTTCAGTTTTTGTTTTGTTTTGTTTTTTAAAATGTCTAACAAACCTGTTTTTGCTTTGTCATTATGGGGTATTGTGTGTAGATTGATGAGGACAAAATCAATTTAATCAATTTTAGAACAAGGCTGTAACTTAACAAAATGTGGAAAAAGTCAAGGGTTCTGAATACTTTCCGAATGCACTGTAACTAGTTACATACAGTATAGTATCTACATAGACTATTCAGAAACAATAACCACTGTTTTCCAGTGTGTGCTGAATACCTGTAGATCTCGGATCTAGGGCCAGAGGAAAATAGTGATTTCATTCAGTCAGAAGCGGATTTGTAACTTGAAGTGAGACAACGTCTAAGCAAGCCTAACACCAGTCAACAAGGGGCGTGTTTGCAGGTAGCTACAAAAAACAACAACACACCCTTAATTTCTCTCGCAACGTTTTGTATACTGATGATTATGTATTGACAAGATTGATTAATTGACTCTTTACTGCAAGCAGCACTGCAATAGATAATACATCTTATTGACCAAAGATTATAAAAAATGTTGGACAGGGCGATAGATTTTTCCATCATTCGTGGTTGGAGCACATTTGACTTTTCAGTCATGATGAGTGGCAGTCGGACTGCATTGAGTTATTACAGTTAGTACCAGGCCTGAGATGTGAAGGCAGGGTCCACGCTTATACATACTTATAACAATATAAAGCATTATACCATATTACACATATGATGCTGTTTGTGGATCAAATCAAATCAACCTTTAGTCAAAGTGCATTTAAAATCGCAACAGACAATAAAATGAAAGAAATAAGTAAAAGCAAATAGGAAGCGGATGATGAGGAAAAAGTTCCTGTGACACTTCCTATGAATAATTCCCCCTTCATAATGCATTATAAGCCATGACATAGGTGCTTATAAATGCAATTAGAATGCATTATGAAGAGGATGTTTATAAGAAGTGTTACTAAAGTTCCTGTTTGGCTATTTTACGCTCGTCCTGGTTAAGGATTGTATCTCCCCTCCAGCTGAAGCCAATCACTGTCGATCAGACCACTCATTTACTCCACTGCACCACACACACATAATAACATTAGTTTAATGTTATATAATAACATTAGTATAACATTAGTTTATTCACTCCCTCTGTCTGCCATGCCAGTGGGTGATCATATGGTTGCCTGGACTCTCATAACACTACGTTAATAGTGCTTCATCTGTCTGTCTCTGATGAGATAGTAGGGGTGTTTGTTTGTGTGTGTGTGCATGCATGTTTGTTCAGTAGAGGGAGGAGTTGTGCTCTGAGTACATCTGAGTCATACTGAAAAAGGAGTGATATTGTTGGGACTAGGAGCATGTATTTCACCTTGAGGGGTGCTGCAAGAGAGAGAGAGAGAATGGAGGAGATGAGAGAGAGAGAACTCCATTAAGCCCTCTTCTCCTCCCTTCATTCCTCCCCTCTCACTCCATCACGAGGCCTTGTAGGGCTTCGTAACTTTTACAAATCAGCACTAAGAGCACCTCACATTCAAATTGAAAGCCTTTGCAATATCTAGCTTAATTTTAAATGTCTGTTTAAGCCTCACTCTCACCCCTCCACTGACATGGCTCTCTCACCACGCAGGGTGCAATAAATATTATTTATGCACAAACATCAATTCTAGTGAAAACAGCTGAATCATTCATGCTAAAATTCAATCTGAATATTGGCTCCGGTGTTTTTAATTATAGTAGAGGAGAGAGAATTATTAACACATACGCACACACACACACACACACACACACACACACACACACACACACACACACACACACACACACACACACACACACACACACACACACCAGCTACATTGTTTAAAGAGAGTTTGTGTAATCTCCTTGAATCTCCTTAAAATGAAATGCTTAAAATGATCTTGCTGAGGAGGCACTTTATTGGATGTGGATTATTTATATTATTTTCCCGTATTGGAATGCACTCAAGTGCATTGCAACGTTTCCTAATGGGTTGCAGTGCTAGAAGCTCTCCTCGTCCTCCTCTTTAGTTTTGCAAAACACAATTACAGTAATCACAGTCGTTGTAACTCTTCCAGCAGTTTCAACAGCACAACACACTGTAGAATCAGAGAAATGTTCCAAAACACAGCGTAAAAAATAAGAACAAATAGCGGTCCCATCTAATGTGTATATAAATCGCTCTGACTGTCCATTGGCCTGACTGAATCTTTATTCATTTTTTTATTTTCTTGTTGTGGGGGCTACATTCACAATACAGAAATTCATATAATTGAACATTTTTAGCTCGTATTCCACCCATGGGCTGCCACTCAATAATAATAATAATAATTTACAAAAGGTACACAAATACAAAGCATTGATCACCATGATCACAACACAAAGCCAAAAAATAACAATCAAAAAAAATCAAAAAAAAAATCCCTCCAACCACCCACCTCCCACGCCCCACCTGGAAATAATGTTTTCCACCCCCTCCCACCCCCCTAGCAACTAGGCTTGCTTGTCATTTGGACCATTGGGGGGATGCAAAAGACCGCCCTCCAAATCGCAAGGCATTATTGGGAAATATTGGAGTATGGGCATGCCATTTTGTTTCCCAGTTACATTGATGTAAAATTTTGCGCCAGGTAGAGATTGTGTGAGCAATAATAGGAGCAAAGCGTAGCTTACATTGTTTAAGGGATATATCAGTGAACACCACCTCTTCCAGGGCAATATGAGATGCCATATTTCTCTCTATAGTCAGCAAGGGGGCAGAATAACCATGTCTAAACCAATTTAGGATGGTTTGAAATGCAAGTGCCTGGAAATACAATTTAAAGTTTGGTACGGATAGTGCTCCTACATCTTTCCCTCTTTGTAAGTTTGTTAATTTTATTCGGGATCACTTACCTTGTCATATAAATTTAGAAAATGCACTATGGATTTTATCCCATAGCCAGAAGGGGGAGACAAGAGAAGCATTTAAATATAGATATTCTGCCGGTTAAAGCAACTAGGATGTTAGTCCATCTACTGAGGTCAGGTTGAATTGATTTGAGCTTTACATTTACGTCATTTAGCAGACGTTCTTATCCAGAGCGACTTACAGTTAGTGAGTGCATACATTTTACACACTGGCCCCCTGTGGGAAACGAACTCACAACCCTGGCGTTGCAAGCGCCATGCTCTACCAACTGTGCTACAGGGGACTAACTATCTGTAAAAATTTCTGGCAATGGTTTTATCCAAGGAAGGAAATACTGTATATCTATTCCCAAATATTAAAAATGAGAAACGATCGGGATTCCATAAGTATAGATGGAGTCCTCCAACGGGGTCTTGAGAGGCAGTAGGGCAGATTTGGTTAGATTTATTTTATAACTTGAGATGGAGCTGAATTTGTCTATGAACTTCAAAGCGTTTGAGATGCATTTTTTTAATGAGATAACGTCATCTGTAGAATTAATTTCGATTGTTGAATTGCCTGGGCCAGGGGCTCCATAGACAATAAAAATAGCAGAGGTGAGATGGGATCGCCTTGTCTGAACAGAACAGAGAAGGAATTGCCTGTTATTACTATGACTGAGGGATTGGCATAATGTATTTTAATCATATTAATGAAATTGGAGCCAATATGTTCCAAAACCGACAAAGTAATGACCATTCTCTCAAAAGCTTTTTCTGCATCGAGAGATGGGAGAACACCTTTCTGATGATTTTGTAAGGGTCTTGTCTGAAAGGACTGTCCTTTGCCCCCACATACTCAACTAATGATTTCTACACAAAGATTGACCTATTTAGTTTCCACAGAAATCTACATTTGAAGGCCTGGTACAAGCAGAACACCTTTCCAACTACAGACACCAGTGTTTCAGGTCATCAGTTTCTGTGCCCTCAAAAATTGCTTTTGAGCACAAGTCCACTTTGCAGAATGCCTTACTAAACACATTTGCCTAGAAGGTGAATTTTGATGTGGAGAATCTGTTTAAGGGTAAAAGTGACTCTAACGAAATGCGACGTATCCTTTCTAAGACAGAGAACAATGCAATTGAATCCTTGTCCAGAAATGGACAGATTGTTGTTTAAAAAGCAGACAAAGGTCGCACTACAGTAGTGTGGGGTAAGAACAAATATGTGACAGAAGCCTACCATCAATTAGACAATGCTGAATTCTACCAATCTCTTACCTTCAACCCTACAGAGGACCTCAAACCTGAATTGAAAGGGATCCTCACAGAAGCTAAGGAGAATGGCTACATTTCAGATAATGAGTTGACATTTATTTTCAATCCACGTATGGCTTCTTATTATCTTCTTCCAAAAGTCCACAATAATCTTGAAAACCCCCCAGGCATTAGTGGTAATGAAAGCCTGACAGAACCCATCTCCAAGTACATTGATTACTTATTAAGCCTTTTCTGCCATCACTCCCATCCTATCTTGAAGACACCACAGATGTGTTGAACAAAATTAAATAACTGAACAACATTTGCACCACTTCATTTTTAGTTACAATGGATGTGGAGTCTCTATACACCACCAGCAATGCACCATTTCTTGAGTACTCGGCCTGAGACTGAGATGCCTCCCACATAATTAATTGTCTCACTGAATGAATGGGCTCTTAATAATAATAACATATATGTCTTCCAGGACCGTATCTTTAAACAAGTCAAAGGATGTGCCATGGGAGCTTGCTACAGCCCTTCCTACACTGGAAATTACTTCATTTTGGATCCTTCTAAAAACCAGTTATTTTACAGGATTATATGGTGGGGACACTATATTGATGATGTTTGCCTGTTCTGGTCTGGCTCAGAAGATGAACTTATTTCCTTCCACCAATACCTTAACAGCATTAAATCAAATAAAGTAATATCAAATTGTTTTTGTCACATGCTCTGAATACAACAGGTGTAGACCTTACCGTGAAATGCTTACTTACAAGCCCTTAACCAACAATGCAGTTGAAGAAATAGACTTAAGAAAATATTTACTAAATAAACTAAAGTAACAAAAAATTATTAATAATAATAATAATAATCACAATAATGGGGCTATATAAAGGGGGTACAGGTACAGAGTCAATGTGCGGGGGTACAGGTTAGTCGAGGTAATTTGTACATGTAGGTAGGGGTAAAGTGACTATGCATAGATAATAAACAGTGAGTAGTAGCAGTTTAAAAACAAATGGGTGGGGGGGTCAATGTAAATAGTTTGGGTAGCCATTTGATTAATTATTCAGCAGTCTTATGACTTGGGGGTAGAAGGTGTTAAAGAGCCTTTTGGACCTAGACTTCGGTACCGCTTGCCGTGCAGTAGCAGAGAGAACAGTCTATGACTTGGGTGACTAGAGTCTTTGACAATTTTTTGGGCCTTCCTCTGACACCGCCTAGTACATAGTACTGAGCTGTACGCACTACCCTCTGTAGAGCCTTACGGTCGGATGCCGAGCAGTTGCCATACCAGGCGGTGATGCAACCGGTCAGGATGCTCTCGATGGTGCAGCTATATAACTTTTTGAGGAACTGGGGACCCATGCCAAATCTCCTGAGGGGGAAAAGGCATTGTCGTGCCCATTTCACGACTTTCTTAGTGTGTTTGGACCATGATAGTTTGTTGGTGATGTGGACACCAAGGAACTTGAAACTCTCGATCCACTCCATTACAGCCCCATCGATGTGAATGGGGGCGTGTTCGGCCCTCCTTTTCCTGTAGTCCACGATCATCTCCTTTGTCTTGCTCACGTTGAGGGAGAGTTTGTTATCCTGGCACCCCACTGCCAGGTCTCTGACCTCCTCCCTATAGGCTGTCTCATCATTGTCGGTGATCAGGCCTACCACCATTGTGTCATCAGCAAACTTAATGATGGTGTTGGAGTCATGCTTGGCCACGCAGTCGTGGGTGAACACGGAGTACAGGAGGGGACTAAGCATGCACCCCTGAGGGGCCCCCGTGTTGAGGATCAGCGTGGCAGATGTGTTGTTGCGTTCCCTTACCACCTGTAGGTGGCCCTTCAGGAAGTCCAGAATCCAGTTGCAGAGGGAGGTGTTTAGTCCCAGGGTCCTTAGCTTAGTGATGAGCTTTGTGGGTACTATGGTGTTGAACGCTGAGCTGTAGTCAATGAACAGCATTCTCCCATAAGTGTTCCTTTTGTCCAGGTGGGAAAGGGCACTGTGGAGTGCGATTGAGATTGTGTCATCTGTGGATCTGTTGGGGCGGTATGCGAATTGGAGAGGGTCTAGGGTTTCCGGGATGATGGTGTTGATGTGAGCCATGACCAGCCTTTCAAAGCACTTCATGGCTATCGACGTGAGTGGTACGGGTTGGTAGTCATTTAGGCAGGTTACTTTAGTGTTCTTGTCACGAGTTGCTAAGCCAGAACCCAGAAGCAGACCAGGACAAGGTAAGTTGAAACGAAGGTGAGTGTTTATTTACAAATTCAAGAGTGATGCTGAATAATCCAGGGAACAGAGCGGGCGGCGTTGATTAGTTGTTGGGGGTGCAGTGGTTGATCCCATCCTGGGTCGGCAGCCGCCGACCACCAGGCAGAGGTTGGATGAAGGTTCCGGACGGGTGACTGCAGATGGAACAAAACGGGGGTAAGTAAGCAACAAACCAACAAGGTGCAAAAACAACAAAACTAACGCTAGGCTCTAAGACTGATACTCTGGTAAACCTACTGTTCATGGCTAACGATCCGGCAGGGAATGGATGTTAGGCCAGAGCCTAAGAAGGGTGATGATCAGGACCAGGTGTGCAGATTGCTGATGGGATGCAGGTGCGGAAATCAAGAGAGCTCCCCGGAGCGTTCCCCGAACCCTCGGGAAACTGGAGATCACGAACAGAAAAACTAGTCCACAGACAGGACCCGACTCAGACTGCCGGGATCGTTACAGTACCCCCTCCGACGAACGCCACCGGGCGGACTCCCGGAGCGCCAGGATGGAGGCGGTAGAAGTCACGGATGAGGTCAGCATCTAGGATCTGTCGCCGCGGAATCCAACTCCTCTCTTCAGGACCATACACCTCCCAGTCCACGAGATACTGGAAACCCCGGCCCCGCCGTCTGGAATCCATGATGCGCCGCACCGTGTAGGCAGGACCACCTCCGATCATCCGAGGAGGAGGAGGAGGAGGCGGAGGAGGCAACAGAGGACTGAGGAAAACAGGCTTGAGGCAGGAGACATGAAAGGTGGGATGGACTCTGAGCGTCCTCGGTAGTTTGAGTCGAACTGCCACTGGATTGATCACCTTCTCCACCACAAACGGACCAATGAACTTCGGTAACAACTTCCTAGACTCAGTCCGTAACGGAAGATCCCGTGTGGCCAACCAGACCCTATCTCCGATGGTATAGGTGGGAGCGGGGATCCGGCGACGCATTCGCCTGGAGCTGATACCGGTCCGAAACTCTAAGGAGTGCCTTTCTGGCCCGATGCCAGGTCCGGTGGCAACGACGAATATGGGCCTGAACAGAAGGCACTGAGAGCTCCTTCTCCTGAGAAGGGAACAGGGGAGGTTGGTAGCCATACAGGCACTGGAAGGGAGACATCCCAGTGGCAGATGTAGGGAGAGTATTGTGGGCATACTCAACCCAAGGCAACTGAGAGACCCAGGAGGTGGGGTTGGAAGAGACCAGGCAGCGTAGCGTGGATTCCATCTTCTGGTTGGCTCTCTCCGCCTGACCATTGGATTGGGGGTGAAAACCAGATGTGAGACTGACTGTAGCTCCAATGGCCAAACAGAAGGACTTCCAGACAGCAGAGGTAAACTGAGGGCCACGGTCGGAAACGATATCACTGGGCAAACCGTGGACCCTGAAAACCTCCCTAACCAGGATCTCGGACGTCTCCGAGGCAGAGGGAAGCTTGGCAATTGGCACAAAGTGGGCGAACTTGCTGAATCTGTCCACGATAGTCAGAACGACCGTGTTCCCCTCAGAAGCGGGCAACCCAGTGACGAAGTCCAGGGCCAGATGCGACCATGGTCGCCGGGGAATAGGAAGGGGGTGAAGTAGTCCAGAGCTGGGCCGATTGGTACTCTTATTCTGCGCACACACTGGACAGGCAGCAACAAAACCCCCGAGTATCCTCGGCCATGGCAGGCCACCAAAAACGTCTGTGAAGAAACGCCATTGTCCGAGCCACGCCAGGGTGACAAGCCATCTTGCTGGCGTGGGACCATTTGAGGACAGCAGGACGAACCGACTCAGGCACAAACAACCGACCGGGTGGACCGTTACCGGGACCGGGCTGAGTCCGAAGGGCCGCCAGCACCTCCTCCTCAATCTTCCACATAACTGCTCCCACGACGCAGTTCCGGGGGAGAATTGTCTCGGTCTTGGACCCACTCTCCTCCGTCTTGAGAACATCCGGGACAAGGCGTCCGCCTTGCCGTTCTTAGATCCAGGTCGGAACGTCAGGGAAAACTTGAATCGTCCGAAAAACAACGCCCACCTTGCCTGACGGGGAGTTGAGACGTTTAGCCGATTGCACGTAAGCAAGATTCTTGTGGTCAGTCCAGACAATAAACGGTTGCTCCGCCCCCTCCAACCAGTGGCGCCACTCCTCCAAGGCAAGTTTCACCGCGAGAAGCTCCCGGTTACCCACATCGTAATTCCTCTCCGCAGGCGAAAGGCGACGAGAGTAGTAGGCGCAGGGATGGAGTTTACTGTCCGTGGAGCATCGCTGCGACAGGATGGCGCCAACTCCCACATCAGACGCGGTCCACTTCAACGACGAACTGACGGGCCGTGTCCGGTTGAGAGAGAATCGGTGCGTTGGTGAATCGCCTCTTCAAATCCAGAAACGCTCGATCCGCCTCCGGATTCCACTTGAAGGTCCTGATACTGGAAGTCAAGGCAGTTAACGGAGCGGCCACACGGCTGTAATCCCGGATGAATCTGCGGTAGAAATTCGCAAACCCCCAAAAATCTCTGGAGCTGCAATCTCGTACCGGGCTGGGCCCATTCCAGAACCGCTCTAACCTTCTCCTGGTCCATCCTAATCTCTCCCTGGAGATGATGTACCCGAGAAAGGATGTCGTGTGGGCGTGAAACTCGCACTTCTCGGCCTTCACGAACAGGTGATTCTCCAACAATCGCTGCAGAACCTGCCGGACATGCTGGACGTGGTCGGAAGGTTCCTTCGAGAAGATCAGAATGTCATCCAGGTAAACAAACACAAAGAGACCGATCATATCTCTCAGGACGTCGTTCACCATACTCTGGAATACCGCTGGAGCATTGGTCAGTCCAAACGGCATCACCTGATACTCGAGTGACCCATCGGTGTATTGAAACCCGTCAACCACTCGTCCCCCTTCTCTGATCCGGACCATGTGATACGCATTGCGTAGGTCTAGCTTGGTGAACACCGTAGCACCCTGTAAGGAGTCGAAGGCAGAACTCATCAAGGGCAGGGGATACTTGTTCTTGACCGTGATGTCATTCAACCCCCGATAATCAATACACGGTCGAAGAGAGCCATCCTTCTTACCCACAAAGAAGAATCCTACCCCCAGGGGTGATGACGAGGGACGAACGAGACCAGCAGCTAGGGACTCCTTGATGTAGGTCTCCAAAGCCTCACGTTCAGGTCGGGAGATACTGTATAACCTTCCCTTGGGGTAGACAGCTCCAGGGAACAGGTTGATGGCACAATCATATGGTCGGTGGGGAGGGAGTGACAGAGCCTTCTGCTTACTGAAAACTTCCCCAAATCGTGATATGTCTCGGGAACCAGGGACAAATCTGGGGGTTTAGCCTCAATCACCTGACTGGGAACCGAATGGGGGCAGGCAGTCTTGAGACAGTTAGCATGACAATCAAGGCTCCAACTCGTTACCTTGCCCGTCACCCAATCGAACATGGGATTGTGTTCCTTCAGCCAGGGGTATCCAAGGACCAGAGGAACATGGGAAGACGGCAGAATGAAGAATGAAATCATCTCAGAATGATTCCCCGACAACCGCATCTTAACCGGTTCAGTCCTCATCGTGATACGTGCCAGACTACTGCCGTCCAGAGTGGTAGCTTCAATGGCTTCCGGCAATTGCTCCTTGGAAAGCCCCAGCTGTTCCACCAACTCGGCATCTAGAAAGCTTCCATCGGCACCTGAATCGAGCAAAGCGTTAATCGCTAAGCTCTGATTCCTGTTCATAAGGGTAGCCGGGAAACGGGGTCTGACAGAGGTATTGAGAGGTCGAAACTGGCTCGCTAAAAGTCCTCCCAACTTTAGCGAGCCGCGCAGTTTGACGACCCGACTGGAACCTGAGAAGCTGATCGGTTGGACGGAACCCATTGCTTCTCCCTCCTTCGCTCTCGGACTCGATTATCCACCCGAATAGACAAGGCTACCAAGCTGTCCAGGTCACTAGGCTCCGGATAGGAGATCAACTCATCCTTGAGCTGCTCCGACAGACCCTGGTAAAAGGCCGCTTGCAGAGCCTCCTCATTCCACCCACTCTCCACAGCCAACGTCTTGAACTCGATCACGAAGTCGGCCACGCTGCGAGTTCCTTGGCGAAGCGAAAACAGGCGCCTAGCTGCGTCCCTCCCTCGGACGGAATGGTCGAAGAGCTTCCTCATCTCGGCCGTGAACCCCTGGTATGAAGCCATGCAGGGATCCTGTCGTTCCCAAACGGCTGAAGCCCACTCCAGCGCTCGACCACGCAGCAACTCAATCACAAAGGCTATCCTAGCCTTGTCTGTGGCATAAGAGTAGGGCTGTAGATCGAACACTAATCCACACTGCATAAGGAAGGAACGGCATCTTCCCAGCTCCCCCTCATATTTATCCGGCGTCGGAACCTTGGGCTCACGGAAGGACACAGCTTCAGAAGCGGCAGGCGAGATGGGTGAAACCGGTAGTGGATCCTCCACCGGACACTTGCGTTGGTTCTGGACCTCCGTCAGACCGGTAGAAAGGTTCCGAACTGACAACGCGATCTCCTGTAGTACCGTGCTATGATGGCCCAACATCTTCTCCTGCTGGGTAATGGCATGGCGAACAGAGTCCAGGTCCGCTGGGTTCATTACTGGCCGGATCGTTCTGTCACGAGTTGCTAAGCCAGAACCCAGAAGCAGACCAGGACAAGGTAAGTTGAAACGAAGGTGAGTGTTTATTTACAAATTCAAGAGTGATGCTGAATAATCCAGGGAACAGAGCGGGCGACGTTGATTAGTTGTTGGGGGTGCAGTGGTTGATCCCATCCTGGGTCGGCAGCCGCCCGACCACCAGGCAGAGGTTGGATGAAGGTTCCGGACGGGTGACTGCAGATGGAACAAAACGGGGGGTAAGTAAGCAACAAACCAACAAGGTGCAAAAACAACAAAACTAACGCTAGGCTCTAAGACTGATACTCTGGTAAACCTACTGTTCATGGCTAACGATCCGGCAGGGAATGGATGTTAGGCCAGAGCCTAAGAAGGGTGATGATCAGGACCAGGTGTGCAGATTGCTGATGGGATGCAGGTGCGGAAATCAAGAGAGCTCCCCGGAGCGTTCCCGAACCCTCGGGAAACTGGAGATCACGAACAGAAAAACTAGTCCACAGACAGGACCCGACTCAGACTGCCGGGATCGTTACACTTTAGTGTTCTTGGGCACAGGGACTATGGTGGTCTGCTTGAAACATGTAGGTATTACAGACTCGGTAAGGGAGAGGTTGAAAATGTCAGTGAAGACACTTGCCAGTTGGTCCGATCATGCTCTGAGTACACATCCTGGTAATCCGCCTTGTGAATGTTGAGCTGTTTAAAGGTCTTGCTCACATCGGCTACGGAGAGCGTGATCACACAGTCGTCCGGAACAGCTGATGCTCTCATGCATGTTTCAGTGTTACTTGCCTCGAAGCGAGCATAGAAGTAATTTAGCTCGTCTGGTAGGCTTGTGTCACTGGTTCGGAGAGTGTGAGTAATCGCTGTTGAGGTGAGTAATCGCCGTTCTGAAATCCAGAAGCTCTTTTCGGTCATAAGAGACGGTAGCAGCAACATTATGTACAAAATAAGTTACAAACAATGCGAAAAAACACACGAAATAGCACAGTTGGTTAGGAGTCCGTAAAACGGCAGCCGTCCCCTCCGGCGCCATTGTACTTATGACCCTAACATCAAACTAATTATGGAGTACAGCAAGGATAACATTAATTTTTTTGACCTTGACATCAGTAGAAATGAGAAAGGCTGTTTGCACACATCAATCTTTAGGAAGCCTACAGATGGGAATGTCATTCATGCAGACGGTTTCCACCCCAAATGGCCAATTTCAAAGAGTCTGCATAATTTGTGATCAGGGAACAGACTACTCTGTCAAATCTGCTGAATTGAGCAGGGGGTATAGCAGTCAGGTCCTGAAAGACACAGGAACAATGGCCGGACAACTTGACAGAAATAATCATTAAAAACAATTGGGGAATCATCCAAAGTGATATGCTACTATGTCTTCTCAGAGCCACCAGTCATAAGCTTTAATAGATGTCCTACCCTAAATGACAAATTAGTCGACAGCTACCTTCCTGGTGACTCAAAAGACTTGGCTAGACCACAAACCCAGGGGTTCTTTTAAATGCAACCAGCGCAACCGTTGCAGAAATATTGCACAGAAAAAGTATCTTGTTGACACAGCTTCTAAAACATAGTATTTAGTCAAGCATTTCATTAACTGTAAAACCACTCATGTCATTTACATTTTGGCATGTCCACAGTGCAAGGTATTCTGCTTTGGATGGGGGGGGCAAACACAGGAGAAGTTTATACGCTAAATAAAACCCCTGGAAAGGGGGGTCTGAGCTGGCAACCCTGACGTAGCATAGTTACAATCTGATGCTTCATTCAAAACAACCGGGAACTGGGAAATCTCAGACTTCAGTGCTTTCAAGACAACTGGGAACTCAAGAAAAAACGAGGTCCTTCTGGGAAAATTATTTTTGAACAGTCATCCAACTTGGAATTCCAACAAGGGAACTCCGGCTTCTTTCTAGAGCTCCGACTTTCCGACCTGAAGATCACTGACGTCATGATTTGACCTCGTATTTTTCAGAGTTCCCAATTGTCTTGAAAACACCATAAGTCAACCGAGTGAACCATTCCTTCACCTCGTTTTGTTATAACATATTTGGTCTGACAGACGCTTACGTGACAAGCAGAATGCATTGTATGATGTCAGCAAACATGGCGCCACACATTGCTGACAAATAGCTTAGCATTAGCTCATCATAATCAGTACAACCTTCAAAAAATACCTTTGCTGTCATCTAGTGGGCATATTGCTTTATTGCCCTCTGCTATTTTTGGACTGCTGTGGTCCATGTTTGCTGTGATCTAGTGTACTCTAAAATATATGGCTCTCAACTCTCACCAATTTGCCCAGTCCTATTCAAGGCTAGAATATCTGTATTTTCTCGTGGTTCTAATGCGTCTAGCCTTGATTTGCATTTTAATAACATATCTATTTCACTTTTTTATGTATAGTATTGTTTACTAGGGGTTGTCCAATGAATTCTGTAACCACTCCCTCTTCAAATCAGGGTTGATTGGAACATTTTAAATCTTTGTTTCCATTGAATATGCCATACAAATAAAGGCATTTTAATTAATTACAGGAAGAGTGCCTTGGTCCTCCTTTCTTTTTGATGTCCAATTCACCACTTTCACCAAAGAGCACCTTCTTTCTACAAAGACCCACTATTGTGTGCCTTAGCAGCAGCGCATCCCTTCCTTCTTTTATCTACAAATGTTTTGTGCCTGTTTGAATAGAAAGTGTATTATTTTGCTTTAGGGTTATGAGTTTGCCAGGCATTGATGAGGTGGTAATCCGAGAGTAAATGTTGGAGAGCCTTGGTTGCCTGTGGATTGTAGTTGGTCTTATTAGATTTGTCCCGCATGTCCAGAATGGCGTTCTGTCTGTTCCAATAACCAGTTGGAATTCAGTTAATTCTAACAATATGCTGTTCAGACAATCAAAAAACGTAGGATCATATGAATTTGGATCATACACATTAATAATGGCAATTTTCTTCCCATTATGGATACATTTAAGGAAAGGGATTCTGCATTATTGGTCTTCGCCTTCATCAAGGCTGGGGATTTGGAGTTTCTTATGTATGATTAGGATTACACCCTTTGTTTTGTTTTGGGGCTGATGAAAAAGCAGCCAGTTTGTAAAAATGGTTCTCTGTTCAATGTGCGTCCTTTTGGAACAGGTGTGTTTCTTGGAGCATTGTTATATCAATATAGTTTCTTGCTAGAATATAAAGACAGCTGGAACATTTGATAGGACTATTAAGGCCTTTCAAATTCCACGAGAGAATAGTATTCAATAGTTTTTTCTAAACTGTAATTGTTATTGTTAGTGTTGATGTAAAAGAAAAAGCAGGACCCACAGGGAAACCCACGCATTGGTCACTCCCCACCCAGAAGACTCTCTCTATAAACTATTCCCTGCCACCCCACTTCCCTACCCCCTTTCCCCAGCCTCCCTCCTCCTCCCTAGCCCCCAGCCCCTATTCCCCGGTTCCCCCCACCCTGCACAATCATTACAGGGTTGTAGCATAATGACGAGTGTCAGCCTTACATATGGAGTCTCTTAAGCAGCATATTTTTGGTCTTAAGGTATTAAAATATAATAAGAATAAAGTAAAACAAAATAAGTAACGAATTCAGACCTTTACAATTAAGTTAGCAGACTTGATGAGTAAGGGTTGGTAATGAGGAAAAAGACTGAGAATGAAAACAAAGATATGACAGATATGCCTAATGCCTAAACCATCAGAAATAGGATAACTGTAGAACCAATAGCCCTTAATCCATTACCTTCATTTATTAATCGCACTATGCTTTAAATGACCTTAAATCAAAATGTGCTTTCCTTTAAGTGCTCTATACTAGCTACTAACAAAAGAAGAGGGTATGTGCAAAAAGTTAAGTATATACTCTAGATCTTATATAACAGTTCATCATTGCCTGTAGCGCAAGTCCTCCCTGTGCGATATATTCAGTAGCATAAACAGAGGGGGACAGCAATCAACAGGAAGAAAAAGCAAACAAAAGCAAAAAAAGAAATTGTGTAGTTGTAGCCCAAATGAAACAAAAATGTGTAGGGGGATAGCTACCAACTTATTTTGCCATATTTAGCCCACATTGAGCCACACAAGAAAACAGTCAGAGTACATATGACACCTCCATATATTGTCCATTGTTCATTAATTGGCATGGAGTAATCACTGTGTAAATGTCCTGGACCGTAGGCAACATAATTATAACAAGTTCAATGCTCAGCAATAATAGCAATATTGTTCCTTGTACCCAAACATGAGGGGTGTCCTCATCATTGTCTTATGCTGAGGGCAACATTATAGCCATAGGCTAGGCTACATGATTGTGCATGGATAACATACCTGAATAATGAGCCACTCATGGGGTTCCATCTGTCGGCTTGTCCCCTTGTGTGTTGGGTTTGATGTGCTTATCGAAGAAGTATTGAGCTTCCTTGGCAACGGAAAATGTGTGTGTTGTGTTCTGGAAGGTCAAGATGAGTTTTGCTGGGTGGATGAAGCTGCTTCTCAGGTTTAGCTTGCGTAGCTGATCTCAACTCATTGTTCGTCTCCCTCTGTTTTAGCAGTTCGGCAATCAAGTCTGTGTAGATGCTGATCCTCTTCCCTGCATAGGTCAGACCCCCGGATTCCGCTGCAAGGCGAACAATTTGCTGCTTAACTTCAAAACTGTAGATCCGTACGATCATAGAGCGAGAGCAGTTGCAGAGTGGACCCAGCTTCTCCTGCCTGAACAGTTCTTCCAAAAGATTGCTCATGAAGGAAGTTGGGTTGCCCGCTTTCACACCAGTTTCAAGTCCTGTGACGGACACATTGAATTTACTGGAATAATTTTTTGCTGATTACGTTTTCTCTTTTAGGACCGTTGTTAGAATTATAAGGAAAAAAATACTTTATAAATGTGCTTCAAAGTTAATGCAGAGGACATACGGTAGCAGATGGCTCATAAAGCCTCACTGATCAATAAATTAAGCTCATGCTTTAAAGGAGCTGGCAAAAGCGATTTTGAAACGTTGCTTCTGTTTGCGATATCAGACAGACAGGAGGAGTGAATATTGACTTTATTGTTGTTGTCATGTAACAGTTTACTTTTCAGGTAAACTGTTCAAATCTTTTCAATCGGTAAAAATTTTTTAAAGCTAGTTTGACTGTCAAAGATACTCATTATTATGCCCTATTGCAACATTTCGCAACTTCTAACATTTATTCTCTCTTTGTTCCTGTCCCTCAGGTGTGTTAGGAGGGAGGTGTGCAAGAAGCATGTCGCGTGCCTTCATTTTGCCCTCAGCCATTGTCACCCAAGACTTTTTCAGATCACCATCCTGCCCCTCTGGCCCTGCCCCCAGGCCCCCGTGCTTTCCAGGCCCCCAGACTCTTACCTGAGCCCCCAGGCAACCTCTTCAATCTACCAATACCACTGCTTCTCTCAGAACAATACTCACCCGAGCCCCCACCCCTACTCCCCTTTACGGGCGGATACCCTTGTGCACATGATGCACCTGAGATGTGATTCTGACCCTGGACTAAAAAGTGACTTTATCAGAACTGGAGGGACATAAAGAAAGATGAGAAGAGGAACTGAGCTGAGGACGGATGGACAAAAATAGAGATAGAGAGAGAGAGAGGAAAATACAAATTAAGCTAATCAAGTTGCAGTTGTTTTTCAAATCTGTAGACAGCATCACATTTGTTTTTTAAAAAGTATTGGGGAAAGAAACTACTGTCTCCTTTTTATTTGTTTGTTCCTATGTTTCTTTTCTATCCTCCTTTACTTACAACATGGGTATTTCCTCGTTCCATATTTTAAGGGAATGTGTTTCGATTTCAGTGGTATATAAAAGAAGACTGGGTTAAGAAGTATCCGTGGCTTATTTGTGGAAAACAAAAATCATGATGAGCACTCTTGGTGTATTTGTAAAACTACCATGTATTTCTGCCTGTAAATGTTTCTGTCCCGACATGGCTACAGCACATTCTACTCCTGACACACAGCCTAAAGGACGAGACACACCGTGCTGACCAACGGCTAAAAGCAGTGGGTGGCCGCAGTTTGTTAGCAATCACCTGCTGGGTGTTGATGAACGGTAGCGATTCAACATGTAGAATCGTCGGAAAATGAAAAGGAAATGATGACCGATGTTCTGGTCAGAGGCGATAGGACGGCCATCCGCTGCTTTTATCCGTTTGTCGGCACAATGTGTTTTGTTCTTAACCCCTATTCCTCTCCTCTCAAAACAAACCGGGACCCATAGCTAAACAAAATAAAGATACTCATAGTTAGCAATGTAGAGATTTTCACCAACCCTATAAGTCATTTGCTCCAGTATGGTGTATTTCATTAATACAAAAAATTAAGATAAAGAAAAGTTTCTTCAACTTCCTGCTGGCAGTTATTCACTTTATTTTACCCATGCCGTGTCCAACTTCATTAATAGCTGATAACATTTTACTCCTGGCAGTTTGCCAGTGATGAAAATGACTGAAATTGGCTTGAACTTCTGTACACACAGTATACTTTATTCGTTTTGTGTTTTAGTCCTTCAATTTACTATATGTCTAGGGGGATTACATTTCGTATTACACTATAATTGATCCATTATTGTCATCCTTTTTGTTATTTGATTACATTTCCAAAGCTAATTTATTTTAGCAACCCTCCTTTCAGTCCAAAAGCAAGGGGGTAATAACTACATTGAATCTCATTCAGCATCCAGGTACTCCTCTCTTTCATGCTAGTTCTTCATTATGTAACTGCTCACATTAGTAATATTGAAAAAAGCAGTAGTAGTTTCCAGCATAGCAATTAGCTGTTCTGATGACGAGGAGCATCTAAATGAACTGAAAATGGATAACCATGTATTTTATCTCTTTCCTGATCAAATGAACATTTTCTATTCATCAACCCTAATGCCTGGTGGAAGTGGAGGAAAATGTCCCTTTGAAGATTCAATTACTGCCAAGACAGAGAGAAAGTGAGAGAGGGAATGGAGAGGGAAAGGTGTCTGTCCTTGGCGGGCACAAATTGAATGGGCTATTTGCAAAAAAAATGGTGTTTGAAGTCATTGTAAGACCTAATGTGTCTGAGGAAGGAAGGAGCCCAGTAATGGCCAACATGCTGCCATGCTTATCCACAGTGGTTGTGTCCCAAATTGCACCCTATTCCCTATATAGTGCTTTTGACCAGGGCCCATAGGGCTTTGAGTCAGTAGTGCACTATTAAGAAAATAGGGTGCCATTTGGGACGCATTCCTACTGTCCAGACAGTGACAGTCACAGCTAGTACATTCACACTGGTGCCAGTCGTCTAGCCTCGGGGTATAAGGATGTGACTTCAGTTACCAAAATAGTCAAATAAGTAATTGAAGTAATGAAAGAGGCCCTTTTTCAAAACTGGCTTTAGGTATTTTTTATTCTGTCTCGGAATTTTGATTCTCTCTCTCTGTTTTCTCTCGTATTCTTTCTCTCTCTCTCTCTCTCTCTCTCTCTCTCTCTCTCTCTCTCTCTCTCTCTCTCTCACTCCCACACAATCTACGTTGCAGAAATCTAGGTGAACTCAGAGAAAAACTGAACTGACCTCTATCACATATAATGGTTTGCCACTTGCAGTCAAATGCTAAAAACATGTTTTCCTTTATGAAATATGTTGTTAGAACAGGTGTAGCAATGTTGTCTTTCCTTCTCACTGAAAAGCATCCAAAATCTAAATCACCACTGTTTCAAGCTCTCTCAGACATTGATTTAACAGAACGCCTGTACTTTCAATTGCAATAAAACATAGAGGAGGCCAGTCTTGACTCAAACCAGGAGTTGTTGGAGTTTTGTTGGAGGTTAGGCAAGAACACAATATTTACCCATGGTGTCATTCGAGTTCCCATTTTACTTGCTGAGCAAGTGAGTCAGTTATACAGTTAGTGGTTATTTGGTCCCACTTCATAAAGCCTTCATAAACACTAAATAAATGTGTTGCAAATAATCTATAACTGTATTTAATGCTTTATATAAAGGGTTAATAAATGTGGCATAACTGTGTGACATAACCACCAATGTCAAATGTGACATAACCCACTATGTCAAATATGACATACACATGTGCTTTATAAAGGGTGGCATAAGCGCCATTTAATAAAGGCCTTATGAATCATATTAAATGCAGGCTTCACAAAGCATTTTTAACCCTGTCACGCATCTTGGTAGAGCATTGCAACGTCAGGATATTGGCTTTGATTCCCAGGACCACCCAAACATAAAAATGTATTCAAGCATGATTATAAGTCTCTTTGGATAAAAGTGTCTGCTAAATGTAATATATTATGTTATATTTCACTTTAACATTTCTAGGATGGCCCAACATCTTTCCCTCTTGGGTGCATGGTCAATAATATTATTGGACCTGACCTTCAATTTCCCTCAAAATGCTGTGCTGCAGGATGACACACACTCTAAACTGCAGTCATGCACAGGAAAAAAACATTGGTAGGGCCTTTTAAAATCCATTTATATTTTTTGCCTAGTTCTGTTTTTTTCACACTTTTAATAGAAAAACAACAAAATTGGATTTTCTGTGTTCACAACAATGATTAAACCACATCAGGGGATGACATTTGAGGTGTGGTACAAATCTAAGAAACTTTGGTTTTAGAGTGTAGTTGCCCTTTAATTCAGTGAGCATGCCTTGCACTCTTGTTTGGTTAGTGGGTTTTCTGTAGTGCAGTAAGCGCACATGTGATGTGACTCGGCCGCCTATAGAATGGGTGGAGTAAAAGGCCAGAAACATTCCATATTATTCAGAGCCCATGAAATGACTCCATATATTCAACAGACCCTACTGAGTATTCCCTACAATACTTTTACTGCAGCACCCAGAATAGTTATTGCTCTAAGCCAATATGTACTCCATTATACAGTGCCTCACATTGGGGGCATTTATTTGACCTTGGAACATGTTTCAAAACCCAAATGTAATGCAAATGTCATTTAAATATGAACAAATATGAATCGTTGTTAATGTAAAAACAATAATTTTTCATTTATCATGAATCGTTATTGACACTTTTCTACTATTACGTGGGGGACTTTTATTTCGAAAATTTCAGAAATTCCGTGAACCAGAAGTACTTTTTTTGTATTGCTGACGAGACGCTGATCATGTGATGAGTTCACAAATCAAATGCCCCACTTGTGCTGCCACTGGACAGCGAAAAAAAAGTAAGTTAAACTTTATTGTAATTGAAATTAGTTTGTGGTAGTTAAGTGTTGAGTTTGATTACATACTGTAGCTACCTCGATTGGTATTACAAATACACTACATATACAAAAGTATATGGACACCCCTTCCTATTAGCTGATTCGGCTATTTCAGCCACACACGTTACTGAAAGGTGTATAAAATCGAGCACACAGCCATGCAATCTCTATAGACAAACATTTGCAGTAGAATGGCCTTACTGAATGTGGCACCGTCATAGGATGCCAGCTTTCCAACAAGTCAGTTCATCAAAGTTCTGCCCTGCTAGAGCTTCCCGGTCAACTGTAAGTGTTGTTATTGTGAAGTGGAAACATCTAGGAGCAACAACGGCTCAGCCGCGAAGTAATAGACCACACAAGCTCACAGAACGAGACTGCCGAGTGCTGAAGCCCGTACCGCGTAAAAACGTCTGTCATCGGTTGCAACACTCACTACCGAGTACAAAACTGCGTCTGGAAGCGACGTCAGCACAAGAACTGTTCGTTGGGAGCTTCATGAAATGGGTTTCCATGGCCGAGCAGCCGCCCATGAGACTAAGTTCACCATGCGCAATGCCAAACGTAGGCTGGAGTGGTGTAAAGCTCGCCGCCATTGGACTCTGGAGCAGTGGAAACGAGTTCTCTGGAGTGATGAATGCACTTCACCATGTGGCAGTCCGACGGACGAATCTGGGTTTGGCGGATGCCAGGAGAACGCTACCTGCCCCACTGCATGGTGCCAACTGTAAAGTTTGGTGGATGAGGAATAATGGTCTGGGGCTGTTTTTCATGGTTCGGGCTTGGCCCCTTGGTTCCAGTGAAGGGAAATCTTAACACTACAGCAAACGATGACATTCTGGACAATTCCATGCTTCCAACTTTGTGGCAACAGTTTGGGGAAGGCCCTTTCTTGTTTCAGCATGACAATGCCCTTGTGCACAAAGCAAGGTCCATACAGAAATTGTTTGTCAAGATCGGTGTGGAAGAACTTGATTGGCCTGCACAGAGCCCTGACCTCAACCCCTTCGAACACCTTTGAGATGAATTGGAACGCCAACTGCGAGCAAGGCCTACTCGCCCAACATCAGTGCCCAACCTCACTAATGCTCTTGTGGCTGAATGGAAGTAAGTCCCCTCAGCAATGTTCCAACATCTAGTGGAAAGCCTTCCCAGAAGAGTGAAGGCTGTTATAGCAGCAAAAGGGGGACCAACTCCATATTAATGCCCATGATTTTGGAATGAGATGTTCGACGAGCAGGTGTCCAAATACTTTTGGTCATGTAGTTTAATTTTGGTGACTTCACAGCAATTGCTGGCTAGCCGAAATGTAGCTAGCTAGCAGGCTCAGCTAAATACAAATCCCCCCACGTCATGAGATTTGCAAATGAAAGAGGAATATAATGATGTGAATTGAATGGAGTTTCCCATCTTCCCATTTAGAGTTTCTGGCGCAGCACAGAAATAAATGCCAAAGGCATTTCCTAACAGACCTGCTAACTTTCTTTGTTGTTACTTTTAAGGTTGGAACCAAGATGCAGTACCTCCAGCAGGAAGACGCAATAACTATTTGTCCGACAGCTCAGGGACAAGCTGCACTATCCACAGTCCTGTGTAATGTTCAATGTAATTGCATTGCTGAACTTTTTGAAACTTCATGTATTTGTATTGTTTTAAAAATGGACAAATAAAAGGAAATGTATGATTTAAACATGCCTTTAATGTTCATTTGTTTTAACTGTTGGTGATAATAAGTGTTAATACATTTGTGTTTACATCATTAAGCCTTTGTGCAAGTTTTATGAATGACCAACAGTGTCTGACTTTATAGTAAGTACAGCATCATATGATACAAGGCATTTATGTATATGTTATAAATGACAAAAGGGGTCTGACTTCAAATTAAGTACAGCGTCATGCGATATAGATTCTTTATGGATGTGTTATGAATGACCGAAGGTGTCTCACTTCAAACTAAGTATTACAGGATACTGCATAAAAGTGTCAATAAATAGGTTATTTACGTTCTGCTGATTTATGAAGGTTCTCTCATGATCCACAGGTTACTGTAGGGTGAGAGAGGTATTTAAATGGGTTGATAGACCTGCAAGCTTGCGTTGTCTGTATGTCAGAACCAAGATGATTTGGAGTAGTCCAATCTGCGACTACCCCACCAGGTATTCCTCTTCTCTTCCCATGCTGGAGACCAGGGCTTGATTACAACCTGTTACAATGGTGGCAATATTTCGTGGCTGATCTTTCAGTGGGGGAGTGGGTGAATGTGTCAAAGACCTAACTAGGCCCAGCACCTCGCGATATGGCTAATTTTTGTTGTGTGCGTGTTTGTGTACTGAGGAACTTGGTTACAGAAGAAAGCAACTTTCAATTTCTTTAGGTTGGGGGATTTCATCAAGGTAAGTGTTTCTTGGTGTAACGTCGTCCCCAGGCTATTGCACACACAGCACATATAAGCCTGGAATATCAACCATTCAAAGTTGGCCTTAATTGGAGTGACCATATAATTCTGTAGGAGTAACCTTACTGAGTAAAGTATTTGTCAACATCACTACTTAACACAGTCAAAAAGTCATAATTATTGCTAAACCCTGCCCATTTCCACAATTTATCTTCTTAAAATGTAATTTTAAACCTAACCCTAACTAATGAAAGCCAAATTTGATGCGTTGGTCCACCAGACCTTCCGCGCATTTGGGCGGAAGTGTCTGGGAATGAGATTAAGTGTAATGTGACTAACATGACATCACTTTAAAGCGTATGCCATCCTTCAGCACAACATGTCACCCTTTATAAAGCACATGTTTATATCATATTCGACATAGTGGAATATGTCACATTTGACATTGGTGATTATGTCACACAGTTATGCCACATTTATGAACCCTTTATAAAGCATGACATATGGTTATATATGCTTTGTAACACATTTATGTAGTGCTTATGAAGGCATTATGAAGGCTTTATGATGCCTTTATAAACTGAACATCATTTAAAGCTGGAGAGGTCGCAAACTGGTCATGGGGTATCTGGCAAGTCAAAATCTACAGACATGCCGAGTCAGGGTGATTCAGTGACATATTATCAATCATTTGTACCACTGTATTTCTGCTTTCAATTCTTTTAGTGTTGTTTTAAATTATAGTCTGCAGAAAACAATTTTTTACTAGTCTTTGTAAAGATCAGATGATGACGATTCCCATCCCCAGAAGGTACATCAAGACAGTGAGCCACTCTGCATTGGAATGTATCTTTGTGTGTAAGCCTACAGTATATCTCTCTGTGTGTAAACCTACTGTATGGTTTAATAAATTACTGTTCATACAGGCCATTAATCTGAACACATTTAACAATGACACTCTGAGCCATGTGCTCAGTTTCACCCCTATCTCCAATGTCAGGTTTTTCAGATGTCATTCATGTGCACGTAATCGATATGCCGGGACAGGGCTTTCATGTGCCATACCAGCGAGAAGCCTAATGGATCTCACCCACAACAATAGAACACAATTAAATTCCATGTCTGCCTCAGTGGAATCACTTTGCTCTCAAACTTGAGCTCCTCTCTGCCAATAGGGACTCTGGTAATGGGGGCACACTGGTAGTACAGTAGGTGAGTGTAGTTTTGTCATATTGTGACATCATCATTTAGCAGAGGCCTTTTAATTGAAACAAAGCTTTATTGGTGCCACAAAGAAAAAAAAGGTGATACAACGTATTTTGAATGAGATAAAGCTTTGTAAATTAACACTAAGCTCAATTGAAGAATAGTATTTTGTGTTTTATGTATGTGGGTTACAAACTTCAAGAAAAAAAACATAATGACAGCGGTTTGAATAGAATAAAGCATCTTCTAAAGACTAATTGGACAATTCACCTAGGTGACAATAAGGTGATTAAGTGAAACTAGTAAATTAAGGGATGTTGACAGTACGGCAGGTGGCTTAGTGGGTAAGAGCGTTGTGCCAGTAACCGAAAGGTAGCTCGTTCTAATCCCCCAGCCGACTAGGTTGAAAAAATCTGTTGATGTGCCCTTAAGCAAGGCACTTAACCCTAATTGCTCATGTAAGTCGCTCTGGATAAGAATGTCTGCTAAATGACAAAAATTACAGAGCAACTAAACCCTGCGCTGTCATTAATACGCTGAAAGCCAGCTGGCTAGAATGGTCTGTGGTACTTCTACTGAAGTAAAACAAAGCAGGTCTCTGGAAAGTGTTACTTCCTTACTCTGCCCGTAATATAGCCATAAAATATATACTCAACAATCAATAATTCAACTAGTTGACGATTGTCTTTTCATCCACCTCCTTATTAAACTGTTAAACACATGCAGTGCCTTCAGACTTATTAGTTGACTTCTTCCACATTTTGTTGTATTACAGCCTGAATTCAAAAATGAATAAATATTTTTTTTTCTCTCACCCATCTACACACAATACCCTGTAATAACAAAGTGAAAACATGTATTTAGAAATGTTGGCAAATTGATTGAAAATGAAATACAGAAATATCTCAATTACATAAGTATTCACACCGATTAGTCAATACTTTGTAGAAGCAACTTTGGCAGCGATTACAGCTCTGAGTCTTTCTGGGTAAGTCTCTAAGAGCTTTCCACACCTGGATTGTGCAACAATTCTTCAAACTCTGTCAAATTGGTTGTTGGTCATTGCTAGACAACCTTTTTCAGGTCTTGCCATAGATTTTCAAGTAGATTTAAGTCAAAACTGTAACTTGGCCTCTCAGCAACATTCATTGTCTTCTTGGTAAGCAACTCCAGAGTAGATTTGGCCTTGTGAAAGGTGAATTCATCTGCCAGTGTCTGATGGAAAGCGGACTGAACAAGGTTTTCCTCAAGGATTTTGCCTGTGCTTAGCTCCATTTTGTTTATTTTTATCCTGAAAAACGGTATTCCTAACAGGCTTCTTTCTTTTCACTCTGTCAATTAGGTTAGTATTGTGGAGTAACTACAATGTTGATGATCCATCCTCAGTTTTCTCCTATCACAGCCATTAAACTCTGTAACTGTTTTAAAGTCACCATCGGCCTCATGGTGAAATCCCTGAGTGTTTTCCTTCCTCTCCGGCAACTGAGTTCGGAAAGACGCCTGTATCTTTGTAATGACTGGGTGTATTGATACACCATCCAAAGCTTAATTATTAACTTCACCATGCTGAAAGAGATATTCAATGTCTGCTTTTTTTTTTACCATCTACCAATAGGTTTCCTTCTTTGCGAGGCATTGGAAAACCTCCCTGGTCTTTGTGGTTGAATCTGTGTTTGAAATTCAGTGCTTGACTAAGGGAACTTACAGATAATTGCATGTGTGGGGTACAGAGATGGGGTAGTTATTCAAAAATCATGTTAAACGCTACTATTGCACACAGAGTGAGTCCATAACTCACTATGTGACTTGCTAAGCACATTTTTACTCCTGAATTAATTTTAGGCTTGCCATAACAAAGGGGTTGAATACTTATTGACTCAAGACATTTCAGCTTTTCATTTTAATTTAATTTGTAAAAATGTCAAAAAACATAATTCCACTTTGACATTATGGGGTATTGTGTGTAGGCCAGTGACCAACAAATCTCAATTTAATCCATTTTAAATTCAGGCTGTAAAATAACAAAATGTGGATAAGGTCAAGGGGTGTGAATACTTTCTCAAGGCACTGTAAGTCTGTCTGCAGACCAGATCAGACCAGACCAAACCAGAGAGGTCTTAGTCTTCAATGAGTTAAACACTAATCAAGGTCTCAGCCTTGGGATGTCTGTATTTGGCTCCTTTAGACATGGCACCCTATTCCCTGTATTCCCAGTTTTTACCAGGCCCTTATGTTTTTGGTGGTATGCACTACACCAGAGACTGTACTCTATGTGTTTGGTGGTGGTATACACCAGAGCCTAGTGACACCACCACACCGTCTCCCGTCTCGCCCCTCTCCCATCAGGGTGCCATTTTGGACACAGGCTATGTGTTTGGGATGTCAGTAACTGTATTTTAATTGTATGTGTTTGGTGTTGGTATACAGTACACCATATCTACTGAGTAACAAACCCAGTCCCTCCTCTGTTGCATTCCGTTTTAACCCTTTAAGATGTCTATTACAGGGTGAAACCTGCTTAGTAATTGTCCTGTTTCAACAGCCCTCATTTTACATTTTAGTCATTTAGCAGACGCTCTTATCCAGAGCGACTTACAGGAGCATTTTAGGGTTAAGTGCCTTGCTTAAGGGCACATCGACAGATTTTTCACCTAGTCGGCTCGGAGATTAGAACCAGCGACCTTTCGGTTACTGGCACAACGCTCTTACCCACTAAGCTACCTGCCGCCCTCCAAGGCATCTGCGACTGCAAACAACTTGAAATAGTGCCTCTGCTCAGTGACTGGTGCTCAATTACTTAGCACGGTGTTCAATAACACGGAGAGGGACATGCAAATATTGGTAAGACAATTAATCCCGTTTGCCCTAAAGTAGAAGGTAACACTACCCCCTCCATTATGAGGGTTGTGAACTCTAGTGCTGCCTGTGAGGCGCTTAGGGAAAGAAGGGGGAGACATCGTGGCTTTCTGCTGTTAAAAGGTTTGGGCCTAGTACCTTCTGACGATGATGAGAGGCTCACTATTCTCATAGCTTGTCCTTCCTTCGTTGTGTAAATGCACCCGTAATACGATGACATTGAAAGCAACCCCCACCCCATCAACCCATCCCTTCTCTCGTGTTCTTTCTTTCCCTTGAGGCACTCATGTACTCGAAGTAGCAGGCATTTAACCGGATACCGCATTATTTTTCCTAATAACAAAAAAAGAGTGACACCTCCCCTTCACATGGGACACCCTACTCCCATGTACTTTCTACCACCCTCTTCACAAAGGAGAACCAATCATTGAAGAACCATTTTGGAGGTTTCTCATGCTGTTGACAGGAGTATCAAATATTAATGACATTGTAAGCAAATTCTGGAAATCTATGCTGCTATACAGTACATTACATTATACAATATATATAGTGTAGAAAGTATTAATGCGTGTGCACATTTAATTGTAATTACAACAGAAAAATGTAATTGTAGGTGTAAAAGGAAATTATATAAGCGATCAAACTTTGAAATAAGGCAATGCTGACAATAATGTCACTACATTGTTACTACATGTTTTCTTTAGATGGACATCATACTTTATAAAGTGCTACATTGATATAGCAAGCTATAGCACTGTCCTCATACAGAATGGCCATAAAGCTATCTATGTTTAGCTTTACATTTTCTCCGACTGGACTGTTGAAAAGCATTTCTGGTCCATTTTCCCCCTTGGACCGTTCTGTGTAACATTGTCGTAACAATAATAATGCATTAAGCGTCCTAAACCACTCTACAACACTCAGAGTCTCTTCTTAAGTGCTGAACCAGTCGGAGTGACGGCCGGTGAAAGCATTGTCTCTCTGCTGCCGACTTCTTTGGAGAAACCACACAAACACACACACACACACACACACACACACACACACACACACACACACACACACACACACATACACACAGAGAGAGAGAAACAAACGAACACGCTCACTCACGCAGGCATGCACAAACACACACACGAATCAGAATAATAACTCAAAGTGGGAGTGGGTTGGGGTTGATACCATCTCAAATGGGGGAAGTAGGAAAGAGTTAATATTACCACTGTAATACTGTATGAGGTGATATTGGCCTTGAAAGATAGCTACCTAGCACCTGTGTGCTTTTGGAGCTGTGTAGATATTGTCTAGTGCTAAGGCTTTGATACTAAGTTGAGATCGGCGTGAGTAACTTGAGTTTCCACACAAATCTTTCATTGACATCAATGCATTTACACAAGAGTCTGAGCTAAGTGTACACATCTTTGGATTTGGGCCTGAAAGATATGGGGGCCATAAGGGCATCCTTGCCTGGTGCCCTGCAAGAGAGGGGGCAGTCAGAGTGGGAGAGAAACAATACCCTACCAGCCGTCCTGGCATAACTGTCTTGGATAACTTCATCAAACTGTGAATACTGAGCTTATGGGCACTCTGAAGCACTAAAGCTCCCCTAGGGAAAGGATGCCATATGGAAGTGGGCAACAAAGGGCAAAGCCACCAGAGAGTGGGCCTGCCACCTCTGAACAGAGGGCTAAACCTTCCATAAGAACACCAAAGGTCACCAACTGTTTTATGTAATTCAGCCATACTGATATAGAATGATATGGCTGTTAAGATGAAGACTTGTTCTCTTGTGGTTCGTAGAGGTTTGTGCACTCAATAACACAACTTTTCCCACTCATAGATTGCAATGTTTTATAAGATATCATAATTTCAGTTTCCCTTACTGAAAAGGAACAAAATATAAAGGAGGGAAAATAAGCTCATTACCTAATAAGCATTTTGTGTGGGGAAAGTGTTGCCAGTGAGTAATGTGTCACATAGTTAAATACACACTGAGTGTACAAAACATTAAGGACACCTGCTCTTTGTATGACATAGACTGACAAGGTGAATCCAGGTGAAAGCTATGATCCCTTATTGATGTCACTTGTTAAATCCACTTAAATCAGTGTAGATGAAGGGGATGAGACAGGTTAAAGAAGGATGTTTAAGCCTTAAGACAATTGAGACATGGATTGTGTATTCAGGGGGTGAATGGGCAAGACAAAATATTTAAGTGCCTTTGAACAGGGTATGGTAGTAGTTGCCAGGCGCACTGGTTTGTGTCAAGAACTGCAACGCTGCTGGGTTGGGTTTTTCATACTCATCAGTTTCCCATGTGTATCAAGAATGGTCCACCACACAAAGGACATCCAGGATTGGGAAGCATTGGAGTCAACATGGGCTAGCATCCCTGTGGAACGCTTTCGACACCTTGTAGTCCATGCCCATACGAATTGCGGGCAAGTCAATATTAGGAATGTGTCCTTAATGATTTGTACAGGTAACTGCCAAAATAAAGGAAACACCAACATAAAGTTTCTTAAAACCCACCCGCGGAAATTGAATTCGCACAAAATAAATTGTCATCAAATTCCGTCTGTTTAAGCTAGATTTTTTTGCATGGGCTGCATTTCAATCCACCTCATCCGCCGTGTCAGCATTCCGCATATACGGTGGAAGGTGGCAGAGGTACAGCAGTGTTTGTCAGACCAGGAGACATCCATCTCACAAAAACATCTGTAGCGTCCGAAAAGTTTGGGCTGCAAGCTATTATGAGCCCTCTATGGAAAGATGAGACATTCACAAACTTAATGGTGTTTTACGTTTTGCTAGGTCCCTCACAAGCGTCACGGGACTCGTTTGAAGTTGGTACCGCCGATGTGCCAACTTTTATCTGTAGCATCTGAACGGTTTGGGCTACACACTAATATGACCCCACCATCGAAAGGTGAGACTCTCACGAACACACAACACTCGTCTGAAGGTAACCCAGTAACAGTTACATTGTTTTATTAAAGTATACTTTTTATGGAAGTACTTTAGTGCCAAAAAATAGGTTAAATATGGGTAAAAATATAGAGCTATAGAGCTTTCTTATACGTTACATGACCAAAAGTATGTGGTCACCTACTCGTCGAACATCTCATTCCAAAATCATGGGCAGTAATATGGAGTTGGTCTCCCCTTTGCTGATATAACAGCCTCCACTCTTCTGGGAAGGCTTTCCACTAGACGTTGGAACATCCAGGCGGATGTCTTCGTCCACATCCCAAACGACAGGTGCCACGATGAGAGACGGAGGCAGGATAGGACCCCCCAGATCCTTCCTTTCTTCGGTATGGTGCATCCTGGAGAGTGCATCGGCTTTCACGTTCTGGGATCCTGGACAGTAGGACAGAATAAACTGAAAGCGAGTAAGAAATTGGGCCCACCTGGCTTGACGAGAGTTCATCCGTTTCACTGCCCGTATGTGCTCCAAATTCCGGAGGTCAGTGAGAATCCGGAATGGATGGACTGCGCCCTCCAGCCAGTGTCTCCATTCCTCCAGAGCAAGGACCACCGCCAACAGCTCCCTGTCTCCAACTCCATAGTTCCTCTCTGCGGGGTTAAGCTTTTTAGAGAAAAAGGCACAGGGATACATTTTTCTGGCTTACCTTGCCACTGGGAGAGGACCCCACTCAAGCCCTCCTCAGATGCGTCCACCTCCAGGATGAAAGGACGAGCTGGATCTGGGTGTTTTAGGAGGGGCGCTGTGGTGAACTTCTCCTTCAGCCTCTTGAAGGCAGCATCAGCCTCAGGGTTCCAGGCCAGCTTCTGAGGCCCACCCTCAAGGAGAAAGGTGAGCGAGGTGGCAATGGAGCTGAAGGACCTGATGAAATGCCGGTAGAAATTTGCAAAGCCCAGGAAGTTCTGTATGCCCTTGTTGGTGGTGGGGACTGGCCATGACCTGACGGTGTCCGTCTTCACTCTTTCCATGAACACCCCCTGAGGACTGATCCTGTATCCCAGGAAGGAGATGGCCTGTTGGTGGAATTCACATTTCTCCCCCTTCACCAACAGGATATGTTCCTGGAGGCGGAGTAGGACCGCTCGGGTGTCCCTGACATCCTCCTCGACCGTAGCCGAGTAGATCAGGATATCGTCGATATACACCACTACCTGTCTACTCAGCATGTCTCGGAACACGTCATTGACGAAGGACTGGAACACGGAAGGTGCGTTGGCGAGGCAGTAGGGCATGACGCAGTATGAGGTATGCTGAATGCCGTCTTCCACTCGTCTCCTTCCCAGATTCAAATCAGGTTGTAGGCACTCCTCAGGTCCAACTTGGTAAAGTAATGTGCCCCTCGCAGCTGCTCGATGGCCGACGGAACCAGAGGGAGGGGGTACCAGTACTTGCTAGTGACTGCGTTCAGCCCCCGGTAGTCAATGCACGGCCTCAGTCCTCCATCTTTTTTGGCCACGAAGAAGAAGCTGGTGGAGGCAGGAGAGGTAGAGCATCTGATGAACCTCTGTTTCAGGGTCTCCGCCACATACTTCTCCATGGCCTCAGTCTCCGCTATGGAAAGGGAGTAAATGCGACTCTTCGGGGGGTGTAGTCCCTCCAGCAGGTCAACGGCACAGTCCCAGGGCCTGTGAGGAGGGAGACACTTAGCCTTGGAGGCAGAGAAGACATCAGAGAGATCTGCATACTCACGTGGAATGTTGGGCTGGAGGGCGGACTCCAGACTCTCCACTGACGTGGAACAACAAACCACCGGCAGGCAGGTCCTCCGGCATGAGGGGGACCAGGCTGTGATCCTCTTGGTGATCCAATTGATGGTGGGGTTGTGTAGTCTGAGCCAGGGCAATCCGAAGACGATCCGGTGAAGGGGTGACGTGACGATGTGGATGGACAGCTTCTCGTGGTGCTCCGGTAGTATGGGAATGGTGATGGTGATGGGGAGAGTGATGTGGGTAATGGTGCCTTATTCAAGTAGTTTATTGTCCAGCGAGGTGACGTGTAACGGAGAAGGCAGTGGCACGGTGGGCAACCCCTATTCAGAGACCAGCTCCCTATCGGTAAGGTTCCCCTCTGAGGTTATCAAGGTCCATGCGTGCGAAAGCTAAGGGTGTACTCGAACGCGGCCTCCTCTCCCTGTTGTAGCCAGAGGAGATGCTCACCCCCGTCCTTTCCCTCCATGGGATGATCGAACACCGTCCTGAACCGATCGAGGAAGGTGGAGTAGGGAAGTGCCACGGCCTCACCTCCTTTCCCAGACTACCGTGGCCCAATCCAGCGCCTTTCCTTTCAATAGCGAAATCACCAGCGCTATCCTGGCTTGGTCCAATAGAGATGCCCCACACTGATGTGCCAGATACAGTGAAACCTGTAGCAGAAAGACTCTACATTTCGTTGTTTTCCCGTCATAGCGCTCCGGCAGGGCGAGTGGTCCCTCAGACGTTGGTGATAGCACGGGAGGAGGTGGACTGGGTGCACTCACCGCTACCTGAGGTGGAACCGGAGCGATGGTCAGTTTATGCAGCGTTTGGAGCACTTCCTGCATGGATGCGTTCAGCTGGGCAATCTGCTGCTGGTGCTGGTCGAAGCACTGGGAAACTCCAGGAGGATTACCTGCTGCATCCATCTTCGTGAGGTGTGTGATTCTGTGACGAGTACTGAGGATACGAAGAGGTAGGATGCAGACGCAGGAATCAACAATGTAAAGGTTTACTTAACACTGAGCAAGAGAACAATAAAGAGCGAGTACACGACATGACACTAATAATCACACACAACACAACACTGAACAGTCCAGGGCTATATAGGGGAGGTGATGAGATGATGAGGTGCAGGTACGCTGGAGGTGATTAGGGTGCGTTGGGTTTCCATTCCGGTGTTGCCGAGAAAGTGCGCTCAGACCTGTGGCTCAGTAGACCGGCGTCATTCTTAAATGGAAGCAGTTTTGAACCACCAAGACTCTTCCTATAGCTGGCCGCCCGGCCGAAACTGAGCAATAGGGGTAGAAGGGCCATGGTCTGGGAGGTGACCAAAAACCCGATGGTCACTCTGACAGAGCTCCAGTGTTCTTCTGTGGATATGGGAGAACCTTCCAGAAGAACAACCATCTCTGCAGCACTCCACCAATCAGGCCTTAATTTTAGAGTGGCCAGACGGAAGCCACTACTCAGAAAAAGGCACATGACAGCCCGCATGGAGTTTGCCAAAAGGCACCTAAAGGACTCTCAGACCATGAGAAATAAGATTATTTGATCTGATGAAACCAAGATTGAACACTTTGGCCTGAATGCCAAGTGTCACGTCTGGAGGAAACCTGGCACCATCCCTACAGTGAAGCATGCTGGTGGCAGCATCATGCTGTGGGGATGTTTTTCAGCGGCTGGGACTGGGAGACAATTCAGGATCTAGGGAAAGATGAACGGAGTAAAGTACAGAGAGATCCTTGATGAAAACCTGCTCCAGAGTGCTCAGGACCTCAGTCTGGGGTGAAGGTCCAACAGGACAACGACCATAAACACACAACCAGGACAACATAGGAGTGGCTTCGGGACAAGTCTCCTAATGTCCTTGAGTGGCTCAGCCACTCTCTGGAGAGACCTGAAAATAGCTGTTCAGCGACGCTCCCCATCCAACCTGACAGAGCTTCAGAGGATCTGCATAGAAGAATGTGAGAAACTCCCCAAATACAGGTGTGCCAAGCTTGTAGTGTCATACCCAAGAAGACTCAAGGCTGTAATTGCTGCCAAAGCTGCTTCAACAAAGTACTGAGGAAAAGGTCTGCATGCTTATGTAAACGTGATATTTCCGTTTTTTATTTTTAATACATTTGCAAACATTTCTAAAAACCAGTTTTGCTTTGTCATTATGGTGTATTGTGTGTAGATTGATGAGGAAAGATAACAATTTAATCAATTTTAGAATAAGTCTGTAACGTAACAAAATGTGGAAAAAGTCAAGGGGTCCAAATACTTTCCGAATGCACTGTAAATGGTGTCATTTCATGGGGCTCTGAATAATATGGAGTGTTGCTGTCCTTTTACTCCACCCATTCCATTGGAGGCCGAATCACATCACATGTGCGCTTACTGACCTACAGAAATCCCGCTAACCAAACAACAGTGCAGGGCATGCTCACTGAATTAAAGGCCAACTACATTCAAAAGTTTATTCAATTTTTCCCAGACCTCAAAAGTCATCCTCTGATGTGGTTCAAGCATTGTTGTGAACACAGAAAATCAAATTTTGTTGTTTTTCTATAACAAATAGTGCGAAGAAACTGGTTTAATCTAGAAAAAAGATTGTACATCCGAAACATGGAAAAACAAAACGAAGAAAACTGAATTTGGGAAAAAAACAGAAGTATGCAAAACATATAAACAGATTTTAAAAGTCCCTACCAAGGTGTTTTGCTGTGCATGACTGCACTTTAGAGTGTGTGTCATCCTGCGGCACAGCATTTTGGGGAAAGTTGAGGTCAGGTCGAATATTGACTATGCACTGAAGAGGGAAAAAGGTTGGGCCATCCTATAAGTGTTTTAGTGAAATCTAATCTAATATATCAAATTTAGCAGACACTTTTATCCAAAGCGATTTACAGTCATGCGTGAATAAATTTTTACTTATGGGTGGTCCCGGGAATCGAACCCAATATCCTGGTGTTGTAATGCTCTACCAAGATGCATGACAGGGTTATAAATGCTTTGTGAAGCCTCAATTTAAAATTATTCATAAGGCCTTTATTAAGCGGTGCTTTTGCCAGCCTTTATAAAGCACAGGTTAATGTTAAATTTGACAAAGAGCGTTATGTCACATTTGACATAGGTGATTATGTCACAGAGTTATGCCACATTTATGAAGCCTTTATAAAGCATGACATACGGTTATAGATGATTTGTAACACATTCATGTAGTGTATATGAAGGCATTATGAAGGCTTTATAAGCTGCACGTCATTTAAAGCAGGGACCCAAATATCATAATTTATTTGTCCAAATATGTTACATCTTTCCATAATTTATTTGTCCAAATATGTTACATCTTTATCCCATGTATTGAAGGTAGCATGATGTTACAACTATCTTCAGACATATAGTCAGTACCACTGAGGTATATAATTATAACCCACCCAAACTGGGCATATCTGAAATATGGAAATTATCAATGAAATCACCATCCTATTGTTGTGGAAAAGATGCGTCCATATCAGATTGCTAAACAGTACTTCATACGGATAATATTCATTTAGGTAGGCTACTCTGTTTTTGCAGGCAAAACCGGAGAAAATTAACAAGTGCTTCTGGTCACTAATCTGGCAGACTGGTAAACGTAAATCCGGGACACTGAAATTAGTATGCTATGTTATGTTTGGTATGGTTACATAAGATAGAAAGTTACTTAAGGCAAAAACAAAAGGAATGCTTATAACGCTTATAACGCGAACGTCTAGCAAGCCAAAGGTGGGGTGTTCGAATTTAATCACAGACAATTTTAGAATTTTTGCTAATTAGCAACTTTGCAAATACTTGCTACTACTTAGCATGTTATCTAACCCTTCCCCTAACCCTAACCTTAACCATTTTAGCTAACCCTTCCCCTAGCCTTAACCCTAACTCCTAACCTTAACCCTACCCTTAACCCCTAACCCCTGGAGCTAGCTAATGTTAGTGTTAGCTACCTAGCCACCTTGCTAACGTTAGCCACAACAAATTGGAATTCGTAACATATTATAACATTTTGCAAATTTTTAACATTTTGCATGTATTGCAAATACGTAACATATTTTAGACTCACTGAATAAATGTGTTTGGCACAGGATAAAGAAGATGAAAAGATCTGCTGCTGCTACACAAGAACAAGGGATACTGAAGTTCCTGAAAAGGTTAGTCAGCCAGTTTGTTAGTCCTGTAATGTTGTCATATTATTTGATTTCCACTGCTGGTGGTTATTCACAAATGTTTGCAGAGCAAATATCACTGTCTTAGAAATAGAAAATCTACAAATTCTGCCATAGAGCAGTCTACACAGAAAATATGAACACGTGTCCAACCATAACAGATGGATGGCTAATGCAGAAAGAGAGAATTTATGAATTTTAGAACCACCATAACTTTCACAAATACAGAGACAGGCAGCCGTCAGGACATCAGTATTTTTTGACTAGCTAGTGCATAGTGACACCTACTGATATAATAATAATTAATTTAATTTCTAAAGATCTTTTCTCACACCTAAGGCGCAAAAATAATACGAATAATAATAATAATAATGATAATAATAATAATAATAATAATAATAATAATAATAACGAGACGGAAATGTTCCATGAAGAAATATTTTGTAACTTGCCTCAGCTCTTTGAAATATTTTTTGTGGAAGTGGATAGGATAGCTTGATCATGTGAAAGTTGGTATGGTGTCTCTAGCTTGAACGGTTCAAGAGTTACTGTTGGTGGGTTATTTTATGCTAATGTGGGCACATATAGAAATTTTTTATTTTGACAAGCAATCTAAGTAGGTCTGAAGATCTCAACGTTGGTTTGGAATTGATAGCTTAAATTGTGAAAGAGGAGCTACAGTAGGTCTTAGAATATATTTACCATTATAGACAATGGCAATTTTTTTTGCCATTAAAATGTATTGTTATCCATGGCAACGGCTCCGTTTGGGCTGCTCAATGAGGAGACACAAGAAAGTTCTTAGCTGGCATTAGCTAGCTACTTTTCGTCACTTTAAACTCTGACAAACAGTTGTAACTTTTTATTGATTGCAGATCATTCTGTTCTGATTCCAGATTTGAATAGCAGAGGAGTAGACCAACATGTCATACCATCTAAGTTTTTGTCTAGTGCTGGGACAGTGAATGTAATGTTTGAAGTCATGATGTCACAATGGAAGCTTTAGAATTTTGAAGAAATCCCATGAAAGTGGCTAAAGTTTAATAAGTTTAATAAAAGTTTAATAGTTTAAAATATATAAATACTATCAAAAAGTTGTATACAAGCACACTATTCCAGACCAGTCTGCACATTCTAAAGTTTGATTGCCGTTTCTAGGTTAAACGGTACAAGAGTAGCTTTGTAAAGAATATTAAGAACTATAAGTCAGAAATATATCGTACAATATTTAAAGTGTGGCTGCTTTCGCAAGCCACAGTAAAAACAATGCAAAACACAGAACATAGAACACAGACAACAAACAAAGCTATAAACAGTTTTCATCAGATCCGGAGGACATCATATGATCTGGTAATGCAGGTTTGGTTAGAATAAAGTGCAATAGAATGAGTGACATTCAATAAAATCCACTTCATGAAAAGGGGGATATTATTTTAAATGAAAATGTTGAAAGGAGTTTATTTACAGTAATGATTGACTATATGGATTTTACAGGCAATCAGTTCCTACAGTGAGTGCCAGGGAACCAACCTCTGGTGGTCCAGATGAAGACCAGGCCAACAACACAAGGTTAATGGTTATATGACTTACACATAAAATTAACATACAATTAAAATATTTTCTACATTGAAACCTGTCTGTCTTTTTTTTCATAGTCCACTGCTTAAAATTGTGTGTGTATAGAGTAAAATTAATGTGTAAAGACATTTTAACCATTCTTTGCATAACGTTCAGCCCTGCTATAGTAGTTCACTAAACTACAGAGTATGTTGTCCATTGAAATTGTTGTATCTTGCTCTTTTGATATCTGATTCAGAATGAATAATAAGGTTTGTGGTACTTTGGAAGGGTTTTATCCACCTTAGGTCAGGAGTGTTTTCTATTTCATATGACCCGACAAGAAAAAACCCAGCCCTATAATTATAGCATAATATAATAATAATATTTTGTCATAGCCTACGAATAGGACCGAGAGATCAGAAAAACTCCAGGCCCCAGAAAAGACGTACAGATTTTGCCACACCACTTTTTAACCTGTGGTGCCACCTATGACACACATACACACACACGCATGTGCACACACACACACACACACACACACACACACACACACACACACACACACACACACACACACACACACACACACACACACACACACACACACACACACACACACACACACACACACACACACACACACACACACTCCTGCACCTTGGAGCCACGTACCCAAGAGAAGCACTCATCTCTCTTTGGATTCCACACCTTCACCCTGTCTAAATTCCTGGGCCCAGCTTGCTAAAAGTTTTTCTAATCATTTCATTATAGTGTTTAAGAGATTCCATGTGAAGGAAGTACCCTCCATGTTACAAAACCCTCACAACCTTTTACAGATGTACAATTGAGAGCATCCTGTCGGGCTGTATCGCCGCCTGGTATGGCAACTGCAGCGCCCGAAACCGCTGGGTTCTCCAGAGAGTGGTGCGGTCTGCCCAACGCAGACCGCACCGGGACAAGTCTCCTAATGTCCTTGAGTGGCTCAGCCACTCTCTGGAGAGACCTGAAAATAGCTGTTCAGCGACGCTCCCCATCCAACCTGACAGAGCTTGAGAGGATCTGCAGAGAAGAATGGAAGAAACTCCCCAAATACAGGTGTGCCAAGCTTGTAGCGTCATACCCAAGACGACTCTAGTCTGTAATCGCTGCCAAAGGTGCTTCAATAATGTACTGAGTAAAGGGTCTGAATACTTATGTAAATATTATATTTAATTTATTACTTTTGTTGTTGAAAAAAATTCTATAAACCAGTTTTTGCTTTGTCATTATGGGGTATTGTGTGTATATTGATTAGGGAAAAAAACAATTTAATCAATTTCAGAATAAGGCTGTAACGTCACAAAATGTGGAAGAATTCAAGGGGCCTGAATACTTTCCGAATGCACTGTATTTGTAAATATCACCGTCATCTAGGAAACACCAGTGCTGTGTGAATAAATTCAGCCACCATTTACACCTCTAGCTGCCTGCCTCCTGCTGAATATTTCCCCTTACAACTGTTGGAGGGTCCTATTTTTCAGTGCCATCTGGGACACATTATACTGTATATGTGTGTCACTACGGCTTAAAGTCTGTGACCTGAGACAGCTTGAGGAGGACTGATGACCTCACAGGGAGTGTGTTTTGTAGGGGAGCATTGTGGTGTTGGAGTGACAGATGGACATCTCATCTCCTTCTCCCTGTTTAATGAGCGCAGTCATAAATAAATGCATTGCCCTAATTAGCCGCCCAAATTGTGTGTGTGTGTGTGTGGAGGGGGGGGGTTCAAATTAGCAAGGAGCCTTGTTAAGACAGAGGCGGCACCATCCCTAGTTCCTCTGGAGATGGTGGCTCGGGTTGTAGCAGAGAGATGGTGGGGAGATGGCCATTGAGCAGATGCTCCTCGCTGCTTCTCTGCTCTGCGCTGGCTGGTCCCCTTCTGTCACCTAATCTATTAAGCCTCTACTCACTGAGATCTTCTGGCCTGGGTTAGGGAGTGAGGGGTGAGTAGGTTAGGGGGTGTGGTCTGACAATATATAGTACTGCACCTCAACCGGAATTGGCACTGAGACGTGTAAAAGAAAAAACAATGGCTGTGACAAGACCATACAGGCCAATGTCAGCAAGCCCAAGGCTTAATTTTATAAAGATCTTTGACTTATTTTAACTACCAGAAATCATCGACTACAATAAATAATTAGCCTTCATTGATATATTGAAATATAAAGCACACTGTATTCCCTCACTGTTATGTGTTTTACTGGTAACAGATGAGAGATAAAAAGTGGTATGTTTCAGATGTATCATCACCTATCAGTAAATTCAAACCCCCTCCCCCACAACCAATTCTCATACAATAGATCATAAATGGATATTTATCACAACATGCCATTCTAAGAGGTTTACCTGTTATTATCAAACAGAGCCTTTTTCAGATGTGCTAATATACACAATATTGTCATGGTTAAATGGAATGTCCGTCTGCATTAAAAGGATAGCTAGTTCACCCCAAAATAGGTTAATATAAAGTATCACTAAATATAGCCATTTTTGTAATTTCCACACAGATGGACTTAAATCAAACTGGCCAATAACCATTATATCCCTGTATGTCCATTTAGAAGGTAGCCTAGTCCTTGCCCCAGGCCCTCAGTATTCTTCTCTACCCCATGAGATTTACACGTATAGGGCTCTGGTCGAAAGTAGTGCACTAGTTACGGAATAGGGTGACCAGGGTGTACAGAGCAAGGGGGTGACCAGTGTCACATTGCACTGTGAGCCTGCAGTACAGTTATGAGAAGGCTGGAGGCCCCTCCCCTTAGGATGTTGGCCGTGACCCTGGATCAGACACTGTAGTGAGGCCCTCTGGCCCTCTGGTGACGAACTAACTAGTCTGGGTTGTGGCCCAAATGGGCACCCTATTCCCTATATAGTGCACTACTTATGAAAAGGCCCCTAGTTAAAAGTAGTGCACAATAAAGGGCATAGGGTGCCATTTCGAACATAGCCAAGGTCTCATGACAACAGAGAAGACAGATATCTCTTTTCATCTCAGTAACCATGACTCTAGCCATGGTAACAACTCTTGACAATGTAAACAAAGGTGGGTTGTTGGTTCACCACACGTTGGCCATTGTGCTACACATCAACATTTGTCCAAAACAATTTGCAGAGAGTGGCCTCTTCTGGATATGGCCAGTGAAAATAGGTTAGGGACAGACATTACTTATATTGCGTTTGGCAGCCAGGGCCATATGTGTGGCAGAATACTGAGGTCACCTGACTAGCAAGGTCACCTTTTTCACTTAGAATTATTAAGTGCTTCCCCTTTAATCAGATGAGACACACACACACACAGACACGCACACACACACACACACATGCATGGACGCACACACACTGCGCCATGAACATGACAAACAGTTATTTATAGGCTCGAAACTGAAATGAACAGTTGGTTTAATTTAATTGTGCCCAATAGGATTATACACAGAAACTAATTACTTAAACGGGGGTACTCCGATACCAAAATCTTTTAACAATGATGGAAACCATGGACATGATGTCTCCCAGTATTATTTCATTATTGCGTTTCGCCCCGGCATCTGTCAGCTAGGCCTTGCTCTTTTTAAAGGGCAGAGTCTGTACTCAGATCATCAGCCTGATGCACAGCTGCTCTCCCCCTCTACCCTCCAAGCCCACAGAGACCCACATCCAGGCTGACCCTCACTCATACCCCTGCTCCATCCACACCTAAACCCCAAACAGTAAGCAATGCAGATGTAGAAACCGTGGCTAGGAAAACTCCCTAGAAAAGCAGGAACCTAGGAAGAAACCTACAGAGACCAGGCTCTGAGGGGTGGCCAGTCCTCTTCTGGCTGTGCTGGGTGGAAAATATAAGAGTACATGACCATTACGGCCAGATCGTTCTTCAAAATGTTCAAACATTAATAGATGGCCAGCAGGGTCAAATAATAATGACAGTGGTTGTAGAAGGTGCAACAGGTCAGCACCTCAAGAGTAAATGTCAGTTGGCTTTTCATGGCCGAGCATACAGAGGTCGAGACAGCAGGTGCGGTAGAGAGGGAGAGAGAGCGAGTGAGAGAGAGAGAGGGAGAAAGTCGAAAACAGCAGGTCCGGGACAAGGTGGCACATCCCGTGAACAGGTCAGGGTTCTATAGCCGCAGGCAGAACAGTTGAAACTGGAGCAGCAGCACGACAAGGTAGTACGTCTGGTGAACAGGTCAGAGTTCCATAGCCACAGGTAAAACAGCAGAAACTGGATCCGCAGCACAACCAGATGGACTGGGGACAGGGACAGCCAGTAGTCATCAGGTCAGGTAGTCCTGAGGCATGGTCCTAGAACTCAGGTCCACCGGGAGGGGAGAGAGAGATGGGAGAATGCTTCATATACAAAAAAAAATGTATGCACGCATGACTGTAAGTCGCTTTGGATAAAAGCGTCTGCTAAATGGCATAATTATTTTTTTTTTAAGTTCACACAGGACACCAGATGAGACAGGATAATTACACCAGATAGGACAGATTGACCCTAGCTCACCGGCACATAGACTATTACAGCATAGATACTGAGGCCCGAGACAGGGGACACACCCACTTTGCCAAAGCACAGCCCCCACACCACAAGAGGGATATCAACAGACCACCAACTTACTACCATTTTAGTCATTTAGCAGACGCTCTTATCCAGAGCGACTTACAGTTAGTGAGTGCATACATTTTTCATACTGGCCCCCCGTGGGAATCGAACCCACAACCCTGGGGTTGCAAGCGCCATGCTCTACCAACTGAGCTACACGGGGCCCTACCCTGAGACAAGGCTGAGTATAGCCCACGAAGATCTCCTCCACCGCACGATCACGAGGGGGCGCAAAACAGGACAGGAAGATCATGTCTGTGACTCAACCCACTCAAATTGAGTATAGCGAAAAAAGCCTGGCATGACGAGACACACCCCTCCTAGGGACGGCATGGGAGAGCACTAGAAAACCAGTGATTCATCCGCCGTAATAGTGTCAGAGGCAGAGAATCCCAGTGGAGAGAGGGGAGCCGGCCAGGCAGAGACAGCAAGGGTGGTTCGTCACTCCAGTGCCTTACCATTCATCTTCGCACCCCTGGGCCAGACTACACTCAATCATAGGACCTACTGAAGAGATGAGTATTCAGTAAAGACGTAAAGGTCGAGACCAAGTCTGCGTCTCTCACATGGATAGGCAGACCATTCCATACAAATTTAGCTCTATAGGAGAAAGCCCTGCCTCCAGCTTTTTGCTTAGACATTCTTTGGACAAGAAGGAGGCCTAAGTCTTGTGACCATAGCGTACGTGTAGGTATGTATGGCAGGACCAAATCAGAGAGATAGGTAGGAGCAAGTCCATGTCATTATTTTTAGGTTAGTCAGTTAAACCTTGAAATCAGCCCTAGCCTTAACAGGAATCCAGTGTAGAGAGACTAGCACTGGAGTAATGTGTTCAAATTTTTGGTTCTAGTCAAGATTCTAGCAGCTGTATTTAGCACTAATTGAAGTTTATTTAGTGCTTTATCCAGGTAGCCGGAGAGTAGAGCATTGCAGTAATCTAATCTAGAAGTGACAAAAGCATGGATTAGATTTCTGCATAATTTTTGGACAAAAAGTTTCTTATTTTTGCAATGTTACGAAGATGGAAAAAAGCTGCCCTTGAAATGTTCTTGATATGAGATCAGGGTACAGAGTAACACTGAGGTCCTTCACAGTTGTATTTGTGACGACTGTACAACCATCAAGATTAATTGTCAGCTCAAACAGCAGATCTCTTTGTTTCTTGGGACCTAGAACTAGCATCTGTTTTGTCCGAGTTTAAAAGTAAAAATAAACAAAAAAATTTAACAATTTGCCGCCATCCACTTCTTTATGTCTGAAACACAGGCTTCCAGGGTAGGAAATTCTGGGGCTTCACCATGTTTCATCGAAATGTACAGCTGTTTCCGAAAATCACCAAGATAGTGAAAACAATAGTGGTCCTAAAATGGAACCTTGAGGAACACTGAAACTTAACATTGATTTGTCAGAGGACAAACCATCCACAGAGACAAACTGATATCTTTCCGACAGATAAGATCTAAACAAGGCAAGAACTTGTCCGTGTAGACGAATTAGGGTTTCCAATCTCTCCAAGAGAATGTGGTGACCGATGGTGTCAAAAGCAGCACCAAGGTCTAGGAGCACGAGGACAGATGCAGAGCCTTGGCCTGACGTCATTAAAATGTAATTTATACCTTCACAAGTGCAGTGTCAGTACTATCATGGGGTCTAAAACCAGACTGGATTGCTTTGTGTACATTATTTGTCTTCAGGAAGGCAATGAAAAATTGAGAGCAATGGGAAATTCGATGTAGGCCGATAGTTTTTTAATTTTCCAGAGGATAGGGAGCCATTTATTATGTTCAAAATAGGAGGGCCAAGAACAGGAATTAGCTCTTTCAGTAGTTTAGTTGGAATAGGGTCCAGAAGGCAGCTGGAAGGTTTAGAGGCCATGACTATTTTCATGAATGTGTTGAGAGATAAAGGATTTAAAAACTTGAGTGTCTCCATTGATGCTAGGTCCTGGCAGTTCTGTGCAGACTCAGGACAACTGAGTTTTGGAGAAATATGCAGATTCAAAGAGGAGTCCGTAATTTGCTTTCTAATGATCATGATATTTTCGTCGAAGAAGTTCATGAATTACAGTCAGAAAACTTTCAGTTTGGTGAAGCGTCATTTCTGTTTCAATTGTCTGGAAGTTTGCTTCAGGGCTCGGGTATTCTCTGTATACCAGGGAGCTAATTTCTTGTAAATTAAAAAAATAAATATATGCCATTTAGCAGACGCTTTTATCCAAAGCAACTTACAGTCATGCATGCATACATTTTATGTATGGGTGGTCCCGGGGATCGAACCCACTACCTTGGTGTTACAAGCGCTGTGCTCTACCAGCTGCGCTACAGAGGTGCGACTGCAGCTTGGGTATTAAGCAAGGTTAAGTTTAGATCCTCGATTAGGTGGTTAACATATTTTTGTACTCCGAAGTCCTTGGGTAGGTGAATGAAGTCTTGAAAGGCATCTAGGAATCTTTGGGTTGTCCATTAATGTATACAGTGGTGTAAAGTACTTAAGTAAAAATGTTACTTTTACTTCACTCCATTCCTGAAGAAAATAATGTACTTTTTACTCCATACATTTTCCTTGACACCCAAAAGTATTTTGAATGCTTAGCAGGACAGGAACATGGTCCAATTCACACACTTAACAAGAGGACATCCCTGGTCATCCCTACTGCCTCTGATCTGGCGGACTCACTAAACACAAATGCTTTGTTTGTAAATTATGTCTGCATGTTGTACTGTGCCCCTGGCTATCCGTAAATTGAAGACAATTGTGCCATCTGGTTTGCTTAATATTAGCAATTTGAAATGATTTAAACATTTACTTTTACTTTTGATACTTAAGTATATTTTAGAAATTACATTTACTTCTGATACTTAAGTATATTTAAAACAAAATACTTTTAGACTTTTAAACAAGTAGTATTTTACTGGGTGACTTTCACTTTTACTTGAGTCATTTTCTATTAAGGTATCTTTACTTTTACTCAACTATGGCAATTGGGTACTTTTTCCACCACTGAATTTATAGCGCTGCTTTTGATAATCCTTGGTTGGGGTCTGTGCATATTCTTTGTTGCGATTGCAAACGTAATAAGATGGAGGTCCGATAGTTCATGTCTATGAGGAAAAACATTTCGATCCACAGTGTTTATTCCACGTGACAAAACTAGATCCAGGGTATAACTGTGGCAATCCGTAGGTCAAGAGACATGATGGACAAAACCCACTGAGTCGATGAAGGCCCGAAAGCCTTTTGGAGTGGGTCTGTGGACTTTTCCATGTGAATATTAAAGCCACCAAAAATGTGAATATTATCTGCCATGACTACGACGTCCGATAGGAATTCAGGGAACTCAGTGAGGAACGCTGTATACGGCCCAGGAGGTCTGTAAACAGTAGCAAAAAAAGTGATTGAGTAGGCTGCATAGATTTCATGACTAGAAGCTCAAATGATGAAAACGCAGTCTTTTTTTTTCTTGTAAATGTTAGCAACACCTCCGCCTTTGCGGGATGCGCAGGGGATATGGTCTCTAGTGTAACCAGGAGGAGAGGCCTCATTTAACACAGTAAATTCATCAGCCTTGAGCCATGTTTCAGTCAGGCCAATCACATCAAGGTTATGATCAGTGATTAGTTCATTGACTATGACTGCCTTGGAAGTGAGGGATCTAACATTAAGTTGTCCTATTTTCCGATGTGAGATATTATCACAATCTCTTTCAATAATGACAGGAATGGAGGAGGTCTTTATTCCAGTGAGATTGCTAAGGCGAACACCACCAAGTTTAGACTCCACTAAGCTGGCAAGCTGGCTAACAGCCTGCTGTCTGGCATGCACCCTCATTGTGGAGCTAGAGGAGTTAGAGCCCTGTCTATGTTGATAGATAAGATGAGATCACCCCTCCAGCTTGGATGGAGTCCGTCACTCCTCAGCAGGCCAGGCTTGGTCCTGTTTGTGGGGGAGTCCCAGAAAGAGGGCCAGTTATCTACAAATTCTATATTTTGGGAGGGGCAGGAAACAGTTTTCCACCAGCGATTGAGTTGTGCTAGTCTGCTGTAGAGCTCATCACTCCCCCTAACTGGGAGGGGGCCAGAGACAATTACTCGATGCCAACACATCTTTCTAGCTAAGTTACACATTGAAGTTATGTTGTACTTCGTGACCTCTGACGGTTTCATCCTAACATCGTTGGTGCTGACTTGGATAACAATATCCCTATACCATCTACACTCGCCAGTTTTAGCGTCCGCCAGCACCATCTTCAGATTAGCCTTTATGTTGGTAGCCCTGCCCCCTGGTAAACAATGTATGATTGCTGGATGATTCTATTTAAGTCTAACATTGCGGTTAATAGAGTCGGCAATGACCGGGGTTTTCAATTTGTCCGAGGTAATAGTGGGAGGCTTCGGCGGCTTAGACCCCATAACGGATGGAGGAGAGACCTGAGAAGGCTCCGGTTCTGACTCCGACTCATTGCTTAGTGGGGTAAACCGGTTGAAAGTTTATATCGGCTGAATGAGCAACACCGGTTAAACATGCCGACAGCATATCTTTCCAGAAGCCATGAGAAAATTGTCCGGCTGCAGGGACTGTGCAGGTGGATTAACACTACTACCTGTATTTACTGGTGGCACAGACATTGTATCATCCTTTCCTACACTTAAATTGCCCTTTCCTGGGCAGCGGTCTAAGGCACTGCATCACAGTGCTTGAGGCGTCACTAAAGCCCTGGGTTCGATCCAAGGCTGTGTCACAGCCGGCCATGACTGGGAGACCCATGAGGGGGCGCACAATTGGCCCAGTGTCGTCCGGGTCAGGTGAGGGTTTGGCCGGCCGGGATTTCCTTGTCCATTCGCGCTCTAGCGACTCCTTGTCGTGGGCCGAGCGCCTGCAAGCTGACTTCGGTTGCCAGTTGGTTGGTGTTTCCTCTGACACATTGATGCGGCTGGCTTCCGGGTTAGGCGAGTAGTGTGTCAAGAAGCAGGGTCATGTTTTGGAGGACACATGGCTCTCGACCGTCGCCTCTCCTGAGTCCATAGGGACTAGCAATTGGAGAGAAAAAGGGGTTAATGTAAAAAAAACAAAAAAACACATGGTTAAACATTAGCTAGCTAATGTTAGTTAACTTCCTTGCTAGCTGACGCTACCCTAGCTTGCCTCATCAATAACCTGCTTTAATAACAGAAGACCAAATAACTAAATAACCAAATAATATATAACTAAATAACCAAATAACTTCAATTTCAATATTAAAATCATTGTTGAATAGCTAGCTAGATGGTTAGCTAGTTTCTCTACTGAACTATCAAACTTACCTCTTTATTATAGTCATCTTTCACCACCCCCTTTCATCTCTGTGGCCAAAAATCCAGTTAGATAGCAGTCAACCCGTGATTGGTCCAAAAACCTGACCAAATGTGTTTCAGTAGAATGCTACAGGCTATGTTCGTTGTGTAGAATTTCCCAGTTATAAAATTATATTAAGCAGTTACGAGAGCAAAATAGATTTTGGAAAGCAAACTGGAAAATTGGTGTGAGGGAGAAAATATATCCTTGTGGTGATGCGGCGTATTTGTGAGTGTGCAGTAATTTCTGAGTCTTGACAAGTATTTAAGTATTTCTTCAGATTAACAAATATCTCTGCTCTCGAATAAATTTACTGCGTGTGGAACTGCAGTTGTGCTCGCTCAAATTCCCACTCGCAAGCTCTTAAGTTTAATTTGTGTGCACCACATTGGCCTGCACTCGCAGCACCTGTCCTCTGCTCGCTCGACCACATTTATTCTCTCTCGACTCAAGTGTTTGATCGCTCAATGACGTTCATCTTGCTCCACAGTGCCATCTCGCGCTCAGTGGACTTTAGAGGCCGATTTGACACCATACATTCCACCCATGAGGCCACTAGAGGACGATTTGACACCATACATTCCACCCATGAGGCCACTAGAGGACGATTTGGTCATTTGACTGCAGGAAAGGTATGGGTCATGGTCAACACGGAAGACATTGCACAAAGAGAGGAATGAGTAAAATAACACCAAGGAACGTCAAAACTGTGTCTGATAAACTCTTATTAATGGCTGTGGAATAGATTACAGGTCAGAAAGGAGCCATGGCCAATAAGAAGCAAGCTCTTCAACAGGAGTGTTTATCATTTAATCTGATGGAATTCAAGATCACACAGAATACTAAAAGATGTTGAAGAAAATGATTTCCTCCTCTAAAAGAGTGGTGATACTAGACTAGTGACATGTTGTTGTCGGGTGATTTCTCTCTCGTTTTTTTATCTTTTATCAAGGAATGCAATTAGGCTTCAGCCTTAAAATCTCAGTCTGTCACATCCCCCTCTCCATCCCTAACTCTTCTCTGCCATGCCTCTCTCTCTCTCTCTCTCTCTGCCAACTGCAATCAGAAATAACTGCCACTTCAACTTAATGAAAAACAACCACTTGGCTATAAAGTTGCAGTCATCCTATTACCAGTATTGAGTAATTACAATTATTAGCCTAATAAGCTTAATGAAGTAAATTAGACTACAGGACATGGCCATATGGTAAGGCAAAACAAAGATGGGAGCTAGCTAATTAAAGTTAAAATAATGCAGGTTTTAATTAACTCAACCCTTAGGCATAACCATTTTCAAATTTATCCAAGCTGATAATTAAAGAGTCCTCTATTGCCCAAGCAACATGTCTTCTCTGAGCTAATTAAGAGGGAAATGAATTGGCAACATGACACTCAAAATATTAATTCCTGCTTAATTCACTTTCTAATAAAATTAATTAGGCCGTGCTGGACCTGCAATCAGATGGTCTGTGCTGTCCGGGAGCACAGACCTCATGTAATCCAACGCCTGGGTGCAGGGGCTCCAGGGCACGGATTTACAATTGTTATGAACACTCTTTAAATGTAGACTCTTCAAAATTATGTTGCCACGAGCAGCACCGCAGATATTGAGATGAGCGAGATGCAAGACTTTGCTCTTACGTGCATGGGTTCGCTTCATGCTGTTACAGCATGGTAACCAGGACACCAAAACAGCAGAAAAGTTGAGCCTCGAGCTTCAACGCTCTAAGTTGTTGCGGAAATTGACCCACTATGCTGTTTACTTTCTGCATCTAAGTTGTTGCGGAAATTGACCCACTATGCTGTTTACTCTACATCATATCGCTGAGTCTACCTTTAACTGTGTGCCTCTGTTAATATACCAAATGAACATGTAGATCTAATTACGCCAAGGGCTTCCTAATTTCAACACGAGTGGTAGGAGCAGTTAGTTAAAACAGGTTGCTTTTCTATCAAATGTACTGAGCAAAAATACAGTGCAATAGGAAAGTATTCAGACCCCTTGACTTTTTCCACATTTTGTTACGTTACAGCCTTATTCTAAAATGGATTAAATTGTTTTTCCCTCTCAAACTTACACACAATACCCATATGTAAGGTTCTGTATTGATTTTCTTAGTCAAACTTGTGTTCTTGAACGTAGCCCTGTTTCTTTGTGTTCTTGAACGTAGCCCTGTCTTTCATTTTTGTTCATTGATTTCACCTGTGTTAGTTACTCACCTGGTCTCATCAGCTCCTTATTTAGTTCAGTTCTTTCTGTTTGTGCCTTGTGAGGTATTGTTTGTTTTGACTCTACTAAGCCTTTTCCTAGCTCGTTTGTGAGAATCAGTTATAGCCTTGAGTCCTAGTTTTGTTTCACCTGCCTGTTTGCCTACCTGTGTATGACCATTGCATGCTTGTGACCACGACTCCAGCCTTCTGCAAAGGTTAAATGAACACCTGCCACGCTCTGCGTGTGAATCTACACCTTTTTCTCCCTGAGTATTCATTACACCGTAATGACAAAGCAAAAGCAATTTTTTAAAACATTTTTGCACATTTATGAAAATATATATACTGAAATATCACATTTACATAAGTATTCAGATCCTTTACTCAGTACTTTGTTGAAGCAACTTTGGCAGTGATTACAGCCTTGAGTCTTCTTGGGTATTACTCTACAAGCTTGGCACACCTGTATTTGGGGAGTTTCTCCCATTCTTCTCTGCAGATCCTCTCAAGCTCTGTTAGGTTAGATGGGGAGCGTCGCTGCACAGCTATTTTCAGGTCTCTCAAGAGATGTTCGATCGGGTTCAAGTCCGGGCTCTGGCTGGGCTCCTCAAGGACATTCAGAGACTTGTCCCGAAGCCACTCCTGCGTTGTCTTGGCTGTGTGCTTAGGGTCATTGTCCTGTTAAAAGGTGAACCTTCGCCCCAGTCTGAAATCCTAAGAACTCTGGAGCAGGTTGTCATCAAGGATATCTCTGTGCTTTGCTCCGTTCATCTTTCCCTCGATGCTGACTAGTCTCCCAGTCCCTGCCGCTGAAAAACATCCCCACAACATGATGCTGCCACCACCATCCTTCACCGTAGGGATGGTGCCAGGTTTCCTTGAGACGTGACGCTTGGCATTCAGGCCAAAGAGTTCAATCTTGGTTTCATCAGACCAGAGAATCCATGTTTCTCATTGTCTGAGAGTCCTTTAGTTGCCTTTTGGCAAACTCCAAGTGGGCTGTCATTTGCCTTTTACTGAGGAGTGGCTTCTGTTTGGCCACTCTACCATAAAGGCCTGATTGGTGGAGTGCTGCAAAGATGGTTGTCCTTCTGGAAGATTCTCCCATCTCCACAGAGGAACTCTGGAACTCTATAAGAGTGACCATTGGGTTCTTTGTCATCTCCCTGACGAAGGCCCTTCTCCCTTGATTGCTCAGTTTGGCTGGGCAGCCAGCTCTAGGAAGAGTATTGGTGGTTCCAAACAATTTTAGAATAAGGCTGTAATGTAACAAAATGTGGAAAAAGTCAAGGGGTCTGAATACTTTCCGAATGCACTGTATAAATGCAACATGCAACAATTTCAAAGATTTTGCTGAGTTACAGTACATATAAGGAAATCAGTCAATTGAAATGAATTCATTAGGCCCTAATATATGGATTTCACATAACTGGGAACACAGATATGCATCTGTTGGCTACAGATACCTTTAAAGAAAGTAGGGGCGTGGATCAGAAAACCAGTCAGTATCGGGTGTGACCACCATTTTCCTCATGCAGCACAACACATCTCCTTCGCATAGAGTTGATCAGGCTGTTAATTGTGGCTTGTGGAATGTTGTCCCACTCTTCAATGGCTGTACGGAGTTGCTGGGTATTGGCGGGAACTGGAACACGCTGTCGTACACGTCGATCCAGAGCATCCCAAACATGCTCAACGGGTGACATGTCTGGTGCGTGTGCAGGCCATATAAGAACTGGGACATTTTCAGTTTCCAGGAAATGTTTACAGATCTTTGTGACATGGGGCTGTGCGTTATCATGCTGAAACATGAGGTGATGGCGGCGGATGAATGGCACGACAATGGGCCTCAGGATCTCATCACGGTATCTCTGTGCATTCAAATTGTCATAGATCAAATGCAATTGTGTTCGTTGTCCGTAGCTTATGCCTGCCCATAACCCCACCGCCACCATGGGACATTCTGTTCACAATGTTATCAGCAAACCGCTCGCCGACACAATGCCATACATGTGGTCTGGGGTTGTCAGGCCGGTTGGACATGCTGCCAAATTCTCTGTGAGAACTCTGTGGGAGGCAGCTTATGGTAGAGAAATTAACTTAAAATTCTCAGGCAAAAGTGTTGTGTGACAAAACTGCACATTTTAGAGTGACCTTTTATTGTCCCCAGCACAAGGTGCACATGTGTAATAATTGTGCTGTATAATCAGCTTCTTGATATGCCACAGGATTTCTTGGTAAAGGAGAAATCCTCACTAACAGGGATGTAAACAAATTTGTGCACAACATTTTAGAGAAATAAGCTAATGTGCATATGGAATATTTCTGGGATCTTTTATTTCAGCTCATGAAGCATGGGACCACCACTTTACATGTTGTGTTTATATTTTTGTGCAGTATAGAAATGTGTGGAGCATGTTAAGTTAACCACTTAGATACCAGAAGATTTGTTATCACTAGGCTCATCGGTGTGTGTATGGTTTGATGGGAGTGTGTTAGTGTTCGGTCCCCTACTAGACACTCCAAGGAACTCAATGGGATAATGAAGGTGCTAGCATTAAAGTATCACAGTAAAATATATATTTTAAATATTGTTTACATTTTCAAAGTCTGCCTTTAAAGTCCTAATTGTCTGTGCATATGTAATTCATATACGGGTGCAGTCCTGTAAAACCAACTTCCTTAGCACCCGTTAAGAGGCCAATTAAAAGAGCTGTATTGTTCTCTGGGTTCCTCACTCAAAGACTGTATATAAAACATAGAGATACCAGGATATTTGATACATTTATTAGAACATCGTCGAATGGAAATACTTGTATATACAGAGGGACACCTTTATAAGGGTCTACGTTTATTGTAGCTACCTTTCAGTTTATTGCGAATAAAAAAGAGCCGTAACTTGAGGTATGTTTAGAAAAGTAGCTATCCTATAAAACTGGAGCTCTTCTATTGCATATCTTATATTTCTTATCTTGCTACTGAGGACAAACTAGATGTCACTCAAGGCTCTCTTTGAATATATTTTGTCTTAAATTAAATGGTATTGTTTATCATATTAACCATCTATTAGACTAATAATGTAACAGCATTGTTACCCTCTTCAAAACTATAGTCAGTGTCAGTGTGGTGCCATCCATCAACATGTCACGCACACACACGCACACACAAACACACCGTTGCATGCCAGAACACAAAGAACGTGACCTCTGTAATGCACGTTGTCAAACCAATTAACCCCTTGACAATAGGAAGCTGCTCTACACACCATAGTGAGATATTAACAATGAATGTTAGGTAGAACTGCTATGTCAAGAGAAAACACGCCCCAGGTAAATGTGCTAACATGTACAGTACTGGATCTCTTCCCTATGTTGTCCTCTTGTAGAGTATACCCCACTGGTGGGCTAAACCAGCGGCTGGTAACAAGCAGCACTACTGACTATGCCACAGGCTTGTTACTGTAAATGCACACTGGAGGCTGATTAGTTACAAACGAATGAATTTGCTGCAAACTGTAGATGTGCTGCACAGGGCACTTGTTTATTTATTGATTTATTCCACTATGACATTACATGGCATTGACCATTTGTGGACCTTCCCCCAAAAACATATATTATTATTTTTTTCGGGGGGGGGCATAATTATGTTTACTGGGCATGGAGTGGCTTTCAGTCAACACCACACATCAAACCATGTTTTCAATATTTAATGCTCTCCTCTGGCAATTTTGATCTGACATGTAAATAAGATCTGATCCTATTATGGGCCGTATTGATAAATATGACAACATTCCAACAGTTTGACATTCAAGCGAATTCATAAATGTTTGAATTTCAATTCTAGAACATTCTACAATATCACTAATGGGGCTATATCCCTTTAATGTCACCGCATCGGAGACATTACAGAATTTCAAATTAAAAGGTACAGTTGAGGTTGGTGACTGAGTGGCCCTCTTATAAATGGAATCCTCACATCAGTCAGGCAGAGCAGCGATGCAGCATGAAGCTCCATATATCCATAGAGCTGAGCTTAAAGCTGGTTAGGCCCCACATCAAAGGGCCGTCAACATGCCCAACAGCTACACTAGCCATTTAGGTACCACTGAAGCCTATCTCTTTAAAATTGTTCAATCTCTCCCTCTCATGTAGCGTCCCTCACATAGAGACCATTAAAATAAAAACATATAATGTGTTTTCCCCCTTCAGTCGGAGTCCGACCTTCATTATTTAGGAGACTTGCTCCTTTAAAATGGGACAGTTTTGTTATCTTGGATCTCATGAAACAACTAGCACATATTCCAGGGTTTCGTATGTAAGCAAAATTAGTCTAACTACGCCATGTCTAAATATCAACAGGGTGGTGCAATTACCTTGGAGACATAGCCTTCACAACACTGAGAACATATAGAATATAGAATATAGAATGCTCTCCATTCAGTTTCTTACCCAATGATCTATGGCCATGGCTGTACATTCTTAGAAAAAAAGGTGCTATCTAGAACCTAAAAGGGTTCTTCGGCTGTCCCCATAGGAGAACCCTTTGAAGAACCCTTTTTGGTTCCAGTTAGAACACTTTTGGTTCCATGTAGAACTCTCCATGGAACCCAAACTGGTTCTACCTGGAACCAAATAGGGCTCTCCTATGGGGACAGCCGAAGAATCCTTTTGGAACACTTTTTTTTAAGAGTGTAGGATGAAATTTCCGCCTATACTGTATGCTGCTCTATGCATGGAGGGATTACCAGAACGCATGTCAATGTGTCCAGTCTCCCGCTGTGACAGAGATCTAGCCAGCCTGCAGTAATATAAGATTGATGAGAAATAGAAGAAATAGAAATATAGATTATGTAGTATCAAAGTTCATCTCATTCAATCAAATATTCAGTTTGGCTTCATTTGAAAGAGTAAGAAACAGATTATGGAATTACATCTGATGGATTAAAAAGCGTGATTAATTCATCTGCGTGTGTTTTTAAGGCTTCAGCTTAGCCACATTCATAATAGTATTATTTACATTGAAGAGATGATTATGTTTAAGGGGTGATTTCATTACATTCCCTCCATTGCCCTGACATACAGTGCCTTCGGAAAGTATTCAGACCCCTTGACCTTTTCCACATTTTGTTAAGTTACAGCCTTATAATAAAATTGATTAAATTGTTGTTTTCCCTCATCAATCTACACACAATACCCCATAATGAAAAAGCAAAAACAGGTTTTTAAGACCAGATAATCTTGTTTCTCATGATCAGAGTCCTTTATGTCCCTTTTGGCTAACTCCAAGCGGGCTGTCCCATGCATTTTACTGTAGAGTGGCCACTCTACCATAAAGGCTGATTGGTGGAGTGCTGAAGAGATGGTTGTCCTTCTGGAAGGTTTTCCCATCTCCACAGACGGAACTCTGGAGCTCTGTCAGTGACCATCAGGTTCTTGGTCACCTCCCTGACCAAGGCCCTTCCCCCCGATTGCTCAATTTGGGCGGCATGCCAGCTCTAGGAAGAGTCTTGGTGGTTCCAAACTTCTTCCATTAAAGAATGACTGAGACCACTGTGTTCTTGGGGACCTTCAATGCTGCAGAAATGTTTTGGTACCCTTCCCCATATCTGTGCCTAGACACAATCCTGCTCTGACATGCACTGTCAACTGTGGGACCTTATATAGACAGGTGTGAGCCTTTCCAACTCATGTCCAATCAATTGAATTTACCACAGGTGGACTCCAATCAAGTTGTAGAAACATCTCAAGGATTGTCAATGGAAACAGGATGCACCTGAGCTCAATTTCGAGTCTCATAGTAAAGGGTCTGAATACTTGTGAATAAGTTATTTATGTTTTTTATTTTTTATAAATGAGCAAAAATTTCGAAAAACCTGTTTCGCTTTGTCATTATGGGGTATCATGTGTAGATTGATGAGGAAAAATTGTATTTAATCAATTTTAGAATAATGCTGTAACGTAACAAAATGTGGACAAAATCAAGGGGTCTGAAAACTTTCCGGGAAAGATCAGGTAGCCAGGGATTCTCTGTTGTTCTGTCACGGTTTACTTTCACAGCCAGTTCAACAGAGCATGATTCTATTGAACTTTAAAAGGGCATTTAAAATGGCTTTCAGCTCTCCTTGTTGAATATTTCTAATTGATGCTCTCTCTCTCTCTCTTTTTCTCTCATTCTCTCGCTGTCGGAAATGGAGAATCAGGCTTGCTCACTGACCCCAAGAATCCATTCTGTTCTTTAATAAGGCCTGCATGCCATAAAGCAGTAATTTTCTAGGCCCTCTGCAAATATACCTGAAGAAAGAAACAAGCAGTTAGCCAAACGATGCTCTGTCAGGCTTTCCTTAAATGAGTATTAACATGTCTCCAATTGCACCTTTGCTGACCTAGCCAAGGCACAATAGGTTAAACCTTACTATTTACTAATACTATTTGGCCTTTCTGATTAGAGTACCTCCCAATTACTGCTAGCTAGGAGTTTTGAGATGAAAGGAGAGATAGGAGAGGGAATGAGAGGAGAGAGAGAAAGAAGGAAATACAACACACAAAAGTCTGTATTGACGAAATAAGTTATTATCTTATTCTAATGACTCTACAGGCTTAATTTGTCAGACTAGAGGCTTCTTGCTCGTTTCCCTATGTTAATAGGGACCTCTTTCAAGTGTTGGAGTTGGCTGGCAGAGCGGAGCGGAAAGGATCATCCTGGGAACACTGTTACCACGCCAACATGCAGTTCCTTGTGTGGATGTGGTGCGGTCTCCATTCCAAATGGCAGCCCATTTCATATAAAGGGCTCTATTCCCATAGGGCTCTGTTCAAAAGTAGAACACCATATATGGAATAGGGTGCCATTTGGGATGCAGACGTGGTGTGATATTCCTGCTAAGAGCTCATCATTAACACCTTATCACCTTCACAATAGTAGTTTCAAAATGACGATTTAGCAACAATTCAGCTCACAATAATTTATAATTACACTTCTCTGACTGAATGAGTCAGTAAATACTGTGGGAGGAGTCCAGATAAATGCTCGGAGTAGAGTACCATGGGGCAACGAGGGGAAAATGCTCAGTTGTGCGCCAGGGGCTCCCACTCCTCTTTCTATTCTGGTTAGAGCCAGTTTGCGCTGTTCTGTGAAGGAAGTAGTTCACAGCGTTGTACGAGATCTTCAGTTTCTTGGCAATTTCTCGCATGGAATAGCCTTCATTTCTCAGAACAAGAATAGATTGACGAGTTTCAGAAGAAAGTTATTTGTTTCTGGCCATTTTCAGCCTGTAATCGAACCCATAATTGCTGATGCTCCAGATACTCAACTAGTCTCAAGAAGGCCCGTTGTATTGCTTCTTTAATCAGCACAACAGTTTTCAGCTGTGCTAACATAATTGCAAAATAGTTTTTTAATGATCAATTAGCCTTTTAAAATGATAAACTTGGATTAGCAAACACAACGTGCCATTGGAACACAGGACTGATGGTTGCTGATAATGGGCCTCTGTACGCCTATGTAGATATTCCATAAAAAATCAGCCATTTCCAGCTACAATAGCCATTTACAACATTAACAATGTCTACACTGTATTTCTGATCAATTTGCTGTTATTTTAATGGACAAAAAAATTGCTTTTCTTTCGAAAACAATGACATTTCTAAGTAACCCCAAACTTTTGAACGGTAGTGTATGTATTTTTTAGTTTAGTATAATATCGTTTATTCCAGTATTCATGGCAGTCAGGAAGCAGGTGCAGTTAGTGAGTTTAATAATAACGAATATGGAGCAATACAAACCAAGCGAAGCGTCTGACATAGAAACATAAACAATACTACCTGATGACTGATAACAAAAGAGTGCTATATAAAGAGTAAGTAATCAAGGGAGTAATGAAGTCCAGGTGTGACTGATGAGACGCAGGTGTGCGTAATGATGGTTGCCAAGTGTGCGTAAAGATAGGTTGCCAGGACCGGTGGTTAATAGACATGTGTCGTCAAGTGCCTGAGCGGTAGTGGACGTGTGGCTCCAGCCGCAGGACGACACCGGCCAGGAGGACGGCCCCGAGAGCAGGAAGGTGGAAATCTCGGATGATGTTGGGATCTAGAATGTCATCGACCGGAACCCAACACCACTCCTCTGGACCTGTAAGTTACCTCGTTGACCTTCCGGAGGACCGTGAACGACCCCAGCTTCTTACAGGGCCGGCGGAGCAGGAGGTTCCTGGTAGAGAGCCAGACGCGATCATCAGGATGGAACACGGGAGCCTCACTGCGGTGGCGATCCACCTGCTCTTTCTGATAGCACACAGCGCGCTGGAGTGTCACGTGGGCATCGTTCCATACCTCTTCTGAGCGCCGGAACCACTCGTCCACCGCAGAAGCTTCGGTCAGGCTCGGAGTCCACAGAGCCAGGGCTGGGCGTTTTCAGCCTAAGGATGGAATTGGGCCCACTCCCCCTGCCGGTCCTGGAAGTGGCTCCTCAGGAACCTGAGGCCGTTACCCGGAAGTGAGGCTGAACGTGACCCCCAGCTTCTCCATGAAAGCCTTCCAACACGTGATGTGAATTGGGGGCCACGGTATCATCAGGAAGGCCATAGTGCCGGAAGACCTGCTGGAAGTGCTCAGCGACCTGGAGAGCGGTAGGGAGACCAGAGAGAGGGATGAAATGGCATGATTTAGAGAATCTGTCCACTATCACCAAAATGGTGGTAAAACCATTAGAAGAGGGGAGATCAGTGACAAAGTCAATGGACACAAGATACCAGGGACGCTGAGGCACGGGAAGGGGAAGGAGGTTCTCTGCTGGAGCATTCAGAGGGGAAATTGGATTGGGCACCTACGGAACAGGAGTTGACATAACGAGTGACGTTCTGAGCCAAGGAGGGCCACCAGTACTTTCCAGAGATGGACTGAATGGTGCAGGTGATACCTGGATATCCAGCGATGACAGCTGTGTGCGCCCAGGTCAATAGCCGATCCCTTATGCCCGTGGGGACGTAGGTGCGCTCAGAAGGACAAGTGGCAGGTGTGGGGTTCCCTCTCCAGGGCCTGTCTGCAGGAGATAGCTTTTTTAAGTGGATACAATTTCTGTGGATTACCTTGACATTTGGGACAGGACAGCCCCCACATCTACTTCTGAAGTGTCCACCTCCACCACCAAGGGCAGAGTAGGATCTGGATTTTTAAGCGGGGGGCGGAGGTGAAACAACCCTTCAGTAGGCGGAAGGCTTCGTCAGCTGCAGAATTCCATCCTAACTTCCGGGGACCACCCTTGAGGCGAGAAGTGAGAGGAGAGCCGATCGAGCTAAAGTTCTTAATGAATCGGCAGTAAAAGTTGGCAAACCCCAATAACCATTGTAACCCCTTTATGGTGGTTGGGACTGGCCATGCATGACCTGACAGCATCCACCTTTCTCTCATCCATCATGACTCCTTGCGGGCCGATCTGGTAACTGTCACGATCGTCATGAAAAATGGACCAAGGCGCAGCATGATATGCGTACATCTTTTAATTAGTACTTTACCAACACGATAAAACAACAAAACAAAACGTGAAGTCCTCGGTCATAAAACACAAACCTACACGGAACAAGATCCCACAAATGACAAGTGCAAAACAGGCTGCCTAAGTATGGTTTCCAATCAGAGACAACAAGCCACAGCTGCCTCTGATTGGGAACCACCCCGGCCAACATAGAAACACATCAACTAGAACATGAACATGGAACACTAAACATAGAAACTAACACCCTGGCTCAACATATAAGAGTCCCCAGAGCCAGGGCGTGATAGTAACCCAAAAAGGAGAACTCCTCCTGATGGAATTGGCACTTCTCCACCTTTACGTACAGGTGGTTGGCCAGGAAGCGTTCCAGGACTAATCGGACGTGTGCGATGTGCTCCTCCAAGGTAGCCGAATAGACAAGGATGTCGTCGATACATGACCACCTGGCGTCCAAGCGTGTCCCGGAACACCTCATTGATGAATGCCTGGAACACTAACAGAGCATTGACTAATCCAAAAGGTGTCACCAAGTACTCGTAGTGACCAGACATCGTGCTGAAGGTCATCTTCCATTCATCCCCCTCCCGGATGCGGATCAAATTGTAAGCACTCTGCAGGTCCAACTTGGTAAAAAAAACGGGCCCCGTGGAGTTGTTCGATCATGGCCGGCACCAACGGGAGAGGGTAGCGGTACTTCGTGGTGATGGAATTCCGATTTCTGTAATTGATGCATGGGCGCAGTCCTCCGTCCTTCTTGGCTACGAAGAAGAAGCCTGAAGGCGCAGGGGAGGTGGACGTGCGAATGAAACCCTGCTAGAGAGCCTCCTGGATGTACTCCTCCATAACCCTGATTTCGGCAACTGACAGTGGGTAGATGCGGCCGCGCGCCCGAAGATCTTGGTATACCTCCGGGATGTTGGGCTGAAGGGCAACCACAGGACTCTCAACCGAAGGGGAAGGGTAAGCAGGTCTTCCGGCATTCGGGTGCCCAGCCAGTGATTTTCATCCTCGGCCATGTGATAGTGGGGTTATGACGTTGAAGCCATGGGAGGCCAAGGATGATCTTGTGTACGGGTGCACTGATGATGAGGAAGGGAAGTCTTTCTTGATGTATGGATTCCACTGTGAGAGTGAGTGGTGCTGTGATGTGTGTGATTGTCCCGGATCCCAGTGGTTGACTATCCAGTGCTTGAACCGGACAAGGAGAGGAGAGCGGTTATGAGGTGATGTTAAGGGAGGAGGCGAGGGCCTGGTCAATAAAATTCCCTGCGTCCCAGAGTCAACTAGAACTGTAGAAAGAAAAAATGAAGGACAGCCAGACAGTGATATCGTTACTAGGAAAGGTTTGGCGGAATGTGATGATGGAATAATCACACCTAACCCAGGAGACAGATGATCACGTGGCTGCCCCAGTGCTCCCGTGGACCCCCGGTTAGAATGTTCCGGACACCGTTGAAGCTGGTGCCCCTCCTGTCCGCAATAAGGACAGAGCCCCAGCTGTCTATGACGGCATCGCTCAGCCGCGGAGAGACGTGTGTCCCCCACTTCCATGGGTTCAGGCTCTGACTCAGAATGATCAACGGAGGAGGGAGAGAGGCGATGGGGGTACCGACACTCCCGAAGAAGGTTATCCAGACGGATGGCCATTGCGATGAGGGCATCCAAGGATGTCGTCTCGGCATGCCAACTCCGTCTGGACCTCTTCGCGCAATCCTCTTCTGAATAGGGTGCGGAGCGCCGGCTCATTCCATCCGCTAGATGCTGCCACTATCCGAAAGGTGATTGCGTACTCCGCCGTGGTCTGGCCTTCCTGCCGTAGTTGGAGTAGGCACTCACACCCCTCTCTGCCCTCTGGTGGATGGTCGAAGACCCCCTGAACAGAGCCATGAACCCCTCATAGGAACCCAGCTCTTCCTCTCCTCTCTCCCAGACGGTCGTGGCCCTCTCCAACGCCCGTCCAGTCAGCAGAGAAATAACCGTGGCAACCTTGGACCTCTCGGTGGTGGGGGCTCCCATCTGATGAGCGAAATAGAGGGAGCACTGGAGTAGGAAGCCACGGCATTTCAATGGAGTCCCATATTTGTCCGGGGGGGACAATCGGGCATCACTGACCAGGATGGACTGCTGGATGGGCTGGGGTACTGGCTCGCTGGGTCGACTTGTGGTAGAGAATCCTCTGCTGTTTGGAAATGACGCCCCTTGAGTAATGTCGACTCCTTGAAGAACGCGGAGGACCTCATCCATAGCTGTCCCCAAATGAGCCAGCTGGTCATGGCGTTGACAAAGTAGGTGTCCCTGTTCACCAACCATCTTGGAGATGCCTTGGTTAACTGGTGCTAGGTAGTATTCTGTAACGTAGACGCAGGGAGTCAGGAAGCAGGTGCAGTTAGTGAGTTTAATAATAACGAACATGGAGCGATACAAAACAAGAGAAGCGTCTGACATAGAAACATTAACAATACTACCTGATGACTGATAACAAAAGAGTGCTATATAAAGGGTAAGTAATCAAGGGAGTAATGAAGTCCAGGTGTGACTGATGATGAGACGCAGGTGTGTGTAATGATGGTTGCCAGGTGTGCATAAAGATGGGGTTGCCAGGACCGGTGGTTAGTAGACCGGTGAGGGGGAACGGGAGTGGACGTGACAGCAACTAAAAGCTGGAGGGACTTGTCATTCCTTGACCCCTCTCCCCTCTCATAGTCTGCCATGCAATTCAGCCAATTTAATTGACACAAAAGGCTAGGTTCACGCAGCTACTTCTAAAATCAAATCACATTTTATTAGTCACATACACAGTTTACAGCAGGTATAAAAGGTGCCGCGAAATGCTTGTATAACGTTATAACTTAGACTACACGTCGCAGGCACTGATTCACCAATGTTGTGTTTCAAAATCAAATCCAAAATCAAATCAAATTTAATTTCTCACATGCGCCAAATACAAATGGTGTAGACTTTACCGTGAAATGCTTGCTTTATTTGTATTCGTGTTCATGTATTCACTTCATAAATGGTAGGTAGGGCCTACATTATGTTATACTAGTCCTGCCTGGGCAGTGTACACACTATCTCACTATCCAGCTGTGTGAACAGCCAGACCATTACTAATAATAATTTGGTGGGTGCTTATATTTGTCCTATTTGTATTTATACACGTGTGGATTGGAAATGTGTTTTTTTCAATATCCAAACTCTCCCTGAGAGTGGGGTCACAGCCAGGGTCTGCCATTATCAACAGCAACCCTGGAGCAATTAGGGTTGAGTGCCTTGCTCAAGGGCACGTCGACAGATTGTTCACATTGTCGGCTCAGGTATTTGAACTAGCAACCTTTCGGTTACTGGCCCAATGCTCTAACCCAGCGTTTCCCAAACTCGGTCCTGGGGACCGCAAGGGGTGCATGTTTTGGTTTGTGTCCTAGCACTACACAGCTGATTCCAATAATGAATTCATCATCAAGCTTTGATTATTTGAATCAGCTGTGTAGTGCTAGCCTTGGGGTCCCCAGGACCGAGCTTGGGAAACATTGCTCTAACCGCTAGACTAACTGCCACCCATTATGGGTTCTATGCAAGACGTATGGTACAACAGCCAACCACAGGCAAGGATTTCCTCCAGAAACAGAGCAGGGTGAAACATAAATCTCTGTCTGCCGTCTCCTTGGTGAGACAGAGAGAGGAGGAGAATATGAGCAAAGTGTTAGAGCAAATCTTAATAGATTCATTTGAAGTGTTCACTGAATTGTGATTCCTTTAAAAAAAAATATATATATATATTGTGACGTCACGAGAGGCTACACAGCTTTCAGCGGGATTGCTCAAGTAGTGCAAGGAGACAAGGTTCAAACAAAACAAGGAATTTATTATAGGTCTTGGGAAATTAACGAAAATATAACAAAATTCTGTTCTCTTGTGGCTCTTTAAGGGTTAACAGTTCAGGGATGTCTCTTCCACATCCAAAATCATAATTCTCACTCGCTCAGATAACTTTTCCCCAGCCTTACTGTAGTCCACGTTGCAGCTAGTGGCCAACCCAGCAAAAAGTCCTTCCAAATGTCTCTCACGTATTTCCACAGGTGCATATATCCAAAGGTGAGTATTTCCCAAAGGTAAGTATCTCCAAATCCTTATATTCCTCATGGAAGTGGACGTGCAGCACTCTTGTCCTCCAGAGAGCCCAGGTTGGAGACTGTGTCTCTTCCCTTCCAAACCTTCAGCTCATCAGCTCCTCATTTGTTTCAGCTGCGTGGGAAGATTGGCCATAGAGGGTTGGAGTTCCCGACCATACCAGCAGATGGAGCCATAGCTGTCTGGGTTTGCAGCCACCTCAGGGGGATGTAACGTCCCTCCAGGACACAGCCTCTCGTGACATCACACATCCCCCTCCTCGGGACCGACGTCCTCGTCGGGTAAAGGCAGCGAAGAAGGCATCACGCCGGGAGAGGGCGTCCGCATTGCCGTGGTGCTTGCCAGCCTGCTCTCTCTTCAACTCCTCCACCTCTAGGACCAGGGACTCAGCCTCCTGTTGTCTCTCCTTGAGTTTCTTACTGAACGCATCAGCCTTGGTTTTAGCAGAGTTTAGCTTCTGTTGAGCAGCTTTCAGTTCCTTCTCTCTCTCTGCCTCCGCATTCTTCATCTTGTTCTCCAACACCTTGTACTTCTCCTCTGCCTTCTTCTGGACCTCCTTACTACTGCGCAGGGTCTCCTCACACTCTCGATGGTCCTGCGCAGCCTCTCCAGCTCCCTCCTGTTACTTATGGAAGGAGCTCTGTTGGAGTTTAGCCTGGAGGATATCTAACTCTTCTGTCTTCATGTCTAACTGTTGCTTTAACCAACGATACCTCTCAGCGGTCCCCTTCAGACCAGACAGTTCTTTGTCCAGATTCTGTAGCTCCGTCTCTGTGTCGGTCTGGGCACCTGCCATCCCTATCAGAGCCCGGGCGGGAGTGAGTAATTCGAGGATTGCACCGGAGCCTTCCCAGGATGAGTCTTGCCTCTCCGTTTCCGAGGTACTCGGGTTATCCTCTCCTGAGACTCTCTCCAGAGTGGGTAAAAGGCTGGGCAGTCTCGGTCCAATTAGGACAGGGACGGGGAGGGAATCAACCACCCCCGCCGTCGTGTGTATGGTTCCCCGTGTGCTGGTCATTGTAAGTTCAGTAATGGGGTATTCTCGGTGTCCCCATGGACACAGGAAACTGGGAGGACTTTCCCGGGGTCAGACACGTTGGGCCCACCAAATCCTTACGCACCAGGGTGGCCCGGCTACCAGAATCCAGTAAGGCCTCCACATCATGGTGATTCACAGTTACCGGGCAGGTGGGGGGGTCGATCTGGGCCGCCATCTACGACTCCCAAGAGCGAGGCAAAACGGTGTGTGGGTGCTGAGCTGGAGGACTCCGCAGTGGGCATAGGTTCATCGGCTAGTTTCCCACACTGCCAGGAGATATGTCCCATCTCCCCACACCGGTAACACTGTCGAAGTTTCCCCCTCCTGGTGTACTCTTCTTGGACCCGCCTGGTTTCTGGCTCCCCCTGGAGCCGGGATAAGTCCTGACGTGGCTGGGTTCGAGACCTGGGGTCCTTTTGGACGGGTTCTTCCCATTTGTGGTGGGGCCGCACTCCTGGGGTCTTTTCGGGAAGCATTCAGCATCTCCGCTGTGGCCTGGTACTTTTCCACAGCTTCCACGGTCAGATCAGCCGTGGTCAAGGCCTGTTGACTGATGAACCGTTTTGCCTCATAAGGCAGGGCGCGTAGGTAACGATCCACCACAACGGCCTCCACCACCGCCGCTGCTGTATTCCTCTGCGGATCCAGCCATTTCCTTGCGATTCGGACAAGTTCATGCATCTGCGCCCGAGGAGGTTGGTCTGGTTGGAAGGTCCAACTGTGAAAGCGCTGGGCCATACCAAACTTTGTGAGTCCATATCTGCTGAGGATCTCAGACTTCAGGGCATCATAGTCAGTAACCTGGTCAGGGCCCAGGTCCCGGACAGCATTCAGCGATTCCCCGGTTAGAAAGGGGGGCTAACAGACCAACCCACTGTTGCTTGGGCCAGGCTTCCCTAGTGGCCGTGGCCTCAAATGCATGCAGGTATGCCTCAATGTCATCGGTAGCTCCCATCTTAGATATAAAGTCACTTGCCTTTATTGGGCGGGTATTTTGGACCACCCTCTGTCTCTGCAACTGCAATTCCTCTGCCTTCAGAAGGTTGGCTTTCTTTTGCTCCTCCAAGAGAGCCACGTTTGCTTGCATCTGGGCTTGCTGGCCAGCAACAAGGGCTTTCAATATGTCCTCCATTTCAGTCGGCGGGGAGCCTACGGCCAACTTGGAAAACTGGGTGATCAAACCTTCGGTATCCTCCTCTGACATGCACTATTAACGCTGAGCGTGCCCGTATTCTCCACCATCTGTGACGTCACGAGAGGCTACACAGCTTTCAGCGGGATTGCTCAAGTAGTGCAAGGAGACAAGGTTCAAACAAAACAAGGAATTTATTATAGGTCTTGGGAAATTAACGAAAATATAACAAAATTCTGTTCTCTTGTGGCTCTTTAAGGGTTAACAGTTCAGGGATGTCTCTTCCACATCCAAAATCATAATTCTCACTCGCTCAGATAACTTTTCCCCAGCCTTACTGTAGTCCACGTTGCAGCTAGTGGCCAACCCAGCAAAAAAGTCCTTCCAAATGTCTCTCACGTATTTCCACAGGTGCATATATCCAAAGGTGAGTATTTCCCAAAGGTAAGTATCTCCAAATCCTTATATTCCTCATGGAAGTGGACGTGCAGCACTCTTGTCCTCCAGAGAGCCCAGGTTGGAGACTGTGTCTCTTCCCTTCCCGACCATACCAGCAGATGGAGCCATAGCTGTCTGGGTTTGCAGCCACCTCAGGGGGATGTAACGTCCCTCCAGGACACAGCCTCTCGTGACATCACAATATACATATATATATATATATATAATTAACTGCTTTGTTAATGCATTCCTGCTAGTCGAACAAAAGGAGGACACATGCCATCTCTCTTGACATTCACACAACTCTAAATGTGCCCATGTTAGGCCGGCAATCGCTCATGTCGGTTGGAATATGTCTCGCAAGTAGAACATTGTGTGACAGGGAGATTATTTTTGTGTTCAGTCAAGACATCTTGACAGAAAACCATTGCGATTTCAGGAATAATAATGACGGAAGTGGAATTAAGTGAGAGAGTGCTGCAGGCTACATCCCTGTAGTTTGTGATACTTTTAACATATGAATTGCTCTCCCTCCATGCCTCGTACTCTTCCTCCATGCCCCATACTTCATCTAAATCTCTCCCTCCATGCCCCAAACTCTCCCTCCATGCCTCATATGCAATGGCGATTTTAGCATGTAAATCTTGGTGAAAAAAGAAAGAAAGTGGGATGCATGCCAGCAAAGCCACTACACAACACAACACTAAACAATACATTAATTGCACTAGAACGGTGACAAACGGTGCCCACAAACTGTTATGGCCTACATAAAGCTGTCCCAACAGCAGAGTCCCAACAGCAGTCCCAACATTTTACCACTGCTACACCTGGCTATCAGCGGAGCCTTGTCTGTCAGCGAAACAGTTCATTAAGCCTCATTTACTGCCTTTAAAAAAATAACATAGCTGATATGGCTGACTTGCTTAAACAAATGTGGTTTCTAATGACAATTGAGATGTACACACTATGGCATAAGGGGACAACAAGCGAATAAGAGGCAATCCGTAATTTCGATTAAGATATTAATGAGCGTGCTAGGACGGACGTACTCAGTATAACTATTTGTTTAGCCCTTTGTCAGAACATGGGCCGTTCTTACAGTGTTCTCCCTGTACAGCAAGTCAGAACTGTAGGATAAATAAAGGGGACGTATAGGCAAACAATAAGAGCTGATGATTAGATTTCTCTAAAACAGGCTATAGGCTACATATGCACCACCAAGTCAAAACAGTAGGCGAAATCAAAAGGGGGAAATAGATCAAATTAGGCACATGGGCTACCAACAGCTTACTACACAACATACACTTAGTATTACTTTCTTAGCTACAGTATACATATCTTCCTGGCATATTACATCATTTATGCAGCAGCATCCAATACATTTTTGGACTCACCTTGTTGTGCTCACTTGAACAGGAAGGTGGTGCGGCGGTCCTTTGTGGGCAAATGTTGTCATCAAAGTCTGGCACTCTCTGGATTTATGGTGCTTTCAAGACAGCTGGGGGGAAAAAAACGAATTCAAAAAAAAACAAGGGCGAATCATGATGATCTTCAGGCCGTAGCTCTAGTAAGAAGCCCGAGTTCCGTATTTACAATTCCGAGCTGGATGACCGCTCAAAACGTATTTTCCCAGTCAGAGCTCGTTTTTTCCCAACTTCCCAGTTGTCTTGAACTCATTAAAGTCAAGTTTTCGCAGTTCAGAGTTAACAGTTGTTTTGAGCGAGGCACAAACTATGTTTCATTGACAGCATGGGCAATGTTGAATGTTTATCATTTTAAACTTGGAAAAGAGACCCTTAATCCCAGATTTGGGACCACACAGCCACTCCACTGAATAGCAGGCTAGTGATTGCTTTGCAATGCTTGAAGTTAGCCACTGTCACTGATTCCTTCAAAACCACTCATTGTTGAATTTGCGATTTCCAACTTGTTGTGTTATGGTCGATGAGCACCGATACATTTTATCTATAATTTCTCTTCATTATTTCTCTTCACATGACAAGGATTAAAAAGGATTTGCCAGTAGATTGTCGACTTGATTCATGATGATGACTGCTAGCTAAGATTTTGAAAGTAAGATGTTGACATGATCAGTCCAATCAAAGCCACTGTAGATATAACATGATTTGACGTCATTTTATCTGTGACCATTGACTTTGAGCCTTCTTGGATGGGCACTTCTAATGTAACTCTATGGCAGCACCCAAGGGGCTTGAATTTTCAAGCTCTACCCTTGGACTTGGTGGTGACGTCCTGTCCCCACGAGTGACAGAACACTGAGCTAATCATGGCGCAACTAGAGAACATTACCAACACCTACGCTCCGTATTTTCCGCTGGCTGCTCCACCACCACAGAAAGCACTGAGCTAGGCTGAAACACCTGCGTTTTGGAGCTGCCTTACTCAAGAAAGCAAAAAAGATATGTATGCTGCTTTATTAACTCAATGTTATTTTTTATTTTTTACATTGTTTGCAAACTGAATGACGGGTCGCCACTGCTCATAAGCCATCTAAAGTCTGTTTGAACTTTAATGCCAGCAGTGTATCCCATCAAATGTATCATTTTAAGAACCCCCGACTTTAAACCGTGTTCATATATAAATGTCACTCAAAATATACAATCTAGTTTTAGGGAACGGCGACAGGACTTGACGACCATGCAGAGGTGTAGGAGAGAGCTGGTGATTATTTCTATGTCAGTGGATATAACAGGGAAGTGAAATGAGAAGCCAGATCTCACTGCATCTCAAGTGTTTTTGAAGGGCAGGTAAACCCCCAATGCTCAGAATTAAAATTACATTTTAGTTTCAGTTGTAAAGGTGGAAGTGAATGTTCAGATGTCTTACTCAGTGGTGTAGATGAGTGCATTAGCTTTCATAGTTTCCTATTGTCAAACACAACTTGGTTTAGCTTCATCTATTAGACAGGGAGGAGTTTTCTCTTCAAGAAAGCCAATAGGTAAATGTCACCTTGCATAAACCAAACCAAACAACAACCTCCATTCAAGAGAAGGCGAATGGGGCACCCGTAAAGGCCAGACCAGGCATACCATTACAGGACAACCAGGCAATTCCCTCTTTGCACCAGGCAGACTGTCGTGTATGATCTACACAGTGGTCCCGTATCTTCCCCCAGCAGAGCCCCGATTGTTTTGATATTTTTATTAACATGTCCTCAATCCTTAATCACTTGGGGAACTGAGGGTCAATCCCTCTCTGGCATATCAGATTATAGGTAGAAGACAAACTTATCGGACGCCTTGCCATGCCATGCTTCCTATGTTGAATCCACACTACTACCTCTCCCCAATACCCTGGAAGTGAAAAGTGTAACACATAAATATGGGGTACATTACAATAGAATAATAGAGTGGAATATAATAGACATACTATTATGGACATTTTATTTCCCCATATAGGCCTAGGCTGTGTCCCAAATGGCATGCTATTCCCTTTATATTGTGCTACTTTTGACCAAAAGTAGTGCACTATATAGGGAATAGGTTGCCATTTGGGATGCAGATCTAGTCTCTTTGTCAACGACATACAGCTCAGCCATCCTCCATCATCCCCTCATCTGGAAACCAGAGCTGATTGGAGAAGACAGGCGGTAAGGACTTTCTGCAATGTCAGGTCTCCATGTCTTATTGTTTTAAATGACCTCTGTGGACATCATTTTTAGTTTTTTCACATCTTGTGATGTTATCATTACGAGCAGTGTCCTGCATATTATTGCATAGTTTAAGCACAATGCCTGGTCTATTTGCATCACAATAGCTGGGCTATCATTCTTCTCTCTTGGGCCCTCTTAGCTGCCAACCACACTGTGTACAGAACTAAGGCCACACACTCTCCAGCCTTGCCATTATTCAGCTCCAAACATTTTAATGTCACTGTTAAGTTGCCACTGTATGTAGAACTGTCACCCTATCTTAAAGGCAGTGGAGGCTATGTGTAATTCCTTTAACACAAGGCTATGTTGACATCCTTATCATTGTTGTAATGGCCTGCTTATACCACCTCACATCCTCCAGTCTCTCACAAGCAGCTGGTAATTCATTGAATTAATTCAACTCAGACAGTGGGATGGAGTAACAGTCTGTCTAGCACTTTTGTTCTTGTTGTTTTTAAAGGTTTGAATACATCATCTTTCAGTCAGCAATCTCTGTCCTCTCATAGCCACCATGTGATTCACTTATAGGTTAGACAGGATGTGATCATGTCATGTGATCATGTTGGCTGGTGTCTCCTTATATCATATCAGAAATTAAGGTTATGATTCATTGCTATAACAGTGCATAATGCTAGCCTGATGACTAAAACAGGTATGCAGAACTAAACGGATAATATAGAAATAAGGGGATGGTAATGTAGGGATAATGTGGAAATCTGCTGACATGTACAGTACATTAGTCCTATCAAACAGTAGAGCAATATACTAGCTTATGTGACACAAGTTAGGTTTTGGCACACTCCAAGGAAAAAAAGTTAATATAGGTTTGATAAATACTAAACCAGGCAACAAATCTATTTCTCTGCCCGGATGTTAAGTCAAGAGTGAGGCAGAAATATGTTGTTGTTGACACATTGATGGGCAAGCCATGTAAAAATGGTAGTGCTTCTGTTTGGGATTCCAGTACATTATTTTCTCATTTAGTTGATATGATTGTTTTAAAAGGCTGAATATTAGGGATTGCAAGCCCAATTGTAAAGTGATTCTCATAGTTGACATTCTAATTATAAACATCAATTTAACCAATTCTATAATTCATGAAATGTTTCTCATTTCATAAAAAAAAAAAATTGGTATGAGACTCATGGGAAGGATGATTATTTCATGGAATTTAACCATAACCAGAAACCAAACATAATGGACCCATGTGTTTTGAGCATTGGAAGTGTTTGAGACTTTAATTCGGTCCCGGACAGTGTCTGAGAGCCTTTCCTTTCTACATCTAACTGTCAAATTTTTTTACTTAAAAAAAGAAGAAGCACAAACACACTGTTGTTGATTTCCGAGTGGCACAGCGGTCTAAGGCATTGCATCTCAGTGCTTGAGGTGTCACTACAGACCCCCTGGTTCAATTCCAGGCTGTATCACAACCGGCCGTGATTGGGAGTCCCATAGGGTGGCGCACAATTGGTCCGGGTTTGGCCAGTGTAGGCCGTCATTGTAAATAAGAATTTGTTCTTAACTGACTTGCCTAGTTAAATAAAGGTAATATACAGTGGGGAGAATAAGTATTTGATACACTGCCGATTTTGCAGGTTTTCCTACTTACAAAGCATGTAAAGGTCTGTAATGTTTATCATAGGTACACTTCAACTGTGAGAGACGGAATCCAGAAAATCACATTGTATGATTTTTAAGTAATGAATTTGCATTTTATTGCATGACATAAGTATTTGATCACCTACCAACCAGTAAGAATTCCGTCTCTCACAGACCTGTTAGTTTTTCTTTAAGAAGCCGTCCTGTTCTCCACTCATTACCTGTATTAACTGCACCTGTTTGAACTCGTTACCTGTATAAAAAACACCTGTCCACACACTCAATCAAACAGACTCCAACCTCTCCACAATGGCCAAGACCAGAGAGCTGTGTAAGGACATCAGGGATAAAATTGTAGACCTACACAAGGCTGGGATGGGCTACAGGACAATAGGCAAGCAGCTTGGTGAGAAGGCAACAACTGTTGGCGCAATTATTAGAAAATGGAAGAAGTTCAAGATGACGTTCAATCACCCTCGGTCTGGGGCTCCATGCAAGATCTCACCTCGTGGGGCATCAATGATCATGAGGAAGGTGATGGATCAGCCCAGAACTACATGGCAGGACCTGGTCAATGACCTGAAGAGAGCTGGGACCACAGTCTCAAAGAAAACCATTAGTAACACACTAAACCGTCATGGATTAAAATCCTGCAGCGCACGCAAGGTCCCCCTGCTCAAGCCAGCACTTGTCCAGGCCCGTCTGAAGTTTGCCAATGACCATCTGGATGATCCAGAGGAGGAATGGGAGAAGGTCATGTGGTCTGATGAGACAAAAATAGAGTTTTTTGGTCTAAACTCCACTCGCCATGTTTGGAGGAAGAAGAAGGATGAGTACAACCCCAAGAACACCATCCCAACCGTGAAGCATGGAGGTGGAAACATCATTCTTTGGGGATGCTTTTCTGCAAAGGGGACAGGACGACTGCACCGTATTGAGGGGAGGATGGATGGGGCCATGTATCGCGAGATCTTGGCCAACAACCTCCTTCCCTCAGTAAGAGCATTGAAGATGGGTCGTGGCTGGGTCTTCCAGCATGACAACAACCCGAAACACACAGCCAGGGCAACTAAGGAGTGGCACCGTAAGAAGCATCTCAAGGTCCTGGAGTGGCCTAGCCAGTCTCCAGACCTGAACCCAATAGAAAATCTTTGGAGGGAGCTGAAAGTCCGTATTGCCCAGCGACAGCCCTGAAACCTGAAGGATTTGGAGAAGGTCTGTATGGAGGAGTGGGCCAAAATCTCTGCTGCAGTGTGTGCACACCTGGTCAAGACCTACAGAAAACGTATGATCTCTGTAATTGCAAACAAAGGTTTCTGTAACAAATATTAATTTCTGCTTTTCTGATGTATCAAATACTTATGTCATGCAATAAAATGCAAATTAATTACTTAAAAATCATACAATGTGATTTTCTGGATTTTTGTTTTAGATTCCATCTCTCACAGTTGAAGTGTACCTTTGATAAAAATGACAGACCTCTACATGCTTTGTAAGTAGGAAAACCTGCAAAATCGGCAGTATCAAATACTTGTTCTCCCCACTGTATATATTATATATATATATATATATATATATATATATATATATATATATATATATATATATATATATATAAATAAAAATCACTACGATGGCAACTGTCCTCTGTGTATTGCTAAGTTCCAAATGGCACCCTATTCCCTCTATAGTGCACTACCTTTGACCAGTGCCCATAGGCTAGTGCTATATATATAGGGAATAGGGTGCCATTAATTTTAGGATGCAGTCTATGAAATGCAAACATTGTCTGTGTTTTGCTTAATCCTCCTCTACAGGTAGCCAGATCAAACCCCCTTCCACCCAGGATATTTGTCACCTTGGCCTGGTAAACCAGATCTGTGTTGGTGCTTCAAAGGGAATAGGCTACTGGCAAGTCCCCCAAAATGTTGAGATACCCCTACCCAAGGTATATAAAAAAACAACCATGTTTTTCCATATCTCCCATATGAAATGGATGGTTGTGTAAAACATTATTTTACTGCAAAAGTGGTTAAATTGTTGGATATTGTGTAACACCCCCTTAACTCCAACATTGCTCTCATTCAGTGCTGTATGGTCCTGCCTGACAGAAATACAAACATTAATACATGTTTTTTGATGTTGTGGCTATTGTAATCTGCTCTAAGGAAAACACCCCCTAAACTCAAAAGGTGCAGAATAAGGCCTGGCTGGAGGGGGGTTGGCCACATAAGGTAATTTAACCCAATATTGCAAGCTCTGAGATTGCTGCGAATTGGAATATGAAGTCAATTGTCTGCCCTACATACAGAAACAAACAGCACTACGATATCTTCAAGCATTTTGGAAAGATAGACCTGTAAAAACAGAGATACAGTAGGCGGAAATATCAACAATGAATATTTATGATGAACTTCTCTTTTTGGTAGCTGTTCAATAAACAACTTTCCAAGTCAAATTGACTCTCATGGTGCATGGTCCTGCCTTTCAAAAATGCATACGGTTACAAGTTTTTTGATGTTGTGGCTATTGTAATCAGCTCTAAGGAAAACAAGTGGGCTCAGACATCAAAATAAAATATTTTGGTGTCCAAAGTTCATTAAAGGATTTTGCGTCATTAGGCCCTAGTCTTGTAATAAAGTCAGGGGGCCATCAAAGATTATCTTTATATTTTGCATAAAAAAATTGAATATGATGTCAAAAATCCAATATAATAACATTTGGTGGAGTTTAAATCACCTGTAAATACGAATTGTGTAAATGAGAGGATTTTTTACAGAATTGTGTACAATACACTATGAAGACTTATTTGATTTAGAATAAAACTGATTTACACTATGGCCAACAGGATTACTCTCAAACACCTTTGCCTGCTTATACAGTGCCTTCGGAAAGTATTCAGACCCCTTGACTTTTTCCATATTTTGTTACAGCCTTATTCTAAAATGGATTAAATATTGTTTTCCCCTCATCAACCTACACACACACACAACACCTCGTAATGACAAAGCAAAAACAGATTGTAGGATTTCTTTGCCAATTTATTAAAAATAAAGTATTCAGACCCTTTACTCAGTACTTTTGTAGTGTATTAAGATTATGACTTTGTTAATGGTTTTAAGTGGAACCTGGGAGGATGTTTATTTAGTGTCAGAGGAATTGTTTTAGTGTGACGCCACATAGGACAGAGAAGTCTGTGTGTTGTAGACAGGGGATTGGACAGTAGAGGGAGCCACCCATATCTTGGGAAGATTATATATACTGGGTAAAAACAAAGAAGAGCAGAGCAGACATTGCAATTTGGGAACCACTGCTCTCCGGGTGATCTAGACACCTGTACACTTATGCTGAAATCTTGTGATATGAATAAAACTTATGATCAAGGTTCAGTATAAGCGGACTCCTTTGTTACAGCATTATTAGCAACATTGACTCGACACTACAAAATGGCGCCCGAACAGGGACCGGTCTGCGTCTCTCCTTTGTTCCATTCATGGGCGCCGAGCTGACTCTGGTTCCGAAGTCATGGCCAGATAAGGGTGAGTTTCTCACCACTTTGGGCATTTGTTAGTTCGAAGGCTGTTTGAGTGTGCGCTGGGGAGATGTACCGTGTTACTTGTGTGTGCTGTTGTTGCTGGGGACTAAGGGTCTGTCATAACTATTCTAAATTTGGTTGCACTGGTAAACGCCGCAAATAGGTAGGAGTGTCTATAGAAATATGTGGCTTGAATAGGAATTCAAGAACAATCGATGGAAGTGAATAAGGCCAAGATATGTATACAAATTAGGGCATTGCGAATCTGGAAAGACCTCAGGGAGGCGATCTTAGGATGGGCCGAAAATCCTTTAACGCGTTAGATGTGTTTTAGGTGAGTCTGGGACTGGAGAGTGGTATATACATTCTATTGCAAGTTACTGCTCATCTTATATCTGACGAGGTATATGTTTGATGTAACCGCTCATAGAATATCCATAACTCACGGCAGCATAAAGTTAGGGACAAAGAAAAAGGAATTTAGGCGCAATGTAGGTTACATTGCTACATGTTACATGCCACATGTTACATACATGCTAATGCTAATGCTAAATGCTAATTATGCTACATGCTACATGCTACCATGTGACCTTAGAGGGCCATTGCGATGGAATAAAGCCTCTTAAATTATGTTTGTGTGTGTAGAATTTAGGTTCTATGCTTTGTGAGCTCTGTTAAATGTTGTTTGGCTATGAGGAGAAACGGATTTACAGCGGGACTGTTAACTTTCTGTTTGGCTTGGGGAGAGAGCTGCTTGAGGGCTCCCTTCCACGGTGAAATCGTAGTGATGAATGTACTGCGCATGCGTGTGATTTTACGACACTAGATTATGACACGTGTGATTTTACGACACTAGAGTTACGTAGGGAGAATATGCCACTGCCTACACTGGGTGCAAGGGGGGAGGCTCAGATGAACGGAGAGATTTGAACACGAATGGAATGTTCTAGTTGTTACATAGGCTGTTGCTTAATGATGAAGCTATTTGTTGAGATCTATTGAATTGATAAATGAGAGAGATATGTTGACGGATTAAAAATAAATAAAATAAAAATAATTAAATAAATGAAATAAAGTTAGAGCTATCTTTAAATATTCCTGAGTTAAGTTGTTTGCTTATTTCTTAGAGCGAATGTGACTGGAGGAATATTGAATGGTTGAAATAACTCAGTGACTGCATAAACTGCTAAATTCTTGTCTGTTTCTTTGTTTTTCTGTTATATGAGAGACGAGAAGGAGGAGAGAGAGAGACAGGAAGTGCTGACGTGTACATCACGCGACAGGTGTGACGCGACAGAGGATCGAGTCAAAAATCAGGCCAGTACTGTTCTGTTTTTTTTTTTTTACTTCCCCTACAGGATATTTGATGTTATGACAAATTGCATTTTGGAGTTTCTGTGCATGAGTTGGTTTGATTAGAGTTCTGTTGGGAATCGAGTACTGACATTATTCTGTAAAATTAAGATAATTGGGTGCTTATTAAGCAATGGGGTTTATGAGTACTGTAGTGTTGCTGGATTATAGGTGGTTTCTTTTTGGATTGCTCTGAAGTTGTCTACTTTCCTATACTTTTCCTGATTGAAGGTGGTAAGATAGCCACTAATTGATAAATTAGTAAAATAGGGAATAGAAATAAAAATTATTTTTGATTTTTCATGAATTTATTGATTAATTGTTCAATTGGAAGAAAGAAAAAAAAAGGTTAATTTTTTGAATATTCATATTTTTATTGATTAATTTTTATTATTTAGGAAGGGGATTTTTTTTTATTATATTATATTAAAAATTAAAGGGAGGACACTATAAGCTATATATTCTAAAATAATAAAATTATTCACAATAAAGGAATATAAAAGAGTTGTTACAATGGGGAAAAAGGATATCAGGACTATGAAGGTAATTACACCTGTTGATATAGTACAAAATAGCAATACCATTAACTAAAGTATTGCAAGGTTATCCGGCAAATGGAACAAAAGTTGGCCTGACATTGAACAACCATAGCTAGTAGAGGTAATCTTAACCCTGACGTCATCAACATGATGAAAGTGGTTGAATAATAGAGAGAGGACAAGCAGAAACGACCATAAAAATGAATCCAAACCTCCAGAAGTAAGAAAAACCGAGATGTCTGGAAACTAAGAGAAGAATGAGGTTCAGAAAGATGAAGACAAAGATGAAGACTTGGAGATTAAAGGTGCTTCATATTCAAGAGGATTTTATCCAACAATGATTAGCAAAGAAGAAATAGAAAGAGATATAGACCGATGCGTATCATGCCTGGATAAAGCGAATGATTTAGGAGAAGTAACACAACTGGAGGAACAACTCAAGAAGCTGAAGATACAGAAGAGAAGAAGAAACTGCTGAGAAAAGGATCCCAAGAATTGGAGGAGAATAATACATTGAGGCCAAGGAAAAAGAGAAAAGTAAGAAGATGATGGAAGATGATATTTCGAGGGCAAAACTTAGAATATAAGCTGTTGAAGAATACTGATATGTCAACAACAAGAAAGAACAGGACCAAGAAACTCTCAGAAAACTCAATCAAATACAACTGGTGGAGAATAAGAAGGAGAAGAGAAGCTTTGGTTATGAAGAATCAGGGTGAACCAAATCAACAATCACTGCTACAGCTTCAACTGAACAAGGTCAAATGCAATTGTACCAGCCACAACAAGTGGTATAAGTTGTTCATTATCCATAGATAGTTCCTGGAAAGAGGGAATTTCTGAGGAAGATAAAGGAGCAAGTGAAGATCACCTGTCCTCCAGGTGAACCCTTAAAGGAGCAAGGATTCTAGAGTGCCTAGAAGATCCGAAGGGGGGTGTCAGCTGATAGCACCGATTAGGAAGAAAATATCCAACAATTGAAGTGAAAATAAAAAGGACAAGGAGAAGTGATAGTGGAAAAGCTTTTATCTGTGTTGAGCCTAAAGAGGTTAAACATCTCACTATGTAAAATTAACTAATTAGGATAGGGATTTGAGGGAGTAAAACAGCTGATTACTCTTAAGGAACCAATTGAGATCTGCTATAAAAAAATCAAAGAGAAATTAAAATACACATACTGGTATTAGAACATATACATATTGCATTGTTGGGAAGAGATGCATTGTCTAAATTAAACTGTACAATAAGATGTACACTAGACGGCTGTCTGGTAGAATATTTTAAAAGAGTAGGGTTTTTGGGAATCATATTTGCTTGAAAAGATAATGTCCTTCTTCCTATGATAATCTATTAGACTGCCTATTAGACAATCTGTCTGAAAAATAAAGTTAAAAGGGGTGACTGTTATTATTGGTTACATTCCTACACCAAGAGGGGAAAGAGATTTCAAACTAGGCTTAAAGATGTTCGATCGTTTGCCAAGTCTGTGTGTAAAGAAGTCTAGACAGGGGATTACCCAATCACATATTCTAAAAATTGGTGGTAAAGGCTTTTGTGAATAAATCAGTGGAAAAGGTTTTTAAAGGTTAGGAGAAAAGATTAGATTAAAAAAGTTAGGAAAACTAGGGTTGAAGGAACTCTAGGACAGTAAGCTAAGTTTCAATGTTAGTAGGAAGAGAGAGTGAATGTAGTGACACTAGTGGTGATAGATGGAAATACAAGTAAGGAGTTAAAAGTCTTAGGGAGAATGGATGAAGTAACAACAAGGACATCAACACTTCAGTCTATTATAACAACAGTGGGAAGCAATTTAACTCTTTCAACATTGATAGTTATTAAAGCCATAAATATATTGCATTTGATTACAAGGGAGCAGATAGCTCCAGCATCAATTTGAGAGGAATTTCATAGTCTGGGAAGCCTATCATTGGAGGATAAATCTAAGAGAGAAGTGGGGATTTTTCCATGGTATGGTGTAAAATTTGGGAAGATCATATTGATAATATTAGCTATACTTTGATTCCAGATAGTTCAGATAATATCACTAGTGTTATATATGCATTGAAGAATATAAGGGATGCATTTGGTAGATCTGAAGGAGCTGGATGGTCAGTGAAGACTTGGTTGCAAGATCAGTTAGGCCCAGTGGGAGCAGTAATGGTTCAGATTTTAATAGCAGCTTTGATAGCACTGTGTGTGTTATTTTTCTTTTGTAATTTGTTACTGACCTTTGCAAAAGCTATGATATTGAGATGGGTTGGAGTAGTGATGCCTGGAGACAACACTCAGATGCCGTTGTTGACTGTTCCTGATCTGGATGAAGAGGGACAAGTGCGACTGGATGGAGTATTGATGGATAAATATCCATTTTGATTATTTGATCATTTTTTAAATGTTTTTCAATATTAGTGTGATTTTAGTATGTTGTTATGAATCAAAGGGGGGAAATAGGATAAAGTGATTCATATATCATTTTATATAATTTTTTATATTCTTAGTTGATATTGATGTTTTAATTTGAAAGTGTTGTTTTGCAAAATATACTGTTTGGTCTTTTCTTTTCTTCCAGAAGCATTTGGGGGAATATGTAGAGATTAAAATACTCAAACAAGGACAATATGAAAGGACAATATGAAAGGAGAATATGAAGGGACTGGAGGAGATGGAACAAGGAAGGTGTGGAAATGTTCCAATTCCATCATCAAAGATGCATTGGAAGTCGACACTGCGGAGGAGATTAAGTGTAGTGGACTACATTCCAGTATCTGCAATGAAATATAGACATATTTGCATGTGTAATACATAATTTGTGTCATATTCTTTCTGTATTAATTTTTGTAGAATGATATTTGATGTTATTGAATACATGTGGGGATCTTAGATGTTTTTGTTTATTTCGTGAATGCTTAGGGACAGGGAGTCTAGGCAGGGATAGAGATCCACTGTAGGGTCCGATGGGTCAACCAGCCTTAGTGTGGACATTTTTTGGATAGTATTTTTTTTCCTGGGGCTTTCATGTGTATTTAATTGCATCATAGTTTCAAATGCATTGATACAGATTTATGAATTGATCTGGAGTACCTAGGTGGTTGCCTGGGGCAGAGGGGCCGTGAGAGAATTTTACTGTCTTGATTGATGGATGGATATTTGGAAAGAAGGCTGCCAGACAGGTTTTTTGCTCTCACACTCCATAAAGATTTGTTCATATTTCATAGTAATGTATTCACACTCCATAAAGATTTGTTCATATTTCATAGAAAGGTGTTTACACTCCAGAGATAATTTTTTTTGGTTTATTGTTAAAGATACTCAATAAGATAAATTGTTACTTGTCATAATCCTATTCTGTTTGTTTTCGAGACTTTTAGTTAGTCTCGAAGGGGGGAATGTAGTGTATTAAGATTATGACTTTGTTAATGGTTTTAAGTGGAACCTGAGAGGATGTTTATTTAGTGTCAGAGGAATTGTTTTAGTGTGACGCCACATAGGACAGAGAAGTCTGTGTGTTGTAGACAGGGGATTGGACAGTAGAGGGAGCCACCCATATCTTGGGAAGATTATATATACTGGGTAAAAACAAAGAAGAGCAGAGCAGACATTGCAATTTGGGAACCACTGCTCTCCGGGTGATCTAGACACCTGTACACTTATGCTGAAATCTTGTGATATGAATAAAACGTATGATCAAGGTTCAGTATAAGTGGACTCCTTTGTTACAGCATTATTAGCAACATTGACTCGACACTACACTTTGTTGAAGCACTTTTGGCAGCGATTACAGCATCAAGTCTTCTTGGGTATGACGCTACAAGCTTGGCACACCTGTATTTGGGGAGTTTCTCCCATTCTCTTCTGCCGATCCTCTCAAACTCTGTCAGGTTGGATTGGGAGCGTCGCTGCACAGCTATTTTCAGGTCTCTCCAGAAATGTTCGATTGGGTTCATGCCCGGGCTCTGGCTGGACCACTCAAGGACATTCAGAGACTTGTCCCGAAGCCACTCCTGCATTGTCTTGGCTGTGTGATTAGGGTCGTTGTCCTGTTGGAAGGTGAACCTTCGCCCCAGTCTGAGGTCCTGAGCAATCTGGAGCAGGTTTTCATCAAGGATCTCTCTGTACTTTGCTCCGTTCATCTATCCCTTGATCCTGACTACTCTCCCAGTCCCTGCCGCTGAAAAACATCCCCACAGCATGATGCTGCCACCACCATACTTCACCGTAGGGATGGTGCCAGGTTTCCTCCAGACGTGACGCTTGGCATTCAGGCCAAAGAGTTCAATCATGGTTTCATCAGACCAGAGAATCTTGTTTCTCATGGTCTGAGAATCCTTTAGGTGCCTTTTGGCTAACTCCAAGCGGGTTGTCCTGTGCTGCAGAGATGGCATTCTTCTGGAAGTTTCTCCCATCTCCACAGAGAAACTCTGGAGCTCTGTCAGAGTGACCATCGGGTTCTTGGTCACCTTCCTGACCGAGGCCCTTCTCCCCCGATTGCTCAGTTTGGCCGCGTGGCCAGATCTAGGAAGAGTCTTGGTGGTTCCAAACTTCTTCCATTTAAGAATGATGGAGGCCATTGTGTTCTTGGAGACCTTCAATGCTGCATAATTTTTGTTGGTACCCTTCCCCAGATCTGTGCCTCGAAAAAATCCTGCCTCAAAGCTCTACGGACAGTTCCTTCGACCTCATGGCTTTGTTTTTGCTCTGACATGCACTGTCAACTGTGGGACCTTATATAGACAAATCATGTCCAATCAATTGAATTGACCACAGGTGGACTCCAATCAAGTTGTAGAAACATCTCAAGAATGATCAATGGAAACAGGATGCACCTACGCTCAATTTAGAGTCTCATAGCAAAGGGTCTGTATAATTATGTAAATAAGGTATTCTGTTTTTTACTTTTAGTACATTAGCAATAATTTCTAAAAACCAGTTTTCACTTTGTCATTATGGGGTATTGTGTGTAGATTGATGAAGAAACATTTAATTTAATCAATTTTAGAATAAGGCTGTAACGTAACAATATGTGGAAAAAGTCAAGGAGTCTGAATACTTTCCGAATGCAATGTATATTTTCTGATAATATTTCACTAATGTTTATTGCACTGTTCTGGCAACCTACTTGGTCCTCTGTAGCTCAACTGGTAGAGCACGGCGCTTGTAACGCCAAAGTAGTGGGTTCGATCCCCGGGACCACCCATACACAAAAAAATAAATAATGTATGCACGCATGACTGTAAGTCGCTTTGGATAAAAGCGTCTGCTAAATGGCATATTATTATTATTATTATTTACTTGTTTTCTTTTTCCAATTAAAAAACATAATAATTTGCACAGTAGACACTGTAAAATATATACATTTTTCATAGAAATAGCATCCACACACTGGGGCGGCTTCATCTCAATGTATTTTTCAATGTTATGCTTTTTGAATTCCATTCTCCTTTCTCTTGTTTATATTTTGGCTATATTCCCACTAATATTCCTTTATGTAATTCATCTTTTACATTAGTATTTTTCTGTATTTTTTTTAATATTTTTTTATTGAATGTTAAAACATACAATCTACCTTCAATGAAGCCGCTCAACATTTACATTTACATTTTAGTCATTTAGCAAACGCTCTTATCCATAGTGACTTACAGTTAGTGAGTGCATACATTTATTTAAAATTTGTTCATACTGGTCCCCCGTGGGAAACGAACCCACAACCCTGGCGTTGCAAACGCGATGCTCTACCAACTGAGCTACACGGGACTATAGTTGTCTCTCATTATAAATGAAGAGAGGAGTTGGACAGAAAACCAGCATTATGAGGAAAGTAGGGAACACTGTAATCAACAGTGATTGTAGTATCTGCTGGTTAGCATGTCTTAGCACCTTATTGACTTCCAACGGAGCCTACTACACCTTTAAGATGCCGATTATTAAGTAATGATAAAAAGCAGCTGCCACTGAGATCTTGAAGGTACAAGCTCTGCCAGAATTTTACACCAATGGATGGGTTAGACAATGAAAGGCTTATCTGTATTTCTGACGCTGCTGTGTTTTTTACATTTATCAATAGTAAAAAACAGACAAACTTTTGACGGTAAAGACAGACGAACGGATGTGTACATGAATACCTAGCATCCACCTCTGTCTGTACAGGCCCTTAGGAGATGGTAAAACCACAGGTTCCACACGTCTGTGTGAAGCTCATCGCTGGGTCTCTAGAGATGCAGGCTGGTACACAGGCACCCCGGGGTTGAACGCTGGTCGCCCTCTGATGATGTCAGCAGCCTTCTCCGCGATCATCTAACCGTCTGCCGTCCAGAGCGACCCACAGAAGCAACCAGGGTCAAGCGCCCCGCCCAAAGGCACGTCGACAGACCTTCCACCAAGTCAAAACGGGGACCTGAACCAGTGACCCATCGGCCACCGGCCCAATCTCCCAACCGCCAGGCCACCAACCATCCAAGATCCCCCAAAGTTCCCTGAGAGCTACCGCTCTACCATCCGAGACCTCCCGAATAATAAATAAATAACCTCTCCCTCCAAAATCTGCTCAATTACGCTCTGCTCCTCGCTCAACACTTGCCCATTTACATGCTCTGTCATTCAAAAGCAACCACGCTTTAGGCTATCAAAGAACTGTCAATCATATCAATTGATGGAATCAGTGAATGAATGGCTGCAGCAACCATTACATGGTCTGACAAGCTGCATAACAAATTAGGACTAATTAGACAAAATAACAATTATCTAATTTGAACAAGATACTAAGTTGTTGAAACAAGATATCCCAACAGCCTTTTTTTTGCCTTGGGCTTCAGGGCTTCCGTAGTTTTGTTGGGTGATCGGTTCTGTCTTTTTTCTGTTTGTCTTTATCATTAGTATAAAAATATTTGTTAAACACATAATTCATATGAAAGTGCAAAAGGCTACATAATTACATTAAAAGTTATATACAAATGTGACCCACCATCTCGTTTCAGTCTTATGTTCCAAAATTTGAAATTGTGTTTTTTACATTGGATAAAAGTATAGACTCAGAGCTTCACAATGGCATATCATACACTGTAGTTGGAGGAAACACGGGGAAGTAATGCTGCTTTAAACGTTGATAAACGTATAATCTCATTTAGGAGGTAAAGGCATTCAAACATTTTGCTGTGATTTTCACACTTTCTCTATACTAATCCATGGGAAACATATAGTATATTTAGAAAATGAATACTTTCACCAAATTGCCAAAATGGATTATGTGAACATTATCTCACAAAGTTACCCCATTAGGCAAACCATTTACAGTATTATATTGTCTATTTTTGTATAAGAAAGATAACCTTTCACATTGAACAGCTACAGTGCTGTTCTTCGTTTACGCCCATGTAGCATCGTTCACAGCCTCTAAAGACCCACCCATCTCAAAGAACACATGTGAATGTGGCTATGTGCTAAAGCAGTGAGGTAGTGCTTAAAAAACAAAAAGATTTCAACAATAAAATACTTTATTAACTTCAAGTGCTTAAGGTAAAATTCGGAAAAACTTAAAACACACAAACACATACAGTGAGGGAAAAAAGTATTTGATCCCCTGCTGATTTTGTACATTTGCCCACTGACAAAGAAATGATCAGTCTATAATTTTAATGGTAGGTTTATTTGAACAGTGAGAGACAGAATAACAACAAAAAAATCCAGAAAAACTGTTAGAAATTGATTTGCATTTTAATGAGGGAAATAAGTATTTGACCCCTTCTCAATCAGAAAGATTTCTGGCTCCCAGGTGTCTTTTATACAGGTAACGAGCTGAGATTAGGAGCACACTCTTAAAGGGAGTGCTCCTAATCTCATCTTGTTACCTATATAAAAGACACCTGTCCACAGAAGCAATCAATCAATCAGATTCCAAACTCTCCAACATGGCCAAGACCAAAGAGCTCTCCAAGGATGTCAGGGACAAGATTGTAGACCTACACAAGGCTGGAATGGGCTACAAGACCATCGCCAAGCAGCTTGGTGAGAAGGTGACAACAGTTGGTGTGATTATTCGCAAATGGAAGAAACACAAAATAACTGTAAATCTCCCTTGGCATGGGGCTCCATGCAAGATCTCACCTCGTGGAGTTGCAATGATCATGAGAACGGTGAGGAATCAGCCCAGAACTACACAGGAGGATCTTGTCAATGATCTCAAGGCAGCTGGGACCATTGTCACCAAGAAAACAATTGGTAACACACTACGCCGTGAAGGACTGAAATGTCCCCCTGCTCAAGAAAGCACATGTGCATGCCTGTCTGAAGTTTGCCAATGAACATCTAAATGATTCAGAGGAGAACTGGGTGAAAGTGTTGTGGTCAGATAAGACCAAAATGGAGCTCTTTGGCATCAACTCAACTCGCCGTGTTTGGAGGAGGAGGAATGCTGCCTATGACCCCAAGAACACCATCCCCACTGTCAAACATGGAGGTGGAAACATTATGCTTTAGGGGTGTTTTTCTGCTAAGGGGACAGGACAACTTCACCGCATCAAAGGGACGATGGATGGGGCCATGTACCGTCAAATCTTGAGTGAGAACCTCCTTCCCTCAGCCAGGGCATTGAAAATGGGTCGTGAATGGGTATTTCAGCATGACAATGACCCAAAACACACGGCCAAGGCAACAAAGGAGTGGCTCAAGAAGAAGCACATTAAGGTCCTGGAATGGCCTAGCCAGTCTCCAGACCTTAATCCCATAGAAAATCTGTGGAGGGAGCTGAAGGTTCGAGTTGCCAAACGTCAGCATCGAAACCTTAATGACTTGGAGAAGATCTGCAAAGAGGAGTGGGACAAAATCCCTCTTGAGATGTGTGCAAACCTGGTGGCCAACTACATGAAACGTCTGACCTCTGTGATTGCCAACAAGGGTTTTGCCACCAAGTACTAAGTCATGTTTTGCAGAGGGGTCAAATACTTATTTCCCTCATTAAAATGCAAATCAATTTATAACATTTTTGACACACATTTTTCTGGATTTTTTTGTTGTTATTCTGTCTCTCACTGTTCAAATAAACATACCATTAAAATTATAGACTGATAATTTCTTTGTCAGCAAACGTACAAAATCAGCAGGGGATCAAATACTTTTTTTTCCCTCACTGTAAAGACTTAGGTGAAAACAATATCTAGACCTATATCATAAGATCCTTTGAGTAACTTTGGTTCAGGTCATGTTTTGATATGAACAAGGGAATCTAGCCTGAGAGCATATTTCTATCCTGCCCTTTGGAGCAAGACATGTAATGTCCATGCCCTTTTCATTGCAAAAGTCCTGATCTTCTCAAAAATATAGGTCTGCCAGGTTGTGTCCAGTCCGGGGGATGCTTTCACATATCTGGGAATAAGGCCGTCAACATTGCACAGCAGCTAAAACCTGGTTCCATCTGAGTGAAAGCTCCTTGGCCACAACAACACCAGGCTCCAGACAGTTAAAGCTGTAAAGGAGGAGATCAGATAAAAATAGACACAACATTAAAACCTTGCATTCCAGCAATAACATTAACTGATCCCCAAGTCCAAGCAATAAGCTCAAAGTACAAAGACAAAATACCTGAAGTGTTGCTTGTTCACCCTCTATCATCTGCTTGTACTGGTGGCGGAGAAGGTTTACGCTGAAAGACAAATTCCAGAAAAATAGGTAAAAACATGAAGTATTTCATGTCCTATAGCTTGTTATTGCCTGTTGACTGCTACAGCTGTACTAACATTCCCTGTAACGTACACACTTAACCTGCTTCCAGCCCAACAATGGCAATGCAGACAAGATAACTAGCTAGATTTAGCAAACATTTAGCTTCAAAATTATGAGCTGGCTAGAAAAAAATGGTATTAATTACATTTAAATTTACATTTACGTCATTTAGCAGACGCTCTTATCCAGAGCGACTTACAAATTGGTGCATTCACCCTATAGCCAGTGGGATAACCACTTTACTTTTTTCTTTTGGGGGGTAGAAGGATTACTTTATCCTATCCCAGGTATTCCTTAAAGAGATGGGGTTTCAAATGTCTCCGGAAGGTGGTGAGTGACTCCGCTGTCCTGGCGTCGTGAGGGAGCTTGTTCCACCATTGGGGTGCCAGAGCAGCGAACAGTTTTGACTGGGCTGAGCGGGAACTATGCTTCCGCAGAGGAAGGGGAGCCAGCAGGCCAGAGGTGGATGAATGCAATGCCCTCGTTTGGGTGTAGGGACTGATCAGAGCCTGAAGGTACGGAGGTGCCGTTCCCCTCACTGTTCCATAGGCAAGCACCATGGTCTTGTAACGGATGCGAGCTTCAACTGGAAGCCAGTGGAGTGTGCGGAGGAGGGGGGTGACGTGAGAGAACTTGGGAAGGTTGAACACCAGACGGGCTGCAGCGTTCTGGATGAGTTGTAGGGGTTTAATGGCACAGGCAGGGAGCCCAGCCAACAGCGAGTTGCAGTAATCCAGACGGGAGATGACAAGTGCCTGGATTAGGACCTGTGCCGCTTCCTGTGTAAGGCAGGGTCGTACTCTCCGAATGTTGTAGAGCATGAACCTGCAGGATCGGGTCACCGCCTTGATGTTAGCGGAGAACGACAGGGTGTTGTCCAGGGTCACGCCAAGGCTCTTCACACTCTGGGAGGAGGACACAACGGAGTTGTCAACCGTGATGGTGAGATCATGGAACGGGCAGTCCTTCCCCGGGAGGAAGAGCAGCTCCGTCTTGCCAGGGTTCAGCTTGAGGTGGTGATCCGTCATCCATACTGATATGTCTGCCAGACATGCAGAGATGCGATTCGCCACCTGGTTATCAGAAGGGGGAAAGGAGAAGATTAGTTGTGTATCGTCAGCGTAGCAATGATAGGAGAGGCCATGTGAGGATATGACAGAGCCAAGTGACTTGGTGTATAGGGAGAAAAGGAGAGGGCCTAGAACTGAGCCCTGGGGGACACCAGTGGTGAGAGCACGTGGTGCGGAGACAGCTTCTCGCCACGCCACTTGGTAGGAGCGACCGGTCAGGTAGGACGCAATCCAGGAGTGAGCCGCGCCGGAGATGCCCAGCTCGGAGAGGGTGGAGAGAAAGATCTGATGGTTCACAGTATCAAAGGCAGCAGACAGGTCTAGAAGGACAAGAGCAGAGGAGAGAGAGTTAGCTTTAGCAGTGCGGAGAGCCTCCGTGACACAGAGAAGAGCAGTCTCAGTTGAATGACCTGTCCTGAAACCTGACTGGTTTGGATCAAGAAGGTCATTCTGAGAGAGATAGCAAGAGAGTTGGCTAAAGACGGCACGCTCAATAGTTTTGGAAAGAAAAGAAAGAAGGGATACTGGTCTGTAGTTGTTGACATCAGTGGGATCGAGTGTTGGTTTTTTGAGAAGGGGTGCAACTCTCGCTCTCTTGAAGACGGAAGGGACATAGCCAGCGGTCAAGGATGAGTTGATCAGCGAGGTGAGGTAGGGGAGAAGGTCACCGGAGATGGTCTGGAGAAGAGAGGAGGGGATGGGGTCAAGCGGGCAGGTTGTTGGGCGGCCTGCAGTCACTAGTCGCAAGATTTTATCTGGAGAGAGAGGGGAGAAAGAAGTCAATCTAGCTAGCCAGCTAGTTGAACATCCCAAAAAACTACCTCGAAATCTATAATTCAATTGCTAGCTAGCTATTTAGCTATCATTTAATAGTTCTAGCTATCCAACTTAGCATGTGTCCCTATAACGTCACATGGTGTTTGATTAGCTTGCTAATCGATTAGCATTTGCACCACAGTAGCTAGCTAGTTAAACATGACAAACTTGCAAATATGCAAAAGATTGTCATCATGTCATTGATGCCTTAGTACATCAGCAATGTTACATTAAGAGTAGAATGCAACTGGCCAGCTCAACTAGCTGTCTTATTGTTGCTTCATCAATTGCATCTGTAAATAATGGCTCATTGCGGAATGAAGAAAGCTGGCGTGGAACCCCGTATTATCGGCATATTCAATAGTGTTTAAGAAATATATTACCTTCAACAGTGTTATCCCGTGTTCAAGCTATCAATGTTTTGTGATTATTGGTGATGTAAAAAGTTTCACTAACGGGTTAGCAATTAACATGTTTGACATTTCAGTGGAAATACTACTATCAGCTTTTTGATAAGCGGTTTAGCAAAACAATACGTCCCATTTTATCGGCCTACGGCCCCCAGTTATTGGCCACCTTACTATTTTGTTTGAATTACAAGATACAGTGGGGAAAAAAAGTTTTTAGTCAGCCACCAATTGTGCAAGTTCTCCCACTTAAAAAGATGAGAGAGGCCTGTAATTTTCATCATAGGTACACGTCAACTATGACAGACAAATTGAGAATTTTTTTTCCAGAAAATCACATTGTAGGATTTTTTATGAATTTATTTGCAAATTATGGTGGAAAATAAGTATTTGGTCACCTACAAACAAGAAAGATTTCTGGCTCTCACAGACCTGTAACTTCTTCTTTAAGAGGCTCCACTGTCCTCCACTCGTTACCTGTATTAATGGCACCTGTTTGAACTTGTTATCAGTATAAAAGACACCTGTCCACAACCTCAAACAGTCACACTCCAAACTCCACTATGGCCAAGACCAAAGAGCTGTCAAAGGACACCAGAACCAAAATTGTAGACCTGCACCAGGCTGGGAAGACTGAATCTGCAATAGGTAAGCAGCTTGGTTTGAAGAAATCAACTGTGGGAGCAATTATTAGGAAATGGAAGACATACAAGACCACTGATAATCTCCCTCGATCTGGGGCTCCACGCAAGATCTCACCCCGTGGGGTCAAAATGATCACAAGAACGGTGAGCAAAAATCCTAGAACCACACAGGGGGACCTAGTGAATGACCTGCAGAGAGCTGGGACCAAAGTAACAAAGCCTACCATCAGTAACACACTACGCCGCCAGGGACTCAAATCCTGCAGTGCCAGACGTGTCCCCCTGCTTAAGCCAGTACATGTCCAGGCCCGTCTGAAATTTGCTAGAGTGCATTTGGATGATCCAGAAGAGGATTCGGAGAATGTCATATGGTCAGATGAAACCAAAAATAGAACTCTTTGGTAAAAACTCAACTCGTCGTGTTTGGAGGACAAAGAATGCTGAGTTGCATCCAAAGAACACCATACCTACTGTGAAGCATGGGGGTGAAAACATCATGCTTTGGAGCTGTTTTTCTGCAAAGGGACCAGGACGACTGATCCGTGTAAAGGAAAGAATGAATGGGGCCATGTATCGTGAGATTTTGAGTGAAAACCTCCTTCCATCAGCAAGGGCATTGAAGATGAAACGTGGCTGGGTCTTTCAGCATGACAATGATCCCAAACACACCGCCCGGGCAACGAAGGAGTGGCTTCGTAAGAAGCATTTCAAGGTCCTGGAGTGGCCTAGCCAGTCTCCAGATCTCAACCCCATAGAAAATCTTTGGAGGGAGTTGAAAGTCCGTGTTGCCCAGCGACAGCCCCAAAACATCACTGCTCTAGAGGAGATCTGCATGGAGGAATGGGCCAAAATACCAGCAACAGTGTGTGAAAACCTTGTGAAGACTTACAGAAAACGTGACCTGTGTCATTGCCAACAAAGGGTATATAACTAAGTATTGAGAAACTTTGTTATTGACCAAATACTTATTTTCCACCATAATTTGCAAATAAATTCATTAATAATCCTACAATGTGATTTTCTGGATTTTTTTGGCTCATTTTGTCTGTCATAGTTGACGTGTACCTATGATGAAAATTACAGGCCTCTCTCATCTTTTTAAGTGGGAGAACTTGCACAATTGGTGGCTGACTAAATACTTTTTTCCCCCACTGTATATCCGTTTAATTTTTTTGAAAAAAGAGACACCAACATCGTAACCGAAGTGTTTACTAGATAGTTGACTAGTTGGCCAGCCTTCCGGTAAAAAAATAAATGAGTTGCCTGTCAATTTTCATTGCGTAGCACGGCGTGCCCTCCTGTGGACTCTTAAAAGATGGTTCTTCACCAACATATTCAGTGTTGTAAACAAATAATGTCTCATAATTTGTTTTACAGATTAATATTATGTTTTGAGAAAGTAGATAACAGTTTAATACTAAAATATAAATGAGTATGAATAATTTACATCAAATAAAACTTTAATTTTAGTAATGTGTATTGACATAAACAATGAAAACACTGTTGGAGTTTGTGTTGCAGAGATGCACTTGGAAAGTAAAGGAAGAAATACACAAGATGGGTTGAATAAATATATATATATAATATTTTAGACGTGTTTTTTTGTACAAAAAAATAATTTCATATGAAAACAAACAAAACAAACAATTCAATCTCGACCCCCATCCCTATATTGTCACAAAAATCACAATAAAAATCCAGCTCCACCGCCCACCTCTGGATCACACTGCACACACCTGCAGTGGAACCAGTGCTGGCAGAAGTCACAGCACACCCATTGCACCTCGGACCAACACTCCTGAGGGGAGCTTGCAGGCGGATCACGCTCCCTGCAGCGAGCACAGCAGGGGGTGTCTTCTTTTTAAAAAAATAATATAATAATAATCCAAATGTTTAACATGGTTTTGAAAATGTAGAAGTTCTTCAACAGCAATAGTAGTTGATACAACTGTGAGAGAGAAAAACGGATTATGAGTACCTGAGAGTGGTGCCATGGGTGCGTGACAGAGGTGGCCGGTGGAGCTTTTCTCTTCTTTTTCTGTGCTGCAGTTTGAGAAAAAGTAGTATTAGACAGAGCATGTTTCATGAAAACCATTTTCAACTTTTTACATCTATGCCTCTGGAGGAAGCTGCAGAAGTTTTGGAGGTGGACATGACTTGAGGGCTGGTGCTATGGACTGTAGATACAGTGGGGTAAAAATGTATTTAGTCAGCCACCAATTGTGCAAGTTCTCCCACTTAAAAAGATGAGAGAGGCCTGTAATATCCATCATAGGTACACGTCAACTATGACAGACAAAATGAGAAAAAAAAATCCAGAAAATCACATTGTAGGATTTTTTATGAATTTATTTGCAAATTATGGTGGAAAATAAGTATTTGGTCAATAACAAAAGTTTCTCAATACTTTGTTATATACCCTTTGTTGGCAATGACACAGGTCAAACGTTTTCTGTAAGTCTTCACAAGGTTTTCACACACTGTTGCTGGTATTCTGGCCCATTCCTCCATGCAGATCTCCTCTAGAGCAGTGATGTTTTGGGGCTGTCGCTGGGCAACACGGACTTTCAACTCCCTCCAAAGATTTTCTATGGGGTTGAGATCTGGAGACTGGCTAGGCCACTCCAGGACCTTGAAATGCTTCTTACGAAGCCACTCCTTCGTTGCCCGGGCGGTGTGTTTTGGATCATTGTCATGCTGAAAGACCCAGACACGTTTCATCTTCAATGCCCATGTTGATGGAAGGAGGTTATCACTCAAAATCTCACGATACATGGCCCCATTCATTCTTTCCTTTACACGGATCAGTCGTCCTGGTCCCTTTGCAGAAAAACAGCCCTAAAGCATGATGTTTCCACCCCCATGCTTCACAGTAGGTATGGTGTTCTTTGGATGCAACTCAGCATTCTTTGTCCTCCAAACACGACGAGTTGAGTTTTTACCAAAAAGTTATATTTTGGTTTCATCTGACCATATGACATTCTCCCAATCCTCTTCTGGATCATCCAAATGCACTCTAGCAAACTTCAGACGGGCCTGGACATATACTGGCTTAAGCAGGGGGACACGTCTGGCACTGCAGGATTTGGGTCCCTGGCGGCGTAGTGTGTTACTGATGGTAGGCTTTGTTACTTTGGTCCCAGCTCTCTGCAGGTCATTCACTAGGTCCCCCCGTGTGGTTCTGGGATTTTTGCTCACCGTTCTTGTGATCATTTTGACCCCACGGGGTGAGATCTTGCGTGGAGCCCCAGATCGAGGGAGATTATCAGTGGTCTTGTATGTCTTCCATTTCCTAATAATTGCTCCCACACTTGATTTCTTCAAACCAAGCTGTTTACCTATTGCAGATTCAGTCTTCCCAGCCTGGTGCAGGTCTACAATTTTGTTTCTGGTGTCCTTTGACAGCTCTTTGGTCTTGGCAATAGTGGAGTTTGGAGTGTGACTGTTTGAGGTTGTGGACAGGTGTCTTTTATACTGATAACAAGTTCAAACAGGTGCCATTAATACAGGTAACGAGTGGAGGACAGAGGAGCCTGTTAAAGAAGAAGTTACAGGTCTGTGAGAGCCAGAAATCTTGTTTGTTTGTAGGTGACCAAATACTTATTTTCCACCATAATTTGCATATAAATTCATAAAAAATCCTACAATGTGATTTTCTGGATATTTTTTCTCTCAATTTGTCTGTCATAGTTGACGTGTACCTATGATGAAAATTACAGGCCTCTCTCATCTTTTTAAGTGGGAGAACTTGCACAATTGGTGGCTGACTAAATACTTTTTCCCCCCACTGTATGTAAAGAGAAGAGAAAAAAGTTTAAACATTGCAATTTTATAAAACAGATAACAAACAGTCATTTCTTCGTAATTTAACATGTGTTTACCTGTGGAGTTGGCTGTATTCAAATTGCAGGGGGCAGGGACACCAGACGAGGCTGCTATGGTGGTGTGACCAGGGGAGACGGAGGAGGCAGTTGGTCCATAGGAGGCTGTGTTGGTGGTGACAGACAGAGGGAGTGGTGTGCATCGTGGTGGTTGTGGACGAAACCGCTGACGATGGCTTGGAGGAGCTGGTGTTTGTAATGGTGGGATTGAGGGGCCGACAATGGTGTGGCTGGGAGAGTAGGCACGTGGCCTTCTTCTGCAGCTGGGGACACCGGCGGCTCTTACAGGTGTTGCACACTGGGAAGCACTGGCAGTCAAATTTTACAATATACAGCGTGTCCCACAAAATGTGTATACATATAACTTTTTTTGAAAACTCTCAAAACCTAACTTAACTTACATAAATTGCACTGAAAATCGGTGGTCAGCTAGCTAGAAGTTTAGTCGCAAAATTTTCCGTGATTTTCCAGTCCATTTAAATGTTGAGCTCAAGGTGATTTAGTCATCCAACCGCTAGAGAGTGTCTGAAGTTAGGGGGTGTCCGATGATGGGGAACATTTGCTATGTATAACGGTACCTGTATGCAACTGTCTAGCTAGCTATATATTTAACAATAGCAAGCAATGAAAATGACTTTTTAATACAGTGGAGACAACGTACAGTGGAGAGAACAAGTATTTGATACACTGCCGATTTTGCAGGTTTTCCTACTTACAAAGCATGTAGAGGTCTGTAATTTTTATCATAGGTACACTTCACTGTGAGAGACGGAATCTAAAACAAAAATCCAGAAAATCACATTGTATGATTTTTAAGTAATGAATTTGCATTTTATTGCATGACATAAGTATTTGATCACCTACCAACCAGTAAGAATTCCGGCTCTCACAGACCTGTTAGTTTTTCTTTAAGAAGCCCTCCTGTTCTCCACTCATTACCTGTATTAACTGCACCTGTTTGAACTCGTTACCTGTATAAAAGACACCTGTCCACACACTCAATCAAACAGACTCCAACCTCTCCACAATGGCCAAGGCCAGAGAGCTGTGTGAGGACATCAGGGATAAAATTGTAGACCTGCACAAGGCTGGGATGGGCTACAGGACAATAGGCAAGCAGCTTGGTGAGAAGGCAACAGCTGTTGGCGCAATTATTAGAAAATGGAAGAAGTTCAAGATCACGGTCAATCACCCTCGGTCTGGGGCTCCATGCAAGATCTCACCTCGTGGGGCATCAATGATCATGAGGAAGGTGAGGAAACAGCCCAGAACTACACGGCAGGACCTGGTCAATAACCTGAAGAGAGCTGGGACCACAGTCTCAAAGAAAACCATTAGTAACACACTATGCCGTCATGGATTAAAATCCTGCAGCGCGCGCAAGGTCCCCCTGCTCAAGCCAGCGCATGTCCAGGCCCATCTGAAGTTTGCCAATGACCATCTGGATGATCCAGAGGAGGAATGGGAGAAGGTCATGTGGTCTGATGAGACAAAAATATAGCTTTTTGGTCTAAACTCCACTCGCCGTTTTTGGAGGAAGAAGAAGGATGAGTACAACCCCAAGAACACCATCCCAACCGTGAAGCATGGAGGTTGAAACATCATTCTTTGGTGATGCTTTTCTGCAAAGGGGACAGGACGACTGCACTGTATTGAGGGGAGGATGGATGGGGCCATGTATCGCGAGATCTTGGCCAACAACCTCCTTCCCTCAGTAAGAGCATTGAAGATGGGTCGTGGCTGGGTCTTCCAGCATGACAACGACCCGAAACACACAGCCAGGGCAACTAAGGAGTGGCTCCGTAAGAAGCATCTCAATGTCCTGGAGTGGCCTAGCCAGTCTCCAGACCTGAACCCAATAGAACATCTTTGGAGGGAGCTGAAAGTCTGTATTGCCCAGCGACAGCCCCGAAACCTGAAGGATCTGGAGAAGGTCTGTATGGAGGAGTGGGCCAAAATCCCTGCTGCAGTGTGTGCAAACCTGGTCAAGATCTACAGGAAACGTATGATCTCTGTAATTGCAAACAAAGGTTTCTGTACCAAATATTAAAGTTCTGCTTTTCTAATGTATCAAATACTTACAGTATGTACATGTAGCTATCATGGCATTTTAACTGTAGACTCTTACCGGTGTATGGATTATAATGATTCATGGCAGACTGAAACACTTTCAAAATAATCCTTCCCACTCGCCTTCAAACAGTCCAGACTGCTTTAGCCACAGAAGACAGAGCTGTGTCGATACTAGCACCTGTATTCAGGACAACACTGGTATTAAAAGCTGTAGCTACACTTTGCATGTAGTCCATGATGAAAATATTATATTATAATGGTGACGTACCTGCCCTGAAGGTTGATAACATGAATAACACCACAAAATATTGTCAGGTTTTCTGCTATAATACATGTTCAAAATTCTCTCAAAAAATACTTTGTACAAAGCAGCTATTGGAGGGTCCTGTGATTAAGGCTGAAAACGGTAGTTGGAACCTAGGATCAAAACCTTCTACAGCAGTAACCAAAGGCTAATGTGGTCCTGTCAGGTAAAAGTACTCTCTTGTCATAGACTACCCGGAATCTTTAGTAATTGGGGCATTGCGTAGCTGAAACCCCTTTTTATCTCTTATAAACAAATATAATTATTCATTTTTTTTTTTTGTAGGTCAAAATTTGGTCAACACTTTCTGTCTTTGATAAATAAATAAATAAATAAATAAATAAATAATACATTTACATGAGGGGCCATTTCATTGTTTTGGAGAGATGGGATGTCTTTATACCTTTATACAGTGGGGGAAAAAAGTATTTAGTCAGCCACCAATTGTGCAAGTTCTCCCACTTAAAAAGATGAGAGAGGCCTGTAATTTTCATCATAGGTACACGTCAACTATGACAGACAAAATGAGAAAAAAATAATCCAGAAAATCACATTGTAGGATTTTTAATGAATTTATTTGCAAATTATGGTGGAAAAAAAGTATTTGGTCACCTACAAACAAGCAAGATGTCTGGCTCTCACAGACCTGTAACATTCCTCCATGCAGATCTCCTCTAGAGCAGTGATGTTTTGGGGCTGTCGCTGGGCAACACGGACTTTCAACTCCGTCCAAAGATTTTCTATGGGGTTGAGATCTAGAGACTGGCTAGGCCACTCCAGGACCTTGAAATGCTTCTTACGAAGCCACTCCTTCGTTGCCCGGGCAGTGTGTTTGGGATCATTGTCATGCTGAAAGACCCAGCCACGTTTCATCTTCAATGCCCTTGCTGATGGAAGGAGGATTTCACTCAAAATCTCACGATACATGGCCCCATTCATTCTTTCCTTTACACGGAACAGTCGTCCTGGTCCCTTTGCAGAAAAGCAGCCCCAAAGCATGATGTTTCCACCCCCATGCTTCACAGTAGGTATGGTGTTCTTTGGATGCAACTCAGCATTCTTTGTCCTCCAAACACGACGAGTTGAGTTTTTAACAAAAAGTTATATTTTGGTTTCATCTGACCATATGACATTCTCCCAATCCTCTTCTGGATCATCCAAATGAACTCTAGCAAACTTCAGATGGGCCTGGACATGTACTGGCTTAAGCAGGGGGACACGTCTGGCACTGCAGGATTTGAGTCCCTGGCGGCGTAGCGTGTTACTGATGGTAGGCTTTGTTACTTTGGTCCCAGCTCTCTGCAGGTCATTCACTAGGTCCCCCCGTGTGGTTTTGGGATTTTTGCTCACCGTTCTTGTGATCATTTTGACCCCACGGGGTGAGATCTTGCGTGGAGCCCCAGATCGAGGGAGATTATCAGTGGTCTTGTATGTCTTCCATTTCCTAATAATTGCTCCCACAGTTGATTTCTTCAAACCAAGCTGCTTACCTATTGCAGATGCAGTCTTCCCAGCCTGGTGCAGGTCTACAATTTTGTTTCTGGTGTCCTTTGACAGCTCTTTGGTCTTGTCAATAGTGGAGTTTGGAGTGTGACTGTTTGAGGTTGTGGACAGGTGTCTTTTATACTGATAACAAGTTCAAACAGGTGCCATTAATACAGGTAACGAGTGGAGGACAGAGGAGCCTGTTAAAGAAGAAGTTACAGGTCTGTGAGAGCCAGAAATCTTGCTTGTTTGTAGGTGACCAAATACTTATTTTCCACCATAATTTGCAAATAAATTCATTAAAAATCCTACAATGTGATTTTCTGGATAATTCTTTCTCATTTTGTCTGTCATAGTTGACGTGTACCTATGATGAAAATTACAGGCCTCTCTCCTCTTTGTAAGTGGGAGAACTTGCACAATTGGTGGCTGACTAAATACTTTTTTCCCCACTGTATATGGGTCGATGAGAAGGCAGTATTGAAGGGGAGGGAGTAATCATGGGTATTTCCTTACCAGAGAAGTAAAAGGTATTTATAGATGGTCTGAATATAAGAATGAGAATCTAAGAGTGAGGAGGAGTTTTTTAAAACCAACTGAGAAAATTAAATAGGGAATGGGAAGTTGTTTCTCTCTATCCACAGACTCCAATAGTAAAACCGAAATATGTCCCCCTCTATGCTTCGCCACATGCCATCCTTCTTAGCAAAGGCATTTTGCAATTGATGGACAATACTCTCATTGTTCATCAACACTAATGGTATAACTCAAATTTGTATAACTCAAATGTCACTAAGATAAAGCAATGGTTAGACAAACAATTGAAACACACTGTACAGAAAGCTTATTCTCAGAGCAAATGTTTAGACATAGTTTATGTGGAGATGCTACTGAGACATTGGGCTATCAACTCACAGATCGATCAATAATTTTACAAAGGGGTAGCATAAATGGCAGGAAGAGAGATTTAAGTAAGTAAGGGAAAGTAAGTGTAAGAATAGACACCAGTGGAGGCTCCTCAGAGGAGCAAGGGGAGGACCATCCGCCTCAGTGAATTTCATAAAAATAAAAGTGGTATAACATTGAAAAAGTTATCATTTTTAGATAAAACTATACTAAATATATTCACGTCACTAAATAATTGTTTAAAACACACTGTTTTGCAATGAAGGTCTACAGTAGCCTCAACAGCACTCTGTAGGGTAGCACCATGGTGTGGCCGGAGGACAGCTAGCTTCCATCCTCCTCTTGGTATATTGACTTCAATACAAAACCTAGGGGGCTCTTGGTTCTCACCCCCTTCCATAGACTTACACAGTAATTATGACTTTTTCCGGAGGACGTCCTCCAACCTATCAGAGCTCTTGCAGCATGAACTGACATGTTTTCCACCCAATCAAAGGATCAGAGAATGAATCTAGTACTGAAAGCATACGCTACAGCAAGCTAGCACTGCAGTGCATAAAATGTGGTGAGTAGTTGACTCAGAGAGAGAGAAAGACAATAGTTGAACAGTTTTCAACAAATTATTTCTTCAAAAATGAAGGAGAAGCAAGAGAGAGAGACACTTTCAGTTTCACTTACTTAGCTAGCAAATGCAGCTGGCTCAATCTTGCATGCTTTCTCAATCAGCTGTAACTGTATGTGCACTCGTAAATCAGGTCCTTTCTTGAGTTGGGCTCTGGGATATAACAACCGTTGAGTATCTGATTTTATGGTGGATTGTGGAGGAGATACGGGGGGGTACGGGATGGTCCACGGTAATTATTTGCTAGGATAATAATTGCTTTTCAATAAATTAAATGTAATACAATGGCAATCCGGGTTATATGTTAAAATCCTACGTATGAACTGCCGACATTATTACGCATATTAATTGATAATGATGGAAAATAAGATATGCAAGATATTTGAATAAATATATATTTTTAAATAGTTATATATAGAGAGGTGACCGCATTGGAAATGATTTTGGCGGTTAATCTGCTTCTGTTTTGTGTGTGGCACTGTTTTCGATGGATGGGTCCTGGCCTCTCGGGGCCCTAGGGATCCGGAGGGATATGGGTGGGATGCCGATCACTGGGATGACGGCTCAACTTGGGATGGGGAGGGGCTTTAGTGGGGTAATTAGTGGAGAACAATTGAAGGGATACTTAGTAGCAATGCAAATATCATGGTACAGCTATATGGACACTCAATCATTACGTTTTTTTTTTTTAATGGTAAATTTACAACCATATATAATGATAAATAGACTTGAAACTTGTATCTAATGATGGTGTATGGTGAAATAAGTATAGCCAGTTATAATTGTAATGGCTTAGCAGATAATAACAAAAGAAGAACAATATTTACATGGCTCAAAGAGAAGGAATATAATATCTATTGTTTACAGGAAACTCATTCAACAATTCTAGATGAAGTTGCGTGGAAAAAGGAATGGGGGGAGGCGAAATATACTTCTCCCATGGGCAAAGAAATTCAAAAGGGGTGAGGATATTAATTAATAGTAATTTCGATCCGAATGTGCAAATTGTCCAAATAGATACGCAAGGTAGGTTTTATTTTAAATATGTTATTGGACAATAAAAATATATGGCTCATTAATATTTACTGAACAAATAATGATGATCCACACTTCTTTGACAATATATATAATACGTTATCAACCCTGCAAGTAATTCAAGACAATATTATTATGGTGGGGGATTATAATACTGTTTTAAATAGCTCAATGGACCGTAAAGGAAATCACACCACAAACAATCACCCACATGCTCTTAAATAAATCGTGAATGTCATGGATACATTAGAACTAGTAGATATAGGGAGGCTTAAATATCCTGATCTAGTGAGATATACATGGCGAAGACTCAATCAAGCTAGTCGTCTTGACTTCTTACTTACAAAAGTGTTGATAGGGGACAGAATGCCCTTGCACTTCAGTGTTGTGATGCAAATATTCTAGCAAAATGTATAGCGCATAGAATTAAAATGGTATTGTTGGATATTATTAATTCTAATCAGACAGGTTTTTTACATCGAAGATACATTGGAGATAATATAAGGCAAATATTGGAAACAATAGAACATTATGAAAAATCGGAGAAACCAGGCCTGCTATTCATAGCAGACTTCGAAAAGGGGCCTCCAATTTTTTTAATGGACTGGATCGTTATGTTTTCCACTTGTATCCTGTTTCAGTAATAATGAGATCAGACCTTCTTCTTGAGTGTCAGATAATCTACCATTTACAGAGGAGTGGTTAAAACATGCTATTAGCGGTCCTCTTAGTATATCAAAAAAGATTTGGTATACTTCGACTGGTATGCAATCCAACCCTGGAGTTTTCCCAGACTTAAAGTCTTTAATTGCATCCAGATGTTCCTCTTCTGTAATTTCACCTTCACATGAGTCTTTATGTTTGGCTGTTAATTTTACATTATCAATAGAAAAAAAATCTCTACAATTAGCTTCAGTTAGAGGAGATGGAGGCGACTGAAACGATAACATATGGTTAAAGTACCTTGTTTCCTCCTTCAAAATATCATTTGGTGAATCATGGGTTACTCCGTCAATTGTAACCAATTTCATAAAATTATTTTTGGTAGCATTCCTATGTTGAAGATAATAAAATAATTTGGTGCATTTTTCCCCATATTCCATCCAGTTTGCTTTATTTTTATTATATATTACACTTGATCTTTCTTGAATAAGTTTCTCCATTTCTTTTTGTTTTTCCTCTAATTTATTCTGAGCCTCAATGTTACAGTTTTTATTGCCATATGTCTGTTCTGTTAGACTTTCTATTTCCTTTGTTAGTATAAACTCGAGATGAGTATTGAATTGCATGGCCTCTAAAGGCACATTTAAAAGTGTCCCATACAATAAGGGGATTTGCTGTACCTATGTTATGTCGGAAAAAGTCAGTTATGAATTCCTTTGTCCTAGTTAAAAATAAATTATCATCCAATAGGCTTTGATTAAATTTCCAATATCCTCGCCCACGTGGAAATTCAGTAAGAGTAATGTATATGCCAATTATATGATGGTCCGACCCATTTGATGAACTACTCCCGAGTGGCGCAGTGGTCTAAGGCCAGAGATCCTGGTTCGAATCCAGGCTCTGTCGTAGCCGGCCGTGACCGGGAGACCCATGGGGCGGCACACAATTGGCCGGCAGGGATGTAGCTCAGTTGGTAGAGCATGGCATTTGCAACGCCAGGGTTGTGGGTTCGATTCCCACAGGGGGCCACTAAATAAAAATAAAAATAATGTATGCACTCACTAACTGTGAGTCGCTCTGGTAAAATGACTCAAATGTAAAAAATGTATAAAGTACGACTGGGGTTTATATATAAATGCCTGGAGTATTTCAATTTTGGTGAATTTCTTATAAAATGGGTCAAAATCATGTATAGTAACCCTAGGTGTAAAATAGTAAATAATGTATATTTCTCAGAAAGTTTTAAACTGTCAAGAGGAGTGAAACAAGGTTGTCTACTATCGGCATATCTATTTATTGTGGCCATCGAAATGTTAGCTATTCAAATCAGATCCAACAATAATATCAGGGGATTAGAAATCCAGGGCTTAAAAACAAAGGTGTCATTGTACGCTGATGATTCATGTTTTCTTTTAAATCCACAACTATAATCACTCCACAGCCTCATAGAGGATCTAGATACATTTTCTAACCTCTCTGGATTACAACCAAATTATGACAAATGTACTATATTACGTATTGGATCAATAAAAAATATAAAAATTACATTGCCATGTAGTTTACCAATAAAATGGTCTGATGGTGATGTGGATATACTCGGAATACATATCTCAAAGGAAATAAATGATCTCACTTCAATAAATTATAATAGAAAGTTAGCAAAAATAGATAAGATCTTGCTACCATGGAAAGGTGGGTGCGTGTCAATTTGTGGAAAAATCACCCTGATTAACTCTTTAGTATTATCCCAGTTTACCTATTTGCTTATGGTCTTGCCTACGCCTAACAAACAGTTTTTAAAATTATATTATAAAAAAATATTCAATTTTATTTGGAATGGCACGTCAGACAAAATTAAATGGGCCTATTTATATCATGAATATGAATTCGGAGGACAGAAATGATTAAATATTAAAGCATTAGACCTATCACTAAAAGCTTCAGTCATACAAAAGTTATACTTCAATCCGTACTGGTTCTCTAGCAAATTAGTAAGATTGTCTCACCCAATGTTCAAGAATGGCCTTTTCCCCTTTATTCAGATTACAACCACTCACTTTCAGTTATTTGAAAAGGAAATAATCTTCCAGATATCCCTATTTCTAAAACAAGCCATAGAAAGTTTGTTGCAATTTAAATGTAATCCTCCAGAAACGACAGAACAAAGAACGCAACAAATATTGTGGTTAATCTCAAATATACTAATTGACAAAAAAACTTTTTTTTTTTTGGACAAAATGTTTAAAATAGGTATAATCTTTGTAAATGATATCTTCGGTAGGACTGGTGGAGTTATGTCGCACATGCAGCTAACAAAAACATATGGAAATGTGTTGCTCTACCCAAAATTACATGTGTATCATGTGTATCCTCTGTCTCAGGAGGAGACGGCGGCTATGGAGACATACGCCACCAAATCTCTGAGACAGGGATACATACGGCCGTCCACTTCCCCTGCGTCCTCGAGTTTCATTTTTATGAAGAAGAATGATGGGGGTTTATGCCCGTGTATTGATTACCGTGGTCTCAATCAGATCACAATCAAATAGAGCTATCCTCTCCCTCTGATTGCTAGTATGACGGAGTCATTACACGGGGCGCGATTCTTCACAAAATTGGATCTCAGGAGCGCGTACAACCTGGTGCGCATTAGGGAGGGAGATGAGTGGAAGACAGCATTCAGTACCACCTCGGGTCACTATGAGTACCTCGTCATGCCATATGGTTTAATGAATGCTCCTTCAGTCTTCCAATCATTTGTGGATGAGATTTTCCGGGACTTGCATGGACAGTGTGTAGTGGTGTATATTGATGACATTCTAATATACTCCGCTACACGAGACGAGCATGTGTCCCTGGTGCGTCGAGTGCTTGGTAGACTCTTAGAGCATGACCTGTATGCGAAGGCAGAGAAATGTCTGTTCTTCCAGGAGTCCATCTCCTTCCTGGGACATCGGTTGTCCGCGTCAGGGGTGGAGATGGAGATTGACCGCGTTTCTGCCGTGCATAATTGGCAGACTCCCACCACGGTGAAGGTAGTGCAGCGGTTCTTGGGTTTTGCCAATTACTACCGGAGGTTTATCCAGGGCTTAGGACAGGTAGCAGCTCCCATTACCTCCCTGCTAAAGGGGGATCCGGTGCGTCTGCAGTGGTCGGCTGAGGTGGACAGGGCGTTTATACATCTGAAGGACCTGTTTACCTCGGCTCCGGTGCTGGCACATCCGGATCCCTCTTTGGCGTTCCAAGTTGAGGTGGATGCGTCCGAGGCTGGGATCGGCGCTGTGCTGTCTCAGCGCTCGGGTACGCCACCAAAACTCTGCCCCTGTGCTTTCTATTCTAAGAAGCTCAGTCCGGCGGAGCGCAATTATGACGTGGGGGACAGGGAGCTGTTAGCTGTGATTCAAGCCCTGAAGGTGTGGAGGCATTGGCTTGAGGGGGCTAAACAACCTTTTCTCATTCTGACTGACCATCGTAACCTGGAGTACATCCGGGCAGTGAGGAGGCTGAACCCTTGCCAGGCAAGGTGGTTTATGTTTCTCTCCCGATTTGTATTTAAGCTCACCTATAGACCACAGTCACAGAACGCTAAGGCAGACGCCCTGTCCCGACTATATGACACAGAGGAGAGGTCCATTGAGCCCACTCCCATACTCCCGGAGTCTTGTCTGGTGGCACCGGTGTTGTGGGAGGTTGATGTGGACATCGAGCGGGCGTTACGTACCGATCCTTCTCCCCCACAGTGTCCAGAGGGTCGGAGGTACGTGCCGCTCAAGGTTCGCGATCGATTGATATATTGGGCTCACATGTCACGCTCCTCTGGTCATCCTGGTATTGGTCGGACAGTGCACTGCCTTAGTGAAAAGTACCGGTGGCCCACTTTAGCTAAGGACGTGAGGGTTTATGTTTCCTCCTGCTCGGTGTGCGCCCAGTGTAAGGCGCCTAGACACCTGCCCAGAGGGAAGTTACAACCCCTACCCGTTCCACAACGGCCGTGGTCTCACCTATCGGTGGATTTTGTCACGGACCTTCCCCACTCCCAGGGGAACACGACGATCTTGGTCATTGTGGATCGGTTTTCGAATGCCTGCCGTCTCATTCCTATGCCAGGACTTCCTACTGCAGTGAGGCTCCGGTGTATGCACCGGGAGATCGGGTCTGGCTCTCGACCCGAAACCTGCCCCTTCGCCTGCCCTGCCGGAAGCTGGGTCGGCGGTTTGTGGGGCCATTTAAAGTCCTGAGGAGATTGAACAAGGTATGCTATAGGTTACAACTGCCCATTAATTACCGCATTAACCCCTCGTTCCATGTGTCTCTCCTCAGGCCGGTGGTGGCTGGTCCACTCCAGGAGAGTGAGATACGAGAGGCTCCTCCGCCCCCGTTGGACATCGAGGGGGCTCCGGCGTACTCAGTCCGTTCCATCTTGGATTCGAGGCGTCGGATGGGGGGCCTGCAGTATCTCGTGGAGTGGGAGGAGTACGGTCCGGAGGAACGGTGCTGGGTCCCTAGGAGGGACATCCTAGATCCCTCCATGTTGAGGGACTTCCACCGGAGTCATCCGACTCGCCCTGCTCTGCGTCCTCCTGGCTGTCCCCGAGGCCGGGGTCGGCGCATGGCTGGAGCCGCGCGTCAAGTGGGGGGGCTGCCCCTCCTCCTTGCTCAGGCAGGCTTCGGCGTTCGTCGTCCCCGGAGTACTAGCTGCCACCGATCTATGTTTCGGTGTTTGTTTAGTTTGTCTTGATTGTTTTCACCTGTTTCTCATTATGTTTTATTGTATTCCCTTTATAACCCCCTGTCTCTCATTGGTTATTGTGTGTGATTGTTTTCCGTGAGGTCGGCAGTGTTCGGGTGTATGCGTATTTTGTTTCCTCCCTGTTTGGAGGTTTTGTTTGTATTTTGATTACTGTGCTAGTAAAGTTTGTCTGCCAGTAGCTCGGTGTCCTGCGCTTGACTTCGCTCACCGCATACACGTCGCCCTGACAATATATATACACACAAAAAAAACATGGGGGATTGGAAGTGATGCAGACAATTACATTGATGGAAGTTACAATTTATCTGCAATATTATGCTGATCTACCCCCTCCCCCCCCAAAAAAAAAAAGAGAGAAAGAGAGAGAAAGTGATTTCATCATTTTTTTTTCACTTTCAGTTTCACTTACTTAGCTAGAAATTGCAGCTGGCTTGTTTAGTTATTCAAACACCTGGCTCAAACAGAGGGATGCTATGTTAGCTAGCTGGCTATGACTATCCAACACAACACTGGAACTCTTCCAAGTCAAGGTAAGCTTTTGGTTTTATTAAGTTAGTGCCACCGGGGCCCGCCGGTGTAACTGCTTACTGACTATACACTGTAAAGTTACTGCATGATTGTAGCAGGTTTACTAGCGCATTCGTTCTATTACCTATGATGACTAGGACGTTACTTTAGCTAATATGGGGACAACGAAGTAGGCTGTGTGTAGCGGTCATGACATGGTTTGGTTTGGAAAGGTTTGTTCGCCTGGTCACATACAGCTGATGTGTTGTACATTGAAGTCCACAAACGAAGGGAAAAGCTGAGAGGAGGAGAGTGAATAGAGGCTAGAATGAATACAACGTGGCTGCTATGAAAGTGAACTCTGTTTATGTGTGATAAGGGGTGTATTCATTCTGCCAATTCTGTTGAAAAATGTTTCTTAAATGGAAGCAAATTAAATGGGGATAAAAATACCTGAATTTGTCCAATATAATCTCTTGTTTGCAACTGACTAATGATTACACCCTAGATGAGCTAGATGCAGAGAAGAGTGTGCAAGGCGGTATTGAATGTGTCACTGTCCGTGTGTCACTGTCTGTCATCTCAAAATGTTCTCTTGACCTGTGTGCACCTACGTTGTAAACTTTCATTCATAGGCTAGGTTGTAGCAACCTCAACCTTGCTTAATTTCGCTGGACCCCAGAAAGAGTAGCTGCAAATGGGGATCCATAGTAAATACAAATACAAACTCACCATGATGAAATTGCCATTCACAGACTACCCCCACCTCAGCCTCTGTTGTCCTTCTACAAAGGATCATTCACACCTTTCTTGCTAGGAGAAACTCCCTTGCTGACCAGATTTTGGTCAGAAGAGAGTTGCCGCTAGCAAAATAGGTGTGAATTGCCCTTTACAGAGGTGGGGGGCAGCCTACCTCAGTAAGAACCTAAAAGTTTGTGTCTGTGAGAGGCTGAGTGAGGGCCTGACTGACCAGAGTTATAAGATTCCCTGTTTCTCAGGTGCAGTAAATAGCAGAACTGGTCATTATGGAATTGCCATTTACAAAGAAACGTACATAAAAAATACACTACGATCAATATTGCACAGTTCAGGGAATACTTGTAGGCCTACAACTGTTTGACTTTGCAGCAGCTGCTGGGTTTTTCACACTCAACAGTTTCCTGTGTTTATCAAGAATGGTCCACCACCCAAAGGACATCCAGCCAATTTGACACAACTGTGGAAGCATTGGAGTCAAACATTGGCCAGCATCCTTGTGGAATGCTTTCGACACCTTGTAGAGTCTATGCCCCGACAATTTGAGGCTGTTCTGAGGGCAAAAGAAGGTGCAACTCGATATTAGGAAGGTGTTCCTAATATTTTGTACACTCAGTGTATGTGACGCAGTACACGTTATGACTTGCCTCTTTGTTCATTCTCCTGCACCCCCCAATCCCCCCAATCCCCCCTCCCCCATAATGTGGAAAAAGTCAATTTTCAACCCAGCCTGATATTTTGAGACCAACGCATGCCGTGGTTGGGTGATAAGCGTACCTGTATCTCTCACAGAACTAGCATGAGATTCACTTTCAAGGATCTCTCTCCCTCTCTCTGCTCTGATAGACATAAGCCTGCAACTCTCATCTCTCCAGCGTTGCACTTCATCTTTTATTTCCTTATAGAATCATAGCCACACAAAGGATTCTGGAGGAGCTGCAGCACCCCTGATGAATTGAAATACATTTACCAAAGGTGTAGAATTACTGCTGTCTGTTCAGAAAAAATGAAATAATTCAGAATAGCCTACTATACCATGAGAAGGCCTATAATTTAGCCATAGAGGATCAATAACTTATTTTAAAAAATGCCTAGCTGTGGATTGTGTGTAGCCTACAGTCGGGAACGCGCAGCAAATCTGTCAGTGAACAGCATGAAGACAAAAACAGGCCTTTTCCAATATTTCCCAGGTTGGAAAGCAAATGGCTCCTGCTGAAAAGAGAAGACTCTAATCGGACTGCTGAAGGCTACCAAAATATTTGATCAACAAAATTGTTTTACAAAGTAAAAGAAGAGCGAGATAGGCTTTTGGCACGAACGCATCGGCCATCACTGGCGAGTGAACTGCGCATCATTTCGTGAGTCAGTGAAAGTGGAAGGCATTTTTAGGGGGTTTCAGGCCTTCTGGTACTTCAGAGCTCCCCAGGTCACCCACCTCTCGCACTCACTTTTTGTTCCAGTACCTACCGATTTACAAATTAAGCACTGTTCAACATGCATTTGATCTCTGCTTCTCCAGTACACCCAAGAGTACTGGACAAGCCTACATTTGAATGTACTTTAGTTCTTAAGAGTGAACGGTTCCTGGGTTAGATTTCAGTGGTGGTCCCATTGCCAAGGTTAAAAAAGTATGACTCAACCGTTGTCTTCGCAGCACAGAACAAGCAACTTCAACCTTAACAACATCAACAACAACAGCAGAAGTCCCCTCCCCTCCTCACCCTCTGTTTGCCTGTGTACTTCTCCTCGTTAGGGTTGCATAAAGATTAGTTAGCATAAACTGGTTCCACGCCTTGGGGCACCAGCATATTGCCCGCCTGCCTGCACAGCACTGTACAGAGCAGGATAATCTCATATCAGTGTGATGTGTGCTCATTTGGCTTAAAATATAGGACAGTTTTATAAGCAGCTCCTTCCAAAGCATAATGGAAACAGTGCAGAAATGCCATCTTGGCTCAGTGTGGCTGGCTGTGTTTTACCAGCGACTTCTTTAATTAGGCTGGGCTCACTTTCAGTTTTATTTGCAAAGATCACGGAAATGCCTGGAGAAGGGGCGAGAAAGGAAGATGTAATTAAGGGAAGCTGATGAAAGACCAAAGACTCTTGTATGCTGTCTCTCGCTAGTGTTTCTTCTGTGATATCACCAGATTTAACATGAATATTTGTCTGAATGGTGATTGTTTGTAGGTTTGAAAACATTGTTTTAACATTCTTGAAGTGATTCCAAACCAAAGCTCAAATCTATGTTCTTTAATCTGACAAAAAAGTATGTGAGAAGATGTTCGCTCCTATAAAGAGAGATTGCTGGCCTCCCGAGTGGCGCAGTGGTCTAAGGCACTGCATTGCAGTGCTAGCTGTGCCACTAGAGATCCTGGTTCAGCCGGCCGCGACCGGGAGACCCATAGGGCGGCGCACAATTGGCCCAGTGTCGTCCAGGGTAGGGGAGGGTTTGGCCGGCAGGGATGTTCTTGTCCCATCGCGCACTAGCGACTCCTGTGGCAGGCTGGGCGCAGTGCACGCTCACTCGGTCGCCAGTTGTACAGTGTTTCCTCCAACACATTGCTGTGGCTGGCTTCCGGGTAAAGTGGGCATTGTGTCAAGAAGCAGTGCGGCTCGGTTGGGTTGGGTTGTGTTTTGGAGGACTCTCGACCTTCGCCTCTCCCGTGTCTATACGGGAGTTGCAGCGATGGGACAAGATTGTAACTACCAATTGGATACCACGAGAAAGGGGGTAAAAAAAAATATGTATAGAGATTGCTGACGGCTAGTGAGATATTTGATAGATATCAAATCAAATGCTATTTGTCACATGCTTCGTAAACAACAGGTATAGACTAACAGTGAAATGCTTACTTACTTTTCCAACAATGCAGAGTTAAAGATACAAATATGGTGAAGATGTTGTGCTTACACCTTTAGCACTTAGCGAGTGTGGACATGCCACATTAGAATACCCTTGTGCTCTGCTTTGCCACAGCCTTCATCCTTTATTACAATCTGTCAGAGTCAACCACACTCATTATCAGGCCTTATCTGCCTTTTGCTTGAACACTTGCCTGATGCCACCTCGCTATCAAAAGATATTAACGATGTAGAAAGGAAATTAAGACTTTATTAAAGGCTACTTTGGGCTGGAAGAAAGGGAAATCAGAATACATCAGAGCAGTGGCGACCCGTCATGTTTTGAGCCCTGCATTTTTAGCTGTTTTGCATGTTATTTTGGCATTCATATGTGTCACATATCAGTTTGCAAACAATGTAAAAAATAAAAAATAACATTGAGTTAATAAAGCTGCATACAAACATGGTCTCTTTTTTGCTTTCTTGAGTAAGGCAGCTCCAAAATGAAGGTGTTTCAGCCTAGCTCAGTGCTTTCTGTGGTGGTGGGGCAGCCAGCGGAAAATACGGAGCCTAGGTAATGGTAATGTTCTATATTTGCGCCGTGATTGGCTCAGTGTTCTGTCACTCATGGGGACACTATGTCACCGCCAAGTGTAAGGGTAGAGCTTAAATATTCAAGCCCCTTGGGTGCTGCCATAGAGTTACATTAGAAGTGCCCATCCATGAAGGCTCACGGTCATTGGCCACAGATAAAATGACGTCAAATCACGTTATATCTACAGTAGCTTTGATTGGACTGATCATGTAAAAATCGTACTTTCAAAATCTTAGCTAGCAGTCATCATCATGAATCAAGTCGACAATCTACTGGCAAATCCTCTTTAATCCTTGTCATATGAAGATAGATAATGAAGAGAAATTATAGATAAAACATATCGGTGCTCATTGGCCATTGGACATAAACATTACACACCAAATTCAACAATGAGCGTTTTGGAAGGAATCAGTGGCTAACTGCAAACATTGCAATGCAATCACTAGCGTGTTATTCTGTGGAGTGGCTGTGTGGTCTCAAATCTGGGATTAAGGGTCTCTTTTCCAAATGTAAAATGATAAACATTCAACATTGCCCATGCTGTAAATGAGCATGATTTGTGCCGCGCTCAAAACAACTGTTAACTCGGAAATGCAAAATCTGACTTGAGTTCAAGACAACTGGGAAGTCAGGAAAAAACGAGCTCTGACTGGGAAAATACATTCTGAACGATCATCCAACTCTTTCTAGAGCTACGACCTGAAGATCACTGACGTCATCATGTTTCGATGATTCCCAGTTGTCTTGAAAAGCCAGACTTTGATGACAAAGCTTAATGACAAATTTTGCCCAGGAAGGACCGCCACGCCACCTTCCTGTTCAAGTGAGCACAGCACAACAAGGTGAGTCCATACATTTATTGTATCCTGCTGCTTAAATTATGTAATATTCCAGGGTATATGTATACTGTAGCTAAGAAAGTAATACTAAGTGTATGTTGTGTAGTAAACTGTTAGTAGCCCATGTCCCTCACCCTAATAATTTGGTATAATTTCCCGTCTTATTTCCGCCTACTGTTCTGACTTGGTGGTGCACATGTAGCCTATAACCTGTTTTAGAGAAATGCAATCATTGAGTATTGTAAGAGCTTTCATTGTCTGCTTATATGCCCCCTTTATTTATCCTACGGTTCTGACTTGGTGTACAGGGAGAACACTGTAAGAACTTCCCATGTTCTGAATTCTATCGCATTTCAAAAGTGCTGAACAAATAGTTATATTGACTACGTCCGTCCTAGCTCGCTCATTAACGTCTACACCTGGCTCCGCTGATAGCCAGGTGCAGCAGTGGGAAGGTGTTGGGACTGCTGTTGCGACTCTTCTGTTGGGACAGCTTTATGTAGGCCCTAACAGTTTGTGGGCACCGTTTGTCACCGTTATAGTGCAATTAATATATTGTTTAGTGTTGTGTTGTGTAGTGGCTTTGCTGGTATGCATCCCACATTATTAATTTTTTTGCCCCACCAAGATGTACATGCTAAAATCGCCACTGCATGAGAGCATCAGTGGATCGTTGATGATCCCATCTGGGAGCATGTAAAAGGTGTACAAGGTGAATCTCTCTATCTGAGAGGCATTGAATGAAAGAAGAATTAAACAACGTAGCTGCAATGCACTAGAGTTAGCAGAGTTAGCTTAAATACATTAATCCACTAAGGAATTAGTCTAACTTTGACACTGAGAGAAATCCTTCCTTTATGCACACAGAGATCTGCCGTTGAAGAAGTCTATTTGAACTAATCTTCAAAATCCTGTGGTAGAAATTGTTATATTGAGACTAATAATACTCTTTTAAGTGAGTTATTGGCTCATGGGCAGCTAGCTACATATTTGTGCAAGTACAGTTAGTTTCCACATTTAGTCCTGTTTTATGGAGCAAATCTGTTCACTATTAAACAAAGGGGGAAAAAATGAATAAAGTGTTGTAGTTTTGTGGTTGAAGGTGCAATATGTATTCAGTTTTGTTGTGCATGTAAATGTGTATTGTTTGTCCAGTTAGCTTAGCCACTCACAGTTTGAGTCTAGCTTGTTAGTAGCCTTGTTCCCATGATGCACTGAGATACAATCTGTGTAAATACATCCTAGTTTGATGTAGAAATGCTACTGTACATTATCATAAGCTGGACGATGCTTGGGCCTAATTGAAATAAGTGACACACACTCACATCACTTCTGTGTCAGCAGCCAGCTACAGTAGCTACTATGAAAACAGGTCCTTAGCAGCTACACTCTTAATTCAAACCTGATAAAAAAAGAGGTGAAAAAATAGAACGAAGGTGTGAACAAAAGAGAAAGAAAGTCTTCGTTAAATCTAATTGTAGTAATCACACAGTTGTCAGAGAACGGTTGATTGAGATGCCTGTTGTAGTTATTCCTTGTCTTTATACAATGCAGAAAATGAAAAGGAATTGTGACTGGGAGGCAGAACTCACTCTCTCTCTCCTCTCACAGCATTAATTTAAATGAATCAGGGTCAGACTTGTTAGACTCTGCTTGTCCAGTAACATTCTTAGTGTTGGGAAAGTTATTCCAACAGCACATCTCCATCCTACTCTCTGACCCCATGGCAATGCTGACAAGGAGCGGGGTAGAGGGGACAAGAGGTTCGGGGGATGAGGTGATTGGGGGGTGACATGTGATACATGAGAGTGTTGTGTTATGGTATAGGAAGAGGTGACATGATAAAAGGAAGTAATCATGTCCAATACGTAGGGTTTTGGCCTGTAAGAGTTGAGGCCATGCACCCTTACTGTGTTTTCACAGACTAATGCACTCTCACTATCATGAGTCTCCTCGTTAGCCATGGAAACATGACATCTGTGATGTATATTTTGATTGCTCAAGGTAAGCATATTGACAGATATGTGTTTTATACAGTCAAATGTATTGTCTCAAAACATAGAAACTACACTGAACAAAAATATAAACGCAACATGTAAAGTGTTGGTCCCATGTTTCATGAGCTGAAATAAAAGATCCCAGAAACCGTCTCAGGGAAGCTCATCTGTGTGCTTGTCATCCTCACCAGGGTCTTGACCTGACTGCAGTTCAGCGTCGTAACTGACTTCAGTGGGAAACAGCTCACCTTCAATGGCCACTGACACGCTGGAGAATTGTGGTCTTCATGGATGAAACCCGGTTTCAACTGTACTGGGCAGATGGCGTTGCTGATGTCAACTTTGTGAACAGAGTGCCCCATTGTGGTGGTGGGGTTATGGTATGGGCAGGTATAAGCTACGGACAGCGAACACAATTACATTTTATCGATGGCAATTTGAATGCACAGAGATACTGTGACGAGATCCTCAGGCCCATTGTCGTACCATTCATCCGCAGCCATCATGACAATGCACAGCCCCATGTCGCAAGAATCTGTACACAATCCTGGAAGCTGAAAATGTCCCAGTTCTTCCATGGCCTGCATACTGACCAGACATGTCACCCATTGAACATGTCTGTGCATGGAGGGGACATCCTCACTTGGAGGAAAAGTCAATTAAATTATTTAAAGCAGCAACTTAATTAAAGCTGATTGTCTTAATGAAGCAGAGGGGTTTTGTGGGTAACGATGGAGCCAGTACTGGCCAGACAGCAAAGGTGACTGGCCACAGAAAGGACCAGAAACAGCAATGTCTCTGATTTATCTGTTGTTTGGGCCTGAGTGTTGTGAATTGCTGTTGTATCTTCCTGTGGTTTAAGGCTGTATGTCCTAAATGGCACCCTATTACCCTGTATAGTGCACTACTTTTGACCAAGGCCCATAGGGCCAGGTCCCTATTCAGAAGTAGTGCACTATATAGATAGTATTTATGCCACTTTGGACACAGAGATAGTAGTGACAGCCAATCCACTTTATTATCCATTACACTACACTACTTTCTCCTCATCATACCTGAACTACTAAAATCTCGCTGACTAGCAAGATGGAAATGTAGCACCCTCATCCACCTCCAACTTATCAACTCACCCCTCCTACCTTATCCACCCATTCCCATCTACATGTTCTTAACCATACAGTTTAATCATGTTCTGTTTGAAATTCTGACAGGTCCATTTGTTGTGAGGTTGTACTAATCTGATTGCACTGGACGTTTTTATCTACCTTATATTATACTTCTGATATTCTTAAGAACCTTTCCCAATAGAAATAAATCACAGACATTATCTTTATATTGGAAATACAATTCAGATCAGGGTATATATAGCATATTTGGTCCCGCTTTAAATGATGTTCAGCTTATAAAGGCTTCATAAAGCCTTCATAATGCCTTCACAAACACTACATCAATGTATTACAAAGCATCTAGAACCGTATGACATGCTTTATAGAGGGTTCATAAATGTGGCATAACTGACGTGGTCACGTGACAAGATGGCGTATTGAACACACAGCGGTGCAAATCACCTCAAGATAAAAACAAAATATTCAATATTAGTACGTTTGACTAAATATTAGCACTTCATATACTCGTGGGTAATAACATTCGATCTGGATAATAACACAAAACAAATCATAAGGCTGGAGAAATGTATCGGCAAATATTACAACAACAAGCAACACTCAAACATTATGGAGGATAAACGAGGAGAATCAATCTCCAAGAGAAAATGCGACTCCTCGACAGATACAGATGATTTATGCTTTTCACCACTGGGACTGGTAAGCGTGGAAAGTCGATAAATGACAAACTGGGCATACTAGAGTTGGTCAGTAAGGATGTAAAGGAGTTGAAGGCGAGTCTTGAAATGAGTGATGAAAAAGCTGCGACAATGGAGAAAGATACAAAAAAGCTAAAAGGGACAGTCACTAAGATGGAAACAGATGTTATGGAACTTAAAAAGGAGAACAACTTTCTGAGAGAAGCCTTACTAGACATACAGACTAGATCGATGAGAGAAAATCTAGTACTTACGGGTATCCAAGAAAAAGAAGGAGAAGTTACCGAAGAAATTGTGAAGGACGTCTTTCTTTCAGCGCATCAAATCTCAATCTCAGTTGAAAGTTCTAATAGAGGAGTCGAATAATGGAATACCCAATACTAGCCATGGTAGGGATTGTAATAATAAAACACATTTATAGTATTTTATAAAGGGATAAGACGGTATTACAAGAAAGGATAACAAGTGAAATAACACATCTTCAAATATAACTAATTAGAACACAAGTACTCAATCAACATAGTGGAGATAAAAACATAGCAAACAGAAGACATAGAAGGCACAGTATGTGGGTACAGTGAGGGAAAAAAGTATTTGATCCCCTGCTGATTTTATATGTTTGCCCTTTGACAAAGAAATTATCAGTCTATAATTTTAATGGTAGGTTTATTTGAACAGTGAGAGACAGAATAAAAAATAAAAAAATCCAAAAAAACGCATGTCAAAAATTTTATGAATTGATTTGCATTTTAATGAGGGAAATAAGTATTTGACCCCCTCTCAATCAGAAAGATTTCTGGCTCCCAGGTGTCTTTCATACAGGTAACGAGCTGAGATTAGGAGCACACTCTTAAAGGGAGTGCTCCTAATCTCAGTTTGTTACCTGTATAAAAGACACCTGTCCACAGAAGCAATCAATCAATCAGATTCCAAACTCTCCACCATGGCCAAGACCAAAGAGCTCTCCAAGGATGTCAGGGACAAGATTATAGACCTACACAAGGCTGGAATGGGCTACAAGACCACCGCCAAGCAGCTTGGTGAGAAGGTGACAACAGTTGGTGCGATTATTCGCAAATGGAAGAAACACAAGATAACTGTCAATCTCCCTCGGCCTGGGGCTCCATGCAAGATCTCACCTCGTGGAGTTGCAATGATCATGAGAACGGTGAGGAATCAGCCCAGAACTACACGGGAGGATCTTGTCAATGATCTCAAGGCAGCTGGGTCCATAGTCACCAAGAAAACAATTGGTAACACAATACGCCGTGAAGGACTGAAATCCTGCAGCGCCCGCAAGGTCCCCCTGCTCAAGAAAGCACGTATACAGACCCGTCTGAAGTTTGCCAATTAACATCTGATTGATTCAGAGGAACACTGGGTGAAAGTGTTGTGGTCAGATGAGACCAAATTCGAGCTCTTTGGCATCAACTCAACTCGCCGTGTTTGGAGGAGGAGGAATGCTGCCTATGACCCCAAGAACACCCTCCCCACCGTCAAACATGGAGGTGGAAACATTATGCTTTGGGGGTGTTTTTCTGCTAAGGGGACAGGACAACTTCACCGCAACAAAGGGACGATGGACGGGGCCATGTACCGTCAAATCTTGGGCGAGAACCTCCTTCCCTCAGCCAGGGCATTGAAAATTGGTCGTGGATGGGTATTCCAGCATGACAATGACCCAAAACACACAGCCAAGGCAACAAAGGAGTGGCTCAAGAAGAAGCACATTAAGGTCCTGGAGTGGCCTAGCCAGTCTCCAGACCTTAATCCCATAGAAAATCTTTGGAGGGAGCTGAAGGTTCGAGTTGCTAAACGTCAGCCTCGAAACCTTAATGACTCGGAGAAGATCTGCAAATAGGAGTGGAACAAAATCCCTCCTGAGATGTGTGCAAACCTGGTGGCCAACTACAAAAAACGTCTGACCTCTGTGATTGCCAACAAGGGTTTTGCCACCAAGTACTAAGTCATGTTTTGCAGAGGGGTCAAATACTTATTTCCCTCATTTAAAATGAAAATCAATTTATAACATTTTTGACATGCATTTTTCTGGATTTTTTTGTTGTTATTCTGTCTCTCACTGTTCAAATGAACCTACCATTAAAATTATAGACTGATCATGTCTATGTCAGTGGGCAAACGTACAAAATCAGCAGGGGATCAAATACTTTTTTCCCTCACTGTATGTGTGGATGTATTGTGATGGAAGGTGTGGTGGTGTGCATTTTTGTGTTTAGAAAAGTGTGGCGTTAAGTGAATGAGAAAGGAAATGGTTGCATATCCCAGAGCCAACGTGTGTCTGTGAGCAGGGGTTGTGAGAGAGAGCTTTCGATTTTGTGCAGATTAGGGATATACATTTTAAAATAAAGTATACATCTAATCTATTTTTTTTATTGTCCTATCATGATGGAACGGTCCCCAACCCTATATCCTAGACACCCACCTGAGCAACCCATACACCAAAGAGAAGTCCCCATCTGTTTTATGGTCCTGCTGTAAGTTGCCTATATGCAGCCAAAACAGAAAGATTAATGCAGTCAGAGACCTATTGGAGCAGCACCACCCCTCAAGATTCTGTACCTGCCTGGCAGGGTTGGTCCTACAAAACCAGAGTCCCCTGATGGGAGAGCATAATATACAAATTAATTCTCAAAGCTGCTAATGAGAACCTTGACGAACTTGTACCTAGCCGGTGGGGATTCCGGTGGGGTACCCCCACCCAGGTAGTGGCAGTGCTGGCAACACTGGCTGCAGAAACCCATGGGGAGGGGGTCACAATCGGACAATCAGAGAGGGGGCATATTGGCACAAAATCATCAAAGGTCTGACTGCACGGAGATGCTTGGGAAAAATGGTTACAACGGGGGACCAGAGTGTTTGTGTCTCAGAGGAAGATGGTGGATCTGATCTCCATCACCTAGGACTTGACATAGGTTAATCAAATCTCACATTTCTGTCAGTTTTTGCTCAATCTTGCATGCTTTCTCAAACAGCTGTAACTGTATATGCATTCGTAAATCAGGTCCTTTCTTGAGTTGGGCTCTGGGATGTAACAACCGTTGAGCATCTGAGTTTATGGTTGATTGTGGAGGAAAGGGGTTGAGTGTGTTAGAGTATGTGCGTGTGTGTTAGTGTGTTTATCCCACAACTGTTGCAAGGAGGTAAGGATGTTAGGGAGAATATAGGATCAACCACAATATTTGTTTGCTAAAATAATGATTGCTTGACAAAAATGTAATGTAATACAATGTCAATCCGGGTTATAGGTAACAATCCTTTGCATGAACTGCCTACATTATTACGCATATTAATTGATAACGATGGAAATTAAGATATGCAAGATATTTGAATAGATATATATTTTTAATAGCATATATATATATATATATATATATATATATATATATATATATATATATATATATTTATATATATATTGAGGTGAGAGCATTGGAAATGCTTTTGGTGGTTGACCTGCTTCTGTTTTGTGGGTGGCACTGTGTGTTGCTTTCGAAGGATGGGTCCTGGCCTCTCGGGGGGCCTAGGGATCCGGGGGGATGGGGGTGGTGTGCCGATCACTGGGATGACAACCCAACTTGGGATGGGGAGGGGCTTTAGTGGGGGAATAGTGGAGAACAATTGGAGGGTTACTTAGTAGCAATGCAAATATCATGGTACAGCTATATGGACACTCAATCACTATGGTATTTTTTATTGGTAAATCTGCAAACATCTGTTATGATAAATATATTTGAATCTTGTATCTCATTATGGTAAGTGGTGAAATAAGTATACCCAGTTATAATTGTAATGGCTTAGCAGATAATAACAAAAGAAGAACAATATTTACATGGCTCAAAGAGAAGGAATATAATATCTATTGTTTACAGGAAACTCATTCAACAATTCTAGATGAAGTTGTGCGGAAAAAGGACTGGGGGGAGGGGGGGGGGGCGAAATATACTTCTCCCATGTGCAAAGAAACTGAAATGTGTTATTGGACCATAAACAGATATGTCTCATTAACCTAATACGGACCAAATAATGATGATCCACACTTCTTTGACAATATATATAATACATTATCAACCCTGCAAGCAATACAAGACTCTATTATTATGGTGGGAGATTATAATAGTTTTAAATAGCTCAATGGACTGTAAAGGAAATCACACTACAAACTATCACCCTCATGCTCTTAAGGAAATCATGAATGTCATGGATACATTAGAACTAGCAGATATATGGAGGCTTAAATATCCTGACCTAGTGAGATATCCATGGCGGAGACTCAATCAAGCTAGTCGTCTTGACTTCTTTCTTATGTCCTTCTTGTTGGCACCAAAAGTTTAAAAAGTGTTGATAGGGGACAGAATGCGGTCGGACCATCATATAATTGGCATATACACTGCTCAAAAAAATAAAGGGAACACTAAAATAACACATCCTCGATCTGAATGAATGAAATAATCTTATTAAATACTTTTTTTCTTTACATAGTTGAATGTGCTGACAACAAAATCACACAAAAATGATCAATGGAAATCAAATGTATCAACCCATGGAGGTCTGTATTTGGAGTCACACTCAAAATTAAAGTGGAAAACCACACTACAGGCTGATCCAACTTTGATGTAATGTCCTTAAAACAAGTCAAAATTAGGCTCAGTAGTGTGTGTGGCATCCACGTGCATGTATGACCTCCCTACAACGCCTGGGCATGCTCCTGATGAGGTAGCGGATGGTCTCCTGAGGGATCTCCTCCCAGACCTGGACTAAAGCATCCGCCAACTCCTGGACAGTCTGTGGTGCAACGTGGCGTTGGTGGATGGAGCGAGACATGATGTCCCAGATGTGCTCATTTGGATTCAGGTCTGGGGAACGGGCGGGCCAGTCCATAGCATCAATGCCTTCCTCTTGCAGGAACTGCTGACACACTCCAGCCACATGAGGTCTAGCATTGTCTTGCAATAGGAGGAACCCAGGGCCAACCGCACCAGCATATGGTCTAAAAAGGGGTCTGAGGATATCCTCTCGGTACCTAATGGCAGTCAGGCTATCTCTGGTGAGCACATGGAGGGCTGTGCGGCCCCCCAAAGAAATGCCACCCCACACCATGACTGACCCACCGCCAAACAGGTCATGCTGGAGGATGTTGCAGGCAGCAGAACGTTCTCCACGGCGTCTCCAGACGCTGCCACGTCTGTCACATGTGCTCAGTGTGAACCTGCTTTCATCTGTGAAGAGCACAGGGCGCCAGTGGCGAATTTGCCAATCTTGGTGTTCTCTGGCAAATGCCAAATGTCCTGCACGGTGTTGGGCTGTAAGCACAACCCCCACCTGTGGACGTCGGGCCCTCATACCACCCTCATGGTGTCTGTTTCTGACCGTTTGAGCAGACACATGCACATTTGTGGCCTGCTGGAGGTCATTTTGCAGGGCTCTGGCAGTGCTCCTCCTGCTCCTCCTTGCACAAAGGCGGAGGTAGCGGTCCTGCTGCTGGGTTGTTGCCCTCCTACAGCCTCCTCCACGTCTCCTGATGTACTGGCCTGTCTCCTGGTAGTGCCTCCATGCTCTGGACACTACGCTGACAGACACAGCAAACCTTCTTGCCACAGCTCGCATTGATGTGCCATCCTGGATGAGCTGCACTACCTGAGCCACTTGTGTGGGTTGTAGACTCCGTCTCATTCTACCACTAGAGTGAAAGCACCGCCAGCATTCAAAAGTGACCAAAACATCAGCCAGGAAGGATAGGAACTGAGAAGTGGTCTGTGGTCACCACCTGCAGAACCACTCCTTTATTGGTGGTGTCTTGCTAATTGCCTATAATTTCCACCTGTTGTCTATTCCATTTGCACAACAGCTTGTGACATTTATTGTCAATCAGTGTTGCTTCCTAAGTGGACAGTTTGATTTCACAGAAGTGTGATTGACTTGGAGTTACATTGTGTTGTTTAAGTGTTCCCTTTATTTTTTTGAGCAGTGTACATTACTCTTACTGAATTTCCATGTGGGACACATTTAAATGTGCCTTTAGAGGCCATGCAATTCAGTATTCATCTTGAAAACAAAAGCAATTTAGGTCAAAAGATTCCATACTAACAAAGGAAATAGAAGGTCTAACAGAACAGATAGATAACAATAAAAACTGTAGCATAGAGGCTCAGAATAAATTACAGGGAAAACAAAAAGATATGGAGAAACTTATCCAAGAAAGACCAAGTGTAATATATTATAAAAATAAAGGATACTGGATGGAATATGAGGAAAAATGCACCAAATTCTTTTTTGATCTTCAACATAGAAATGCTAACAAAAATAATTTACTGAAACTGGTTACAAATGATGGAGTCACCCATGATTCACCACATTATATTTTGAAGAAGGAAGCAAAGTACTTTAAGCATGTCTTCATTTAAGTCACCTCCATCTCCTCTACCTGAAGCTATTTGTAGGGATTTGTTTCTATTGATTATGTAAAATTCACCTTCACTTATGTGAAGATGAAATTACAGAGGAGGAACTTCTGGATACAATTAAAGACTTTAAGTCTGGGAAAACTCCAGGGTTGGATGGCATACCAGTCGAGTATACTAAACCTTTTTTGATATTGTCACGACTTCCGCCGAGGCTGCCTCCCCTCCTTGTTCAGGCAGGCTTCGGCATTCATCATCCCTGGCTTAATAGCCACTGCCACTCTATATATCATCATTCAATTTGTCTTGCCTTGTCAATTACACACACCTGGTTCATATCCCCTCATTAGTCCATGTATAAGTGTTCACTCTGCCCCCTTGTCCTTGTGGGTGATTGTTTTATGTGAGTTGAGTGTAGCTTGGTGGAGGTACTCGTACCTTGTATTGCCGGGGTAGATTATTCCCCTGTGCCTGTATTTTGTTGGAGCTACCCGTACATTGTATTGCCGGAGTAGATTGTTCCCCTGTACCTGTATTTTGTGGTTGCTATCCAGTGCAACTGTGTACGACGGAATAAACTCTGTATTCTGTGATTTACCCTCCTGCGCCTGACTCCTTCTAATCACACTCATCACAGATATACTAGGAGGACCGTTATTAGCATGTTTTAACCACTCCTATGTAAATGGTAGATTATCAGACACTCAAGAAGAAGGTCTGATTTCACTATTACTACAGCGCATAGAATTAAAAAGGTATTGTCGGACATTATTCATTCTAATCAGACAGGTTTTTTACATGGACAATACATTGGAGATAATATAAGGCAAGTACTGGAAACAATAGAACACTATGTAAAAATCTGGGAAACCAGGCCTGCTATTCATAGCAGACTTTGAAAAGGCATTGGATAAAGTATGACAGGAGTTTGTATATAAATGCCTGGAGCATTTCAATTTTGGAGAATCTCTTATGAAATGGTTTAAAATCATGAATAGTAACCCTAGGTGTAAAATAGTAAATCATGGCTATTTCTCAGAAAGTTTTAAACTGTCAAGAGGAGTAAAACAAGGTTGTCCACTATCGGCATATCTATTTATTAAGGCCATCGAAATGTTAGCTATTCAAATCAGATCCAACAATAATATCAAGGGATTAGAAATGCAGGGCTTAAAAACAAAGGTGTCATTGTACGCTGATGATTCATGTTTTCTTTTAAATCCACAACTTGAATCCCTCCACAGCATCATAGATGATCTAGATACATTTTATAACCTCTCTGGATTACAACCAAATTATGATAAATTTACTATATTAAGTAATGTATCACTAAAAAATAAATGATTTCACTCCAATAAAATATAATAGAAAGTTAGCAAAAATATATTAAATAATGCTACCATGGAAAGGTAAATACCTGTCTATTTCTGGAAAAATCACCCCTATTAACTCTTTAGTATTATCCCAGTTTACGTATTTGCTTATGGTCTTGCCTACGCCTAGCGAACAGTTTTTTTAATTATATGAGAAAAAAATATTCCATTATATTTGGATTGGCAAGCCAGACAAAATTACACGGGCCTATTTCAATAATGTATATGAATTTGGAGGACAGAAATGATTAAATATTAAAGCATTAGACCTATCACTAAAAGCTTCAGTCATACAAAAGTTATACTTCAATCCGAACTGGTTCTCTAGCACCTTAGTAAGATTGTCTCACCCCATGTTCAAGAATGTCCTTTTTCCCTTTATTCAGATTACAACCTCTCACTTTCAGTTATTTGAAAAGGAAATCATCTCCCAAATATCACTATTTCTAAAACAAGTAATTGAAAGTTGGTTGCAATTTCAATTTAATCCTCCAGAAACTACAGAGCAAATAAAACAACAAATATTGTGATTAAACTCAAATATACTAATTGATAAAAAAAAACATTTTTTTTTAAACAAATGTTTGAAAAAGGTATAATCTTCGTAAATAATATCATAGGTAGGACTGGTGTAGTTATGTCACACATGCAGCTAACAAAAACATATGGAAATGTCTGCTCTACCAAACATTACAACCAAATAATTGCAGCATTACCGCAAAATTGGAAGAGGAAAGTGGAAGAGGAAAGTGGAAGGGAGGATAAAGTAAGGAACTTGTCTGTCAGCCCTGCATTAAAGAACATAATTGGTTAATGAAAATTGTGCTAAATAAAAAAGTATATCAGTTTACTTTAAGGACCAAAGGATTGACAGCCATCCCATATAGATTGCAAAATAGTTGGGAAGAGATTTTTTTGACGTACCGATTCCATGGCGGTTCCATAGTGTTTATGAACTGATATGCAAAATGATGATTCAAAACTTGGAATTTTTCTGTTTCAATTATTATGCACAATTCTTGCTACCAATAGAATGTTATTTATATGGAGGATACAATCTTCCCAGCTCTGCAGATTTTGCTGCGAAGAGACAGAATCATTAGATAATTTGTTTTGGTTTTGTCCATTTGTTGCTTGTTTTAGGTCACAGGTCCAGGAATGGCTGAAGGATTACAATATTGGATGGAGCTGAAGGATGGGACTAATAACAACTAACAACAATTAATAACAACAAGATAACTAATGTAAAGCATAATGTGCCCATAATAAGTATATAGTTTATAGGTTGAGAGCTTTTGTGAAAGAGCACAGATAGAAAGATATGGCATATAGAAGCAAACCGGATGGACATCATGAAAATGATCGGAGAGATTGAGGGTAGAGGAAGTTCAGGAGTAAAAACAAACAAAATAGAATTATTGTAAAATGTACTGTGTCCATAAAATGTAAGCTGGAAGTAGAGGCCTAAGCGTTGTTGTTCACTAGTTTACTCCAATTAGGGAAAGGGTGGTGGGGTTGGAAAGTAATAAAGGGAAATATACAGTTGAAGTCAGAAGTTTACATTCACCTTAGCCAAATACATTTAAACTCAGTTTTTCACAATTCCTGACATTTAATCCTAGTAAAAAATCCCTGTTTTAGGTCAGTTAGCATCACCACTTTATTTCAAGAATGTGAAATGTCAGAATAATAGTGGAGAGAATGATTTATTTCAGCTTTTCTTTCTTTCATCACATTCCCAGTGGGTCAGAAGTTTACATACACTCAATTAGTATTTGGTAACATTGCCTTTAAATTGTTTAACTTGGGTCAAACATTTCAGGTAGCCTTCCACAACCCTCCCACAATAAGTTGGGTGAATTTTGGCCCATTCCTCCTGACAGAGCTGGTGTAACTGAGTCAGGTTTGTAGGCCTCCTTTTTTTGTGTGTGTGTGGGGGGGATTAGATCAGCTTAATATTGCAGATAGAATGTAACTTCCATCAATGTAATTGTCTGCATCACTTCTAATCCCCCATGTTTTTTATATTTATACTCCCCTTTATTACTTTTCAACCCCGCCATCCTTTCCCTACTTGGGGTAAATTAGTGAACAACAATGCTTAGGCCTCTACTTCCAGCTTATACTTACTATCTACATTTGATGGACACAGTCAATTTTACAATAATTATATTTGATTTGTTTTTGCTCCTGAACTACTTCTACTCTCAATCTCTCCGATCATTTTCATGATGTCCATCCGGTTTGCTTCTATATGCCATATCTTTCTAACTGTGCTCTTTCCCAAAAGCTCCCAACATACAACCTGTATACATATTATGGACACAGTATGCTTACATTATTAGTTATCTTGTTATTATGTGTTGTTATTTGTTATTAGTCCCATCCTTCAACTACATTCAACACTTCCCATCTATCTCTTAACACCATCCATACAGGATTTCTATTTGCCATTTATATTTCAACTGTACTGTGATGTTTTACAAAAGTTCTGAACCTTTCTATACTCATTGCTTCTACAGATTGTGAATTAAAAATAAACATTTTTGCTAAAAGTATTATTATATTATTGATCGATTGACTATGACTTTTCAGATCACCCAGTAATGCTATCTGCAAGGTTAGCTCCAGGTAAATATTGCAATCCTTTAGCCATTCCTGGACCTGTGTCCAAAAACAAGCTACAAATGGACAGAACCAAAACAAATGATCTAATGATTCTGTCTCTTCACAGCAAAATCTGCAGAGCTGGGAAGATTGTATCCCCCATATAAATAACATTCTATTGGTATCAAGAATTTTATATAATAATTTAAATTGAAAGATTCAAATTTTTGAATCCTAATGTAAAGCATACTCGTTTTGCGTGTCAGTTCATAAACACTATGCCATGGGATCGGTACGTCAAAAATCTCTTCCCAACTATTTTGCAATCTATATGGGATGGCTGTCAATCCTTTGGTCCTTAAATTAAACTGATATACTTTTTTATTTATCACAGTTTTCCTTAACCAATTATGTTCTTTAATGCAAGGCCGACAGACAAGTTCCTTACTTTCTCCCCCTTCCACTTTCCTCTTCCATTTTTGCGGTAAGGCTGCAATTATTTGGTTGTAATTTTGGGTAGAGCAGACATTTCCATATGTTTTTGTTAGCTGCATGTGCGACATAACTCCACCAGTCCTACCGATGATATCATTTACGAAGATTATACCTTTTTTAAACATTTTGTCAAAAAATAAAGGTTTATTTGTCAATTAATATATTTGAATGTAATAATATTAAATATTTGTTGCATTATTTGTTCTGTCGTTTCTGGAGTATTAAATTGAAATTGCAACCAACTTTCTATGGCTTGTTTTAGAAAGAGTGATATTTGGGAGATGACTTACTTTTCAAATAATGGAAAATGAGTGGTTGTAATCTGAATAAAGGGAAAAAGGCCATTCTTGAACATTGGGTGAGACAATCTTACTAATTTGCTTGAGAACCAGTTCGGATTTAAGTATAATTTTTGTATGACTGAAGCTTTTAGTGATAGGTCTAATGCTTTAATATTTAATAATTTATGTCCTCCGAATTCATATTCATTATATAAATAGGCCATTTTAATTTTGTCTGGCTTGCTGTTCCAAATAAAATTGAATATTTTTTTCTCATATAATTTAAAAACTGTTCGTTAGGCGTAGGCAAGACCATAAGCAATTAGGTAAACTGGGATAATACTAAAGAGTTAATCAGGGTGATTTTTCCACAAATTGACAGGTATTTACCTTTCCATGGTAGCAAGATCTTGTGTATTTTTCCTAACTTTCTATTAAAATATATTGAAGTGAGATCATTTATTTCCTTTGGGATATGTATTCCGAGTATATACACATCACCATCAGACCATTTTATTGGTAAACTACATGGTAATGTAAATTTTTTATTTTTTAGTGATCCAATACGTAATATAGTACATTTGTCATAATTTTTTTGTAATCCAGAGAGGTTAGAAAATGTATCTAGATCCTCTATGAATCATCAGCGTACAATGAACCCTTTGTTTTTGCATGGAGGAATGGGCCAAAATACCAGCAACAGTGTGTGAAAACCTTGTGAAGACTTACAGAAAACATTTGACCTGTGTCATTGCCAACAAAGGGTATATAACAAAGTATTGAGAAACTTTTGTTATTGACCAAATACTTATTTTCCACCATGATTTGCAAATAAATTCAATAAAAATCCTACAATGTGATTTTCTGGATTTTTTTCCCCTCATTTTGTCTGTCATAGTTGACGTGTACCTATGATGAAAATTACAGGCCTCTCTCATCTTTTTAAGAGGGAGAACTTGCACAATTGGTGGCTTACTAAATACTTTTTTCCCCCACTGTATATATTTACACTTTACGTAGTATCCTGTAATACTTAGTTTGAAGTGAGACACCTTCGTTCATTCAGAACACATCCATAAAGACTCTATAACCTTTTGTCATTTATAAGACATACATAAATGCCTTGTATCATATGATGCTGTACTTACTATAAAGTCAGACACTGTTGGTCATTCATAAAACTTGCACAAAGGCTTAATGATGTAAACACAAATGTATTAACAATTAGGGAATTATCACTAACAGCTAAAACAAATAAACATTAAAGACATGTTTAAACCATACATTTCCTTTTATTTGTATATATTTTTTAACAATACAATTACATTAAGTTTTAAAAAGTCCAGCAATGCAATTACATTGAACATTACACAGGGCTGTGAATAGTGTATCTTATACCTGAGCTGGTGGACGAATGGTTCTTGCCTCTCTGTCTTCTGGAAGTACCGCATGTTGGCTCTAACCTTAAAAGTAACAACAAAGAAAGTTAGCAGGTCTTTGTAATACCATCTGGATAAGGCATTTCTGTGCTGCGCCAGAAACTAAATGGGGAGATGGGAAACTTATTATATTCCTCTTTCATTTATAAATCTCATGACGTGACTATGAGACGTGGCTGTATCTAAGGGAATTTTTATTTAGCTGCGCCTGCTAGCTAGCTAAACTTCGGTCACCGAAATAATTTGAAATAATGATTGAGGTAGCTACAGTATATAATCTAACTCAACAGTCAACTACTAGAAAAAATATTTATATTACAATAAATAAAGTTAAGTTACTTGCTTTTAATTGTCCAGTGGAACCACAAGTGGGTATTTGATTTGCGAACTCATCACATGATCAGCGTCTCATCAGCAACACTAAAAAAGTACTTCCGGGTCACGGAATTTAGAAATGTTCAAAATAAAAGTCCCCTACATAATAGTAGGAAAGTGTCAATAACCTGTATCTATTCATGATAAGCTGTAAGAAAAATAATTGTCTAAACATTAACAATGACTCATATTTGTTCATATTTAAGTGTAATTTGTATTAAATGTGGGTTTTAAAACATGTTTCCAAGATCAAATAAATGCACCCAATGCGAATCACTGTATATGGAATACATATTGGCTTACAGCAATAACTATTCTGGATGCCACTGTAAAAGTATTTTTAGGGAATACTTAGTAGGGTCTGTAGTATGTATATATGGTGTCATTTCATGGGGCTCTAAATAATACGGAGTGTTGCCGGCCTTGTACTCCACCCATTACATTGGCGGCCACAATGCGAATATATATATATGGAATACATAATCATCACGTGCGCTTACTGTGCTACAGTAAATCCGCTAACCAAACAACATTGCAGGGCATGCTCACTGAATTAAAGGGCAACTACACTAAAAAATCAAAGTTTCTTTATTAAGCGGTGCTTATGCCACCCTTTATAAAGCACAGGTTTAAGTCATATTTAACATAGTGGGTTATGTCACATTTGACATTGATGGTTATGTCACACACTTATGCCACAATTATGTTACTTTTTATACAGCATGACATACTGTTATAGATTATTTGTAACACATTTATGTTTATGAAGGCTTTATGAAGGCTTTATAAAGCCTTTATAAGCTGCACTTCATTTAAAGTGGGACAACATAGTTACATGGATATACACTGTTGTAATCAAATGCATCTTATAGTCAGGTACATTTCTACTTATTTTGTTACCACTGAGATTTTTGCCTCTTGTTCAACGAAAACAGTCATAGGCTTTATCCAGACCATCACCACAAGTGACATATAACTAATATGCCACAGGTGGAACTGATATAGGGTGGTAGCATCGGGTCGGTTGTGAGGTTGTGGCAGGAGGTAAGCTTGGCTTAAATGGTGTCGACTAAAGCTTAAACCATGTATTTAGATTGTAGGTAGGTAGGTATTGTAGTTAGGTATTGTAGGTAGTTTATCTAGGTAGTTATTGTAGGTTATTGTAGGTAAGTATTGTATTCGGCTGAGTCTGGTGAAGTACAAGGCTAGCTAACTCACTACCTGGACCAATAAAGCTAGCTAGCTAGCGGGTAGCTACTGGTAACTATTAGCAACTTCCAATGTTATTTCACGCTTAAGAGTACCTGTAATTATGCCAGCTAGCTACCTACCATTCAGCTGTTTTTCTAACCTCATTATCTGAAGCGTTAACGTTAGGTAGTTAGTAGCTACTGTACTTGAAATGTAGCTACATGGATAGCTAATTTAACAATAGCTGGAATGACGTAGCTTTAATATTTGGAGACGCGTTCAGCGAACTGGCTGAATCGATTCAGTGGCTAGCTTTGCACTTAACTGGCTAATAGTAGCTACTAAGGATAAGTTATAACCTACATTTTTTTTGGTTTGTTTTTACATACTGGTAACCAGAGTCGTTCAAGGGAATTCGGGACATGGGTGACTAGTTTGGCTCTATGTGTGTTCGTGCCGTGGGAGGAGGGGTTAGGTCGTTGGCAAAGAGCAATGACTAGCTGGGTCAATATCACCATAAGGTGCCTTTGAGACTTCCCCATTTCCCCCAAAAAGCTGAGATTTTCCATTGAACTTCATATTCATTGTATTAAGTATATGTTATGCTGTTAGAAATGCATATTGGTCAAGCTCCCACACTTTTTATAAATTAACTTCAAGCAGACAATTTACATGCAAACAGCAAAATATGTCCACCCTGTCATGGACAATTTCAAAGCAGAATAAATACATTGTAATTACATAGTGATTATAAAACGTACATTTTCAGAAAACTATTTAGTCACTTTCTCAACAATATATTTTAGTTTATGGGAAAAGTATTTGGATAATAATGAAATTATGGCAAACTATTTGTTTCTCTATAAAATCTGTGAGAGTTGCACTTTCTTTTCTAAATAAAATCTAACAAAAAAGATATCTGGTCAAACTTTCAAACAATACTATTTGGCCCTCATTTGTTTATAAAGGAATCACACAAAAGATTTTGCTAACTTGTGAAAATAATTTGTTTATTTTCATAGAACATGAAAATAACAGGGTGGACAGTGACATGACAGGGTGGACCCTGGGCATGACAGGGTGGACACGTTGTGAAATGTCATTGAATGGCCTCATAAATGCAAGGAACAATGCAAGAAAATGATGTAAAAAATGCCTTTTCCCATGTAGGGGGAAATTACAAGTTGAACAGACTGTTTTTGATCCACTCTACCTGCATGCAGCCACTGAATAAAGATGCCCAAAATGAGACATTAATGTGGCCTTCTAGCGTTAAACTCTGTACATCATTCTGCACAGTGAAAGTCAAACATTCAACTGTAGAACAAAAGAAAAATGTTTTTTAAGTGGAGAACAGTTGATTTGAAAAAACAGAATATTACAGAAAGATCACTTGGACGCATCTCCAAACAGTCTCTCCCTTTCTGCAGAGACATGGCTCAGTTCTGCAGTTGCTGTTCCACATACTTCCATGCAGACACTTCAATCTGTACAGAGCGCTTGTTCAGAGCCTGTGGTTCTGGTATTAGGCAAAGTACCTGCCAGTCATGGTACCAACAGATGTCGTCCCGAAGACTTGGCCATTTGAACTTGTTTATGCCATGGCGTTGCATACACTTAACTTTCACACTGTGCCCTTCTGCATCCATGATGATACCTGGGAATGCTTCATTGTCATAATTAACGACGCACCACTCTCCAATGTGCTTTAACCTCAATCATTTCTGGTCTCCTAGGATTATCTGGTGTCTTTCCACATGCTGGGGACTTGTCAGATGAAACAGGAACATTAGCTAGAGTGACCTCTTGAAGGTTAAAGCAGGGGCAGTCCAAAACACCTTCCTCCCTTTTACACAGACATGAAATGTCTCTGTATTTCATTTGGCCGGGTGTCAGACTGATAGCTTGGTGGATTCTCATAGTGCCTTTTATGGCAGCTATTGCAGGTACCTCAGGCTTTGATTCAATATCCCTCTCTGGGATGAAGAACAGCTCGACAGATGTGTCCAGGCTTTTCAGCTTGTTATACAAGCTCTGGGCATCAGGAATGTCTCCTCCATGGGCTACAATCCGGTCTGCTGACCTCTTGAGGGCCCCACCCACACCGTCTGGTGCCCCCTTCCCATGATTAGCCTCAAAGAAATTCCACGTTATTTCTTTGAAGCCATACTGTAGGGTTCCGTTGAGAGGTAGAATAAATGTCCCTTTTGTCGATACTGCGTTGCAGGCCCATCGCTGAAAAAATGAAGTGTGCTGACTTGAGGGTGTCGTTCTCTCACTACCTTCAGAACTGGATCAAGGTGGGCCCAGATGGCCACAGGGTCGTGTCTTCTGGATGGTGATATGGAGCAGAAGGTGTGTGGCGCTTGTTCACCAGTGGTGTAGAGCACTCCAGTGTGCAGACTGGCCTGCTTGTGTGAAACTCCAAAATGCACAGATTGTATTTCTTCGCTGTACTTACATGAGTAATTTTCGCTAAAATCTATATGCAAGAGGGACTCATTGTGCTTCAGACTCCTCCTGAGCTCCCTGAGGCATCAAACTGCCATTTAATGTTGAAGACATGGCTCCTAAAATGGAGAAGCCTCTCCTGGAAATCTGTGTTAAGCTCATGCTCTGTTGTTGTTATCTCCCTTTTCACTGTTATTGTTGACACCTTCTCATCCTTCTTGATCTTCTCTGACGCACTTTCTTTCTGCCGACGAAATCGTCTGATGTGGTTACGACGTTAACCACGAAGATTCCATCCATCTGCTAGCCCTGGCCCGCTAGCACACGCTATCCGTGGCCTCTTACTCACAAGTGCTTCACCACCGGACCTTATGATAACTCAGCTATACAGCTGATATCTGCTGGACTGTTCCTTTTTACGGTACTACATCCTGTTTATGTTTAGCCTCAGCCCAAACATGGTTAGTTTATTGTTGTTTTGGTTATTTCTAATTGTACTATATCACTGTAGACCCCCAGCCTAGCTAAACCTGCCTTAGATAGCTCATTTGTCCCTCCCCCATACACTCAGAGACCGACTCAATTGATGCCTCTAGAGATACTATCTCTTTCATTGTTACCCAACGCTTAGGTTTACCTCCACTTTACTCATATCCTTCCATATCCTTGTCTGTACATAATGCCCTGAATCTTTTCTATAACACCCGGAAATCTGCCCCCCTTTATTCTATGTACCCAACGCACTAGAAGACCAGTTCTTAAAGCCTTTAGCCGTATCCTTATTCTAGTCCTCCTCTGTTCCTCTGGTGATGTAGAGGCTAACCCAGGCCCTGCAGCCCTCAGTATCACTCCTACTCCCCAGGCGCTATCATTTGATGACTTCTGTAATCGCAAAAGTCTTGGTTTCTTGCACATAAATATCAGAAGTCTACTTCCTAAGTTTGAGTTATTCACTGCGTTAGCACACTCTGCCAACCCTGATGTTCTAGCAGTGTCTGAATCCTGGCTCAGGAAGGCCACCAAAAATTCTGAAATGTCCATCCCCAACTATAACATTTTCCGTCTAGATAGAACTGCCAAAGGGGGTGGAGTTGCAATCTACTGTAGAGATAGCCTGCAGAGCTCCATCATACTATCCAGGTCTGTGCCCAAACAGTTTGAGCTTCTACTTCTAAAAATCCACCTTTCCAGAAATAAGTCTCTCACTGTTGCCGCTTGCTACAGACCCCCCTCAGCCCCCAGCTGTGCCCTGGACACCATATGTGAATTGATTGCCCCCCATTTATCCTCAGAGTTTGTACTGCTTGGTGACCTAAATTGGGATATGCTTAATACCCCAGCCATCCTACAATCCAAGCTAGATGCCCTCAACCTCACGCAAATTATCAACGAACCTACCAGGTACAACCCTAAATCCGTAAACATGGGTACCCTCATAGATATCATCCTGACTAACATACCCTCTAAATACACCTCAGCTGTCTTCAACCAGGATCTCAGCGATCACTGCCTTATTGCCTGCGTCCGTAACGGGTCCGCGGTCAAACGACCACCCCTCATCACTGTCAAACGCTCCCTAAAACACTTTAGCGAGGAGGCCTTCCTAATTGACCTGGCCCAGGTATCCTGGATGGATATAGATCTCATTCCGTCAGTAGAGGATGCCTGGTTGTTCCTTAAAAGTAATTTCATCTCAATCTTAAATAAACATGCCCCATTCAAAAAATACAGAACTAAGAACCGATATAGCCCCTGGTTCTCCTCAGACTTGACTGCCCTTGACCAGCACAAAAACATCCTGTGGCGTACAGCATTAGCATCAAATAGCCCCCGCGATATGCAACTTTTCAGGGAAGTTAGGAACCAATATACACAAGCAGTCAGGAAAGCAAAGGCTAACTTTTTCAAACAGAAATTTGCATCCTGTAGCACTAACTCCAAAAAGTTTTGGGACACTGTAAAGTCCATGGAGAATAAGAGCACTTCCTCCCAGCTGCCCACTGCACTGAGGCTAGGAAACACTATCACCACCGATAAATCTACAATAATCGAGAATTTCAACAAGCATTTTGCTACAGCTGGCCATGCTTTCCATCTGGCTACCACTAACCCGGCCACCAACTCTGCACCCTCTGCTGCAACTTGCCCATGCCCCCCCGCTTCTCCTTCACACAAATTCAGACAGCTGATGTTTTGAAAGCGCTGCAAAATCTGGACCCCTACAAATCAGCTGGGCTAGACAATCTGGACCCTTTCTTTCTAAAACTAGCCGCCGAAATTGTCGCAACCCCTATTACTAGTCTGTTCAACCTCTCTTTCATAACGTCTGAGATCCCCAGAGATTGGAAAGCTGCCGCGGTCATCCCCCTCTTCAAAGGGGGTGACACTCTAGATCCAAACTGCTACAGACCTATATCCATCCTGCCCTGCCTTTCGAAAGTATTCGAAAGCCAAGTTAACAAACAGATCACCGACCATTTCGAATCCAACCGTACCTTCTCCGCTATGCAATCCAGTTTCCGAGCTGGTCACGGGTGCACTTCAGCCACGCTCAAGGTCCTAAACGATATTATAACCGCGATTGATAATAGACAGTACTGTGCAGCCGTCTTCATCGACCTGGCCAAGGCTTTCGACTCTGTCAACCACCGCATTCTTATTGGCAGACTAAATAGCCTTGGTTTCTCAAATGACTGCCTCGCCTGGTTCACCAACTACTTCTCAGATAGAGTTCAGTGTGTCAAATCGGAGGGCCTGTTGTCTGGACCTATGGCAGTCTCTATGGGGGTGCCACAGGGTTCAATTCTTGGGCCGACACTTTTCTCCGTGTATATCAATGATGTCGCTCTTTCTGCTGGTGACTCTCAGATCCACCTCTATGCAGACGACACCATTTTGTATACATACATTTACATTTTAGTCATTTAGCAGACGCTCTTATCCAGAGCGACTTACAGTTAGTGAATACATATTTTTTTTTTATACTGGCCCCCCGTGGGAATCGAACCCACAACCCTGGCGTTGCAAACGCCATGCTCTATCAACTGAGCTACATCCCTGCCGGCCATTCCCTCCCCTACCCTGGACGAATTGTGCGCCGCCCATGAGTCTCCCGGTCGCGGCCGGCTGCGACAGAGCCTGGATTCGAACCAGGATCTAGTGGCACAGTTAGCACTGCGATGCAGTGCCTTAGACCACTGCGCCACTCAGGAGTCACAATCTGGCCCTTCATTGGACACTGTGTTAACAAACCTCCAAACGAGCTTCAATGCCATACAACAATCCTTCAGTAGCCTTCAACTGCTCTTAAACACTAGTAAAACTAAATGCATGCTTTTCAATCGAACGCTGCTAGCACCCGCCCACCCGACTAGAATCACCACTCTCGACGGGTCTGACCTAGAGTATGTGGACAACTACAAATATCTAGGTGTCTGGTTAGACTGTAAACTCAACTTCCAGACTCACATAAAGAATCTCCAATCCAAAGTTAAATCTAGAATCGGCTTCCTATTTCGCAACAAAGCCTCCTTCACTCATGCTGCCAAACATGCCCTCGTAAAACTGACTATCCTACCGATCCTTGACTTCGGCGATGTCATTTACAAAATAGCCTCCAACACTCTACTCAGCAAATTGGATGTAGTCTATCACAGTGCCATCCGTTTTGTCTCCAAAGCCCCATACACTACCCACCACTGTGACCTGTACGCTCTTGTTGGCTGGTCCTCACTACATGTTCGTCGTCAAACCCACTGGCTCCAGGCCATCTATAAATCACTGCTAGGCAAATCCCCGCCTTATCTTAGCTCATTGGTCACCATAGCAGCACCCACCCGTAGTCTGCGCTCCAGCAGGTATATCTATCTGGTCATTCCCAAAGCCAACACCTCCTTTGGCCGCCATTCCTTCCAGTTCTCTGCTGCCAATGACTGGAACGAATTGCAAAAATCTTATCTTATCTTATCTCCCTCAATAACTTTAAGCATCAGTTGTCAGAGCACCTTACCGATCACTGCACCTGTACACAGCCCATCTGAAATTAGCCCACCCAACTACCTCATCCCTATATTGTTATTTATTTTGCTCTTTTGCACCCCAGTATCTCTATTTGCACATAATCTCTTGCACATCTAGCATTCCAGTGTTAATACTATTGTAATTATTCTGCACTATAGCCTATTTATTGCCTTACCTCCATAACTTGCTACATTTGCACACACTGTATATATATTTTCTGTTGTATTTCTGACTTTATGTTTTTTTTTTACCCCATATGTAACTCTGTGTTGTTTTTATTGCACTACTTTGCTTTATCTTGGCCAGGTCGCAGTTGTAAATGAGAACCTGTTCTCAACTGGCTTACCTGGTTAAATAAAGGTGAAATAAAAAATAAAAATAAAATTGGCCCGATAGTACCTCTTCTTATATTTCTCAGTTTTACTTTTCTCTTTTGTGAGCTGTGCATCTAATATTTCGATCTGTTTTTTCAGTTTTCTCTTCGAACTCCTTCGAATGCTTTCCCCTTGACGCCGTTGCCTGAAACACAAAATATTTGTAAGGATTTTTTTTAGCAAGTTAGTTATCAATATGTCATTTTATGGGGACATAAACAGTTGATTCAAATAAATCTAAACTTTCTAATAAGTCTCATCAGCTAAACTTCCAATGATCTAACCTGGAGGGCCCTGGCTCATGCTCATTTTCAGGAGTTTCAGCAGGGGAGTTGGGTGGTGTCTCTGACTGTAGCAAAGCACTGGCCCTGTTTCTGGCTCTGGCTTGACTTTTTGCCTCTCTCCATTTCTTTCTTTTTGCCCTCTTCTCTCTCTCACTGAGCTCATTGACACCCTTCTTCTTTCCAGTCTCTCTGTCTTTTTTCCATTTGACCCTTTCTTTCTCAAGGTACTTTCTTCTTCTGTCTGGGTCAGCATCACGACGTTCCCGATATCTCCTTGCTATCTCAGCTCCTTTTGATCTCATTCCTTGAAAAAAGACGATTCAAAATGTTCCCTTACACACTTTAATTGGCAGTCCCGGTAAACTAGGCTTGCATTATCAAACTAGGTTTGCTGATACAGATATCGCCAAAAAAATTGTCCATATTGTCCATTCTTACTATGTATAGCATGTACTGTTATAAAATGTGTGTAATAGCTGTTGTAATATGTGTAACATTATCAGTATGTGGCCTAAACTATGCACATGTCCTTCCTGTCATGAACCATGTCAACCCTGTCATGGAAGGCTTGCTGACAGGGTGGATAATGACAGGGTGGACATTTTTGGCTAATGTTAGCATTTAATGAGCACATGGTGGACCTTCACTTAGCAACATACTACAGTTAGCAAGCTGACTGTGTACTGTTTTACAAATATATTTCAAAGTTCTGATAGGTTTTTCTATCAATTGATATTTCACTATGACAGAGTGGACATGTTAAGCTTGACAACATCCAACTACACACATAATATGATGAAAATTATGAAACATAAGTGTAAATACTTACTCTGCAACTAGACACTGCTTCAGCCTTCATTGAAGAAAGACAAAATGCTCGTAGTGATGTCACTGAAAACATCAGTGGGTTTCTTAAAGGGGCAGTTACCCCATAATGACAGGGTGGACAGCAATTTCAGGGACACATGCAAAATGTTCAATATGATTATGAAAATACAATATACATGATCAAAATTACTTGTTTTATCAAATAACTTATTGTGGACAGTAAAACCATGTAAAATTTTTTGGGATTTATTATCATTTAACCACTTATTACACACACTGTAGTTAGCAGAGCAGTGTGTGGGACATGCCAAAATCACGTACATCCAATGAAAAAAATTTAATAAAATGAAGGAAACACTTTTTTAGAGACTTATCATTCTACTGATATGTGTGCAAATGTTTGGCCACTTATAATAAGACCTCAGACTTTCATTATTCTGCTACATTTTCATGATGACTGAGTGAGTCTGATGAGGACACCAAAGGTACCTCATAGTGATATTGACTCAGCTAGTATGCTAACTATTCTAGCTAACTAACTGGCTGAATAAGTTGACAACGTACTCACTCAAACTGTCAAAACTAACCCAAAACTTTACACAACGTTAGACACGGACACGAATGATCTGCTTGCCGTGTTAACACACTGGTGGTTTGTTGTAACCGAGTATTGGTGCTAAATCGTGTTATTGGAGGCTGGCATGCTAGTTTACTTTGGCGTCATAGGATTCGGTGCCCTGGACGGTTTTCTAAGTTAGTCTATTTCTAGAAACATTAAACCGCTGTAGTTTACAACAATTATAATTTATAAAGTGGAAGTTGGGAGAGTTATATTTGAGTGTTTCAGTGAAATGTAAGTGAGGGAGGCCCCGCTCTTTCGCTTTCCCAGATGTTTAGTTCATTTCATTCCGATCTCCTTTGCATTATTGTAGCCTTTTTCTGTAGCCTGTCAACTATGTGTCTGTCTATCCCTGTTCTCTCCTCTCTGCACAGGCCATACAAACGCTTCACACCATGTGGCTGTTGCCACTCTAATCTGGTGGTCCCTGCGCGCACCTGGAGTTCCAGGTCTCTGGCAGCCTCTGGAACTGCCGTTCTGCGGCCAACAAGGCTTTACCACAGAAAACACTGCTACTCCTACTGCTCTTTCCTCGTCTAACCATGTGTTCTCGCATACCCCGAGAGCATCTGGTCATCTCTCCCAAGTGGACATTCTCTCTTTTTCCCCTAACCCATCTGTCTATCTCCTCATTTGAATTCCATGCTGTCACAGTCACTAGCCCATTCAAGGTTAACATCCTTGTCATTTATCACCCTCCAGGTTCCCTTGGAGAGTTCATCAATGAGCTTGACGCCTTGATAAGTTCCTTTCCTGAGGATGGCTCACCCCTCACAGTTCTGGGTGACTTTAACCTCCCTATGTCTGCCTTTGACTCATTTCTCTCTGCCTCCTTCTTTCCACTCCTTTCCTCTTTTGACCTCACCCTCTCCCCCCCCCCCTACTCACAAGGCAGGCAATACGCTTGACCTCATCTTTACTAGATGCTGTTCTTCTACTAATCTCACTGCAACTCCCCTCCAAGTCTCCGACCATTACTTTGTATCTTTTTCTCTCTCGCTCTCCTCCAACACTACTCACTCTGCCCCTACTCAGATGGTAATGTGCCGTCGCAACCTTCGCTCTCTCTCTCCCGCTACTCTCTCCTCTTCCATCCTATCATCTCTTCCCTCTGCTAAATCCTTCTCCCTCTGATCTCCTGATTCTGCCTCCTCAACCCTCCTCTCCTCCCTTTCTGCATCTTTTGACTCTCTATGTCCCCTATCCTCCCGGCCGGCTCGGTCCTCCCATCCTGCTCCGTGGCTTGAAGACTCATTGCGAGCTCACAGAAGAGGGCTCCGGGCAGCCGAGCGGAAATTGAGGAAAACTAGACTCCCTGCGGACCTGTCATCTTTTCACTCCCTCCTCTCTACATTCTCTTCCTCTGTTTCCGCTGCTAAAGCCACTTTCTACCAATCTACATTTCAAGCCTCTGCCCTAGGAAGCTCGTTGCCACCTCCTCCTACCTGCTGAATCCTCCTCCTCCCCCTCCCTCCTCCCTCTCTGTAGATGACTTTGTGAACCATTTTGAAAAGAAGGTTGACGACATCCGATCCTCATTTATTAAATCAAATGACACCGCTGGTCCTGCTCACACTGCTCTACCCTATGCTTTGACTTCTTTCTCCCCTCTCTCTCCAGATGAAATCTTGCGACTTGTGACGGCCGGCTGCCCAACAACCTGCCCGCTTGACCCTATCCCCTCCTCTCTTCTCCAGACCATTTCCGGAGACATTCTCCCTTACCTCACCTCGCTCATCAACTCATCCTTGACCGCTGGCCATGTCCCTTCCGTCTTCAAGAGAGCGAGAGTTGCACCTCTCCTCAAAAAACCTACACTTGATCCCTCAGATGTCAACAACTACAGACCAGTATCCCTTCATTCTTTTCTCTCCAAAACTCTTGAGCGTGCCGTCTCTAGCCAACTCTCCTGCTATCTCTCTCAGAATGACCTTCTTGATCCAAACCAGTCAGGTTTCAAGACTGGTCATTCAACTGAGACTGCTCTTCTCTGTGTCACGGAGGCTCTCCGCACTGCTAAAGTTAACTCTCTCTCCTCTGCTCTTATCCATCTAGACCTATCCGCTGCCTTTGATACTGTGAACCATCAGATCCTCCTCTCCACCCTCTCCGAGTTGGGCATCTCCGGCGCTACTCACTCTTGGATTGCGTCCTACCTGACAGGTCGCTCCTGCCAGGTGGCGTGGCGAGAATCTGTCTCCGCACCACGTGCTCTCACCACTGGTGTCCCCCAGGGCTCAGTTCTAGGCCCTCTCCTATTCTCCCTATACACCAAGTCACTTGGCTCTGTCATATCCTCACATGGTCTCTCCTATCATTGCTACGCAGACGACACACTTCTGATAACCAGGTGGCGAATCGCATCTCTGCATGTCTGGCAGACATATCAGTGTGGATGTTGGATCACCACCTCAAGCTGAACGGAGCTGCTCTTCCTCCCGGGGAAGGACTGCCCGCTCCATGATCTCGCCATCACGGTTGACAACTCCATTGTGTCCTACTCCCAGAGTGCAAAGAATCTTGGTGTGACCCTGGACAACACCCTGTCGTTCTCCGCTAACATCAAAGTGGTGACCCGATCCTGTAGGTTCATGCTCTACAACATTCGCAGAGTATGACTCTACCTTACACAGAAAGCGGCACAGGTCCTAATCCAGGCACTTGTCATCTCCCGTCTGGATTACTGCAACTCGCTGTTGGCTGGGCTCCCTGCCTGTGCCATTAAACCCCTACAACTTATCTAGAACGCCGCAGCCCGTCTGGTGTTCGACCTTCCCAAGTTCTCTCATGTCACACCGCTCCTCCGTACACTCCACTGGCTTCCAGTTGAGGCTCGCATCTACTACAAGACCATGGTGCTTGCCTATGGAACTGTGAGGGGAACGGCAGCTCCTTACCTTCAGGCTCTGATCAGACCCTACACCCAAACGAGGGCACTACGTTCATCCACCACTGGCCTGCTAGCTCCCCTACCTCTACGAAAGCACAGTTCCCGCTCAGCCCAGTCAAAGCTATTTGCTGGTCTGGCACCCCAATGGTGGAACAAGCTCCCCCACGACGCCAGGACAGCGGAATCACTGACCACCTTCCGGAGAAACGCTACCTGTTTAAGGAATACCTGGAATAGTATAAAGTAATCTATGGTCCCTTACTGATGTCACTTGTTAAATCCACTTCAATCCGTGTAGGACAATAATCCTGCAGAAACAGGAAATGTGGTTTATTATGAGGATTAAAATGAATGGACCATTTTGAAGTGGAAGTTACTTTTAAGTACTTAAATACACTACAAGGTTGCATTTCCTGCTGTGCAGGAAAATTGTCAACAACAAAAGAGTGATCAAATTAAGATTCTCCAGTTGTAGACTGACGAGGTGAATCCAGGTGAATGCTCTGATCATTTATTGATGTCACTTGTTAAATCCACTTCAATCCGTGTAGATGAAGGGGAGGAGACAGGTTAAATAAGGATTTTTAAGCCCTGAGACAATTGAGACATGGATTGTGTATGTGTGCCATTCAGAGGGTGAATAGAAAAGACAACAGATTTAAGTGCCTTTGAACAGGGTATGGTAGTAGGTGCCATGCGCACCGGTTTGTGCCAAGAACTGCAACGCTATTGGGTTTGTCACGCTCAAAAGTTTCCCGTGTCTTAAGATTGGTCCACCACCCAAAGGACATCCAGCCAACTTGACACAACTGTGGGAAGCATTGGAGTCAACATGGGTCAGCATCCCTGTGGAATGCGTTTGACACCTTGTAGAGTCCATGCCCCGACAAATTGAGGCTGTTCTGAGGGCAAAAGGGGGTGGTTCAACTCGATATTAGGAAAGTGTTCTTAATGTTTTGTACACTCAGTGTATAACTACAATGGTTCAATGTTACTATTATTACATATACTTATGAGACCATATTGCGTAGTTACAGGATGTTTGTTGGCAGATTGCAACATATACAAAAATTCCTATGCCTCTGGATCTTTCTCCAGCTTTGTGTGGGGTGCCCGCTGGCTCGGTCACCCCTTCCAGATTACATCTGATTCCATGTCCCTTACCGAAGCATTAGAAGGTAGACAACAGTCTACTGCCAAAATAAAGGACACCACAATATTAATGATTCTGTCACAAGTCAGTTGTATTCCCCTTTGTGGACAGATGCTACGGCTACATCACAAACAGTATCTGAGGTATTGGCTAAACACTCAATATTCTACTTCCTTAGCATAAGTTAAACCATGAAATATAGATCTATGACCTATCAGGCTACCAGTGAGGACATACAGTGCATTTGGAAAGTATTCAGACCCCTTCACTTTTTCCACATTTTGTTACAGCCATATTCTAAAACGGATTAAATAAAACAAATTCTCCTCAATCTACACACAATACACCATAATGAGAAAATGAAAAAAGGTTTTTAGAATTTTTTGCAAATGTATTAAAAGTAGAAAACAGAAATACCTTATTTACATAAGTATTCAGACCCTTTGCTATTAGACTCGAAATTGAGCTCAGGTGCATCCTGTTTTTCCATTGATCATCCTTTAGATGTTTCTACAACTTGATTGGAGTCCACCTGTGGTAAATTCAATTGATTGGAAATTATTTGGAAAGGCACACACCTGTCTATATAAGGTCCCACAGTTGACAGTGCATGTCAGAGCAAATACAGTGAGGGAAAAAAGTATTTGATCCCCTGCTGATTTTGTACGTTTGCCCACTGACAAAGACATGATTAGTCTGTAATTTTAATGATAGGTTTATTTGAACAGTGAGAGACAGAATAACAACAAAATAATCCAGAAAAACGCATGTCAAAAATGTTATAAATTGATTTGCATTTTAATGAGGGAAATAAGTATTTGACCCCTCTGCAAAACATGACTTAGTACTTGGTGGCAAAACCTTTGTTGGCAATCACAGAGGTCAGACGTTTCTTGTAGTTGGCCACCAGGTTTGCACACATCTCAGGAGGGATTTTGTTCCACAACTCTTTGCAGATCTTCTCCAAGTCATTAAGGTTTCGAGGCTGATGTTTGGCAACTCAAACTTTCAGCTCCCTCCACAGATTTTCTATGGGATTAAGGTCTGGAGACTGGCTAGGCCACTCCAGGACCTTAATGTGCTTCTTCTAGAGCCACTCCTTTGTTGCCTTGGCTGTGTGTTTTGGGTCATTGTCATTTTGGAATACCCATCCACGACCCATTTTCAATGCCCTGGCTGGGGGAAGGAGGTTCTCACCCAAGATTTGACATTACATGGCCCCGTCCATCGTCCCTTTGATGTGGTGAAGTTGTCCTGTCCCCATAGCAGAAAAACACCCCCAAAGCATAATGTTTCCACCTCCATGTTTGACGGTGGGGATGGTGTTCTTGGGGTCATAGGCAGCATTCCTCTTCCTCCAAACACGGCGAGTTGAGTTGACGCCAAAGAGCTCCATTTTGGTTTCATCTGACCACAACACTTTCACCCAGTTATCCTCTGAATCATTCAGATGTTCATTGGCAAACTTCAGACGGCCCTGTATTTGTGCTTTCTTGAGGGGGGACCTTGCGGGCGCTGCAGGATTTCAGTCCTTCACGGCGTAGTGTGTTACCAATTTTTTTCTTGTTGACTATGGTCCCAGCTGCCTTGAGATCATTGACAAGATCCTCCTGTGTAGTTCTGGGCTGATTCCTCAGCGTTCTCATGATCATTGCAACTCCACAAGTTGAGATCTTGCATGGAGCCCCAGGCCGAGGGAGATTGACAGTTCTTTTGTTTTTCTCATATTGGGAATAATCGCACCAACTGTTGTCACTTTCTCACCAAGCTGCTTGGCGATGGTCTTGTAGCCCATTCCAGCCTTGTGTAGGTCTACAATCTTGTCCCTGACATCCTTGGAGAGATCTTTGGTCTTGGGCATGGTGGAGAGTGTGGAATCTGATAGATTGATTGCTTCTGTTGACAGGTGTCTTTTATACAGGTAACAAACTGAGATTAGGAGCACTCCCTTTAAGAGTGTGCTCCTAATCTCAGCTCGTTACCTGTATAAAAGACACCTGGGAGCCAGAAATCTTTCTGATTGAGAGGGGGTCAAATATTTATTTCCCTCATTAAAATGCAAATCAATTTTTAACATTTTTGACATGCGTTTTTCTGGATATTTTTGTTGTTATTCTGTCTCTCACTGTTCAAATAAAACTACCATGAAAATTATAGACTGATCATTTCTTTGTCAGTGGGCAAACGTACAAAATCAGCAGGGGATCAAATATTTTTTTCCCTCACTGTACCAAGCCATGAGGTCCGAGACAGGATTGTGTGGAGGCATAGGTCTGGGGAAGGGTACCAGAAAGGTTCTGCAGCATTGAAGGTGTCTTATATGGGCAGAAAGCTTAAATTCGTGTTAATCTAACTGCACTGTCCAATTTACAGTAGCTATTACAGCAAAACAATACCATGCTATTGTTTGAGGATAGTGCACAACAACAAAACACTTTTGTCACGGCAACTGGTTTGATACATTCACCTCTGAAGGTATATAATGTACTTACATTCAGTAATCTTGCTCTGATTTGTCATCCTGAGGGTCCCAGAGATAAAATGTAGCATAGTTTTGTTTGATCAAATAAATTTTTATATTCAAATGTAGGAACTGGGTTATACAGTTTGACCCCCTGCTGTCTCTGGCTAATTTAATGTACTCCAAGTTATGATGAGAAACTCCCTCAGATATCAGACATCGTTTTTCCTCTAAGACTGTTGAGATGGATGGGAGTCATAACATTGGTGCATTGTAATTGATGACATTTGACAGGATGCATGTATTGTATGTTGTGCTAAGGTAATGGTTGACATTGTGCACAAGAAGAAGCACAAATTCAGCAACATGAACACAAAGGGAAAAGAGAAGAGTACACTAAAAACGTAATAATTGTATAATTAGTGGCTCTGCAGAAACAGTGACAGAGATGCCAAGTGATACCAGGCTACATGGTCGGATATTCCAAGAAATGTGCTCTTTAAAAAGGGTACTTTTTTTTATTTTTTATCTTTAAATTGTTATTTTCTCCTCTAGAACAAGTTCTGAGTGCCAGAGCCAATTAGACCGCCGATTGTTTAGGAACCCAAAACATGCCTAGGCAAAACAGACAACGTGCAGGGAGAGGAGGATGCCAAGGGAAACTTTACTATCCCAGCTAAGGTGGATAAAAGTGACACTGATTAGATATGAGTAATAATAATATGCCATTTAGCAGACGCTTTTATCCAAAGCGACTTACAGTCATGTGCGCATACATTTTTACGTATGGGTGGTCCCAAGGATCGAACCCACTACCCTGGCGTTACAAGCGCCATGCTCTACCAATTGAGCTACAGAGGACCACCAGTAAAGAAAGGAACTGATTTATAACTATGTTTAGAAGATACAGTAAGACCCTTTTGAGACATGCGGTGCACACTTGAATTAACCTGTAAAGATCCTAACACTTTACTGTAGTCCCCTATGTATACATTCATTGAACATGACATTTTAACATCTGTTTAACATCTAGGCAGTCATTAACAAGCTTTGTTGGGAGTACAGGGTTATTGCTTGTGTCTTGAGGGATAGTGTTGATAGTGCTTGGCTGAATGCAGTAACTATTTACGTAGCATGTTGTAGAAGGCTGTAGGCGTTAACTGTTCCCTGACCCCTGACCTCTAACCTCATCACCTAGCATGAGCCAAGCGTTCCTGTTTCCATTCATGGCCTAATTTCCATAATGTTGTACTTTAATGGAGGAACTTGTTTTCTGTTTCGCCCATACAAATCGGTTTCGCCCATACAACCACCAAATTGCCCTCTGTGTTTTGTGTTCAGTGATGACATCCTCCTCACATTAATCGTCCAATGCTTTTCTGAGAGCCCTGCATCTCCCAGTTACATCTGTGTGGGGAGTTTCAAATTGTAGCGTGCACTGGCTGCTGTAACTTTGTCTGCATCCCAAATGGCAACATATCCCCTATATAGCTCACTATATCGGCAATAGGGTGCCATTTGGGATGCAAACTTTGAGCTGGAAATGTGGGGAGTACAGCAGGCCAAGTGGATGTCCTAGTAGCCTCATTCTCCCTGCTAACGGAGCATGTCCCAACTGTTGTCAATTTATCAACTTAACGTGCACTAGTGGGCACAGTTTGAGCCACCATTAGGACAGGTGCTGCCATCCATGATGTCACAGTCACTTATTCCACCTTGTCAGGGGAAACTAAATGATGCTTTTGACGAAATGTAAACAACTCTCAGCGGACAATCAGAGCGCACCATCTCACCATTACCTTCTCAGCGCTGGAACTTAGAGCAGAGAGAGTGCTCATTCAAACACCTGGCCATAATGTCCATGCCATGGATGGCTAAACTGAGCTGTTTGCAGCATTCATATTTCTTCTCCTGAGAATTGCATCATCCCACACACTGGCAAGGTTCTCATTTGCCTCTGCATCCTGAATGATGCATCCTTGCATTCTGGACAGTGCATCCTTGCATACTGAAAAATGCATCCTTGCATTCTGAGCAATACATCCTTGCATAATTTTTTCTCTTTGCATTTGTTTTCAAGGAAAACTTTCAAATCTTAGTGATGTATGTTAGTGGACAGGGGTGAACTAAAAATGGAAGCATTATTGAGTGGAAAGTACAATGTACATTACTTAATCTATACAGCAGTATACTGAATAAGTCTAATAAATATCTTGCACCCATTAAAAAAGACGTTGCACATTTTTGATGGTCTGTTTCACAAAGATTCTATCTTCATAATTAAAAGCTTCTATGGAAGATTTTTGCCCCTGGGCTGCAATTCATTCATTTTAGCCAGGGGTGAATGTAACTAGATTTTAACTAAACCCAAGAAAGTTGAGTTGGAATCACGCAATATGTTAATGATTCCTAACCAATCAGGATAGATGGTGAGATGGCAGCCATCACCAGTATAATGACAGTGTTAGAGGGATAGATGGATGATCGTTTTTTTTCTCTCTTCCTGTAGGACTGATCTAAATTGACCCTTGCTGTCATGAAGGCAGCTCCTCCTTGGACTTGAGAAATACATGCCCATTCCGCCTGCTAATTTAGCAGAGCCCAGTGTGCTAACTGTGCTCATTCAAGCACCAAGAGACAGTCTCCTCTAGCAGCTAGGTGTCTCACCCCGAGTTAATGATGATTTGGAGATCATCTCACGTACATTTGACTCGGCAGGAAGTCTACATGCTCCCATGTCACTGACTGTGCAGTGTTTTTCTCGCTCTATTTCAATCTTGCAGGCCAAAATAGAAGGTTGAGATGATGTAGTCTTGTCATGTGGAACTATGGTCAACTAGTTGGTGAAGAGAAATAAGGCTACAAGATGAAGCAAGAACCCCAGACACGTTAGATTCAGTATGAATCTCTCAATGCTGTATGGTCATACAGGTCTCATTGAAAGTCTGATACATCAACTCTGCATTAGTTGTCTCCGTAATCACGCACAATAATGGTAGCTGATGATTGTGAAAAGTTGGGTCTGTTTGTGGCAACCTGTCTGTCTTTAGATTAAAAAGCACTGGCAAGGAAAACAGGGATCAGTGCACAAATGTTCCTATCATGCTGATTCACTGGGCGACACACTATTATCACTGTGTTTTGATTGATGTATTCAGCATGCATTAATTGGTAACAGGTGCAGCGAAGATTGTTATTTGGGAGCTGGATGGTTTTTTAAGCACCTCACATAAGGGCGTGATGAATTAATGGGGCTTTGGATTCGCAAACATTTGTTTTTGTTGAATAACTCATTTTCCTCCAGTGGGTGATGTGCTTGGCCGGCCACAGCTGTATAAACAGAGATGTTGCCTTCGTCCCAAATGGCACCCTATTCCCTAGATATAGGGCCCTGGTCAAAAGTAGTGCACTATATAGGGCAGGGATGAACAACTTTAATGGGGGTTGGGGGCTGCAGTGGCTTGCGGGTTTGCATACCCACATCCATACCCACACATGAAGTCACCCACGCATGCAGCCAGCCTTTTGGTTCCATACTGCTGAAGGGCTTGCAGACAGATTCTAAGAGCTGTCCTCTATTTCAATCTATCTACGCAGTGGATCAGCTGTTTTTAGGACACAGCAATAACAGTACTCTGAACATAATTATCAAGTAATGAAGGGTAGGAGACTTTACAGATAATTGTATGTGTGGGGTACAGTTATGAGGTAGTCATTCAAAAATCATGTTAAACACTATTATTGCACATAAAGTGAGTCCATGCAACTTATTATGTGACTTGTTAAAGAAGGATTTTTAAGCCCTTAGACAACTGAGACATGTATGTGTTCCATTCAGAGGGTTAATAGGCAAGACAAAAGATTGAAGTGCCTTTGAACAGGGTGTGGTAGTAGGTGCCAGGCACACCTGTTTGTGTCAAGAACTGCAACACTGCTGGGTTTTTTACGTTCAACAGTTTCCGTGTGCATCAAGAATGGTTCACCAACTTGACACAACTGTGGGAAACATTGGAGTCAACATGGGCCAGCATCCCTATGCATCCCTATACCTTGTAGAGTCCATGCTCCGACGAATTGAGGCTCTTCTGAAGGCAAAAGGGGGGGTCTTAAAGTTTTGTACACAGTGTATATTATATTCAAACAGAGTGATGTAAACCTTTGGTCATGCTAATCAAATGTCCTTTTATTCTTAAAGAAGATTCTAGTTTGATCTCTGTTTCCTTCCTTTCATATGTGACTCGTTTCAGGAAACAAGGTATATGTCGCGTGTCACAACTTCACAGGAGAGCCATTTGAACATTTTTTAAAATCAAAATGTGTTTTTTGGCAGAAATGCCTTCTGGAACATGTGAACTTTCATGTGCCTTAATAACAAACTTGTATGCCATTTGTAAATATGAATAAAGTTGTTAAATTACGAGCCTAGTTGGTTTAGCCATGGAAAAAGACAGCAACCTTCCCGCTAGCCATGATTGGCTGAGATAATAAGTGGGCTGGACATGCCGAGAGATGAGTTCGGATTGGTCTGCCATGTAGCGTGCTTCTGTCTATAACATGAGCTGGTCAGTATGTGTAGGTAATCCTTTCTAAAGCGGCTTTTTTTAAAGATATCACATATTAGAACTGCATAAGTGTGTCACATCTGCTCCTGCAATGCCCCCTACTGCTCATCCTGTGTCTCCTTGACCTGTTGCCACTCCCCCAGTACTCTCTCCCTCTCCCTCTCTCTCTCTCTGTGTGTGTGATTGTGTGAGCGGAGACAGGTGTGCTGGAGTCAGAGCAGATCCCCACCAGCTGCAACCTGTTCCATAATCAAGACCTCTACAAATACTCAGTCCTGCCACTTCCACACTGCCAGATCGTAATCTCTGCTCATTCTGCCCGCTCTGAATCTGGTCCCTGTCTCCAGTCCCATGTCTCATCATCCTGCTATTCTGTCCTGGATTCCCCACTCTACTAGTCCCTTGGACTCCCCTCTGGACCTGCTCACCCTGTCTCAACTCCCCTCGCTCCAGCCTCAGCTTCCACACCCGGTTTCCAGCAGTTTCCCCTGACCTGCACTCCATCTTCCCCGTGTTTCAATAAATACCTTGGTTACTTCATCCTACTCTCCTCGTCTGAGTCTGCTCTTGGGTTCCCCTGTTCCACTCTGCGTAACAAAGTGTTGCTCTCCACTTTCTGGAGGGTTGAGTTTTGAAATCAGTGGAATTCGAGCATGATAGCTAAGAAAATGTTTGATTGCAAATATGTTGACGGAGTCGAAAAGAAAACAAACAGAAGGCTGTTGTATAAAACACCTGTCTCCGGATTACATCTTCAAACAAAGGGCAACCATGGCATCCGTGACAGAGAGGGAGAAGAGTTCATCCAGTATTTGATCCCCTGCTGATTTTGTACGTTTGCCCACTGACAAAGAAATGATCCGTCTATAATTTTAATGGTAGGTTTATTTGAACAGTGAGAGAGAATAACAACAAAGAAATCCAGAAGAACGCATGTCAAAAATGTTATAAATTGATTTGCATTTTAATGAGGGAAATAAGTATTTGACCCGCTCTCAATCAGAAAGATTTTGGCTCCCAGGTGTCTTTTATACAGGTAACGAGCTGAGATTAGGAGCACACTCTTAAAGGGAGTGCATCAAAGGGACGATGGACGGGGCCATGTACCATCAAATCTTGGGTGGGAACCTCCTTCACTCAGCCAGGGCATTGAAAATGGGTCGTGGATGGGTATTCCAGCATGACAATGACCCAAAACACACGGCCAAGGCAACAAAGGAGTGGCTCAAGAAGAAGCACATTAAGGTCCTGGTGTGGCCTAGCCAGTCTCCAGACCTTAATCCCATAGAATATCTGTGGATGGAGCTGAAGGTTCGAGTCGCCAAATGTCAGGCTCAAAATCTTAATGACTTGGAGAAGATCTGCAAAGAGGAGTGGGACAAAATCCCTCCTGAGATGTGTGCAAACCTGGTGGCCAACTGCAAGAAACGTCTGACCTCTGTGATTGCCAACAAGGGTTTTGCCACCAAGTACTACGTCATGTTTTGCAGAGGGGTCAAATATTTATTTCCCTCATTAAAATGCAAATCAATTTATAACATTTTTGACATGCGTTTTTCTGGATTTTTGATGTTGTTATTCTGTCTCTCACTGTTCAAATAAACCTACCATTAAAATTATAAACTGATCATGTCTTTGTCAGTGCGCAAACGTACAAAATCAGCAGGGGATCCAATACTTTTTTCCCTCACTGTACCTGCAGATTCATGCATGGTAGTAACGTTATGAGTTGGGATTATGGTTCATTTTTTAGCTAGCTAGCTACATGTCGTAACAAAAGACTCCACTATGCAAGTAACCATTTCAATAGAATGTTCATGATGTCAATGTGACATCTGTCGATAGACGTTGCTGGTAAATTTGTTCAGGCTATCTACTTCGATTTCAGGGCACTCTCAACTGAGTGTGCCAGAGTGCAGAATAACTGATGAAATTACGAATGCTCAACACCAGTTGAATATGGCCAGTGTCAGTAAACGTTGGCAAAGAAACGTAATTAAATTGTTGCCAGCAGCACAGTTGCAGTCACCAACGCTCTGGATAACATAAAAACAGTCTAACCAGTTCTGCTAGGGCGAGTAAAATGGTCAGAGTGAGCTGCTCTTTCATTTGTGTCTGGAAGTAGCTAGCAAGCAAGCCAACGTTGGGTGCTTGACTGCTGTTGTTAGGTCAGAATGCTCGGATCAACCCTACCCCTAGGCCAGAGCGTCCAGTGTGTGCTCTGAACGCTCCAAGAGCGAAACACACTGAATTTACAAACGGACAATCTGACAACGCTCTGAGTTTACGAACTCCCAGAGCACACTCTGGTACTCCAGATTACATTTACGAACACACCCTTAGTATAAACCAGCCTTTAGTCTTGAAATCTTTGATTGTTTAGTACATGGCGTCACATGCAAATCCTTAAAGAGATGGGTGGGCCTAAAGCTTAAGAGTGTGTGAACGATGCTGAATGGGTGTGGACAAAGAAGAGCTCTCCAGTATGTGTACCAAAACATTTTCTCAAAAGTGAGGTTACAAGTTTATCAACTTTCAAACTTGAATTACTTTCTCATTGTTCCTCAACTGTACAGTATGATATACCATTTCTACATTTGAGTCTCTACTTCTATCCAATGTAAAAAATACAATTTCAAATGTTGCTACATAAGACCGAATCGAACCGGTCAGTCACATATGTTATGGTTATTATCAAATTTTCCTTTCGAGGCCTTGATTACCACTTGATAATAATTGCTACCCTCACTGCTTACAAAGCTCTGTGGAAGAGAGATACATTTTTGTTTTTCTTTGGTCGATCAACAAAAGGGTTAAATGTGTAATTTGTCTGTACTTCCTCTTGTTTTGTTCATGAAACAGACAGCTCTGCATAGATTATCACACCTGTTATCTTCCCCATTACAAGTGAATCTCCCTTGCTTTATTCTGGAACATAATATTGACAACAAGCAGAAAATTGAATAGAAAAAGGAGCATGAGTCTTTGAACACGTGCCTGGAGGATTCTTGCCTAAGTCTCTGATGTAGATCTCGGCTCCATGAAGGACAGGTCCGTTTGGCCTGGAGACGCGTTCAAATTTAGACACTTTAATCATATTCTCGCTCCCTACCAGAGATGCGTTCAACAAGGCTTCCATTTGCGAACGCTCATGGCGAACTATGTTTGTTTCCAACAGAGTTTGTTGACCGTTTTTAACACAAACGTTCAATTTCTGTTCGTTTCTGTTAGTTCTTGACAAAACTAAAATGGATGCGGCAAGAAGAGCAGCTGTGCTTGCTGCAGCTGGAGCAATTGTGGAAGATTTTTTAGATTTAGGTCCTGATCTTATTGAAGCACCTCTTCCCCTACTATCAGTCGCTCGCTATATGTAAGATTGAAGATGAGTCCGGGAGAATACTGAATTATGTGGAGGAGGTGATCCAGAAATACAGTGACATCTCCTTTCGGGCTCACTTTCGGATGTGTCGGGAGACCTTCCAGGTAATTTGCAATACATTTGCGTATTGTATTTTGTATCAGATGTATGATATGTGCCTACTCCTCTGAAATAATGTCTGAACGCTGTCTGATTTCCTGAATAAAATCAATTATAATACAAACAAGCCGAGCCTCAATAATCTAGCTAGCTAGCCAACCACACCTTTGCAGTCTCCATTTGCGTTATGGTTGGTCAGTAGATTTGCCTCTTATGCAACTGAATTAAAAGCAAAAAATATATATTTGCAAATATATCAAAATATAGGCCAATACATGTTTCAGTGTCCAGACGTAAAAAGTAAAAATGGACCATTAATTCATTAGTTTAGTAACACCATCCTTTATAGTTAAGTTATACTATTAAAGATACTATGCACTATAAACATATGTAAGCTGCCTATCAATAGGCCACTAACACCATCTACTGGAAGATACTGCATTGCAATTGTGCAGTAATGCAATAAGACCAATTAATAACAAAATAAAAGAAATGTTATTGGTCGCGTACACATATTTAGCAGATGTTATCACGGGTGTAGTGAAATGCTTATGTTCCTAGCTCCAACAGTGCAGTAATACCTGACAATACAAAATAATACACTCACATCCAAAAAAGAAAAAGAAAGGAATTAAGAAATGTAGAAATATTAGAACGAGCAATGTCAGAGTCCGGAATATAAATATACACAGTGTACAAAACATTAAGATCACCTTACTAATATTGCGTTGCACAGGCAATTATCCCCCAGCCCCCCGACACTGGAGACCACTTTCTACTATCTTCAGACTCTTAAGCCCTCCTGAAGTTGGCGGACCTGTTCATCTGTCCACACTCCCCCTCTGGGTGCTGGCTCAGGTGGTAGTGGTGCTTGTTGTATGTTCTGTTGTGGACCTCTCAGTCCCTGATTTTGGACTCCACCTTCACGGCTGAACTATTGTTGACCTCAGGAGCCTTGGCCTTCTGCTCCTCCCCCCTGAGCCCAGCACTCTCCGATGAACTGCCAAAGTTTTTTACAATTGATGCAGGTCTTTATTCTACTGCAGTCTCTTGCCAGGTCTCCGGTCTTCTGACAATTGAAACATTGCACTTGTGTTGCTGGCTGCCAATGGTGCCCCCTTCTTTGAAACCCCCCCCGGTTCTTTCTATGCCTCCCGGCTAATTCAATGTGCCCTGCCCATCTAAGAATTTCCTCAGAAGTGTCCCTGGGGTCAATTCCCAGTATCAGTGCGGATTGATAAGGTAGACTAAGTCCCTCTTTTAATTAATCTACAAACTGTTGTTCATCTCTGTCGGCCATCGATGATGAGAGATACTGTAGATAATAGTATTTTCCCCAGGCCCAGTTTGTCCTGGACCTGTTTTCGGACATCTAAAGACTCCCAGAAGGACAGAGGCCGAATCAATGTCTTTCAAATCTGTAGTCCAACTGTATGTGGTCATTGTCAATGTAAGTTTCCCCCATCTATCCCTTGGGGCCTTATCCTTAACAATCACATGTACACTGAGTATACAAAACATTAGGAACACCCTCCTAATATTGAGTTGCACCCCTCAGTTCGTCGGGGCATGGACTCAACAAGGTGTCGAAAACATTCCACAGGGATGCTGGCCCATGTTGACTCAAATGCTTCCTACAGTTGTGTCAAGTTGGCTGGAAGTCCTTTGGGTGGTGGACTATTCTTGATATACACAGGAAACTGTTGAGCATTGAAAACCCAGCAGTGTTGCAGTTCTTGACACAAAACAGTGCACCTGTCTAGGGCTGGTGCGGTGACTGTATTACCGCCACACCTGCAGTCATGAGTCATGACCGCAGTAAAATTCCATGTGACCGTTGAGTCACGGAAATCTCTTCTTATGCACTCTGGACATGCTTTGGTAGTGCCCAACTTGCTAAGGACCATCAGGTCCTATTGGCCTGGTACTCAGGGCTCTATTGTCCCTCTAACCACTCTGACATGAATGCACATTTCTATTGAAAATCACTTCAAACACTTATCATCAAAACAATATTGTGCTTTTAAAACTCACCTCACTATAATGATCAATTTGAAGAAAGAAGATCAACAGCAGGTTGAAACTGAGTGTAAAACAGATCAGTGTGACACGTTGTAGATGTTGTTTCAAAGCCTAACACAATGAAATGGACAGGTGATAATTCATTCAAAACACACATACACATGGGCTCATGAGCCCAAGCCCCCCAAAAACCTGAATTAAAATAGTGATTGTGCCATTATACAATACATAGTCTACCACATTTACTCAGGGCAGCAAAATAAAAAATTAAACTGATTTAAGATGTCTTTGGTACATAATTGGTCTAGCCTATACTCCAAAATTAAACACATTTGAGTAATCACATTTGAGTGTGGACTGTATTATTGTTTAAAGCCTACTGGATGGACTGGTTACCTTATGCTATACTCCAAAATGTCTATTCACGAGTCTGGGAGAGAACATATAGCCCTAGATGATGCTGCTGGTTCATTGATTGTGCAGGGCGGCTTACAGAGTTAGCCTACTATTATAGAGAGTTTGTATTTGATGTTGAATTGCAAAGTAATGGGGCCTTTTTTATATTTTCATAATTCATTGGGTGACACATTACCTTTAGCTATACAGAATATCTCACCACTGTGCGTTTCCATCTCCTCATCTCTACCCTTTACTTCTTTCTAGAGCACTCAGAGGGGCTGTCAATAGTTTAGTGAAATATGTTTTTTTTGCGAAAACATATTACTATCGATGATCCAGAACAGATTTCACTTGGTTTCCCAAATTAAGCACTGGGTAGCTGCAGGAAAAGGGTTGGAGAGCCCATGGCATACAGTTTAAGCGGAATATCACGTCTCACAGCAAGCGTATGCTCCTCAAACAGTGGTTGATGCTTAGAGTGAATTACAGTGCATTCGGAAAGTTTTCAGACCCCTTGACTTTTTCAACATTTTGTTACGCTACAACCTTATTCTATAATGGATTAAAATTGTTCCTCCCCCCTCATCAATCTACGCACAATACCCCATAATGACAAAGCAAAAAAATTTTTTTGAAAAATTATAGTTATAATAAATACATAAATATTCAGACCCTTTACACAGTACTTTGTTGAAGCACCTTTGGCAGCAATTACAGCCTCGAGTCTTCTTGGGTATTATGCTACAAGCTTGGCACACCTGTATTTGGTGAGTTTCTCCCATTCTTCTCTGCAGATCCTCTCAAGCTCTGTCAGGTTGGACGGGGAACGTCGCTGCACAGCTATTTTCAGGTCTCTCCAGAGATGTTCAATTGGGTTCAAGTCCGGGCCCTGGCTAGGCCACTCAAGGACATTCAAAGACTTGTCCCGCAGCCACTTCTTCGTTGTCTTGGCTGTGAGCTTCGGGTCATTGTCTTGTTGGAAGTTGAACCTACACCCAAGTCTGAGGTCCTGAGGGCTCTGGAGCAGGTTTTCATCAAGTATCTATCTGTACTTTGCTCCGTTCATCTTTCCCTCGATCCTGACTAGTCTCCCCAGTCCCTGCCACTGAAAAACATCCCCACAGCATGATGCTGCCACCACCATGCTTCACCGTAGGGATGGTGCCAGGTTTCCTCCAGACGTGACGCTTGGCATTCAGGCCAGACAGTTCAACCTTGGTTTCATCAGACCAGAGAATCTTTTTTCTCATGGTCTAAGAGTCCTTTAGGTGCCTTTTGGCAAACTCCAAGTGGGCTGTCATGTGCCTTTTACTGAGGATTGGCTTCCGTCTGGCCACCCTAACATAAAGGCCTGATAAGTGGAGTGCTGCAGATATGATTGTCTCCCATCTCCACAGAGGAACTCTGGAGCTCTATCAGAGTGACCATCAGGTTCTTTGTCATCTCCCTGAGGATGGCCATTCTCCCCCAATTGCTCAGTTTGGCTGGGCGGCCAGCTCTAGGAAGTGTCTTGGTGGTTCCAGACTTCTTCCATTTAAGAATGATGGAGGCCACTGTGTTCTTGGTGACCTTCATTGCTGCAGAAATGTTTTGGTACCCTTCCCCAGATCTGTGCCTCGACACAATCCTGTCTCTGAGTTCTACGGACAATTCCTTTGACCCCATGGCTTGGTTTTTGCTCTGACATGCACTGTCAACTGTGGGACCTTATATAGACAGGTGTGTGTCTTTCCAAATCATGTCCAATCCATTGAATTTACAACAGGTGGACTCCAACAGAGCGCAGCTTTGTTTGTGACTTTTTCAAATCATCAATAGCCTATAGTCGCATCATGCAGCCCATATATTAGATAACTCTAAACCTAGTATATAGGACCTGTTTCAAATGAATACTTTTACGAAATGGGAAAAATATCCTTGATATTTTATTCAGCTAAGTTAACCTTTTCACATGCACCAACAAACGGGTGTGATCATTCTACAGTGGTCCCTGCAGTGTATGCTCAAACTGGTGTGATTAGAACCCTTATTTAGAACGTCCAGTTTCGATTGAGGCAACATTCAGCATTTCAGCTAGCCACACTGTTTTTTCACAGAAACATTTTGCACACACACAGTCCTTACAAAGTTATGTCCTGAATGTGACCAGTTAATTTTTTGGATGCAATGTTCAGACATTCACAGAAGTAGCGACAGCATAAACAATCATCCAAACCAGATTATGTCGGCTACATTAGTCCTAGCGCTAATTGAGGAAAGGTTGACGTAACACAAGTGGTCATATTTAGATAATTCTCGGTTGTCAGAAACCACAATATGAATTAGCTAATAGCAATTACTATTTATAATTCATCACATCACGGGTGAGCTCACCATTGATCAAAATAATTGAGTAAAACACCTTCTAGAAATCGCGCCGCCATGTTTGTTTTTTCATGTCAACCAAAGATAATAAGAGGAGACAACATGAGTTTGGTCTTTTTGCGGTGTGCATGTTGAAGGGGGTGTGTCGTTTACAATCATTCCCTTCATTCACTTCCGGATGTTTACCCTTCATTTCATTATAACATCTTTGGTCTGACAGACGTTTACGTGACACCCATAATGCATTGGATAATGTCAACAAACATGGCGCCACACATAGCTGGCAAATAGCTTAGCATTAGTTCATTGTAATCAGTACAACCTTCAAAAAAGTATTTTACACACATCATAGGTGTGCATTACAATCTATGCAATAATCAGAAAGCATTATTTGTCACCAGTACTTGAAAACGCAAATAAAACTGTAAATACATTATGCTCCATACATACATACATACATACATATAAACTGTATGCTACAGTAGAAACGACAACACGATATACAGAAAATAAGGCACTTACTTTGATGTCAAAAGTAATAATTTGTAAGGAAAATAACAAGGAAGGCAATGCGAGCGCCAGCCAGACAATGTTCCAATTCATGCAAGACTGCGCAAATATCAGCATATTTGATCAGTGGAAACGTTGGTGAAGCGCTTGGGCTCTCCTCGAAGAGAGAAGTTTGTCCGGCTCAGTAAAGCTTCATACATAATTTGTCCGCAACACTTAAATGGACTACTTCTATGTGAATTAATGAGGAGGCGGAACACACTGTGGTGAATGATGGACGGAGTCAGGCGCAGGAGTAAAATAACCGGATGCAGAATTTATTCCTTCCAGACATACAATGCGCCTACAACGGCAATCGAAACAGGTACAGGGGAAACAATCCTCCCTGACCAAACACAGTCTCAGAAAATACAATACGTGTAATGACATAGGGGAAAATCAACCCTGGCAAAATAAATGAGAGAGCATCTCAACCGAGCTACTCTCCTCCCACATAGAACAATCACTCACAAAGACAAGGGGGCAGCGGGAACACTTATACACAGACTAATTAGGGGATGAGCACCAGGTGTGTGTGATTGACGAGACAAGACAACTGGAGTGATGAGAATGGGAGCGGCAGTAGCTAGTAAGCCGGTGAAGACGAACGCCGAAACCTCCCCGAACAAAGAGGGGAGGCAGCCTCAGCGGAAGTCGTGACAGTACCCCCCCACCCCCACCCTTGATGCGCGGCTCCAGCAGCACTCCGACCCTGGCCTCGCGGACGGCCAGGAGGACGCGGAGCAGGGCGCACCGGATGGCGACGGTGGAAATCCCGCAACAGGGAGGGATCGAGGATGTCCCTCTCCGGGACCCAGCACTGTTCCTCCGGACCGTACCCCTCCCACTCCACGAGGTACTGAAGGCCCCCCACCCGACGCCTCAAATCCAGGATGGAACGGACCGAGTACGCCGGGGCCCCCTCGATGTCCAGATGAGGTGGAGGGACCTCCCGCACCTCAGACTTCTGGAGCGGACCAACCACCACCGGCCTGAGGAGAGACACATGAAACGAGGGGTTAATATGGTAATCAGGGGGAAGTAATAACCTGTATGTGACCTCGTTTATCCTCCTCAGGACTTTAAAAGGCTCCACAAACTGCGGGCTGAGCTTCCGGCAGGGCAGGCGGAGGGGCAGATTCTGGGTTGAGAGCCAGACCCAATCCCCCAGTACAAAGACAGGGGCCTCCCTGCGGTGGCGGTCAGCGTTGGCCTTCTGACGACGCATGGCGTCCCAAGTCTCCTCCTGTTGTGGAAATTAATCACTATACTTTATTTAAAAAATGTAAGTACTTCCAGAGTTTTTGTTGCAACACAAATTACTTTATTAGAGTTTCAACAAAGCCAGGCCAGTCTGCAGAGTAGCCCCCCTTTTTCTCTCACTCCCCCAGTTATATAGCCCATCCACCTCTCTTCTAGCTCAAAATCCCTCCCTCTTCATTTTCCCACTCTTTATCACTCCGCCCACTTCCTTTGTCTCTGAGGGCGGCTAAATTCGACTTTCATTATGTTCAGAATCACATAGTACTACAATCAATCACTCCCCTGTCTTGCAAAAACACTCATGTTTAGTTTAAACTCTGTTCAACCCCGGCTCTCCCGGGCTTAACCTGAAGACCGATTGTTGGACATGACAGGTCCCTAAATCCTTGAAACATACACCAACCCCACCCCATCATGCTGTAATCAATGAAGAAGATAGCCAAGGAGAGACAAAGGTCAATCCCAAACTCCATTCAACCCTGGTTCCGCTTACATCACTGTGTTTGAAGAGAGAAACAAAAGGCCACAAGTTAGTTTCAGTCTCTGATGAGATAAGACAGCCATGGATTTAAGTAAGAGCGAGCAATTTGACCCTAGGTCAGATTACCTCTTTACCCCCACACAGAGTGAAATGACCCTATTAAATTCCTTGCCCAGTAACAAAGAATTCAAACTCTATGTTTGTGATTACCTCAGTTTTATCTCAAAGTCCATTAAAAATACACATCACTCTGCGCGCCGAATCCAGTCATCCACCGCAGGAGCCTCGGTCTGGCTCTGGTGCTACGGTGCCAGAACCGGTTGGTAACCTAAAACACATTGGAAGGGTGTTAGGTTAGTGGAGGAGTGGTGGAGAGAGTTCTGGGCATATTCTGCCCATGGCAAGAACACCGACCACTCCCCCGGCCGGTCCTGGCAGTAGGTCTACAGGAACCTTCCCACATCTTGATTAAAACCCTTTCATCATTCAGGGTGTTTCGCCCCTTCGAGCCAATGCCTCCACACGGTCAAAGTTCGGACAACAGCCAGCAGCTCCCGATCACCAACGCCGTAGTTCTGCTCCACCGAGCTGAGCTTCTTAGAAAAGAAGGCACAGGGGCGGAGCTTGGGTGGCGTGCCCAAGCATTGAGACAGGACAGCGCCTATCCCTACCTCCACCTCCACTAAGAACGGTAGTGATGGATCGGGGTGGGCCACTACCTGGGCTGAGGTGAATAGACCCCGCAGTCTACTGAAGGCCAGGTCAGCCTCAGCAGACCAGCTGAGCCGGGACGGCCCACCCTTCAACAAGGAGGTAATGGGATCATAATGTATTTACTGTTTTTATCACATGTTTTCAAGTACTGATGACAAATCATGCATTCCGATTATTGCATAGATTGTAATGGATACATATGATGTGTGTAAAATACTTTTTTGAGTTTTGTACTGATTATGATGAGCTAATGCTAAGCTATTTGCCGGCTATGTGTGGCGCCATGTTTGTTGACATTATACAATGCATTCTGGTTGTCACGGAAGCGTCTGTCAGACCAAAGATGTTATAACAAGGGATAGTTCACGCGACTGACTTATGGTGCTTTCAAGACAACTGTGAACTCTGAAAAATACTAGGTTAAATCATGACGTCAATGAACTTCAGGTCGGAAAGTAGGAGCTCTAGACAGAGGCTCGAGTTCCCGAGTTGGAATTCCGAGTTGGATGAATGTTCAAAACTATTTTTCCCAGTCGAAGTTTCAGATTGATCCAGTGAAGCATTGCAATACTGGACTATTTTGTAAAACTATTGCCGTGATACATTTTTTGTTGTTGTGCACTCTCCTCAAACAATAGCGTGGTATTTTTTCACTGTAATAGCTACTGTAAATTGGACAGTGCAGTTAGATTAACAAAAATGTAAGCTTTCTGCCCAAATAAGACATGTCTATGTCCTGGAAAGTTTGCTGTTACTTACAACAGTAATGCTAATCACCCCTACAAAGATGTCCATTCATTATAATCCACATAATAATTCACATTTCCTGTTGTTGCAGGATTATTTTCCTGCTGTAGCAAACTGACTCAGATTAAGATCCTACATATGTATGTTATGGAAAGAGCAGGCATTCCTAATGTTTTGTACACTCGGTGTATATGTATATGATGATGTGTATAGACATTATGGGCAGAATATTCATAGAAAAGGCATGTACAGCGGTAGTTATTTAGGATAGGCCTTGACTAAAATACTGTGTATACATATGAAGTGGGTAAGAGAGTATGTAAACATTATTCTAGTGACCAGTGTTCAATGACAATTTACATAGGGCAACAACAACTAAGTACTCTAAAGTGTAGGCTTGAGTACCGGGTGGTAGCCGGCTAGTAACAGTGACTAAAGCTCAGGGCAGGGTACTGGGAGGCTAGTAAGTAAGTAGCCTTGCACACCAGAATGCAAGCAAGCTAGAATGGCTCATAGGGAAGCATAGGGAATCTCCTGTTTCTGTAGCATGAGGCAGCTTGATGTACAAGTACACCCCCTGGAGAGGACGCTAGTCTATCGCAGGGCCTTACCCCTATCTATCTCCTTAATGCTGAGTGCCAAGCAGAGACGCATCAGGTCCCATTTTTACAGTCTTTGGTAAGACTCGGCCAGGGATCAAACACACAACCTTCCAATCTCAGGGCTGACAATACAACCACAAGGCCACTGGGTGGCTGACCACACCACCTTCTGGAGAGCCCTGCGGTTGCAGGTGGTGCAGTTGCCGTACCAGGCGGCGACACAGCCCGACAGGATGCTCTCAATGGTGCATCTGTAGAAGTTTGTGAGTGTCTTAGGGGCACATTTCTTCAGCCTCCTGAGGTTGAAGAGGCGCTGTTGAGCATCTTGTGCCATCTTGTACAGATTGTTCTCAGCTGAAAGACAGAGCTAACATATTCTTATTTTGCTTTGTTCCAGATACTGTGTGAAGACCTGGCTCCTCTAGTGCCTCACAGAGGTGGACCCATTGAAAATAGGGTGTTGGCCTCCCTGTGGGTGATGGCCAACCAGGAAATTTTCAAGGAAGTGCCAGACCGGTTCAACCTCAGCAAAAGAACATTGCATCACCACTTTATTCAAGTGGTCACAGGCCTCACACAGCTGGTGCCTGACTATGTGAAGTGGCCTTCTGTAGAGCAGCTGCCAGTGGTAGAGGCCACATTCGAGAGAAAGACGAGGTGTCCTGGGGTGATTGGGTGTATAGATGGCACCTATATTACCATCAGGAGACCTTCTAACAACAGGAATGCCTACATAAACAGAAAGGGCCATTCCAGCTTCCAACTACAGGCAGTGTGCAACAGCCAGCTCATGTTTACACAATGATGGGTCTGTGCACGATGCCAAAGTGTACAGGACCAGCGACCTCAAGGCCCATCTGGAGACCAAGCCACTACCCAAGCAATACCATCTGCTCTGGAATTCTGCGTACCCCCTGAGTGTGGACTTAATTGTCCCATTCAGAAACAACGGCCACCTTGAAGCATTTCAACCAGGTCAACAGTTTGACACGTGGACACATTGAGAAGGTGTTTGGACTACTCAAGTTCAAGTGGAGGAGACTGCTGCACTTGCACGTGTTCCTTCCAAAAAAAAAAACATGTGATTGCCAGTGCATGTGTTCTCCACAACTTGGTCCTGATCCATGAAGGGAATCACAGAGGAAATACCAGTGGAGCCCTCCATTGACCCCGTCCCTGACCCTGCCCGAGACTGTTCGACAGACAGAAATGCTGAAATGCTGACGAGGGACAACCTGATGAGGGTGCTCTAAGCTACAACACACATCTACTCTCACACACTCATTGACTACAGCTCAGCGTTCAACACCATAGTGCCCTCCAAGTTCATCACCAAGCTAAGGACCCTGGGACTGAACACATCCCTCTGCAACTGGATCCTGGACTTCCTGATGGGCTACCCCCAGGTGGTGAGGTAGCAACAACACATCCGCCACGCTGACCCTCAACACAGGGCCCCTCAGGGGTGAAAAGATTTGGCATGGGCCCTCAGATCCTCAAAAAGTTATACAGCTGCACCATTGAGAGCATCTTGACTGGCTGCATCACCGCTTAGTATGACAACTGCTTGGCATCTGACCGTAAGGTACTACAGAGGGTAGTGCATTCTGGCCAGTACATCACTGGGGCCGAGCTCCCTGCCATCCAGGAGCTCTATACCAGGCAGTGTCAGAGGAAGGCCCTAAAAATTGTCAAAGAATCCAGCCACCCAAGTCATAGACTGTTCTCTCTGCTACCGCAGAGCAAGCAAAAACACACACACACATGCATTTTGACACCAGACACATGCTCACCCACAGACACAATTTCACACTCTTTCACGCCCTTCACATACACTGCTGCTACTCTGTTTATTATCTATCCTGATTGCCTAGTCACTTTACCCCTACCTACATGTACATATCACTTCAATTACCTCAACTACCTCGTACCCCTGCACATTGACTCGGTACCGGCACTCCTTGTATATAGCCTCGTTATTATTATTTTGTGTTACTATTTCCTTTTTTATGCTAATTTCAACAACAAAAAAATGTATTGTTGGGAAAGGGCTCATACAGTAAGTAAGCATTTCAGGGTAAAGTCTACACCTGTTGTATTTGGCGCATGTGTCAAATCAAAATTGATTTGCTCTCTCTCTCTTTCAGTGTGTGTGTGTGTGTGTGTGTGTGTGTGTGAGTAATTGAAATAGTGAGAGAACAAGCTAGCAATAGAAAAGAAAGAGGAGAAAGGAATGAAAGAGGAGAAAGACAAAGAGACGTGGCTACACGCTGCTCGTTCACGCTGCTCGTCTCCCAAGCATCTTTGACTGGTGTTTTGACTTACTGCCCCGCATACTGCTTGTATCCACAGCACTAAATTGTGAGTTGGTAATCTCCCGCTCGTTTAGTAAAGTGCAGCCAGGATCCATACAGTGAGCAAGTTCTCCGCTTTCTTTCTGTTTATCGTACTGGTGCATGTGTGATCAAGTGTGTGTTGCTTGTGTGTGTTTACCATTTCACTGGCGGAGCATGTTTTTGGGAGGTGGGTGTGGGTTGTGTTTGCGAACTAATTTTAGCCCACAACAAGCTTGTAGCATGGCTAATACTAGACAGAAAAACACTGCAAAGCTCAATGCGGAAGAGGAATACGTATCAAGCACTACACTCCATGAACTACTCAATCAACAAAATGGGTCTATAAAGATCTAATAGATCTTCTGGAAAATAACTTTAAGTCCTTCCTGCAACTCTTTATGGATTCTACCAACAAAAGGGTTAATGATCTGTTTAAGGATGTAATGGAACTTAAACACAGTTTGTTATTTACACAGCGGGAGGTGTAGGAGCTACAGGGCGCACATGTCACCAGCCAGACAGGCAATCAAAACCATGTCTGAGGATTTCACGATTTTCCAAACCACACTTGACAAGCACTACCTCGAAGGAGACTACCTCGAAAACCAATTGAGGCGCAATAACATTTGAATCGATGGAATTGAGGACGTAAAGACTGAAACTTGGCATGACACATAAGTCAAGGCCAAGAAACTCCTGGCAGATCAACTCAAATTGGACCCTAAACTCATCGAGATAGAGAGGCCGCATAGGATTGGCCCTTTCTTCCTAGATGGACGGCCCAGATACATAGTGCTGAAACTGCTCAGGTTCAAATACAAGGAGGAGATTCTCAGGAGAGCCAAGTGCCTGAAGGGAACCAAAATCTTCATCAATGAAGACTTCTCCGAAAAGGTACGCCTTAATAGAAAGGAACTGCCGCCACGACTAATTGAAGAACAAATAAAAGGCAACAACGCTTACCTGAAGTATGATGAGCTGGTCGTTCACCCCCCTCTCGTAGGCCTATGACAAGTGATTCAGCTATAGTCAACTGATCTGACATACACGCACACACACCCACACATATTTAGTCTACTTTGTTCATGTGTTTCACCTAACCTCATGACCAAAAACACACTGCTCTAAATGTCAAAACCCTCTGAAGTCTTCAGTGGTGTTATGTGGACTGTGTCAATGTGCATCCCATTGGAAGTGCACCCCTATTGATACAACTTACACAGATGTATGGTTGTATTGGACATGTGAGGCATGCACCTCTATGTTTCCGTTCCCATTCTCTGGATGATTCCGACTGTGCATCTCTCTTAGTTGGGCAGGATATCAACCCTGACAACATGGTCTTCAACCCATTAGATATTAATGAAGTGAACAATAAATATTATTTTGTTGATCCAGATTCAAATTTCCTGAGATGAGTCTATCACTTGTGATTACTATCATGTTTAGCAATTTAACAACCTGTATAGCAGTTTATCTGACTCCAAGACAAGCTTATTTTCTACCTTTCATTTGAAAATCATGACCACCTTGTTCATTATCTGTCTTCTCTCAATCATGAATTTTCCATTGTTGCCCTTTCAGAAACATGGTTGACTGAAGAGACAACCATGCTTCATGACATGCCTCCATATAATGCTGTTCACCACTGTAGAACCTCAAGAGTGGGAGGAGGAGTGTCCATTTTGTTCATAAATGTTTTCAATTCTTTGTAAGAGAGGACCTCGCACTTACATCTGATAACATTGATGTTTAATCAATTTTCATAGAAATTCCCTCCTGTTCATTTTTTGGTGGTAAAAAAGTGGTCATTGGATGCATCTATCAGCCACCCCAACTCTGACATTGGTAGTTTCATTGATATCCTTGCATCAACCTTGGATTTGATTAATAATGAAGATACAAATGTTTTCTATTGGGTGATTACAACATAAAGATATCTAATACTTTATACTCCAGCTATCTGTATCCCCTCATCTATAAGCCCACAAGATTTACCAGTTCAACTGCCACCCTTATTGATCATATTTATACAAATACTTTTAATAATGTGGCTAAAACAAGTATACTTTAAACTGACTTTTCTGACAGCTTTCCAATGTTCCACTTCTCTTTGGCTGCTGAAAATGAACATATGGGAATGATTAGTAGCATTAAAGGTAGAATATTTAACTAAAGTAATTGTGAGCGCTTTAAGATGTTGATTGATGATATTTAATGGGATTTTCTTTATAATCAGGCTGATATGGAGTCTGCTTACCAGACTTTTCTCACATCTTTCAATTCTGTATTTCACCACTGCTTTCCCTTATTCAAACCACGTACAGTGGCTTGCGAAAGTATTAACCCACCTTGGCATATTTCCTATTTTGTTGCCTTACAACCTGGAATTAAATTAGATTTTTGGGGGGGGTTGTATCATTTGATTTACACAACATGCCTACCACTTTGAAGATGCAAAATATTTTTTGTTGTTAAACAAACAAGAAATAAGTCAAAACAATTGAAAACTTGAGCGTGCATAACTATTCACCCCCCCCCCAAAGTCAATACTTTGTAGAGCCACCTTTTGCAGCAATTACAGCGGCAGGTCTCTTGGGGTATGTCTCTTTAAGCTTGGCACATCTAACCACTGGGACTTTTGCCCATTCTTCAAAATAAAACTGCTCCAGCTCCTTCAAGTTGGATGGGTTCCGCTGGTGTACAGCAATCTTTAACTCATACCACAGATTCTCAATTGGATTGAGGTCTGGGCTTTGACTAGGCCATTCCAAGACATTTAAATGTTTCCCCTTAAACCACTCGAGTGTTGCTTTAGCAGTATGGTTAGGGTCATTGTCCTGCTGGAAGGTGAACCGCCGTCCCAGTCTCAAATATATGGAAGACAGAAACAGGTTTCCCTCAAGAATTTCCCTTTGCTTCAATTCTGACCAGTTTCCCAGTCCCTGCCGATGAAAAACATCCACACAGCATGATGCTGCCACCACCATGCTTCACTGTGGGGATGGTGTTCTCGAGGTGATTAGAGGTGTTGGGTTTGCGCCAGACATAGCATTTTCCTTGATGGCCAAAAAGCTCAATTTTAGTCTCATCTGACCAGAGTACCTTCTTCCATATGTTTGTGGAGTCTCCCACATGCCTTTTGGCAAACACCAAAAGCGTTTGCTAATTTTTTTCTTTAAGCTTTTTTCTGGCCACTCTTCCGTAAAGCCCAGCTCTGTAGAGTGTACGGCTTAAAGTGGTCCTACGGATATACACTCCAATCTCCGCTGTGGGGCTTTGCAGCTCTTTCATGGTTATCTTTGGTCTCTTTGTTGCCTCTCTGATTAATGCCCTCCTTGCCTGGTCTGTGAGTTTTGGTGGGCGGCCCTCTCTTGGCAGGTTTGTTGTGGTGCCATATTCTTTCCATTTTTTAATAATGGATTTAATGGTGCTCCGTGGGATGTTCAAAGTTTCCAATATTTTTTTATAACCCAACCCTGATCTGTACTTCTCCACAACTTTGTCCCTGACCTGTTTGGAGAGCTCCTTGGTCTTCATGGTGCCACTTTCTTAGTGGTGCCCCTTGCTTAGTGGTGTTGCAGACTCTGGGGCCTTTCAGAACAGGTTAATATATACTGAGTTCATGTGACAGATCATGTGACACTTAGATTGCACACAGGTGGACGTTATTTAATTAATTATGTGAATTCTGAAGGTAATTGGTTGCACCAGAACTTATTTAGGGGCTTCATAGCAAAGGGGGTGAATACATATGCATGCACCACTTTTCCGTTATTTATGTTTTTGAATTTTTTGAAATGATTTATTAAATTTGTTTCACTTCACCAAATGTCCATTACATGAAATCCAAATAGAAATCCATTTAAATTACAGGTTGTAATGCAACAAAATAGGAAAAACACCAAGGGGGATGAATACTTTTGCAAGGCACTGTAGAGGTACCATACTCTGGAATTCTTATCTTCACATTGCCAAAACATCATCATCCCTCAATAACGTCAAGCGAAGACTGGGGGTCAGCCTGATGAACCAAACTCCTCAGTCACTTCCTCCATATAGCCTAACTCTCACACACTCACATGCACACACACATTTAAACAAAACAAATATATACAGTGCCAGTCAAAAGACTGGACACACCTTCTCATTCAAGGGGTTTTCTTTATTTTTACAATTTTTTACATTGTAGAATAATAGTGGACATCAAAACTTGTAATAACACATATGGAATCATGTAGTAACCAAAAAAGTGTTAACAAATCAAAATATATTTCATATTTGAGATACTCCAAATAGCCACCCTTTGCCTTAATGACAGCATTGCACACTCTTGGCATTCTCTCAACCAGCATCACCTGGAATGCTTTTCCAACAGTATTTAAGGAGTTCCCACAATCTACAGCATTCTACAGACATTTTGAATATCAGCACGGATTATTTAGGGAAAGATTCCAAAGTGCAAAGAGTGTGCAAAGCTGTCAACAAGGCAAAGGGTGGCTATTTGAAGAATCTAACATTTAAAATATATTTGTTTAACACTTTTTTGGTTACTACATGATTCCATATATGTAACGTCATAGTTTTTAATGACTTCACTATTATTCTAAAATGTAAAAAATAGTAAAAATAAAGAAAAACCCTTGATTGTGTAGGTGTGTCCAAACTTTTGACTGGAAATTTATATGTTTATACAGTTGAAGTCGGAAGTTTCCATACACCTAAGCAAAATACATTTAAACTCAATTTTTCACAATTCCTGACATTTAATCCTAGTACAAATTCCCTGTCTTAGGTCAGTTAGGATCACCACTTTATTTTAAGAATGTGAAATGTCAGAATAATAGCAGAGAGAATAAACTTCCCAGTGGGTCAGAAGTTTACATACACTCAATTAGTATTTGGTAGCATTGACTTTAAATTGTTTAACTTGGGTCAAACGTTTCGGGTAGCCTTCCACAAGCTTCCCACAATAAGTTGGGTACATTTTGGCCCATTCCTCATGACAGAGCAGGTGTAACTGAGTCAGGTTTGTAGGCCTCCTTGCTCGCACATGCTTTTTCAGTTCTGCCCACACATTTTCTATAGGATTGAGGTCAGGACTTTGTGATGGCCACTCCAATACCTTGACTTTGTTGTCCTTAAGCCATTTTTTCACAACTTTGGAAGTATGCTTGGGGTAATTGTGCATTTGGAAGACCCATTTGCCACCAAGCTTTAACTTCCTGACTGATGTCTTGAAATGTTGCTTCAAAATATCCACATAATTTTCCTTCCTCATGATGCCATCTATGTTGTGAAGTGTTCCAGTTCCCTCTCAGCCCAGTCAAAACTGATCGCTGCTCTGGCACCCCAATCGTGGAACAAGCTCCCTCACGACGCCAGGACAGCGGAGTCACTCACCACCTTCCGGAGACACTTGAAACCCCACCTCTTTAAGGAATACCTGGGATAGGATAAAGTAATCCTTCTACCCCCCCTTAATCCAACCCCCCCAAAAAAAAAGTGTAAAGTGGTTGTCCCACTGGCTATCATAAGGTGAATGCACCAATTTGTAAGTCGCTCTGGATAAGAGCGTCTGCTAAATGACGAAAATGTAAATGAAAATGTAAATGTAAATGTAAGTGCACCAGTCCCACCTGCAGCAAAGCACCTCCACAGTATGATGCTGCCACCCTCGTGCTTCACGTTTGGGATGGTGTTATTAGGCTTGCAAGCAACCCCCTTTTCCCTCCAAACATAACAATGGTCATTATGGCCAAAAAGTTATATTTTTGTTTCATCAGACCAGAGGACATTTCTCCAAAAAGTACAATCTTTGTCCCCATGTGCAGTTGCAAACGGTAGTCAGGCTTTTTTATTGTGGTTTTGGAGCAGTGGTGTCTTCCTTGCTGAGTGGCCTTTCAGGTTATGTCAATATAGGACTCGTTTTACTGTGCATATAGATAATTTTGTACCTGTTTCCTCCAGCATCTTCATAAGGTCCTTTGCTGTTGTTCTGGGATTGATTTGCACTTTTCGCACCAAAGTACGTTTATCTCTAGGAGACAGAATGCATCTCCTCACTGAGCGGTATGATGGCTGTGTGGTCCCGTGGTGTTTATACTTGCGTACTATTGTTTGTACAGATGAATGTGGTACCTTCAGGCATTTGGAAATTGCTCCCAAGGATGAACCACTTGTGGAGGTCTACAATTTTATTTCTGAGGTCTTGGCTGATTTATTTTGATTTTCCCATGATGTCAAGCAAAGAGGCACTGAGTTTGAAGGTATGCCTTGAAATACATCCACAGGTACACCTCCAATTGACTAAAATGATGTCAATTAGCCTATCAGAAGCTTCTAAAGCCATGACATAATTTTCTGGAATATTCCAAGCTGTTTAAAGGCACAGTCAGCTTAGTGTATGTAGACTTCTGACCCACTGGAATTATGATACAGTGAATTATAAGTGAAATTATCTGTGTGTAAACAATTGCTGGAAAAATTACTTGTGCCATGCACAAAGTAGATGTCCTAACCGACAAACTATAAGACATTTGTGGAGTGGTTGAAAAACAAGTTTTAATGACTCCAACCTAAGTCTATGTAAACTTCTGACTTCAACTGTAGATTTGGGTATGTCATTTTAGGCGGATATTGAGATGAACGGTCCGATCCTTAAGAGGATTTGTAGGATTAAATCAAATCAAACTTTAAATGCACTTTAATCAAAGTTTGATTTGATTCAGTTCAATTATTTAACTTACATTTTTGGTTGAGATGGTGACGTGAATTCAACATATCAGTTATTAATTTGTTGGTAAACTGGACTTAAAGCCAGACTAAGTCATTGGCACAGATGGAACTATCCAAGTAGAAGATACATCTCCTTCAAATGTTTATATTATTTTCCTTGACAGAACAACTAGTGGGTTTTGAGGACTTCTCCCCTATTTGGGAAGTTGGTCTGCCTGCTCTTCAGTCTAAGAGAGATATTCTGAGAGCAGGTTCGTGTCTCCTTCCTCTGTACATTAAAACGGTTTAAAACTGATTCATATATTCCAAAGTCATTAGCGAATGTGACTATGTATATATTTATGTTGCCGTTAATGTATTTAAAGCCTATTTCGGCAAATTAAGCAAGTGTTCGCTGGCTTAGTGTCACACCCTGGCTCTGGGGACTCTTAAATGTTGAGCCAGGGTGTGGATTTGCTATGTTTAGTTTTTCTATGTTTTTGTTCTAGATCGTTTGATCTATGTTGGCCAGGGTGGTTCCCAATCAGAGGCAGCTGTAGCTCGTTGTCTCTGATTGGGGACCATACATAGGCAGCCTGTTTTGCATTAGTCTTTGTGGGATCTTGATCCGTAAAGGTTTGTTGTGTTATAACCTCAGGACTTCACGTATCGTTTGTTTGTTGTTTTTGTCGTTAAGTACGTTAAATAAAAGTATGTACGCTTATCACGCTGCGCCTTGGTCCGTGTCTTCAGTCAACGATCGTGAAACTTAGCTAGCCATGTTAATGATGAGCTAACTAGCACCGTCAGTCAGTGCACTGTAATGTCACGGCGGCAGGTAGCTTAGTGGGTAAGAGCGTTGTGCCAGTAACCGAAAGGTCGCTGGTTCTAATCCCCAAGCCAACTAGGTGAAACATCTGTCGATGTGCCCTTAAGCAAGGCACTTAACCCTAATTGCTCCTGTAAGTCGTCCCCACAGTGACCGTACGTACATACCCCAACCAGAAGCCATGGATTACAGGAAACATCCGCACTGAGCTAAAGGGTAGAGCTGCCGCTTTCAAGGAACGGGACTCTAACCCGGACGCTTATAAGAAATCCCGCTATGACCTCCGACGAACCATCAAACAGGCAAAGAGTCAATACAGGTCTAAGATTGAATCATACTACACTGGCTCTGACGCTCGTCGGATGTGGCAGGGCTTGAAAACTATTACAGACTACAAAGGGAAGCACAGCCGCGAGCTGCCCAGTGACACAAGCCTACCAGACGAGCTAAACCACTTCTATGCTCGCTTCGAGGCAAGCAACACTGAAGCATGCATGAGAGCACCAGCTGTTCCGGACGACTATGTGATCACGCTCTCCGTAGCCGATGTGAGTAAGACTTTTAAGCAGGTCAACATTCACAAGGCCGCAGGGCCAGACGGATTACCAGGACGTGTACTCCGAGCATGTGCTGACCAACTGGCAAGTGTCTTCACTGACATTTTCAACATGTCCCTGACTGAGTCTGTAATACCAACATGTTTCAAGCAGACCACCATAGTCCCCGTGCCCAAGAACTCTAAGATAACCTGCCTAAATGACTACCGACCCGTGGCACTGACGTCTGTAGCCATGAAGTGCTTTGAAAGACTGGTCATGGCTCACATCAACAGCATAATCCCAGAAACCCTAGACCCACTCCAATTTGCATACCGCCCCAACAGATCCACAGATGATGCAATCTCTATCGCACTCCACACTGCCCTTTCCCACCTGGACAAGAGGAACACCTACGTGAGAATGCTATTCATTGACTACAGCTCAGCATTCAACACCATAGTGCCCTCAAAGCTCATCACTAAGCTAAGGATCCTGGGACTAAACACCTCCCTCTGCAACTGGATCCTGGACTTCCTGACGGGCCGCCCCCAGGTGGTAAGGGTAGGTAACAACACATCTGCCACACTGATCCTCAACACGGGGGCCCCTCAGGGGTGCGTGCTCAGTCCCCTCCTGTACTCTCTGTTCACCCATGACTGCATGGCCAGGCACGACTCCAACACCATCATTAAGTTTGCCGACGACACAACAGTGGTAGGCCTGATCACCGACAACGATGAGACAGCCTATAGGGAGGAGGTCAGAGATCTGGCCGTGTGGTGCCAGGACAACAACCTCTCCCTCAACGTGACCAAGACAAAGGAGATGATTGTGGACTACAGGAAAAAAAGAGGACTGAGCACGCCCCCCATTCTCATCGACGGGCTGTAGTGGAACAGGTTGAGAGCTTCAAGTTCCTTGGTGTCCACATCACCAACGAACTATCATGGTCCAAACACACCAAGACAGTCGTGAAGAGGGCACGACAAAGCCTATTCCCCTCAGGAGACTAAAAAGATTTGGCATGGGTCCTCAGATCCTCAAAAAAATTCTACAGCTGCACCATCGAGAGCATCCTGACTGGTTGCATCACCGCCTGGTATGGCAACTGCTTGGCCTCTGACCGCAAGGCACTACAGAGGGTAGTGCGTACGGCCCAGTACATCACTGGGGCAAAGCTCCCTGCCATCCAGGACCTCTATACCAGGCGGTGTCAGAGGAAGGCCCTCAAAATTGTCAAAGACTCCAGTCACCCTAGTCATAGACTGTTCTCTCTGCTACCGCACGGCAAGCGGTACCGGAGTGCCAAGTCTAGGTCCAAAAGACTTCTCAACAGCTTCTACCCCCAAGCCATAAGACTCCTGAACAGCTAATCATGGCTACCCGGACTATTTGCACTGCCCCCCACCCCATCCCTTTTACGCTGCTGCTACTCTGTTAAGTATTTATGCATAGTCACTTTAACTCTACCCACATGTACATATTACCTCAACTAGCCGGTGCCCCCGCACATTGACTATGCAACGGTACCCCCCTGTATATATAGCCTCCCTACTGTCACTTTATTCTATTGTATATATAGCCTCCCTACTGTCACTTTATTTTTTACTTCTGCTCTTTTTTCTCAACACTTTTTTGTTGTTGTTTTATTCTTACTTTTTGTTTAAAATAAATGCACTGTTGGTTAAGGGCTGTAAGTAAGCATTTCACTGTAATGTCTGCACCTGTTGTATTCGGCGCATGTGACCAATAAAATTTGATTTGATTTGATTTGATTTGAAGTCGCTCTGGATAAGAGCGTCTGCTAAATGACTAAAATGTAAATGTCACGCTAGCTATTGCTAGCAGGTGATTTATTGGTAATTTTATGAAAAATTAAGTGAATGTTTATTTTCTTACTACCTTAAAATGTTTGTAAAAAAAAGGGTTGTACTTGTGCTCTGTTTTTATGGATTGATGTCACTTCACATTGAGGGCATGTATCATTACTATTGCTCCTATCTAATATATATATTGTGTCCTATCTAACCAGTGAACATGTGGCTGTGACCATCCTGTCAATGCCTGTCATCACTGTTTGATATCTATTACTGCAGTTGTTTTACTGTAGTTTTGTTATTTTCTGAACACAACGCATTTATACTGTACGATCACTTTGTGCATTGAGTCCTCTGTAGCTCAATTGGTAGAGCACGGCGCTTGTAACGCCAGGGTAGTGGGTTCGATCCCCGGGACCACCCATACACAAAAATGTATGCACGCATGACTGTAAGTCGCTTTGGATAAAAGCGTCTGCTAAATGGCATATTATTATTATTATTATATTCTGAGAGCAGAGAACGTGTGGCTGTGACCGTCCTGTCAATGCCTGTCATCACTGTTTGATATATTTTACTGCAGATAAAAACCAAGTCAACCTGAGGTGTGGGTGTCAGTGTGCCTTTCTCAGCTTCACCTCATGGCTATGACCACATCACAGCCATGATAAAAATGTCATAACACATGGCCTCTCATGTATTTTTGATTAATTAATTCGGACATTCAAATTACATTTTATTGAACTGGTTAAAAACTTACACCTTTAAAAAAAAATGTCAAGGTTGTGAAACTATTCATATGGAAATTGATGATTAAGAATTCCTAATGATTGTTGTTTTTTCTATTTTAAACACTGGTATATGTTACTGTTCATTAACATTATTGGACTGGTTTTGATGTCATGTTCGGAGTCTGAGGTCAACAACCGTTCAACCAGGTAGGTGGAGTCCAAATCCAGGCGCTGAGAGGTCCACAACAGAACATGCAACGTGCACCACTACCACCTGAGCCAGCACCCAGAGGGGGAGTGTGGACAGATGAACAGGTCCGACAACTTCAGGAGGGCTTAAGAGTCTGAAGATAGCAGACAGCGGTCTCCAGTGTCGGGGGGCTGGGGGATAATTGCCTGTATGTACCTGCATTAGTAGGAGGCCAGCAATGAACTTGTCTGGTAGACACGGGCTCAAGGCCAGCCCCCCTAAAGCTGATTGGCCAGGGAAAGTAATTTACTTGGGTCAGGAGATTTCAGCTGAAGGACATCGCCTGACTACTGAACAAGTAACATCATTGCAGCAACTTCCAAAGCCAATCACTGTTACAGGAATCAGGAAGGCCGAAAGCCTATTCAACTACTGCAGGCAATACATTCCAGACTTTGCCAGCATTTAACGACCCCCCATTGATTTGTACAAAGGGGGAGGCCTGGAACAGAAGAACTTCAGTGGACAACAGAAATGGAGGAGGCATTTACCTTAATGAAAGAAAAAATATTGTCAGCTCCGGCCCTTGGTCTCCCTGACGGATGTCTGTCCTTCCATCTATGGACTTCGGTGCGAGATGAGACATATTCGGCAGTATTATGTCAGAAGATAGGAGATCGAAACAAACCAGTGGGATATTACTCTACTGGAATTTCAGCATCCATGACGGGACAGCCAAAATGTGTACAAGTATTGGATGGGGCAACTTGGGCAGTCAACACTGTGGAAAACATGATGGGAGCTCAAAAGGTGATACTACACACTTCACATGGTCTAGTCTCCCTGTTGAACAATACCAGAACCAAGACAATCACAGACTCCAGCAGAGCTAAGTGGGAAGCGACACTATTGAACAAAGACTTACAGGTGGATGTGGTCCGAGACACCTCACTGAATCCCGCCACGATGCTGCTGGAACCGCATGAGGGAACACCCCGAGAGTGTGAGTTACAAGCATTGGAAGACAGTTTGGGTCCTGTGAGCCCAGAGCCCTTTAATAACCCAGAGCAAGAGCAATGGGTGGGCAGGTCTAGTTGTTATATAAATGGAAAGAAATACACCGGCTGGGCGGTGGTAAAAAAAGATGGGACTATTGTCAAAAGGGGGGCATTACCAGGACACTATTCATCACAAGTAGCAGAATTAATAGCATTGGCAGAAGCACTTGAAGGATCTACATCTACACAGACAGTCTTTACATCTTTGGAGTAGTGCATGATTACATGATGCTGTGGAAACGCAGAGGCCTAATAACCACCAATGGAGATTCAATTCAACATGCATCGATAATCCGTCGCTTGATGGCAGCAAGTCGTCTTCCTCACAAAGCTGCGGTAGGTCAAGGTCAAGGCTCACCAATCGGATGGATCAAAGGAGAGTCAAGGAAATAAGGTAACAGACGAGGCAGCATAAAAGGATGGTCTCCTAACACCAAAATCAGTGACTCCAGCAAGAGTATCTGAATAAGAGGTTTGTTTAGAACATTCTCTACTGACTTATGGAACAGATACAAATGAGGGAAAGAAACGATGGACAGAGGAAGGGGCAAAACCTGATCAAGACGTAATTTGGAGAACTCAGAGTGACCAAGTTGTTGTGCCCACTGGAATCAGACAAGACATGTTGAAGCTTTATCATGGACAGATTCATGCAGGGCCGAGGGGCATGAAAACACAAATCAGTGAAATATGGTGGTGGACACGAATGATGAGAGACATTGATGACCAAGGATGTCACACGCCCATAGACCAAAAGGGCCATGGACTTACCTTCAGATCGATTTTACTGGACACATCTAGCCAAGTGGAGGATATCAGTAAATGTTGGTGACAGTGGATAGATTCACAGATGGGTAGAAGCATACACCACGAGAAATTGCACAGTTGAGACAGCCGCACAGGTCCTAGTGGAAGAAGTATTTCCACGTTGGGGAGCGTGTTATGAAATTCACTCTGACAATAGGACTCACTTCACCAGCAAGCTCAAGAAGGAAGCGATGAAATTGATAGGGATCAAACAAACGTTTTCTATGCCTCTACACCCACAGAGTTCTGGGATTGTTGAGAGAATGAATAGAACGGTGAAAACGCCGTTGGCAAAGGCCATCCAAGAGATAGGGAAAGGATGGCATAAACTTCTACCTGCCATCCTGTGGTGCCTGCGAGCAACCCCCAATAGGATCATGGGTCTAACTCCCTTTAAACTGATGACAGGGAGAGCAATGATGCTACCTCCAGACGCCCCACCCCCTGCCAGAACTGGAGAACACTCTTCACTGTTCCAGGAGAAATTAAGACATACTGTAATCTTAAAGTACTACAAATCTGTAAGAGCCAATAACCGACATGCTAGAGAGGCATATTAAATGTGGGATAACTGCCACCAGATATTCCAGAAGTAAGGAGCTTTGTAATGATAACGTGAATGCCCCGGAAAAGCTAGGTGGGACGGGCCTTATGAAGTCTTACTCACAGCAGACACAAGCGTATGTATAGGAGGAAAGGGTATTGGCGCTGAAAGATGTAGGCACTGGTCCTAGATCAAACCATGCAATGTTAATATAAGTGAAGAAACAGATGAGATGTGGCCGGAAACTGAGAACTGTGCCACTGTTACGGATACAGGTATGCTGTGTGTGTTTTTGTGTTTTTCCTCTCTTTCTGCCCTAATCACAGTTGTCCTTTATGTTCCTGATTGGTGGTCATTGGGTTGTCCCACCTGTCCGACATCCATTTGGCTGCTGATTGCTGAGGTGGACCAATCAGTGGACATTCTTCTGTATTGCACCACCTGTTTCTGGTTTTTCACTTACACCTCCCATTGTTTTAAAAGCCAGTCAGTTGTGTTTATTGGGAGAGACTATTTCCGTATGTGAGTATGGATACTGTGGTGTCCTGTGTTTTGTGTACTCACTCATTTGCTAGTTACTCTGTTTGGTAACTTTGTTGTGTGTTTCTGGGAAAAGGGGGATTTGAGCAAGTTGCCCTTGGGCATACATTACCCGTAGGAAGAAAATTGTCTAAAAACACTAGTTAGACCTGAGCGGACCACCCACTGTAATTGTTGTATGATTAGCAGTAGCTTAGCGGTTCTTGAGCCAGGCAAGATCAGTTTAGGTATTTTTTTTACACTATTGTTTCATTTCTTGGGTCCTGCTCAGCCCTTTTTCCCAAACCTTTACCGTGTGTTCAAAATAAACATTTTATGTTTGACGGTAGCTTATGGTTGTCGGTGTATTTTTTGTTCTCACTGTTTCCATGTCATGATTCTAATTTGCATTAATTATGTTACGGGTCTCTTGTCCATCCACCCTAGACGTTTAAAGCCACGGGGTTCGTAACATAATGTGGGGGCTCATCTGGGATATATCTCATTGATACCCATGCTACTCATGCAAATTAGTGTAGTGTCTGGTTCCGTGTTGAGCTTGGCAGCTGTACTAACTGTTTTTTTCTTCAGTATTCGTCGGCTCGTGTTGCTAGTTTAGGATGGCTACTTTTGAGTTGGATGCATTTTTGGAAAACCCTACGTGGGAGGTTTTTGAGAATTGCCGTAGAGTGGATCTACAGGCTTTGGCTGACCACTTTTCTGTACCCATATCAAGGGTTTTAGTGAAAGCAGAAGTTAGGAAAGCAGTGTTGGAGATATTATTGAACGAGCGAGTGCTTGCGTTACCGCCGCCTATTGCTCCTGTAGGGGAGGTGGCTGCTGCTCCTGTAAGACCGTCGGTGTCTGAGGACGAGGCTAAGGCTCCAGCCACAATGCCCCGTTTTGACCCACTCACCCCACTGTCTGACTGTGATGCCAGGATGGATGTCCGCTCAACACGGCTCCAAATGGAGGTGGAAGAGAGGGCACAAATCAGGCAAGAAAAGTTGGAGACGCGTAAGCTAGAGGCAGGAGACGCGTAGGCTTGATCAAGAACTGGAGACGGGTAAGCTAGAGGCAGAACAGGAGACGCGTAAGATGGAACTGGAGATGCGTAAAATGGAACTGGAGGCAGAAACAGCGAGGTTAGTCTCTGCTCATACTATGCCTGCTAGTGAGCCGTCCTCACCAGTTGTGTCATCTGCTACTTTTGATATTAGTAGACAGATCACCTTGGTACCTGTGTTTAGGGAGTCAGAGGTTGATTCCTATTTCAGTGTTTTTGAGCGTATAGCAGTAGCATTGAAATGGCCTGAAGAGGTATGGTGCCTATTACTTCAGTGTAAATTAACAGGTAAAGCCCAAGAGGTTCTGTCAGCGCTACCTCTTGAAGACAGCTTGAATTATGACGTGGTCAAAGCTACTGTTCTTCGTGCCTATGAGCTGGTTCCTGAGGCATATCGACAGAGATGTAGGTCTCATAAAAAGTATTCTACTCAGACTTAAGTGGAGTTTGCTAGAGACAAAGGAAATCTGTTTGACAAATAGCACACTGCTAGTAAGGTAACTGATTTTAACTCTCTACGGGAGTTAATCTTGTTAGAAGAGTTTAAAAAATGCTTACCCGAACGCATTGTAGTTTATTTGAACGAACAGAAAGTATTCTCACTGTCCGAAGCGTCTGTATTGGCAGACGAGTTTGTGTTGACGCGTAAGAGCGTGTTTTCGGCTCTTACGGAGAGCAGGGCCGCAGAGTTGCTAACTTTTAGTCCTAGTCGACCAGCAGTACATCCAGCACGCCCAAAAGATGTGCGTCACTGTTTCTATTGTCATAAGGTGGGACATACAGTGAGGGAAAAAAGTATTTGATCACCTGCTGATTTTGTACGTTTGCCCACTGACAAAGACATGATCAGTCTATAATTTTAATGGTAGGTTTATTTGAACAGTGAGAGACAGAATAACAACACAAAAATCCAGAAAAACGCCTGTCAAAAATGTTATAAATTGATTTGCATTTTAATGAGGGAAATAAGTATTTGACCCCTCTGCAAAACATGACTTAGTACTTTGTGGTAAAACCCTTATTGGCAATCACAGAGGTCAGACATTTCTTGTAGTTGGCCACCAGGTTTGCACACATCTCAGGAGGGATTTTGTCCCACTCCTCTTTGCAGATCTTCTCCAAGTCATTAAGGTTTCGAGGCTGATGTTTGGCAACTCAAACCTTCAGCTCCCTCCACAGATTTTCTATGGGATTAAGGTCTGGAGACTGGCTAGGCCACTCCAGGACCTTAATGTGCTTCTTCTTGAGCCACTCCTTTGTTGCCTTGGCCGTGTGTTTTGGGTCATTGTCATGCTGGAATACCCATCCACGATCCATTTTCAATGCCCTGGCTGAGGGAAGGAGGTTCTCACCCAAGATTTGACGGTACATGGCTCCGTCCATCGTCCCTTTGATGCGGTGAAGTTGTCCTTTCCCCTTAGCAGAAAAACACCCCCAAAGCATAATGTTTCCACCTCCATGTTGGACGGTGGGGATGGTGTTCTTGTGTTCATAGGCAGCATTCCTCCTCCTCCAAACACAGCGAGTTGAGTTGATGCCAAAGAGCTCCATTTTGGTCTCATCTGACCTCAACACTTTCACCCAGTTCTCCTCTGAATCATTCAGATGTTCATTGGCAAACTTCAGACGGGCATGTATATGTGCTTTCTTGAGCAGGGGGACCTTGCGGGCGTTGCAGGATTTCAGTCCACACGGCGTAGTGTGTTACCAATTGTTTTCTTGGTGACTATGGTCCCAGCTGCCTTGAGATCATTGACAAGATCCTCCCGTGTAGTTCTGGGCTGATTCCTCAACGTTCTCATGATCATTGCAACTCCACGAAGTGAGATCTTGCATGGAGCCCCAGGCCGAGGGAGATTGACAGTTCTTTTGTGTTTCTTCCATTTGCGAATCATCGCACCAACTGTTGTCACCTTCTAACCAAACTGCTTGGCGATGGTCTTGTAGCCCATTCCAGCCTTGTGTAGGTCTACAATCGTGTCCCTGACATCCTTGGAGAGCTTTTTGGTCTTGGCCATGGAGGAGAGTTTGGAATCTGATTGATTGATTGCTTCTGTGGACAGGTGTCTTTTATACAGGTAACAAACTGAGATTAGGAGCACTCCCTTTAAGATTGTTCTCCTAATCTCAGCTCGTTACCTGTGTAAAAGACACCTGGGAGCCAGAAATCTTTCTGATTGAGACGGGGTCAAATACTTATTTCCCTCATTAAAATGCAAATCAATTTATAACATCTTTGACATGCGTTTTTCTGGATTTTTTTGTTGTTATTCTGTTTCTCACTGTTCAAATAAACCTACCATTAAAATTATAGATCGATCATGTCTTTGTCAGTGGGCAAACGTACAAAATCAGCAGGGGATCAAATACTTTTTTCCCTCACTGTATGGTTAATGATTGCTTTTTGTTAAAACGCAAACAGGGGATGCCTCAGCACGCCAGGACGCCAACGGGTGTTGGGCTGATTCGTACGGTTGTAAGGCCGGAATCAAAACAGAGGCCTCATAGTGAATGTGGTTTGAAAGTCCCTGTCCCAGTCCTAGATCACAGTTATGAACCGTTCATTTTTGAGGGGTTTGTTTCCATATCAGATGACGAAGCGTCTCAGCGTCCGGTTAGAATCCTCAGAGATACTGGTGCGGCGCAGTCGTACATACTATCTGATGTGTTGCCCTTGTCTGATAATACATATTGTGGTTCCAGTGTGTTAGTACAAGGAATTGAAATGGGATTCGTCCCAGTGCCATTGCACTTTGTGAACATACACTCTGAGTTAGTCAGTGGATTGTTCAGAGTTGGAGTCCGTCCTATGTTGCCAGTAAAAGGTGTGACATTTATAATGGGCAACGATATTGCCGGAGGAAAGGTGATACCCGTATTGGAGGTAATGGATAAAATTGACCAGTCTCTCTCCGAGGAGCTGGCACAGGGTTATCCAGATGTGTTCCCCGCTTGTGCTGTCACACGTGCTCAAGCACGACAAGTGGGTGACGTGATAGATTTGTCGAACACGATTCTGTTCAGAGAGTGTGACCCAGAGGATAGTTCAGGTGCTACCTCTGGTAAGCTGGTGCAGTCTGACCAACAGCCCAGGGAAAGGAAGAAGTATGTGGAACTTGTTGCTGAGGCAATACAGTTACCAGTCACTCGTGAGCAGCTGATCGGTAACCAGAAGGTTGACATTAGCCTGGCTAAATGTTTTTCAAGGGTTGTCTCAGAGGAGGAGCTAAAGAAGAAAAACCTGGCATACTTTATTGATGGTAATCTCCTCATGCGTAAATGGACATCCCATGTTGACGCTGGCGGAGATTGGAATGCTCTTTACCAAATAGTGATTCCTACAGCCTTTAGACAAAATGTTTTATCCCTCGATCATGATCACCAGTAGTCCGGACATCTGGGAGTCACCAAGACTTATGATCGAGTTTTGCAACATTTCTTTTGGCCTGGTTTAAAACAAGATGTGGCTCAGTTCTGTCGGACTTGGCACACCTGTCAAGTAACTGGGAAACCGAACCAGGTTATTCCTCCCGCGCCTCTTTGTCCCATACCTGCCATAGGTGAACCATTCCAACATGTGATGGTTGATTGTGTTGGACCATTACCTGAGACAAAATCTGGTAACCAGTTTCTGTTGACGATTATGTGTGTGGCCACCAGGTACCCAGAGGCCATTCCTCTGCGAAGGATTACTGCTCCGGTGGTGAGTAAAGCTTTGATCAAATTCTTCTCAACTTTTGGGTTACCTAAGGTGGTACAAACTGATCAGGGTACGAATTTCCTTTCTAAGCTTTTCAAACAAGTGTTAAAATCCTTGTCAGTTACACACCGTGTGTCAAGCGCATATCACCCAGAGTCTCAGGGTGCGCTTGAACGTTGGCATCAGACACTGAAGTCTATGCTCCATAAATATTGCTTGGAATCTGAGAAGGATTGGGATGAGGGAGTTCCTCTAGTTTTGTTTGCTGTCCGTGAGACAGTACAGGAATCCCTAGGGTTCAGCCCAGCTGAACTGGTGTTTGGACACACCATGAGAGGACCTATGAAAGTCCTTAAGGATCAGTTTTTATCACAAGAGTTGTGTGTGAAAGAAAATGTGTTGGACTACGTTAGTCGGTTTCGTGAGCGCCTACATGTTGCCTGTGCTCTAGCAAAGGAAGCGCTGTCTTCCTCACAGAGACGGATGAAACGGCACTATGACAACCAGGCTGTTTCTCATTCACTGCATCCAGGTGACCAAGTTATTGTATTGTTGCCTGTGCCAGGAGCGTCATTGTCAGCACGTTTCTCTGGTCCTTATGTAATTGAAAAGAAACTAAGTGAAACTGACTACGTGATACAGACTCCTGATAGAAAATGGCAATCTTGTGTGTGCCACGTTAACATGTTGAAGACATACCACACCAGACCCGTCACTCAGATAGACAGTCCAGAGAAACTGGCCGAGTCGGCTGTCTCTATTGCTGCTACGGCTGTAGTGGGAGGTCATGTTAATGATGTGGACGGAGATGGTTTGGAGTTGCGCAATACTCAGCAGCAGTGTGCTAGATTGCCCAATTCAGAGATGCTGCTGTCTCTCCCGTCAAGCCTGATTCATTTATCGGACGGACAGTCAGTTGGTATTGTGAGACTATTACACAGATTTCCATGTCTTTTTAATTATGTTCCTACATGCACAAATGTGTTAGAACATGACATTAATGTTGGAAACGCTGCACCTATCAAGCAACATGCTTATCGTGTCAACGTCTCTAAAATAATGATAATGAGGGATGAGGTCGGTTATTTGCTGGAGAATAACCTGGCTATGCCAAGTTCAAGGCCTTGGAGTTCTCCGTGCATTCTGGTTCCTAAACCTGATGGGACATCCAGGTTATGTACAGACTATCGGAAGGTCAATGCTGTCACAGTGCCTGACTCGTTCCCGTTACCCAGACTGGATGACTGTATTGACACTGTTGGTGCTGCTACTTATGTAACCAAACTAGATCTTCTAAAAGGTTACTGGCAGGTGCCGTTAACCTCACGTGCCTCCGACATCTCTGCCTTTGTGACCCCAGACCACTTCCTACAATATGCTGTCATGGCATTTGGGATGCGGAACGCACCAGCCTCTTTCCAACGCCTGGTTAACACAGTATTGGCTGGAGTTCCTAATTGTAGTGCTTACCTTGATGATCTGGTAATTTATTCAACTGAGTGGTCTGATCATGTTAACACTCTAGGGGTAGTGTGTGAACGTCTAGCAGCCGCTTCTCTAACCCTGAACTTAGCAAAGTGCGAGTTTGGGAAGGCCACTGTTACTTATCTTGGTAAACAGGTCGGCCATGGTCAGGTGCGCCCTGTAGATGCCAAAGTCTCAGCTATAAATGCATTTCCCGCACCTACCACCAGAAGAGACCTACGCGGCTTTTTAGGGATGGTTGGCTACTACCGTAGTTTCTGTAAAAATGTCTCTGCGGTAGTTGCTCCATCAACGGATTTGCTCAGTCCGGCGAGAAACTGTGTATGGTCTGAAGATTGTCGTACTGCTTTCAACACTGCTAAAGCACTCTTATGTAGTACTCCTGTTCTTGCTGCGCCAGATTTTGAACGACCGTTTAAACTGGAGGTAGATGTAAGTGCCAGAGGTGCTGGTGCAGTTCTACTGCAGCCGGACCAGAGTGGAGTGGACCATCCTGTCTGTTATTTTTCATGGAAATGTAACAAATGTCAGACAAACTATTCCACCATTGAACAAGAAGCTCTAGCTTTGTTATTAGCTCTGCAGTACTTTGAAGTATAAGATGGTTCCAGTGCATTACCAGTGATAGTGTATACTGACCAAAATCCCTTAGTTTTTCTCCACCGGATGTACAACCAGAACCAACGCCTTATGCGTTGGGCACTTGTAGTGCAAAATTATAATTTGGAGATCCGCCACAAAAAGGGGTCGGATAATGTGTTGGCAGATGCTTTGTCTCGTGTTTAGAGAACTAGTTTTTTTTTTTGTTATGCTGTTGATCTTTGAATTTTGGGTGTTGTGATGGTACGTGTGTCGCAAACCCTTGTGGTTTGCTCTTTTAAGGGTGGGAGTGTTACGGATACAGGTATCCTGTGTGTGTTTTTGTGTTTTTCCTCTCCTTCTGCCCTAATCACAGGTGTCCTTTATGTTCCTGATTGGTGGTCGTTGGGGTATCCTACCTGTCCGACACCTGTGGACATTCCTCTGTATTGCACCACCTGTTTCTGGTTTTTCACTTACACGTCCCATTGTTTTAAAAGCCAGTCAGTTGTGTTTGTAGTTAGACCTGAGCGGACCACCCACTGTAATTTTTGTATGATTAGCAGTAGCTTAGCGGTTCTAGAGGCAGGCAAGATCGGTTTAGTTTTTTTTTACACTATTGTTTCATTTCTTGGGTCCTGCTCAGCCCTTTTTCCCAAACCTTTACCGTGTGTTCAAAATAAACATTTTATGTTTGACGGTAGCTTATGGTTGTCGGTGTATTTTTTGTTCTCACTGTTTCCATATCACGATTCTAATTTGCATGAATTATGTTACGGGTCTCTTGTCCATCCACCCTAGACGTTTAAAGCCACGGGGTTCGTAACAGCCACAATCAGCTTCGAAGGTTGGTTGGGGGCTAAGGCGGGAAAGGTGACAGGTACTGTGGACCTCTTAAATTATCATTGTAAATGAAAACATCACATTACGAGCAGGCCAACAATACGCGTTACCTTATATCAGTAAATGGGGAATTGGGATTGGGTGAATTCTAAGGAACAACACCTTATTAAATACTGGGATCTGGCGAATAGAGCGTGTAATTATAAATATCCTTCTTATTTGGCCTCTAAATGATGGCACAGACATCACATGCATATCGTTGAACAGCATTTGTGCAACAGAATATTGTGAAGCATCAGGCATGAACATAGACCTTTCTGATCCAGGAATTGTGAATTAACGCATGAATCAAACAAATACGATTTGGAGACTGTTAGATATGGGATGTCTGTATACCATTGTAGGCCAATGCAAAGGTGGAATTGAGGGTAATAGATGTTATTCCTTTGAAGGAAATGTGCTAAAAGGAAATTATAAATGTTCATGTGAATAAAATAATGAGGGCAAGTATTGTGAAACCAACCTAGAAACTTGGAACAAGGAAGATTCTACCATCTATTGGCAGACCCCTAGAGCAAATCCCAAATCTGTCCCCATTTACCAAGACCATTTTACTTAACAACAAAACTTTGCAATTACTAGACAATGCTCACATCGATCATCAACGTTCATGGTATATAATTGGCATTTTTGGAAGGTCTAGATGTAAACATTTCACCAAGATAAAGAAATGGTTAGATGAATAAGTGGCACTACACACTTCACTGAAACCGTATATGCGGAACAATGCAATAGACGTAGTTTGTGGGGAGATATTTTTGGGGCTATCAACTCCATAAGTAATTTGGACAAGTTAGGACAGGTAGGGGGATTTTCCGAATGGATTGCAGAAATGACAGGGAAAAGATTAATGCTGTAGGGATGGATAAGTGCACGACACACCATATCTGTTACCCAACATTTGGATTAATCTCTGTTAGGAGTATCTCAGGCATTGTTAGATGGGGATGACTTTGAAGCAATGCGTAGAGGATGTTTATCCTTGGCCTAAAATATTAAGGACCAAATGAAAGAGGACATTCATCTCCTGCAGATGGGAAAGGTGCTGGACAGGGTAAGACAACAACTGGCAAGTCTACGTACTGGACAGATAGATGTTTCAGATACTGAACATGTACCTTTGGTCGGGATGAGTGGAAACGGAATGTTGCCTTTAACAATAGTATGGCCCCAGTTTGAGAAAATTCATGTTAAGGAAGTGAATCGATTTCCAATCTATGAGAATGCAGCAAGGTGACAGTGCCATCAGGCTGGCCCGAGAGGGCTGCTGATCAAGGGGCAAAGAAACCTGGGTTTCGACTACTGACTGTTGTTTTGAGGGAAAATGGGTAATTTGCTCATGCTCCACCATGCGTTCTTTCTCACTTAATGGGTCAGCAGTATGAGAGGTGGTGCTTCTGGTAGAGGCTACAGGGGTGTGGCAAGTCACAGCGACTAAGTGGTGTGTAATTCATGACAGAGTATCAGGGTCATTCTACAGATTCGGTGACATTTCAGTATTGTCAGTGTCCCAAGATGTACTAGTGTTATAACTTGTCAGAACATTTATCAAACTACACTTAAATTACAACATTTCAAAGTTTTACATGTTTTTAATATGGAGTAGAGAATATGATTTTAAACAGAGATTATTTTCAATACTTATATGTTTGCTTTTCTTAGGAGTATTAAGAATTTCGCCTGTCCCTATTGACCATCATGCAAATGGCGTGACTCATTTTGAGTACACAGTGTTAAATAATAATGCTTTTTTTTGTTAAATTAATTGTATATGCCCCCTTATTATGCATAATCCATTTTCTCAGCATAAGACATTTTATTTTCTGAGAAATTCAGGCTTTTACCCCTGTCCTTGTATTTCTTTCAACCCCGTAACGCAACAATACCCCCACTCACAATTAAATAATGGTTTGATCCTGTGGACATCATTTATGAGGAAGTGACATCATACAAGTCTTCAGAGAAGCCTGGTGTGACAAGTGGTAAGCTGCTCTCTCACTTTTTATAAATATTTCATGTTTTTTAAGCACATATGGGCTTTGTCAATCTCAGGTATTCAACTCTGTTGGGGGGGGGGAATTCATAGTTAAGATTTTACCAATAATTGTTTTTATAGCTATGAAGTATAACAATGCCTTTTGTTGAATAAGGCCATGTGGCACACTGCTAGCTGCTAGCATCCCGAATTAGCAACAGATTAGCACAAAATCTTCAACCCTGTCACAGGGTTGAATGGCTGTTACAGGGTTGAATAGCTGTTAAATCTTAGCAATATTTAATGTATATTGCTTAATACCAATCATATTTTCTTGTTGAATGTTTGTTGTTTACGGTTTTACAGTATCAACTAAAAGTACGAGGAATTTTTGAAAATAATAACTTAAAAAAAGTGACAATTAATTTGTTCTCTCTCCTATATACATTGACATATTTAGGAGTATTATCTGCAAGTTCATGTTCATTTTACTACATAGTGATTAAAAGGATACAATATTTAGTCTTGAAGAGTAAGCAGGTCATTGACTTGACCTTGACCTACAATTTCAGATTCAACAATGGAAAAAACAGCAGCAGAAAGGAAACACACATAGAGAGGAAGGTGAGGGACATCCGCGCGCCGGTGGTCAGGTAATTCTCCTGGAAATGTAAGATCTTTAAGACACGAGGTGGTGGTGGTCATGGACACACAATCAACAGAAAATAAAGTTTTGTTGCTTTAAAGCATAATTTGGTAATGCATAAAAAGACTAGAGAATGTAAATGAAGACTAGTCTAAAAAGACATACAGTATACTGCCTTGGCAACTGGTGCGTGAGGGGTTCATGTTCACTAGCCGACTGGTTTGTACTGACATATTTAGGAGTATTATCTGCAAGTTCACGTTCATTTTACTACATAGTGATTAAAAGGATACAGTAATTAGTTTTGGAGAGTAAACTGGTCATTGACTTGACCTTGACCTACAATTTCAGATTCAACAATGGCAAAAACAGCAGCAGAAAGGCAAAGATTTGCCAGTAGTTCCATCCACAATGCGGATCCACCAAGTTGTTTGTGTGGCTGCAAGGCAAATTGCCTACCGTGATGTAAGCTGTATGTGCACAGTCCACAACAAGAAACTGGAATGCCAGTGTTTCAATACACAACATTTCACATTTACCCCTAAAGTTACATCAGTCGTGTCACAGAGGGAGGTTGATTGGGCAAATCCAGACATATGCGGGAAATGGTGCGTGGCCAAATATGATGACGATTTCTATCCCGGAATAATTCTAGCCACAGATGAATCCCATGTGCAGGTCAAATGCATGTGCTGTGCTGGACCAAATAGGTACTTCTGGCCACTTCTTGATGATATCCTGTGGTATCCATTTGAGGACATCTTGGAACACATTGATCCCCCTAAACCGGTGACTTCTAGGCACATGGAAATACAGAAGGAAGTGTGGGCTAGGCTCTCTCAGTAAAAATGGTGAACAAACTGTAGGCTTAGCTATAGGTTATTATAATAAAAATAATAATATGCCATTTAGCAGACGCTTTTATCCAAAGCGACTTACAGTCATGCGTGCATACATTTTTTTTTTTTTTTTGTGAATGGGTGGTCCCGGGGATCGAACCCACTACCTTGGCGTTACAAGCGCCGTGCTCTACCAGCTGAGCTACAGCAGTAGTGTCCACCAGAACTGTTACCATATAATTTTATGTTCATTTCTTTACCATAAGTCGACTCCAACGTCGTTTTAGAGAATTTGGCAGGACGTCCAACCGACCACAGAGGACCACACTTATTAATGTTAAGATGTTTGCTTAATGTTCAAACATTCAAACAACACAGACATTCCTGCCATTACTCTGGATATTTCTATGAAATCAATGAAATGTTGTAACTGTTGTTAGTTTATTAATGTGTTTTAATCTGTCTAGATTTCATCTTGATTGTTTAAACTTTTAAAGCTATGTTGACAGTAGTTTAAAATGTAAAAAAATGGCAACATGTGACCTATATAGGTTATCAATGTTAAGATGTTTGCTCAATGTTCAAACAGACTCCTGCCATTATCAGATGGATATTTTTATGAAATCAATGAAATGTTGTTACTGTTATTAGTTCATTAATGTGTTTTACTCTGTCTAGCTTTCATCTAGATTCTTTAGATTTTAAAAGCTATGTTGACAGTAGGTTTAAAAATGTTTAAAATGTTAAAAAAATGGCAACATGTTAGTGATCTCAAAAGATAAAACATATGACACGTGATGCTTTTCACTCAACCCTGTTACATGATTTTCAACCCTGTTGCGGTGCATTCATCGCTGTTACGAGATAATTTTTTTACATTTTTGTATTAAATACACAAAATATAACATCAATAGTGTTTTTATTGTGTGTATTAAATCAGGGTAAATAAGGCTATTTCAATTTTGTCAGGAATTACGCAGCATTCTTGCACATTTCTTGCGAAAATGTGGAGTTAGATTAGAAATTTCTTCATCGTAAACTGGAAAGGATGGTGCTGGTCAGTTTTTCTTGATTTTCTCTTTAATTACAATATGCCATTATTTACAAGGGACATCTAAACTGTGAGATTATGCCAGAAGCTGATCTCAAGCTTATTGGAAAAATGAATAGTTGAATAACAAAATGACTGTGACGGGGTTGAATTAAATTGGGACTTGTTTGAGAAAATAATACAGAATAATAACTTAATACTCTACATTGAGATGGGAAAATGTATTTTCTATCAAGTACACACATTACTTTGTCACATCAAATAAAAAAAAGCTTAAGATTTTAATGTTCATTGTTTCATCCTCCTCAATCACAAAAGGCACCGAATCTGTAGAATGACCCATCATCAAGCATGATCTATGGACAACGGCTCTGCCCAATCCCGCCTGAACCGTTCTGTATAGAAGTACATTTTCCAGTACATTTTAGGCGGAATACACGTCCATCATCTCCAAGCTTTACAGTTGCAGGCAGCCTCGTGGAGGGGTGATTTGATAGACGAAAGGAACCCTGATTTGTTCAAGATGGCAGAGTACTTAAGGGCAAGTGTAAGAGCAGCTCAGTAAGAATCCCTTTTGGCCTTGGGGCATGTATACTGAACAAAAAATATTAACACAACATGTAAAGTGTTGGTCCCATGTTTCATGAGCTGAAATAAAAGATCCCAGAAAATGTGTTTACATCCTTGTTAGTGAGCATTTCTCCTTTGCCAAGATACTCCATCCACCTGACAGGTGTGGCATAGTAATAAGCTGATTAAACAGCATGTACACAACGTCGTTTTAGAGAATTTGGCAGGACGTCCAACCGGCCTCACAACCACAGACCATGTGTAACCACGCCAGCCCAGGACCTCCACATCTGGCTTCTTCACCTGCGGGATTCTCTGAGACCAGCCACCCGGACAGCTGATGAAACTGTGGGTTTGCACAACCAAAGAATTTCTGCAGAAAATGTCTCAGGGAAGCTCATCTGCATGCTCGTCGTCCTCACCAGGGTCTTGACCTGACTGCAGTTCGGCGTCATAACCGACTTCAGTGGGAAAATGCTCACCTTCGATGGCCACTGGCATGCAGGAGAAGTGTGCTCTTCACAGATTAATCCCGGTTTCAACTGTACAGGGCAGATGGCACCTTCCTCCAAGATGGCATAGCAGTACGGTCGTGTTCTCTTGGGTGTCCATGTAAATAGCCTGTTTTTTGTATTTTAGGTATATATTTCCCTATCACACTTTTCATCCTCCTACTAAATATACTTTCCTGCAACCCGCCTCACTCAATGTGGAACGGATTATATTATTTACTCACCTTTATCTACAATCTCCAGTTGAAACTAGCCAGCCAGCTAACTAGCTACTTGCTATTAGCCACCGTTAGCGGTTTTCACCCAGAACATCAGATTTTCTGCCGGAATAACTGAATCACTGGACCTTAGCACCGGATCGCAACTAGCTATCCGCAACCGAATGGATGTCGAATGGATGTTGTTGTAGGCTAATCACCACGGCCCCCGAATCAAGCACCAGTTAGCCTTGAACTAGCCCGAGCTGGCCCATATCCCGGCTATCTACCTCTCTGTCTACCGGACGGGAGTAGCCAGCTAACCAGCTAACTAGCTACTTGCTATTAGCCACCGTTAGCGGTTTTTCACCATTGTCCATGGCCTGCACTACCTACCAGCCAGCTCTAGCCTGGACTATTATCGGCCAGTCTGCACTGTCTGCACAGCGCGTTATCGAACCAGAAGCTATCAGATTTTCTGCCGGAATCACTGAATCACTGGACCTTTAACACTGGATAATCGCAACTAGCTAGCTGCAACCAAATTTACGTTGTTGTTGGCTAATCAGCCTTGAGCTAGCCTTGAGTCAGGCACATCTCCCGGCTATCTACCTCTCTGTCAACCGGACGGGACCTCCTAGAGTCGACACGGAGCCCCGCCGATCCATCACGACTGGTCTGCCGACGTAATCGTCTGTGGTTTCAACAGCCTTCCCGTTGCGACGACCACGATGATCTATCTGCTAGCCCCGGCTCGCTAGCACACGCAAACAACAGCCGTGCTTCCTGCTCGCTGTGCTGTAGCACCAATTCAAACTGCTCTCGGACTCACATATTGCTGTTCACTGGACCTTATGATCACTCAGCTGCACATCTGATGCCTGCTGGATTGTTCCTTTACACGGTACCCTGTCCTGTTTATCTGTTTAGCCTCAGCCCAAACTTAATCGCCATTACCAGTTGTTGTCTTAGCTCTCTCTAATAACACATGTGATTGCTTTATACCTCGCTTCCATGTCAATATGCCTTGCCTATTGCTGTTCCAGTTAGTTCTTATTATACAATTTCACTGTAGAACCCCAAGTCCCTCTCAAAATGCCTCAAATAGTTCCTTTGTTCCACCCCCCATACACGCCGAGACCGGCTCAATCGGTGCCTCCAGTGATGCTATCTCTTTCATTGTTACCCAACGCTTAGGTTTATCTCCACTGTACTCAGATCCTTCCAAATCCTTCTGTACATAATGCCCTGAATCTATTCTACAACGCCCAGAAATCTGCCCCCTTTATTCTCTGTACCCAACGCACTAGAAGACCAGTTCTTAAAGCCTTTAGCCGTATCCTTATTCTAGGCCTCCTGTGTTCCTCTGTTGATGTAGAGGCTAACCCAGGCCCTGCAGCCCCCAGTATCACTCCTACTCCCCGGGAGCAGTCATTTGCTGACTTCTGTAAGCGTAAAAGCCTTGGTTTTCTGCACGTTAACATCAGAAGCCTCCTTCCTAAGTTTGAGTTACTCACTGTGTTAGCACACTCCGCCAACCCTGATGTTCTAGCAGTGTCTGAATCCTGGCTTAGGAAGGCCACCAAAAATTCTGACATTTCCATCCCCAACTACAACATTTTCCGTCTAGATAGAACTGCCAAAGGGGGTGGAGTTGCAATCTAGGATCTCAGCGATCACTGCCTTATTGCCTGCATCCATAATGGGTCCGCGGTCAAACGACCACCCCTCATCACTGTCAAACGCTCCCTAAAACACTTTAGCGAGCAGGCCTTCCTAATTGACCTGGCCCAGGTATCCTGGATGGATATCGATCTCATTCCGTCAATAGAGGATGCCTGGTTGTTCTTTAAAATTATTTTCCTCTCAATCTTAAAAAAAACATGCCCCATTCAAAGAATACAGAACTAAGAACAGATATAGCCCCTGGTTCTCCTCAGACTTGACTTCACTTGACCAGCACAAAAACATCCTGTGGCGTACATCATTAGCATCGAATAGCCCCCACGATATGCAACTTTTCAGGGAAGTTAGGAACCAATATATACAAGCAGTTAGGAAAGCAAAGACTAGCTTTTTCAAACAGAAATGTGCATCCTGTAGCACTAACTCCAAAAAGTTTTGGGACACTGTAAAGTTCATGGAGAATAAGAGCACCACCTCCCAGATGCCCACTGCACTGAGGCTAGGAAACAATATCACTACCGATAAATCTACAATAGTCGAGAATTTCAACAAACATTTTGCTACGGCTGGCCATACTTTCCATCTGGCTACCCCTACCCCGGCCACCAGCTCTGCACCCTCCGCTGCAACTTGCCCATGCCCCCCCGCTTCGCCTTCACACAAATTCAGACAGCTGATGTTCTGAAAGAGCTGTAAAAATCTGGACCCCTACAAATCATCTGGGCTAGACAATCTGGACCCTTTCTTTCTAAAACTAGCCGCCGAAATTGTCGCAACCCCTATTACTAGCCTGTTCAACCTCACTTTCATAACGTCTGAGATCCCAAGAGATTGGAAAGCTGCCGCGATCATCCACCTCTTCAAAGGGGGTGACACTCTAGATCCAAACTGTTACAGACCTATATCCATCCTGCCCTGCCTTTCGAAAGTTTTTGAAAGCCAAGTTAACAAACAGATCACTGACCATTTCGAATCCAACCGTACCTTCTCCGCTATGCAATCCAGTTTCCGAGCTGGTCATGGGTTTACCTCAGCCACGCTCAAGTTCCTAAACGATATTATAACTGCGATCGATAATAGACAGTACTGTGCAGCCATCTTCATCGACCTGGCCAAGGCTTTCGACTCTGTCAACCACCACATTCTTATTGGCAGACTAAATAGCCTTGGTTTCTCAAATGACTGCCTCGCCTGGTTCACCAACTACTTCTCAGATAGAGTTCAATGTGTCAAATCGGAGGGCCTGTTGTCTGGACCTATGGCAGTCTCTATGGGGTTGCCACAGGATTAAATTATTGGGCCGAATCTTTTCTCCGTGTATATCAATGATGTCGCTCTTGCTGCTGGTGACTCTCAGATCCACCTCTACACAGACGACACCATTTTGTATATATCTGGCCCTTCATTGGACACTGTGTTAACAAACCTCCAAACGAGCTTCAATGCCATACAACACTCCTTCAGTAGCCTCTATGGAAATATTTTTATGTATCATGAAGGCAAATGTTGGGAAATGTCAAAGGTAAAATATAGTAAACATGATTGATATTTTATAAATCAGATGCATGCCTAAATAAGGAATATAGCCAATGCAGTGTGTAACCATGCTTTAATGAATGTATGTATATTATTTTTTAAGAAAGTGTCTGAGTCACGCCACCAATATAAAGAGATAAGGGAAAGAGGCCTCCATTGGAAAGCGCACGTAGCCCTTGTAGAGTAAACATGTGTCATTGGACTTTGAAATATAATGGTGGCGTAGCAGTGAAAGATATTAATCGTTTATCTTAAGGGGAGTAACTGTATATGCTATGTAAGCATGACTATGCATTTGTATGTGTATAAAAGTTGATCTTTAAGCCAAGGAGAGCCAGTTGTTCCATGGAGCAGCTCGGCTTTGTTACGCAATAATAAAGTATAATTTTTGGATTCACAAGCTCCAGTTTCTTGAGAGATATTTTTGAGTTGACTACTTTTGAGTCAAATATTTCGAGCGTTGCCAGGAGTTGGAAACAGGGACCAGAGACGGTGGACATCTGCGGCTGTGAAACGGCTTGGACAGACCATACAAGCAAAGCGGCCGCTTTTAAAAAGGTAAGCCAAGTTCTTACTTATATAGTATAAAGTTTACGTGGTTCGATCCGGGGCCTGTCCTCAGCTGCAGAATACCAAGTAGGTCTCTCCAAATTTAAGAACCAGAAAATTTGAGACTGGGAGCTTCTGGATTTAAAATGCATGTTAAAACATGAAGTGATTAATAAAAAATAAAAATAAAATAAAAAATAAAAAATTGAGGGTTGCAATACGTAGAAAATTGTAAGAGTAGATCTGCTCGGTCCGAGTGGGTGGGCGGTCTGCTTGGGTCGGTGTGGTTAATTCATTGTGGTTAAGTGGGGTGGGTTATCTGTCTCGTTTGGGTTGATCATTTGGTCAGTGTGATTGCATCCGTTTGACTAATTTGACTGTTATGTCTGACGCGTCTTGTACCTGTCAAATGTCACTCGGTTGTTTGTCTGGACCGTCTGTTCAGGTCATTTGATTCATTTGTTCATCCTGCTGGTCATTAAGTCCTGCTGATCGATCTGTTTGATTTGATTGCTCAATTCGTGCATTCAGTCATCGGGGTCACCTGGCTGCTTATCTGATGCGACTGTTCGATTCGGTTGATTCGTTTGATTCATCTTGCTGATCATTTTGTCTGGGTCATTTCGGCACGGGCGGCTGTCCATCTGTTTGAACGATCAGAGAATAAATCAGTAGAAGCCCTACATATACCGCTCTAAACGTGTCGAGGAAGTGAATCGTTTAGAGGGCTGCTTAGGTAGGCAAAATTCCTGTGTAATACCGCTCTTTCTGTGTCGAGGAAGTGTATCAGAAAAAAGGGCTGAATTTACAGGTCGCTTAGGAAAGCGTAAGATAGAAGTCCAGTAAAGGTGTGTTGAGGAAGTGATTCACCTAGAGGGCTATATAGGTAGATAGAAATCCTGTATAAAATCATCTTTCTTGTGTCGGGGAAGTGAATCAGAAAGGGCCGATCAGGTAAAAAGTTAGGTCATCCGGAGTAGTTGACACCATAAATTGGAGTTAACACCGGTCATCCTGAGTAGGTGAACGGGTTACATAGCCACAAGGGCTTCAAAATATAGAGAAAGTGTTAAATAGAGTAGGTCTGCTCATCTCGTATGGGTGAATGGTTTGCTTGAGCGGCTGTGAGTCATTCAACTGTCTGATTCATTTGGGCACAAGTGGCTGCTCATCTGTGTGAGTGAGAATAATAAGAAATCCTGCAAGTAATAGCCTTTTCTGTAAGGAAAGGAACTATATTTGAGGTCGTTTGAAGCTTCTGACTGGTGGAGAAAGGGCATGCCCAATCTTTCATTAGGAAAGAGAAGAATAAATGTTATGTGGATATACATTTACCAACTGAGTGGAAAATTCACATTACTAGGAGGGGTATGAGAAATCCTGTCACGTGTACCGGTATGATCATATGATGTCTATGCATTGTATTTTGGTCAATCTTTCAGGGTGTGTTTCTGACATTATATTTGGAAACTTTAGAGGTGATGTAGGATTGTGATAAATTGACTACAGTAAAATAATAACTGGGATAGGGTTAACATTCCAAATTTGGGCCCTTTATAGAAAAAAATATTCCTGTAGGTTATACAAATAGTACTTAAGCTCGTTTGAGAACAACATTGTGTGAATGTTGAATGAGAGTGGTATAATGGTGTAAATGAGTCGCACTCTGAAGTTTGAATGATGAGATATAGAGGTGTGTATGATAATTATATATAACTTTGAATAATAAACTTTTCATATAAATGATATCTTGGAGTTTCGTACAACACTGCCTGTCATAGAATTTTGTAAGATCAGTGAATAGTGACCAGCCTATACGATTCTGGGAGGATTCTATGACTGAGGGAAAGGATTTGGTAATTAGTTGTTGTTCCGCTGAGACTAGATTATGATTAACTGATTTGTGGCAATAGAGAATCATTAGAAACATGAATGGTTTGGTTGATGTGAATATATTAGAATAGAATGAATTTTATGTGAGTGTAATTAATTACGAGGGATTGGATAAAATAATAGGTGCTGACTTGCACACCCAAAATCGTAGACGTACGTGAGAGGTGGGAGAAAGTACATAGATCATTTGATAGAAATAAGAGTAGGCATTATGATAACTATCTATCATTTTGAAGCAGAGGTGAGATATTAAATGAATTTTGGTATAATAGGGGGAAAGAACATAATCCATTTGATTGACTTCGTTAGATCTGTTTCCAAATTAATTAATGTAGATTTGACTCGTTGACTGCTAAAGCTTCCAGCTTGTGAAATAGTCCTGTAAAGCTATTTTCTGATAAAGTGTGGTATGTGCCAGATACTAAAACTATTGACCATTATCATTGGAATAAAGGAGGATTTACTTGTCATTTCAATAAAGCATAGATTCTGCATCGCTGATTAGAATCTAGGTTTTCTAAGTATAGTTCAATTATGGTTGTGGGTTGTTTAGATTGACGGAACAGTCAGGGTTGATTTTGTGATATAAGACTGGACGATTTAGCAGCCTGCGTCTTTCAGACTGAAGGACTCACTTATTCAACGGGAAAGAAGGAGGAGTGACTATAGTCTAATCAGAAAGGACAGTTCAATACATTTGAATAGCGGACTGGCAATTGCGATAGAGTTGTGGCCATAATTTGAATTGTTTAGGTAGACTGGAATGAAAGTAACGTCTTTTAATAATATGAATACAAATATACTATAGTTATTGTTGGGTTGTGAATAGACTTTACTAATGCCATGTTTTAGTTCTCGGGTAAAAGAGAGTCGTACTTGCTTGACTGTATCGAGCTGAAAGAGACATTTGAAGCAGACGTCTGAATAGTTGGATGGAAAACATTTATTTGACAAATTCTAATTGCTATTACTTTATTCTATAGTTTGCGTAACACCAGTGATGTATGCAAATAGTTAATGAATTCTAAAACGATAATTTGTTTTCGCTACGTGGACCAGTGGAGTGTAGGTCGTTTTAACTATTATGCTGATGGGATAGTACCGACTTAATGTAGGTTCTAGATTTGTTCAACAACAAGTTTGTATTTAAACTAAATTAATGCAATAGGCTACAATTACAACATTATCAGAAAAAGGCACAATCTAATGCGAAACAGTTATTACATATGTCATTAATCCAGTAATGATACAAAGCTAGAAGGATAACAATGGAGAGGGAGAGTGAACCAAAAAAGGCTGGCTTAATCACACCACCAACATACACAGAAGGGGGTCAGTACTCTCAGGTTACGAGTCTAAATAACAGGGAATGTAGAGATAGAAGTAGAAAAAAAGGAAGCAGCAGGTTTCCACACAAGGAAGAGGAGAACAATCACAGTTAGATATAGACTGTCATGGAGGACTGAGGGGTATGTTAACGGAACTGGAAAAATATGGGATGGATGAACAAGAGTATGATGGGAAAAAGGATGTGGAGAAGACAAGTAATGAGGAGGATGAAGAACTTGAACAGTATGCTAACTCTGAACAAGAAAAAAAAAGAGATCCAGAGGGGGATCCACTGATGACAACACTGTTCAGGACATCATTGATGGAAGCAATGCCAACGCCTGTCAGAAGCCAACTAGAAGATGTGGTGGGACTAACGGCAGAATCCCGCAAGGAATTCTGCAACCATATTATCCACGCAATGGAGAAATACAGGAGGGCTGAACGGAAATTGGCAGAGCAATGGAGAGAGATTCTGAGAAAACTGGGACAGTTGCAGCTGGAAGAGATGACAAGAAGGACAAAAAGAAAACACAAGCTACACCTGTCGTCCAGGAAGGTCAACAACCACTGCCTCAGCAGCAAGGCCAAAGAACTCCTACCTTACCAGTAGTGAATGTGTACACACAACAATCCCTTGGACAGTGGCAAAACCAGAATGGTGGACCAAGAAGACCAGGGGTCTGCTGGGGGTGCAGTCAATCAGGACATACAAGAAGGGATTGTCCTACCAAGCCGTGGTGGCCTAAGCAACCACAACAGGGTAATTGGCAAGGGAATGGGCCCAGCTTGGCTGAATGGCAACAGTCTTAGAACTCGTGGGAAGGACCAAATCAGGATAGCTAGAGAAGCATTTATTTTCGACTGGGGGACAGGAGACAGCACTAACTTCTTATGGGTTCTGGATTGATTACACAACAATTTATATTTTTACTAAAAACAATGCAACAGGTTGAAATGATTAGATTACTGGAAAGTGATTATGGGTTTGTTATGTTATAGGTGTATATTCCACTTAATGAAACATGATAAATGTCTGATGTGTCTTGGTTGGGAGTCTTTTCTGGGATTGATGGAAATCCCCTACAGAATGAATGATGAGGGAGATGTAGGAGATCAATGTCTCAAACAACATTTTAATAGATACTTGGGATCAAATATCACTGAATCCTTACACTGAGAAATTGACTGTATTTGCAGTTACGGGAAAAGCCTCGGGGCTTAAATCTTATGGGACTCTATGTCGTTTTATGTGCACTGGATTGTGGAATTCATCGGGGAAGGGAGCAGTCACAAGTGATGTTCTTGAGGGTTTTCTGAGTAGGAGAATTAGGAGATGTGGGAATAGAGAGTGAGAATTTCGAATTTAGATTGTTTGGACTGGTTAGGAGATATCCAAATGAAAACTAACTAAATGTGTACTTTTTCTTCCAGGAAAAAGCGGGGAGTGATTTTCTCTTTTCTTTGAAATACTTTCCGAGACTATAAATAGGGCCTGGACATTTTTTGTTTGTTTATTGTGGTCCTCTGTACCTCAGCTGGTAGAGCACGGCGCTTGTAACGCCAAGGTAGTGGGTTCGATCGCCGGGACCACCCATACACAAAAAAATGTATGCACGCATGACTGTAAGTCGCTTTGGATAAAAGCGTCTGCTAAATGGCATATTATTATATTATATTTATTATTATACTATATGGTGTTTAAATAACCACAAACAACCCACTTAGTATGAAATGTTAGCTGTATAGGATTTTTATTTGTATTTTAGGTTTTTTCACGGGATAGAAGTGAAATATCTTAAAGGGGCAAACAAATGTAATTTGGGCTTTTATTTACTGAGGGATAAGTAAATACGTGTGATTTATTTTGAAAAGAGCTGTACTAAGGACTTACTGTACACTCGGGATACAAGTGTGGGCGGCAGGTAGCTTAGTGGTTAAGAGCGTTGTGCCAGTAAACGAAAGGTCGCTCGTTCTAATCCCCGAGCCGACTAGGTGAAAAATCTGTCGATGTGCCCTTGAGCAAGGCACTTAACCCTAATTGCTCATGTAAGTCGCTCTGGATAAGAGCGTCTGCTAAATGTAAAAAAAAAATACAACATTTATGAAATGTTTTGATGGTTGTTTGTTGAGTAGTATACTATTGGATGGAACAATTCATTGAATGATTTCAATGACCTCTGTGATCTGTCCTGGCTTTATAGTGTGACTTGATCACCCGCACTGTAAATCCTAGAGGCATGCTTAATTGGGGGTTAGATATAATAAGGATAATTGTGAAGAATTTTATAATTAGGAAAATATCCTATATATTAGTCCAAACAGGACAAGGATGAAGTGAGAGAGTTAGTCCTGAAGGAGAGGTATTCCTTGAATAGTGTTATGGGATACAGTTAAGTACAGATATGCTCAAAGGTTGTCATTTTAAGTTCAGTTATTATTTTTGGTTTGATAGGCAATATTGTTGTTGTTTTGTTTTTTGAACACACGAATCAAGATGTGATGCATGTGTCCAAGGGGGGAAGTTGGGCATATAGGGGTTTTAATGTTTTATAATGGTTTTGTGGGGAAATGTGCAAGGTGTATTAAGGATATGAGCAGTAGTAATAATGTGTTATGGGTTAGGTTAAATCATTTTTTGTGATAGGAGGCAGGGTGTAGAGAAGTCTGTCTATGAAATGAGTGGACTACAACAAGCTGGAAGATGGTGCGCTTCATAATCTCAAGGCTTCTCTTGACGGATGAGAGGACATAAGTAGCATACTGTGTCTCACCTAACCTAACAATGTTCTTCAGATTTTATTTTCATGGGTGAAGATAACTCTGCCCAACTGAGTAGGATAATCTGAGTATTTTCTGCACCCTGGAGACTGTGATGGCAAAAGACTACAGAAGAAAGAGCTGGAAAGACCCTATGTGGAGGGGCCCGTACCAGGTGTTGTTGGCTACCTCAATGATGGTAAAAGTGGGAGAGACCGATACTTAGATCCATGTTTCCCACTATAGGAGTGTTCCAACCCCAGGAGAGGAAGACGGCCCCCCATTGGGTAGCATTGTTGTCTTTTGTGTTTGTCTGTGCTTGTGTGTCTTTGCAGCAGTAACTCAGAGCTTCCCTATGGGTAGGCTGGTAGAAGGACACTCTTCGCAGACCGATGTCGATAGATTGAGAGGGACTCTGGCTGATCCGGAGACCCTAGTGATGGAAGAAGGTTAACAGCTAAAGTGACCATGTATCGTCGTCCAGGTTACACTAACGGCGGTACGGATAGAGGGAAGCGTGACCTGGTATCATCTAAACCATTGTACCAGAGTGAGGGAACCGATGACTGAGAGATGAGAGAGCTGAGGATGCTGGCGAGAATCAGATGGGTCAGGATGGCAATTACTGATGAGCTACGTGTTCTTGCTGATTCCCTCGGCTGAGGGGCAGATCTTTGAGACCTTCGAGACTTCAAGACCTTCTAGATCTTCAAGATATTCCAGACATTCAAGATGCACCAGATATCCCCATCGTTGATTTCTCTGCACTTGACTAGTTCCCTGAGAATAAGGGGAATGGGGTACTGATAATAGTAAAGAGCAGAAGAACAAGACATAGAAGGGATATAGACAGGATTAAAATGTATATTCTTGCACAGGCAGGAACCATAACTAAAATGCAGGAAGGGATCACTATTAAAATACAAGGGTTAAATGATTATTGGTGTGGGAGGAACCAGCACAAAGAGTATGGGGAAGTCACATGGGGTAGTGTGACCTTAAGATAATGAAAGAAAGAGACAGGTGAATCATAGACATAAGGAGAACAGCCCAAGACATAGATAAACAATTTGATGTAGTATTTAGTGTTAGATTTCCAGGGAGAAGTGTTGTTGGAGTAGTTATTCCTTGGGAAAGTGCACTAAACCCTGTACATGTTAGAGCCATACCAAATACAGAAGAAAGGGAATGGAAAGAGCCGTTAAACAATGATTGGTATAGATGAGTACAATATATTACATTAAAATTAAATTAAGAAAATAGTCTAATATGCACCTGTCACGCTCGTTGAATACAGTATTGGACCAAGGTGCAGCGTGGAATGCATACATGTTTATTAACTAAGTTAACACACTACAAAACAACAAAAGCAACGTAACGTGAAGCTCACAATGGCTACACACAAACAAGCCAAACAAGAGTTAAGATCCCACAACATAGGTAGGCAAAATGGCTACCTAAGTATGATCCCCAATCAGAGACAACGATCGACAGCTGCCTCTGATTGGGAACCACACCCGGCCAACATAGAAATCCACAACATAGATATACACATACATAGATATTCATACCCTGACCAACCCAACTAGCGAACTCTATGTCAGGGCGTGACAGCACCACATCTCCGTTTAATTCTGCCAGTGTCAATATGTGCTAAGGTGAGAGTTTTAACTTTGAATGAAGGAACCAAGGTGACTAACTAAGAATTGTCATTCTAAAGTTGTTTTGGGTAATTATTTTGATTATTATTATGAATTATAAGTGGACTGATTGATATGAATAAGTTATTAATGTTAAATGCCTAATGATGTTGACATTGCAATTAATGGATTAGATATTGATATTGATTCTTTTGATTGTTAAAATACTTGTGATATGGGTGAAAAAGGTTATGTAAGCTAAAGATGTTGACACCATTCTTAACATGTCCTAGGTATTATTGTTAAGACAACGTTGCATATTTTGATGTGTTAGGATACTAACACATATATGGGAAATGCTACAACTAAACAAATGTGGGGAGCAATGTTTACAAAGAAATACACCCAGTTCATGGAGCTCCAGGACAGTATGTTAATGAATATGGGAAACCTTGTAATGTTAAAGGAGGACCAATGGACTGTCCATTCAGGGAATCCTGAATGTCTGTATGGTGTTGTTCCTGGGGGTGGATGGGCCTGCCATGGTTACAAAGCTCAACAAAAAAACTTGGAGGTTAATTTAGAGGAAAACCTTTCAGACTTGTATCCAATACCTGACTGGGCTCTGGGTCCTCATCAGGATGGGTCAAATAATGAGGAAGATATATTGGTTTAAATATATGCAAATAAAATGTAACCACGTATGGCAAGACTAAGCATAAGTAAATGCACAGGCTTACATTCATTTAAAAATTAATCTTTGAATTATTGGGACTTGGTTGGAAGTCCCAAAGGGGGGAATATATGGAAATATTTGTATGTATCATGAAGGCAAATGTTGGGAAATGTCAAAGGTAAAATATAGTAAACATGATTGATATTTTATAATCCAGATGCATGCCTAAATAAGGAATATAGCCAATACAGTGTGTAACCATGCTTTAATGAATGTATGTATATTATTTTTTAAGAAAGTGTCTGAGTCACGCCACCAATATAAAGAGATAAGGGAAAGAGGCCTCAATTGGAAAGCGCACGTAGCCCTTGTAAAGTAAACAACATGTGTCATTGTACTTTGAAAGATAATGGTGGCATGGCAGTGAAAATGTTAATCGTTTATCTTAAGGGACTGTATATGCTATGTAAGCATGACTATGCATTTGTATGTGTATAAAAGGAGATCTTTAAGCAAAGGAGAGCCAGTTGTTCCATGGAGCAGCTCGGCTTTGTTTCGCCATAATAAAGTCAAATTTTTGGATTCACAAGCTCCAGTTTCTTGAGAGATATTTTTGAGTTGACTACTTTTGAGTCAAATATTTCTACCACACCTCCTACTGCTCTTAAACACAAGTAAAACTAAATGCATGCCCTTCAATCGAACGCTGCTGGCACCGGCCCACCCGACTAGAATCACTACTATCGATGGGTCTGACCTAGAGTATGTGGACAACTACAAATACCTAGGTGTCTGGTTAGACTGTAAACTCTCCTTCCAGACTCACATTAAGCATCTCCAATCCAAAGTTAAATCTAGAATCAGCTTCCTATTTCGCAACAAAGCCTCCTTCACTCATGCTGCAAAACATGCACTCGTAAAACGGACTATCCTGCCGATCCTTGACTTCGGCGATGTCATTTACAAAATAGTCTCCAACACTCAACTTAGCAAATTGGATGTAGTCTATCACAGTGCCATCCGTTTTGTCACCAAAGCCCCATATACTACCCACCACTGTGACCTGTACACTCTTGTTGGCTGGTCCTCACTACATATTCGTCGCCAAACCCACTGGCTCCAGGCCATCTATAAATCACTGCTAGGCAAATCCCTGCCTTATCTTAGCTCATTGGTCACCATAGCAACACCCACCCGTAGTATGCGCTCCAGCTGGTATATTTCACTGGTCATCCCCAAAGCCAACACCTCCTTTGGCCGCCATTCCTTCCAGTTCTCTGCTGCCAATGACTGGAACTAATTGCAAAAATCTCTGAAGCTGGAGACTCTTATCTCCCTCACTAATTTTAAGCATCAGTTGTCAGAGCACCTTACCAATCACTGCACCTGTACACAGCCCATCTACCTCATCCCCATATTGTTATTTATTTTGCTCATTTGCACCCCAGTGTCTCTATTTGCACATCATCTCTTGCACATCTACCATTCCAGTGTTAATACTAATTGTAATTATTTTACACTATGGCCTATTTATTGCCTTATCTCCATAACTTGCTACATTTGCACACACTGTATATATATTCTCTGTTGTATTTTTGACTTTATGTTTTGTTTAACCCCATATGTAACTCTGTGTTGTTGTTTTTATCGCACTGCTTTGCTTTATCTTGGCCAGGTCGCAGTTGTAAATGAGAACTTGTTCTCAACTGGCTTACCTGGTTAAATAAAGGTTAAATAAAAAAAATAATAATAATAATGGCGTCATGTGGGCTAGCGGTTTGCTGATGTCAACGTTGTGAACAGAGTGCCCCATGTTGGCGGTGGGGTTATGGTGTGGGCAGTCATAAGCTACGGACACCGAATACAATTGCATTTTAGTGATGGCAATTTGAATATACAGAGATACCGTGACGAGATCCTGAGGCCCTTTGTTTTGCCATTCATCCGCCGCCATCACCTCATGTTTCAGCATGATAATGCACTGCACCATGTCGCAAGGATCTGTACACAATTCCTGGATGCTGAAAATGTCCCAGTTCTTCCATGGCCTGCATACTCACCAGACATGTCACCAATTGAGCATGTTTGGTATGCTCTGGGTCGACGTGTACGACAGCGTGTTCCAGTTCCCGCCAATATCCAGCAACTTCGCACAACCATTGAAGAGGAGTGGGACAACATTTCACAGGCCACAATCAACAGCCTGATCACTCTATGCGAAGGAGATGTGTTGAGCTGCATGAGGCAAATGGTGGTCACACCAGATACTGACTGGTTTTCTGATCCACGCCCATACCTTTTTTTAAAGGTATCTGTGACAAAAAGATGCATATCTTTATTCCCAGTCATGGAAATCCATAGATTAGGACCTAATTTATTTATTTCAATTGACTGATAATATGAAATTATATGAACTGTAACTCAGTAAAATCTTTGAAATTGTTGCATGTTGCATTTATATTTTTGTTCAGTGTAGTTATGGCACAGGGAATAGCCAAAGTGTTAGAGGCTCATAGACAGGGATGAGGCTCAGGCAGAAAGATGGGTCCTTTAGGGGGTAATGGCATGTCTAATGTTAGTTCAGAGATTAGTGCTGTGCCAGATGAGAAGGCTGACAAGGAAAGCTAGGAAATGGCATGATGGAAATTAAAAAGGTACTGGGATGGCCGGTGGTAAAAAATGCCGGGCAGGGGTATATGGTAGCGTAGTCAGGAAGGTGCATACACATGCACCACAGGTACATAACATTTGCAAGAACAACAGTCAATCATGTTCTCACCCAAGATTTCTTAGACTGTTTGTTATATTTATTTGTTATTTTTCCTACATGCTTGAGGAGGTTTCCGAAACAAGGCATATAACTTCTGCAGGATTTCTGGGTGAAGACTGGCAATTACTTTTGTGTCTTTTTACAGGGACTGACTAAATACAACACAGAGATTCAAGGGGCTTATTAGACAGGAAGGGTTTCCAGTTTCCTTCCAGGTCAGATCCATTGGTGTCTGTCTTCTGAGGACCAAATGGGGGACAAAAGACTGAGATTTGAATCTATATACACTACAAAAGTATGTGGACATCTGCTTGTCGAACATCTTATTCCAAAATCATGGGCATTAATATAGAGTTGCTGCTATAATGCTTCCACTCTTCTGGGAGGCTTTCTATTAGATTGTGGAACATTGCTGCGGTGAACTTGCTTCTATTCAGCCACGAGCATTAGTGAGGTCGGGCACTGATGTTGGGCGATAAGGCTCTGTGCAGGCCAGTCAAGTTCTTCCACACTGATCTCGACAAACCATTTCTGTATGGACCTCGCTTTGTGCACAGGGGCATTGTCATACTGAAATAGGAAAGGGCCTTCCCCAAATTGTTGCCACAAAGTTGGAAGCACAGAGTTGTCTAGAATGTCATTGTATGCTCTAGCATTAAAATGTATCTTCACTGGAACTAAGGGGCGTAGCCCGAACCATGAAAAACAGCCCCAGACCATTATTCCTCCTCCACCAAACTTTACAGTTGGCACTATGCATTCGGGCAGGTAGCGTTCTCCTGGCATACACCAAACCCAGATTCGTCTATCGGACTGCCAGATGGTGAAGTGTGACTCATCACTCCAGAGAACTCGTTTCCACTGCCATGGAAACCCATTTCATGAAGCTCCCAACGAACAGTTATTCAGCTGACGTTGCTTCCAGAGGCAGTTTGGAACTCGGTAGTGAATGTTACAACTGAGGACAGACAATATTTACGCGCTACGCTTGTGTGGCCTACCACTTCGCATCTGAGCCGTTGTAGCTCCTAGACGTTTCCACTTCACAATAACATTACTTACAGTTGACCGGGGCAGCTCTAGCAGGGCAGAAATTTGACGAACTGACTTGTTGGAAAGGTGGCATTCTATGACGGCACCACATTGAAAGTCACTGAGCTCATCAATACGGGCCATTCTACTGGCAGTGTTTGTCTATGGAGATTGCATGGCTGTGTGCTTGATTTTATACACCTGTCAGCAACGGGTGTGACTGAGATAGCTGAATCCACTATTTTGAAGGGGTGTCCATATATGTATATACATAGGTATATATTCTCAAATATATACCCAATATAATAATCCAGTATATTCTATATATGATATACATGCACTGTGTGAATCAGTAGAATGTATGTACTGTGTAGGAATCCTCACTCATGTTCAGAAATCAGAAACCACACTAGAAACGGCCATGGACAAGCTGACAGAGAAATTCCTCCAGCTGCTAATTCTGGACCAGTGAAGTCGCTGACCAAGAGACATTCTCCTCGACCGAGGAATCTTCCCATGTCAACCAATCAGATGTATGGGCAGTTTTGGGCCCACAAATTGTATGCGAGTAGGCAGCCTATAAAACATGTATCTGGACATTCATTTGGAAGGTGTTGTTGAAGAGCAACCCTTGCACCGCAGCGTACACATTACATTTGTATTGAACCTGGAAACCTGTCAGAACCTTCAGTCATCTCATCACTCCTCTATAAATCTGAATTCGTTATTTAATCTTCAGAATGTTAAGAATGCCATTTAGGATCCAGCCTTTGTCTGCTAAATGGAAAAAAAGTACTGCATGCTTCACATGAAAACATGTCCCTGAGACAACAACTTATTTTTACTTTAATCAAGCATACTTAAAACGGTTGATTAAGGGTACTGCCGCCTTTCTTTAGGGAAATGTACCACCAAACATTATTTGCTTTGTTAATTATTAATTATTAATGTGATCACTTCCCATTATCTAAAGTCCACAGAAGAAAATGAGCAGCGTTTTCAGCCACCTTATTTTCAAATAAACTTTCATAAAGCTGTGCGGTTTCATATGTCCTGTGTGAGGTCCTGTGTGAGGTTTCATGTTAATAAAGTTTAATGTCGTGTCCAGGTGAAAGAATCTCCTTACATTTCTATAGAGTCTTGTGTTGTTTTAGGACAAGTCTGGGTCTGCCTAAAGCAGCAAACCAATACTGGACCAAGTTCAAACTTCAGCAGAGGAACTCTGTCTGAACTCTGAACCAGGACAGTGGAATGCACCGGTGCAGAGACCAGACAATACCTGCTTAACACATGAGCCATCTGACTCATTGAAAAACATGCAGTGGGCCTCCAGAGTGGCACAGTGGTCTAAGGCAGTGCTAACTGTGCCATTAGAGATCCTGGTTCGAGTCCAGGCTCTGTCGCAGCCGGCCGCAACCGGGAGACCCATGGGGCGGCACACAATTGTCCCGGCGTCGTCCAGGGTAGGGTAGGGGAGGGTTTGGCCGGCAGGGATGTTCTTGTCCCATCGCGCACAGGGCGCAGTGCAAGCTGACTTGGTTGCCAGGTGTATGGTGTTTCCTCTGGCACATTGGTGCTGCTGGCTTCCGGGTTAAGTGGGCACTGTGTCAAGAAGCAGTGCGGCTCTGTTGGGTTGTGTTTCGGAGGACGCACGACTCTCGACCTTCACCTCTCCCGTGTCTGTTCGGGAGTTGCAGCAATGGGACAAGACTGCAACTACCAATTGGATACCACGAAAAAGGGGGTAAAATAAACAAATAAAACACATGCAGTGTTATGGCCTGGCACCAGACAGACTGTGTCCCAACAGGCTCTGGTCAAAAGTAATGCACTATATAGAGAATAGTGTGCCATTTGAGATACAAGGGAATTACTAGAATAAGTCCTCTGGTATGTTGACCTGGCACCCCAGCCTTAGAACGCACGCACACACACAGCCTCCACATGTCCCTGTCCCTTATACAGGAGGACCACAGCTGAGGGATGTGTAACAACAACAATCTTACTTTGATAAGCTTGGCACGGGCGAGAATACTTACTTAAAGGGGAAGTTCACCCCAAAACATTTCTGGGCCCTTTATAACACTTGCCTTGCCATTTGTCACCGCTCTGGCCTCCCATGACCGCAATAGTCCTTGACTTTCTCAGCACAATTATTAGCTAACTTATTTCAGGAGGCACATTTTTAACAATGTATTTTGTTATTTTCGTATTGAAATGTAGGAAGTAGATTAATCCACGCCGCGAATCAGGACCTAGGTCGGGACTTCCGAGGTGGGCGTGGTTGAAGGATGTAAACAATCATTTTCTGTTCTCACTCCCTCACAGTTTTTGCTGCACTCGTCAAATTTAAATAGAGTAAAGAATGTCAGATCGAGAACAAAGAGGAAATTGGAGACTGGCCTTATTTTCTGAATGGTACCATTGTGCCATATCGGTTTGAGCCGGAGTATACTGAGGCTGAGTTTTCCATTTGCAGGCTGATTGAGCGAAAAGAGCTAGAGAGAGACTGGAGCAAGCAGATGTTGAGGAACCGCAGGCTCTTCCCAGAACCCACGGTGACTGGTGGTGCAGTTGGGGGAGATGCCTACCTCTACCAACAGAGAGTGAATGTCTCGGCTGTCGAGAATGGGACCAGATTCGGATAATAAAGGAGGTAGAACATCAGACTGACGATGCAGCAGAAGATGGTGTGTGTGTAACTAAACGCTCAGATTTCTTGTCTCTCCTGAATCCTGGTGTGTTGGAGACTTTCTTCAGAATGCACAGGATCAACTGGAAACGATGTGTCACACCTAACGGTCCAAATGGGAAGCGCTCTGAAGTGTGAGTGTTTTGGCTAATATTACTCACAGGATATTTATATTACTCTCTAAGATGACAATAAATAGCCTACCTAATAAACCCCTTCCAACTGTATTTTCGAGTAACCTGCCTACATGCCATAATGTAACTGTCTACTGTACTCCCCTTCAAGTGTATCTGACAAGGATGACATGCTGGCTAGGTAAACAGTGTCTAGAACGAGTGGATAAGCGCCATAGAAACAGAATGTATGGGACGCACACTTCACAAACTGGTCTACATAAACAAGAATTTACTGTATATTACCAAACAGTGTAAGAAGTATAAAGTCAATAGTTGGAGTAGAGAATAACATGTTGCTTGCAATTGCCAGTCTAGCTTTTATGCAAATAATATCTTAATTAGACTGTAAACCCACACATAAGAGGAATAAAAACAGCCTCACACTTGACCACTCACACTCTTTGAACAATGAGTTGGCTATTCAGTCTTCAAGTATACAACACAAAGAGTGCTATCAATAGTATTGTTCAGGTAGCCTTTTGGTTAGAGTTATGGGCCAGTAACCGAAAGGTTGCCAGTTCGAATCCCCGAGCTGACAATGTGAAAAATCTGTCGATGTGCCCTAGAGCAAGGCACTTAACCCTAACTGCTCTTGTTAATCGCTCTGGATAAGAGCGTCTGCTAAATTACGTAAATGTATTGTGCCATCATTATTACAGCTTATAAATGAATATGCTTAATGATAGGCCTATTTATTTTCTTGATTGTTGTATATGACATTGTCATGTATTTATTTTCTGTCTCTCTAGACAATACAGACTCTTATTGGATCACACTGGATTTTATGCTGAGGAGAGAACTTCTGGGTCGAGGCCAACGATGGGTACTCCCAGCCTCTGTGGTGGCAGCAATTAGATCTAACTACCCTGACCCCAACAGCAGCTACATTAGATTCCAGGAGGTTGAGGAGGCCCAAAGCGTTTTATACGAATAACATTTTCAAGAAATAACATTGTAGTTCAAAAGAAAATGTATAAAATCCAACAGGTGAGCTTGACTAGGGTTGGGTTGGATTGAAAACATGTAGGATGGTAGCTCTCTAGGTACAAGGTTTCAGAACCGTGGGGTCCTAGAAATAGAATGAGCGGATTTGATTATGCTGAGCCGGGGACACCGGTCTATGGCCCGTGATGTGAACGGGCAAAAACAGTGAGGGATGGCAGCGCCATTCGGTCATGTTATCAACAAGGCGGCATGGTGGATCGTCCAGAAACATACATCTTTTCCACAAATTATATGTTTGAATTCTCAAAATAGTTTTCATTGGGAAGGCAGATAAAGCATTTTTATCAAAATCAATCACTTTTGCATGTGTAACACAGGGAAGATCCCAATTGCATACTATTCAAGTCTCTCTCTTTCTCAAAACACATTGGATGAGAAAGCCAGAGACCTCTGGCTTTCTCATCCAATGTGTTTTGAGAAGGAGATGAGGAGAGAGGAGGGAGGACACGAGGAGTAAGCAATCAAGATCTTCCAACATAATCCTATTCATTACTCCATGTGCTCATTACTCCAGGCAGCCCAGATCCAAAACAAATCCAATCAACTTTCACCCAGTGCAAAACACGACTACCCGGGCGCCCGGGCCAGATTTATCAAATCCCCTCATTAAATAGAACAGGTGTTCCCATTCAAGACAATGATGGCATAATGGATGGACTTCCGGCCATTGCAAGTGTACCCATAGGAGCGAAGCAGTAAGTAAAAGCAGGAAGTGTACCCATCAATCTGTGATTTGTTGAATCAACTCAACTGACATTACAGAAAATACATTCCATTGCATGAGCCACATCAGTTGGCATCATTCCAATGAACATTCTACATTAACATGTACATTATTGCATTGCACAATGGCAAGCGGTACCGATGCACCAACAGGACCCTGAACAGCTCCTTCCCCCAAGCCACAAGACTGTTAAATAGTTACTGAAATAGTTAACCAAACAGCTACCAGGACTATCTGCATTGACCCTTTTTGCGCTAACTTTTTTGACTCATCACATACGCTGCTGTTACGGTTTATTATCTGTCACTGTATTCCTAGTTAAATGTACATATCTACCTTAATTACAGTGCATTCATGAAGTATTTCCACATTTCCAAATTTTGTTACATTACAGCCTTATTCTAAAATTCCTGAAAATGCAAAAAAAGTTTTTGGGTATACATTTTTGCAAATGTATAAAACAAATATAGAGAAATATCACATTTACATAAGTATTCAGACCCTTTACTCAGTACTTTGTTGAAGCACCTTTGGCAGCGATTACAGCCTCAAGTCTTCTTGGGTATGACGCTACATGCTTGGCACACCTGTATTTGGGGAGTTTCTCCCATTCTTCCCTGCAGATCCTCTCAAGCTCTGTCAGGTTGCATGGGGAGCATCACTGCACAGCTATTTTCAGGTCTCTCCAGAGATGTTCGATCAGGTCTGGGCTCTGGCTGGGCCACTCAAGGACATTCAGAGACTTGTCCCGAAGCCACTCCTGCATTGTCTTGGCTGTGTGCTCAGGGTCGTTGTCCTATTGGAAGGTGAACCTTCGCCCCAGTCTGAGGCCGTGAGCACTCTGGAGCATGTTTTCATCAAGGATCTATCTGGACTTTGCTCCGTTCATCTTAATCTGAAAAACATTCTCACAGCATGATGCTGCCAACACCATGCTTCGCTGTAGGGATGGTGCCAGGTTTCTTCCAGATGTGATGCTTGGCATTTAGGCCAAAGAGTTCAATCTTTGTTTCATCAGACCAGATAATCTTGTTTCTCATGGTCTGAGAGTCCTTTAGGTGCCTTTTGGCAAACTCCAAGTGGGCTGTCATGTGCCTTTTACTGAGGAGTAGCTTCCGTCTGGCCACTACCATAAAGGCCTAATTGGGGGAGTGCTGCAGAGATGTTTGTCCTTCTGGAAGGTTATCCCATCTTCACAGAGGAACTTTAGAGCTCTGTTAGAGTGACCATCGGGTTCTTTGTCACCTCCCTGACCAAGGCTCTTCTCCCCCGATTGCTCAGTTTGGCCAGCCGGACAGCTCTAGGAAAAGTATTGTTGTTCCAAACTCCTTCCATTTATGAATGATGGAGGCCGCTGTATTCTTGGGGACCTTCAATGTTGCAGAAATTTTTTTGGTACCCTTGCCCAGATCTGTGCCTCGACACAATCCTGTCTTGGAGCTCTATGGACAATTCCTTTGACCTCATGGCTTGGTTTTTGCTCAGACAGGTGTGTGTCTTTCCAAATAATTTCCAATCAAATGAATTTACCACAAGTGGACTCCAATCAAGTGGTAGGAACATCTCAAGGATGATCAATGGAAACAGGATGCACCTGAGCTCAATTTCAAGTCTGAAGGGTCTGAATTATTTTGTAAATAAGGTATTTATGTTTCTTTTTTTATACATTTGAAAAATAAATTCTACAAACCTGTTTTTGCTTTGTCATTATGGGGTATCATGTGTAGAATGATGAGGAAAAACATTTATTTAATCAATTTTAGAATAAGGCTGTAACATAACAAAATGTGGAAAAAGTCAAGTTGTCTGAATACTTTCCGAATGCACTGTATGTAATTGTAAGACCTTTTTTCAGTTGGTCTACATTTACATTTTAGTCATTTAGCAGACGCTCTTATCCAGAGCGACTTACAGTTAGTGAATAAATATTCTTTTTCTTTTTTCATCTTTTTTTTTTTTTTATCTACCCTGGACGACGCTGGGCCAATTGTGCGTCTAGTGTCTGTAGCTGTACCATTTATAAAAACCAACCACTTTAGGCTGCCATTGACAGCCATGTTGTTTTATACAATTTCAAATAGTTATAATACACGGTAATAATGTTTGGTGGCAGGAATCAATACTTGAAAAATTAGCTATTTTCTGAAGCCGAAAAAGACAGGACATTCAAGAGCTAATTTGACCTATGCACTAACAAGGCTTTTCAGCATAAACAGCTTGACTACTCCCACAGAACTGTAGCTTTATTGATCTACTGTACTTCAACAACAGATGCACTTACATTGGATGAGTTGATTAGGATTCAAACATTCTCACAAACAGCCTAATACATAGTCTTAGAGTAGGTTTACCCCATTAATGTACTTGGTAATGTAAATGTCTTTTTTGATGTAAGGCAAATGCATCTGCCATCTGGGCATCTGTTGAATGTTCCTAATCTTAATGTATACCCATTTGTTCTTAAAAGGGCAATATGTAGTTCAAACAACAACAAAACCGTTACCCCACCACTGTTTTCCTAAAAAGCTGAAGAATTGGTGGTGGAGCAATAATAATGATAATAATGATAATAATGTAACCACTCTCAAATACATCGATAGAGCTAAGGCTAAACAGTGTTTGTTTCAAACAACATTTATTTTTTTTTTACAAACAATTGAGTAGAACAAACAAGTATTTGCGTTTCTGATTGGGTCTGACAACTGGACTAAGCTCATGAGGCATTTATTATATAAGTTATATTCTTCAAGAATCAATGGGTGTGTGTACACGGTCCCGTGTAGCTCAGTTGGTAGAGCATGGCATTTGCAACGGCAGGGTTGTGGGTTTGATTCCCACGGGGGGCCAGTATTTTACTTCTGCTCTTTTTTTTCTCAACACGTTTTTGTTGTTGTTTTATTGCACTGTTGGTTAAGGGCTGTAAGTAAGCATTTCACTGTAATGTCTGCACCTGTTGTATTCGGCGCATGTGGCCAATAAAATTTAATTTGATTTGATTTATGAAAAAAATGAAATAATGTATGCACTCACTAACTGTGAGTCTATCTGGATAAGAGCGTCTGCTAAATGACTAACATTTAAAATTTAAATAATTTATAAGTCAAGAAATGGATTAAGCAATGACAAATTGACCCTTTAAATACTTTAATTTACCCTATCATAATCCAAAATATAACGTTGCATTACTCCATTGTTTATAAAAGGAACATAAACCATGTATAGCTTCAAAGTATGTTAAAAACCTGTCAACTACCTTGTCTCAGTAGGCTTATGTATTAGACTTGGTTAATTTGTAGGGTTAAGGAGAGTCCTGGACTTGAAAGATTTGTGGCTGTAGATTTTCCATTGATATTGCTTTTTAGTCCAGTACTAGACTTAATCTGTGTCCGGGAAATCTCCCCATAGTGTATAAATGAACGGAATGAGTTGATGTTTTATATTAAAAAAACATGTTTACATTACCAAGTACATTAATGAGAAAAACCTACTCTAAGAGTATGTGTTAAGCTGTTCGAAAGAAGGTTTGAATCCTAATCAACCCACTACATATGTTGAGTTCATCTGTTGTTGAAGTACAGTAAAACAATAAAGCTACAGTACTCTAGCAGTAGTCAAGCTGCTTATGCTGAAAAGCCTTGATAGATCATAGGTAAAAATAGCTTTTGAATTTCCTGTCTTTTTCGGCTTCAGACAAAAACTAATATTTCACATAAAACATACAGTTGAAGTTGGAAGTTTACATACACCTTAGCCAAATACATTTAAACTCAGTTTTTCACAATTCCAGACATTTAATCCTAGTACAAATTCCCTGTCTTAGGTCAGTTAGGATCACCACTTTATTTGAAGAATGTGAAATGTCAGAATAATAGTAGAGATAATGATTTATTTCAGCTTTTACTTCTTTCATCACATTCCCAGTGGGTCAGAAGTTTACATACACTCAATTCGTAATTTGGTAGCATTGCCTTTAAATTGTTTAACTTGGGTCAAATGTTTTGGGTAGCCTTCCACAAGCACACCACAATAAGTTGGGTGAATTTTGGCCCATTCCTCCTGACAGAGCTGGTGTAACTGAGTCAGGTTTGAAGGCCTCCTTGCTCGCACACGCTTTTTCAGTTCTGCCCACAAATGTTCTATAGGATTGAGGTCAGGGCTTTGTGATGGCCACTCCAGTACCTTGACTTTATTGTCCTTAAGCCATTTACCACAACTTTGGAAGTATGCTTGGGGTCATTGTCCATTTGGAAGACCCATTTGCGACCAAGCTTTAACTTCCTGACTGATGTTCTGAGATGTTGCTTCAATATTTCCATATACCTTTCCTTCCTCATGATGCCATCTATTTTGAGAAGTGCACCAGTCCCTCCTGCAACAAAGCACCCCCACAGCATGATGCTGCCACCCCCGTGCTTCACGGTTGGGATGGTTCTTCGGCTTGCAAGCCTGCCCCTTTTTCCTCCAAACATAACGATAGTCATTATGGCCAAACAGTTCTATTTTTGTTTCATCAGACCAGAGGACATTTCTCCAAAAAGTACAATATTTGTCCCCATGTGCAGTTGCAAACTGTAGTCTGGCTTTTTTATGGCGGTTTTGGAGCAGTGGCTTCTTCCTTGCTTAGTGGCATTTCAGGTTATGTCGATATAGGACTCGTTTTTCTGTGGATATAGATACTTTTGTACCTGTTTCCTCCAGCATCTTCACAAGGTCCTTTGCTGTTCTTCTGGGATTTATTTGCACTTTTCGCACCAAAGTACGTTCATCTCTAGGAGACAGAACGCACCTACTTCCTGAGCGGTATGATGGCTGCGTGGTCCCATGGTGTTTATACTTACTTACTATTGTATGTACAGATGAACGTGGTACCTTCAGGCGTTTGGAAATTGCTCCCAAGGATGAAACAGACTTGTGGAGGCCTACAATCTTTTTCTGAGGTGTTGGCTGATTTCTTTTGATTTTCCCATGATGTCAAGCGAAGAGGCACTGCGTTTGAAGGTAGGCCTTTAAATACATCCACAGGTACACCTCTTATCAGAAGCTTCTAAAGCCATGACATAATTTTCTGAAATTGTCCAAGCTGTTTAAAGGCACAGTCAACTTAGTGTATGTAAACTTCTGACCCACTGGAATTGTGATACAGTGAATTATAAGTGAAATAATCTGTCTGTAAATAGTTTTTGGAAAAATTACTTGTGTCATGCACAAAGTAGATGTCCTAACTGACTTGCCAAAACTATAGTTTGTTAACAAGACATTTGTGGAGTGGTTGAAAAACGAGTTTTAATGATTCCAAACTAAGTGTATGTAAATTTCTGACTTCAACTGTATATGCAATAGTATGTGGACACCCCTTCAAATTTGTCTTTTCTTTTTTTATTTAACCTTTATTTAACCAGGTAAGCCAGTTGAGAACAAGTTCTCATTTACAACTGCGACCTGGCCAAGATGAAGCAAAGTAGTGCGATTAAAACAACAACACAGAGTTACATATGGGGTAAAAAAACATAAAGTCAAAAAATACAACAGAAAATATATATACAGTGTGTGCAAATGTAGCAAGTTATGGAGGTAAGGCAATAAATAGGCTATAGTGCAAAATAATTACAATTAGTATTAACACTGGAATGCTAGATGTGCAAGAGATCATGTGCAAATAGAGATACTGGGGTGCAAAATAGCAAAATAAATAACAATATAGGGATGAGGTAGTTTGGTGGGCTAATTTCAGATGGGCTGTGTACAGGTGCAGTGATCGGTAAGGTGCTCTGACAACTGATGCTTAAAGTTAGTGAGGTAGATAAGAGTCTCCAGCTTCAGAGATTTTTGCAATTCATTCCAGTCGTTGGCAGCAGAGAACTGGAAGGAATGGCGGCCAAAGGAGGTGTTGGCTTTGGGAATGACCAGTGAGATATACCTGCTGGAGCGCAGACTACGGGTGGGTGCTGCTATGGTGACCAATGAGCTAAGATAAGGCGGGGATATGCCTAGCAGTGATTTATAGATGGCCTGGAGCCAGTGGGTTTGACGACGAACATGTAGTGAGGACCAGCCAACAAGAGCGTACAGGTCACAGTGGTGGGTAGTGTATGGGGCTTTGGAGACAAAACGGATGGCACTGTGATAGACTACATCCAATTTGCTGAGTAGAGTTTTGGAGGCTATTTTGTAAATGACATCGCCGAAGTCCAGGATCGGTAGGATAGTCAGTTTTACGAGGGCATGTTTGGCAGCATGAGTGAAGGAGGCTTTGTTGCGAAATAGGAAACCGATTCTAGATTTAACTTTGGATTGGAGATTCTTAATGTGAGTCTGGAAGGAGAGTTTACAGTCTAACCAGACACCTAGGTATTTGTAGTTGTCCACATACTCTAGGTCAGACCCGTCGAGAGTAGTGTTTCTAGTCGGGTGGGCGGGTGCCAGCAGCGTTCGATTGAAGAGCATGCATTTAGTTATACTAGTGTTTAAGAGCAGTTGGAGGCTACTGAAGGAGTGTTGTATGGCATTGAAGCTCGTTTGGAGGTTTGTTAACACAGTGTCCAATGAAGGGCCAGATGTATACAAAATGGTGTCGTCTGCATAGAGGTGGATCTGAGAGTCACCAGCAGCAAGAGCGACATCATTGATATACACAGAGAAAAGAGTCGGCCCAATAATTGAACCCAGTGGCACCCCCATAGAGACTGCCATAGGTCCAGACAACAGGCCCTCCGATTTGACACATTGAACTCTATCTGAGAAGTAGTTGGTGAACCAGGCGAGGCAGTCATTTGAGAAACCAAGGCTATTTAGTCTGCCAATTAGAATGAGGTGGTTGACAGAGTCGAAAGCCTTGGCCAGGTCGATGAAGACGGCTGCACAGTACTGTCTATTATCGATCGTGGTTATAATATCATTTAGGACCTTGAGCGTGGCTGAAGTGCAACCATGACCAGCTCGGAAACTGGATTGCATAGCGGAGAAGGTACGGTGGGATTCGAAATGGTCGGTGATCTGTTTGTTAACTTGGCTTTCAAATACTTTCGAAAGTCAGGGCAGGATGGATATAGGTCTGTAACAGTTTGGATCTAGAGTGTCACCCCCTTTGAAGAGGGGGATGACCGCGGCAGCTTTCCAATATCTGGGGATCTCAGACGTTACGAAAGAGAGGTTGAACAGGCTAGTAATAGGGGTTGCGACAATTTCGGCGGCTAGTTTTAGAAAGAAAGGGTCCAGATTGTCTAGCCCAGCTGATTTGTAGGGGTCCAGATTTTGCAGCTCTTTCAGCACATCAGCTGTCTGAATTTGTGTGAAGGAGAAGTGGGGGGGGCATGGGCAAGTTGCAGCGGAGAGTGCAGAGTTGGTGGCCGGGATAGTGGTAGCCAGGTGGAAAGCATGGCCAGCCGTAGCAAAATGCTTGTTGAAATTCTCGATTATTGTAGATTTATCGGTGGTGATAGTGTTTCCTAGCCTCAGTGCAGTGGGCAGCTGGGAGGTGGTGCTCTTATTCTCCATGGACTTTACAGTGTCCCAAAAAGTTTTGGAGTTAGTGCTACAGGATGCACATTTCTGTTTGAAAAGGTTAGCCTTTGCTTTCCTGACTGCTTGTGTATATTGGTTCCTAATTTCCCCGAAAAGTTGCATATCGCGGGGGCTATTTGATGCTATTGCAGTACGCCACAGGATGTTTTTGTGCTGGTCAAGGGCAGTCAAGTCTGAGGAGAACCAGGGGCTATATCTGTTCTTAGTTCTGTATTTTTTGAATGGGGCATGTTTATTTAAGATTGAGAGGAAATTACTTTTAAAGAACAACCAGGCTGTCACACCCTGGCTCTGGGACTCTATATGTTGAGCCAGGGTGTGTTCATTCTATGTTTTTATTTCTATGTTGGTAATTCTGGTGTGTTTATTTCTATGTTGGCTAGAGTGACTCCCAATCAGAGGCAACGAGTGTCAGCTGTCGTTGGTTGTCTCTGATTGGGAGCCATATTTATACTGTCTATTTTCCCTTTGTGTTTGTGGGTTCTTGTTCCGTGTTCGGTCATTGTTACCGTGGACTTCACGAGTCGTTTCTTGTTTTGTTGATTGTGTTCTATTATCACTAAAGGTAATAAAGTTAAACATGTTCGTTCATCACGCTGCGCCTTGGTCTGTTCATTACGACGATCGTGACACAGGCATCCTCTAATGACAGAATGAGATCTATATCCATCCAGGATACCTGGGCCAGGTCAATTAGGAAGGCCTGCTCGCTAAAGTGTTTTAGGGAGCGTTTGACAGTGATGAGGGGTGGTCGTTTGACCGCGGACCCGTTACGGACGCAGGCAATAAGGCATGATCGCTGAGATCCTGGTTGAAGACAGCGGAGGTGTATTTAGAGGGTAAGTTAGTCAGGATGATATCTATGAGGGTACCCATGTTTACGGATTTAGTGTTGTACCTGGTAGGTTCGTTGATAATTTGTGTGAGATTGAGGGCATCTAGTATGGATTGTAGGATGGCCCGGGGTGTTAAGCATATCCCAATTTAGGTCACCAAGCAGTACGAACTCTGAGGATAAATGGGGGGCAATCAATTCACATATGGTGTCCAGGGCACAGCTGGGGGCTGAGGGGGGTCTGTAGCAAGCAGCAACAGTGAGAGACTTATTTCTGGAAAGGTGGATTTTTAGAAGTAGAAGCTCAAACTGTTTGGGCACAGACATGGATAGTATGATAGAGCTCTGCAGGCTATCTCTACAGTAGATTGCAACTCCACCTCTATCTAGACGGAAAATGTTATAGTTGGGAATGGACATTTCAGAATTTTTGGTGGCCTTCCTAAGCCAGGATTCAGACATTGCTAGAACATCAGGGTTGGCGGAGTGTGCTAACGCAGTGAATAACTCAAACTTAGGAAGTAGACTTCAGATATTAACATGCAAGAAACCAAGGCTTTTGCGATTAAAGAAGTCAACAAATGATAGCGCCTGGGGAGTAGGAGTGATACTGAGGGCTGCAGGGCCTGGGTTAGCCTCTACATCACCAGAGGAACAGAGGAGGACTAGAATAAGGACACGGCTAAAGGCTTTAAGAACTGGTTTTCTAGTACGTTGGGTACATAGAATAAAGGGGGCAGATTTCCGGGCGTTGTAGAAAAGATTCAGGGCATTATGTACCGACAAGGATATGGAAGGATATGAGTAAAGTGGAGGTAAACCTAAGCGTTGGGTAACAATGAAAGAGATAGCATCACTGGAGGCACCGATTGAGTCGGTCTCCGCGTGGGACAAAGGAGCTATCTAAGGCAGGTTTAGCTGGGCTGGGGGATCTACAGTGAAATAGTACAATTAGAAATAACCGAAACAGCAATAAGCAAACCATATTGACATGGGAGAGAGGCAAAAAGCAATCACAGGTGTAATTTGAGAGAGCTAAGACAACAGCTGGTAATGACGACACAGTTTGGGCTGAGGCTAAACATAAACAGGATGCATAAACAGGATGCGGTACCGTAAAAGGAACAGTCCAGCAGGCATCAGCTGTATAGCTGAGTTATCATAAGGTCCGGTGAACAGCAATAGGATAGTTCGGAGGTAGTTCGGGGGCTGCTAAAGCACTAGCGAGCAAGAGGCCACGGCTAGCGTGTGCTAGCTGGCCGGGGCTAGCAGATGGAATCTTCGTGGTCGACGTCGTAACGGGAAGCCTGTTGTAACCACATCAGGAACCCCTACCTGTCCCAGACCTGCTGTTTTCAACTCTTAATGATCGGCTATGAAAAGCCAACTGAGATTTATTCCTGATTATTATTTGACCATGCTTGTCACTTATGAACATTTTTGAACATCTTGGCATGGTTCTGTTATAATCGTCACCCGGCACAGCCAGAAGAGGACTGGCCACCCCTCATAGCCTGGTTCCTCTCTAGGTTTCTTCCTAGGTTTTCGCCTTTCTAGGGAGTTTTTCCTAGCCACCGTGCTTCTACACCTGCATTACTAGCTGTTTGGGGTTTTAGGCTGGGTTTCTGTACAGCACTTCGAGATATTAGCTGATGTAAGAAGGGCTATATAAAATAAAATTGATTGATTGATTGATCAGACGATTTCGTCGGCAGACCAGTCGTGTAGGATTGGCGGGGCTGACAGAGAGGTAGATAGCCGGGAGATGGGCCTAGCTCAGGATGATTAGCCAAACCACAATGTCCATTATGTTGCAGCTAGCTGGTAGCGATAAATCCGGAGTTAAAGGTCCAGTGATTCAGTGATTCCGGCAGAAAAACTGATATGTTCTGGGTCGATAACGCGCTGTGCAGACAGTGCAGACTGGCCAAATAATAGTCCAGGCTAGAGCTGGCTGGTAGGTGGTGCAGGCCACAGACAATGGTGAAAAACCGCTAACGGTAGCTAATAGCAAGTAGCTAGTTGCTGGCTACTCCCGTCCAGTAGACCGAGAGGTAGATAGCCGGGATATGGGCCTGGCTCTAGGCTAGCTCGAGGCTAACTGGTGCTTGCATCGGGGGCAGTGGTGATTAGCCAAACAGCAACATCCATTCGGTTGCGGCTAGCTAGTTGCAATCCGGTGATTAATGTCCAGTGATTAAATTATTCCGGGAGAAAAATCCAATGTTCTGGGTGAAATACCGCTAACTTTAGCTAATAGCAAGTAGCTAGTTAGCTGGCTAGCTAGTTTCAACTGGAGATTCTAGATAAAAGGTAAGTCAATAATAGAATCCGTTCCACATTGAGTGAGGCGGGTTGCAGGAAAGTATATTTTGTAGAAGGATGAAAAGTCTGATAGGGAAATATGTACGAAAAATAAAATAAAAACAGGGTATTTACAGGCTATTTACAGACACACGACAAAAACAGGACTGCACTACTACGCCATCTTGGATCAAATGAGTAGACTCTGCTATTTCAGCCACACCCGTTGCTGACAGGTGTATAAAATCAAGGACACAGCCGTGCTATCTCCATAGACAAACATTGGCAGTAGAATGGCCTTACTGAAGAGCTCTTTGTCTTTCAACGTGGCACCGTCATAGGATGGCACCTTTTCAACAAGTCAGTTCGTCATATTTCTGCCCTGCTATAGATGCCCCAGTCAACTGTGAGTGCTGTTATTGTTAAGTGGAAAAGTCTAGGAGCAACAACGGCTCAGCCGAGTGCTGTGTGGTAGGCCACACAAGTTCATAGAACAGGACCGCCGAGTGCTGAAGCACGTAGAGTGTAATAATAGTTTGTCCTCAGTTGCAACACTCTCTACTGAGTTCCAAACTGCCTCTGGAAGCAATGTCAGCACAATAACTGTTTGTTGGGAGCTTCATGAAATGGGTTTCCATGGCTGAGCAGCCACACACAAGCCTAAGATCACCATGTGCAATGCCAAGCATTGGCTGAAGTGGTGTAAATCTCGCCGCCCTTGTAGAATAATGGTGAAGACATCAAAACTATGAAATAACACATATGGAATCATGTAGTAACCAAAAAAGTGTTAAACAAATCAAAATATATTTTATATTTGAGATTCTTCAAATAGCCACCCTTTGCCTTGATGACAGCTTTACACACTCTTGGCATTCTCTCAACCAGCTTCACGAGGTAGTCACCTGGAATGTATTTCAATTAACAGGTGTGCCTTCTTAATTAATTTAAGTTAAGTTTAAGTTAATTTGTGGAATTTCTTTCCTTATTAATGTGTTTGAGCCAATCAGTTGTGTTGAGACAAGGTAGGGGGGTATACTGAAAATAGCCCTATTTGGTAAAATTCCAAGTCCATATTATGACAAGAACAGCTCAAATAAGCAAAGAGAAATGACAGTTCATCATTACTTTAAGACATGAAGGTAAGTCCATCCGGATAATTTCAAGAACTTTGAAAGTTTCTTCAAGTGCAGTTGCAAAAACCATCAATCGCTATGATGAAACTGGCTCTGATGAGGACCGCCACAGGAATGGAAGACCGAGAGTTACCTCTGCTTCAGAAATTGCAGCCCAAATAAATGCTTCACAGAGTTCAAGTAACAGACACATCTCAACATCAACTGTTCAGAGGGGACTGTGTGAATCAGGCCTTCATGGTCGAATTGCTGCAAAGAAACCACTACTAAAGGATACCAATAAGAAGAAGAGACCTGCTTGGGCCAAGAAACACGAGCAATGGACATTAGACAGGTGGAAATGTGTCCATTGGTCTAGAGTCCAAATGTGAGATTTTTTGTTCAAACTGCTGTGTCTTTTTGAGATGTGGTGTGGGTGAACGGATGATCTCCGCATGTGTATTTCCCACCGTAAAACATGGAGGAGGTGTTATGGTGTCAGGGTGCTTTGCTGGTGACACTGTCTGTGATTGATTTAGAATTCAACGCACATTTAACCAGCATGGCTACCACAGCATTCTGCAGCGATACACCATCCCATCTGGTTTGAGCTTAATGGGACTATCATTTGTTTTTCAACAGGACAATTAACCAATATTTTACCAAGAAGGAGAGTGATGGAGTGCTTCATCAGATGACCTGGCCTCCACAATCCCCGGACCTCAACCAAATTGAGATGGTTTGGGATGAGTCGGACCGCAGAGTGAAGGAAAAGCAGCCAACAAGTGCTCAGCATATGTGGGAACTCCTTCAAGCATTCCAGGTGAAGCTGGTTGAGAGAATGCCAAGAGTGTGTAAAGCTGTCATCAAGACAAAGGGTGGCTATTTGAAGAATCTCAAATATAAAATATATTTTGATTTGTTTAACACTTTTTTGGTTACTACATGATTCCATATGTGTTATTTCATCGTTTTGATGTCTTCACTATTATTCTACAATGTAGAAAATAGTACAAATAAAGAAAAAGCCTTGAATGAGTAGGTGTTCTAAAACTGTTGACCGGTAGTGTAATTTTTAAGAATTGGAAGTTAGTATAGCCTGAATATGTGGAAGTTTGTTTGCTGCCAAAAAGTATACATAGTATCAAAAATCCTTTGACAAGCTATCTAACTTGGGCCAGTCTGAACATCTCAACGTTGGTTAGGAGTTGAAAGCTTAAACAGTTAAAGAGGAGATAGGTCTATATATTTTTTTCTTTACCATTCGTCTACGGACCTTTTTTTCCCCATTAAAAGGCATTGGGAGCTCATTTAAATATTGTTATAGTTCAAAAAGTATAAATAATGTAAATAATATTTTCTCAAGCAATCAGAGTTGGGGCGGTCTGGACATTTAGAAGTTTGTTTCGTGTTAATAGCTTAAATCGCTTAAGCTCTAGAGTGGGCTAAAGAAATCAAATAATAATAATAAGAGTATTTAAGAAATCTAGAGTTCTGCTTTGCCTTTAGCATGCACATTTAATTAGAAAAGAAAATTTCCTGAAAAAAATGTGTTGTGCTTACTAGCTTGTGAAGGATCGGTTGATAGGAAAGGATTACCGGAACATGAGAAAGTTTGTTTCGTGTCTCTAGCTTGAACGGTTCAAGAGTTGCTGTTGGTGAGTTATTTTATGCTAATCTATGCACATTTATATAGTTATAATTGATAAAGATTTATTTAATTGTTTTTACTTTTACCCCCTTTTCTCCCCAATTTCGTGATATCCAATTGGTAGTTACAGTCTTGTCCCATCGCTGCAACTCCCCTACGGACTCGGGAGAGGCGAAGGTCGAGAGCCATGCGTCCTCCGATAGTTGATAAAGATTTTAAAGAATTTGAAGTTAGGATAGCCTGAATGTTTAAAAGTTTGTCTTATAGCTTAATTGGCCAATGAGCAGGACCATTTTCAATAGCTCCCTCTGTATTCCTATTGTTCCATTCAAACCAATGTTAATTACTGCACATTTAAAATCGTTATAGTTAAAAAAGTATACACTCTATCAAATATCCTTTGACAAGGAATCTAACTTGGGCCAGTCTTAACATCACAACGTTGGTTTGGAGTTGATAGCTTAAATGGTGAAAGAGGAGATAGAATTCATAATTACTTTTACCTTTTAAGTCTATGGCCTTTTTTCCCCCGATTGAGATGCATCGGGAGCAGATTTAAATATTGTTATAGTTGAACAAGTATAAATGCAATCAAAAAATATTTGTCAAGCAATCTAATTTGGGGCATTCTGGATATTTGGAAGTTGGTGTCACGGTTTCGGCCGAGGCTGCCTCTCTCCCTTGTTCGGGCAGGCTTCGGCGTTCGTCGTCTCCGGAATTCTAGCTGCCACCGATAGATGTTTCATGTTCGTTTGCTTTTGTCTGTTTGTTTCCACACCTGTTTCTGTTTTACGTAATTAGTGTCCTATAAGTTTCTCGTTGTGTTTGTCTAGTGTTGTGTATGATTGTTTCCGTCAGTGTTGTGTTTTGCTCGGTTGAGCGTATTTCTCCACTGTGCTGGAGCTTAGTTGCACTTGTGTGTGCACCGTTTCATTTTTGTCGCACCTGTTAGTGCGCATCTACCTTTCGCCTTCGTGCGTGTTTTGCTGTCGGGCTTAGTTGTCCTGTTGCCTGTGTTGGGCCAGTATTACAGCATTTGGAACATTCAGTCTGCGTCCTGCGTTTGATTCCTACACTACACCTACAACACGCCCTGACAGTTGGTTTCGTTTTAATATCTTAAATGGTTTAAGCACCAGAGAGGGCTGAAGAAATCAAATAATACTAATAATCTGAGTATGTATCAAATCAGCAAGCACACCTAACTAGAAAAGTACATTTTCCGGAAGAAAATGTGGTGTGCTTGCTAGCTTGTGAAGGATCGATTTATTAATAATATAGTATAGCCTGAACATGTGAAAGTTGGTTTGGTGTCTCTATAAGAGTTACTGCTGGTGAGTTATTTAATTCAAATGTATTAGAAAAAAAAAATGTCATGCACACCTAATAATAATAAGACTATGTAAGACAGCTAGAAAATATGCTTTGCCTTCAGTAAGCACACCTAATTAATCAGTACTGCAATATGCTGTGTGGATATTGTGTAATCAAAACCTGCCTTAGTGCATCAGCATCTAAGTCCAGAACCATATTTTTAGATAGGATCCTCTTCCAATTTCACCAACTGTATCTACTCACTCAATTCCTCTAGGGATTTGTTTTTGTTATCTAGACAAAAAATATATTACTACTCAATCAAAACATGAATATAGTCTTGTCACTGAAACCATGCCTCTTGACCACTTTACTTTTTGTAAATGTGGTTTAGTTATAGTCTACTAAGCCTAAAATGTCTACTGATCAATTCCATTTATCTACAGCCCATGTTTAAAATAATAGTTTTGTCCTGTTATTGCTTTATACTGTGTGAATCAGTCCTTCACGGTCGAATTGCTGCAAAGAAACCACTACTAAAGGATACCAATAAGAAGAAGAGACCTGCTTGGGCCAAGAAACACGAGCAATTGATCTGGAGTCCAAATGTGAGATTTTTTTTTCAAACTGCCGTGTCTTTGTGAGATGCGGTGTGGGTGAACGGATGATCTCCACATGTGTAGTTCCCACCGTAAAGCATGGAGGAGGAGGTGTTATGGTGTGGGGGTGCTTTGCTGGTGACACTGTCTGTGATTTATTTAGAATTCAATGCACACTTAACCAGCATGGCTACCACAGTATTCTGCAGCGATACGCCATCCCATCTGGTTTGGGCTTAATGGGACTATCATTTGTTTTTCAACAGGACAATTACCCAACACACCTCCTGGCTGTGTAAGGGATATTTTACCAAGAAGGAGAGTGATGGAGTGCTGCATCAGATGACCTGGCCTCCACAATCCCCGGACCTCAACCAAATTTAAATGGTTTGGGATGAGTCGGACCGCAGAGTGAAGGAAAAGCAGCCAACAAGTGCTCAGCATATGTGGGAACTCCTTCAAGCATTCCAGGTGAAGCTGGTTGAGAGAATGCCAAGAGTGTGTAAAGCTGTCATCAAGGCAAAGGGTGGCTATTTGAAGAATCTCAAATATAAATTATATTTTTATTTTTTTTTACACTTTTTTGGTTACTACTTCATTCCATATGTGTTATTTCATAGTTTTGATGTCTTCACTATTATTCTATAATGTAGAAAATAGTACAAATAAAGAAAAAGCCTTGAATGAGTAGGTGTTCTAAAGCTGTTGACCGGTAGTGTAATTTTTAAGAATTGGAAGTTACTAAAGCCTGAATATGTGGAAGTTTGTTTGCTGCCAAAAAGTATACATAGTATCAAAACTCCTTTGACAAGCTATCTAACTTTGGCCAGTCTGAACATCTCAACGTTGGTTTGGAGTTGAAAGCTTAAACAGTTAAAGAGGAGATAGGTCTAGATTTTTTTTTTCTTTACCATTCGTCTACGGACCTTTTTTCCCCCATTAAAAGGCATTAGGAGCTCATTTAAATATTGTTATAGCTCAAAAAGTATAAATAATATAAAGAAAGATTTCTCAAGCAATCAGAGTTGGGGCGGTCTGGACATTTAGAAGTTTGTTTCATGTTAATAGCTTAAATCGCTTAAGCTCTAGAGCGGGCTAAAGAAATCAAATAATGAGATGAGTCGGATGGCAGAGTGAAGGAAAAGCAGCCAAAAAGTGATCAGCATATGTGGGAACTCCTTCAAGCCTGTTGGAAATGCATTCCAGGTGAAGCTGGTTGAGAGAATGCCAAGTGCGTGCAAAGATGTCATCAAGGCAAAGGTTGGCTACTTTGAAGAATCTCAAATATAACTTATATATTTAATTTGTTTAAAAATGTTTTGGTTACTACATGATTCCATATGTGTTACTTCATAGGTTTGATGTCTTCACTATTATTCTACAATGTAAAAAATAGTAAAAATAAAGAAAAACCCATGAATGAGTAGGTGTGTCTAAACTTTTGACTGGTACTGTATACATAACTACCCTCTCTGCCTTCAGAGGCTCATGTCCCTACACAAGGCCCTGAGTGAACCTCTGTGGCCTGTAATAGGACTCACCGTGTCTCTCTAAATAGTGTTCCCTCAGGACCATTAATCCACACAGTCCCATGAGCAACTCAGAGAAAGAGGAGAGGGGGCAAACTGAGTGTGAAGATTACAGAGAGAGCGCGAGAGAGGGGAGTGTGAGAAAGAGGGAGAGAGAGAGAGAGAGAAAGAGAGAGGTCTCCATAGCTCCATCACACACAGGGGTTGTTTTCTCTCCTCTACCCAAAGAAAATCTAATCAGGGACGGTAATACATTTCACCAGAGATAATGTAAAATGTATATATTTTAACACTTATCTCCTTTGAAACTCTGTATCCCCCTTCCTATCCTCTTTCTCCTCTTTGGGTTGGTGTTGAAGCAGGCAGGATGAAGTTAAGTTGCGTCCCTAATGGCACCCTACCAGGGCTCAGGTCAAAAGTAGTGCACTATATAGGGAATAGGGTGCTATTTGAGACGCAGTTAGAGAGCTTTAATGAAAGAGGAGATTCCAGATGCTTCTCATCAATCATCTCTCAGCTTTTGAAGTGTAATACAGAGTGGATGGGTAGGTGGGTGGAGGTGTGTAGGGGTGAATATGGCATCAGGATTTTCATCTCTATAACATAATGGACTCCACTAGTTTGGCCTCTCAGTGTGGAGTGAGTGCTGCTGGAACCCCTCAGTCGGCAAACAAGTTAAATGAACGCTGGAGCTTGTTTCAGTAGTAGGCGGTATCATTGTCTCTCTGCCTCTCTGACATGCTGCAACACACGGACGGCTTGCTAGACTATAATTATTATTGTAGATTGTGTCAATGCACCCGCACATTGTTTATGTGAATACATTTATCTAAATGCTATTCGCTATTCATTACATAGGCTACACCCAGTCTGCTCCGTACATCAATCCCTTCACACAGTTCAGTGCAAAATATATTTTATGGGATTTTACCCTTCAGAAGGTCATTTTCTAAATGTTGTTAGCTGCCTTCTAGCCTCAGTAGTAGAACATTAGTTCCCTCTCATATGCAGTCTTTGGGGTTGTTTGCTTCCCGGGCTTTCACTAGCCAGACCTATCTAGCTGTCTGTAGGTCCTAGCTAGCTGTCCTTAGGCCCTAGCTAGCTGTCCGTAGGCCCTAGCTAGCTGTCCGTAGGTCCTAGCTAGCTGTCCGTAGGCCCTAGCTAGCTGTCCGTAGGCCCTAGCTAGCTGTCCGTAGGCCCTAGCTAGCTGTCCGTAGGTCCTAGCTAGCTGTCCGTAGGCCTTAGCTAGCTGTCCGTAGGTCCTAGCTAGCTGTCTGTAGGTCCTAGCTAGCTGTCCGTAGGTCCTAGCTAGCTGTCCGTAGGCCCTAGCTAGCTGTCCGTAGGTCCTAGCTAGCTGTCCGTAGGCCTTAGCTAGCTGTCTGTAGGTCCTAGCTAGCTGTCTGTAGGTCCTAGCTAGCTGTCAGAACATGGCAAGGTCTTCTGATCAGGTTATGCTAATGCCTTGTTAAAAATAATGTCTCTTTCCTCTCCATGCCAGAACAACATTTATGCAAAACAAGGGCCAGAAGGAAAAAGTCAGAAATATATTCATCATCTAAAATGTCTGTGTGTTCTCACCAGTGGCCTTAGAGTCAAAGTCTTCATCCCTCGACTTGTGTGAAGGTGGTTTTGCATGTTGTTCTCTTTTTGTGGGCCAATATCATTGGCCTAGGAGTGTGTTAAGTGGTAAACTTGGTTATTTGATCAGTCATTACAGATTCCCCACAGGAACATGCTATAATGAATGTGTTTTGTCATTTCTGTGGCACAAGCTGCCAGGACTTTTTACGTCTTTCATACAGTGTACATTTTCTTATTGTATAACACAGTTTTGTATTGTGCATTTCTAATCTGACTAATACAATAACTGTGTTGATGAATTTCCTTAAACCTCTTCATTTATATTAATTACAAATACCCCTAATATTGTGCAAATCAGATGAAGTAAAGTGTAAAGTGAAGCTGAAGTGAATGCTGCTGAATGATTCCATCCAGTAGAGTGGAAATAGTACTACTGTGCTTTCTAATGAATAAACCAATGTGGGAAAGAAATGTATTTGGGTTAACTGTGCTCTCTCAATATTAATTATTGTGTTTGGATAAATAGTGTGTTACTTTCAGCATCTGTGATTTGAAATAATCCCAATAAACCTTGTCTGCTTATTGATTGATTGAAATTGTCCTTAAAAGGTCAGATTCATAAAACATAAGGATGTGATTAACACATTGCTGTCTGGGATTGTTGTTAACTAGTGTGTTAATATATTGTGTGTTGTTGTAGCCATGTTGTGTTAGTAAGGTAGAGCTGGATATTGTATTTGTGAAATCATTTTACTTACTAACCTTATATTATTTTAAAGACTCATGTAAGTCCTCTTTTCACATGCTGTGTAATACAAATATACAATGGTGCATTGGTAATGTTTACAATGGCTGATTCTGGCTATAGGGAAAACATACAAAAGGAAATTGTCTGCTTTGATGCACAATGTTGATGTTGTTCCGTTCTCATTTTATCCGTCGTGAAATTTGAAATGGGCATAATACATTTGAGTAGTAGAATCATTTCACCTCACGAGACAAGGCATGTGTCCCAAATAGCACCCTAGTCCCTACATAGTACACTACTTTTGATCAAAGTGCTATGGGCCCTATATAGGGAATAGGGTACCATTATTGGCCCATGTAATTCAGAGGACAAAAATAATTGTTTTTACAATTATTTCTTTTTTGTTACATGCACATTCTACACATATTTTACATACATGACACTTTTTTTACACAGTAGTTACATAGAAAAACATTCTTATTTGATACAGTGAGGGAAAAAAGTATTTGATTCCCTGCTGATTTTGTACGTTTGCCCACTGACAAAGAAATGATCAGTCTATAATTTTAATGGTAGGTTTATTTGAACAGTGAGAGACAGAATAACAACAACAAAATCCAGAAAAACACATGTGAAAAATGTTTTAAATTGATTTGCATTTTAATGAGGGAAATAAGTATTTGACCCCTCTGCAAAACATAATTTAAAACTTGGTGACCAAACCCTTGTTGGCAATCACAGAGGTCAGACGTTTCTTGTAGTTGGCCACCAGGTTTGCACACATCTCAGGAGGGATTTTGTCCCACTCCTCTTTGCAGATCTTCTCCAAGTCATTACGGTTTCGAGGCTGACGTTTGGCAACTCGAACCTTCAGCTCCCTCCACAGATTTTCTATGGGATTAAGGTCTGGAGACTGGCTAGGCCACTCCAGGACCTTAATGTTCTTCTTCTTGAGCCACTCCTTTGTTGCCTTGGCCGTGTGTTTTGGGTCATTGTCATGCTGGAATACCAATCCACGACCCATTTTCAATGCCCTGGTTGAGGGAAAGAGGTTCCCAACCAAGATTTGACGGTACATGGCCCCGTCCATCATCCCTTTGATGCGGTGAAGTTGTCCTGTCCCCTCATCAGAAAAACACCCCCAAAGCATAATGTTTCCACCTCTATGTTTGACGGTGGGGATGGTGTTCTTGGGGTCATTGGCAGCATTCCTCCTCCTCCAAACACGGCGAGTTGACTTGATGCCAAAGAGCTCGATTTTGATCTCATCTGACCACAACACTTTCACCCAGTCCTCCTCTGAATCATTCAGATGTTCATTGGCAAACTTCAGAAGGGCATGTATATGTGCTTTCTTGAGCAGGGGGACCTTGCGGGCGCTGCAGGATTTCAGTCCTTCACGGCGTAGTGTGTTACCAATTGTTTTCTTGGTGACTATGGTCCCAGCTGCCTTGAGATCATTGACAAGATCCTCCCGTGTAGTTCTGGGCTGATTCCTCACCATTCTCATGATCATTGCAACTCCACGAGGTGAGATCTTGCATGGAGCCCCAGGCCGAGGGAGATTGACAGTTATTTTGTGTTTCTTCTATTTGCGAATAATCACACCAACTGTTGTCACCTTCTCACCAAGCTGCTTGGCGATGGTCTTGTAGCCCATTCCAGCCTTGTGTAGGTCTACAATCTTGTCCATGACATACTTGGAGAGATTTTTGGTTTTGGCCATGGTGGAGAGTTTGGAATCTGATTGATTGATTGCTTCTGTGGACAGGTCCTCTGTAGCTCAGCTGGTAGAGCACGGCGCTTGTAATGCCAAGGTAGTGGGTTTGATCCCCGGGACCACCCACACACAAAAAAAAGTGTATGCACGCATGACTGTAAGTCGCTTTGGATAAAAGCGTCTGATAAATGGCATATTATTATTATATTAAATACAGGTAAAAAGCTGAGATTAGGAGCACTCCCTTTAAGAGTGTGCTCCTAATCTCAGCTCGTTACCTCTATAAAAGACACCTGGGAGCCAGAAATCTTTCTGATTGAGAGGGGGTCAAATACTTATTTACCTCATTAAAATGCAAATAAATTTATAAAATTTTTGACATACGTTTTTATGGATTTCTTTGTTGTTATTCTGTCTCTCACTGTTCAAACAAACCTACCATTAAAATTATAGACTGATCATTTCTTTGTCAGTGGGCAAACGTACAAAATCAGCAGGGGATCAAATACTTTTTTCCCTCACTGTATACATTACATCTGGATAGATAGTACTTGAACACATCCAGCGTACACTGAGTGTACAAAACATTAGGAACACATTCCTAGTATTGATTTGCACCCCCTTTTGCCCTCATAACAGCCTCAATTTGTTGGGACATGGACTACAAGGTGTCGAAAGCATTCCACAGGGATGATGGCCCATGTTGACTCCAATGCTTCCCACAATTATGTGAAGTTGGCTGGATGTCCAGTGGGTGGTGGACCATTCTTGATACACATGGGAAACTGTTGAGCATGAAAAACCCAGCAGCTTTGCAGTTCTTGACACAAACTGGTGTGCCTGGCACCTACTACCATAACCCGTTCAAAGGCACTTAAATATTTTGTCTTGCACCAATAAGGGATCATTCCTTTCACCTGGATTCCCCTGGTCAGTCTATGTCCCAATGTTTTGTACACTCAGTGTACATTATACTTTATATAGTATTTTCATTCAAACTACTATAGATCATGGGCTGTTAAACTCACCCCTCAGCCCATCCCACCTGTCTTCGTAAACCACCCTCTTATGATTTCCATGTGCCATTTGGTGTTGAAGTCGGAAGTTTACATACACTTAGGTTAGAGTCATTAAAACTTGTTTTTCAACCACTCCAATAATGTCTTGTTAACAAACTATAGTTTTGGCAAGTCGGTTAGGACATCTACTTGGTGCATGACACAAGTAATTTTTCCAACAATTGTTTACAGACAGATTATTTCACATATAATTCCCTGTCTCACAATTCCAGTGGGTCAGAAGTTTACATACACTAAGTTGACTGTGCCTTTAAACAGCTTGGAAAATTCCAGAAAATGGTGTCATGGCTTTAGAAGCTTCTGATAGGCTAATTGACATCATTTGAGTCAATTGGAGGTGTACCTGTGGATGTATTTCAAGGCCTACCTTCAAACTCAGTGCCTCTTTGCTTGACATCATGGGAAATTCAAAAGAAATCAGCCAAGACCTCAGAAAAACAATTGTAGACCTCCACAAGTCTGGTTCATCCTTGGGAGTAATTTCCAAACACCTGCATGTACTATGTTCATCTGTACAAACAATAGTGCGCAAGTATAAACACCATGGGACCACGCAGCCATCATATCGCTCAGGAAGGAGAAGCGTTCTGTCTCGTAGAGATGAACATACTTCGGTGCGAAAAGTGCAAATCAATCCCAGAACAACAGCAAAGAACATTGTGAAGATGCTGGAGGAAAAAGGTACAAAAGTACCTATGTCCACAGTAAAACGAGTCCTATATCGACATAACCTGAAATGCCGCTCAGCAAGGAAGAAGCCACTGCTCCAAAACCGCCATAAAAAAGCCAGACTAAGGTTTGCAACTGCACATGGGGACAAAGATCGTACTTTTGGAGAAATGTCCTCTGGGCTGATGAAACAAAAATAGAACTGTTTGGCCATAATGATCATCGTTATGTTTGGACGAAAAAGGGGGATATTGCAAGCTGAAGAACACCATCCCAACCTTGAAGTACGGGGGTGGCAGCATCATGCTGTGGGGGTGCTTTGCTCCAGGAGGGACTGGTGCACTTCACAAAATAGATGGCATCATGAGGAAGGAAAATTATGTGGATATTTTGAAGCAACATCTCAAGACATCAGTCAGGTAGTTAAAGCTTGGTTTCAAATGGGTCTTCCAAATGGACAATGACCCCAAGCATACTTCCAAAGTTGTGGCAAAATGGCTTAAGGACAACAAAGTCAAGGTATTGGAGTGGCCATCACAAAGCCCTGACCTCAATCCTATAGAAACTTTGTGGGCAGAACTGAAAAAGTGTGTGCGAGCAAGGAGGCCTACAAACCTGAATCAGTTACTCCAGCTACCAGGAGGAATGGGCCAAAATTCACCCAACTTATTGTGGGAAGCTTGTGGATGGCTACCCAAAACGTTTGACCCAAGTTAAACAATGTAAAGGCAATGCTACCAAATACTAATTGAGTGTATGTAAACTTCTGACCCACTGGGAATGTAATGAAAGAAATAAAAGCTGAAATAAATCATTCTCTCTACTATTATTCTGACATTTCACATTCTTAAAATGAAGTGGTGATCCTAAATGACCTAAAACAGGGAATTTGTACTAGGATTAAATGTCAGGAATTGTGAAAAACTGAGTTTAAATGTATTTGGCTAAGGTGTATGTAAACTTCCGACTTCAACTGTATTTGTGCTGTGATGTTTCACATAAATTCCGAACCTTTCTAATTGGGCTACCGAGTTGCGCAGCGGTCTAAGGAACTGCATCTCAGTGCTTGAGGCGTAACTACAGACCCCCTGGTTAGGTTCCAGGCTGTATCACAACCGGCCGTGATTGGGAGTCCCTTAGGGCGGCGCACAATTGGCCCAGGGTCGTCCGGGTTTGGCCGGTGTACGCCGTCATTGTAAATAAGAATTTGTTCTTAACTGACTTAAATAAAGGTAAAATAATAATAATAATAATAATAATAATAATAATAATAATAATAATAATAATAATAATAAAAAATTAAATCGCATATTATCTACAGATTGTAAATTAAAGATGAATATTTTTTACTGAGCGTTATTATATTGTTGATTGATTGACTATGGCTTTATAAATCTCCCAATAGTGCTCTTTGTAGGATTAGTTTCAGGAATATGTTGTGATTTTTCAGCCACTCCTGAAACTGTGACCAGAAACAAGCTTCATAGGACAATACCAGAATAAGTGATGTAATGATACTGTCTCTTCGCAGCAAAATCTACAGAGCTGAGATGGTTGTATGCCGCATATACAGGGGCGCAACTTTCACTGGGGACGGGTTGGGGATATGTCCCACCCACACTCTGAAATGGCATTCTTGTCCCCCCCCCCAGTTTTATCAATGGAATGTGATACAAAACGGGGCAACGGTGTGCTTTAGGACCATGCGGATGTCTCCAGCGGTTGTGGAGGATGTTTGGAGTATTTATCCGACTGGATAAAAAAATATATATAAAAAAAAATTTATGTCCCTCCCACTTATAAAACCAAAGTGCAAATAAATGTGCAAACATTTCTATAAACCTGTTTTTGCTTTGTCATTGTGGGGTATTGTGTGTGTATATTGATGAGGAAAACAAAGAATGTAATCAATTTTAGAATAAGGCTGTAATGTAACAATATGTGGAAATAGTCAAGGGGTCTGAATACTTTCCGACTGCACTGTATACAAAAGTATGTGGACACCCCTTCAAATTGGTGGATTCGGCTATTTCAGCCACACCATTGCTGACAGGTGTATAAAATCGAGCACACAGCCATGCAATCTCCATAGACAAACATTGGCAGTAGAATGGCTTTACTGAAGAGCTAAGTGATTTTAAACATGGCACCGTCATAGGATGCCACCTTTCCAACAAGTCAGTTCATCAATTTTCTGCCCTGCTAGAGCTGCCCTTTATGATGAATTGGAACACCGACTGTGAGCCAGGCCTAATCGCCCAACCTCAGTGCCCAACCTCACTAATGCTTCTGTGGCTGAATGGAAGCAAGTCCCTGCAGCAATGTTCCAACATCTAGTGGAAAGCCTTCCCAGAAGAGTGGAGGCTGTTATAGCAGCAAAGGGGGGACCAACTCCATATTAATGCCCATGATTTTGGAATGAGATGTTCGACGAGCAGGTGTCCACATACTTTTGGTCAAGTAGTGTGACCCCACCATTACTATTCATAATATCACTAATAAAGATAATTCATTTTTTTGTTACATCTTCCATAAATGTTTTTTTATTATCAATCAGTATATTTGAGTTTAACCATAATATTTGATGCAATATTTGTTCTGTCTTTTCTGGGGGATAAAACTGGAATTGCAACCAGCCTTGTATGGCCTGTTTTAGAAAAGGTGATATTTTGAACAAGGTTTAATTTTCAATTAACCGAGTGAGAGGTTGAAATCTGGATAAAGGCAAATAGGTCATTTTTGAACAAGGAGTGAGCCATTCTTGCTAATCTATTGGAGAACCAGTTTTGGTTTAAGTATTAATTTTGTATGACTGAAGCTTTTAGTGAGAGGTTTAATGCTTTAATATACAGTACCAGTCAAAAGTTTGGACACACCTACTCAGGCAAGGGTTATTCTTTATTTGTACTATGTTTTACATTGTATAATAATAGTGAAGACATCAAAACTATGAAATAACACATATGGAATCATGTAGTAACCAAAAAAGTGTTAAACAAATCAAAATATATACAGAAGATAGCCCTATTTGGTAAAAGATCAAGTTTAAATTATGGCAAGAACAGCTCAAAAGAGAAACGACAGGCCATCATTACTTTAAGACATGAAGGTCAGTCAATCCGGAACATTTCAAGAACTTTGAACGTTTCTTCAAGTCGCAAAAACCATCAAGGCTATGATGAAACTGGCTCTCATAAAGACCGCCACAGGAATGGAAGACCCAGAGTTCCCTCTGCTGTAGAGGACAAGTTCATTAGAGTTACCAGCCTCAGAAATTGCAGCCCAAATAAATACTTCACAGAGTTCAAATAACAGACACATCTCAACATCATCTGTTCAGAGGGGAATGTGTGAATCAGGCCTTCATGGTCGAATTGCTTGCAAAGAAACCACTACTAAAGAGACCTGCTTGGGCCAAAAAACACGAGCAATGGACATTAGACTGGTGGAAATTTGTCCTTCGGTCTGGAGTACAAATTTTAGATTTTTGGTTCAAACCGCCATGTCTTTGTGAGACGCGGTGTGGGTGAACAGATGATCTCCGCATGTGTAGTTCCCACCATAAAGCATGGAGGAGGAGGTGTGATGGTGTGGGGGTGCTTTGCTAGTGACACTGTCTGTGATTTATTTAGAATTCAAGGCACACTTAACCAGCATGGCTTCCACAGCATTCTGTAGCGATATGCCATCCAATCTGGTTTGGGCTTAGTGGGACTATCATTTGTTTTTCAACAGGACAATGACCCAACACACCTCCAGGCTGTGTAAGGGCTATTTTACCAAGAAGGAGAGCGATGGAGTGCTGCATCAGATGACCTGGCCTCCACAATCTCCCGACCTCAACCCAATTGAGATGGTTTGGGATGAGTCAGATGGCAGAATGAAGAAAAGCAGCCAACAAGTGCTCAGCATATGTGGGAACTCCTTCAAGACTGTTGGAAAAGCATTCCAGGTGAAGCTGGTTGAGAGAATGCCAAGAGTGTGCAAAGCTGTCATCAAGGCAAAGGGTGGCTATTTGAAGAACCTCAAATATAACATATATTTTGATTTGTTTAACACTTTTTTGGTTACAACATGATTCCAAATGTGTTATTTTATAGGTAAAATGTAAAAAATAGTACAAATAAAGAAAAACCCTTGAATGAGTAGGCATGTCCAAACTTTTGACTGGTAGTGTATAAAAAAGTGCACCCAAACAAATATGCAAGCTTAATTTTGTCTGGTTTACCATTTCAAATAAATTGAAATATTATTTTCTCATATAATTTGAAAAAAAGATTTGTCTGAAAGTGGCAGTGCCTTAAGTAAAGTGTGGTATGACTAAAGAGTTAATCAGTGTGATTTTAAATAAATAGACAGGTATTTACTTCTCTTGTCTATTTTTGCAAACTTTCTATTGAAATTTGTTGTAGTAAGTTAATTTACTTTTTTAGAGATGTGAATATCAAGTATGTCTACTTCTCCATCAGACCATTATATTGGTAAACTACAGGGTAATGTAAAAGTTGTGTATTTTCATTATCCAAGACGTAATATGGTACACTAATCATTATTAGGTTTTATTCCAGAGAGGCTAGAAAATTATAGACAACATCAATGCAGTGATCCAAATTGCGGCCTTAAGAGAAAACTGCGCAGTTAAGAGAAAACTTGACTCATACATTGACAGTTTTGTTTTTAAGCCCTGGATTTTAAACCCCTTGATATTATTGTTGGACCAATTTTTATAATTAACATTTCCATGGCCAAAACAAATAAATATGGAGACAATGGACAACATTGTTTAAGTAACCATTCTCTATTTTACACTTGGGGTTACTATACATAACTTTTACCCATTGTGTAAGAGATTCTCCATAATTAAAATAGTCCAGGAATTAACTGTGTTATTAATGTGGCTAGTTTTGAGCAGTGCCATAGGCATTAATCTGTAGGTGGGCCAAAATGTTGGCACTCAAATCATAATTAATAATATCCCTTTAGGACCCATAGTGGCCGCCAACAGCCTTTCTTTAAATTACTATAGCGCTCGCGAAGAGTCAACCTCAGCTGTCACATTCACTAGCTAGCCACACAGACAACCAGCTAACTAGTCACCGAAATGGAGATTAGTCCTCTGAGGTCTTGGCTGATTTCTTTTGATTTTCCCATGATGTCAAGCAAAGAGGCACTGAGTTTGAAGGTAGGCCTTAAAATACATCCACAGGTACACCTCCAATTGACTCAAATTATGTCAATTAGCCTATCAGAAGTTTCTAAAGCCATGACATCATTTTCTGGAATTGTCCAAGCTGTTTAAAGGCACAGTCAACTTAGTGTATGTAAACTTCTGACCCACTGGAATTGTGATACAGTGAATTTTAAGTGAAATAATCTGTCTGTAAAGAATTGTTGGAAAAATTAATTGTGTCATGCACAAAGTAGATGTCCTAACTGACTTGCCAAAACTATAGTTTGTTAACAACAAATTTGTGGAGTGGTTGAAAAATGAGTTTTAATGACTCCAACCTAAGTGACTTCAACTGTAAATCAGTTTTGTTTGTAGCTACATCTTGTTTTGCCAGCGTTGTGTCAAGTCACTCTGGTTCACACTGAACATGGCATGTGCAGAAAGTAGCCCATCATTTTCCAACTGATTTGTCGATAGCGCCTGCTAAATTCAGAGCATCAATGTTGATGAGAAAAGTATCAAAACATTTGTAGTTCTCAATGGCTAACGTTATATCTTTCAAAAACAATGCGTTAAAAAGGACTGTCAACACATACTGAACAGCTCATTTTATAGACAGACGTATGATACATGGCTGACCAATCCAAACTCATCTCCGAGCATCTCCAGCCCATCCATTATCTCAGCCAATCATGGCTAGCAGGAAGGTTCCTGTGTTTTTCCATGGCTAAATGAACTAGGCTCGTAATTTAACAATTTATTCGTATTTATGGATGGAATACAAGTTAGTTATTAAGGCACATGAAAGTTCACATGTTCCAGAAGGCATTTCTGCCCCCACATTTTTTGGGATAAAAAATACATTTTATGTTTATGTTCAGTTTATGCCGCTCCTATGAAGTAGTGACATGCGAAATATGCCTAGTTTCGTTAAACAAGTCACATTTGTTTACAAAGCCAGCTAATAAGTTGTTTGTTTTGTCCTGTTTCTACTGATGCAATTCACATGGAAACTGTCCCAGCTTCGTAACTAATCAGCTAACCATTGCAAACTCTGTAGTTAGTCTTTCAGGCAAGAAAACGACAGTTGATTGGAGGCAATATTGTGCTTAGCTCGCAACGCTGTCACTTGATCGCCTCACTCCCTCCCTACAAAGACAACCAGCTAACTATGCCCATCGAAAAAGATGAATAATTATTCTAAACCTGTTTGGCTAAATTGCACAGTGTCATCTTTGTAATCTTTTACTTTCAACATCCTAAATAAATAAACAATAGTTGATGTGTTGAATCTGTAAACCGTTGTGCCACATACTTTGACTTCTTACTATCTATGAAAAGTAATCTGACCATGGGTCTTGAAGTGTGTGTACCCTATATAGCCTTTATGGTTATAATCTGACCCATCTATGAACATATTCATGAACTTTTATTTGTGTACCCTATCCTGTCTGGTTATCCATCAGTCTGACCTACAAATGCACACTATGAACTGAGAAACAATCTGGCCACTAAGGACTTCATAAAATGATTTTGATTGATTGAAAGTGATGAATAGCATCATGATGATACTGTTTACTGTGTGTGTGCGTGTGCGTGTGTGTGTGAGTGAGTGTGTGGAATGGGAGGCTTGTAACTTTATCACACAATTTATTATGGAAACCCCTAAGAGGTGATTATTACGAAGAGAGTATGTGTATGGTTGAGGAAAAGAAAGGGGAAGGCAGAGAGAGATTATGTTCCTGACCACAATTGTATCCTATTTGTTGTATATTATTTAATTGAAATACTTTGGTTTTTTTGTTGTGTTGAGTGTTAATAGTTTTTTGATTGTGAGTGTCTTTACACAATGGAAGACAGAATTAGTGTTATTCCTATTGACATGAATGTGGTGTCATATTAAAGAAGAGGTTTTGCTCTTTACAACTAAGTTAACTTGTAATTGTCATTTGTTCTTTGTTTCTGAGCTGTTTGTTGAAATGTGTGAGAAAATGTGCTTAATCTAGACAATTCTACAGCAGCATTCTAGAATTATATTCTGGTCTAAAGGGTTAAATTATCATAAAAGCCTATCCTATACCTTACTGTAATCGATCGCACATGACAAACAACGTAACGTTATTTCGCATTACAGACCAAATAGTCTTGTAGGCCTACGTAAATCGACTCCTGCATTTAACATGCGACTCACTTAGACCAACATATAATAAACCATAGGCATATAGCTAGAACATAATGCCCTGATATGACATAAATAATCACAATAGGCTTGGCACTCTCTCAGATCAATGGCTCAGCGACCAGGAGATAGTAGGCCACAAATGTAACCATTTAACGCTAGGAGAACCGAGAGCGTCATATTGACTTTTTTAATTACTCTGCCATGCCCCCCCCATCCTTGACTTTTCCTAAATAAGTATATCTAACACACTGTCGTTGTTAGAATCTTAATATCACAAACATAATTTTAGTTATAAGCAGTTTTAAGAGGAAAAGTCATTTTCTTTTTCCTGCCCGTCAGGCCTGCACAGCTGATGATGGCCCATCGAAACTACACCTACATTGCATTGAAACTAATTTCACACATACAGTAATAGATTTAGCCTAAAGACAAGTTTAAATTGACAGTACTCTGAATATTACCAATTGTTAAAATGTATATGAAGAATCTGATGAACAGCGCAGCTTTGTAATTGACACAGAGGCAGGGAAATGAAGGAGTGCCAAAAAACGACGTTTGCAAATTCTCCTACAGTCAGCAGGTTTTGATGTCTATATAGAATCAGAAAGAGCAGATTCTGCAGTTTCCAAATCACCTATCCTTGCCAAACAACTCTTCAAAATGACCCATTGAGCTCTATTTCAAAATATAACTTTTTGGCATAATTACCCAATTATATGCACTCCCCCATGCACTCGTAACACTCAAAGCACATATATTTAAACTCAAAATATGCCATTCTGTTCTCTTGAAATGCATTTTCTTAAATGGTTCCTTAAGATCTGCCCTTAATGAATTAATAATGAATGATCTTTGTGATGGTGTGTATTTAATAGATTTTAACACTTGAATGGTGGTGTGTTAGTGGCTTTTCATTTGTGCATATAGCCTACAGTTACATACACTATTGTGTTCTTTGAAATACATTTAATTTCGTATGGGCGACGGAGAGAAACAAAATTGTGCAGTTTGAGGCCACGTGGCGGAGAGTTATGCGGGCACTGGAGATGAGGGTGTGAGCAGGTGGGTCTGGGCAGGTGTGATGCCGTTGATGTTTGTGTGCATCTGTATGTTGTCGCTTTTATGTGTATGTTTTGTATTGTTTCAAAAATCACTGGGACGGAGGCCAATCAAAGTAGATCAGGTTAGCTTTAGGTTACGCGCTGCATATTAAACACATCAAAGGAAACGTACATTATATTTCCCTGGGCTGATGGTCAGTTTCAGCGGAGAGAGGGAGAGACTGTGAGTTGAAATGGAGAAACTTGTTTAATGATTTCTAAGTGTTGAATATAAACAAAACTACACTCATAAAAACAGCACCCCTTTGCTGTATTCTTTGACAATCTCTTTCTAGGCATGGATTTGAAATCTTACAGTAACCTGCTCTACAGTCAAAATGAACTTTGCTGTGAGCTTGTGGAAGCTGCTGTACACACAGTGATCTAAACTATCTCATTGGCCAGTGGTATGCCTACAGGTGCACCTGATGTAGCTCTCTAGCATAGGCGAATAGGCTACTAAAAATATTTTTAAAGAACTCTAAAATAGCCAGCATGATTGGCTGGGCGACCGACTCTCTTGTACCTTTTGTTTAAGCTGCTGTACAAAAACAGTTAGTTCTGCGTCCTCCACAGACATGACATAATGGGTAAAGGATGGCTGTATTGCTGTCATTTGATCAAATGAGTCAGATCGGGGCAGGCAGGCAGCTGCGGCCTTCTTCATTATACCCTATGAATCATTCTGGAAATGACTGCTGAGTTCCATTAGTTGTCTGTCCAATATCTAGTTTCAACATGCCTGTAAATCCGAGTTGCTCCTAACGGGGGCTGCTTTTCCCACTGTAGATGTACATGTAAGTCTCCAAACCTTGCTGGCAGTTTTATGTTTCGGGAACTGGTAGCTAACATCCCAGTTGTGGATTTCATTGTTGACCATCAAATCATCAGTAAGCTTAATAATTTGATTGAAATCACCTTTAGAATTGTCTCTGAATGTACTGAAACTGATGTTAAGTCCCCTATTAGGTGACTTTGAGCGGTTCTGGACCAGTTCCGACTGACATTTTGGTGTAGAAAGTGCTCTGTTAACGTTGCAGGGTCTAGTGCCTTATAGTGCCAGAAAGCCCCATCTGTCTGCTCTCCGCTACCACTCTGTCAGAGGAGCTGAGAAGGCCTGGGAGAAGCCATATGAAAGGGGACAGTCTAGAGATTTCAGCAATCGTCGTCTCATCTCACTGTGATATTCTCCGCCAGATTTAGAGCTCTCAACATGAAAACATACTAAATAATTTTGTAGAATTGAAACATGAGCTTTGTTGGTCATTTTACTTGTTTTTGCTAGCCAAGTTGGCTAGTGAGTCTTAGCTAGCTAGCTAGCTAACGGTGAGTAGCCTACACAGTGTAGCCTAGCCTACACAGTGTAGCCAAGCCTACACAACGATGGCCACTGTTTACTGCATATTGAATCAGTGCGGAGTGACACATGCCAGAACCTTCACATTATTTTGAAATTGATAAGCTGATTGTTTATTTTATTTTACAATTAGTTTTTATTGTCTTTCCTGGTAACTAATCAAGCATAATTCCATGTCATTACATAGGCCTACAGTCGTGGTCAAAAGTTTTGAGAATGACACAAGTATTGGTCTTCACAAACATTGCTGCTTCAGTGTTTTTAGATATTTTTGTCAGATGTTACTATGGTATACTGAAGTATAATTACAAGCATTCCATAAGTGTCAAATGCTTTTATTGACAATTACATGAAGTTTATGCAAAGAGTCAACATGCTGTCAATTAACTTCTGGTCCCCATCCTGACTGATGGCAGCCCATTCTTGCATAATCAATGCTTGGAGTTTGTCAGAATTTGTGGGTTTTTGTTTGTTCACCCGCCTCTTGAGGGTTGACCACAAGTTCTCAATGGGATTAAGGTCTGGGGAGTTTCCTGGCCATGGACCCAAAATGTTGATGTTTTGTTCCCCGAGCCACTTAGTTATCACTTTTGCCTTATGGCAAGGTGCTCCATCATGCTGGAAAAGGCATTGTTCATCACCAAACTGTTCTTGGATGGATGGGAGAAGTTGCTCTTGGAGGATGTGTTGGTACTATTCTTTATTCATGGCTGTGTTCTTAGGCAAAATTGTGAGTGAGCCCACTCCCTTGGCTAAGAAGCAACACCACACATGAATGGTCTCAGGATGATTTACTGTTGGCATGACACAGGACTGATGGTAGCGCTCACCTTGTCTTCTTTTTTCCGGATGCCCCAAACAACCGGAAAGGGGTTTCATCAGAAAAAATGACTTTCTCACAGTCCTCAGCAGTTCTATCCCTGTACCTTGTGCAGAAAATAAGTCTGTCCGTGATGTTTTTCCTTGAGAGAAGTGGCTTCCTCGTTGCCCTTCTTGACACCAGGCCATCCTCCAAAAGTCTTCGCCTCACTGTGCGTGCAGATGCACTCACACCTGCCTGCTGCCATTCCTGAGCAAGCTCTGCACTGGTGGTGCCCGATCCCGCAGCTGAATCAACTTTAGGAGACGGTCCTGGCGCTTGCTGGACTTTCTTGGGTGCCCTGACGCCTTCTTCACAACAATTGAACCTCTCTCCTTGAAGTTCTTGATGATCCGATAAATGGTTGATTTAGGTGTAATCTTACTAGCAGCAATATCCTTGCCTGTGAAGCCCTTTTTATGCAAAGCAATGATGACGGCACGTGTTTCCTTGCAGGTAACCATGGTTAACAGAGGAAAAACAATGATTTCAAGCACCACCCTCCTTTTAAAGCTTCCAGTCTGTTATTCTAACTCAATCAACATGACAGAGTGATCTCCAGGCTTGTCCTCGTCAACACTCTCACCTGTTTTAACGAGAGAATCACTGACATGATGGCAGCTGGTCCTTTTGTGGCAGGGCTGAAATGCAGTGGAAATGTTTTTGGGGGATTAAGTTCATTTTCATGGCAAAGAGGGACTTTGAAATTAATTGCAATTCATCTGATCACTCTTCATAACATTCTGGAATATATTCAAATTGCCATCATAAAAACTGAGGCAGCAGACTTTGTGAAATGTAATATTTGTGTCATTCTCAAAACTTTTGACCACGACTGTACGTGTAATTGATTTCATGTACAGCACTAGATTTGATGTAGGCCTACTTTTGACCTAAGATGTCCTTGAGTGTCCTAAATGGCATCATCCAAATCAAATGTATTATTATTGTCAATCCCTTTCCCACCCCCTCCCTACTGCTTGCTATGAATTCTATTTTATGGTGTATACATGTTTAGGCCAGTGCTTGACTTGTACTGAAATTGGTGCCGGTATTCATTTTGGGTGCCTGTACCATTTACATTTAGTTGCAGGAACTCCTCAATACTTTATATTCTATAGAAGGTGCAGGAACTCAAGCAGAAATTTTTTTGAGGTGCCAGTACTCAGTTCTGGTGAGCTCCTACCCAAGTCAAGTACTGTGTTTAGGTAAAAAGACAAATAATGTAGAGCATTCAAAAATATAAATAATTGTTTGGCTCAATCTGATTGGGTGGGCCTGGCTCCCCAGTGGGTGGGCTTGGGCCCACCCATGCATACGCCCCTGGCAATGAGAGAGCCACAAGCCATAGACAGCCTGTGATCTTTATAATGTTTCTCATGAAGGCCACTTTAAGAGATTAAATAGACCATTATGTGACTCTCTATTTGGAATGACTCTAGTTATTGGCTATTGTAGTGACATGAATACTAGATAGATTTTTTGAATGCTCTAATGAATGTAAGCTATCCCAGGACACGATGGTTTGCCTCAATAATGTTGCATTCCCTCGTTAGTCTTTACCGATAATAAAATTTTCCAATTTGATACAGTTAGTCTTTTGTGCTGATTTCAACCTGCTTCCAACCATGCAGGCCTTGATATACAGTTGAAGTCAGAAGTTTACATACACTTACGTTAGAGTCATTAAAACTTGATTGACCTCATGGGAATATCAAAACAAATCAGCCAAGACCTACACAAGTCTGGTTCATCCTTGGGAGCAATTTCCAAATGCCTGAAGGTACGACGATCATTTGTACAAACAATAGTACGCAAGTATAAACACCACAGGACCAAGCAGCCGTCATACCGCTCAGGAAGAAGACACATTCTGTCTCCTAGAGATGAACGTACTTTGGTGCGAAAAGTGCAAATCAATCCCAGAACAACAGCAAAAGACCTTGTGAAGATGCTGGAGAAAACAGGTACAAAAGTATCTATATCCACAGTAAAACAAGTCCTATATCGACATAACCTGAAAGGCCGCTCAGCAAGGAAGAAGCCACTGCTCCAAAACCACCATAAAAAAGCCAGACTACGGTTTGCAACTGTACATGGGGACAAAGATCGTACTTTTTGGAGAAATTTCCTATGGTCTGATGAAACAAAAATAGAATTGCTTGGCCCTAATGACCATCGTTATGTTTGGACGAAAAAGGGGGTTGCTCACAAGCTGAAGAACACCATCCCAACAGTGAAGCACGGGGGTGGCAGCATCATGCTGTGGAGGTGCTTTGCTGCAGGAGGGACTGGTGCACTTCACAAAATAGATGGCATCATGAAGAAGGAAAATTATGTGGATATATTGAAGCAACATCTCAAGACATCAGTCAGGAAGTTAAAGCTTGGTCGCAAATTGGTCTTCCAAATGGACAATGACAAGCATACTTCCAAAGTTGTGGCAAAATGGCTTAAGGACAACAAAGTCAAGGTATTGGAGTGGCCATCACAAAGCCCTGACCTCAATCCTATAGAACATGTGTGGGCAGAACTGAAAAGGCGTGTGCAAGCAAGGAGGCCTACAAACCTGACTCAGTTACACCAGCTCTGTCAGGAGGAATGGGCCAAAATTCACCCAATTTATTGTGGGAAGCTTGTGGAAGGCTACCCGAAACGTTTGACCCAAGTTAAGCAATGTAAATGCAATGCTACCAAATACTAATTGAGTGTATGTAAACTTCTGACCCACTGGGAATGTGATGAAATAAATAAAAGCTGAAATAAATCATTCTCTCTACTATTATTCTGACATTTCACATTCTTAAAATAAAGTGGTGATTCTAACTTACCTTAGACAGGGACATTTTACTAAGATTAAATGTCAGGAATTGTGAAAAACTGAGTTTAAATGTATTTTTCTAAGGCTGAGGGGATATTGAAGGTGAAGAAAAAACAAATCAATTTAAGACCCAAAGACTGACCACCACTTCAGGTCTTTCTCTGAAGGAGTGCTGGCATCTTCTTTACCAATCCCCTGAAAAGAAAATGGCATCCATTTTGTGACAAAAAACTGCAGATAGAGCAGATCAGTGAGCAGAACGCACCACAGATCCTGTGGAACCTCTAATGTCCAACGTTAGGTCTGCATCCCAAATCAAATCAAATTGTATTTGTCACATACATGTGTTTAGCAGATGTTAGTGCGGATGTAGTGAAATGCTTGTGCTTCTAGCTCTGACAGTGCAGTAATATCTAACAAGTAATATCTAACAATTTCACAACATATACCCAATGCACACAAATCTAAGTAAGGAATGAATTAAGAATATATACACTACCGTTCAAAAGTTTGGTGTCACTTAGAAATGTCCTTGTTTTCGAAAGAAAAGCAATTTTTTTGTCAGTAAAATAAGATCAAATTGATCAGAAATACAGTGTAGATACTGTTATTGTTGTAAATGGCTATTGTAGCTTGAAACGGCTGATTTTTTATGGAATATCTACATAGGCGTACAGAGGCCCATTATCAGCAACCATCAGTCCTGTGTTCCAATGGCTAATCCTAAATACTTTTTGTTCATTTATTTATTTTTATTTTTATTGATTCTCCCCTGGAAAAACTAGGCTACAGCAGTGGCTACATTTCATCATCATGTCAACGTATTATCACAACTGGACATGTAGCCTACAGATGCGTGCCAAGTTGCCAAGTGAGAAAGATATTTCTTAATCATCAAATGCGGTGAGTATTATGGCTTGGATAGGTTTTAGCCTGGTCGAGGCGGAGGAGAGTGTGAACAGGGTGGTGGTTCAAGTCATGTAAGCAACAAAGTAAGGACGTTTGTGCGGGTGATCAGATTGAATGGTGTGTGCGTGTAATCAGCTATATTTTATGCAGAGAACGTGGCATGAGTGAAGAGAGGTTGTAGTTATCGTAAACTGGGTTATCGTAAACTATTCACATTTAGATTTACGTCATTTAGCAGATGCTCTTATCCAGAGCGACTTACAAAATGGAGCTAGACGGGATTATCTAGGTTTATGCTTTAGCGCCATCTATGGGCTGAATGTTACGTGGGTGAACCAGTTTTTGCTCTCCTTCCAAAACGTGGTTACATTTGTATAAACTTCAACTACACAGTATATTCCTAGGAAAAGTTGATGTAATGTAACAACTCAAATCGTGCTCTTTAGTCTACAGTAGTAGCCAGCTGATGAAACAGGTTAGGCTGATGATTTTGAAAAGTTTGATTGAAATTAATAAAACATACTTGCGAGAATGCATTAAAAATCAAGGAATAACAAATGGTGATTAGATACTTTTCTTGTTCTGTTTTATTTCAGAAATGCAGCCCAGGGGTCAAATAAAGTGTTTCATTTCAGGTATTGCATTTTCAGTTTTTTATTTTTTATTTCCCAGATTCTCACATAAAACAAAGAACTTGACTCCAAATCTGTGGAGCTTTGATGGGATGTATTGGCGGCATGCAATCATCCCTTTCCAAGCCATGAGAGACTCATCCATGCACAAGTCCTTGTGAGGCACAAACACTCTTCCAAATGCCCTGGTCAAGCTGCCCAGGACATTCCTCATTTTGTGAAGGGGGTTGGCGAAGTTGAGAGTGGCAGTGTTCACAAAGTGTAGCACTCTCAGCAAGACAAGGAAGCGGTCCTGGGAGAAAAGGGTTGGGAAAAAAGGGGTCTGCAGCATGGGATCAGTGGTCCAGTAGTCCCTCACAGAGCTCTTCTTCACTAACCCCATCAGCAGCACCATGACCAGAAAGGTACAGTGGGGAGAACAAGTATTTGATACACTGCCGATTTTGCAGGTTTTCCTACTTACAAAGCATGTAGAGGTCTGTAATTTTTATCATATGTACACTTCAACTATGAGAGACGGAATCTAAAACAAAAATACAGAAAATCACATTGTATGATTTTTAAGTAATTAATTTGCATTTTATTGCATGACATAAGTATTTGATACATCAGAAAAGCAGAACTTAATATTTGGTACAGAAACCTTTGTTTGCAATTACAGAGATCATACGTTTCCTGTAGGTCTTGACCAGGTTTGCACACACTGCAGCAGGGATTTTGCCGCACTCCTCCATACAGACCTTCTCCAGATCCTTCAGGTTTCGGGGCTGTCGCTGGGCAATACGGACTTTCAGCTCCCTCCAAAGATTTTCTATTGGGTTCAGGTCTGGAGACTGGCTAGGCCACTCCAGGACCTTGAGATGCTTCTTACGGAGCCACTCCTTAGTTGCCCTGGCTGTGTGTTTCGGGTCGTTGTCATGCTGGAAGACCCAGCCACGACCCATCATCAATGCTCTTACTGAGGGAAGGACGTTGTTGGCCAAAATCTCGCGATACATGGCCCCATCCATCCTCCCCTCAATACGGTGCAGTCGTCCTGTCCCCTTTGCAGAAAAGCATCCCCAAAGAATGATGTTTCCACCTCCATGCTCCACGGTTGGGATGGTGTTCTTGGGGTTGTACTCATGCTTCTTCTTTCTCCAAACACGGCGAGTGGAGTTTAGACCAAAAAGCTCTATTTTTGTCTCATCAGACCACATGACCTTCTCCCATTCCTCCTCTGTATCATCCAGATGGTCATTGGCAAACTTCAGACGGGCCTGGACATGCGCTGGCTTGAGCAGGGGGACCTTGCGTGCGCTGCAGGATTTTAATCCATGACGGCGTAGTGTGTTACTAATGGTTTTCTTTGAGACTGAGGTCCCAGCTCTCTTCAGGTCATTGATAAACAAACATGACTGCCATCATAAAGAATTTATCTGCTGTTAGCTTAGCTGAAACGTATCTCTTGTCTAAAGAATATTACATTTCTCCCTTGTGCTCACCAGAGATGTGGTACATTGTAAACAACTCTAGCTGTTAGGGCGCTAACAGTTTTTTGTCAGCACAACCTGTTATTTAGACTAGTTTATAGAATGAGTTTGGCTGTGGATGTGTTCCGTATGTTTGGATGAGGAAGTTCGCATTTATCTTTTACAATAAAAGGTGCAATTGAGGAATAAAGTAGGGAAGAGCTTGATTTTTCACCAGTACAAAACATTATTTAGATACTTTTCAGACAACAATGCTATTTAGACGCTACTGTTCCAATCACATACAGTGGGGAAAAAAGTATTTAGTCAGCCACCAATTGTGCAAGTTCTCCCACTTAAAAAGATGAGAGAGGCCTGTAATTTTCATCATAGGTACACGTCAACAATGACAGACAAAATGAGAAAATAAAATCCAGAAAATCACATTGTAGGATTTTTTATGAATTTATTTGCAAATTATGGTGGAAAATAAGTATCTGGTCAATAACAAAAGTTTCTCAATACTTTGTTATATACCCTTTGTTGGCAATGACACAGGTCAAACGTTTTCTGTAAGTCTTCACAAGGTTTTCACACACTGTTGCTGGTGGCCCATTCCTCCATGCAGATCTCCTCTAGAGCAGTGATGTTTTGGGGCTGTCGCTGGGCAACACGGACGTTCAACTCCCTCCAAAGATGTTCTATGGGGTTGAGATCTGGAGACTGGCTAGGCCACTCCAGGACCTTGAAATGCTTCTTCCGAAGCCACTCCTTCGTTGCCCGGACGGTGTGTTTGGGATCATTGTCATGCTGAAAGACCCAGACACGTTTCATCTTCAATGCCCTTAATGATGGAAGGAGGTTTTCACTCAAAATCTCACGATACATGGCCCCATTCATTCTTTCCTTTACACGGATCAGTCGTCCTGGTCCCTTTGCAGAAAAACAGCCCCAAAGCATGATGTTTCCACCCCCATGCTTCACAGTAGGTATAGTGTTCTTTGGATGCAACTCAGCATTCTTTGTCCTCCAAACACGACGAGTTGAGTTTTTACCAAAAAGTTATATTTTGGTTTCATCTCACCATATGGCATTCTCCCAATCCTCTTCTGGATGCACTCTAGCAAACTTCAGACGGGCCTGGACATGTACTGGCTTAAGCAGGGGGACACGTCTGGCACTGCAGGATTTGAGTCCCTGGCGGCGTAGTGTGTTACTGATGGTAGGCTTTGTTACTTTGGTCCCAGCTCTCTGCAGGTCATTCACTAGGTCCCCCCGTGTGAATCTGGGATTTTTGCTCACCGTTCTTGTGATCATTTTGACCCTACGGGGTGAGATCTTGCGTGGAGCCCCAGATCGAGGGAGATTATCAGTGGTCTTGTATGTCTTCCATTTCCTAATAATTACTCCCACAGTTGATTTCTTCTAACCAAGCTGCTTACGTATTGCAGATTCAGTCTTCCCAGCCTGGTGCAGGTCTACAATTTTGGTTCTGGTGTCCTTTGACAGCTCTTTGGTCTTGGCCATAGTGGAGTTTGGAGTGTGATTGTGTGAGGTTGTGGACAGGTGTCTTTTATACTGATAACAAGTTCAAACAGGTGCCATTAATACAGGTAACGAGTGGAGGACAGAGGAGCCTCTTAAAGAAGAAGTTACAGGTCTGTGAGAGCCAGAAATCTTGCATGTCTGTAGGTGACCAAATACTTATTTTCCTTCATAATTTGCAAATAAATTCATTAAAAATCCTACAATGTGATTTTCTGGATTTTGTTTTCTCAATTTGTCTGTCATAGTTGACGTGTACCTATGATGAAAATTACAGGCCTCTCTCATCTTTTTAAGTGGGAGAGCTTGCACAATTAGTGACTGACTAAATACTTTTTTTCCACACTGTATTTGCGATGGTACGCTGCAGGGACCACTCAACAATGATCACAAATATGTGATCGTATGCTTCAAAGGGTAAGATGTAAACAAAGTGTGGCCTATCTCAGGCTCTTACAGCATGATCTCACATCAAAGCTAGGCTAACATAAACACACTATGGGAGGACCTTTTTTTTATGAGCCTTTTCTCTATTACAGCTTATTGGATGACTGTCAATCATATTCCATTCACCCAGCTTAATGTAACATCGATAGGTTTAACCTACTTTTTGGTTGCTACAACCTAGCCTACAAATGAGCGTTTATAATGTAGGTGCATAAGTCGAGAGACAAATTGGAGTAATCAAGGTGACAGACACTGACACATTCAATACCGCCTTGCAAACTCTTGCCTACATCTAGCTGATCTGGGGTGGAATCATTAGTCCAAACTAAAACAAAAGTTTCTATTGAATTAATTTAGGTAGGTCCCTCCCAGTTTTGTTCCGTTTGCTTCAATTTAAGAAATGTTTTGCAACACTGTTCACTTTCATAGCAGCCACATAGAGCATCATCACTTTGCTAGTATAATTCCTTCTCACATCTGCACGCTCTCCCCTTCTCACCTTTTCCCTTTGCTTGTGGACTTCAGTGCAAAAAAACTCTCCAACCCAAACCTTTATATCATAACCGCTAACCACTACACATTGTTATCACTATACAAATGTTATAGTCAACAAACTAGAACTAATTACATTTAAGTCATTTAGCAGACGCTCTTATCCAGAGCGACTTACAGTTAGTGAATACATATATATATATTTTTTTTCATACTGGTCCCCCGTGGGAATCGAACCCACAACCCTGGCGTTGCAAACACCATGCTCTATCAACTGAGCTACATCCCTGCCGGCCATTCCCTCCCCTACCCTGGACAACGCTAGGCCAATTGTGCGCTGCCCATGAGTCTCGCGGTCGCGGCCGGCTGCGACAGAGCCTGGATTCGAACCAGGATCTCTAGTGGCACAGCTAGCACTGCGATGCAGTGCCTTAGACCACTGCGCCACTCAGGAGACTACTAATGCGTTAGTACACCCACAATCTAACCCATGTGTACAATCAATCAGTACAGTGTACATCAAGCAGTTTAGCAGTTACACTGGCGGGCCCAGGTGGCAATACATTAATAAAACCGAAAGCTTACCTTGACTTTGAAGAGTTGCAGTGTTGGACAGCCTTAGCCAGCTCTCTCTCTGCTGCTTCTTCATAATTTTTGAAGAAATTAATCTGTTAAAAACTGTTCAACTACTTTCTCTCTCTTTGAGTCAACGACTAACCACACTTTATGCACTGCGGTGCAAGCTAGCTCTAGCTTACGCTTTCAGGACTATTTTCATTCTCTGATCCTTTGATTGGCTGGACAACATGTCAGTTCATACTGCAAGAGCTCTGATAGGTTGTGGGATGTCCTCCGGAAGTTGTCAAAATTAACGTGTAAGTCTATGGAAGGGGATGAGAAACATGAGCCTCCTAGGTTTAGTATTGAAGTCAATATACCCAGAGGAGGACGGAAAATAGCTGTCCTCCGACTACACCATTGTGTTACTATAGAGGGTGCTGTTGAGGCTACTGTAAACATTAATTGCAAAACCGTGTGTTTAATCAGTTTAATATTTCACTTTTTTTTCTGAAATTCATTGAGTAGGATGGTCCTCCACTTCTTCCTCTGAGGTTCAGGATGAGTTGTATCAGTTTTTCAGCACCCAGCCCATTGACATGAATGGCCTCTAGTAGAGTAGCAGGAACAGGCAGTAGTAGCAGGCCTGCAAGCAGTACAAGCAGGCCTCAGTTCTTCAGCACCCAGCCCATTGACATGAATGGTCTCTAGTAGAGTAGCAGCAGTAGGCAGTAGGAGCAGGCCTGGACAGAGCAGAGCAGACTAGGGCTGAGTAATGAGTAATGTGTTATCAGCCAGCCACTTAATGGGCCTTGATATAACCTTAAACATTGTGGATAGCTCAATGGCACTCGCCACAAATAATCTAATTAATTAGTAGCAGCCGGCCACAATAGAGAACAAGGCAGTGAGTGTGCATTTGCAGATTCATTCCCGATGTTAATTAAACTGCTGTTCAAAATATCACCCAGAAAGAAAGTGATAACCTTGTCACAGGAGAAAGACAATACATTACTTGTTTCAAGAAGCTAGGCTTATGTTGCACGTCACTACTACAAAGGAGATGCATTTGAAGTTTTTAAAATCTTTTTAAAAAATCAAAATGCGTTGTTTTGGCAAAAATGCTTTCTGGAACATGTGAACTTTCATATGCCTTAATAACACACTTCTATGCCACCTGTAAATACTTATAAAATTGTTACATTACGAGCCTAGTTGGTTTAGACACGGAAAAAGACAGGACCCTTCCCGCTAGCCATGATTGGCTGAGATAATGGATGGGCTGGACATGCTGAGAGATGAGTTCAGATTGGTCTGCCATGTAGCACACTGCTCAGTATGTGTAGATAATCCTTGCTACAGCAGCTTTTTTGAAAGTTATAAAGTTAGCCACAGAGATCTGCAAAAGTTTTGCTACTGCTCTCAACAACATTGCTGCCCAGAATTTTGCAGCCGCTATCGACAAAGATCAGTGCGAAAAAGTTGTGATGGACTACTTTTCTGCACAAGGTCAGTGTGAACTGGAATGACTTGACACAACAACGGGCCATCCAAGCTGTGGCTAGCTACAAACCAAACGAAAAAGACATGCTGCCGTGAAGCGTTCATCCATGTATACGGGCAAGAGTATTTTATATATATTATATAGAATATTTTCAGATATTGTACGTTTCTAATGTTGTCAGAAAGTTGTTTACATTGCAAGTTAAAGCGTACCATTCGCTAGCTAGCAAACGTTAGCTTGCTGGCTCACTAGCTAATGTTACATGTATGATCTGTGTAGTAATATTATTTGTATCTCAGAAAGCCATTTGCATTGCTAGCTAGCTAACATTGAACGTAGTTGGTTAGCTTTAGCTACCTGCAGATTCATACTCCAGCATTTCATGCATAGTGTGGCTAGCTAAAACAATCTATTTGTACTGTAGCTGTGGGTTGGGATTATGGTTCATTGTTTAGCTAGCTAGCTACATGTCTAAACAAAAGACTCCACTTCGCAAGAGAATGATTAAATTATCAAGTTAGTCAGGTGTGTCTGGGGGTGATTACGGTCATCTATTGTATTTCATGACCAGAAAATAGTGACCCATCCACTTAGCTAGATGTGGCTGAGGGGTGGTTATAGCATTTCTTTCACATGACCCATCAATTTAGATGTCTGGGTAAGCATCATCTAATAATTATAAAATATTTGTATGTAGACACTTTAAAAGTCAGATTAGGATATAGGCCAAGGACTAGATAAAATGTATTTTTCCATGGAGTTTTTCCTTATTGTAAAGAGATGGGTTAAGAGGGTGTGAACGATGCTGAATAGGTGTAGACAAAGAAGAGCTTTCCAGTAGGTGTACTAAAACATTCAAGGGCCATTTTCTCAAAAGTGGAGTTATAAGTTTATCAACTTTCAAAGCATAATTACTTTACCATTGTCCATCATCTGCAGTGTATGATATAGCATTTTGTAACTCTGAGTCTGTACTTTTATCCAATGTAAAAAACACAATTTCAAATGTCACTACATAAGACCGAATTGAGGCGATGGGTCACATATCTAGGTGCTGTTCTAAGATTTATCACAGTGGTTTTGTGAAAGGAACAGTTTGTATTAATGTGTGTTGGGCAGGGTGTGTGTCAGAGAGAGAAGAACTGTAGTGCCTGTTAAAAGCTGATCTGCAGCGTTTTGAACTAACTGGAGATGATGGAGTGATTTCTGACTGAAACAGGCATATAAAGAGTTACAGTAATCTAGACTTGAAGAAATAAAAATCATGTATATGTTTATCCAAATCAGTGACTGAGATAACATACTTCACTTTTAGGTATATTTCTTAGTTGATAAAAGCAGGACTGGTCAACCTTTTTTTACATGCAGCTCAAGGTTTAGCTCAAGGTCAAACAAGACACCAAGGGTTCTGGCCGTAGGCTTTACATTTGTGGACAAATTACCAAGGTTGTCAACAATCTGAGTTCTAGCAAGGTGGGGGCCAAATACAACAACCTCAGATTTTTTATAGTTGAGCTGGAGAAAATTGTCAGACATCCAACATTTGATGTCATGAATACACTTGTGAAGGGTAGCTACGCTAGAGCTTTGTGTCATCTGCATAGCAGTGAAGCTGAATGTTACACAAAAAAAATGCTGGGTCAATAATTACCCAATGCTGTAACCCAGTGCTGAGTCACTACCCAGCACAGGGTTATTTTGACCCAGCACTGTTGGATTATGTGAATGACCCAACACGTTGGGTACACATTGGGTCAAAACCACTACTCAACCTCATCATAAATTGACTAATTTACTTGTGGAACGGCACATACAGTGCAACATGAAATAGATGCATAATACACGCTATCAAGTCACAACAAGGCCGATTTCAAAAGCCGACGTCCATAGGCGGGGAGTGAGATTCAAGTTTGGTGAAGCAATTTTCTAACCATAAAATTGCACTTTTATAAGAAAGGATTGCATGAATCTATCATCACAGACTAATGTAAAATAGGCTACTATTCCTAAAATGATGAGTAGATTGCATAGTCATCATTTAGGCTAATAATATAACTCAATCACCGTTAGCAAAACAGCATTTCTGAACAATGCATGCCTGAGTGCGTAGTCAGTCATAATCAGAGACGTTTCTTCTTCTTTCGTTTCGGAAAGATTTGGCCTTATATAAACACATTCCATGCAATTCTACTACACTTTATATAACTGGAGACATAAGCAACATATTTTTTTATATGACAGATTCGTAGCCTACTCTGCTGACACTGACAAACAGATCAGTAAAAACTAATCTAGGCCTATGACAAGGGGAGACACAAATTGTACAATATGATGTCCATTTAGCCTGGAGGAGGAAATTATTGTGAAAATGCCACACTCACCTCGATGCTTTCCGCTGGTGCCAATAAGATAGGCTATTGTTGAGAATTTTGATAACTAGAGACAGATTAAAATATTTTCTTTGTTTTCTCTTTTCAGTAATAGCCATTTCATTTATAAACTATGTTTTTCCTCTGATTTTATTTTGTAATATTGCAATAGGCCTAGGCCTATTTAACTGCTTTTCACTGACCGCTGCAACTCAACAATCAGCTATTTCGTAGGCTATTTGCCGTGCATGCGGTCCAAATTGCGCAATACACAGCTCATTTTTAAAAGAAGCTAATGATCCTCTGTGGCCAAATCATGCTCTCGGTAGTATTTTGAATGATTGTATTTATTTATGTATTGGCACAAGTAATTATATAGCTAATTTTGTCAAATGTAATTTACTTTAGGGGAAGCTTATCTTCCCCTAGCCTAGTGGACGTGCCGCCTATGCCGGCATCAATGTGAAAGTATCCAAGTAACTGGTGCATAAAACAGCTGGCCACGAGGCTTACAAGGCCGAGTTCAGATGCTGACATCAAGTTCAAAGCATTCGGTGCACTGCCTAAATGGCTGACAGTTGGTGAACGCTAGGGAGTAGAGGCGATTGTAGAATGAAGGGTTCGGGTCTTTTGTTCTTTTGATATTCAGCCATATTGGTTCCAACCTGGGGATTAGAGAATGTCATTATAAAATGTTGAACAATAATCAAGATACACATCACACTCTTGCACAAGGCCACGCACACACACACACAAATTGTGGCCTTTCCTTTTGCTCAAAACATGCTATACTCCTATATAGGGCTGTGGCGGTCATTACATTTTGCCAGCCGGTGATTGTCAAGCAAATAACTGCCGGTCTGACGGTAATTGACCGTTAATTAACATAAACACATTTAGCATCTCCTGGCTTCCACACATAGCCAACAAGCCACTGATGCAGACCTTTGGAACATCTACATTTAAAAAAGTCTAATAAATCATATAATATAGCCTACACCATCACAATAAATTTATGTTTTATTTTAGACAGGTCTAAAGAAACATGATATGAAGAAAATGTAATTTATTTCAGAAGAACAGAATAGCGTACTCTGCGTTGTCCTTATGTTAGGCCCTTATTTGGCTATGCATATGGCTGTGGGCTACAACTAGTTAATTTAGCATACCAGAATTCTGTGGCATTATTTTATATTATTTTACAGTATGAAGAATACAATTGAACATAGCTGAATAAAATAGAAAGGATATTTTCTCCAAACAATTTGAGGGAGTGCGCACATGTGGCTATTCTGTGTTGAGTGGTTAACAAAGAAGCAGGTACTCCTGTATGCTAAATGTAGAGATATTTATGTAACTTTAGTTGTCATATCAATGTTGAGCTATATGTTTGCATTTTTTATACATTGTAATTGAATACATTGTAATTGTAATGCATGATTTGTATTTTTTATTTAACCTTTATTTAACTAGGCAAGTCAGTTAAGAACACATTCTTATTTACAATGACGGCCTACCCCGGCCAAACCCGGACGACGCTGGGCCAATTGTGTGCCGCACTATGGGCCTCCCAATCACAGCCGTATTGTGATACAGTCTGGAATTGAACCAGGGTCTGTAGTGACGCCTCTAGCAATGAGATGCACTGAGATGCAGTGCCTTAGACTGCTGCGCCACTCGGGAGAAAATGATGCGATTCTAATGATGATTGGAAAAAAGCTGCATGAAAAGCATGAGCTCTGCTTTGTTTTTTGCGCAGGCTGTACACACTTCATCAGTCTCTCATTCACAATTTGACAAGCACTTGATAATGCCTCAAATTTCCCGGCTGCATCCCCATTGTGTGGCTATAATCCAGGCCTTTTGCGGCCAGTGGCCGTTGTGCCCTTGGGCTGAATATAATAATTATAATTCCCTTTTCCCCGCTGCGTGCCGAAGCTCTAAGTCACCTCTCACTCACATGGCTCTCAGTCATGTGATGGGGTCTTTCTCACAGGCTACAAGTGAAAACAGACACATCGGGGACGCAACTGCACGCGTCCAAGGCGCATATTGAAGATATTGGAAGAACTGTGCACATTTACCTTTCGTCAGCCAACAAGATGAGTAGGCCTAACGAACAGCAAAAGCACTAGACTATGTCAATCTACTGTCGCCCATAATACCAAAGTTGACCTATTCTATTCTGTGCAATAAATAAATATTCAGAATATGGTCCAGGACAGTTGTGGGATGCAATAGATCCCAAATTAATACACACACTAGCATCAAAAAACCTGTTTTCAGCAATGAGCCTGACGCAACAGATGAGAACGTTTAGCTTAAAATGTAGATAAACTATTAGGCTATTTCTTCACATTATAAGCGCAGCAATGCGCACACGGCAGTAGGCTCTAAGCGCAAGTGTTCCATTAGCAGGAAAACACCGTTCTCAAAAGTGACCACAAATGCGATTTTGCATGTAATGCTATCTTCCCCAAACTTGAAACTCACGCGCTGCATCTGTATGCCAGTTAGGCTCTACACCAGTTGTAAAGCGGATGAATGTGCTTCATTTTAAGAAGGTATATGGCCACTTTAGTTGTCATACAAACCTCATCAAAACATATAGGCCTATGGGCTAGGCTACATGAGGTGTGCGACTATGATTTGAAAATTCCCAAAAAAATGCATGCACTGCTTGCCTTAAGCTGTTTATCATTCACAAGTGATAATATATAATTCACAAGTGATAGGCTAATATTGTCACCCATCACACTATTCTTGATTTAATCTTGTCTTTACATATACTAAATAATATATGTGTGAAATTTTGGATTAAGAATGGACCATTATCATGCACCTGTCTCGAAACGGGTAGCGGGAAAAAAATACCTGTCATCTATGAACTTAAATAGCGAATGGAGGACGCGTTCCCCGTGGTTCATTTTCATGCCAGCCAGGTATGCTATACTCCTGTTTTAAAGAGAAGCAATGTGCTTCATATTAAGAAGGTTGAGAAATAAATATAGTATGCCTAGCCTATAGAAAGCTGATGGGATCCTCCTCTTTTTAATAGAGTCCATCACTCTGTTTTCTCACGCAATTGCATAGCCTATAGAAATATTGCGCAATATGAGCTCATGGGCTCTCATGAAGTGTTTGATTAGATTTTCGATTACATTTGTATTGATGTCAGATTGATTAGAGGGACAATAGAGTACGGAGTAACAGGCAGTTAGCAAGTTTGATAGGCTACTAATAACCATCAGCAGCATCAGAGCTTGGAGAAGCCTAATTACCATGACTAAATGGGAAGATGGAATTTGACTGCCTTCATGACTCGTGACCGCCGGTGTGGCAGTAATACGGGCACCGTAACAGCCCTACTCCAATACAGTCTATTGCTGTGTGCAGGATGTTCATCTGCATTAAGTTGCAGTGTTTTCCAAACCTGGTCCTCGAGTACCCCCAACAGTACACATTTTCATTGTGGCCCCGGACAAGCACACCTGATTCAACTAATCATCAAGCCCCTGACAAGTTGAATTAGGTGTGTTTGTCCAGGGTTACAACAAAAATGTGTTCTGTTGGTTGTCCTGGAGGACAAGAATTGGGAAATACTGGTTTACAGTATTACATATTATATAGTATTCAATAATAGGAGACAAAAACATAACAAGGTTTTATGGGACAGTCAAAATGTATAAATGTGGATGAACATTTGAGACACTACTTTCATTTCAATATGTAGCTACCTGCATTCGGTACACTGGTGGTGGGAGAAGCACTCTCAAGGCCATGCCACCTTTAGTATCTGGGGGACAAATACATAGCAAAGTTTAGGTGGAGAGTAAAAATGGATAGAATAACATTTAATGCAGGCAAACTTAAATCAATTTTACCTAATTTCTACCATCATGTCACATGTGCAACCAGAGGAAAAATAACTCTAGACCACCTTCACTCCACACACAGAGACACATACAAAGATCTCCCTCACCCTCCATTTGGCAAATCTGACCATAATTCTATCCTCCTGATTCCTGCTTACAAGCAAAAACTAAAGCAGGAAGTACCAGTGACTTGCTCAATACGTAAGTGGTCAGATGACGTGGATCAGAGGGAAACCCAACCGCGAGCTGCCCAGTGACGCGAGCTTACCAGATGGGCTAAATGCTTTTTATGCTGGCACAGAAGCATACATGAGAGCACCAGCTGTACCGGACGACTGTGTGATCATGGTCTCCGTAGCCGATGTGAGCAAGACTTTTAAACAGGTCAACATTCACAAGGCCGCGGAGCTAGACGGATTACCAGGACGTGTATAGAGAGCTTGCGTGGACCAACTGGCAAGTGTCTTTACTGACATTTTCAACCTCTCCCTGACCGAGTCTGTAGTGCTTTGAAAGGCTGGTCATGGCTCACATCAACACCATCATCCCGGAAACCCTAGACCTACTCCAATTCGCATACTATCTGTTATGACGAGTTTCTCTGGTATCGAGTACTTCAGGATGTAAGACAGTAGTTAAACACTTAGATGGAGAGTTGGTTCAGAGTATTTAATTATTACAGTACCGGATTCACATGACAAGCGGTACGGGCGTAGCCTATTGTCATCTGAATGATAGGCATACAAAATCTCTCAGTTTATATACGGCTTAGCAAGCTTATTCCATACAACAGTTGCCAACCATTATTAAGAGTCACTCCCAACAACAATAGTATAACCCTATATGGTATTGTATTGTACCCTAGTCAGTATATTCCATCACATACTCCTTCTAAGATTAGCACCAGTGTCCCCCAAGCTATCTTGGCACGCACACCTTCTGGCACCCACCAGTGACAGAAATAAATACATGGAATGTCCTCATTCTCCCAATCCTATGCAGCTCATAAGATCAAAGACATTAACAAGTACTGTATAAAATTTGTCATACCACTGCCCCAACAGATCCACAGATGACGCAATCTCAATTGCACTCCACACTGCCCTTTCCCACCTGGACAAAAAGAACATCTACATGAGAATGCTGTTCATTGACTACAGCTCATCTTTCAACACTATAGTGCCCACAAAGCTCATCACATAGCTAAGGACCCTGGGACTAAACACATCCCTCTGCAACTGGATCCTGGACTTCCTGAAGGGCCGCCCCCAGGTGGTAAGGGTAGGCAACAACACATCTGCCACGCTGATCCTCAACACGGGGGCCCCTCAGGGGTGCGTGCTTAGTCCCCTCATGTACTTCCTGTTCACCCACGACTGCGTGGCTAAGCACGACTCCAACGCCATCATTAAGTTTGCTGACGACACAACAGTGGTAGGCCCGATCACCGACAACGATGAGACAGCCTATAGGGAGGAGGTCAGAGACCTGGCAGTGTAGTGCCAGGACAGCAACCTCTCCCTCAATGTGAGCAAGACAAAGGAGCTGATCGTGGACTACAGGAAAATAAGTGCCGCACACACCCCCATTCACATTGACAGGGCTGTAGTTGAGCAGGTCGAGAGTTTCAAGTTCCTTGTTGTCCACATCACCAACATACTATCATGGTCCAAACACACCAAGACAGTAATGAAGAGGACCCAACAATGCCTTTTCCCCCTCAGGAGACTGAAAAGTTTTGCATGGGTCCCCAGATCTTTAAACATTTCTACAGCTGCACCATCGAGAGCATCCTGACCAGTTGCATCAATGCCTGGTATGGCAACTGCTCGGCATCCGACCGTAAGGCGCTACAGAGGGTAGTGCGTACGGCCCAGTACATCACTGGGGCCAAGGTTCCTGCCATCCAGGACCTATATACTAGGCGGTGTCAGAGGAAGGCCCAAAAAATGGTAAAAGACTCCAGTCACCCAAGTCATAGACTGTTCTCTCTGCTACTGCACGGCAAGCGGTACTAGAGCGCCAAGTCCAGGTCCAAAAGGCTCCTTAACAGCTTCTACCCCCAATCCATAAGACTGCTGAACAATTAATGAAATGGCCACCTGGACTATTTACATTGACACTGCTGCTACTCGCTGTTTATTATCTATGCATAGTCACTTTACCCCTACCTACATGTACAGACTACCTCGACTAACCCATACCCCTGCACATTGACTCAGTACCGGTACCCCCTGTATATAGCCTTGTTATTGCTATTTTGTTGTGTTATTTTTATTAATTGTAATTAACTCTATTTATTGAACTGCATTGTTGGTTAAGGGCTTGTAAGTAAGCATTTCACGGTAAGGTCTACACCTGTTGTATACGGCGCATGTGACAAATACAATTTGATTTGATTTGATTTTGAATTGAGACAATCCTTTCATTTCAATATGTAGCTAGCTAGCTAGCTTGAACTACCTAAAGTAACTGTGTCTGCATCCAGACTGAGACTAGCTATCTCGCTAGCTAACTCAAAGAAACATTTAGGCAAAAAATCATACAGTAACTGAACCACCATAAAAGCATGAGTTATAAGTTTGCCAACTAGCTAGCAACCATGTTAAATTCACTCGGAGACAGGGAATTTACTGTTTGCAAAAAAGTGATTGACATAGTGATTAACCAATCAGTGCTTAGCAACCATAACTAGCCACAATGGCCTCAGTCAAACTCAGTCCGAATCTTAGCTTTAGCGCCATTGGAATGCATTGTAAATTTCCCAGGAAATGGGTATATGAAGGCAAAAATTCACTAAATCTGTATTTAAAAAATCCGTATTTGTTTTGGGGCACTTGTAATAGTGACACCAGGTACCCCGAGCGTTTAGAGGGGAATGTTGTTTTTATCCCATTCACCAAACCCAAAACTAAATTGGAAAAGTGTTAGCTCTGGATAAAGCTTTGTGGAAGACCACATTCACAGCTCAATAGATCAGTGCTACAGTCCTACAAACAGAAATCCCACTGACATTCAGGAGGCTGACTAAGCATATCAAAAGCATGCACCTGCGTCTGCATTTTTTACTGATTCTTATTAATAATATAATAATAATAATATGCCATTTAGCAGACGCTTTTATCCAAAGCGACTTACAGTCATGCGTGCATACATTTTTGTGTATGGGTGGTCCCGGGGATCGAACCCACTACCTTGGCGTTACAAGCGCCGTGCTCTACCAGCTGAGCTACAGAGGACCACAAAACTGCGCAACAGAGGACCATTAAACTGCGCAACAACATTGACATGAAAGATCTGGCTTTTAGGTTTCATATAGATCTTCCAACTGTTAGCATACTTTTCTACTCGTGGGTTTATTACCTAGATAACAGGTTAGTTCAATTACCAATTTGGCCCCACAGGGATGACATCACTTCACACACGCTCAATGAGTACAAGCTGCAATATCCCACAACATTTGCAATTTTAGATTGCACAGATATCAAAATAGAAAAGCCAAGCTCCCTGTTACTACAAAGTCAGAGATACTCTGACTAATTTTTGCATTGATGTGGAAAATAATCAATATACTTTATTAAAAATCAAAATTCTTCCAGAGTTTTTGTAGAATCAAGATTGACTTTATTACAATTTCTACAAAGCCAGGCTAGTCTGCACAGTAGCTCCGTTCTCTCTTTCTGCCCCATTCACACACATCCTAGCTTAAAATCCCTCCCTCTTCAGTTTCCCGCTCTCTATCGCTCCACCCACTTCCTTTGTCTATGATGGCGGCTAAATTCGACTGTCATTCAGTTTAGAAACAATATTATTACATTCAATCACGCCCTTGTCATGCAAAAACACTAATGTACAGTTAAACTCTGTTCAACCCTGGCTCTCCTGGGCTTGACCTGAAGACTAATTGTTGGACATGACAGGTTCACATTTAATCTTTCAAACATACACAAACCCCACCCCATCATGCTGTAATCAATCAAGAAGATAGCCAAGGAGAGACAAAGGTTTAGCCTGAACTCTGTTCAACCCTGGCTCCGCTCTTTCCACTTTGTTTGAGGAGAGAGGCAAAAGGCCACAGTCTGGTTTCAGTCTCTGATAAGGTAGGACAGCCATGGATTTAGGTAAGAGCGAGCAATTAGACCCTAGGTCAGATTCCCACTTCACACACACACAGTGAAATGACCCAATTAAGTTATTGCCTAGCAACAGAGAATTCTAACTATATGTTCGTGATTAACTCAGTTTTATCACATAGTCCACTAAAAAATCCACCTCATATCCCCCCCAATGGGACCATCATTAGTCCCACAACCCCACTAAAATATATAATGATTAATATAGTAACTAACATAAGACTAATTATGGTCATGATATCAGACACAATCCTTGCATTTCTACTGAAAATAATTATCATATAACTGTTAGTATCCGAACACATTAAAACTAACGTAGTGTTGTTTTAACCATACTACCTAGGACATGTTGAGAGTAATGTCAACATCTTTAGCTCACATAACTTATTTACCCATATCACAAGCAGTATAACAATCAACCTAATCAATATCAATATCTAATACATTAGTTGCAGTGTCAACATCTTTAGTTATTAACATATCAAGAACTTATTCAAATCAATCAGTCATCTTGCAACTCATAATAAATTAATTATATTACTCAAAACAAATTTAGAATGACAATTCTTAATTATTCACCTTGGTTCCATCACTCAAAGTTAAAACCCTCACCTTAGCACCCATTGACACTGGCAGAATGTATATTTATATGAACATACAGTATAATTATCCATAATTCTAGCATTAGCTTCCTCATAAAGAGAATAACAACAGATCAGTATCTCAATGCATTCTTAGTCTAAATTACTATACATTTAGCAGTTTATAATACCTCCTTAATCAACCTACTACCTCAGATAACAATCCCTTCCACCCCCGGCACTCAATCTTCTGGCGTGTCTTCATTATGTTCTTCAGATAGTTCAACTTGGATTGCCCATGACAATATTTCAATTCCAATGTCACACCTGAGCCGCCCCACCTCTACCTCCATTATTTTTTTCCATTTTCCCAACCAGTATTCCCAAACTATGAAAAATGTTGTATTTGAATAGATCTCTCTTCCTTCCCACTCCACATGAACTCCTGTCACATTCTTGAGAGAAAAGGCATAAGAGAAAAGGCAGTTGATTGCTTCGATTGGATGCTGGTTCTGATTCAGGTCTCCTGGTAGAGGTGGTGCTGGACAGGTACATCTTCAACGCCTTTGTTGCTCCTCTTCAGCCGGGTAGAGGGTTTTTTGTTTTTATTGAGGTTCACACCGTTCTGGACCGAATTATCTCTGCTATACATTAAGACACCATCCGTAGTAACCTTGAGAATGGACAGATCATAACAGTTTAGTGAAGTTCATTTCCAATCCAAAACATCCCTATAAGCATTGACTATATGACAAAGAATTATGTTTAACCAATCATTCTTAATACCAATTTCTAATACTTGATCCTGCTGCCTGATATATTTTTATTTGAGGGGTCCTTGCATTCCAAAGGCTATCTGTATAAATGCCACATAGTTTCACATTCTCCCTTGAATTCTCCCAAATTCTATAAACCAATTGTTTTATTGTACCACTCCTATATTTGCTCATAGTCTATTTGATATTACTCTAGCGTTTCCCTTTTCCTTTTTCCTATTCTAACGTCTAATTGCTTACACTTCTCTCCCCATCCTGGTTGATTTTAAAATGGTTTATATTTAGGATTTCCTAAATATGACAAACATTCTGCTAAGCAACATGGTCTTTCCGTATTCCTTAGATGACAAAAGTTGTGGTTGAATCAACTTCTGTCAAAAAATTTCAGATTATCCTGCTCAGTTGGGCAGAGTTGCCTTCACCTCATGGAAAGAAAGTCTTAAGAACATTGTTAGGTTAGGTGAGACACAGTATGCTACTTATGCTACTGTACCATGTCTTCTCATCAGTCAGGAGAAGCCTTGAGATTAAGAAACGCACCTTCTTGCAGCTTGTTGCAGTCCACTCGTTTCATAGACAGGCTTCCTCTACACCCTGCCTCCTATCACAAAAACATTTAACCTAACCCACAACACATTATTACTACTGCTCATATACTTAATACAACTTGCATATTTACCCCCAAAAAAACATGCGACCAGTACTACTTCCCCCTTTGGACACATGACTCACATCGTGATTAATGCGTTCAAAAAACAAAACAACATTGCCTGTTAAACCACAATTATAAATGAAATTAAAATGACAACCTTTGAGAATATCTTAACTTAATTGTATCCCATAACATTATTCAAGTAATATCCCTCATTCAGGACTAACTCTCTCACTTCATCCTTGTCCTGTTTGGAATGATATATAGGATTATTGCCAAATTATAAACTTCTTCATAATTATCAGTATTATAAATGACCCTTAACTCTGTGTAATAAATTACCTTAAACTCATCATCCTATGTCACTCGGTTTTCAAGTGTGGATGATCAAATCACACTAGAAAGTCAGGACAAAGGCAAGAGGTCATTCAAACCGTTCAAAGAAGTGTTTCATTCTATAGTAGACTAATCATTAACAACCGTCAAAACATTTCATAATTTTTGTATCCCAAGTGTACAGTAAGTCCTTAGTACAGCTCTTTTCAAAAGAAATCACATTTACCCCCATTTACTTAAAACTCACTCAGTATATAAAACCTAAAATGACATGTGTTTGCCCCTTTAAGATATATTACTTCTATCCCGTGAAAAATAAAAATCCTATACAACTAACATTTCATACTAAGTGGGTTGTTGTGGTTATTTGAAAAGCATATAGAAAAACAAATAACAAAAAATGGCCAGGCGTTATTTATAGTCTCGGAAAACATTTCAAAGAAAAGAGAAAATCACTCCCCCTTTTTCCTGGAAGAAAAAGTACATATTTCGTTAGTTTCCATTTTGATACCTCTTAACCAGTCAAAACAATTCAAATTCGAAGTTCTCACTCTCTATTTAATTAATTAGTCCACATTTCCTGATCCCCCCACTCAGAAAACCCTCAAGGACATCACTCGTGACTGCTCCCTTCCCCGGTGAATTTCACAATCCAGTGCACATAAAACAAAATATAGTCTCATGAGAATTAAACCCCTAGGCTTTTCCCTAGTCGCACTGCTCCCACTCGATCACGCCCAACATGCTTCGTGACTTTGAAGACTCAAATCCCCAACTATGCTATCTCTTGCCTCGTTGGTTGTACTTTCCCACATGCCCTATGGCCCCCCTCCACCAAAACAGTTGACTAATGTGATGATGGTCTGGCCTATCAGTGTTCTCGTCATGCGACGCCCACAACAATTTACTACAACACACAACCCTCAAATATATTTGACTATTTGTAACCCTCATTCGCGCTGTCGCCCATACATACTGCCAATTTACATGTCACCTTCCAGAATCCATTATCTTTGACCCTTGGAAGGGCCCTTTAACCCCACTAAATGTAATACTTTTCCCTGTCGCTAATACAGTCAATTTCTCAGTGTAAGGAATCAGTGATATTTGAACACAGGTATCTATTAAAATGTTGTTTGAGACGTGGTCTCCTACATGTCCCTTATCATTCATACTGTAGGGGATTTCCATCAATCCCAGAAGAAAGACTCCCACTCAAGACACATCAGATAGTACCACGTTTCGTTAAGTGGAATATACTCCTATAAAATAACAAACCCCTAACAACTTCCCGGTAATCTAATAATTTCAACCTGTTGCATTGATTTAATAAAAATATAAATTGTTGTTTAACCAATCCAGAACCTACAAAAAGTTGGTGCTATATACATTAGCATAACAGTTAAAACTACCTGCAATCCACTGATCCACGTACCAAAAACAAATTATCGTTTTAGAATTCATTAACTATTAGCATACTATCCCACTATCTCTATACAGCCCAACGAGCACGACTCTCTTTCACACGCACACTAAATCATGACATTAGTCAAATCCATCCACAAACAACCAAAAACTAATAACATATTTGCATCCTCATTCCTAGAAGGCATTATTTTAATTCCAGTTTTCTCAAACAATTTCGATTCAACACTTATTATTTCCCAATTAACCTACTTTCCTTTTAAGCCAGAAAGCCCTCTACAATCTATCATCCTCTACCTCTGTTTTTCCACCCAATGTTACTTTACCAGGTGAACAGTTATTTTTTAATTATAGTTAAAACAAATCAAAACATCTATTCACAAGGAGGCCACTAATTACTATGTTACCCCAGGCAACCATGAGTTGGTAGGACAATCCCTTTCAGATAATCCAATCATTGCAACCAGTAATCCGGGTCAACACCATCAATGTAACAGATCTGCTTCCGTCCCTCTCCTCTCCCCAACCTGGGCTCGAACCAGAGTTCAGTTCGAGTTCAGCGAGCCCCAGTCACTAACACCCGCATACTAAAACATGGAAACTTCTCTTTTTATTAGTAAATAACAAATAAAACCATTCTCAACCAATGTTCTGCGTTTACCTCTATCGTAATGCTAAAGACAACTCTCACAATACTAGATTGCTGTTTTAGCCTTATGTTTGATTCAGTGTCTTTCTTAGGATGTTGGGTCAGTAATATTTCTGTAGTGAGTTCAGCTAAAAGTTTTTACATTCCTCAGTTTATGGTATCTTTCTCCCTAATATATCTTCATACTCTGCTTCTTTCCAAAAATAAATGTCTATCCCTTGTGCCCCTCCTTTTAATATTATTTTATTCTCTCTGTCCCCTTGCTTCACTTTCCATTAAGATAAGACACTCGCTCCCCTATGCTTTCGTATTATACTCTTGGTTCCCTTATCTTATCCCAAACCTATAAACTAGCCCCCTCACTTTCCTGTCCCTAGGTATTTTCCCAGTAGTCTATTCGTTCTAGGTCACGAGACCACCCCGTATTTACCCCTAATCATATTCACGTTTCTATTTTCTTTAATCTAGTTTTTCCGTATCTAAATTCCTATACCTTCTTTTCCTGTCTTTCAGTATATCTATATCGTACGTAATTATTTTTTATGTTTCCTGTCCCTGTGTAATCCACTATTGTATCTCCCCTTATCCTATACTTAAATGCGGCTGGTTCTCGTTCTAATCTTCGTCTTTCTCTCTTACTTGTCTATATCTGGACGCCTAGTTTATATCCTAACTTCTCCTACCTTCTATGTTATTACTATTTCTTACTCCCACCACTGTTTTAATAATTGTGGTTTGACTACTATCTTTTATCCCAGTCTGCGCCCCCACCTTTGAATTTCATGTACCAATTTGTGTAATTCTATTTGTGCCCATTTGTTCTTACCAATCCTATTTGTGCCTACCCATTACTATCGCTCGTTTCGGAATAACCCTTGTGCCCCTTTCCGATAATGTTATCAATGAAGATCATGGCCACAGCACTATCGGAATTGCTAGTCCGCTATTACATTTACAGTTGAAATCGCAAGTTTACATATTGTGACGACCCTCCCACTCTGTCTGCCGTATTCTCTCTTTGCTCTTGTTTCCTTATTAGGATGCTGGTGGGCGGAGTTGGGAGGGTCGTCAGCTACATGGGAAACACCTGGGCCGGGTGTGTCCCAGCATAAATGGACCTCTTCCACATTCATTGACGAGACTCTCTCCAGGCATATACTTTGACTTTGGTTGTGGTATTTTTGTGGCTTTTTGGTTGTTGCTTTGGCACCTTACAACACCTTTCCATATTACATTTATGCACGCAAACACTCACTTACACTACTGATTACTGATTACACACACCATTGTTATTTGATTTAGTTTACTTTAGTTAATATATATATACTTTGAGTATTCCTTGTCTCCACGTGTCTCCCTTTTGTTACGAACTTGAGCCGGTTCGTGAAAAGTGGGGGCTCGTCCGGGATCTTGAACTGGTTGTGTTTGGGAGAACGTGGAGTTAATGTCCAATTCTGTAGGGTCTTTCTTTGTAAATGTTGTTAGTTTGTTTGAGTTTGATAGGCCCAGTATTGGTTGCCTTTGGGTTGTGTACTGCGTTGGAGAGAGTACATTGGTTAGTTTCCAGGCCCTGCCCAGCCTGGAAACTCTTGCTCTACTCGCTGTTGGGACATCGGTCGGAGGTGAGTACAATCGGCTGTGTACCTCAGTGGGAGATTGGGTAGGGTAGTGACATTTGCTACACGGAGCTATAGCTTTTTCCCCTGATAGGCTTAGTGACGTGTTTTGTTTTGGGATACGTTGGGCATGGTTAAATGTTTGTTATTTTTGTGTGGTGTCTGTGGACTGAGCAGTTGTCTCTGGGTCACATCCGTGGCTTGGGGGAATGTACCAGCGTGCTGGGGGGTTTAATTCCTTGCCAGCGGGCTACAGTGCGTCATTACCCACTGCGAATCTGCACGAAGACTAGGGTTGAGGTATTGTAGTTTTTGGGGAAGCTCCATATCCCATCTCTCTTCTGTGGTGCTCGGTGTGATTGCTGAGCACACCAGACACAAGAGAAATGACAGAGGGGTTGAGCGAGATTATTATGATATATACAGTGGGGAAAAAAAGTATTTAGTCAGCCACCAATTGTGCAAGTTCTCCCACTTAAAAAGATGAGAGAGGCCTGTAATTTTCATCATAGGTACACGTCAACTATGACAGACAAAATGAGAAAAAAAATCCAGAAAATCACATTGTAGGATTTTTAATGAATTTATTTGCAAATTATGGTGGAAAATAGGTATTTGGTCAATAACAAAAGTTTCTCAATACTTTGTTATATACCTTTTGTTGGCAATGACACAGGTCAAACGTTTTCTGTAAGTCTTCACAAGGTTTTCACACACTGTTGCTGGTATTTTGGACCATTCCTCCATGCAGATCTCCTCTAGAGTGATGTTTTGGGGCTGTCGCTGGGCAACACAGACTTTCAACTCCCTCCAAAGATTTTCTATGGGGTTGAGATCTGGAGACTGGCTAGGCCACTCCAGGACCTTGAAATGCTTCTTACGAAGCCACTCCTTCGTTGCCCGGGCGGTGTGTTTGGGATCATTGTCATGCTGAAAGACCCAGCCACGTTTCATCTTCAATGCCCTTGCTGATGGAAGGAGGTTTTCACTCAAAATCTCACGATACATGGCCCCATTCATTCTTTCCTTTACACGGATCAGTCGTCCTGGTCCCTTTGCAGAAAAACAGCCCCAAAGCATGATGTTTCCACCCCCATGCTTCACAGTAGGTATGGTGTTCTTTGGATGCAACTCAGCATTCTTTGTCCTCCAAACACGACGAGTTGAGTTTTTACCAAAAAGTTATATTTTGGTTTCATCTGACCATATGTGATTCTCCCAATCCTCTTCTGGATCATCCAAATGCACTCTATCAAACTTCAGACGGGCCTGGACATGTACTGGCTTAAGCAGGGGGACACGTCTGGCACTGCAGGATTTGAGTCCCTGGTGGCGTAGTGTGTTACTGATGGTCCCAGCTCTCTGCAGGTCATTCACAAGGTCCCCCCGTGTGGTTCTGGGATTTTTGCTCACCGTTCTTGTGATCATTTTGACCCCACGGGGTGAGATCTTGCGTGGAGCCCCAGATCGAGGGAGATTATCAGTGGTCTTGTATGTCTTCCATTTCCTAATAATTGCTCCCACAGTTGATTTCTTCAAACCAAGCTGCTTACCTATTGCAGATTCAGTCTTCCCAGCCTGGTGCAGGTCTACAATTTTGTTTCTGGTGTCCTTTGACAGCTCTTTGGTCTTGGCCATAGTGGAGTTTGGAGTGTGACTGTTTGAGGTTGTGGACAGGTGTCTTTGATACTGATAACAAGTTCAAACAGGTGCCATTAATACAGGTAACGAGTGGAGGACAGAGGAGCCTCTTAAAGAAGAAGTTACAGGTCTGTGAGAGCCAGAAATCTTGCTTGTTTGTAGGTGACCAAATACTTATTTTCCACCATAATTTGCAAATAAATTCATAAAAAATCCTACAATGTGATTTTCTAGAAAAAAAAATCTCAATTTGTCTGTCATAGTTGACGTGTACCTATGATGAAAATTACAGGCCTCACTCATCTTTTTAAGTGGGAGAACATGCACAATTGGTGGCTGACTAAATACTTTTTTCCCCACTGTATATTATATATTTTTCCTGATTATGGCGTCTAATGTAGATGAGTTCGTTCGCTTTCCATCAGAAGAACTGTTAGAATTATGTACTAAAGAACAGCTGTTGAATGTTGCTGAACACTACAAGGTTGAAATTAGTGATAAACGTCTAAACTTATATTAGGTTAATATTGAAGGCCAATTTGATGGAGAGTGGTATTCTTGAAGTTACCACTGGGGCAGCCTCTGCTGAGGACACGTTGTCTCCCCGATATGTTACAATGACCGCTCCATCGGTTAGTCATAGTAGTCTTCTTTTTGAACAGCAGAAAGAACTGCTTCTGTTACAGCTAGGGCATGATCGTGTAAAATATGAAAGGGAATTCGAATTTAAACAGGATATGGAGCGTGCTAAAATCAAGCTGCAACAAGAGCGACTAGAGTTGGTTAGGGAAGGAAAGCTCTCAGGGGAGAGTTTGCTCTGGGAAGGTTATCCAGAGTTACCTAGGGGTCGTTCCTCTTTTGGTCGTAATCCAGACACATTTGATATTGTTGGGAATTTACGGTTGTGTTCCCAGTTTATTGAAAAGGACCCGGTGACATTATTTTCGTTGTTTGAGCGTGTTGCTAACGCTAGGAGTTGGCCTGATTCTGATCGCACTTTGACGTTGCAGTGTGTGCTGACTGGTAAAGCGCAATAAGCATATTCAGCTCTTAGTGTAGCCGACAGTGTTAGTTATGATAAGGTTCAAATGGCTGTGTTACAGAGTTACAAATTGGTCCCTGAGGCTTACCGCCAACGATTTAGAACTTTAAAAAGGGTTGAGTTTGCGCGAATATTATCTTCACAGTTTAATCGCTGGTGTTCCGCCTCTGCAGTTATGACTTTCCAAGGGCTGTGTGATCTGATTATGTTAGAACAATTTAAGGACACAATCCCTGATCGTATAGCGACGTACATTAACGAACGAAAAATAAAGACTGTCGCTGAAGCTGCGGTTTTGGCAGATGAATATGTGTTGACTCACAAATATGTTTTTGCTGAACCCCGTATCCGGAGAGAGTGGGGGCGTTCGCAGAGATTCGGGCCTCGCTCGCCGAGATACTTCGGTTCCCGGGCAGAGTTTCATTCAACTAGGGTTGAGCCTGATACCCGTGGTAAAACTGACTTTGGTCAAGAGTGAATTAGAATTAGGTCATTGGAAAAATGAATGTCCGATTCTTAGGTCTAGGGGTAAATTCAGTACAGGTGCTTATGTTAAATCGAGGCCTACAGCGTTAGCAGCACCTGTTCCACATCAGTTCACTCCTGACGCATTGTCTCATGCCCAGAGCCATGTGAAAGGCCATATTGATCCCGATTATTTACCTTTCGTTACGGAGGGTTTTGTGTCTATGTTAGGAAGTAAGAACCTAGTGCCAGTAAAGATCCTAAGAGACACAGGTGCTTCTGAATCATTTGTGTTGGAATCTGTGTTACCCTTCTCTGCAGAGACTGATTCGGGGAATAGTGTTCTAATTAGGGGAATAGGTTTGAACACTCTGTCAGTTCCATTGAATAAACTGATGTTGGATTGTGGACTGGTGAAAGGTGAGGTTGTTGTGGGGGTGCGTCCTTCATTGCCTATTGAGGGTATTGACGTGATCCTTGGAAATAACTTGGCTGGTAAGCGTGTGTGGCCTATCGTGTTTCCATCTTTAGTGGTTTCCACTAAGCTAAGCCTTCAATTGTAGGGATTCCTGATGAGAGTGCGCAGAATTTCCCAGAGGTGTTCTCTGCGTGTGCAGTGACGTGTTCTATGATCCATGATGACCTGGTCACGGAACTGGCTAACGAGAATACCACAAAGTCTCTTACTGTTATCCCGTTATCTGTATCCCGCTCCGATTTAATCGAGGCGCAACGGACTGACCCTACATTAGAAGAGTTGCGGGACCAAATTGTGCCTGTGGAACAGTTGGGAGATGTCGTACAGGGCTATTTTCTCCAAGAGGAGGTCCTGATGAGAAAGTGGATGTCTCATGGTATTTGTTTTCTGGGGGAGGCGATTAGTCAGGTTGTGGTACCAGTTAAGCGTCGTGAGTTGGTGCTGACAACTTCTCACAACGACGTTGCTGGGCATATGGGTGTGAGAAAAACCTACAATCGCATATTACGACATTTCTTTTGGCCAAGATTAAAGAGGGATGTTTCTGATTTCATCAAAACTTGTCACACCTGTCAATTAACTGGTAAACCTAATCAAGCTATTAAGCCGGTACCACTGTTCCCTATTCCTGTACTCAGTAAACCTTTTGAGTATCTGATTATTAACAGTGTTGGTCCTCTGCCTCGTTCTAGAAAGGCTGCCTATCCTCTCCGGTCTATCACGACTAAGTCTGTGTTAAAAGCTTTGACTCAGTTTCTCTAACTGTTTGGAATCCCTAAGGTCATTCAAAGTGATCAAGGATCTAATTTCACCTCTAATCTCTTTGGTCAGGTTATCCAACAACTCCATATTAAACACAACTTGTCTAGCGCCTATCATGCCCAAAGTCAAGGAGCACTGGAACGTTTCCATCAAACACTTAAGTCTTTGTTGAGAGCTTATTGTACTGGCACCTTATTGTTGGCAGCTTATTGTAGTGCCTTATTATTCTCCTTTTCAAGCCACGTTTCAAGGTCCATATACAGTGGTGCGCCAGTACACTGAGCAAAATTATCTAGTTGTCACTCCAGAACGGAGGAAAGCACACCAACTGTGCCATGTAAATTTGTTAAAACCCTATTATGCACGTTCCTCTGAGACTTATCCAGAGCGACTTACAGTTAGTGAATACATATATTTTGTAATTGTTTAATTTATTTTTTATACTGGCCCCCCGTGGGAAGCGAACCCACAACCCTTGTGTTGCAAACGCCATGCTCTATCAACTGAGCTACATCCCTGCCGGCCATTCCCTCCCCTACCCTGGACGACGCTGGGCCAATTGTGCGCCGCCCATGAGTCTCCCGGTCGCGGCCGGCTGCGACAGAGCCTGGATTCGAACCAGGATCTCTAGTGGCACAGTTAGCACTGCGATGCAGTGCCTTAGACCACTGCACCACTCCAGTTGGGCTTCTCTGTCACGGTATACTTGTGGATGTGGTGGTGAAGTCAGGCGCAGGACACAGCGGATAAGTCAAAACGACTTTACTAAGACTCAATGACAAAATACAAAATAAATGGCCTCGAACACACAGGAGGCGAAAGCCTACGCGCAACGTGTAAAGATCACTAATGCACAACATATACCGAATAAAGACAAACGACAGGCGGACAATAACACACAACTAAAAAACATAACACAGTGAAACTTATAGGTGACATAATCAGGACAGAATACGAAACAGGTGCACTAAACTAGACATGACCAAACAAACATCGAAACATCAAACGGTGGCAGCTAGTACTCCGGGGACCATGAACGCCGAAGCCTGCCCGAACAAGGAGGAGGAGCAGCCTCGGCGGTATTCGTGACAGTACCCCCCTTGACGAGGACGCGGAGCAGGGTGCGTGGGATGGTTACGGTGGAACTCTGTCAGGAGGGAGGGATCTAAGATGTCCCTCCTAGGCACCCAGCACCGTTCCTCCGGACCGTACCCCTCCCACTACATGAGATATTGTAGACCCCCCATCCGACGTCTCGAATCCATGATGGACCGGACTGAGTACTCCGGAGCCCCCTCGATGTCCAGTGGGGGCGGAGGAGTCTCTCTTATCTCACTGTCCTGGAGTGGACCAGCTACCACCGGCCTGAGGAGAGACACATGGAACGAGGGGTTAATGTGATAATCATTAGGCAGTTGTAACTTGTAGCATACCTCGTTCAATCTCCTCAGGACTTTAAATGGCCCCACAAACCGCCGACCCAGCTTCCGGCAGGGCAGGCGAAGGGGCAGGTTTCGAGTCGAGAGCCAGACTCGATCTCCAGGTGCGTATACTGGTCCCTCACTGCGGTGGAGATCAGCGCTCGCCTTCTGTCTACGGATAGCCCGCTGCAGATGGACGTGTGCAGCGTTCCACGTCTCCTCCGAGCGCCGAAACCACTCATCCACCGCAGGAGCCTCGATCTGGCTCTGATGCCATGGTGCCAGAACCGGCTGATACCCTAACACACACTGGAAAGGGGTCAGGTTAGTAGAGGAGTGGCGAAGAGAGTTCTGGGCAATCTCTGCCCAAGGGATATAACCCGACCACTCCTCCTACCGGTCCTGGCAATACGATCTCAGAAACCTACCCACATCCTGGTTCACTCTCTCCACCTGCCCATTACTCTCAGGGTGAAAACCAGAGTTAAGGCTAACCGAGACCCCCAAACGTTCCATGAACGCCCTCCAGACTCTAGAGGTGAATTAGGGACCTCGATCAGACACTATATCCTCGGGAACCCCGTAGTGCCGGAAGACGTGGGTAAACAAAGCCTCAGCGGTCTGTAGGGCAGTAGGGAGACCCGGCATTGGGATGAGACGACAGGCCTTAGAGAACCGATCCACAACGACCAGAATGGTGGTATTCCCCTGGGAGGGAAGCTCCCGAGTGGCGCAGTGGTCTAAGGCACTGCATCGCAGTGCTAGCTGTGCCACTAGAGATCCTGGTTCGAATCCAGGCTCTGTCGTAGCCGGCCGCGACCGGGAGACCCATGGGGCGGCGCACAATTGGCCCAGCGTCGTCCAGGGTAGGGGAGGGAATGGCCAGCAGGGGATGTAGCTCAGTTGGTAGAGCATGGCGTTTGCAACGCCAGGGTTGTGGGTTTGATAAAATAATGTATGTGCTAACTGTAAGTCGCTCTGGATAAGAGCGTCTGCTAAATGACTAAAATGTAAATGTAAAATGAGGGAGGTAGGTCAGTGACAAAGTCTACCGAGAGGTGAGACCACGGCCGTTGTGGAACGTGCAGGGGCTGTAACTTCCCCCTGGGCAGGTGTCTAGGCGCCTTACACTGGGCGCACACTGAGCAGGAGACATAAACCCTCACATCCCTAGCCAATGTTGGCCACCAGTACTTAACACTAAGGCAGTGCACTGTCCGGCCAATACCTGGATGTCCAGAGGAGGGTGACGTGTGAGCCCAATATATGAGACGATCACGGAACTCGAGCGGCACGTACGTCCGCCCCACTGGACACTCCGGAGGAATAGGGTCGGTGCGTAACGCCCGCTCAATTTCCGCATCGATCTCCCACACCACCGGTGCCACCAGACAAGACTCCGGCAGTATGGGAGTGGGCTCAATGGACCTCTCCTCTGTGTCATACCGCCGGGACAGGGCGGTGTGACACACAAGTCATCTCTGCCTTGACATACAAGTCATGCTCCAACAGCCTACCCAACACTCGGCGTACCAGGGCTACATGCTCGGCTCGTGTAGACGAGTACACTAGAATGTTGTCAATGTACACGACCACACCCTGCCCATGCAAGTCCCGGAAGATCTCGTCCACAAAGGATTGGAAGACTGAAGGAGCATTCATTAACCCGTATGGCATGACGAGATACTCATAATGACCCGAGGTGGTACTAAATGCTGTCGTCCATTCATCCCCCTCCCTAATGCGCACCAAGTTGTAAGCGCTCCTGAGATCCAGTTTTGTGAAGAAACGCGCTCCGCGTAATGATTCCGTCATACTCGCAATCAGAGGAAGAGGATAACTGTATTTAACTGTGATCTGATTGAGATTACGGTAATCAATACACGGGCGCAACCCTCCATCCTTTTTCTTCACAAAAAAGAAACTAGAGGACACAAGGGAAGTGGAGGGCCGTATGTATCCCTGTCTCAGAGACTCGGCTATATATGTCTCCATAGCCGCCGTCTCCTCTTGAGACAAGGGATACACATGGCTCCGCGGAAGTGCCGCACCCGCCAGGAGATCTATCGCACAATCTCCCCGTCTATGAGGTGGCAATCGCGTCGCCCTAGTTTTGCTGAACACGAGTGCCAAATCCTCATACTCGGGGGGAATGTGCATTGCGGGCACCTGGTTCGGACTCTCCACCGTGGTCGCCCCTACGGAAACACCTAAACATCGCCCGACACACTGGTTAGACCACTCCTTGAGAGCCCTCTGTTGCCACGAAATGGTGGGATCATGGGCGATTAACCAAGGAAGCCCCAGTACCACGGGATACGCAGGAGAGTCGATCAGATACAACTGAATAATCTCTTCATGACCCCCCTGCGTCCTCATCTTAAGTGGCGCTGTGACCTCCCTAATCAACCCAGATCCCAACGGACGGCTATCTAGGGCATGAATAGGGAAATGTGCATCAATGGGCAGGAGGGAAATCCCTAACCTCACACAAAAATTACGATCAATGAAATTCCCAGATGCGCCTGAATCGACCAGCGCCTTATGCTGGGACTGAGATGCAACCTGAGGAAATACTACAGGTATACAAAAGTGAACAACAGAGAGCTCTGGGTGAGGTGGGTGCCTACTCACCTGGAATGACTCCCCAGTGCGCGACCTGCTGCCTCGAACCCCTGGAGACCCTCCCCAGCACCTAGCCGCAGTGTGTCCTCTACAACCACATTTGGTGCAGGGGACGGCCTCCCTCGGTATCTCCCTCCTCCTCTCTCTAGCGCCAGCACCCCCGAGCTCCATAGGGCTCGGCTCGGAGGTGCTGGGGGATGGAATGGACGGCCCCAACTCTGGACGTCCGTGGATGGCCAGCAGGGTATCCAGATCGATTGACATGTCCACCAGCTGGTCGAAGGTGAGATTGGTGTCCCTGCAGGCCAACTCTCGTCGAACATCCTCACGCAGGCTACACCGATAGTGGTCGATGAGGGCCCTCTCATTCCACCCCGCATCCGCCGCTAGAGTCCGGAAGTCCAGGGCAAACTCCTGTGCGCTCCTCTTCCCCTGTCGAAGGTGGAACAGACGCTCTCCCGCCGCTTTAGCCTCAGGGGGATGATCGAAAACAGCCCTGAAGTGGCGGGAGAACTCCGCGTAGCTGATGGTGGCGGCGTCTATTCCCCTCCATTCGGCATTGGCCCACTCCAACGCCTTGCCGGAGAGACAGGAGATGAGGGCGGAAACACTCTCGTATCCCGAGGGCGCCGGGTGTATGGTTGCCAGGTAGAGCTCCACTTGAAGGAGGAACCCCTGACACCCGGCTGCGGTGCCATCATATGCCCTCGGGAGCGAGAGCCGAATGCCACTGGACTCCGGAGCTGGTATGGTGGGGCTGGCCGATGGTGGTGGTAAGGTAGGAGGAGGTGTGGGCAAACCTCCTCTCTCCCATCGGCGCAGGGTGTCCATGACCTCCTGCATGGCGGATCCGAGTTGCTGGATCCTGGCGTCCTGGTAGCTGACCCGATCCTCCAGCGACTCGGTTCCCGCCGTTGCTCCTGCTGACTCCATAGTAAAGAGGTGTGTTATTCTGTCACGGTATACTTGTGGATGTGGTGGTGAAGTCAGGCGCAGGACACAGCGGATAAGTCAAAACGACTTTACTAAGACTCCATGACAAAATACAAAGTAAATGGCCTCGAACACACAGGAGGTGAAAGCCTACGCGCAACGCGTAAAGATCACTAATGCACAACATATACCGAATAAAGACAAACGACAGGCGGACAATAACACACAACTAAAAAACATAACACAGTGAAACTTATAGGTGACATAATCAGGACAGAATACGAAACAGGTGCACTAAACTAGACATGACCAAACAAACATCGAAACATCAAACGGTGGCAGCTAGTACTCCGGGGACGACGAACGCCGAAGCCTGCCCGAACAAGGAGGAGGAACAGCCTCGGCGGTATTCGTGACATTCTCCCTGTATCTTGGTCAGTAAATCGGATGGAACAAACAGATTTTGTACGGACTACCGTAAGGTAAACAATGTCACTAAGCCGGATTTATTTCCTCTTCCTCGGATGGAGGACTGCGTTGATCAAGTCGGCGCAGCGAAGTTTGTGAGCAAATTTAACCTGTTAAAGGGCTATTGGCAGGTGCCACTGATTAGTAGGGCACGTGAAATCTCTGCCTTTATCACACTTTTTGGTCTGTACTCTTATTCGGTTATGAGTTTCGGACTACGTAATGCGCCTGCCACTTTTCAGCGACTTATGAACAGGGTTGTCTCTGGTCTGGCCGGGTGAGCTGTTTATCTGGACGATGTAGTGATATATGCAGATACTTGGGAGGAACATCTGTCCCGTATTCAAGCCTTGTTCGGACGTCTGGCTGCGGGTCGCCTCACAATAAATTTGGCTAAATGTGAGTTTGCTCAGGCGACTGTTACATAACTTGGAAAGGTGGTTGGGCAGGGTAAAGTGCGTCCTGTTCGGGCTAAAGTGGTAGCTATTGATGCTTTTCCACTACCAACTACTAAAAAGGAACTGATGCGTTTCTTGGGAATAATTGGGTATTATCGTGGTTTTTTGTATGAACTTCTCTACTGTGGTCGCTCCCTTGACAGATTTGCTGAAAGCTAAGGCTGTGTACGTATGGTCTTCTTGTTGTCAACAGGCTTTCGAAGATGCAAAGAGGTTGCTTACCTCAACTCCGGTACTGGCTGCTCCTCGTGTGGATTTGTCATTTACCTTCCAGGTGGATGCTAGTCAAGTGGGGGCAGGTGCAGTTTTGCTGCAAGCAGATGTGGCTGGGGTTGAGAGGCCTGTTAGTTTCTATTCCAAAAAGTTTAACCATTATCAGTTGAACTATTCGGTCATTGAAAAAGAAGCATTAGCACTCATATGGGCGCTACAACACTTTGAAGGTATGTCGGGTCGGGATTAGTACCTATTGTGGTCTACACCGACCATAACCCTCTCACCTTTTTGAGGTCCATGAGGTGTCCTAATCAGAGGATAATGAGATGGTGTTTATTTTTACAATCCTTCCATCTAGATGTGCGTCACATCCGGGGGACTGATAACGTGATTGCTGATACGCTCTCTCGTGCGCCCTTTTCCTGAATATTGATGTGACTGACCATTGTTTGGTTTTGTCATGTTCTATCTTTCCTGTTTGTCCCCTCCTAGGCTTGTGTTCTTCTTTCCTCTTAAAGGTTCCTGTGTGTAAAGGTTGCTGAGATCTGGAGAGGAGGATGATGGTTGGGGCAAGTGGAGGTGTGAACATGTACAATTTGTCGGTTTGGGACGCAGGGGCTGGTACGTTGGTCCAGGGTCCTTGTTGGCCCCCGGTTTTATGGGGTGGGGTGTGACGACCCTCCCACTCTGTCTGCCGTATTCTCTCTTTGCTCTTGTTTCCTTATTTGGATGCTGGTGGGCAGAGTTGGGAGGGTCGTCAGCTACATGGGAAACACCTGGGCCGGGTGTGTCCCAGCATAAATGGACCTCTTCCACATTCATTGACGAGACTCTCTCCAGGCAGATACAGTGGGGAAAAAAAGTATTTAGTCAGCCACCAATTGTGCAAGTTTGTAATTTACATCATAGGTACACGTCAACTATGACAGACATAATGAGAAAAAAAAATCCAGAAGATTACATTGTAGGATTTTTAATGAATTTATTTTCAAATTATAGTGGAAAATAAGTATTTGGTCAATAACAAAAGTTTCTCAATACTTTGTTATATACCCTTTGTTGGCAATGACACAGGTCAAACGTTTTCTGTAAGTCTTCACAAGGTTTTCACACACTGATGCTGGTATTTTGGCCCATTCCTCCATGCAGATCTCCTCTAGAGCAGTGATGTTTTGGTGCTGTCGCTGGGCAACACGGACTTTCAACTTCCTCCAAAGATTTTTTATGGGGTTGAGATCTAGAGACTGGCTAGGCCACTCCAGGACCTTGAAATGCTTCTTACGAAGCCACTCCTTCGTTGCCCGGGCGGTGTGTTTGGGATCATTGTCATGCTGAAAGACCCAGCCACGTTTCATCTTCAATGCCCTTGCTGATGGAAGGAGGTTTTCACTCAAAATCTCACGATACATGGCCCTATTCATTCTTTCCTTTACACGGATCAGTCGTCCTGGTCCCTTTGCAGAAAACCAGCCCCAAAGCATGATGTTTCCACCCCCATGCTTCACAGTAGGTATGGTGTTCTTTGGATGCAGCTCAGCATTCTTTGTCCTCCAAATACGACGAGTTGAGTTTTACCAAAAAGTTATATTTTGGTTTCATCTGACCATATGACATTCTCCCAATCCTCTTCTGGATCATCCAAATGCACTCTAGCAAACTTCAGACGGGCCTGGACATGTACTGGCTTAAGCAGGGGGACACGTCTGGCACTGCAGGATTTGAGTCCCTGGCGGCGTAGTGTGTTACTGATGGTAGGCTTTGTTACTTTGGTCCCAGCTCTCTGCAGGTCATTCACTAGGTCCCCCCGTGTGGTTCTGGGATTTTTGCTCACCGTTCTTGTGATCATTTTGACCCCACGGGGTGAGATCTTGCGTGGAGCCCCAGATCGAGGGAGATTATCAGTGGTCTTGTATGTCTTCCATTTCCTAATAATTGCTCCCACAGTTGATTTCTTCAAACCAAGCTGCTTACCTATTGCAGATTCAGTCTTCCCAGCCTGGTGCAGGTCTACAATTTTGTTTCTGGTGTCCTTTGACAGCTCTCTGGTCTTGGCCATAGTGGAGTTTGGAGTGTGACTGTTTGAGGTTGTGGACAGGTGTCTTTTATACTGATAACTAGTTCAAACAGGTGCCATTAATACAGGTAACGAGTGGAGGACAGAGGAGCCTCTTAAAGAAGAAGTTACAGGTCTGTGAGAGCCAGAAATCTTGCTTTTTTGTAGGTGACCAAATACTTATTTTCCACCATAATTTGCAAATAAATTCATAAAAAATCCTACAATGTGATTTTCTGGAGAAAAAAAATCTCAATTTGTCTGTCATAGTTGACGTGTACCTATGATGAAAAGTACAGGCCTCTCTCATCTTTTTAAGTGGGAGAACTTGCACAATTGGTGGCTGACTAAATACTTTTTTCCCCACTGTACTTTGACTTTGGTTGTGGTAGTTTTGTGGCTTTTTGGTTGTTGCTTTGGCACCTTTCAACACCTTCCCATATTACATTTATGCATGCAAACACTCACTTACACTACTGATTACTGATTACACACACCATTGTTATTTGATTTAGTTTACTTTAGTTCATAAATATATACTTTGAGTATTCCTTGTCTCCACGTGTCTCCATTTTGTTACGAAATTGAGCCGGTTCGTGACAATACACTTAAGTTGGAGTCATTAAAACTAGTTTTTCAACCACTTCACACATTTCATTTTAACAAACTATAGTTTTGGCAATCGGTTAGGACATCTACATTGAGCATGACACAAGTAATCTTTCCAACAATTGTTTACAGACAGATTATTTACATTTACATTTTACATGTATTTACATTATTTCACTTATAATTCACTGTATCACAATTCCAGTGGTTCAGAAGTTTACAATCACTAAGTTGACTGTCTTTTAACAGCTTGGAAAATTCCAGAAAATGATGTCATGGCTTTAGAAGCTTCTGATAGGCTAATTGACATAATTTGAGTCAATTGTAGGTGTACCTGTGGATGTATTTCAAGGCCTACCTTCTAACGCAGTGCCTCTTTGCTTGACATCATGGGAAAATCAAAAGAAATCAGCCAATAACTCAGAAAAAAAATTTGTAGACCTCCACAAGTCTGGTTCATCCTTGGGAGCAATTTCCAAATGCCTCAAGGTACCACGTTCATCTGTACAAACAATAGTACACAAGTATAAACACCATGGGACCACGCAGCTGTCATACCGCTCAGAAAGGAGACACCTTCTGTCTCCAAGAGATGAACGTACTTTGGTGCGAAAAGTGAAAATGTCACGAGTTACAAAGCCAGAACCCAGAAGCAGACCAGGACAAGGTAAGTTGAAACGAAGGTGAGTGTTTATTTACAAATTCAAGAGTGATGCTGAATAATCCAGGGAACAGAGCGGGCGGCGTTGATTAGTTGTTGGGGGTGCAGTGGTTGATCCAATCATGGCTCGGCAGCCGCCGACCACCAGGCAGAGGTTGGATGAAGGTTCCGGACGAGTGACTGCAGATGGAACAAAACGGAGGTAAGTAAACAACAAACCAACAAGGTGCAAAACAACAAAACTAACGCTAGACGCTCTAAGACTGATACTCTGATAAACCTACTGTTCATGGCTAACGATCCGGCAGGGAATGGATGTTAGGCCAGAGCCTAAGAAGGGTGATGATCAGGACCAGGTGTGCAGATTGCTGATGGGATGCAGGTGCGGAAATCAAGAGAGCTCCCCGGAGCGTTCCAGAACCCTCGGGAAACTGGAGATCCCGAGCAGAAAAAACTAGTCCACAGACAGGACCCGACTCAGACTGCCGGGATCGTTACAGTACCCCCCTCCGACGAACGCCACCGGGCGGACTCCCGGAGCGCCAGGATGGAGGCGGTAGAAGTCACGGATGAGGTCAGCATCTAGGATCTGTCGCCGCGGAATCCAACTCCTCTCTTCAGGACCATACCCCTCCCAGTCCACGAGATACTGGAAACCCCGGCCCCGCCGTCTGGAATCCATGATGCGTCGCACCGTGTAGGCAGGACCACCTCCGATCATCCGAGGAGGAGGAGGAGGAGGCGGAGGAGGCAACAGAGGACTGAGGAAAACAGGCTTGAGGCAGGAGACATGAAAGGTGGGATGGACTCTGAGCGTCCTCGGGAGTTTGAGTCGAACTGCCACCGGGTTGATCACCTTCTCCACCACAAACGGACCAATGAACTTTCGGTAACAACTTCCTAGACTCAGTCCGTAAAGGAAGATCCCGTGTGGCCAACCAGACCCTATCTCCGATGGTGTAGGTGGGAGGCGGGGATCCGGCGACGATTCGCCTGGAGCTGATACCGGTCCGAAACTCTAAGGAGTGCCTTTCTGGCCCGATGCCAGGTCCGGTGGCAACGACCGAATATGGGCCTGAACAGAAGGCACTGAGAGCTCCTTCTCCTGAGAAGGGAACAAGGGAGGTTGGTAGCCATACAGGCACTGGAAGGGAGACATCCCAGTGGCAGATATAGGGAGAGTATTGTGGGCATTCTCAACCCAAGGCAACTGAGAGACCCAGGAGGTGGGGTTGGAAGAGGCCAGGCAGCGTAGCGTGGATTCCATCTTCTGGTTGGCTCTCTCCGCCTGACCATTAGATTGGGGGTGAAAACCAGATGTGAGACTGACTGTAGCTCCAATGGCCAAACAGAAGGACTTCCAGACAGCAGAGGTAAACTGAGGGCCACGGTCGGAAACGAGATCACTGGGCAACCCGTGGACCCTGAAAACCTCCCTAACCAGGATCTCGGACGTCTCCGAGGCAGAGGGAAGCTTGGCAATTGGCACAAAGTGGGCGAACTTGCTGAATCTGTCCACGATAGTCAGAACGACCGTGTTCCCCTCAGAAGCGGGCAACCCAGTGACAAAGTCCAGGGCCAGATGCGACCATGGTCGCCGGGGAATAGGAAGGGGGTGAAGTAGTCCAGAGCTGGGCCGATTGGTACCCTTATTCTGCGCACACACTGGACAGGCAGCAACATAACCCCGAGTATCCTCGGCCATGGCAGGCCACCAAAAACGTCTGCGAAGAAACGCCATCGTCCGAGCCACGCCAGGGTGACAAGCCATCTTGCTGGCGTGGGACCATTTGAGGACCGCAGGACGAACCGACTCAGGCACAAACAACCGACCGGGTGGACCGTTACCGGGACCGGGCTGCGTCCGAAGAGCCGCCATCACCTCCTCCTCAATCTTCCACCTAACAGCTCCCACGACGCAGTTCCGGGGAGAGAATTGTCTCGGTCTTGGACCCACCCTCCTCCGTCTTGGAGAACATCCGAGACAAGGCGTCCGCCTTGCCGTTCTTAGATCCAGGTCGGAACGTCAGGGAAAAAATTGAATCGTCCGAAAAACAACGACCACCTGGCCTGACGGGAGTTGGAGACGTCTAGCCGATTGCACGTAAGCAAGATTCTTGTGGTCAGTCCAGACAATAAACGGTTGCTCCGCCCCCTCCAACCAGTGGCGCCACTCCTCCAAGGCAAGTTTCACCGCGAGAAGCTCCCGGTTACCCACATCGTAATTCCTCTCCGCAGGCGAAAGGCGACGAGAGTAGTAGGCGCAGGGATGGAGTTTACTGTCCGTGGAGCATCGCTGCGACAGGATGGCGCCAACTCCCACATCAGACGCGGCCCACTTCAACGACGAACTGACGGGCCGTGTCCGGTTGAGAGAGAATCGGTGCGTTGGTGAATCGCCTCTTCAAATCCAGAAACGCTCGATCCGCCTCCGGATTCCACTTGAAGCTCCTGATACTGGAAGTCAAGGCAGTTAACGGAGCGGCCACACGGCTGTAATCCCGGATGAATCTGCGGTAGAAATTCGCAAACCCCAAAAATCTCTGGAGCTGCAATCTCGTACCGGGCTGGGCCCATTCCAGAACCGCTCTAACCTTCTCCTGGTCCATCCTAATCTCTCCCCTGGAGATGATGTACCCGAGAAAGGATGTCGTGTGGGCGTGAAACTCGCACTTCTCGGCCTTCACGAACAGGCGATTCTCCAACAATCGCTGCAGAACCTGCCGGACATGCTGGACGTGGTCGGAAGGTTCCTTCGAGAAGATCAGAATGTCATCCAGGTAAACAAACACAAAGAGACCGATCATATCTCTCAGGACGTCGTTCACCATACTCTGGAATACCGCTGGAGCATTGGTCAGTCCAAACGGCATCACCTGATACTCAAGTGACCCATCGGTGTATTGAAACCCGTCAACCACTCGTCTCCCTCTCTGATCCGGACCATGTGATACGCATTGCGTAGGTCTAGCTTGGTGAACACCGTAGCACCCTGTAAGGAGTCGAAGGCAGAACTCATCAAGGGCAGGGGATACTTGTTCTTGACCGTGATGTCATTCAACCCCCGATAATCAATACACGGTCGAAGAGAGCCATCCTTCTTACCCACAAAGAAGAATCCTGCCCCCAGGGGTGATGACGAGGGACGAACGAGACCAGCAGCTAGGGACTCCTTGATGTAGGTCTCCAAAGCCTCACGTTCAGGGCGGGAGATACTGTATAACCTTCCCTTGGGGTAGACAGCTCCAGGGAACAGGTTGATGGCACAATCATATGGTCGGTGGGGAGGGAGTGACAGAGCCTTCTGCTTACTGAACACTTCCCCCAAATCGTGATATGTCTCGGGAACCAGGGACAAATCTGGGGGTTTAGCCTCAATCACCTGACTGGGAACCGAATGGGGACAGGCAGTCTTGAGACAGTTAGCATGACAATCAAGGCTCCAACTCGTTACCTTGCCCGTCACCCAATCGAACGTGGGATTGTGTTCCTTCAGCCAGGGGTATCCAAGGACCAGAGGAACATGGGAAGACGGCAGAATGAAGAATGAAATCATCTCCGAATGATTCCCCGACAACAGCATCTTAACCGGTTCAGTCCTCATCGTGATACGTGCCAGACTACTGCCGTTCAGAGTGGTCGCTTCAATGGCTTCCGGCAATTGCTCCTTGGAAAGCCCCAGCTGTTCCACCAACTCGGCATCAAGAAAGCTTCCATCGGCACCTGAATCGATAAAAGCGTTAATCGCTAAGCTCTGATTCCTGTTCACAAGGGTAGCCGGAAACGGGGTCTGACAGAGGTACTGAGAGGTTGAAACTGGCTCGCTAAAAGTCCTCCCAACTTTAGCGAGCCGGGCAGTTTGACGACCGCCGGGAACAAGTGGAGATGTAATGTCCCGAGCTACCACAGTAGAGGCAGCAGTTGGTCTTACGTCTATGTTGACGCTCCTCCTTGGTTAACCCGTGCCGCCCCACTTGCATGGGTTCAGAATCGGGAGAGAGGACCTCTCCACTAATCCTTTGTGGTGGAGAATGATCGACGTGTTCTGGTCCACCACCCGACCCGACTGGGAACTGAGAAGCTGATCGACTGGACGGACCCCATTGCTTCTCCCTCCTTCGCTCTCGGACTCGATTATCCACCCGAATAGACAAGGCTACCAAGCTGTCCAGGTCACTAGGCTCCGGATAGGAGATCAGCTCATCCTTGAGCTGCTCCGACAGACCCTGGTAAAAGGCCGCTTGCAGAGACTCCTCATTCCACCCACTCTCCACAGCCAACGTCTTGAACTCGATCACGAAGTCGGCCACGCTGCGAGTTCCTTGGTGGAGCGAAAACAGGCGCCTAGCTGCGTCCCTCCCTCGGACGGAATGGTCGAAGAGCTTCCTCAGCTCGGCCGTGAACCCCTGGTATGAAGCCATGCAGGGGTCTTGTCGTTCCCAAACGGCTGAAGCCCACTCCAGCGCTCGACCACGCAGCAACTCAATCACAAAGGCTATCCTAGCCTTGTCTGTGGCATAAGAGTAGGGCTGTAGATCGAACACTAACCCACACTGCATAAGGAAAGAACGGCATCTTCCCAGCTCCCCCTCATATTTATCCGGCGTCGGAACCTTGGGCTCACGGAAGGACACCGCTTCAGACGCGGCAGGCGAGATGGGTGAAACCGGTAGTGGATCCTCCACCGGAAACTTGCGCTGGTTCTGGACCTCCGTCAGACCGGTAGAAAGGTTCCGAACTGCCAACGCGATCTCCTGTAGCTCCGTGCTATGATGGCCCAACATCTTCTCCTGATGGGTAATGGCATGGCGAACAGAGTCCAGGTCCGCTGGGTTCATTACTGGCCGGATCGTTCTGTCACGAGTTACAAAGCCAGAACCCAGAAGCAGACCAGGACAAGGTAAGTTGAAACGAAGGTGAGTGTTTATTTACAAATTCAAGAGTGATGCTGAATAATCCAGGGAACAGAGCGGGCGGCGTTGATTAGTTGTTGGGGGTGCAGTGGTTGATCCAATCATGGCTCGGCAGCCGCCGACCACCAGGCAGAGGTTGGATGAAGGTTCCGGACGAGTGACTGCAGATGGAACAAAACGGAGGTAAGTAAACAACAAACCAACAAGGTGCAAAACAACAAAACTAACGCTAGACGCTCTAAGACTGATACTCTGATAAACCTACTGTTCATGGCTAACGATCCGGCAGGGAATGGATGTTAGGCCAGAGCCTAAGAAGGGTGATGATCAGGACCAGGTGTGCAGATTGCTGATGGGATGCAGGTGCGGAAATCAAGAGAGCTCCCCGGAGCGTTCCAGAACCCTCGGGAAACTGGAGATCCCGAGCAGAAAAAACTAGTCCACAGACAGGACCCGACTCAGACTGCCGGGATCGTTACAGAAAATCAATCCCAGAACAACAGCAAAGGACCTTGTGAAGATGCTGGAGGAAACAGGTACAAAAGTATATATATCCACAGTAAAATAAGTCCTATATCGACACAACCTGAAAGGCTGCTCAGCAAGGAAGAAGACACTGCTCCATAACCGCCATACAAAAGCCAGACTACGGTTTGCAACTGCACATGGGGACAAAGATCGTACTTTTTGGAGAAATGTCCTCTGGTCTGATGAAACAAAAATAGAACTGTTTGGCCATAATGACCATCGTTATATTTGGAGGAAAAAGGGAACTCTTGCAAGCCGAAGAACACCATCCCAACCGTGAAGCATGGGGGTGGCAGCATCATGCTGTGGGGGTGCTTTGCTGCAGGAGGGACTGGTGCACTTCACAAAATAGATGGCATCATGAGGAAGGAATATTATATGGATATATTGAAGCAACATCTCAAGACATCAGTCAGGAAGTTAAAGGTTGGTCGCAAATGGGTCTTCCAACTGGACAATGACCCCAAGCATACTTCCAAAGTTGTGGCAAAATGGCTTAAGGACAACAAAGTCAAGGTATTGGAGTGGTCATCACAAAGCCCTGACCTCAATCCTATAGAAGATGTGTGGGAAGAACTGAAAAAGCATGTGCGAGCAAGGAGGCCTACAAACCTGACTCAGTTACACCAGCTCTGTCAGGAGGAATGGGCCAAAATTCACCCAACTTATTGTGGGAAGCTTGTGGAAGGCTACCCGAAATGTTTGAAGGCAATGCTACCAAATACTAATTGAGTGTATGTAAACTTCTGACCCACTGGGAATGTGATGAAAGAAATAAAAGCTGAAATAAATCATTCTCTCTACTATTATTCTGACATTTCACATTCTTAAAATAAAGTGGTGATCCTAACTGACCTAAGACAGGGAAGTCTTACTAGGATTAAATGTCAGGAATTGTGGAAAAACAGAGTTTAAATGTATTTGGCTAAGGTGTATGTAAACTTCCGACTTCAACTGTATGCAACTGTCCTTTCTGATTGGCTCTAATTAATAAAACAAATAATTGCTGTAGTTGTCAAGCATTCATTCAATTCATATCCATATTCAATTCAATATTCCAAATTACAACTCTATTCTCAGTAGTTTTAAACTATCAACTCATTAGGCAACACACAAAAATGACTCTCTTACTCCTGTCACTTTTCCTGTTGAATAAGTGAGTTGTTCAATTCGAACCCCGCAAACTACTAAATCCCAGTCTTACATCACAGAATCTACTGACTGTTCTATCAATCTACACAACCCATAAACATAGTTGAACTATAATCAGAAAACCTAGATAATAGTCAGTAATGCAGAATCTATGCTTTACTGAAATGACAAGTCAATCCTCCTTTATTCCAATTATAATGGTCTGTAGTTTTAACATCTGGCACATAACACAATTATCCGAAAATAGCTTTACAGGACAAAGATCCCACAAGCTCAAAGGGAATGACTTAGCAGTCAACGAGTCAAATCTACATTCACTTATTTGGAAACAGATCTAACGAATTTAATCAAATGGACTACGTTTTTCCCCCCTAATATACTAAAATTCCTTAACTATATCACCTATGCTCCGAAATGATAGATAGAAAAATATTAATTATTATAAAACTATCAAATTATCTATGTACTGTCTCCCACCCCTCACGTACATCTACGTTTCGGGTGCACAAGTCAGCATTTATATATTATTCCACTTTTATCCAATCTCTAGTAATCAATTACCCACGCATAACAATCATCATATTTTAATATATTCAGATCAACCAAACCATTCATATTTCTAATGATTCTTTATTGCCCCAAGTTAGTTTACCATAATCTAGTCCCAGCGGAACATCAACTTTAACTACCTAGACCCTGCCCCTCAGTCATAAAATCCTCCCAGAATCTTATAAACTGTGCGTTTCTTTCGCCTCTATCACAACCGTCCACCTACCTGAGATGACCAGCACGACTTCCAAATTATGGTGTCACCTACTCAGGATGACCTACTTTTTTACCCGATTGGCCCTGTCTAACTTTTGCATCACCACACACAGGATGAAGCACAACTACCCGAGCAGACCTCTAACAATGAACGCCACATTAGAGCGGGACCGTAGGCCCTCTCAATCTTATGTACAACTCTTGTCTAGCCACCTGCCCATTCAGTCCTTTGGAGTGCTAACCCTAGCTCTCCACAGCGGTACCACAGGATTTAACTTATTTACACTTATCAACAATAACATTAGATGCATGCTTATTTCTCATTCCAACAAAAACTCTGTACTTTTGCTCATTTTAGTCCTTATTACTGGAGAGATCCCTCTCGTACCTTACCCTCAGATTCAGTTTGATCGGATCACACAGTTCTATGCTAATAGCAAGAACGTTGCTTACCTTTATTTAACAGTTGCCACTGTATCTGTGTGACACGCTCAAACTTTCTCCGATGGCGAAGCACTCAAAGACCTCTTTGCCCAGTCCTGCCGGGGTCGCCAATTATGATGTGGCAAATAATCACTATACTTTATTAAAAATCTAAGTTCTTCCAGAGTTTTTGTAGAATCAAGATTGACTTTATTACAATTTCAACAAAGCCAGGCTAGTCTGCAGAGTAGTTCCCTTCTCTCTTTCTGCCCCATTCACACACATCCTAGCTTAAAATCCCTCCCTCTTCAGTTTCCCGCTCTCTATAGCTCCACCCACTTCCTTTGTCTATAATGGCGGCTAAATTTGACTGTCATTCAGTTTACAAACAATATTATTACAATCAATCACGCCCTTGTCATGCAAAAACACTCATGTTCAGTTTAAACACTGTTCAACCCTGGCTCTCCCGGGCTTGACCTCAAGACTGATTGTTGGACATGACAGGTTCAAACTTAATCTTTCAAACATACACAAACCCCACCCCATTATGCTGTAATCATTCAAGAAGATAGCCAAGGAGAGACAAAGGTTTAGCCTGAACTCTGTTCAACCCTGGCGCCGCTCTTTCCACTTTGTTTGAGGAGAGAGGCAAAAGGCCACAATCTGGTTTCAGTCTCTGATAAGGTAGGACAGCCATGGATTTAGGTAAGAGCGAGCAATTCGACCCTAGGTCAGATTCCCACTTCACACACACACAGTGAAATGACCCAATTAAGTTATTGCCTAGCAACAGATAATTCTAACTATATGTTCGTGATTAACTCCGTTTTATCTCATAGTCCACTAAAAAATCCACCTCAGCATCCACCCTGGATCAAGTTCTGACGGGAAATATTGAACCAGTGTAAAATAACAACACTACTTCAGAATGTAATTGAGTGTGGATGGATATCTTCAAAAGGAGATGGTCTGACGGTTGATAAAGGGTTACTCATCAAGAAAAGCTAAATATACCTCATTTTGCTAAAGAACATACACAGATGTCTGCTGTGGATGTTCAGAAAACTAAACGATAACCAAGCAAGCATGTAGAGAGCGAAATAGCTAAAAAAAAAAAAGAAGAAATATCTGACCCAAAACATCGCTGGCGGAGGAGAGGCACTCGGAGCGACCTGTTGGTTCGACTTAGGAAGCGCGCACACCACCCAATGCTTCCAAGTATACTACTCACTAATGTTCAGTCTTTAGATAACAAAGTCAACGAGCTCAGGGCAATGATTTCTTTCCAGAGAGACATCAAGGCCTGTAACATACTTTGTTTCACGGAAACATGGCTCTCTGGGGATATTCTGTCGAAATCGGTCCAGCCAGATGGGTTCTCAGTTCATCGCGCAGACAGAAATAAATATCTCTCCGGGAAGCAGAAGGGCGGGGGTGTGTGTTTCATGATTAACGACTCATGGTGTAATTGTAATAACATACAGGAACTCAAGTCATTTTGTTCACCCGACCTAGAATACCTCACAATCAAATCTCCCAAGATAATTTTCTTTGGTTATAGTCACAGCCGTGTGTATATCCCCCCTCAAGCCGATACCATGACAGCCCTCAAAGACCTTCACTGGACAAATTTGAGGACTAGTCTGCCGAAGTTCTATCAACAAATCGACTGTTGTACTCGGGCTGATAAAGTCCTCGACCATTGCTATTCAAACTTCTGGGATGGTTATAAGGCCCTCCCCCGCCCTCCTTTCGGCAAATCTGACCATGACTCCATTTTGCTCCTCCCTTCCTATAGGCAGAAACTCAAACAGGAAGTACCCGTGCTAAGGACTATTCAACGCTGGTCTGACCAATCAGAATCCACGCTTCAAGATTGTTTTGATCACGCGGACTGGGATATGTTCCGGGTAGATTGCGAAAATAATTTAGAAGAATTCACTGAAACGGTGACTGAGTTTATCAGGAAGTGTATAGGAGATGTGCCCACTGTGACTATTAAAACCTACCTTAACCAGAAACCGTGGGTAGATTGCAGCATTCGCGCAAAAAAGAAAGCGCAAACCACAGCATTTAACCACGGCAAGGTGACTGTGAATATGGCAGAATACAAACAGTGTAGCTACTCACTCAGCAAGGCAATTAAACTGGCAAAACATCAGTATAGAGACAAAATGGAGTCGCAATTAAATGGCCCAGACACAAGACGTATGTGGCAGGGTCTACAGACAATCACGGACTACAAAAGGAAAACCAGCCATGTCGCCGACACCGACATCTCGCTTCCAGACAAGCTAAACACCTTCTTTGCCCGCTTTGAGGATAACACAGTGCCACTGACGAGGCCCACTACCAAGGACTGTGGCCTCTCCTTCTCCATGGCTGACGTGAGTAAGACATTTAAGCATGTTAACCCCCGCAAGGCTGCCGGCCCAGACGGCATCCCTAGCCACGTCCTCAGAGCATGCGCAGACCAGCTGGCTGGTGTGTTTACGGACATATTCAATCTCTCCCTTTCCCAGTCTGCTGTTCCCATATGCTTCAAGATGGCCACCATTGTTCCTGTACCTAAGAAAGCAAACTGAATTAAATGACTATCGCCCCGTAGCACTCACCTCTGTCATCATGAAGTGCTTTGAAAGACTAGTCAAGGATCATATCACCTCTACCTTACCTGTCACCCTAGACCCGCTTCAATTTGCTTACCTCACCAATAGATCCACAGACGATTCAATCACAATCACACTGCACACTGCCCTATCCCATCTGGACAAGAGGAATACCTATGTAAGAATGCTCTTCATTGACAATAGCTCAGCATTCAACACCATTGTACCCTCCAAGCTCATCAATAAGCTTGAGGCCCTGTGTCTGAACCCTGTCCTGTGCAACTGGGTCCTGGACTTCCTGACGGGCCACCCCCAGGTGGTAAAGGTAGGAAACAACATCTCCACTTCGTTGATCCTCAACACTGGGGCCCCACAAGGGTGCATGCTCAGCCCCCTCCTGTACTCCCTGTTCACCCATGACTGCGTGGCCAAGCACGCCTCCAACTCAATCATCAAGTTTGCAGACAACACAACAGTAGAAGGCTTGATTACCAACAATGACGAGACAGTCTACAAGAAGGAGGTGAGGGCTCTGGGAGTGTGGTGCCAGGAAAAGAACCTCTCACTCGACGTCAACAAAACAAAGGACATGATTGTGGACTTTAGGAAACAGCAGAGGGTGCACCATTCTATCAACATCGACGGGACCATGGTTGAGAAGGTGGAAAGCTTCAAGTTCCTTGGCATACACATCACTGACAAACTGAAATGGTCCACCAATGCAGACAGTGTGGTGAAGAAGGCGCAACAGAGCCTCTTCAACCTCAGGAGGCTGAAGCAATTTGGCTTGGCACTTAAAACCCTCACAAACTTATACAGATGCACAATTGAGAGCATCCTGTCGGGCTGTATCACCGCCTGGTACGGCAACTGCACCACCAGCAACCGCAGGGCTCTCCAGAGAGTGGTGCGGTCTGCCGATCGCATTACCGGGGGCAAAATACCTGCCCTCCAGGACACCTACAGCAGCCGATGTCACGGGAAGGCCAAAAAGATCATCAAGGACATCAACCACCCGAGCCATTGCCTGTTCACCCAGCTATCATCCAGAAGGCGAGGTCAGTACAGGTGCATCAGACTGTTAAATAGCCATCACTAGCACATTAGAGGCTGCTGCTGCCTATTGAAATCACTGGCCACTTCAAGAAATGGAACACTAGTCACTTTAATAATGTTTACATATCTTGCACTACTCATCTCATATGTATATACTGTATTCTATTCTATAATATTCTACTGTATCTTAGTCCATGCCTCTCTGTCATTGCTTGTCCACATAAATTATGTATATATTCTTAAATTCCATTCCTTACTTAGATTTGTGTGTATTAGGTATATGTTGTGAAATTGTTATATATTACTTGTTAGATATTACTGCACTGTTGGAGCTAGAAGCACAAGCATTTTGCTACACCCACAATAACATCTGCGTGTACAGTGGGGAAAAAAAGTATTTAGTCAGCCACCAATTGTGCAAGTTCTCCCACTTAAAAAGATGAGAGAGGCCTGTAATTTTCATCATAGGTACACGTCAACTATGACAGACAAAATGAGGAAAAGAAATCCAGAAAATCACATTGTAGGATTTTTAATGAATTTATTTGCAAATTATGGTGGAAAATAATTTAGCTAGCAAAATATCGTTATAGTTAGCTAAATAGCCAACTAGATAGGTAACTGGGGCCCCGTGTAGCTCAGTTGGTAGAGCATGGCGCTTGCAATGCCAGGGTTGTGGGTTCGTTTCCCACGGGGGGCCAGTATGAAAATGTATGCACTCACTAACTGTAAATCACTCTGGATAAGAGCATCTGCCAAATGACTAAAATGTAAATGTAAAAATGTAACATTGGGTGGTTCTCAAAATGCATACTACCGTGCTCCGAGCATTGGGTGGTTCTCAAAATGCATACTACCGTGCTCCGAACACACAAATTTGAGCACGGGAGGGTCAGAGTATGGGTCCAAATCGAAGTATGCGAAATGGAGCATGGAGGACACTTCTCGAATGCGTACTCCGTTTGTAGATATTTTGAAGTATGCATCTATGCAAGCTTCATCGGAAAGTATGCAAATAAATATGAAGCAACCACGAAAAAAATGACACAACATTTCTTGAAATCAATGGCGGACATTATTTAAGCTGAAGCGAGAGAAAATAAACTCAGACAAAGAAATGTGAAATGTTGCCTATTCACATCTCATATGTTGCCTGACTACAATATTTTATCTTGATACGTTAATAATATATCAATAATAATTTTGGCATGTTTACCTGCCTAAGTCCCGTAGATCGCAAGCCCATAATATATCAATAGGTCTAACTGGCTAGCTACTACTGTAACAGTAGCTAGCCAGATCGCCACAAAGAATTGTTAGCTAGCTACCCACGAAGAATGTATCTTGCATAATATTGTTTTAGGTCATTTTTGCCTGTTAAACTATCTGGTTAGCTACATTATTATGATGCACGTATAGCTAGCTGATAGTTATGGAGTAAAACGGTTGCTTTGTGTGTCAAAACGGGCGTAGGTGTGGTGTAGTCCAAAATTACTTTAGTAAAGTCCACAAAAAGAACGGCTAAAACAAAGCCGGAGGCACGAGAAAAATAACGCACACAGCGTAATAATGCAAAACACAGCAAACACGCACAACAAGTACGGACTCTCTATCCAATACAAAATAGAGCACTAACTGACTGGAAGCACCAGCTGACAAGGAACAACTACACACAACCACAAGACAGAAACAACGAGAACTTAAAGGACACATAATCAAGACAAAATGAGAAACAGGTGTACCAAAACAGACCAAACCAAACAAACACAGAAACAACGAACGGTGGCAGCTAGTACTCCGGAGACGACGACCGCCGAAGCCTGCCCGAACAAGGAGAAGGAGCAGCCTCGGACGAAACCGTGACAGTACCCCCGCCTTGACGCGTGGCTCCAGCCGTGCGCCGACCCCGGCCTCGGGGACGACCAGGAGGACGCGGAGCAGGGCGCGTGGGATGACCACGATGGAACTCAGTCAGAAGGGACGAGTCTAAGATATCTCTCCTCGGCACCCAGCACCGCTCCTCCGGACCGTACCCCTCCCACTCCACGAGATATTGGAGACCCCCCATCCGACGTCTCGAATCCAGGATGGACCGAACTGTGTACGCCGGAGCCCCCTCGATGTCCAGCGGGGGCGGAGGAGTCTCTGCTATCTCACAGTCCTGGAGTGGACCAGCTACCACCGGCCTGAAGAGAGACACATGAAACGAGGGGTTAATATTCTTATAATCAATAGGTAGTTGTAATCTGTAACACACCTCGTTCAACCTCCTCAGGACTTTAAAAGGCCCCACAAACCGCCGACCCAGCTTCCGGCAGGGCAGGCGGAGGGGCAGGTTTCTGGTCGAGAGCCAGACTCGATCTCCCGGTGCGTACACCGGTCCCTCACTGCGGTGGAAACACAGAAACAACTAACGGTGGCAGCTAGTACTCCGGAGACGACGACCGCCGAAGCCTGCCCGAACAAGGAGAAGGAGCAGCCTCGGCCGAAACCGTGACATTGTGTATATCTTGTTTCGTCTCTATTGCCATTGTCCTGGCTGTAAGACAGTTCAGTGAATAGGTAAGTCCCAAATCCATAGTAAGTCAATAGGGCGAACTAGATAGCTTGCTAACCACAAATAATTAGTAGCTACCCACAAACAATGTACATCTACCTTGCATAACATTAGTTTTAGGTCATTTTTGCCTGTTTAACTAGCTAGCTAGCTAGACTATTATGATTCACATATCTATCTGATAATTATGAAGTAAAACGTTTGCTATGTGTATATCTTTTCTTGTCTATGGTTGCCATTGTCCTGGCTGATAGATGGTTCAGTGAATGGGGAGGTGAAGCGTGAGGTAATACAGTAGGGGGAGTGCGAGTGCTTCTCAAATGTAATGTTTTATGCATTCTCCAAACTCTCGTCCTCACAAGAATGTACTCAAGAGAACGTCGTCGGAGAATGCACTCGGAGCATGAGAGTGTGGAGCACGGTATATGAGAAACACCCATCTTCAACCTAATCTAGCTAGCTAGTTAACTATACAGCAAACTCATCAATATGTAACTTTAGCTAGCTAGCTGACGTTACTGTAACGTCTGTTAAAGGGGTAAGTGAAAAGTTATCTCCCATGGTCGGACCTTAACGCTGGCTCGGGCGCAGTAAAAACATATGTTGGGCCAGTGCGGTGGGTGCAGTGGATCTGACTTTTCAGCACATTTTGCTGTTCCAGTTCGACATTTGCAGTTCGCTTGAAAATAAAAGTATGGTTACAAATAGTGGAATCATGCCATATTTTTTAAAGAGTATTTCACATAGGTATTGAAGACTACATGAGGAAAAGTCATACTATTTGTATTTGAGCAAAATGATTGACACTTCATTCAACTACGCTCCCCGAGAGTCATAACTTCTCGATCACTCGAGCAGTAAATTTATTTTATTTGTATTTATTTAACCTTTATTTTATCAGGGCGTAATACTGAGACCAAGGGCTCTTTTACAGATGAGCCCTGAAATATAGAAATACACACAACTAAATACAAAATGCAAGCAGAAAGAAAATACGAGTTAATGCGTTCACACGGCACACGCGAGCTGTCCATACTAAAAAGAAGCTCTCATCAATCCGCTCGCTGAGCTTATTTATTTTAGAGAAGTAAACCTTCAATAGTGATAGACTGGCTAGTGGCTACTGTTGATAGTCTGCAAAAAGAAAGCTACAAAGAGACACCTAGCAATCATCTTGGCTAGCCTACTGTGTGTTAAGGGGACAACATACTATTTTGAGAGGTGATTATTTAATTTTATTAAAATAACATAATTTAGAAATGCAATTAATACAATGTAGCTTTAAATAAAATAATGTCTTCAATTGCTAAATTATATTACACAGCTTGTTAATATGTATGATAATAACCAAATGTAGCCTATTACTAGCTGAATGTACAAACTATTAAGCACACCTTCCTAATATTGAGTCCCCCCTAACAAATGGAGAAATAAACTTGTAATGTTTTCAATTCAATTACATAATCCTTAGGCAAATTAATGTAATTTTGTGATTCAAGCTTTTGCTCATAGTTGAGGGGAGGTAAGTCCCTTAAAAAAAAAGAGTGGCTGCAGAACCAACTTTTCCAGACTCTTCCTCCCAACAACTAAAAGTCCCGAAACCTCTGTGTATGTGTGGGACCCTCTGCTAGTACAGAACAGGCTACTCTAGCGAATGGTGCTCGTTTAATAAAGTTAGATCAAAGCTGAATAGTATTCTACATAACATAACCTGATTTAATAGTATAACCTTATCGTAAGACAAAAAACACCACCTAATTTATTATGAGATTTTAGGATGATTCTGCGAATGGTCAAATATTTCTCTAAAGTAGCCACAACTCAACAGGCAAAAATCACTAGGCAAAGTATGTGCTTTGTTTGAAACTTAACACAGGTAGGCTTTGCTAGAGTTTGTTAACTCCATCGCTCTAAAATTTGCTCACTGCAAATAATTCATAACAACACTGTAGGCTACTTCGAAACTGTAGCATTTAACTCAAGAAGATCTAAATGCATATCCCCATGAAACTGATTGAGATCAAATGGTTGGTATGTAGATGTTGCATGGATGTTTCACCAGTAACATTTTGAAGAATTGTCATTCATGACAGTGAGAAATGTGAAGGGAGGTTCTCTACGAGTAGAGCAGAGAATGTGCGCAAAGTAGAGATTCCCGCACATGCACAGAAGACACTGGGATCCCCAGCCACCAGGAAGCGGGGTCCAGTAAAGTCAGATCCGCAGCTTCAGACTTTTTGAAATGAGTTGTTTGATATAATGTTGGTCATAAAAATGAAGGGGACGGATTTTGACTCAAAGAGCACCCCCAGAGACAAAATGATATAACTGTATTATCTTTAGAAGAGAAAGATATGGTATACCTTACCCATAAATACATCGTAGTGAAGAACTTATGACAAGTGTTGAATAGCATGTTTCGTTTACATTGGTTACAGACGTAAAGTGAAAAGTCTAACCTGGAAGTGGAGAAACTGAGGGACGAGAGAGACTTCCTGCGTCGGACTTTAGAGGTTGGTGATGTGAACACATGGCAGTACCGGTTATTTGGGCTTCAATAGGTAGAGGAAAGGAGTGGTTCACTTTTTTAAGCAAATCTCCATGTTTGATGTAAATGGCATGTTATAGAATTGTCCAGACACTTTTTTTTTGCGATTTCACAAACCTACCCAACCAGCGATAGACTTCCTCAGGCTCTTTCTGTAGTTGCAGGGGCACAGATAAACATGAAAAAGATGCTCCAAAAACACACAAATATGTCCTTTTTTATGTCCAAACTTTTTCCGCAACGTTGTATTGCATTTTGTTGGACTTGAGCAATCATGTTATATTGCTGTAAGTTAGGAACATAATTTTACAATACAGTGGGGTCCGAAATTATTGACATCCTTGATAAAGATGAGCAATAAATACTGTTTCAAATAAATAATTGAAATACTGAGCTATATTGTATATCTGTAATCATGGTAGCATCCACATTAATGCAGAAGTGTTTAGAAACATATTATATTTACTTATTTACAATAAAAGTGACTCCAAAATTACACAATTCATTATTTACCATTAATTTCTATTGGGCACAAATTAACCTCGAACAAGACCAAAACAAACTGCAAATGCATCCAACAAGTTTGTAGAGTCACAAGCTCGATGTAGTCATTGCGTGCTAATATGGGACTACTTTATTTATAAGAATCTTTACGGTGTCAATAATTTTGACTCCTACCTTTTAGATAAAAAAAAAAAAAGGTAAACAAAATCTCTTTCTCTCAGCAATTATATTAGTATAAAGGAATATAATTTCCTAAATGTTTAGAGCATTCAATATAACTCAGTATTTGATTTAATGTATTTTATGAAGTCATAATTGCTCATCTTTATCAAGGGTGTCAATAATTTCGGAGTTTTGAGAATGACACAAATACTAATTTTCACAAGGTCTGCTGCCTCAGTTTTGATGATGGTAATTTGCATATACTCCAGAATGTCATGAAGAGTGATCAGATGAATTGCAATTAATTGCAAAATCCCTCTTTGCCATGAAAATTAACTTAATCCCCCAAAAACATTTCCACCAAATTTCAGCTCTGCCACAAAAGGACCAGCTGACATCATGTCAGTGATTTTTTCGTTAACACAGGTGAGAGTGTTGACGAGGACAAGGCTGGAGATCACTCTGTCATGCTGATTGAGTTAGAATAACAGACTGTAAGCTTTAAAAGGAGGGTGGTGCTTGAAATCATTGTTCTTCCTCTGTTAACCATGGTTACCTGCAAGGAAACACGTGCCGTCATCATTGCTTTGCACAAAAAGGGCTTCACAGGCAAGGATATTGCTGCTAGTAAGATTGCACCTAAATCAACCATTTATCGGATCATCAAGAACTTCAAGGAGAGAGGTTCAATTGTTGTGAAAAAGGCGTCAGGGCGCCCAAGAAAGTCCAGCAAGCGCCAGGACCATCTCCTAAAGTTGATTCAGCTGCGGGATCAGGGCACCACCAGAGCAGAACTTGCTCAGGAATGGCAGCGCTCAGGAATGGCAGCAGGCAGGTGTGAGCGCATCTGCACACACAGTGAGGCGAATACTTTTGGAGGATGGTCTGGTGTCAAGAAGGGCAGCAAAGAAGCCACTTCTCTCCAGGAAAAACATCAGGGACAGACTGATATTCAGCAAAAGGTACAGGGATTGGACTGCTGAGGACTGGGGTAAAGTCATTTTCTCTGATGAATCCCCTTTCCGATTGTTTGGGTCATCCGGAAAACACCTTGTCCGGAGAAGACAAGGTGAGCACTACCATCAGTCCTGTGTCATGCCAACAGTAAAGCATCCTGAGACCATTCATGTGTGGGGTTGCTTCTCAGCCAAGGGAGTGGGCTCACTCAAAGTTTTGCCTAAGAACACAGCCATGAATAAAGAATGGTACCAACATATCCTCTGAGAGCAACTTCTCCCAACCATCCAAGAACAGTTTGGTGACGAATAATGCCTTTTCCAGCATGATGGAGCACCTTGCCATAAGGCAAAAGTGATAACTAAGTGGCTCGGGGAACAAAACATCGACATTTTGGGTCCATGGCCAGGAAACTCCTCAAGAGGCGGGTGGACAAACAAAAACCCACAAATTCTGACAAACTCCAAGCCTTGATTATGCAAAAATGGGCTGCCATCAGTCAGGATGTGGCCCAGAAGTTAATTGACAGCATGCCAGGGTGGATTGCAGAGGTCTTGTAAAAGAAGGGTCAACACTGCAAATATTGACTCTTTGCATTAACTTAGTGTAATTGTCAATAAAAGCCTTTGACACTTATGGAATGCTTGTAATTATACTTCAGTATTACATAGTAACATCTGACAAAAATAACTCATAACACTGAAGCAGCGAACTTTGTGAAGACCAATACTTGTGTCATTCTCAAAACTTTTGACCACGACTGTAGCTATGTGTTGTCACTATTTTTGCAGGTGATAAAAAAAAAACAGGACGTCATGCAAACTGTCCACCTCAGAGGATTCTTCCTCCTTCTCTTCCTCTACCTCTTCAGTGGAGGAAGAGCTATAAAAAAGGAGGGAAGAAATATCAAGAAGGAGAAGGCCAGGGCTGGCATGCAGAGCCACAGCCATCCACTGGCAATACAGAGAGGTATAGTTTGCCAATTGTAATTCTGAATACGGGTAGTTATATAATTTGTAATGCAATATCAGAGAGTTTCTAAACCCAGAGGCGCAACATTATATCGAAGGAGTGCCTTTGATTTTACGGCCTGCACATGTGCAATTTGGCACAAGATGACCGTTAGAACTGACGACGTGTTTCTGTGCATGAGCTTAGCTAGCCAATGTAGCCATGACATCACCTAAAAGTGTGCTCAGGTATTTCTATTGGAGAAGCAGTTTCTGCCTTTCTTCATACTTTACTGTCCTTGGTAATATTCGGTCTGTATATCTGTCTGTTTATGCTGGCCGGTTGTCTGTCTGCTGCTTCTGCTGTCTGTCTGTCTCTGCTGCTGTTCTTCTTTTCTGCTATCTGTCTGTGCATGCATTCCCATTCAATACATAGTAAGTGTGATGAGAATGTATTATTTATTAATGCCCTTGTGCATCTTCTCTTCTGCTGTCTGTCTGGCTGCTTGTCTGTCTCATATCTTTATAACACGGACACCAGATGATGTGCTGCAGTGCAATAAGAAGGCCCCAAAGGCTTTTAAAACTGAAGGAAGCATGTCCAAGGCTTTCCAGTTGGTTGGCATTGAACACAACACCATGGCCCCCTCTGCTACTCTCACTGAGGTGTTGATCGTCGACCCGAACCACGTTAAAAGCTTCCTTGATTACAACCCCAAGAAGGAGAAACTTCTGGAGTATTGCAAGAGGTGCTTTACCCTGTAGCTAAAAAAAACATTGAGGAGAAGAAGGCAAGGGGAAAGCTTTTGCATATAACTCAAACGTTTCGGTAGATTAACCATAATTTGTTAATTAGGCTAACATGGTGTTTTGAAATTTTCCAGTTTGAATTTAGTTTGTTGCCTAATATATTGAAACCCTTTGCAAAACCCTGTTGTTTTAAGACTGAAAGAAGAACGTCTTCACTATGTGATTTGTTGTCCTTTTTCAGTTGATACTTTTATGGCAGTTTGCAGAGAGATCAATAGTAATTTTTTTTAAACTATCCAAATGTTTTTGCACTACAAATGTCCTCTCAGGAAGAATTAGGCAATATTATCATGTAATAAAGCTGTCCCTAAGAGATTATCTTCCTCTTCCTGACTTTGTTATGGTTGTTGCTATATCTGTTTTTCACAATAAGGTGCAGAAATGAAGTGAAACTTCCAGAAGCTTTAAATTGAGGGCCAGGTTGTCAGGATGGGTAATTTACGGTATAAGTACACATTCATTACAAGTAAGTAAGTACCCCTCAAGATACACTTCATTTTACCTAGCTAAATCCTGTGTAACAACTAGTAATTACATTGTACTTAGGCAAACATTACATGTACTATACTTTGAAATAGTGTCTTATTCTTTATCTGGGATGACACTTGTATTAGATCCCAGTTAGTAACGTTGACCTACCCAGATGGTCATCTTTATTTTGGGGGCAAGTACTAGCAACAACAGTGACTGGAGATATATTCTGAACAGTACACATTCATGAGTAAGTAATTAAAACCTATCGAGAATAGGCTATTATCTCTCAGACACCCAGTGCATAAAGAAGGGATCAAACCTTTGTCACAGTTGTTAATGAATCGGATGCAGCTGAAAATAAGCTTTTTAGTGGAAACCTGTACATTTGTAACAAGCATGGTTACAAGCATTCGTTGTTACACTTCTGTAATTACAGACCACAATTACCACCAGTTACATGTTGTTATTACACTGTAACTACAGTATGAGTTGTTACAGTTAACTAGAATACTTGTTACAGTTTAATTACATGTGTAATTAAATTGTAATAGGACCCTTCTAAAAAGAAGTGTTACCCAAAAATGTGTACTGTAGCCTACCCAAAATAAATTAGCCTGTCACAAATTTCCAATAAGTACTTATTATTATTGTGTCTATTTCACAATAATCTGTGATAAAGGGTTGGATGCCACGTAATGGAGTACCGTGGGTGAAAGTTGCCTTTCCTTGGAGCAGGATGTCAGGGAAACTGTATGTACTTTGGATGTATTGTTTAGCGATATGTTGTCCTTCTATCATTCTATCTTTGATCTGGAAATGAACAGGAAAAAGCTCTGCTTCACACATTTTCGCCAATCACATTGGTTCGATTTCATTTAATCAAAATGCCCTTGACTTCCTATAGAACTCCTGAAGGAAGTACAACAATATGAAAAACAAATTGTGAATTTCGTAATTTGTCTGTTCTTTTCATGTTCTCACACTCATCTCTAAAATAGCAATGAGTGAGTCAGTGTGATCACTGGTTTACAGATGGCTCACCATTCTGGAAATGTATCACCACAATCACACATCATCTGCTGTTAATCACACAACTTTTCTTTCTTCATTTTTTTACTCAAATGTCAAAATATAAGCCTAAGGAACTACCAAGTATTATAGCCACATCTCATGTGCTTTAAAATTGTGTATTTATGTTAGATTCACTTTTGTGTTTTAACCCAAAATGAAAACCTGATATTCTCTCCCAGTCATCCATCCATCCCGTCCCCCTTTTATTTTCTCCTATTCTCTATCCTCCTATTCTCTCCATTCGCTCATCATCCTATTATTCTCTCAATCCCATTCTCTCTATCCAGTTGTCATCTGCATCCATAATGTTCTCCATTGTGATACCCAACACTCACAAAAGGACACTGGGATTTCAGACACTTCTCCCCAATTATTCCCGGTGTCACCAGGGAAGCCCCCAACATGGCCAGAGTGTCTTGTCTGAGCACGCTGGTCGTTAATCTTAATTATAAAACCCATGGTTGCCAGCAGCACATCCCAGGGCTTCTCTACAGCTGACTCAATCACACTTCCAACTTCTAGGATGTGTCCCAAATTGCACCCTTTTCCCTATATAGTGCACTACTTTTGACCAGAGCCCTATTGGCCCTGGTCAAAAGTAGTGCACAATATAGGGAATAGGGTGCTATTTGGGACAAATCTCTAGTTCTGCATTGGAGATCAGCACTATTTTTTCAACCAGGCCTTCCTATTGGATTTTTTCAATTTTCTCACATTTTCAGAATAATATTTGATTGAAAACCTTGCCTCCTGAAGCTCTACATTGCAGAGAACTTTTAACAGTGAAGCAATCTCGATCATTAGCCCAACACTTAGCGACTTCACAGGAGGGCCCAATCTCCTGGTGTAATATTTCAAGTGTTTTGCTAAGCTTACCATCCTGGGACCACTTTTGGTTACCGCTATCAGAAATGGTAGGCATCATTGCTTTGCTATAGTGGCTAGATCGCTGCTAGATTTTCTCTCTAACTAACAAAATGAACAGGTGCAGGAATTCCCTAATATAGCGAGGGATGTGTGAGAGAGAGAGAGTAAGAGAGAGAGAGAGAGAGCAGAACACAAGTTTCACACTGGAGGGTGCTGAGCAGGAACATAATTACATGTGCCAAGCTGTCGATATATAACAGTCGAATTCTGCCCTGAAATGAGAAATGCTCTTTCTCAGTCTCTGCACTCAAACTGTCAGATGCTGCAGACAGACAGACAGACAGACAGACAGACAGACAGACAGACAGACAGACATTTAGATCACCAAGACAGGGAATTCAGGCTGGCTAATTTTCTGAAAGGCTGGTGAATGAGTGACGGTGAAAGTTAGGAGCAGCTAACATCTTACAGCTGCTTCACCAAAGGACCTGATCAAAGGCCTTTCAGCTAGCGGTCTACTCAGAATAGAGAGAGAGAGAGCATCCCGATGGCTCCTGCCTCTTATATATCTCTCTCTGCAAAGACACTTGTTTTATCCTGAAGGCAGCTTTATTTCTAAGTTTTATGTGCCAATGAATTAGGTGCATTCTAATATACAGTACCAGTCAAACGTTTGGACTCACCTACTCATTCAAGGGTTTTTCTTTATTTTCACTATTTTCTACGTTGTAGAATAATAGTGAAGACATCAAAACTATGAATTAACACATGGAATCATGTAGTAACCAAAAAGTGTTAAATAAATCACAATATATTTTAAATTTGAGATTCTTAAAATAGCTACCCTTTGCCTTGATGACAGCTTTGCACACTCTTGGCATTCTCTCAATCAGCTTCAACTGGAATGCTTTTCCAACAGTCTTGAGGGAGTTCCAACACATGCTTAGCACTTGTTGGCTGCTTTTCCTTCACTCTGCTGTCCGACTCATCCCAAACCATCTCAATTGGGTTAAGGTCGGTGGATTGTGGAGGCCAGGTGCAGCACTCCATCACTCTCCTTCTTGGTAAAATAGCCCTTACACAGCCTGGAGGTGTGTTGGGTCATTGTCTTGTTGTCACGACTCATGCAGAGGCTGCCTCCCCTCCTTGTTCGGGCAGGTTTCGGCTTTCGGCGTCACCGGCTTACTAGCTACTGCCGATCCATTTATCATCACTCCATTTGTCTTGTCTTCAATCACACACACCTGGTCCTTATTCCCTCATTAGTCATGGTATAAGTGTTCCCTCTGCTTTCTTGTCTATGTGCATTATTATTTATTGTGGAAGTTAGTGAAGCTCGGTGGAGCTCGTGTATTGTGTATCGACGGGAGTATTTTCCTGTGTGCCTTGTATTTTCCAGTGCGCCTGTTTTGTCCCCTGGAGTGTGTTTGACGCAATTCTGTGTGAACCTGTATGTTGAGGATTAAACCCTGTTATTCTGTGATTTACCCTCCTGCGCCTGACTCCTTCTACACCACCTCATCACACCTGTTGAAAAACAAATTATAGTCCCACTAAGCCCAAACCAGATGGGATGGCATATCGCTGCAGAATGCTGTGGTAGCCATGCTGGTTAAGTGTGCCTCGAATTCTAAATAAATCACAGACAGTGTCACCAGCAAAGCACCCCCACACCATAACACCTCTTCCTCCATGCTTTATAGTGGGAACTACACATGTGGAGATCATCCGTTCACCCACACCGCGTCTCAGAAACCCATAGTGGTTGGAACCAAAAATCTCAAATTTGGACTCATCAGACCAAAGGAAAGATGTCCATTGCTCGTGTTTCTTGGCCCAAGCAAGTCTGTTCTTCTTATCGGTGTCCTTTAGTAGTGGTTTCTTTGCAGAAATTCGACCATGAAGGCCTTATTCACACAGTCTCCTTTGAACAGTTGATGTTGAGATGTGTCTGTGACTTGAACTCTGTGAAGCATTTATTTGGGCTGCAATTTCTGAGGCTGGTAACTCTTATGAACTTATCCTCTGCTGCAGAGGTAACTCTGGGTCTTCCATTCCTGTGGTGGTCCTCATGAGAGCCAGTGTCATCATAGCGCTTGATGGTTTTTGCGACTGCACTTGAAGAAACGTTCAAAGTTCTTGAAATGTTCCGTATTGACTGACCTTCATGTCTTAAAGTAATGATGGACTGACATTTCTCTTTGCTTATTTGAGCTGTTCTTGCCATAATAAGATAGACCAAATAGGGCTATCTTCTGTATACCTACCTACCTTGTCACAACACAACTGATTGGCTCAAACATATTAAGAAGGAAAGAAATTCCACAAATTAACTCTTAAGAAGGCACACATGCTAATTGAAATGCATTCCAGGTGACTACCTCATGAAGCTGGTTGAAATAATGCCAAGAGTGTGTAAAGCTGTCATCAAGGCAAAGGGTGGCTATTTGAATAATCTAAAATATAAACAATATCTTGATTTGTTAAACACTTTTTTGATTACCAAGTGATTCCATATGTGTTGTTTAATTTCACCTCAGTTTCAAGGGTGTTTATTTAAAACAATGAAGAAAAAGAAAAGAAAGCAGGTCTCCTCCAGGAGACCTCCTCCGGGTTACCGTCTTCTGGGCTCCAGGGAATGCTGTATCCTCTGGGGTAGAACACAGAGCCCCTCGGTTCTAGCAGACCGTGAGGACGTCTATCCGGTAGCTACCTCTCACTACCTCCAACCTCTCCCCTGTGCTGCCCTCCTGGCAGCTTTATGGGCCCCGTAAAGCAGGTGAGCAAAAAGAGAAGCGTTGAAGGGACAAGAACTACCTGGTGACTCAATCGTTTGTGACCTTTCCCCTGGCAACCCAGACCAGGGGAGCATGGTCTGTGACCAGGGTGAAGTGGGTGCCCAACAGGTAATATTTAAGAGTGTCTAGCCCCCAATCCAACGCTAGACACTCTTTCTCGACAATCAAGTCCTTATTTTCTCTGGGTATCAGCTTCTGGCGTATGTACATGATGGGGTGTTCCTCCCCATTGTGTACCTGTGACAGGACAGCCCCTAGTCCCGTGTTGCAGACATCCGTCTGCACCAGCATTGTTACCTGGAAATCGGGCGTCACGAGAATTGGATGGGAGCACAGGGCTTCCTTCAGGCGCCTGAATGCCACTTCGGCCTCATCCGACCACCTCTGTTTTCGGGAGGCGGGTCCTGGTCAGATCGGTAAATGGAAGGCTATAGCCGCAAAGTTGGGGATAAACCGGCTATAGTATCCCGCCAGCCCCAGGACCTGTGTCTTTGTGCGGGGAATGGGCCAGTCACGAACCGCCTGGACCTTCCTCTCCTGGGGCTTGACGTTCCCCCGTCCGATCAGATACCCCAGGTACTCCATCTCCTCGAACCCCAGCTTGCATTTCTTGGGATTCGCTGTCAACTCAGCTTGCCTGAGCGTGTCCAGTACCGCCTGGAGGCGCGTCAGGTGCTCTTCCCAACCATGGCTGTGGATGATGTCGTCATCCAAATAGGCCGCGTACTGTTGGTGGGGTCGGAGGACTCGGTCCATCAGGCACAGGAATGTGGGCGGGGCTCCATGGAGACCGAACGGGAGGACCCGGTATTCTTATAAGTCGTCCGGTGTCGAGAATGCCGTCTTCTCCCTGGAGGAGGCTGCCAGGGGTACCTGCCAATGTCCCTTGGTCAGGTCCAGGGTGTTGATGTACAGGGCCTTTCCGAACCAGTCAGTGAAATCATCCAGCCTCGGCATGGGGTAGGCATTGAACAAACTGATGTCGTTCACCCCCCCCCCAGAAGTCATTGCAGAAATGCAGACTACCATCCGGTTTGTTCACCAACACGATGGGGCTGCACCATGCGCTGTTGCACTCCTCGACGACTCCCATCCTCAGCATAGCCTCCACTTCCTGCTTCACGGCCTTCCTTCGGGCCTCGGGGATCCGGTATAGCCTCTTTCATACCGTTTCTCCGGGCCGGGTGCGGACGTGGTGTTCAATGAGGGTCGTTCGGCCCGGTTTCTCGGAAAACACGGCAGTATTCCGATCAATGAGCTCCCAGAGCACTTGCTTCTGGACCGGTCCGAGGTCCTCATTGCTCAGGATCACCACTAGTCCCGTCGACGTCCCAGGTTTTGACCACAGCATGGCCAAGGCTTTCCTCACGTGTCACCTCTTCAATAGGTTCACGTGGTAAATATGTTGGGGTTTCCATCTCCCCAGCTGCCGTACATGGTAATTTATGGGTCCCAGCTTCTCTGTCACCTTGTATGGCCTGTGCCATGTTGCCAGGAACTTACTTTCTGCGGTGGGGTTTAAACTAGCACCTTGTCACCCACCTGGAACTCTCTGGGCTGGGTCCCTTGATTGTAGACCTTGGCATGGGCGCGCTGGGCCTTCTCCATATGTTCCGTTGCCACTGGCCATATGGCTGTCATCCACTCCCTCATCGTTTCTACGTGTTCCACCACGCTGCATAAGAGGGTGGGCTTCCCACACCTCCCTTGCGAGATCCAGTAGGCTGCATGGTCTCCTCCTGTAGAGAAGTTAAAAAGGGGAAAACCCAGTGGATGCGTAGGGAACTTCTCGATCGAGAACATTAGGTGGGGTAGTAGTTGATCCCAAATCTTCCTGTCCCACTCGATGACCTTACGCAGCATTTGTTTGAGCGTCTCATTGAATCGTTTGATGAGCCCATCCGTCTGCGGGTGAAAGACAGAGGTCGGGATCTGATTTATCTGTAGGAGAGCACACAAATCTTTCATCAGTCGGGACATGAACTCGGTACCTTGGTCGTCAGGATCTCGTTCGGGATGTCCACCTGGCTGAAGAGGTGGAACAACTCCCGAGCGATTTCCTTTGAGACTGCCGCCCGTAGGGGAATGGCCTCGGGATATCGGGTGGCATAATCTACTATTACCAGGATGTACCGGTGTCCTCGGGCCGTTTTTACAAGGGGACCCACTATGTCCATGGCGATGCGTTCAAACGGCACTCTGATAGCACAGCAGATTCTGGAAGTGTGCTTTTGGGGTGGTGATTTGACACTACGGGCAGCTGCGGCAATAGTCTTCCACGGAGCGCCTCATCACGGGCCAGTGGAACCGGGCGGCGATCCGTTCCTGGCTCTTCTCCATTCCCAGGTGCGCCCCCAACAAATGGGTGTTGGCCATCTGAAGAACGGTTCCGACGTACTGGCGGGGCAGCAACAACACATCTCGCAGTTCCCCCTGTTCGTGCGACACCTGATACAAAAGGTTATTTTTGATTTGGAAATGGGGGTATCGCCAGTAACTCACCCCCGGAATAAGCTGGCCATCCACAAATATCACTTGGGCCGCTGCAGCGTTCAAGTAGCTCTCAACCTATCACCTATATACTTATTATGGACAAATTATGCTTACATTATTAGTCATCTTGTTGTTATTAGTTGTTGTTAGTTATATTAGTCCCATCAGTCAACTCCATTCAACACCACCCATCTATCTCTTAACACCATTCATATTGGATTTCTATTTGCCATATATTTTTCAACTGTACTGTGATGTTTTACAAAAGTTCTGAACCTTTCTATTCTCATTGTTTCTACAGATTGTGAATTGAAATTAACATTTTTGCTAAAAGTATTATTATATTATTTATCGATTGACTAGGATTTTTCAGATCACCCAGTAATGCTATCTGCAGGGTTAGCTCCAGGTAAAATTGTAAGCCATTCCTGGACCTGTGTCCAAAAAAAAGCTACAAATGGACAGTACCAAAACAAATGATCTAATGATTCTGTCTCTTCGCAGCAAAATCTGCAGAGCTGGGAAGATTGTATCCCCCATATAAATAACATTCTATTGGTAGCAAGAATTTTCATAGTAATTTAAATTGAACAGTTCAAAGTTTTGAATCCGGCGTCGTTTTGCGTATCAGTTCATAAACCCTGTGCCATGGAATCGGTACGTCAAAAATCTCTTCCCAACTATTTTGCAATCTATATGGGACGGCTGTCAATCCTTTGGTCCTTAAATGAAACTGGTATACTTGTTTATTTATCACAGTTTTCTTTAACCAATTATGTTCTTTAATGCAAGGCCAACAGACAAGCTCCTTACTTTATCCCTCCTTCCACTTTCCTCTTCCATTTTTGCGGTACTGCTGCAATTATTTGGTTGTAATTTTGGGTAGAGCAGACATTTCCATATGTTTTTGTTAGCTGCATGTGTGAAATAACTCCACCAGTCCTACCAATGACATTATTTACGAAGATTATACCTTTTTTAAACATTTTGTCAAAACAATAGTTTTTTTTATCAATTAGTATATTTGAGTTTAACCACAATATTTGTTGCATTAATTGTTCTGTCGTTTCTGGAGGATTAAATTGAAATTCCAACCAACTTTCTATGGCTTGTTTTAGAAATAGTGATATTTGGGAGATGATTTCATTTTCAAATAACTGAAAGTGAGAGGTTGTAATCAGAATAAAGGGAAAAAGGCCATTCTTGAACATTGGGTGAGACAATCTTACTAATTTGCTAGAGAACCAGTTTGGGTTTAAGTATAACTTTTGTATGACTGAGGCTTTTAGTGATAGGTCTAATGCTTTAATATTTAATCATTTCTGTCCTCCGAATTCATATTCATTATTTAAATAGGCCCGTTTAATTTAGTATGGCTTGCCGTTCCAAATAAAATGGAATATGTTTTCCTCATATATTTTTTTTAAAACTGTTCGCTAGGCGTAGGCAAGACCATAAGCAAATAGGTAAACTGGGATAATACTAAAGAGTTAATCAGGGTGATTTTTCCACAAATTGGCAGGTATTTGCCTTTCCATGGTAGCAAGATCTTATCTATCTTTGCTAACTTTCTATTAAAATGTATTGGAGTGAGATCATTTATTTCATTTGGGATATGTTTTCAGAGTATATCCACATCACCATCAGACCATTTTATTGGTAAACTACCTGGTAATGTAAAAATTGTATTTTTTAGTGATCAAATATGTAATATAGTACATTTATCATTTTTTGGTTGTAATCCAGAGTGGTTAGAAAACGTATCTAGATCCTCTATGAGGCTGTGGAGGGATTCAAGTTGTGGATTTAAAAGAAAACATGAATCATCAGCATACAATGACACCTATGTTTTTAAGCCCTGGATTTCTAATCCCTTGATATTATTGTTGAATCTGATTTTAATAGCTAACATCTCGATGGCCATAATAAATAGATATGGCGATAGTGGACAACCTTGTTTCACTCCTCTAAACAGTTTAAAACTTTCTGAGAAATAGCCATTATTTGCTATTTTACACCTAGGGTCACTACACATGATTATAACCCAATTTATAAGAGATTCTCCAAAATTAAAATGCTCCAGGCATTTATATATAAACCCCAGTTGTACTTTATCAAATGCCTTTTCAAAGTCTGCTATGAATAGCAGGCCTGGTTTCCCAGATTTTTCAGTAAATTATTTTTGGTAGCATTCCTATGTTGAAGATTAACAAATAATTTGGTGCATTTTTCCCCATATTCCATCCAGTTTGCCAAATGTTTTATAATATATTACACTTAATCTTTCTTGAATAAGTTTCTCAATTTCTTTTTGTTTTTCCTCAAATTTATTCTGAGCCTCTATGTTACAGTTTTTATTGCTAACTATCTGTTCTGTTAGACCTTCTAATTCCTTTGTTAGTATGAACTCTTTTGACCTAAATTGCTTTTGTTTTCGAGATGAGTACTGAATTGCATGGCCTCTAAAGGCACATTTTAAAGGTGTACTATACAATAAGGGGATTTTCTGTACATATGTTATGTCGGAAAAAGTCTGTTATAAATTCCTCTGTCCTAGTTAAAAACAAGTTATCATCCAATAGGCTTTGATTAAATTTCCAATATCCTCGCCCACGTGAAAATTCAGTAAGAGTAATGTAAATGCCAATTATATGATGGTCCGACCGGATTCTGTCCCCCATCAACACCTTTTTCCACTCAACTTCATCTAGAATTGTTGAATGAGTTTCCTGTAAACAGTAGATATTATATTCCTTCTCTTTGAGCCATGTAAATATTGTTCTTCTTTTGTTATTATCTGCTAAGCCATTACAATTACAACTGGCTATACTTATTTCACCACCTACCATAATGAGATACACGTTTCAAATCTATTCATCATTATATACAGTATGTTTGTACATTTACCAATAAAAAAGACCATAGTGATTGAGTGTCCATATAGCTGTACTATGATATTTGCATTGCTACTAAGTAACCCTCTGATTATTCTCCACTAATTCCCCCACTAAGGACCCTCTCCATCCCAAGTTGGGCCGTCATCCCAGTGATCGGCATACCACCCCCATCACCCCGGATCCCTAGACCCCCGAGAGGCCAGGACCCATCCATCGAAAACAGCACACAGTGCCACCCACAAAACAGAAGCAGGTCAACCGCCAAAAGCATTTCCAATGCTCTCACCTCAATATATATATATATATATATATATATATATATATATATATATATAGCTATTTAAAAATATATATCTATTCAAATATCTTGCATATCTTAATTTCCATCATTATCAATTAATATGCACAATAATGTTGGCAGTTCATGCGTAGGATTTTAACTTATAACCCGGATTGCCATTGTATTACATTACATTTTTGACAATCAATTATTATTTTAGCAAACAATTATTGTGGTTCATCCTATATTCTAACACACTCAACCCTTTCCTCCACAATCAACCATAAAATCAGATGCTCAACGGTTGTTACATCCCAGAGCCCTACTCAAGAAAGGACCTGATTTACGAATGCATATACAGTTAGAGCTGTTTGAGAAAGCATGCAAGATTGAGCAAAAATTTACAACAATGTCAGATTTGATTAATCTATTTAATATATGTCAAGTCCTAGGTGACGGAGATCAGATCCACTCTCTTCACCTGAGACAAACACTCTGGTCCCCCGTTTTTCCCAAGTATCTTCGTGCAGTCAGACCTTTGATTATTTTGTGCCACCTGGGCCACAATAATAAGCCCTCTCTCTGATTGTCCGAGTGTGACCCCCTCCCCATGGGTTACTGCAGCCAGTGCTGCCAGCAATGCCACTACCTGGGTGGGGGTACCTCACCGGAATCCCCACCGGCTAGGTACAAGGTCGTCAAGGTTCTCATTATCAGCTTTGAGAATTTCCTTGTATATTATGCTCTCCCATTAGGGGGCTCTGGCTTTGTAGGGCCAACCCTGCCAGGCAGGCTCAGAATCTTGAGGGGGCGGTGCTGCTCAAGTAGGTCTCTGACCGCATTTATTTTTCTGTTTTTGCTGCATATAGGCAACTCACAGCAGGTCCATTAAACAGATGGGGACTTCTCTTTGGTGTATGGGTCGCTCAGGTGGGTGTCTAGGATATATGGTTGGGATCGTTCCATTATGATAGGTCAATAAAAAAATAGATTAGATGTATACTATATTTTAAAATATATATCCCTCATCTGCACAAAATTGAAAGCTCTCTCTCACAACCCCTGCTCACAGACACACGTTGGTTCTGGGATATGCAACCATTTCCTTTCTCACTCACTTAACTCCACACTTTTTCAAACACAAAAATGCGCACCACACCTTCCATCACAATTCATCCACACATACCCACATACTGAGCCTTCTGTTTGCTCTGTTTTTATCTCCACTATGTTGATTGAGTACTTGTGTTCTAATTTAGTTGTATTTGGAGATGTGTTATTTTGCTTGTTATCTTTTCTTGTAATACCGTCTTATCCCTTTATAAAATACTATACATACTATAAAACTCCCAGATACAGTGGGAGAAAAAAGTATTTAGTCAGCCACCAATTGTGCAAGTTCTCCCACTTAAAAAGATGAGAGAGGCCTGTAATTTTTATCATAGGTACACGTCAACTATGACAGACAAAATGAGAAAAAAAATCCAGAAAATCACATTGTAGGATTTTTAATGAATTTATTTGCAAATTATGGTGGAAAATAAGTATTTGGTCAATAACAAAAGTTTCTCAATACTTTGTCATATACCCTTTGTTGGCAATGACACAGGTCAAACGTTTTATGTAAGTCTTCACAAGGTTTTCACACACTGTTGCTGGTATTTTGGCCCATTCCTCCCAACCACATTTCATCTTCAATGCCCTTGCTGATGGAAGGAGGTTTTCACAAAAAATCTCACGATACATGGCCCCATTCATTCTTTCCTTTACACGGATCAGTCGTCCTGGTCCCTTTGCAGAAAAACAGCCCCAAAGCATGATGTTTCCACCCCCATGCTTCACAGTAGGTATGGTGTTCTTTGGATGCAACTCAGCATTCTTTGTCCTCCAAACACGACGAGTTGAGTTTTTACCAAAAAGTTCTATTTTGGCTTCATCTGACCATATGACATTCTCCCAATCCTCTTCTGGATCATCCAAATGCACTCTAGCAAACTTCAGACGGGCCTGGACATGTACTGGCTTAAGCAGGGGGACACGTCTGACACTGCAGGATTTGAGTCCCTGGCGGCGTAGTGTGTTACTGATGGTAGGCTTTGTTACTTTGGTCCCAGCTCTCTGCAGGTCATTCACTAGGTGGTTTTGGGATTTTTGCTCACCGTTCTTGTGATCATTTTGACCCCACGGGGTGAGATCTTGCGTGGAGCCCCAGATCGAGGGAGATTATCAGTGGTCTTGTATGTCTTCCATTTTCCTAATAATTGCTCCCACAGTTGTTTTCTTCAAACCAAGCTGCTTACCTATTGCAGATTCAGTCTTCCCAGCCTGGTGCAGGTCTACAATTTTGTTTCTGGTGTCCTTTGACAGCTCTTTGGTCTTGGCCATAGTGGAGCTTGGAGTGTGACTGTTTGAGGTTGTGGACAGGTGTCTTTTATATTGATAACAAGTTCAAACAGGTGCCATTACTACAGGTAACGAGTGGAGGACAGTGGAGCCTCTTAAAGAAGAAGTTACAGGTCTGTGAGAGCCAGAAATCTTGCTTGTTTGTAGGTGACCAAGTACTTATTTTCCACCATAATTTGCAAATAAATTCATTAAAAATCCTACCATGTGATTTTCTGGATTATTTTTTCTCAATTTGTCTGTCATAGTTGACGTGTACCTATGACGAAAATTACAGGCCTCTCTCATCTTTTTAAGTGGGAGAACTTACACAATTGGTGGCTGACTAAATACTTTTTTTCCCCACTGTATGTGTACGTTTTGACTTACTCTATGGAATTTCCTTCGAAGGTAGCAATGACATGGTTATCAGAATGTGTTCAGCGTTGGAAAATACCATGCATTTTGTTTTTGAGGAATTCAGAACAAGCTTCAAATCGTACATATTCTGTTGAATGAGGTTAAAAGCTATTTGAGCTTTTTCAAAAGCCAAAGTCAAACTGCTGCCACCTGAGTAGAGAATAGTGTAATCCGCATAAAAGTGTACATTGGCTGTCTCAATATGTCTCTTATACCAGACATATCCTCATACAGTATGATACAGTATGATTGTGAAGGAAGTCTGACAAGAGGGTATCAGAAACCCAGAGGATTCTGTCAGGATCATAGGTCAAATGTTTTGCAAAAAAACCTGAAAACCAGGCCTACACTTTGTTGCTGTCTGGTAGATGTTCAAAGCCCACATTTAATGTGATAGAAAATTATCTTTTAAATATGAAAAGAACTGTACAATTACATTAACCACAGACTACATTATTTATATTGTTAGGTTCTGATCAAACTGAGTAAAAACACAAACGGACCACTAGAAAAAGCTCAAACCAAGTTTATTCACCCACTGGGTCATACAGCTGCAAAGACAAGGCATGATTACACAAGCACATGTATTTATAACCTTCTAATTGGCGTGGTCAACTCCTTACACATCCAGACAACCAATACAGCTCTGTTGCTAGGCAATACTTTAATTGGTTCCTGTCACTGGTGTAGTCACAGCCCTGTCTGTTACTAAAACCTTAATGGACGTGGAAAGTATTTGAGAGATAGCACTGCAACAGGAGAGACATTGTGGTGGGCCTCTCTGGCCCCCCTCCCAGAGGTTTCTTCTCACTTCATCTGTTGATTTGACCTCGATACGCATTCCTCACTCCTCCCTAGTTCCGCAGCTGGCCTGCCTTATCAGAGACTAACAATTGCCTTTCACCTCTCTCCTCAGAAACATGGAACAGAATATGAAGCTTCTGCTCTCATTAACTTTCCATCTTCCTAGTCCCATCTACCCTTCATTGTCCCCAACATATACATTCTTTATACATGTAAAGCAATTAATGTGTTCTACTATGGTAACATGAATCAGTATATTTCAAGCTAGATTCTAACAATATCCACGAAAAGCGGTTTATCTCATCAGTAGTCTTATTTCCAGATGTTTAAAACGTAGAAAGAGAGATGAATTGAGGGAAGCTACAGAATTACAGTAAGTTTTGTGTAAACATGGAATACTACAGTACCTGTCCCTTTCCTGAACTGTAAAGTGAGCCTTTTGATTTCACCTAATTTAATTTCACATGTCAAGATGTTCAATTAAAAAAATACTATACTAAGTGACTACTAAAGTAAATATTAACTCATTGTTTTATGTTATATTGTATTTGTGCATCTCTGAGTGATGTTCTATTGATTCCCTGGGTAATTTAAAGTTTTCATGTGTATCTAAGCTATTGTCGTACAAGCAGGCAGAAATTCGGCCGGTATTACATTTACATTTTAGTCATTTAGCAGACGCTCTTATCCAGAGCGACTTACAGTTAGTGCATACATTATTTTTTATACCCCCCGTGGGAATCGAACCCACAACCCTGGCATTGCAAACGCCATGCTCTACCAACTGAGCTACATCCCTGCTGGCCATTCCCTCCCCTACCCTGGACAACGCTGGGCCAATTGTGCGCCACCCCATGGGTCTCCAGGTCGCGGCCGGCTACGACAGAGCCTGGATTTGAACCAGGATCTCTAGTGACACAGCTAGCACTGCGATGCAGTGTCTTAGACCACTGCGCCACTCGGGAGCATTGCATTGCGATAAAGCCGCTCTCACTACACTGAAAGTTAATAGGAATACGACTTTTAGATCGCGAAAACGTCTATCATACATCAGATTTCTATAATGGCCGATGTCATAACGTGGGAGTTTGTCTTCTCTCGAATGAGCCATTGATCATATTTTAGCAATATTCCTACCTTGAGAAATGTGTAATTTAACAGAGGGTCTAACACATTTTTCCTATTTGTTTGCCTCTTCAGTCCAGGGTGCATTGCATGGTGCCGCTGCGAATGTCAGACTCTACTCTGTGAGGCACATCGATCTGCAGATGGAACATGGTGAGATTGTATACTCCTAAATTGATCGTACAGTTTGTTTAGGCAATTTTAAAGCTAACTAGATACTTCACATGCTGATATTTACTTTGGTATTATTTTGTGTAGCTACGTTTGCTAGCTAGGCAACTAGCCAGCCAGCCAATAGAGAGCACATTGCATTGTGGGGTTTGTAGTCGACTTGAGCTGCAACATAGTGATTTTCACATGTTGCTACTAACCTTATTATAACAACAAAATGAAACATTTGTTCACCCAAAAAATATTGTTCTACATATTTGTGTTATGTACCACTGTAAATTATAGGAATGAGTGGTTTTGGGTGGAGTTTTCCTTTACGAGCCAAGTAAAGTAACAGGGTAGACCATTTCATCTTAAATCAGCCATAAATCCCCTTGTGACAAGGGGAATTGAAGCTTGTTGTGTGCAGCAGGGAGGGGCAATTGAATGCAATCTTCACCCAAAAATGTTTTATTGTTAAAACATTTCTAGCCTGTTTATCTATGGCTAACAGGGTTTACGTGTTATGCTTGACCTGCTCAGTTTTCCTCCACAAAACACCAGCAAATGGCCCAAAAGAGTAGAACCAGTTTACCTGCTTTTACACTATAATTGGACTATTAGTATTTCAATTATAATTTTTTTTATATATAAAAAGGAATAGTTTCACCATATTCAAACAACAGTTCAATTCGCGTAACAGGGTTGACCTTAACCCTCCCGTTGTCCTAGGGTCAAAATGACCCGCCACTGTGTTGAACCAACTTTATTTAATTTTTATATTTTTGGGATCATTTGTGAGAAGGAGGCAGTGAGACTTTAAAGAAAGTATCACTGCCTCCTTCTCACAAATGATCCAAAAAATATAAAAATGTAATAAAGTTGGTTCAAACAGTGGCGGGTCATTTTGACCCTAGGACAACGGGAGGGTTAAAATGAGGGACAGACGTAAATGAATCACTAATCACATGAAATAACTAATAATCTTCAGAAATTACTTTGTCAAAACAACAAAATAACGAGGGCTTTACAACGATGGTGAAACTTTGAGAAATGTTTTGGTTAACTGGGTTAAAATCTTCCTAGAAGTGACACAGGGTTGATGGAGGGACATGTCAAAAAACAGAATTTTCACACTTAAGCAAGTCTTTATTCATATGAACAATCTGAATGAATGAATTCTCAATGTTGTTTATATTAAAAGGGCACTTAATTTAATATGGTAGGCTTTTAAATTCTATATTGGTGCACAATTTCTACTTAAAATATCAAAGGAATGCAAAAGGTTCTCATTTTGTGAAATGGACAGCTCTCTCGAAGGTGCTGATTAATTCAAAGCATTTTAGGCATCACTGCAGAACATCCGCCATACGCATAGCCTATAGTATGCTAATATTCTCGAGTATAGCAGTAGGGTTTACACAAGTCCAAATTTCTTATAGCCAACATTTCAAGACATCAATGTACAGCAACATTTTTAGACATCACTGCAGAACACCCGCCATATGCCTATGCATATACATTGATTTATTTAATTTGAAGTTCTATTCCGATATTGGGATAATTGTTTTACTGCTACATTGATGTCTTGAAAATTATATGAAATTCAGGACTTGTAAGTCCCACAGTATACATCAATGTAGCAGTAGAACAAATATCACAATATTGGAATAGAACTTCAAATTAAAGAAATCAATGTAGGCTATAGCAGAACACATGTGAGAATATATAGGCCGCCTGTCTATGGGATAATATTCAGAACAAGTTTGTAAAGGAAAAATATGTTCCTACCTTACTTTTCAAAACCTCCCTCAATGACTCTTCCCATGTCAAGTCCATTTAACTCCTGACAGTCCATTTCTTGCTCAAAGCCATGATTGGGCCTGTGGCTGTGATGTTTAGCCTCCTTGTAAGGCTGTTTGGAAGACTCTGGCTGTAGTATCTATTATTTCATTTTGAGTGTTTACTATAACCTGGTTGTCCTCTTTAGCCTTGTCTACAAATGTGCATTGGTTCGGGCATGTTCAAAAACCTTTTTTCTGAGGGCTATTTGTTGTTATATTTTACGTCGGAGGCAGAGGACGTTACTGTACATTCCACCCACTCTTTTGCTAGTTTAATCCCTCCAGTCTATTCTAGACCCAAGCTCCCTACCTTTTTGCATGTTGTACAGCCCAGCTTTGAATTTTGCATGACAAGCCAGGGATTATACGTTTGCTTGTTCTTGAACTGAGCCTCCGTCCAAATTGCACCTGCTCCGAGCACTTCGTCCCCCCTGGCTCCTAGTCCCCCTATCCCATCGAGTCTGGCTCGCTAGTAGGCCTACTAGCTAGTGGAGGTGCCGGTGGTGATGCTGAACTGGTAGGATTAGCAGCACTGCTAGCTAAGGCATCACCATCAGGAGCAGTTTGCCCCTCACTCCTCTCCTCCGGCACTGACAGTTTTCTGTCTTGTTTCGGGTTCGATCCAACATCTTTCTCTGGATTAATAGACTTGAAAAACGTCATCAAACTCGATTGCCTTTTTTAATCAAATTTTTCTGGGATTTCCCATGTTTCAAATTCAGTAGGGAGACAACTAGCCTACGCTCCGTGACGTAATTACGTAGGGACCTCTTCACTAGTTGACCACCACTACCAAGACCAGTGACAAGATCAGTTGCTTACCCCCACCGGCCCTCCCAATAACCTCTATGTACAAATAAGAGAGCAGGCTTGGAATCAGTGTGGCAGGATAGGATGATTACACTGAAGGATCCCCGCACTTTTACGTGATGGTTTTTCTGGGGGGCGGAAGAAATAACGAGGAGGCAACTTGATTTAACTCTGATCACTTTTATTACAATGTTTATAGTGAAAACAGTGAAACAATTTATAAATCAAACCGCAAGAGGTACTGGATCCTTACAAATTAAGTCAAATCTGAGAGGTGCAGGATCCGGCTCAGATTAAGCACTGCCTAGGTTGCACCTATCACTAATTTAAGAGCTCTGACAATTAGTGACCCCCTTCAATTTACAACCCGAGGAACTCTGAGGAAATTAAATGTATCCGAGGAGGCCAGAGAAGTCGAATCCTAAATGGAATCAGACCTTAGGATCTCACTGAACTTTGCTCCGTTTATCTTTCCCTCGATCCTGACTAGTCTCCCAGTCCATGCCGCTGAAAAACATCCCCACAGCATGACGCTGCCACCACAATGCTTCATCATAGGGATGGTGCCAGGTTTCCTCCAGACGTGACGCTTGGCATTCAGGCCAAATAGTTAAATCTTGGTTTCATCAGAAAAGCTAACTTCACAATAACGTAAGCGAAAAAACTGCAGAAATCGCGGCCAATGCCCTCCAAAATAGGCCAGCAGGCACAGGCCTTGTAAAGGTTCTCTCCAGTTTAGCCCTGAACTATGCCCACCAGCAGAGATGGACATTGGTCCAATACCGCTGTGCTCAGTAGAAGCAAGAGCAAGAAACTGTTGAGATGAAGGGACAGGTGGAGAGAACCAGGAAGCTAATTACAAAAGCCGATAAAGACAAGATGCTGCTAGCCGAGGAGCTGTGTTTGAGAACGGATCAATTAAAAGATCTGTCAAACACTTATGACGAAGAATGAGCACAAACTCTCAAACAAATCAATTTTCAACAGGAACAACTCGATTTAGCCAATAGTAAATCCGACGAAGTCCACGCAAAACTAGATGAATCTGACAAGCTAGCTAAAAACAAGGGTGAGCAATTTGATGCCATGCGAGCAGTTTTGATTGACAACACTCAAAGCAAGAATGTTCTAGTCCAAAAGCTGCAAACCAAAGATGATCAGTTAATAAACACAGCTGGTAGAGCACGGCGCTTGTAACGCCAAGGTAGTGGGTTCGATCCCCGGGACCACCCATACACAAAAAAAAATGTATGCACGCACGACTGTAAGTCGCTTTGGATAAAAGCGTCTGCTAAATGGCATATTATATTATTATTATTATATTATAACAAACAGCGCAACTCATTGAAGTCGCTGATCAAATGAGTGATGAGAAAACCCAGGGGTGGAAGGTGGAAAATTTGATCTCTAAGCAAGCAGAGGAAATCTTATCAATGAATCTCTCGCTCCACACTCAAAACCCCTCCCTTCAAACCATGACAGATACTGAGTTTAAATGTATATGGCTAAGGTGTATGTAAACTTCTGACTTCAACTGTAGCTATGAAATAGACTCCTTCATACCTATGGCCACTACAATGTTGTGGGGTCCAGCACTAGCCAAGGGACCAGCTGCCACCGGCCTGAGGAGAGATACATGAAATGAGGGTGAGATACGGTAATTGACGGGGAGCTGTAATCTGTACGTTACCTCATTGATTCTCCTCAGGACTTTGAACGGCCCCACAAACTGCGGGCTCATCTTCCGGCAGGGCAGGCGGAGGGGCAGGTCCTTCGTAGAAAGCCAGACCCTGTCACCGGGGTGAAAGACCGGGGCCACACTGCGTTGACGATTTGCCTGCGCCTTCTGCCGGAGGACGACGCGCTGGAGACGGGTGTGCACTGTGTTCCATACCTTCTTGGTGCGCCGGAACCAATCGTCCACCGCAGGAGCCTCGATCTGACTCCGGTGCCAGGTTGCCAGGGCCGGCTGATAGCCTGGAACACACTGAAAGGGTGTGACGTTAGTAGAGGAGTGACTGAGGGAGTATTGTGCGTATTTTGCCCAAGGCAGTGAAGAAAGTTGGTGGCGGTAATCAAATAAAATGTTCTTGGTCGCATACACATATTTAGCAGATGTTATTGCGGGTGTAGCAAAATGCTTGTGTTCCTAGCTTCAACAGTGCAGTAATATCTAACAGTACACAACAATACAAACACATCTAAAAAGTAAAAGAATGGAATTAAGAAATGTCAGAATCCCGGTGTATAAATATGTATATGTAATGGGATGTATAGACAATATGGACAGTATATGGATATAATATGTAGTATTTCTGAAGAATAGTTAATGTAGAGCAATAGTTAAATAGGATAGGCCTTGACTAAAATGCAGTATATACACTGAGTGTACAAAACATTAAGAGCCCCCCCCCCCCACTTCTGCCCTCAGAATAGCCTCAATTTACGGGGCATGGACTCTACAAGGTGTCAAAAGCGTTCCACAGGGATGCTGGCCCATGTTGACTCCAATGCTTCCCACAGTTGTGTCAAGTTGGCTGGATGTCCTTTGAGTGGTGGACCATTATTGATACAAACGGGAAACTGTTGAGCATTAAAAACCCAGCAGCCTTGCAATTCTTGACACAAACCGGTGCGCCTGGCACCTACTACCATCCCCTGTTCAAAGGCACTTAAAATGTTTGTCTTGCCCATTCAACCTCTAAATGGCACACATACACAATCCATGTCTATATTGTTTTAAGGCTTAAAAATCCTTCTTTAACCTGTCTCCTCCCCTTCATCTGCACTGATTGAAGTGGATTTAACAAGTGAGATCAATAAGGGATCATCATTTTCACCTGGATTCACCTGGTCAGTCTATGTCATGGAAAGAGGTGTTCTTAATGTTTTGTACACTCAGTGTACAAAACATACAGTACATTTGGAAAGTATTCAGACCCCTTCTCTTTTTCCAGATTTTGTTACATTACAGCCTTATTCTAAAATGGATTAAATAAATAAAACATCCTAATCAATCTAAACACAATACCCCATAATGACAAAGCGAAAACTGGTTTTTAGAAATTGTTGCAAATTTATACAAAATAAAAATCTGAAATACCATATTTACATAAGTATTCAGACCCTTTGCAATGAGACTAAAAATGTAGCTCAGGCGCATCCTGTTTCCATTGATCATCCTTGATTGGAGTCCACCTGTGGTAAATTCAATTGATTGGACAGAATTTGGAAAGGCACACACCTCTCTATATAAGGTCCCACAGTTGACACTGCATGTCAGAGCAAAGACCAAGCCAAGAGTTTGAAGGAATTGTCTGTAGAGCTCCGAGACAGAAATTGTTTCGAGGCACAGATCTGGGGATGTCTGCAGCATTGAAAGTCCCCAAGAACACAGTGGTGTCCATCATTCTTAAATGGAAGAAGTTTGGAACCACCAAGACACTTCCTAGAGCTGGCCTTCTGGCCAAACTGAGCAATCAAGGGAGAAGGGCCTTGGTCAGGGAGGTGACCATGGTCACTCTAGAGTTCCTCAGTGGACATGGGAAAACTTTCCAGAAGAACAACCATCTCTGCAATACTCCACCAATAAGGTCTTTATGGTAGAGTGGCAAGATGGAAGCAACTCCTCAGTAAAAGGCACATGACAGCCCACTTGGAGTTTGCCAAAACGCACCTAAAGACTCTCAGACCATGAGAAACAAGATTCTCTGGTCTGATGAAACCAATGTTGAACTATTTGGCCTGAATGCCAAGCGTCACGTCTGGAGGAAACTTGGCACCATCCCTATGGTGTAGCATGGTGGTGGCAGCACCATGCTGTGGGAATGTTTCTCAGTGGCAGGGACTGGGAGACTAGTCAGGATCGAGGGAAAGATGAATGGAGCAAAGTACAGCGAGATCCTTGATGAAAACCTGCTCCAGAGCGTTCACCACCTCAGACTGGGGCGAAGGTTAATCTTCCAACAGGACAACGACCCTAAGCAGCCAAGACAACCCAGAAGTGGCTTTGGGACAAGTCTCTGAATGTCCTTGTGTGGCCCAGCCAGACCCTGGACTTGAACACGATCTAAAATCTCTGGAGATACTTGAAAATAGCTGTGCAGCAACGCTCCCCATCCAACTTCGCAGAGCTTGAGAGGATCTGCAGAGAAGAATGGGAGAAACTCCCCAAATACAGGTGTGCCAAGCTTGTAGAGTCATACCCAAGAAGACTCAAAGCTGTAATCGCTGCCAAAGGTGCTTCAACAAAGTACTGGGTAAAGGGTCTGAATACTTATGTAAATGTGATATTTCATTTATTTTTATTTATTCGCAAAAAAAAAAAAAATGTTGTTGCTTTGTCATTATGGGGTATTGTGTGTAGATTGATGAGGGGAAAAAACGATTTAATAAATTTTTGAATAAGGCTGTAACCTTACAAAATGTAGAAAAAGTCAAGGGGTCTGAATACTGTATATGTTTGGTGTTGTTGATGTTTTATGCTGTGAAACTTGGGGAATAGCTCACAGATTAGTAAGTCCTGTCATGTCATGATAACTTGGTTGGTACAGGCCAGCACATCAGCGGTGGAGCTCGAATGATTGCTCTGTGTCTCATGGAAATAGTTGCAGTGGTCTAAGGCACTGCATCGCAGTGCTAGCTGTGCTACTAGAGATCCTGGTTCGAATCCAGGCTCTGTCGCAGCCGGCCGCGACCGGGAGTCTCATGGGTGGCGCACAATTGGCCTAGCGTTGTCCAGGGTAGGGGAGGGAATGGCCGGCAGGGATGTAGCTCAGTTGATAGAGCATGGCGTTTGCAACGTCAGGGTTGTGGGTTCGATTCCCACGGGGGACCAGTATGAAAAAATAAATAATAATAATAATAATAATAATAATAATAAAAAATATATATGTATTCACTAACTGTAAGTCGCTCTGGATAAGAGCGTCTGCTAAATGACTTAAATGTACTTTATATAGTCAGCTAACTAGTTGGTTGTTTTGTCTTGTTTCTACCAATGTAATTCGTATGGAAACGGCCCAAGCTGCTTGCTATAGATGGATAGCTAACTAGTTAGTCTGTCAGGCAAGAAAGGTTGTGTGTAGAGGTACATTTGGGCTGCGCTCTCACTTTCACTAGCTAGCTATACAGACAACCATCTATCTAGCCACCTAAATGAAGGTGTTTATCTGTTGGGCTTAGGTTATGGTTTGTCATGTTTGCTAGGTGCAGATATTCATATGCTATACATTGCCTTGTTTTCCTATTATTTGACAGCTTAGCTGTCGTGTTAGGGTAGATGCCCGTGCAGTGGAGCTCATATGATATTGAGTTGGATATTTGTTTACATAGCCAGCTAACAAGTTGCTTGTTTTGTCCTGTTTCTAACGATGCAATTCATTTGGAAACTGTCCCAGCTTCGTAACTAATCAGCTAACATTGACGAACTCTGTAGTCTGTCAGGCAAGAAAGCAAGAGTTGATTGATTGAGAGAGAGAGAGAGAGAGAGTGTGTGTGTGGAATGGGAGGCGTGTATCACACAATTTATTATGGAAAACCCTTATTAGGAAGAGAGTACGTGTATGTTTGAGAAAAAGAAAGATAGGAAGGAAGAGAGAGACATTGTGAGAGGGAGAGATTATGTTCCTGACTACAATTGTATCCGATTTGTTGTTCCTCTCCTCTCCATCTGTTACTCTGTTCCTCTAGGCCAGTGAAAGTCAATGAAGTGATGTGGAGAGTCAGGGCTCAGCAACAAAAGGCAGGGAGGAAGAGGAGTTCGAGATGATTGGAGGAATAGAAATGTGGAGGGAGGAGGGGAGAGTGGAACGAGAGGAGAGTGGAGGGAGAGAGGAAGAGGAGAGTGAAGAGGTGGGAGAGTAGAGGGAGAGAGGAAGAGGAGAGTGAAGAGGAGGGAGAGGAGAGTGGAGGGAGAGGAACATGAGGAGGGAGCGGGAGAGGAGGAGGAAGAAGAGGGGGGAGAGGACGAAGCAGAGGGAGAAGAGGAAGCGGGAGGGGAAGAGGGAGAGCACACCTGAGATGGGAGCCTATGTTTCCATGGCATGTGTCTGCCCGAAGTACCACCATTCACCCTTGTACCACACAGCCTGGGCCTAAAGTGACTGTGGCAGGGGTTTTGGAGTTGATTTAAAAGTGTGTAGGAATTTATAATGGATTGCAACAAGAAAATGGGCGGGGTTGACCATCTTGACCAACTGAAGAGCTATTACGATGTCAGACGCACAGGCAGAAAATGGTGGAAGTAAGTGTTTTGGGGGATGCTCAACATATCCATCATCAATGCATACATTGTGTGGGGGACCCTGCAAAGGCTCCTTCCCAGAAACCGCAGCCCCTTGTCCCTGAAGGCATTCAAAATGCAGCTTGTGCATTCACTTGTGATATGGCTACAGTGGAAGGAAGAGGGGAGCCAAGAATGTGGACCGAGTTGTAACTCATTTGAAGGCAGGTGAAGTTTGAAGGGCGCAAGAGAGGGTGTGTGGTGTGCATCCGGAGTGGATGCAGGACAAAGAGTAGGAGATGTGTAGAAACCTCCTTTGGGTGCTTTACGTGTTCTGTGCCACTTTGCAGGATGGGGCCGTGCTTCCAGAATTTCCATGACATGTTGTAGGCTAAATGCAAACACTAAAGTGACAGTGCGGAATATGAATTTGTCCTACAAATCTTTTGTTGTCGAAGTAAGCTACTATTTCTACATTTTGTGTCAGGCCTGGTTTCTACTAAATCTTATTGAGATAGGTTACCTACATTTTGAAATAGTCTCTGAATAGTTGTTTGCATTTTTACATTGTTACAGAAGTAAGAATCGTTGTCAATCAAATAGCCTACTTTGTGTGGGTTTTGAAATACTTTTTGAATATTGTCCTCTGGTAACATTTTGGATATTTTATTTATTTATCTGTAAAAAATATTTATACGTATAATTTATTATACTTGGTACATTTGGAATGAGTCATTTTGTCAAATTTACAACAATTTAAATACTCTAGTTTTGATGTTGTTGAGTGTTAATCGTTTTTTGATAGTGAGTGTCTTTTCACAATGGAAGACAGAATTAGTGTTATTCCTATTGACATGATTATGGTGTAATTTTAAAGAAGAGGTTATGTAATTTCTTCTTTTTTATTTAATTATTTTAGGGGGTAGATCAGCTTTAATATTGCAGATAGATTGTGGCTTCCATCAATGTAATTGTCTGCATTATTTCCAATCCCCCATTTTTGTTTGTAAATATATTTTCCTTTATTATTATCTCCTAACCCTACCAACCCTCCCCTAATTGGAGTAAACTAATTGACAACAACACTTAGGCTTCTACTTCCAGCTTATACATACTATGTAATTTCTTTGTAATTTCTTTGTTTTTGAGCTACAGTATGTCTGTTTGTTTGAAATGTGTGAGAAAATGAGCTTTATCTTGAAAATTCTCAGTAATCTACAGCAGTATTCTACAATTCTATTGGTGTCTAAAGGGTTAATAAACATTGTTTACTGAGTCTATGTTATTATTGTATTGCATAACCCTACATTGTAGTGTATGGATGGAATGTCCCTTATCAAGCTATGCCTCATTGATGGCATGAGTGTGAGGTGAAACTAAATACACTCACAGTTTATTAGGTACACCACCCAATTCACGGAAATGGTTAGCTCCTGCAGACAGTAAATCACGTGGCCGTGGCTTGCTATATAAAGCAGCCAGACAGGTATTGAGGCATTCAGTTACTGCTCGATTGAACGTTAGAAAGGGCAAAACAAATGACCTAAGTGACTTTGAGCGTGGTATGATCGTCGATGCCGGGCGCACCGGATCCAGTATCGGGAGCTATTCACGCACGACAATGTCTAGGGTTTGGTGCGACAAACAAAAAACATTCTGTCAGCGGCAGTTCTGTGGGCGAAAACAGCTCATTGATGAGAGAGGTCGAAAGGAGAATGGCAAGAATTGTGCAAGCTAACAGGTGGGCCACAAACAGACAAATAACGGCGCAATACAACAGTGGTGTGCAGAACAGCATCTCGGAACACACAACTCGTCGATCCTTGTCACGGATGGGCTATTGCAGCAGACGACCACACTGGGTTCCACTCCTATCAGCTAAAAACAAGAAGAAGCGGCTCCAGTGGGCACGCGATCACCAACACTGGACAATTGAGGAGTGGAAAAACATTGCCTGGAACATGACAGCGAGTTCAGTTTACTTGAGTTGCCTGCACAGTCCCAAGACCTCAACCCAATAGAGCAACTTTGGGATGAGATGGAACAGGCTGTTCGCAGCATGAATGGACTGCCGTCCATAATGCAGCAACTGCGTGATGCCATTGCATCAGCATGGACCAACATCCCTGTGGAACATATACGACACCTTGTAGAATGCCCTGAATAATTCAGGCTGTTCTGGAGGCAAAGGGGGGTCCGACCCAGTACTAGATGGGTGCACCTAATAAACTGGCCAGTGAGTGTATATGGTTACACTAAAGACGCCACAACATCAATCTATCTATAGCCTGCATTACAGTGCTCTTTGTGAGCTTTAAATGAAAACCAGAAGTCCAACCCATCAACAGAAAAGCCCTGGAAAGACCCATATATTGTCATGCAAAGTGGTATGATGCACACCGCCGTGTCCCAAATGGCACCCTATTGCCGTTATAGTGTGCTATTTATGACCAGGGCCCGTGTGGCTCAGTTGGTAGAGCATGGTGCTTGCAAGGCCAGGGTTGTGGGTTTGAGTCCCAAAGGGACAATTATGAGAATGTATGCACTTACTGTAAGTCACTTTTAATTTGGGATGTACACCACATGATGGAATCCTGTTTCAGCATCTGAAAAAGCTCACTAATTTATCGATCATTTAATTTAGTGTAGGTATTGATCCACCGATGGGGGGCGGGGGCAGGGGGGGTTTCTTAATGTTTTGTACACTCAGTGTATATACTGTATTCTAGTCAAGGCCTATCCTATTTAACTATTGCTGTACATTAACTATTCTTCAGATATACTACATATTATATCCATATACTGTCCATATTGTATATACATCCCATTACATATACATATTTACACTTCGGACATTGCTCGTCCTATATTTCTTAATTCCATTCTTTTACTTTTTAGATGTGTGTGTATTGTTGTGTATTGTTAGATATTACTGCACTGTTGGAGATAGGAACACAAGCATTTTGCTACACCCGCAATAACATCTGCTAAATATGTATGCGACCAATAACATTTGATTTGATTACCGCCACCAACTGGACTGGAGTGTAAATCCATTATATAAAAAGTTGAAAAGGAAAAACTGTACCTGCCCATTAACCCAACCCACCACCTAATTCCACTATTTTGACCCTATCTGATGCTACACCAGGCCGACAGGACACTACTATTCAATAATGTTTTGTACCCTCCGTGTATATACTATAAATGCTATCGATATATGCCTATATCTGACTGCTTGCCCAGACTAATTCCACATTTTAAAAATAAGTTCAAGCAAATGAACAGCAAATAAAAGGCTCACTTGGTACATAGGTGAGATAAACATTCTGGCCTTCTTGGAGAACCTGTAGTGTTTGCAAAGTGAGTGACGTCAATTGTGTGCTGACCAACAGGATGTCCACAGGATGTTTTGAGGCAGTCACCAAGTAAAAGTAGTCAAATGTACTAAAGGACATTGAGACTGGGTTACCTTATGGCATTGTATATTCAACCAAACAGAAAATTAATGGCATCAGTATGTTAACCCAATCTAGGCTACCTAACCTTAAACTAACCCTCATTCCAGGGGCCTCCCGAGTGGCGCAGCGGTCTAAGGCACTGCATCGCAGTGCTTGAGGTATCACTACAGACCCAGATTCGATCACAGGCTGTGTCGCAGCCGGCCACGACCGGGAGACCCATGAGGCATCGCACAATTAGCCCAGCGCCGTCCGGGATAGAGGAGGGTTTGGCCGGCCGGATGTCCTTGTCCCATCGCGCTCTAGAGACTCCAGTGGCGGGCAGTGTGCTGAGACGGTCGCCAGTTGTACATTGTTTCCTCTGACACATTGGTGCGGCTGGCTTCCGGGTTAAGTGAGAAGTGTGTCAAGAAGCAGTACGGCTTGGCAGGGTTGTGTTTCGGAGGACGCATGGCTCCTGACCTTCGCCTCTCCTGAGTCCGTACGGGAGTTGCAGCGATGGGAAAAGACTGTAACTAAAAAATAACCCTCACTCCCTAACCTTAATTTTGACCCTAAACTTCAGTGTTCGCTCTGCTTGTCGAATATACACTTACCGCATTCAGAAAGTATTCACATCCCTTGACTTTTTCCACATTTTGTTGTTTTACAGCATGAATTTAAAATGGATTAAATTGAGATACCCAATAATGTCAATATGAATATATATATATATTTTTTTACTAATTAATTGAAAAGGAAAAGCTGAAATGTCTTCTGTCATTATGGGGTATTGTGTGTAGATGGGTGAGAAAAAAAGTAATTAATCCATTCTGAATTCAGGCTGTAACACAACAAAATGTGGAATTAATCAAGGGGTATGAATACTTTCTGAAGGCACTGTATGTGACTAGTTACAGGATCAGGGGCGTTTGACGCTAGGTCCTACTTCACAGTAGAGTCATTTAAAAATAGGCAAAAATGCCTTCTTGAACATGTGAACCTTCTTGAGCCTTAATTACAAACTTGCATGGGATCTGTAAATATTAATTTTAAAAAATGTGACCGGCCGGCTCGATTTGGTCTTATGTAGCAAAATTTGAAATTATATTTTTTACATTGGATAAAAGTAGAGACTAAGAGCTAGAAAATTGTATGTCATACATAGTTGAGGAACAATGGGAAACATGTAACCCCACTTTTGAGAAAATGGCCCTTAAATGTTTTGGTACACCTACTGGAGAGCTTTTCTTTGTCAACACCCATTCAGCATCATTCACACCCTCTTAAGCCTTAGCCCCACCCATCTCTTTAAGGATTCACATGTGAGGCCATGTGCTAAACAGAGTGAGTTTGGTAGTGTACTAAAGATTACAACATTAAAGGCTGGTTTTTACTACGTCTATTGACATGTCTGTAGACAGTTGTCGTAGTGACATCATGAAAATTCTATTGTCGTCCGACATCAAACTTGTCGTTGTTGTTATGAAAAAGTATAAACACGAAAACTACAGGCTACCATACACATACTCTATTCCTAATAATCACCTCTTAGGGGTTTCCATAACAAATTGTGTGATACAGTTACATGCCTCCCATTCCACACATTTACATTTTAGTTATTTAGCAGGCGCTTTTGTCCATAGCGACTTACAGTAGTGAGTGCATACATTTTCATTTGTACTGGTCCCCCGTATAAATCGAATCCACAACCCTGGCATTGCAAGTGCCATGCTCTACCAACTGAGCCACACAGTACACACACTTCAAGACCCATGGTCAGACTACTTTTCAAACATAGTAAGAAGGCAAAGTATGTTTACAGATTCAACACATCATCAACTATTGTATATTTATTTAGGATGTTGAAAGTAGAAGATTACAAAGAGGACACCGTGCAATATAGTCGAAAAGGTTTAGAATAATTATTCATCTATTTCAATGGGCATAGTTAGCTGGTTGTCTTTGTAGGGAGGCAGTGAGACGATCAAGTGACAGCTTCACGAGCGAACCACAATGTTGCCTCCAACTCTCGTTTTCTTGCCTGACGGACTAACTACAGAGTGTTTTCAAATGTATTTTTTAGTAATTTTATTTGTTTACATTTTTTTAGGGGGTAGATCAGCTATAATATTGCAGATAGATTGTAACTTCCATCAATGTAATTGTCTGCATCACTTCCAATCCCCCATATGTTATTTTTTCTCACATATATATATATATATATATATATATATATATATATATATATATATATATATATATATATATATATATATATATATATATATATATACAGTGGGAAGAACAAGTATTTGATACACTGCCGATTTTGCAGGTTTTCCTACTTACAAAGCATGTAGAGGTCTGTAATTGTTATCATAGGTACACTTAAACTGTGAGAGACGGAATCTAAAACAAAAATCCAGAAAATCACATTGTATGATTTTTAAGTAATTAATTTGCATTTTATTGCATGACATAAGTATTTGATACATCAGAAAAGCAGAATTTAATATTTGGTAGAGAAACCTTTGTTTGCAATTACAGAGATCATACTTTTCCTGTAGGTCTTGACCAGGTTTGCACACACTGCAGAAGGGATTTTGGCCCACTCCTCCATACAGACCTTCTCCAGATCCTTCAGGTTTCGGGGCTGTCGCTGGGCAATACGGGCCTTCAGCTCCCTCCAAAGTTTTTCTATTGGGTTCAGGTCTGGAGACTGGCTAGGCCACTCCAGGACCTTGAGATGCTTCTTACGGAGCCAGTCCTTAGTTGCCCTGGCTGTGTGTTTCGGGTCATTGTCATGCTGGAAGACCCAGCCACGACCCATCTTCAATGCTCTTACTGAGGGAAGGAGGTTGTTGGCCAAGATCTCGCGATACATGGCCCCATCCATCCTCCCCTCAATACGGTGCAGTCGTCCTGTCTCCTTTGCAGAAAAGCATCTCCAAAGAATGATGTTTCCACCTCCATGCTTTATGGTTGGAATGGTGTTCTTGGGGTTGTACTCATCCTTCTTCTTCCTCCAAACACAGCGAGTGGAGTTTAGACCAAAAAGCTATATTTTTGTCTCATCAGACCACATGACCTTCTCCCATTCTTCCTCTGGATCATCCAGATGGTCATTGGCAAACTTCAGACGGGCCTGGACATGTGCTGGCTTGAGCAGGGGGACCTTGCGTGCGCTGCAGGATTTTAATCAATGACGGCGTAGTGTGTTACTAATGATTTTCTTTGAGACTGTTGTCCCAGCTCTCTTCAGGTCTTTGACCAAGTCCTGTCGTGTAGTTCTGGGCTGATCCCTCACCTTCCTCATGATCATTGATGCCCCATGAGGTGAGATCTTGCATGGAGCCCCAGACCGAGGGTGATTGACCGTCATCTTGAACTTCTTCCATTTTCTAATAGTTGCGCCAACAGTTGTTGCCTTCTCACCAAGCTGCTTGCCTATTGTCCTGTAGCCCATCCCAGCCTTGTATCCCTGATGTCCTTGCACAGCTCTCTGGTCTTGGCCATTGTGGAGAGGTTGGAGTCTGTTTGATTGAGTGTGTGGACAGGTGTATTTTATACAGGTAACGAGTTCAAACAGGTGCAGTTAATACAGGTAATGAGTGGAGAACAGGAGGGCTTCTTAAAGAAAAACTAACAGGTCTGTTAGAGGCAGAATTCTTACTGGTTGGTAGGTGATCAAATACTTATGTCATGCAATAAAATGCAAATTAATTACTTTAAAATCATACAATGTGATTTTCTGGATTTTTGTTTTAGATTCCGTCTCTCACAGTTGAAGTGTACCTATGATAAAAATTACAGACCTCTACATGCTTTGTAAGTAGGAAAACCTGCAAAATCGGCAGTGTATCAAATACTTGTTCTCCCCACTGTACATATACACATACATACACATAAATACATATACATACATATATATATACATCCTTTAAAAAAACATATTTCCCTTTATTACTTTCCAACCCCACCACCCCTTCCCTAATTGGAGTAAACTAGTGATCAACAATGCTTAGGCCTCTACTTCCAGCTTATACATACTATATACATTTTATGGACACAGTCAATTCTACAATAATTCTAATTGTCCAATACCCTCAACCTTCTCCGATCATTTTCATGATGTCCATCCGGTTTGCTTCTATATGCCATATGTTTCTAACTGTGCTCTTTCACAAAAGCTCTCAACCTATAACCTGTATACTTATTATGGACAAAGTATGCTTTACATTAGTTAACTACAGTTTGCCAATGTTAGCTGATTAGCTAGTAAGCTGGGACAGTTTCCAAATTAATTTCATCGGTAGAAAAAGGACAAAACAACCAACTTCTTAGCTGGCTATGTAAACAAATATCATTGCAACTCAATATCATATGAGCTCCACTGCGGGGGCATCTATCTACCGTAAAGCCCAAATCATCCCCCAAAAAGTGTTTTTTTACGTGTGTGAAGGAGCGTTGTAATGAATACTCGGACAGAGTGGTAAGATCCAATCGCAGAATCGCGATGCTTTATTAGAGTACAGACAAGGGAATAGCTTAATCGTGGTCTGGCGAGCTGTGGTCAAAACCGGGCAAGGCAGAGACAGGCAGAGGTACCAAGGGAGCGGGCGTAGTCGTAGTCGAGGGCACGGGCACAGGTTCAGAATACGGTAATCACTGGGATAGACAAGCAGAAGATTAAGCAATTCGGGGAGTCAAACAACGAAGCACAGGTCTGGTACACTGGTAATCAAAAACAAACTCTCTCTCTCTCTCTCTGAACAAAACGCTTAGCAAGTCACAAAGGAACAATACCTCGCACCGACTGAACTTCTGAGCACACCTTATATCCTTCTCTAATTACTGACAGATGTGCTCAGAACTCAGGTGAAACAGATCGAGTCTGATGACTCCCCCTCTCAGTAGATCGGGGAAGTGTCAGACTCTGTCTAGATCCAGCCAAACCCCGATACCTTATAGTATCCCCCTCCCCAGGGCCGGCTCCTGACGGCCTTCTACCTCTACCGGGTGGTCTTCCTCTGGGTCGGGGTCCTGGATGATCTGGGTGTTCAGCGTGGAAAGTGGCCTTGAGAGCGGGATCCAGTATGTCCTTTGCAGGGATCCAGGACCGTTCCTCAGGTCCATATCCCTCCCAGTCCACGAGATATTCGATGCCCCCTCGTCTCCGTCTTGACTCCAGTATCTCGTGGACTGTATAGGTGGTGTCCTGTTCATCCTCCAGAGGTGGTGTAGTAGGTTGTTGAGCGATTGGGGGGTACATCGGGCTATAGTGGACAGGTTTCAACAGCGAGACGTGGAACGTAGGGGTTATCCTGTAGTGTCGAGGAAGTAACAGACGGTAGGTGACAGGGTTAATACGTCTCAGTATCTTGAAAGGCCCGATGTACCTGGGTTAGAGCTTCTTACAGCTCCGTCGGAACCGCAGGTCCCTGGTAGACAGCCACACTCGTTGCCCGGGTTGATAAGTGGGAGTAGGTCTCCGGCGTCGGTCGGCGTAGGTCTTTTGCTGTTGTGAGGCCTGACTGAGATGTTGATGGGCCGTCTCCCAGACCTGTGCACTCCGACGGAACCACTCGTCGACAGCCGGTACCATCCCTGGTGCAGTATCCCACGGAAACAGAGGTGGTTGATACCCTAGAACACACTGGAAGGGCGTTAGACGTAGGGAGGTGTGAATGAGGGAGTTCTGAGCATACTCTACCCAAGGAAGAAATCGGCTCCACTCCTGCGGCTGCCGCGAACATTGTTGCCGTAGATATTTCCCAATTTCTTGATTGAGCCGTTCTGTCTGCCCATTGGCCTGGGGATGATATCCGGAGGTTAGGCTCACCGAGATGCCCAAGCATTCGCAGAAGGCCTTCCATACCCGGGAAACAAACTGGGGTCCCCGGTCGGACACAATATCCTCCGGAACACCAAACTGCCGGAACACCTGGTTAAACATAGTCTCAGCCATCTGAGTGGCGTTAGGCAAACGGGTCATGGGTACTAACCGGCACATCTTGGAGAATCGATCGATGACCACGAGAATTACAGTATGGCCCTCTGATTCTGGGAGATCTGTAACAAAGTCCATAGCAATGTGCGACCAGGGTCGTTGAGGAGTTGGCAATGGCATCAGCTTACCCTCCGGTAGTGCACGAGGCGCCTTGGATTGCGCGCATACTGGGCAGGATAAGACATAGTCTCGGACGTCATCTGTAAGGGAATCCCACCAGTATTTTCGGCTGATGAGTCGTGTAGTTCGAGTAATTCCGGGATGACCAGATCCCAGCGACGTGTGGCACCATTCCAACAGTTGCGGTCGAAGCGGAGCTGGTACAAACACCTTAGACACCGGGGTTTCTGGAGGGGCTGGTTCCGCTTGTAGGCTCTCCTGAATGGTGTCATCAATAGCCCACCTTACAGGACCAGCACGGCAACTCATGGGGAGGATAGGTTCTGGTTCCACGGGTCTTTCTGCGCGCTCGAACCGTCGGGAAAGCGCGTCCGCCTTTCCATTCTTGGACCAGGGGATATAAGAGACAGTGAATCGGAAACGGTTGAAGAATAAAGACCACCTAGCCTGTTGGGAGTTCAGTCGTTTAGCACTGTGAAGATACTCCAGGTTGCGGTGGTCCGTGAGCACTTGGAACGGATGCTCTGCTCCCTCCAGCCAATGTCTCCACTCCTCCAGTGCTAACTTCACCGCCAGTAATTCACGATTACCCACGTCGTAGTTCTGCTCGGCCGAATTCAGTTTCCTTGAAAAGAAAGCACAGGGTCGTGATTTAGGCGGCTCACCTTGGCGCTGGGATAACACGGCTCCAACTCCAACCTCCGAGGCGTCCACCTCCACGATAAACGGCAAGGTAGGGTCCGGCTGACATAAAATAGGAGCGGTGGTAAAGCGTTGTTTCAACGTCTCAAAGGCACGCACTGCCTCCTCCGTCCAGTTCAGACCGCGACCCTTGTAGCTGGTCATCGCCGACAGGGGAGCTGCGGTTGTGCTGAAATTACGCACGAACCGTCTATAGTAATTGGCAAACCCTAAGAATCTCTGGAGCTCTTTCACCGTCTGGGGTTGAGGCCAGTCTCGTACCGCTTGCACCTTGGATTCATCCAGTTTAACCCCGTCAGGAGTGAGTATGGCCCCAAGGAAGGAAATCGTAGTGACATGGAATTCACTCTTTTCTGCCTTCACGAACAGGGAATGTTGTAGGAGTCGGTTCAGAACCTGTCGTACATGGGACACATGTTCACTCAGAGAGTTTGAATAGATTAGGATGTCATCAATGTACACTATAACAAAGCGATCAATCAAGTCCCTGAAAATGTCATTCATGAACGCCTGGAATACTGAGGGCGCGTTGGTAAGTCCATAGGGCATGACACAATATTCATAGTGTCCTCGATGTGTGATGAAGGCGGTCTTCCATTCATCCCCTTCTCTAATGCGCACCAGATTGTACGCACTCCTGAGGTCCAGTTTACTTTAGATTGAGGCCTGCCCCACCTGCTCGAGGGCTGCTGGAATCAAAGGCAGGGGGTAACGATTTTTGATGGTAATATCGTTCAAACCTCGATAGTCTATACAAGGACGCAGTCCGCCATTCTTTTTCTTAACAAAGAAAAAACTGGATGCGGCGGGAGACGTAGATGGGCGAATGGCCCCTTGCTGTAGCGCCTCATCAATATACTTGCTCATCGATTCTCGTTCCGGCTGTGACAAAGGGTAGATTCTTCCACGAGGAGGTGTAGCCCCGGATAGCAGATCAATCGCGCAGTCCCAGGCCCGATGAGGTGGTAACACGGTAGCCCTCTCCTTGGAGAACACCTGCGCGTAATCCTGGTATTCTGTTGGAACAACAGTAGACACCGCACCCTGCGCATCCTCCACAGTAGACGTTTTGCACGGTAAATTGAGGCACTCTGCCCTACATACCTCACTCCAAGCAGTGATATCGGCAGATTTCTAGGAGATGACCGGATCATGGGTGACGAGCCAGGGGTGGCCGAGAACTAGCGGCTCCCGTGGAGCGGAGATGACGAACAGAATGATGTTCTCATGGTGTATGGAGCCCACTTGTAACTTTATTACCTCTGTACGGTGCGTAATGAACCCAGTGCCCATGGGCTCACCGTCTAGCGTGTTGACTCGCAGGGGAGGTTGAAGTGGGATAAGTTGAACTCCCAATTCCTCAGCGAGACCCATATCCATAAAACTGGCAGCCGCTCCGGAATCAATAAGACCTTCCAACCTGCGCACTTTCTCTCCGACAGATAAGGTAACTGGCACATACATTTGTTTAGATGTAATGTTGAAAACTTGAGTCTCACTCACCGGTTTGGCAGTTCCGAGGCGATATTCTGGGGTACGGTTTGGTCGTACCGGACATTGACGAATGAAATGACCCGACTGACCACAATACAGGCATAGTCCGTCTTGCCGACGTTGTTGTCTCACCGAACTTTGTAAGGGCGACCGTCCCAGTTGCATGGGTTCCTCCTCAGATTCTCTCCTCCGCTCTGTCGAGGGCTCCCGGACTGCGGATACCCTGTGTTGCACTATCAAATTATCAATAGAGATGGCTATGTTGATAAATTCATGTAGCGCAGTGATATCTCCCCGACAGGCCAACTCAGTCTGTACTCCTTTCCGTACAGTCTGTACTTCAATGATGTCACGTGCACAAAGCGCTTCAAATTAGAAAGCAAGTCTATTTTTCTTGCGTCTACGCAGGGCAATGCTGGTAAAATAAGCAGATAAAATGTGTGGGTCATTTTCAACAAAGGAATTAGAGAAATTGTTATGATCTTCCCTATGCTAAGTAGACTAGCTAAATATGTAGTATATAATATACAAGGGCTACATAGCGAACATAACAAATACAACTGTTTATATGGATTCTCATGACAATTAAGTTGGCATACGGTATGAAGTGTATGTGAATTGAAGCTCTCTACACTCGCGCGCACATTTTTACGGTGTTGACGGCGTCTCTCCATGTGGTTTCAGCTTAACACGACAGCTAAGCTGTCAAATAATAGGAAAATGAGGCAATGTATAGTCTATGAATATCTGTACATAGCAAACATGACAAACCATGACCTAAGGCCAACAGATAAACACAAATTGCTCTAATCTCCATTTCGGTGGCTAGTTAGCTGGTTGTCTGTATGAGTAGCTGAGGTTGACACTTCGCAAGTGCAGCCCAAACTTGCCGCCACACACAACTGCCCTTGCCTGACAGACTAGCTAGATAGCTAGCTAGCTATAACAAGCAACTTGGGCAGTATCCATATGAATTATATCGGTAGAAACAAGACAAAACAACCAACTAGTTAGCTGACTATATAGAGATAAACACTGCAACTATGTCCATGAGACAGAGAGCAATCATTCGAGCTCCTACACTATAGCTGATGTACCAACTCCATCACTGATGTACCAACCAAGTGATCATGACAGGAGTTGCTAATCTGAGAGCTCTTCCCCAAGTTTCACAGCATCAAACATCAACAACAGCAAACATATCTGCTATTTACTTATTTCACTCACCTCGACATCATCGCTTTCAAAGTGCAAGGACGTGTCCGAATCCGTATCACCAACCAACATAAATACAGCCTCTTCCACAGTAAAAAGTCGTGGCCACAAAACCATCATTTTGAGTAATGAAGTTATTTTTTTATTTTAAAGTCAAATGGCAGCATACCATGTTTCCGGTTTCTGGTTGAGGACAACAGCCACGCAAATACGACAACAGGTTGTTAGCATGTACATTTTGCGATATTGACACAGATATTATTGATAGAAATACAAGGCCATTCGCGGCCGCTATAGTCATTTTAAGAAAGGCCGTTGACGGCCGCTATGGATTGTAAAGGGATTTAAAATGAGCTAGCCATTCAGACCAGCCTTTCTGATTGAACCATCGTAAACTACACTTTATAAACTATGTTTCCCTACTACAGTGTATGATATACCATTTTGAAGCTCTGAGTCTGTACTTTTATGAATTGTAAAAAAGAAAAGAAAACAAAGCTAATCACTTTAATTTCACATAAGCTCCCATATAAAAATCTGGTCACATATCATAGCTACATGCGAGACAAGGTTACCTTATTTGTCATAGTCCCGTGTAGCTCAGTTGGTAGAGCATGGCGTTCGCAACGCCAGGGTTGTGGGTTAGATTCCCACGGGGGGCCAGTATGAAAAAGTATGAAAATGTATGCACTCACTAACTAACTGTAAGTCGCTCTGGATAAGAGCGTCTGCTAAATGACTAAAATGTAATAGTTCCATAATAACTAATGTTTCCATTTGTGCAGGGCCCCGGTAGGGCCCATTTTGGACATGTTCTGTTGTCACTCTCACAGTCTTCTGTTCTCCTCTCCTACTGCTACCAGATGGCTGTCACACAAGCCATTTCTCACAAACTACAGAACAGGCTAATTCCCCATTATTCTCCCACTAATGGGGTCATTAACAACCTCTGATAATTACATGTAGACTTCTGCCAGTTTGTGTTGGTTAGCATACCATATCGCTCACAATCAAAATGGTGCATGGAGGAGAAATGTTTAGTTTTTTGTGGGAGAGGCTATACGGACACGCCTGGTGCCCAAATTGATCAGTATGTTGCACAGCTGAGAGTTGAGTGTGGAGACGAATGGATTCGGTTCAGTCAGTCATCCTGATGAGCCCTTCCCAGCTAGTTTATGCTGGCTAGCTGGCAACAACAGCAGCATGCAAATTGAATATTATGGCACTGGTTAAAACTGAGGTTTATATCTATGGGCAGGGGAGAAATTACTTGGAGTAGCCATATTGGTCACCATCAGGATTTGATCACCATCTCCAATATGTTCCATCCCACTTGATTTTATTTTGAGTAAGATATAAGCCTATGCACGATAAATAATGTTGGTAGCAACCATCTGGATGTTACTGTGATAATCAACACTGCTCAATGGGGAGAGTTTGCGCTGCAAGCCGGAAACACAACAACCCAGGCACAGTGTCATTCGCTCCCACTTGCCGCAGTAAGGTGAGGGAAGTAGCTAGATAGTGCAGCCAGAGAGGAAGAGGCAACGTCACCAAAATCTGTCCAAAATAAGCCCAATGCGTTTCTATTGGCTTGTTTTGGGCCTCAGCTTGTCACCTACCTTCTCGCCTTTAGGACAAAGACTCCCATTGTTAGGGTGGAGACATGAGTATCTCGTCATTATATACAGATCTCTGGTGTAGCCAATATCAGGCAAGGGTGACAGCTAAAGCACATTTATTGTAGTGATTTTCACCGATAATGAACAACTACCTCATTAACGTTCAATGTTAAATTTTTGTTAAACATTTTAACGGAATGATTCTGAACACTCCCGTCCCAACTTCGGCAGACAAGTTTCAAATTCTCACTGAAGTTTCTAGCCATAAGCATCAACTAGCTAGCTGGGAAGGGCTAATCAGGATGACTGACTGAACTGACTGAACCAAATCTGTTCCTCTCCACTCAACTCTCGCTGCACAACAAACGGCATCAATTTGGGCACCAGTCCCGTTCGTATAGCCTTTCCCATTTTTTGTAGCATTCAGTGTCTATAAAATAACATAAAGACGTCATGGCCTGCCTGACAGGTATGGTTTTAAAGAAACACTGCTGGAGAGCGAGAGAGAGTAGATGACATATTGGGGATGTTTTGTTATCTGTCAGACAGAAGGGTGTAGAGGTGTGTAGAGATCTGCGTCCCAAATGACACCCTATTCTCTATGTAGTGCACTACTTTCGACTAGAGTCCTATGAGCCCTGGTCAGAAGTAATGCACTATGTAGTGAATATTGTGCCATCTGGGATGCAACCTAGTTGTGTAGAGAGTGACTACAACCAGTTAGTTTAGCAAGCGCTTCTAACCTCGAATGGAAGTGTTGTTCAATATTGACACAACTGACAGTTAATTATGGGAGTCATAGATCACAGCAGATATGTTTGTCAGGTGTGTTGCAATTGACGTGCAACTTGTTTAAACATTGTTTTCCTAGTTATTTTCTGTGCCGTGGAAGCGGTGTGTGTGTGTCTATTTTTCTGGAGTGTCAGAGGGCCCCTAGAGCATGCCATAGTGATTGTAATAGCGATGGAATCTGAAGTGAAAAGTGTAGGGGTAAAAGAGCAAGAGAGGAAATAATTGCTGCACTTGCTAATACTGAGTCTGAGTGAATGAGGATACTACGGCCAGTTCACGTTCAAGAGGGGATGTGTGACAGAGACAGTGTCAGAGAAAGAAAAACAGGCAGAGAGAGACAGAGAGAGAGACAGATAGATAGAGGCAAAGACAGAGAAGAGAAAGAGGCAGAGAAAAACAAAGATAGACATACAGTGTCTTCAGAAAGTATTCACACCCCTTGACTTTTTCCACATTTTGTTGTGTTACAGCCTGAATTTAAAATGAATTAAATTGCTTTTTTTTGTCACTGGCCTACACACAATACCCCATAATGTTTTTAGACATTTTTACAAATTCATTAAAAATGAAAAGGTGATATGTCTGGAGTCAATAAGTATTCAACCCCAAGCCTAAATGAGTTCAGGAGTAAAATGTTGCTAGCACTGAATTTCAAACACAGATTCAACCACAAAGAGTAAAATGTTGCTTAACAAGTCACATAAGTTGCATGCTCACAATAATAGTGTTTAATATGATTTTTGAATGACTACCTCTTTACCCCACACATACAATTATCTGTAAGGTCCTGTAGTGTCGAGAAAACGATGCTGAGATGCTGTGAGAACAAGAAATCCGCTGACACTTTTCTCAATTATAATTATTTATTACATTGAAGATCTCAGCGCCAATTTACAGACATCTGCAGACATCTGGAGAATAACCGGACCCAATCTCTAATATGTTATTCTCCCCTCCTTTGTCCCAAACCATAGTATATATATCCTATGTAACCTGATATGGGTGTTTTCCCCATACACACCAATCCCAGGACTCCACCTAACAGACTTCCTCTGTTTTAGGGTGCCCCTATAGCAATGCTCTCCAGATGCTCCCTCAAGCTGAGTCAACATCCTCTAAGACCATTTGCAAACATCAGCAAAGTCATAAATTGTTCAGACACTACATATTTCCCCCCTTCGAGACTAACTAAGCCTCGAAAACAAAAAGAAAAGGATTATGACAAATAACAATTTCTCTTATTGAGTAACTTTAACAATAAACCCAAAACAAATTTTTCTATGGAGTGTAAATACATTTCTATGAAATATGAACAAATCTTTATGGAGTGTAAGAGCGAAAAACCTGTCTGGCAGCTTTCTTTCCAAATATCCATCGATCAATCAAGACAGTAAAATTCTCTCACGGCCCCTCTGCCCCAGGCAACCACTTAAGTACTCCAGATCAATTCATAAATCTTTATCAATGCATTTTAAACTATGATGCAATTAAATACACATGAAAGCCCCAGCAAACAAAATACCATCAAATTTGTCCACATTCAGGCTGGTCGACCCATCGGACCCTCCTGTGGATTCTCTCTGTCCCTGCCTAGACCCAATATCCCTAAGCATCAACAAAATAAACAAAAACATCTGAGATCCCCACATGTACCCAACTACAGCAAATATCATTCTTCAAAAATTAATACAGAAAGAATATGACACAAATTATGTATTACACATGCAAATATGTCTATATATCATTGCAGACACTGGAATGTAGTCCACTACACTTCATCTCTTCAGCAGTGTCGGCTTTCAATGAAACGTTGATGATGGAATCTGAACATTTCCACACCTTCCTTGTTCCACTTCCTCCAGTCCATTCATATTGTCCATGTTTGAGTATTTGAATCCCCTCTACACATTCCCCCATATGCTTCTGGAAGAAAAGAAAATACCAAACAGTATCTTTTGCAAAACAACACATTCAAATTAAAACATCAATATCAACTAAAAATGATATATAAAATGATATATAAAATGAATCACATTCCATTTCCCCCTTTGATTCATAACAAAATACTAAATATCACAATGATATGTAAAAACGTGAAAAATGATCGGATATTCAAAATTGATATCTATCCATCAACACTCCTTTGAGTATTTGACAAAAGGTTAAACCCTCTTATCGTTTCATTTGTAAAACCCTTCAAAGTATAGGTAATATTATCAATATGATCTGCCAAAAATTTTACACCATACCATGGAAAAAGTCCAAGTCCCCACTTCTCTCCTAGACTTATCCTCCAATGGTAGGCTTCCAGACTATGAATTTCTCTCTTTCAGAATCAGATTTATCTGTTTCCGGTGCTTCCCCTCTTTTAATGGTAAAAACCTCACATGGAAGCTTCAACTTCAACATGTAACAACATCCTTTCCATCCATAGGGTAAGAATATATTCTTTCTCACCACAAACCCCAGATGTTTCTAAAATTCCCAATAGTCACATTACCATGCAAAAGCTGATCTTTCACCATCAAAGTCCTGCTCTTCTTACTAACTTCAACATAAAAAGTTACATTATATTTCTCATTACTAACCTTATGTTCATGCTTACCCAAAGTCATCATATAATCATCACAATCTGATATTCCCCTAAACATCCCCTTTCCATCATATGTTTTATTTTAACAAAAATAGCTTTTAGCCCTCACGGGTTTCACCTCCAATGCTTCATGAAGCACTGTTAACTGATTTTCCTTCCTATCTAACAAATTCACATAGGGTAATTCATTTAACCAAGAACACTTAAACCTAGGCCTAAACAAAAGCTTCCACAACAACATTATTATATCTGTTAATGATTGTTGCTGATACAACAGCCATGATAAAGCATAAGATTTACACATACTTGATAGAGGTTGAGCTACCTTCTCTAAGATTCAACCCCATGTTCCTGGTGCTGGAATTCTCAACAGACATGGACCCTCAAGATTCCTCACTGATCTTACAGAATGAGGTAACTGCTGGATCCAAACATTCCTACCTACCCATCCATCTTTAATTTGCAAAACAGAAGAATCAAATCCATATGCCTTCCATTTAGTTCCTCTCTTCCCTAACGAGCAGTATTGATCAGATACAGTGGGGGAAAAAAGTATTTAGTCAGCCACCAATTGTGCAAGTTCTCCAACTTAAAAAGATGAGAGACGCCTGTAATTTTCATCATAGGTACACGTCAACTATGACAGACAAATTGAGAAAAAAATTTCCAGGAATTTACAATGTAGGATTTTTTATGAATTTATTTGCAAATTATGGTGGAAAATAAGTATTTGGTCACCTACAAACAAGCAAGATTTCTGGCTCTCACAGACCTGTAACTTCTTCTTTAAGAGGCTCCTCTGTACTCCACTCGCTACCTGTATTAATGGCACCTGTTTGACTTGTTATCAGTATAAAAGACACCTGTCCACAACCTCAAACAGTCACACTCCAAACCCCACTATGGCCAAGACCAAAGAGCTGTCAAAGGACACCAGAAACAAAATTGTAGACCTGCACCAGGCTGGGAAGACTGAATCTGCAATAGGTAAGCAGCTTGGTTTGAAGAAATCAACTGTGGGAGCAATTATTAGGAAATGGAAGACATACAAGACCACTGATAATCTCCCTCGATCTGGGGCTCCATGCAAGATCTCACCCCGTGGGGTCAAAATGATCACAAGAACGGTGAGCAAAAATCCACCTAGTGAATGACCTGCAGAGAGCTGGGACCAAAGTACAAAGCCTACCATCAGTAACACACTACGCCGCCAGGGACTCAAATCCTGCAGTGCGAGACGTGTCCCCCTGCTTAAGCCAGTACATGTCCAGGCCCGTTTGAAGTTTGCTAGAGTGCATTTGGATGATCCAGAAGAGGATTGGGAGAATGTCATATGGTCAGATGAAACCAAAATAGAACTTTTTGGTAAAAACTCAACTCGTCGTGTTTGGAGGACAAAGAATGCTGAGTTGCATCCAAAGAACACCATACCTACTGTGAAGCATGGGGGTGGAAACATCATGATTTGGGGCTGTTTTTTCTGCAAAGGGACCAGGACGACTGATCCGTGTAAAGGAAAGAATGAATGGGGCCATGTATTGTGAGATTTTGAGTGAAAACCTCCTTCCATCAGCAAGGGCATTGAAGATGAAACGTGGCTGGGTCTTTCAGCATGACAATGATCCCAAACACACCGCCCGGGCAACGAAGGAGTGGCTTCGTAAGAAGCATTTCAAGGTCCTGGAATGGCCTAGCCAGTCTCCAGATCTGAACCCCATAGAAAATCTTTGGAAGGAGTTGAAAGTCTGTGTTGCCCAGCGACAGCCCCAAAACATCACTGCTCTAGAGGAGATCTGCATGGAGGAATGGGCCAAAATACCAGCAACAGTGTGTGAAAACCTTGTGAAGACTTACAGAAAACGTTTGACCTGTGTCATTGCCAACAAAGGGTATATAACAAAGTATTGAGAAACTTTTGTTATTGACCAAATACTTATTTTCCACCATAATTTGCAAATAAATTCATTAAAAATCCTACAATGTGATTTTCTGGATTTTTTTTCCTCATTTTGTCTGTCATAGTTGACGTGTACCTATGATGAAAATTACAGGCCTCTCTCATCTTTTTAAGTGGGAGAACTTGCACAATTGGTGGCTGACTAAATACTTTTTTTCCCCACTGTATATCTTCTTGTCTTCCATCAAAATCAAAGAACTCATCCTGTACCTCCATGATAGTATTCTCCCTGATCTTCCCCTCTAACATTACTCAAAATAAGTGAGCAATCACTCATAACCCTCTTCCACTTCATATCGTTGTACAAAATATACTTCCTTTGACTAGGTGAAACAGCTTCTACTTCTTGTCCTGATACCAACACTTCTTCTCCATAATTATCTCTCCACTGAACTCTAAATTTCCCTTCACCACTGTTCTCTCTCTCTCTTACTAACATTGAAGCTGAGCTGACTGTCCTAGAGTTCCTTCAACCCTAGTTTTCATAACTTTTTAGTCTGACTTTTTCTCCTAATTTTTTCAAAAACCATTTCACTGATTTATCCACAAATTCCTTTCCCACTAATTTTTTCAAAAACCATTTCACTGATTTATCCACAAATTCCGTTCCCACTAATTTGAGGATATTTGATCGGGAAGTCCCCACCTGCTTATGACTTCTTTACACAAAAACTTTGCAAACGATTGAGCATCTTTTAGCTTAGTTTGACATCTTATGCACCTCTTGGTGTAGGAATGTAACCAAGAATAACAGTCACACCCCTGCAAACATTATTTTTCAGACAGATTGTGCACCTGCCTATGACATAGTTAATCTGTTCAAGCAAATATGGTTCCCAAAAACCCTACTCCTTTGTGATCTTTCTCCTAACCTCCCTCCTTGCAACATTAGCTAACCCATAGCTTCCTAAATCATCAGACCTATTAGGTCTAGAGGCGCTACTATCAACCCCTCATGGTTTCTCCAAAGACAACAAATATTCTTACTCTGAGGATTTTTTCTATTGTCTTCAAAACACCTGCTTTTGAAAGTCCTTCAATTTGTGGTTCAATCCCTTGGATCGCTTCATCTTTCAATGGATACTGATTCTTCCAAGGAGGTCTGGCTCCTCGTCGAAGTTCAACTTTCACCTCAATTGGGCTGATTTCACAAGTCCAATATCGGTACTACTTTGAGACCACAAACATTCTTGAACTTTTTGTAACATCTCCTTTTTCATAGATTCTTAATCCATCTTCACACTGCAAATAGATTAATGTGTCATCCATACAGCTTATGACTCTCCTTGTTCTTGAGCCAAAATCATTATTTTGAGAAATCGCTGATCTTCACTCCTCCAAATCCCCAAAATTCTCTTTCATCAGTACGAAAACAACTTTCTCTGCTTCTGTCATCATTTCTTCAATTTGCTTCTGCTCATAGCCTTCAGAAACCAACAAGGTCACATGTGGCACACTCTTCTCAATCTCAAATTCTTTATCCAGATAATCGTCTGTGTTTATCTTCATATCTGCTCCTTGTGGTCCTAAAACTATTCAACATAAGCTGAGTTGAACTTTCTTTGGTTGATGACTCAACCATTCCTCTGAGTTCAATTGGGCAGCATTCTTGAAATACTTGAGCGTACAATGAAATGTATATTCCAGAAGCCTCGCATCTGGCATATTTTCCCCCCTTAAATTTCTTCCATATCTTAGCCTGCTTCAAAAAATCTTCACTGAGATTTCCAATCCAGAATACTGTGGACGAATCCATCTATGTCATCATCAACAATTGGTAAACCTTTTCCATTGGCACTTCTACCAGACAGCCGTCTGGTGTACATCTTATTGTACAGTTCAACTTACACAATGCATCTCTTCCCAACAATGCAATAGGTGTATGTTCTGATACCAGTATGGGTATTGTAATTTTCTAATTTTCATAGCAGAGCTCAATTGGTTCCATAAGAGGAATCAACTGTTTCACTCCCTCAAATCCCTGTCCTAATTAGTTGATTGGACATAGTGAGATGTGTAACTTCTTCAGGCTGAACACAGATAAAAGCAGTTCCGCTATCCACCATCACTTCCAATGGTCGGTTGTTTATTGTTCTTTTTCCTTGTTTGTTACCAGCTGACATCCCCCTTTCTGATCTTTTCGGCACCCCTAGAATCCTTGCTCCTGGCCCTATAAGGGTTCACCTGTCCTCCAGATGATCTTGACTTGCCCCTGTATCTTCCTCTGAAATTCCCTCTTGGGTTTCCTTCTGGTCCATTACACTCACAGGCAAAGTCACCAACCTGTCCACAATCATAACACACTTCAGAAGATTGTTGGAAGTATGGCTTAAATCTTCCTCCTCTTCCTAAGCCTTCTCGTCCTCTTCCTCTCCAATTCTGTGTCTGTCCAGAGACTGTCTATGGATATGAAACAACTGGTACCGCTATTGGTTGCTGGTACAATTGCGGTTGGAACTGGTCCAGTTAAAGCTGTGGCAGTGATTGTTGATTTGGTGCACACTGATTCTTCATAACCAAAGCTTGTTTCTTCTCCTTCTTATTCTCCCCCAGTTGTATTTCATTGAGTTTTCTGAGAGTTTCTTGGTCCTGTTCTTTCTAGTTGTGTTCCTTTTTCCTGTACAGATCCACTTGATGGGCTATATGATCTGTATAGATGCCTTTTGTCATGCTTCCAAGTCCAACCACCTCTGCCAGTTTGCTCCTTACTGGTGAGGGCAGTCCCATCTGCAGTTTGCTCTCAAAATTGACTGCTCAATTTGACTCACATCTGGATCATTTCCGGTAATATTTCTCCACACTTGATGAACTCTTAACATATAGGCTCTCGGATTTTCTTGTTGTCCTAGTGGGTCAATCAGAATGTTGTCAGGATGCACATTTGTTGGAAACGTATCCTTCAGTACTCTCCACAGCCTATTTCTACTTGCAGCCAACAATTCAGGGTCATTCACCGCAGTCCCCACATATCTATTAAGTCCAGCGCTCTGAAAAATGTCTTCCATTTCTGGAATCCCAAGGAGATTAGCCAAAAGTCTCTTAATGTCTCCTATGGCAGACTGTGTTCCCACCGTAATTTCTTCCAATTTTGAAATCCAAGGATATGCTCCATCTTGAAGAGTAGACAACTTCTCAAGTATATCTGACATATCGGTATTCTGCAAAGGCTTATATTCTAGGTTCTGTCTTCGAAATATCACTGGCATCATCTTCTTAATTGTGTTCTCTTTCCTTGGCCTCAATGTATACTTCTTCTCCAATTCTTGGGATCCTTTTCTCAGCAGTTTTTTCTTCTGTATCTTCAGCTTCTTGAGTTGTTCTTCCAGTTCTCTTACTTCTTCTAAATTATTCTCCTTATCCAGGCATGATACGCATCGGTCTATATCTCTTTCTATTTCTTTTGTGCTAATCATTGTAGGATAAAATCCTCTTGAATATGAAGCACCTTTAATCTCCAAATCTTCATCGCTTTCTCCATCTTCACTTTCATCAGAGACCAAATCTCTTCCTTCTTCTTTCATCTCCCAACTTCCATCACCCCTTCTTTCCTCTCTTGCCAACCTCCTTCTGATCACAGAGTCATATCCACCCATGATCTCTTCTCAATCACTCTGATCATCATCATCATCTTCAAGTTCCATCCTCCTGAACCTTACTCCACCCTTAGTTTCCAGACATCTCGTTTTCTTCTTACTTTTGGAGTTTGGATTAATCTTTATGGTCGTTTCTGCTTGTCCTCTCTCTATTATTTGTTCATCTTCATCTCTGATGCAATAATCACCCTCCTGAATGATCACTGGAAGCTGAGGATAGACGTCCTTAAACTCTACTTCTTTCTCATAATGTGGGGGTCTTTTTGCTGAATCCGTATGTGAGAAAGGTGTATTGACTTCTCTATTAGTTTTTCTGTCACCTTCACCTCTTTTACCATTTTCTCTATACCTCTGTTTCTTTTATCGTTGGTATCTTTCATCAGTTTTTGTCCTTCATTTTCAAACAGCTTAAGAACATCCAGCTCTCTTTGTCTCTTTTATTTACGTTGTTCCCTTTTTTTCCCTTCTTTTGATCTGCCTTATAAATTGACACAAGGACTTTAATTATGTTGATGACGTCAGGATTAAGAGTCCCTTCCACTGGCCATGGTTTTTCAATGTCAGGCCAACGTTTATTCCATTTTCCAGAGAACCTTGCAATACGATTAACTAGAGGATTACTATTTTCTACTACATCAACAGGAGTAATTGCTTTCATAGTTTTGATGTCCTTTTTCCCCATTGTAACAACTCTTTTATATTCCTTTATTGTGAATTATTTTATTATTTTAGACTGTGTGTCACGCCCTGACTCAGGGGACGGTTATTTGTTGAGTCAGGGTGTGTATATTTCGTGTTGTGTTTATTTCTATGTTTAGTTTCTAGATCGTTTAGATCTATGTTGGCCAGGGTGGTTCCCAATCAGAGGAAGCTGTAGCTCGTTGTCTCTGATTGGGGCCCATACTTAGGCAGCCTTTTGGCACCAGTCAGTTGTGGGATCTTGTTCCGTGTGAGGTATGTTATTTTGTCTACCTTGGACTTCACGTTTCTTTTGTTGTTTTGTCGTGTGTTCAGTACGTAAATAAATATGAATACATATCACGCTGCGCCTTGGTCTTTCTCGTTAATGAACGATCATGACAGAAGATCCCACCAATCCTGGATCAAGCAGCGTGATGAGGAGAGAGGATGGACTTGGGAGGAGATGAGCGAGAGTCTGGCAAGAGGGATGGAGGCCATGATCACGGGGGAGAGATAAGCCCAAACATTTTTTAGGGGGGGGCTCACGCCGTGGACGACGAGGCAGCAGGAGGCCGGGATAGAGCGGTTCAGCCGTTTAGCAGAGGAGGCCGCCAGATTAAGTGGGTCATTGGTGCAGAGGGAGCAGAAGGAAAGTGTAGAGGCACGGCGAGAGGAGCTGGTTAGGCAGCAGAAGGAGCGGGGGTTAATGAAGGAACCCAGTCCCGCTCCTCGCACCAATCAAGTGGTGCGTGTCGCCAGTCCGGTCCGGCCCGTTCCTGATTCCCACACTAAGCCAGTGGTGGGTGTTCCCAGTATGGTTCGGCCCGTTCCTGCTCCTCGCATCAAGCCAGTGGTGCGCATCGCCAGCCCGGTCCGGCCTGTTCCTGTCCCTCGCACCAAGTCAGTGGGCTCGTCGCCAGCCCGGCCCGGCCTGTTCCTGCTCCCCGCACCAGGCCAGTGGTGTGCGTCGCCAGTCCGGTCCGGCCCGTTCCTGCTCCCCGCACCAAGCCAGTGGTGCGCGTCGTCAGCCCAGTCCGGCCCGTTCCTGCTCCCCGCACCAAGTCAGTGGTTAGCGTCGTCAGCCCAGACCGGCCCGTTCCTGCTCCCCGCACCAAGTCAGTGGGCTCGTCGCCAGCCCGGCCCGTTCCTGCTCCCCGCACCAAGCCAGTGGTGCGCGTCGTCAGCCAGGTCCGGCCCGTTCCTGCTCCCCGCACCAAGCCAGTGGTGCGTGTGTCCAGTCCGGCATGGCCGTGCCTGTTCAGCGGCTCCACTCCGGAGCCAGAGCAGTCTGCTCCACCGGTGCCTGATCCAGCTCCGGTCAGCGGCTCCACCCTGGAGCCAGAGCAGTTCGATCCACCGTCGTTGGGTGCAGACCAGACCAGGGGCGCAACGGGGAGGTGGAGAGTAAGTGGTGGTTACACCCGGAGCCGGATCCGCCTCCTAGGCGGAATGCCCACCCGGCCCCTACCCTATTAGGTTTATGTGGCGCGGTCGGAGTCCGCACCTTTGGGGGGGGGTACTGTCACGCCCTGACTCAGGGGATGGTTATTTGTTGAGTCAGGGTGTGTATATTTCATGTTGTGTTTATTTCTATGTTTAGTTTCTAGATCGTTTAGATCTATGTTGGCCAGGGTGGTTCCCAATCAGAGGCAGCTGTAGCTCGTTGTCTCTGATTGGGGCCCATACTTAGGCAGCCTTTTGGCACCAGTCAGTTGTGGGATCTTGTTCCGTGTGAGGTATGTTATTTTGTCTACCTTGGACTACACGTTTCGTTTGTTGTTTTGTCGTGTGTTCAGTACGTAAATAAATATGAATACATATCACGCTGCGCCTTGGTCTTTCTCGTTAATGAACGATCGTGACAGAAGATCCCACCAATCCTGGATCAAGCAGCGTGATGAGGAGAGAGGATGGACTTGGGAGGAGATGAGCGAGAGTCTGGCAAGAGGGATGGAGGCCATGATCACGGGGGAGAGACAAGCCCAAACATTTTTTAGGGGGGGGCTCACGCCGTGGACGACGAGTTATCAGGAGGCCGGGATAGAGCGGTTCAGCCGTTTAGCAGAGGAGGCCGCCAGATTAAGGGGGTCATTGGTGCAGAGGGAGCAGAAGGAAAGTGTAGAGGCACGGCGAGAGGAGCTGGTTAGGCAGCAGAAGGAGCGGGGGTTAATGAAGGAACCCAGTCCCGCTCCTCGCACCAATCAAGTGGTGCGTGTCGCCAGTCCGGTCCGGCCCGTTCCTGATTCCTGTTTCGTTTGTTGTTTTGTTGTGTGTTCAGTACGTAAATAAATATGAATACATATCACGCTGCGCCTTGGTCTTTCTCATTAATGAACGATCGTGACACTGTGTAGCTTATGTTTCCCTCCCTTTTTTTTCTTTTTCCCCCAAAGTAATTAATCAATTCATCAATCAATTCATCAATTTATTCATCAATTTACTTATTTGTTCCAATTTATTTTATTTTATTTTATTTTACCAAATTATTGATTAGTGGCAATCTTACCACATCCGATGTCACGGTTTCGGCCGAGGCTGCTCCTCCTCCTTGTTCGGGCAGGCTTCGGCGGTCGTCGTCCCCGGAGGACTAGCTGCCACCGTTCGATGTTTCATGTTTGTTTGGTTTTGTCTGTTTGTACACCTGTCCCTTGTTAGTGTTTGATTTTGTTTCCTATTTAGTTATCGTGTGTTGGGTCAGGTGTTATGTGTGATTGTTTTTTGTCAAGCTGTTGCTCTCTGTATTTACTCTCGTGTTTTGTTGTTTTTCGAGAGTCCGCACTGTGTGCGCTATCGTTGTTTTACGCACTGTGTTTATTGTGCGTAATTTGTATTTTGCCTCCCGGTTGGGTTGGCTGTTCGCCTGTTTGGTGCTGCTTTCGTTTACTAAAGTCTGTTCACGAACGCCCGTGTTTCCTGTGCTTGATTTCCACACCGCATCTACACTCAGCTACTGACAGAATCACACATCAACCCATGGAATCAGCAGGAGCAACCGCGCCAACGGACATCATGGAGGACCGTCTTCGTGGGCAGGAGGACAGGATCAACCAGATCGGTCACGCCCTGGATCGGGTGATGAACACTCTCCACCGATGGGAAAGCAGCGGGGTACCCACGCCCCCACCTACCGGACCATCCCCATCGGTCAGTCCTCCTGTCCCCCTTCCGGAACCCAGCGGGATTCGGCTCTCGCTCCCGAGGTCGTACGACGGCTCCGCTGCCGGGTGTCAAGGGTTCCTGCTGCAAGTGGAGCTCTACCTCGCCACCGTACACCCGGCGCCCTTGGGACACGAGAGCGTCTCCGCCCTCATCTCCTGTCTCACCGGCAAGGCGTTGGAGTGGGCCAACGCCGAATGGAGGAGAATAGACGCCGCTACTATTACCTATGCGGAGTTCTCCCGCCGCTTCCGTGCCGTGTTTGACCATCCACCAGAAGGGAAGGCGGCGGGGGAGCGTCTGTTCTACCTCCGACAGGGGATGAGGAGCGCACAGGATTTTGCTTTGGAGTTCCGGACTCTAGCGGCAGATGCAGGGTGGAATGAGCGGGCCCTCATAGACCACTTCCGCTGCAGCCTCCGGGAGGACGTCCAGAGAGAGTTGGCATGCAGGGATACCACGTTGTCGTTTGACCAACTGGTCGACATGGCCATTCGGCTGGACACCCTGCTCGCCACCCGTGGACGTCCCGGGTGGGGGTTGCCCATTCCACCTTCCGGCACCTCTGAGCCGAGCCCTATGGAGCTCGGAGGTGCTGGCGCTAGAGAACGGAGGAGTAGGAACCCGAGGGGGGCCGTTCCCTGCACCAACTGTGGCCGTGGAGGGCACACCGCGGCTAGGTGTTGGGGAAGGTCCCCCGGTGGAGGTGAAGGCAGGCCACGCATTGGGGAGTCCTCCCAGGTGAGTAGGCGCCCTACTTACCCAGAGCTTTCTGTCGTTCACATAACCTTGCCTGTTTGTTTCCCACAGGTTGCACCTCGTTCCCAGCATAAGGCGCTAGTAGATTCAGGCGCAGCTGGGAATTTTGTAGATCGCCAGTTCTGTGTAGAGTTAGGGATTCCTCTCCTTCCCGTTGATAAGCCTTTCCCTGTACATGCCCTAGATAGCCGTCCGTTAGGATCTGGGTTAATTAGGGAGGTCACAGCGCCCCTTAGGATGAAGACGCAGGGGGTCATGAGGAGACGATTCAGCTCTATCTGATTGACTCTCCTGCGTATCCGGTGGTGCTGGGACTTCCCTGGTTGATTACCCATGATCCTACTATTTCGTGGCGAGAGAAAGCTCTTAAAGGGTGGTCTGTTCAGTGTGAGAGGCTATGTCTGGGTGTTTCCATAGGGGCGACCTCGGTGGAGAGTCCAAATCAAATGCCCGCACTGCATATTCCCCCCGAGTATGAGGATTTGACACTGGTGTTTAGTAAGACAAGGGTGGCGCAGCTGCCGCCTCATAGACAGGGGGATTGTGCGATAGATCTCCAGTTAGGAGCAGCACTCCCGCGGAGCCATGTGTATCCCTTGTCTCAAGAGGAGAGGAAGGCGATGGAAACTTACATCGCCGAGTCTCTGAGACAGGGATACATACGGGCCTCCACTTCACCCGCTTCCTCGAGCTTCTTTTTTGTGAAGAAAAAGATGGAGGTTTGCGCCCGTGTATTGATTACCGCGGTCTCAATCAGATTACGGTGAAGTACAGTTATCCACTTCCTCTGATTGCGACTATGACGGAGTCATTACACGGTGCTCCGTTCTTCACAAAATTGGATCTCAGGAGCGCATATAACTTGGTGCGCATTAGAGAGGGCGATGAATGGAAGACAGCATTTAGCACGACCTCCGGTCATTACGAGTATCTCGTCATGCCATATGGGTTAATGAATGCTCCCTCAGTCTTCCAATCCTTTGTAGATGATATTTTCCGGGAAATGCAGGGGCAGGGAGTAGTCGTGTACATAGACGATATTCTGGTGTACAGTTCTACCCGAGCTGAGCATGTAGCCCTGGTGCGCCGAGTGTTGAGGAGACTGTTGGAGCATGACCTATATGTCAAGGCAGAGAAATGTCTGTTCTTTCAGAAGTCGGTCTCCTTTTTGGGTTATCAGTTGTCTGCGTCAGGGGTGAAGATGGAGGTTGACCGGGTGTCAGCTGTGCGTAATTGGCAAACCCCAACCACTGTGAAAGAGGTGCAACAGTTCTTGGGTTTTGCAAATTATTACCGGAGGTTTATCCGGGGTTTTGGACAGCAGCTCCCATAACGTCTCTGTTGAAGGGGGGTCCGGTGCGCTTGCGGTGGTCAGCTGAGGCGGACAGGGCTTTTGGGAGACTGAAGGACCTGTTTACCTCGGCGCCGGTGTTGGCGCATCCGGATCCCGCTTTACCATTCCAGGTAGAGATAGACGCGTCTTAGGCCGGTATTGGGGCCGTCCTCTCACAACGGTCTGGCACACCACCTAAGCTCCGCCCCTGTGCCTTTTATTCTAAGAAGCTCAGTCCGGCGGAGCGGAATTATGACGTAGGGGACAGGGAGCTGTTAGCCGTGGTACAGGCCCTAAAGGTGTGGAGGCATTGGCTTGAGGGGGCTCAACACCCTTTCCTCATTTTGACGGACCACCGTAACCTGGAGTACATCCGGGCAGCTAGGAGACTGAATCCTCGCCAGGCCCGCTGGACTATGTTTCTAGCCCGGTTTGTGTTTAAAATCACTTACATCCCTGGGTCCCAGAACGGGAAGGCAGATGCCCTGTCTCGGCGGTATGACACGGAGGAGAGGTCCATTGAGCCCACTCCCATACTACCAAAGTCTTGTCTGGTGGCACCGGTGGTATGGGAGGTCGATGCAGAGATCGAGCGGGCGTTACGCACCGACCCAAGTCCTCCACAGTGTCCAGTGGGTCGGACGTACGTTCCGCTCGAGGTACGCGATCGCCTCATTTATTGGGCTCATACGTCCCCCTCCTCTGGACATCCAGGTATCGGCCGGACAGTTCACTGCCTTAGCACTAAGTACTGGTGGCCAACGTTAGCCAGGGATGTGAGGGTTTATGTCTCCTCCTGTTCGGTGTGTGCACAGTGTAAGGCGCCCAGACATTTGCCCAGGGGTAAGCTACAACCCCTGCCCGTTCCACAACGACCCTGGTCCCACCTCTCGGTGGACTTTGTTACAGACCTTCCCCCTCACAGGGGAATACTACCATCCTGGTCGTTGTGGATCGGTTCTCGAAGGCCTGTCGTCTCCTTCCCATGCCGGGTCTCCCTACTGCCCTACAGATCGCTGAGGCTCTGTTTACCCATGTCTTCCGGCATTACGGGTACCCGAGGATATAGTGTCTGATCGAGGCCCCCAGTTCACCTCCAGAGTGTGGAGAGCCTTTATGGAACGGTTGGGGGTTTCGGTGAGCCTTACCTCGGGTTACCACCCGGAGAGTAATGGGCAGGTTGAACGTGTCAACCAGGATGTGGGTAGGTTTCTGAGGTCTTATTGCCAGGGCCGGCCGGAGGAGTGGGCGAGATACGTTCCATGGGCCAAGATGGCGCAGAACTCTCTCCGCCACTCCTCCACCCAACTAACCCCTTTCCAGTGTGTGTTAGGGTACCAGCCGGTTCTGGCACCTTGGCACGAGAGCCAGATCGAGGCCCCTGCGGTGGATGAGTGGGTGCGGCGCTCGGAGGAGACATGGAACGCTGCCCACGTCCATCTGCAGCGGGCCATCCGTCGGCATAAGACGAGCGCCGATCTCCACCGCAGTGAGGGGCCTGTATACGCACCTGGAGATCGAGTCTGGCTCTCGACCAGAAACCTGCCCCTCCGCCTGCCCTGCCGGAAGCTGGGTCCGTGGTTTGTGGGGCCATTCAAAGTCCTGAGGAGGTTGAACGAGGTGTGTTACAGGTTAGAACTGCCTATTGATTACAGGAATATTAACCCCTCGTTCCATGTGTCTCTCCTCAGGCCGGTGGTAGCTGGTCCACTCCAGGACTATGAGATAGAGGAGACTCCTCCGCCCCCGTTGGACATCGAGGGGGCTCCGGCGTACACGGTGAGGTCCATCCTTGATTCGAGACGCCGGATGGGGGGTCTCCAATATCTCGTGGAGTGGGAGGGGTACGGCCCGGAGGAGCGGTGCTGGGTGCCGAGGAGGGACATATTAGACCTGTCCCTGCTGACCGAGTTCCATCGGGGTCATCCTACGCGCCCTGCTCCGCGTCGTCCTGGTCGTCCCCGAGGCCGGGATCGGCGCACGGCTGGAGCCGCGCGTCAAGGGGGGGTACTGTCACGGTTTCGCCGAGGCTGCTCCTCCTCCTTGTTCGGGCAGGCTTCGGCGGCCGTCGTCCCCGGAGTACTAGCTGCCACCGTTCGATGTTTCATGTTTGTTTGGTTTTGTCTGTTTGTACACCTGTCCCTTGTTAGTGTTTGATTTTGTTTCCTATTTAGTTATCGTGTGTTGGGTCAGGTGTTATGTGTGATTGTTTTTTGTCAAGCTGTTGCTCTCTGTATTTACTCTCGTGTTTTGCTGTTTTTCGAGAGTCCGCACTGTGTGCGCTATCGTTGTTTTACGCACTGTGTTTATTGTGCGTAATTTGTATTTTGCCTCCCGGTTGGGTTGGCTGTTCGCCTGTTTGGTGCTGCTTTCGTTTACTAAAGTCTGTTCACGAACGCCCGTGTTTCCTGCGCTTGATTTCCACACCGCATCTACACTCAGCTACTGACATCCGATCAGGAAAAGTAAAGGAAAGTAGTCAACTTCAGAGCAATCCAAAAAAGAAAGACCTGTAATCCAGCAACACTACAGCACTCACAAACCAATTGCTTAACCCTTGTGCTTTGCTGGAAAAAAATGACATCCATTATGTTACGGGTCAAATTGACCCGCACAGTTTAAACACACTCAAGACAGTCAAAGAATTAAGTAAAAACAGAAATAACTTTATTTTGTCTTATCAGACATTTCAGAAAGAAGAAATACAATACTTTTTATTTTTTTTAAACAATATTTAAGAACTATTTGTTAAACATATTTCCTTTCTCACAAACAAGATTTTTCAGTTTCCCCAAGTAGGTTTTTTCCCCCCCTATTGGTCCATATTATCCCTTCAGTCTTTCTCTCTACATGTTGAACACAATGTGTGTGTGTGCTTTCTGCAGATGTATTTATTGCATTCTACACAAGTGGTGCTTGTTTTACTGTCTTGTCGAGGGGGGCAGAGCTGGCATCTTTTCCGTTTCTTGCCACTGCCTGTATCCACTGGATCCATTTCTGGTTGATTGGAGGCATGTGTTGATGGTCCAGCTTGAATTTTCTGGACGGCAGATGCAGCTGCTGTCGACCGAGGAGGCCGGACTCTCCTCTGGATCCTCTTCAATGAAGACAAAATCTGGATCATCAACAGCATTGTCCTCTATCTCTGAAATATCCTCTGTCTCTGAAACCTCTTCTTTTTCACTGTCACAGTCCAGAATTTGTGATAAGACTTCATTGATTGAAAATCTTTTGGAGCTCATTTTTGAGTGTCTGTGTCAGGGACCTGCTGCTCTCACACTGAGGAGAAGCTTGGGAAAGCCCTTTTAACCCAAACACAATTCTAAAAGTGCAACCAGGACCAGTCAAAACAAAATACATCAAAGACACTTTTTTGTTTTGCACCTGTGCAAATATATATACACATGAAAGCCTCCGGGTCAAAATGACCCACAACATCATGTTTGTATACAAAATGTACACAGACATTCCACAACACATCAGTGTGTCCACATTTTGCAGTTAGGTTCATGACCCTAAATGAGGAAAAGTCATGTAATTTCATGGCGAAAAAGAGTGGTTAACTAGTATTTTAGACAACGCAAAAAGTGGAAACGGGTCAAATTGACCCACAACATAACAGGAGGGTTAATAAGCACCCAATCACCTTTATTTTACAGAATAATGTCAGTGCTGGATTTCCCAACTCAACTCTAATCAAACCAACTCATGCACAAAAAACTCCAATGTGCAATTCTTAATTACATCAATTGATCAGTCTGTTGCCAAGTCCTTGTCAAATTGTCACAGCATGAAATATGCTAGGCACACAAAATATCCTCTATGGGAAGGTAAGTTTTGTGAATAGAACAGTACTAGCCTTGATTTGACTTGATCCGTTGCAGCACACCCTGTCGCGTGATGCACTCGTCAGCACCTCCTCTCTCTCTCTGTCTCCTCCTTATCGTCTCTCATATCACAGAAGAACAAAGGAACAGACAAGAATTTAGTATTTTATGCACTCACTGGGATATTTCAACCATGCAATACTCCTCTGTTCACATTCGCGCAAAAAAATAAGCAAACAGCTTAACTCAGGAATAGTATAAATAGCTCAATAACATTTTATTTAATTAATTTATTTAATTATTTTATATTTTTAATCCGTCAACATATCTCTCATTTATCAATTCAATAGATATCAATCAAATAGTTTCATCGTTAAGCAACAGCCGATTTAACAAACAGAATACTTTATTAGTGTGTAAGTCTCCCCCCTCCTTCTCTGTCTGCTCTGAGTCTGCGTCTCCCAGCAGCTCAGTGCAGGCAGGGGAGTGGCATATTTGCTCTACGTAACTCTAAACTCATAAAAATCTCACGCATGCGTAGTTCATTCACCAATGCGATTGCAGAGTGAGAAGAGCTCCCAAGCAGCTCTCTCCAAGCTAAACAACAGAAAGTAGACAGACCAGCTGTCCCTCCGTTATTTCCCCCTCCGTTATTTCTCCAACACAGACAAACAGTAACATTTAACAGAATTCACAAACCAACACAAAACATAGAACACAAATCCTACTCTCTTCCACACACACACACACACACAATTTAAGAGGCTTATATCCGTTCCTACGGACCCCTAAAGCATGCTACTACCATCGCGCCGCTTTTTTCATTGTTCCTAAATTTATGCTACCTCGAGTTTGCGGATATTCAATGAGCGGTTACATCGAACATATACCTCGTCATCTATAAGTCGAGCGGTAACTTGCAACCGAATGTATCTACCACAATCACCAGTTCTCGGAACTGACCTAAAAAACCAACCTAGTAAGTTTTCAGGATTTTCGCCTCGTTTGAGGGCTTGCCATAGATCCGCGATGTCCTAATTTGTATACATTTTCCTTAGTTCCTGGCCTTTCCTTCTTTCATTCTATTCTTTTTGAATTTTATTCAAGCAAAATATCCCTGTGTCCAGTATTATCAATGCCTATAGACACTCCCCCTGTTTGCGTTGTTACCAGCGCAAACAAATTTAGAAATTTAGAACGAAGTCTTATCCCACAGCAAATAACAGCATAGCACACACGCAAGATCTTAATGGTGCATTCATTCAACGCACACACACAGACACACGAACTGACCAGTGCCCAAAGTGGTGAGAAAACTCACCCTTATCTGCCGGACTCTGGAGCGAGAGTCAGCTCGGCTCCCATGAATGGAACGCTGAGAAAAAGACGCAACACGGCCCAAATACCTCGTCGCCATTAATGTAGCGTCCCAGGGTGGGCATCCTCGTCGCCATTAATGTAGTGTCGAGAATACGATGCTGAGATGCTGTGAGAACAAGAAATCTGCTGACACTGTCCCTCGATTATATAATTATTTATTACATTGAAGATCTCAGCGCCAATTTACAGACATCTGCAGACATCTGGAGAATAACCGGATCCAATCTCTAATATGTTATTCTCCCCTCCTTTGTCCCAAACCATAGTATATATATCCTATGTAACCTGATATTGGTGTTTTCCCCTACACACCAATCACAGGACTCCACCTAACAGACTTCCTCTGTTTTAGGGTGCCACTATAGCAATGCTCTCCAGATGCTCCCTCAAGCTGAGTCAACATCCTCTAAGACAATTTGCAAACGTCAGCAAAGTCATAAATTGTTCAGACACTACAGTCCCTCAGTCGAGCACTGAATTTCAAACACAGATTCAACCACAAAGACCAGGGATGTTTTCCAATGCCTCGCAAAGAAGGGCACCTATTGGTAGATGGGTAAAAAAAAAAAAAAAGCAGACATTGAATATCCCTTTGAGCATGGTGAAGTTATTAATTACAATTGGATGGTGTATCAATATACCCAGTCACTACAAAGATACAGGCGTCCTGCCTAACTCAGTTGCCGGAGAGGAAGGAAGCCACTCAGGGATTTGACCATGAGGCCAATGGTGACTTTAAAACAGTTACAGAGTTTAATGGCTGTGATAGGAGAAAACTGAGGATGGATCATCAACATTGTAGTTACTCCACAATACTAACCTAATTGACAGAGTAAAATAAGGAAGCCTGTACAGTATACAAATATTCCAAAACGTGCATCCTGTTTGCAACAAGGCACTAAAGTAATACTGCAACAAATGTGGCAAAGTAATTACCTTTTTGTCCTGAAAATAAAAGTGTTATGTTTGGGGCAAATTCAATACAACACTTTACTGGGTACCACTCTCCATATGTTCAAGCATAGTGGTTGCTGCATGTTATGGGTATGCTTGTAATCATTAAGGACTGAGGAGTTTTTCAGGATAAAACATTTACGGAATGGAGCTAAGCACAGGCAAGATCCTAGAAGAAAACCTGGTTCAATCTGCATTCCACCAGACAATGGGAGATTAATTCACCTTGCATCAGGACAATAACCTAAAACACAAAGCCAAATCTACACTGGAGTTCCTTACCAAGAAGACAGTGAATGTTGGATGAGTTAAGGTTTTGACTTAAATCTACTTGAAAATCTATGGCAAGACCTGAAAACAGTTGTCTAGCAATGATCAACAACCAATTTGATAGAGCTTGAAGTATCTTGAAAAGAATAATGGGCAACTTTTGGCACAATCCAGGTGTAGAATGCTCTTAGAGATTTACCCAGAAAAATTCACAGCTGTAATCGCTGCCAATAGTGCTTCTACAAAGTATTGACTAATGGGTGTGAAAACGTATGTAAATGAGATATTTCTGTATTTAATGTTCAATACATTTGAACGACTTACAAATTGGTGCATTCAACTTATGATAGCCAGTGGGACAACCACCCATTTTTGTATTTTTTTTTACATGGTTAAATGTATTTAATTTTGTTATGGGGGGGATTACTTTTATACTATTCCAGGTATTCCTTAGAGAGGTAGTGTTTAAAGTGTCTCCGGAAGGTGGTCGGTGACTCCGCTGTCTTGGCGTCATGAGGGAGCTTGTTCCACCATTGGGGTGCCAGAGCAGCGAATAGTTTTGACTGGGCTGAGCGGGAACTGTGCTTCCGTAGAGGTAGGGGGGCTAGCAGGCCAGAGGTGGATGAACGTAGTGCCCTCGTTTGGGTGTAGGGTCTGATCAGAGTCTGAAGGTAATGAGTGCCGTTCCCCTCAAAGCTCCGTAGGCAAGCACCATGGTTTTGTAGTAGATGCATCAAATGCATTGATACACAAAGTAAAACGAACCGAACAGTTGAAGCGTTTCCTCAGAGTGATCTCCATTAGTAGACATTGGAAATGACATAACAGGTAGGAGCACTACTTTTGACCAGGGCCAATACGGGAATAGGGAATACATAGGGAATAGGGTTCCATTTGGGACACAGACAGAGGTTTTGATGGGTGCGAGAGAGAGAGAGGAGTTTCTGAAACAGCAGTTTATCTCCGTTTCAGACGAGCCCTCAGATGATAGGTAGCCTCCTCTGCTCCCCTCTGCTCTCTTCCACCTGCTGCTCTCACACTGAGGAGAAGCTTGGGAAAGCCCTTTTTAACCCAAACACAATTCTAAAAGTGCAACCAGGACCAGTCAAAACAAAATACATCAAAGACACTTTTTTGTTTTGCACCTGTGCAAATATATATACACATGAAAGCCTCCGGGTCAAAATGACCCACAACATCATGTTTGTATACAAAATGTACACAGACATTCCACAACACATCAGTGTGTCCACATTTTGCAGTTAGGTTCATGACCCTAAATGAGGAAAAGTCATGTAATTTCATGGCGAAAAAGAGTGGTTAACTAGTATTTTAGACAACGCAAAAGTGGAAACGGGTCAAATTGACCCACAACATAACAGGAGGGTTAATAAGCACCCAATCACCTTTATTTTACAGAATAATGTCAGTGCTGGATTTCCCAACTCAACTCTAATCAAACCAACTCATGCACAAAAAACTCCAATGTGCAATTCTTAATTACATCAATTGATCAGTCTGTTGCCAAGTCCTTGTCAAATTGTCACAGCATGAAATATGCTAGGCACACAAAATATCCTCTATGGGAAGGTAAGTTTTGTGAATAGAACAGTACTAGCCTTGATTTGACTTGATCCGTTGCAGCACACCCTGTCGCGTGATGCACTCGTCAGCACCTCCTCTCTCTCTCTGTCTCCTCCTTATCGTCTCTCATATCACAGAAGAACAAAGGAACAGACAAGAATTTAGTATTTTATGCACTCACTGGGATATTTCAACCATGCAATACTCCTCTGTTCACATTCAGCGCAAAAAAATAAGCAAACAGCTTAACTCAGGAATAGTATAAATAGCTCAATAACATTTTATTTAATTAATTTATTTAATTATTTTATATTTTTAATCCGTCAACATATCTCTCATTTATCAATTCAATAGATATCAATCAAATAGTTTCATCGTTAAGCAACAGCCGATTTAACAAACAGAATACTTTATTAGTGTGTAAGTCTCCCCCTCCTTCTCTGTCTGCTCTGAGTCTGCGTCTCCCAGCAGCTCAGTGCAGGCAGGGGAGTGGCATATTTGCTCTACGTAACTCTAAACTCATAAAAATCTCACGCATGCGTAGTTCATTCACCAATGCGATTGCAGAGTGAGAAGAGCTCCCAAGCAGCTCTCTCCAAGCTAAACAACAGAAAGTAGACAGACCAGCTGTCCCTCCGTTATTTCCCCCTCCGTTATTTCTCCAACACAGACAAACAGTAACATTTAACAGAATTCACAAACCAACACAAAACATAGAACACAAATCCTACTCTCTTCCACACACACACACACACACAATTTAAGAGGCTTATATCCGTTCCTACGGACCCCTAAAGCATGCTACTACCATCGCGCCGTTTTTTCATTGTTCCTAAATTTATGCTACCTCGAGTTTGCGGATATTCAATGAGCGGTTACATCGAACATATACCTCGTCATCTATAAGTCGAGCGGTAACTTGCAACCGAATGTATCTACCACAATCACCAGTTCTCGGAACTGACCTAAAAAACCAACCTAGTAAGTTTTCAGGATTTTCGCCTCGTTTGAGGGCTTGCCATAGATCCGCGATGTCCTAATTTGTATACATTTTCCTTAGTTCCTGGCCTTTCCTTCTTTCATTCTATTCTTTTTGAATTTTATTCAAGCAAAATATCCCTGTGTCCAGTATTATCAATGCCTATAGACACTCCCCCCTGTTTGCGTTGTTACCAGCGCAAACAAATTTAGAAATTTAGAACGAAGTCTTATCCCACAGCAAATAACAGCATAGCACACACGCAAGATCTTAATGGTGCATTCATTCAACGCACACACACAGACACACGAACTGACCAGTGCCCAAAGTGGTGAGAAAACTCACCCTTATCTGCCGGACTCTGGAGCGAGAGTCAGCTCGGCTCCCATGAATGGAACGCTGAGAAAAGACGCAACACGGCCCAAATACCTCGTCGCCATTAATGTAGCGTCCCAGGGTGGGCATCCTCGTCGCCATTAATGTAGTGTCGAGAATACGATGCTGAGATGCTGTGAGAACAAGAAATCTGCTGACACTGTCCCTCGATTATATAATTATTTATTACATTGAAGATCTCAGCGCCAATTTACAGACATCTGCAGACATCTGGAGAATAACCGGATCCAATCTCTAATATGTTATTCTCCCCTCCTTTGTCCCAAACCATAGTATATATATCCTATGTAACCTGATATTGGTGTTTTCCCCTACACACCAATCACAGGACTCCACCTAACAGACTTCCTCTGTTTTAGGGTGCCACTATAGCAATGCTCTCCAGATGCTCCCTCAAGCTGAGTCAACATCCTCTAAGACAATTTGCAAACGTCAGCAAAGTCATAAATTGTTCAGACACTACAGTCCCTCAGTCGAGCACTGAATTTCAAACACAGATTCAACCACAAAGACCAGGGATGTTTTCCAATGCCTCGCAAAGAAGGGCACCTATTGGTAGATGGGTAAAAAAAAAAAAAAAGCAGACATTGAATATCCCTTTGAGCATGGTGAAGTTATTAATTACAATTGGATGGTGTATCAATATACCCAGTCACTACAAAGATACAGGCGTCCTGCCTAACTCAGTTGCCGGAGAGGAAGGAAGCCACTCAGGGATTTGACCATGAGGCCAATGGTGACTTTAAAACAGTTACAGAGTTTAATGGCTGTGATAGGAGAAAACTGAGGATGGATCATCAACATTGTAGTTACTCCACAATACTAACCTAATTGACAGAGTAAAATAAGGAAGCCTGTACAGTATACAAATATTCCAAAACGTGCATCCTGTTTGCAACAAGGCACTAAAGTAATACTGCAACAAATGTGGCAAAGTAATTACCTTTTTGTCCTGAAAATAAAAGTGTTATGTTTGGGGCAAATTCAATACAACACTTTACTGGGTACCACTCTCCATATGTTCAAGCATAGTGGTTGCTGCATGTTATGGGTATGCTTGTAATCATTAAGGACTGAGGAGTTTTTCAGGATAAAACATTTACGGAATGGAGCTAAGCACAGGCAAGATCCTAGAAGAAAACCTGGTTCAATCTGCATTCCACCAGACAATGGGAGATTAATTCACCTTGCATCAGGACAATAACCTAAAACACAAAGCCAAATCTACACTGGAGTTCCTTACCAAGAAGACAGTGAATGTTGGATGAGTTAAGGTTTTGACTTAAATCTACTTGAAAATCTATGGCAAGACCTGAAAACAGTTGTCTAGCAATGATCAACAACCAATTTGATAGAGCTTGAAGTATCTTGAAAAGAATAATGGGCAACTTTGGCACAATCCAGGTGTAGAATGCTCTTAGAGATTTACCCAGAAAAATTCACAGCTGTAATCGCTGCCAATAGTGCTTCTACAAAGTATTGACTAATGGGTGTGAAAACGTATGTAAATGAGATATTTCTGTATTTAATGTTCAATACATTTGAACGACTTACAAATTGGTGCATTCAACTTATGATAGCCAGTGGGACAACCACCCATTTTTGTATTTTTTTTTACATGGTTAAATGTATTTAATTTTGTTATGGGGGGATTACTTTTATACTATTCCAGGTATTCCTTAGAGAGGTAGTGTTTAAAGTGTCTCCGGAAGGTGGTCGGTGACTCCGCTGTCTTGGCGTCATGAGGGAGCTTGTTCCACCATTGGGGTGCCAGAGCAGCGAATAGTTTTGACTGGGCTGAGCGGGAACTGTGCTTCCGTAGAGGTAGGGGGCTAGCAGGCCAGAGGTGGATGAACGTAGTGCCCTCGTTTGGGTGTAGGGTCTGATCAGAGTCTGAAGGTAATGAGTGCCGTTCCCTCAAAGCTCCGTAGGCAAGCACCATGGTTTTGTAGTAGATGCATCAAATGCATTGATACACAAAGTAAAACGAACCGAACAGTTGAAGCGTTTCCTCAGAGTGATCTCCATTAGTAGACATTGGAAATGACATAACAGGTAGGAGCACTACTTTTGACCAGGGCCAATACGGGAATAGGGAATACATAGGGAATAGGGTTCCATTTGGGACACAGACAGAGGTTTTGATGGGTGCGAGAGAGAGAGAGGAGTTTCTGAAACAGCAGTTTATCTCCGTTTCAGACGAGCCCTCAGATGATAGGTAGCCTCCTCTGCTCCCCTCTGCTCTCTTCCAGTCTTTTCTCTCTTTAATGAAACATTCGTAAGAGCCAAGGCTTCCAGCTACTCTCCAATAGTTTCCTTCCAAGCCTGCTGTTTTGGGATCATCAATGGGGAGAGGTGTAGGGTAGAGTAACAGCAGTTGAACTGAAATAAAGACTTCCGTTCGACGGTTGCTGCAGCACATACAAAAGGGATTGGAATAGCTCCTCTGGCTAACCTCAGCCTGCCTTGTCGGCCAGCTGTCTGGCAACAGGAACCCTGATGTAGCTACACAGCTCAGCACTTACCTTTTATGTCCATTCCACACCGCAAAACTGTTTTGTGGAGTTTGTTGCCCCAGCTCTGCTAGGGCGAGTAAAATGGTCAGAGTGAGGTGTTTTCTCATTTTTGTCTGGAAGTAGCAAGCAAGCTAGCCAATGTTAGCCAGTTAGCTTGGGTGCTTGACTGCCGTTGTAAGGTCAGAACGCTCGGATCAACCCTACTTCTTGGCCAGAGTGTCCAGTGTGCACTCCGAGAGTTAAACGCTCTGAATTTACGAACGGACAATCTGACAAAGCCCAGAGCGCACTCTGGCACTCCAGATTGAATTTACGAACACACCCCTTGTCTGAGTGTGCCAGAGCGCAGATGAACTGACAAATTTACGAACGCTCAACACCCGTTGAATATGGCCGGTGTCAGTAAACGTCGGCAAAAAAAGCGTAATTAAATTGTTACCAGCAGCACAGTTACAGTCACCAACGATCTGGATTACATGAAAACAGACTAACCAGCTCTACTAGGGCGAGTAAAACGGTCAGAGTGAGGTATTTTCTTTTTGTTGTTCATTGTTCTATCTGTGCTTGTATACTTCGTATTTTGGCAAATGCAGTACGACATCCGGGAACTTTTGGCATACTAACTATATCCATACTATGACCAATAAGCATACTACATACTCAATGTATGTCACAAACAGTATGGTTAGTGCGGTTAGTATGAATAGTCGAACACAGCTCTTGTGTCATGAAATGATTGTGGATATTTGGCCTGTCGAAGCGTTTTTAGTGGCTTACTGAATGGGAGCTGATAATTATGAGTTTTTCACTCAGCTGGTCTTTGTTGGTCTCAGCAAGAAATTACAAGTCCTCATTGTCTGAAACCGTCCGCTCGCGAGACCACATATTGAGTGTCTGGGTTGGTTTCAGCAAGAAATTACATGTCCTCATTGTCCGATATCATTTGTTCTTGAGACCACACACACACACACACACGAACACACACAGACACACACATCAGATCCTAGTTCACTTCACAAGGTGTTTATTTAATTGTACTGTGACTGAAGCATTTCTTAATTAAATTAAATACTGTCTCTACTGTTCAGCTTCAACACCTATCCATTACAGGCCAGGGGCCTCATTTATAACAGTTGAGTAAATTTCACACAACATTTCTGTGTGCAATATTTCTGAAAAGTCTGCGAATGTGCACAAATATTGAGATTTATAAACTTGGCACACACCATACATACGCATGTTTCCAGTTATAAATCAGACTTTCCGTAAAACTGTGCCCGCGTGAACAGCTATAAAACTCTGCCTGGAAAACGTCCTCCATTCACCTTTTATTTGCTGTATAATTTGGAACTATGTGGAATTAGGCCACGGCAGTTTCTAAAAGAAAGAGAAATGGCAATTTTGATCAGATTTCTGTAGAGGTGTGGGCAGAATGTTTTGATATTTTGCTGTGACTTTTTCAAACTAAGAATGCATGCTGCCTATAGCAAGTGCCTGTCCGCACATTCTGCAAGATTGTTTGTATATTCAAAACAATTTAAAAGTAGGTTAAATGCTACATCCCACACTTCTATGCAAAAGACAAATTGATGTTCAATATTTCGTTTATCAATAGATTATTGGGTTTCTACAGTGGCTTGCAAAAGTATTCAACCCCCTTGGCATTTTTCCTACTTTGTTGCCTTACAACCTGGAATTAAAATGGATTTTTGGGGTGTTTGTATCATTTGATTTACACAACATGCCTACCACTTTGAAGATGCAAAATATATTTTCTTGTGAAACAAAGAAGAAATAAGACAAAAAAACAGAAAACTTGAGCGTGCACAACTATTCACCCTCCCCAAAGTCAATAATTTGTAGAGCCACCATTTGCAGCAATTACAGCTGCAAGTCTCTTGGGGCATGTCTCTATAAGCTTGGCACATCTAGCCACTGGGGTTTTTGCCCATTCTTCAAGGCAAAACTGCTCCAGCTCTTTCAAGTTGGAATGGGTTCCGCTGGTGTACAGCAATCTTTAAGTCATACCACAGATTCTCAATTGGATTGAGGTCTGGGCTTTGACTAGGCCATTCCAAAACATTTAAATGTTTCCCCTTAAACCACTTGAGTGTTGCTTTAGCAGTATGCTTAGGGTCATTGTCCTGCTGGTAGATGAACCTCCATACCAGTATCACATCGTTGGAAGACTGAAACAGGTTTCCCTCAATAATTTCACTGTATTTAGTGCCATCCATCATTCCTTCAATTCTGACCAGTTTCCCAGTGCCTGCCCATGAAAAACATGCCCACAGCATGATGCTGCCACCACCATGCTTCACTGTGGGGATGGTGTTCTCGGGATGATAAGAAGTGTTGGGTTTGCGCCAGACATAGCGTTTTCCTTGACGGCCAAAAAGCTCTGTTTTAGTCTCATCTGACCAGAGTACCTTCTTCCATATGTTTGGGGAGTCTCCCACATGCCTTTTGAAGAACACCAAACGTGTTTGCTTATTTTTTTCTATAAGCAATGGCTTTTTTCTTGCCACTCTTCCGTAAAGCCCAGCTCTGTGGAGTGTACGGCTTAAAGTGGTCCTATGGACAGATACTCCAATCTCTGCTGTGGAGCTTTGCAGCTCCTTCAGGGTTATCTTTGGTCTCTTTGTTGCCTCTCTGATTAATGCCCTCCTTGCCTGGTCCGTGAGTTTTGGTGGGCGGCCCTCTCATGGCAGGTTTGTTGTGGTGCCATATTCTTTCAATTTTTTAATAATGGATTTAATGTTGCTCCGTGGGATGTTCAAAGTTTTGGATATTTTTTTATAACCCAGCCCGGATCTGTACTTCTCCACAACTTGTTTGGAGAGCTCCTTGGTCTTCATGGTGCCGCTTGCTTGGTGGTGCCCCTTGCTTAGTGGTGTCGCAGACTCTGGGACCTTTCAGAACAGGTGTATATATACTGATATCATGTGACAGATCATATGACACTTAGATTGCACAAAGGTGGACTTTATTTAACTAATTATGTGACTTCTGAAGGTAATTGGTTGCACCAGATCTTATTTAGGGCCTTCATAGCAAAGGGGGTGAATACATATGCACGCACCACTTTTCCGTTATTTATTCTTTCGAATTTTTTGAAACAAATTATTTTTTTTCATTTCACTTCACCAATTTGGACTATTTTGTGTATGTCCATTACATGAAATCCAAATAAAAATCAATTTTAAATTACAGGTTAAAATAGGAAAAACGCCAAGGGGGTTGAATACTTTTGCAAGGCACTGTAAATATAGGGACAGAGAGATTGCATCCCAAATGGCACCCTATTCCCTTTGTAGTGCACTACTTTTGACCATGGCCCATAAAATTCCCTATATAGTGCACTACTTTACACCTAAGCCTTAAAGGCCATGGTCAAAAGTAGTGCACTATATAGGGAATAGGGTGTGCCATATGGGATGCAGGGATATATATGGGGGCCTGGTTGGCTGTAACATACCAGCCCTTGTCTGGTGAGCTTCACTCCCTTTCCCTCACTCCCCTCGAAAGGGTTGGTTCTTTAAATCAGAGGAATATACAAGGACAATGGTAGTATAGTATATGGCTGTTGCGGTGACCGTATTACCACCACACCGGTGGTCACGAGTCATGAAGGCAGTCAAATTCCACGTGACCGTTTAGTCACGATAATGATGCTTCTCCAAGCTTTGATGCTGCTTATGGTCATATATTATTTAGTATATGTAAAGACAAGGTTAAATCAAGAATAGTCTGATGGGTGACAATATTAGCCTATCACTTGTGAATGATGCCCAGCATAAGGCAAGAAACAACGCCTTTTTTGTGTGACTTTTTCTAATCATAGTCGCACACCTTATGTAGCCTAGCCCATAGGCCTATATGTTTTGATAAGGTTTGTATCACAACTAAAGTGTCCAAATAGGGGTTGGGTTAAATGTGGAAGGCACATTTCAGTTGAATGTATTCAGTTGTAAAACTGACTAGGTATCCCCTTTCCCTTTTCCCTTTCCCAAATAACTTCTTAAAATTAAGCACATTAATCCACTTTAGAAGGTGTGTAGAGCCTAACTGGTATACATAAGCAGTGTGTGAGTTTCAAGTTTGGGGAAGATAATTTTCACCATAAATATGCACCTTTTTAATAAAAGCATTACATGCATAATCGCATTTGCGGTCACTTTTGCTAATGGTGTATTCCCGCTTGAAAAAACGGCCAGCTCATCTCCTTCCCAAGACCACAACTTTCTTTTGGTTTTCCTATTGGAATAAGGTCACGCAAATCATCATAATTTTATTAGCCTATCAGCAGCCTTTTTCCCTGGGATTTAGCGTAATACCCAACCAGGCAGGGCCTCAGGCAGTCTGTAGTTTCCATTCTGATTACCAATCTGTTTTTCTCTCCTGCTTATACTACCTCCTTAGAATAAATTGCTTTTCTTTCTGATGTTTATTGTGCATGCAGGTAAAGGTAATTCCCAAAATCCTGATATCTTGTTGTTTGGAGCTAAATAGTGTCTGTAAATATATACCATTTGTGTTAAACTTTTTAGCTAGCTAGCTTGCGTACTCCCGCTAGCATTAGCATTGTCATCCGGAATGCATGACTATTTAGCATACGTATTATTGATTAGCATTTGTTAGCATTTGTCTATGGTGCTAGGCTATTTTTGGTTGTAGGTGCTCATGCTTATTATGTTGTTTTATAATGTGTAGTTATTTCTACATTTCTCTATTGTTCTTTGTGCATCTATCATATGTTTGGGTCCACATAGCCTGTTTAGTTGTTGACATGCAAATAGGCATATTTTTCCCATTCTGTGCTATAGCCTTAGTTCTTCTCTTTTCTTTACAGAACCACAATTAGTATCAGAGAGAGTGGTGTTGTATGTCTGTGTGTGTGGATCTTCATTAAACCTTAAACTGGAACTACTGCTTCCTCGTGTTTTGAACGGACACCCTGTGGTGGTTGCTACCGGCCTAAAATCCAGCACCTACGTTTTTTATCCCTTTTTATTGGTCCTTTGAATTCAGAAACAACCCATATTTTTCATGGTCCTTCGAGCCGGATTCAGTAACTGCCAAAGATCAAGGATACCAGTCTCCAGAGAAGATCCTCCACAAGTTGTGGTTCGTCCCCACCGTCAGACTCGCCCCCCACATCGTTTGGTCGACTATGAGGTAAGCTACGAGTCAAGGCAGACACCACACACAACAACACACCACTCCAACGAGGGACCACGAGCAGAGGGTGCTGTCAGTGGAATTACTCTCACAACAAGACCAGCAGCAGCTACCCTACTGTAAAAGATGAGAGAGAAACCCATTCTTCTTCCAGAACAGTTGTAACGTGCGTGAAGCTGATAGGAGAGGAAACTGAGAAGTTGACAAGGGAGATACTGGAGCTATCGAAAGAGCTATATAGTAGACTACTCACCTGACCGCTGCGGTCAGCCTATGCCTGATTGCTGTCGTAAACCCTCAGCTGATTGTTATTGTCAGCCCACGCCTGACTGTCGCCGCCGCGACTACTCACCTGACCGTTGCGAGTACTCACCTGACTGCTAAGGTCAGCCTACACCTGATTGCCATCGTCAGCCTGTACCTGACTGTCGCCGCCGCGACAACTCACCTGACCGACGCCGACGCGACTACTCACCTGACCGCTACGGTCAGCCTATGCCTGATTGCCGTCTAATCCCTCAACTGATTGCCATTTTCAGCCCACGCCTGACTGCTGCCGCCGCGACTACTCACCTGACCATAGCCAGTCACATTCCTACATTTTGAATCCTGTAAACCCTATAATCAAAGTTATACAACTCCAATATCACATTCCCAAATCCTCAATCAACATTATTAATGGACTTTACACTTGAATAAGATGATATAGATGAAGAATTTGTACTTTCTCTCCCTACATTAATTTTGACTGATACATCTCTAGCTGTAACCATTGGCATGTTAGTAATCGTTTGACCAGATCTCAAAATCAATCCCCGAAATATGGGAAAACAACACCCAATGACTATTGCTACAATGAGTACTATGGCCACTAGAGGACCTAGAATGCTTGCCATCCATGTTCCTATGGAATTACCACTAAAAAACCTTGAAAACACTTCAATAGTATTCAAATTGCTATATCCCCCTAATATCTTTGCATCTCTATTAGTATTTCTAATCTCATGCAGTATTTCTCTAATATTTCCCGTAGCTTTAGTTAAATTCCCAAGACCTTCCGATTCTGATGGTAAGTACAGTGGGGAAAAAAAGTATTTAGTCAGCCACCAATTGTGCAAGTTCTCCCACTTAAAAAGATGATTGAGGCCTGTAATTTTCATCATAGGTACACGTCAACTATGACAGACAAATTGAGATTTTTTTTCCAGAAAATCACATTGTAGGATTTCTTATGAATTTATTTGCAAATTATGGTGGAAAATAAGTATTTGGTCACCTACAAACAAGCACGATTTCTGGCTCTCACAGACCTGTAACTTCTTCTTTAAGAGGCTCCTCTGTCCTCCACTCGCTACCTGTATTAATGGCACCTGTTTTAACTTGTTATCAGTATAAAAGACACCTGTCCACAACCTTAAACAGTCACACTCCAAACTCCACTATGGCCAAGACCAAAGAGCTGCAAAGGACACCAGAAACAAAATTGTAGACCTGCACCAGGCTGGGAAGACTGAATCTGCAATAGGTAAGCAGCTTGGTTTGAAGAAATCAACTGTGGGAGCAATTATTAGGAAATGGAAGACATACAATACCACTGATAATCTCCCTCGATCTGGGGCTCCACGCAAGATCTCACACTGTGGGGGTCAAAATGATCACAAGAACGGTGAGCAAAAATCCCAGAACCACACGGGGGGACCTAGTGAATGACCTGCAGAGAGCTGGGACCAAAGTAACAAAGCCTACCATCAGTAACACACTACGCCGCCAGGGACTTAAATCCTGCAATGCCAGACGTGTCCTCTGCTTAAGCCAGTACATGTCCAGGCCCGTCTGAAGTTCGCTAGAGTGCATTTGGATGATCCAGAAGAGGATTGGGAGAATGTCATATGGTCAGATGAAACCAAAATAGAACTTTTTGGTAAAAACTCAACTCGTCGTGTTTGGAGGACAAAGAATGCTGAGTTGCATCCAAAGAACACCATACCTACTGTGAAGCATGGGGGTGGAAACATCATGCTTTGGGGCTGTTTTTCTGCAAAGGGACCAGGACGACTGATCCGTGTAAAGGAAAGAATGAATGGGGCCATGTATCGTGAGATTTTGAGTGAAAACCTCCTTCCATCAGCAAGGGCATTGAAGATGTAACGTGGCTGGGTCTTTCAGCATGACAATGATCCCAAACACACCGCCCGGGCAACGAAGGAGTGGCTTCGTAAGAAGCATTTCAAGGCCTAGCCAGTCTCCAGATCTCAACCCCATAGAAAATCTTTGGAGGGAGTTGAAAGTCTGTGTTGCCCAGCGACAGCCCCAAAACATCACTGCTCTAGAGGAGATCTGCATGGAGGAATGGGCCAAAATACCAGCAACAGTGTGTGAAAACCTTGTGAAGACTTACAGAAAACGTTTGACCTGTGTCATTGCCAACAAAGGGTATATAACAAAGTATTGAGAAACTTTTGTTATTGATCAAATACTTATTTTCCACCATAATCTGCAAATAAATTCATTAAAAATCCTACAATGTGATTTTCTGGAATTTTCTTTCTCATTTTGTCTGTCATAGTTGACGTGTACCTATGATGAAAATTACAGGCCTCTCTCATCTTTTTAAGTGGGAGAACTTGCACAATTGGTGGCTGACTAAATACTTTTTTTCCCCACTGTATGTACAACATGTATCTCCCCCTACAATTGCACACCCTCCCCATTGAGCTGATGTGATAGCATCCAATGCTATGCAATCATCAATTGCATATAGTCTAATGAGTGCCATCTCAGACCCAATAGCTTAAATAACCCTTAACTGTTGCATCAGCCACCCTAGCAACGTCATGACGCGTCAATGCTATGAGATAATGATTGGAATATTGTAATTCCGTATTCCCAAAAATAGTCTTAAAAACTAACTGAGTATGTGTAAATATTCTAAAATCTTGAGGTATTGCGTTGTATCTAGTAGCCAAATCAATCGGATCTGAATTTCTTAAATGTACATACCCCATACATTCTGAAGTCTCCCTTGTAGATCAACGCTCTGTAATGTTTCTATGTACAAATTCAACCGGTTGAACCACGTAAATAAGGTTGTTTAAAGACACACTCCACAAATTCCCCTGAATAGTGGAGGAAGATTAGTCCATATATTATTTCCACAACACCAAAAGAACCCTGGAATCGATAGGATTCCCAGTTTAAAAATGTAGTAATCTTCTCCCATGTTCTCAAACATCATGAGAAATTGAAAAGCTCTCAAAAACGCAATATCTATATCTGAAAACTCATCCCTCGGTCGTCCCTTTACACACACATCAAATACAGAAGATGCACTTACAGTAGCTGATATTTGAGTGGGTACTATGTTTAGTCTGAACTCTGTTCAACCCTGACTCGGTTCCAGGAATATGCCTTAGGATAGGGCAAAGGATAACACCCTGGTTAAATCAGGACAGCCTTGGATTAGGTAGGAGCGAGGAATGCGAACCGAAGTCAGGTCAGATGAAGAGAGAAGAAACATTCCTATGTCACACACCTAACCCAGTGAGGAACCAATTAAGTTATTGCATAGCAACAGAGATGTACCAATGCGTAACCCTAGCTCTGTGTTCATTGATTAAATATGTTAATCTTATAGTCCACTGAAGAAATGTAACCATAGTCTACTGAAAAATCATCAACATATCCAAATGAATTATCCAACCAAAATTTTGAATGACAATGCTTAGTGAATCACATGGGTCCTATCACTCAAAGTTAAAAACCCTCAACTTATCACACATTAACACTGGCAGAATGTACACCCATATTAACCTACATTAATATCCATAATTACAGTATTCATTTCCTCATAAGGAGAATAATTACAGATCAGCATCTCAATGCATTCTTAGTCTAAATTACTATAAATTTAGCAGTGTATAGACATCCTCCATCAACCTGATACCCCAAATAACAATTTTAGATAAGTCCAAATCAACTACGGGCACAGTTGACCAACCCCTTCCTTCCCCGGCACTCAATCTTCTGGTGTCTCTTCATTATGTTCTTCAGATGAGCTTCATAGTTCAAAGTTGATGGCCCATGATAATGTCCCAATTTCAATATCTCACCTGAGCCGCCACCATCTCTACCCCCCATTCTGTCTTGTCCATTTGCCAACCAGTATACCAGCAACATGAGAGATGTTTTGTTTGAACGGATCTCTCTCCATGCTCACTCCACGTGGACTCCTGTCACACTCCCAAGAAAAGGCCTGAGAGAAAAGGCAGTTGATATCTTCGATTGGATGCTATACACCGGTTGCTAGCTCTGATTCAGGTCTCTCGGGAGAAGTGGTGCAGGACAGGACCATATTGAACAACTTTGTCGCTCCTCTTCAGCTGGTTAGAGGGGGTTTTGATGTTCACACCGTCCTTTACCTAATTATCTCTGCTATGCATCAAGACACCATCTGTAGTAACCTCGAGCGAAGACAGATCAGAACAGTTTAGTTGAGTTAATTTCTAATCCAAGAAATACATGTTTTTTATCAGTTATTCTTAATACCACTTTCCAATATACTCATCTTATCACCCTCTCGATTACTCAGAGTCACAGGATCAGGAAGTTAGACCTCAAACCCATCGAGAGAAATCTCAAGAATTCAACAGACCCAAGCTGGTGAGATTTACATCGAAACAAAACAGAACAAACACAACAATACACTCCTTCATATATCACTTGATACACTCTTACATATCACTCAAGGTGTGTAGACCTCAATCCAAAAACTTCAGAGGACTGGTAATTCCCATTTTGACACGACTCATAATGTGAGTACAGTATGAAAACAAAAAACAATACTACTACTGGTTTAAAAAACTAATCAAATAAGAATAAATACCCTTAATAACTCCATAAAGAAAAAACTTGTATCCATGCAGTCATAAGAATATATACTTAAGATATCCTACCCTTATTGAAAGGCCACGCCCTCTCATTCTTCCCATGAACCAAAATAAAAATATGGCTATGAACTATAAACTTTTACATAACTAAAATGATTATAAATGACCTTCACATCCGTAGTATAACTGACCTTAAATTCATTAGCCAATGTCTCTCAGCTTTCCAGTGAGGGTGATCAAACCACACTAGAAAGTCAGGACAGAGGTCCGAGGTCATTCAAATCCCTCAAAGATGTGTTTCATACCATAGTAGTCTAATCACCAAAAACAGTCAAACATTTCATACATTTCGTATCCCAGGTGTACAGTAAGTCCTCAGTACAGTTCAAAATAAACCACATTTTGAAATGAAACTCACACAGAAAATAAAACCTTCATAAAATTCCACGTGTTCCTATAAGATACCTCGGCACTAACCCGTGAAAACCCACTCAACCAAATGAAATGGTCCACTCAGTAAGTCAAACCCGTTTTAACACCACTACCAAATATTCATAACAAGTGTGTTGTGTATGGTTATTTGCGAACCGTATGGTAAAAACAAACAAAAATGGCCAGGCCTTATTTAATTTGATAGTTCCCATTTACAACCTAATCCTGATATCTTAATACTTATAAAATTGCCGAATTTAACTAACAGCTCTACCAAAAACCACCTACACGGGAACATTTTCAAAAAGAGTTAATGAAACCCCCATTCTCCTGGAAGAGAAAGTATACATGTCGTTAACATTCACTCTTAATCAGCAATCCAAAAATTGTAATTACAAACATTATGAAGATACTTCCACTGTACTCCCTCAAATTATTAATTGTTTGTTTCAATCTAATTCCTTGTGACTACTCCAGAATAAGATTACATAAAATCTCTCAAAAGATGAAAACCACCCAAGGTTCTCAGAGTTTGCAGGGAGTATTTTTAATTGATTACCCTTTAGACTTCATTGTCTGTAATTCTCGCAAGGATTATCCAACCCCAAAATCGGCTCCATTTCTTCCCATGTCAAACTATCATGATATCGTCACTGGAAAAATCACATAGGTAATATCTGTTTAGTCTTAGATTGTTCCTTTTTCCCCTCTAAATGTATTACTTTTTCTGTCGCAAATATAGTCAATTTCTCAGCATAAGGAATCAGTGATATTTGATCCCAGGCATCTATTAAAAAGTAGTTTGAGACGTTGTCTCCTACGGCTCCCTTAACATACTGTAGGGGACTTCCATCAGTCCTGGAAGAAAGAATCCTACTCAAGACACCTCAGATAATATTGTGTTCCATTAAGGGGAATAGAAACCTTATAAAATAAACAAACCCATAACCCCTTTCCTATACCTGAATGTGGCTGGTTCTCGTTCTAATGTTCGTCTGGACATTTATTTCTTAACTTTTCCTTTTTTATCTATTTATATACTTGCTTGCATACTTGTTTATATCTGAACGGCTAGTCCATATCTTAAATTATCCTACCCAGATTTCTATTATTACTATTTCCTGCACCCACCACTCTTTTAATAACCATGGTTTTAATGTTGTTGTTTTTCTGTCTATGCCCTATTCTCCTGATTCTCACAAAGGCAGTCAACGAGTCAAATCCACATTCATTGATTTGGAAATAGATCTGGCGAGTTTAATCAAACGGATTATGTTTTCCCTTGCGACATAATGAAATTGCTTTACTACATCACTCCTTAGCTTCGCAATGATAATTATTTTAATGGAAACCCTAAATTGGCTTTGCACTATGCTATAAGTTATGTCGATAATTTCCAGGCATTATGGGCAGTTTTTTCTTAACCTTATCTCTATCAAATGATCTATAAATGGCACCAACTCAGAAAACATTTATTTATTGTTTCCCACTCCGGATGTACATCTATTATTCCAATTATGACTTTATCAAATCTCCAGTAATCAATTACACACACACATACATTTCATCATATTTTTATATATTCACAGAATCCATAGAAGGCGTTAGAAATCTTTAGGTACATCAACCAATCCATTCGCATTTTTAACGATTCTCCATCGTCCCAAATCAGCTTCTTCAAACATACTCCCAGCGGAACCAAAACACAACAACTGCAGTTTCCCGGACTCTCCGTCCTGTCATGGGATCCTCAATGGTTCTCTAACCTTCCAGAAACCCCGGTAAAGTCAAGCCTCCCAGAAAATATAGACTTGCCGCTACTTTCTAAAATAACATCCCGCTCTCAATACCACTCCGTGAGATTATATGATGGGCAGTGACGTACGGAACCCCAAGATACCGTTATATCAAAGCTTCTTATCTAAATTTCAATCATCTTATTATACATATTTCTATATGTTATTATTCAAACTTCAGATTAAAATTAATTTCTACTTTCACACCACTGTCATATCACATTTACACAATGCTATTCCCAAACACACTTAATCAATATTTGTATAACCTGTATAAATATATATAAATAACCAATCATATGTCGCTATCATCTTCTAAGTCGTCCTCCGTGCTATAAGTTGGTGGGTGAATAGAGTGTGTTAACTGTGGATAAATTCCTTTCATTTTGTCAGATCCCTTTATAGACCATGTGGGCTCACTCTTTTCATAAGGTCGACTATTTTGTTCCATTGCCAAATTACTTAATTTCTTAGCTGATATTTTTTTCTTCCTAATTATATGTGGTCCTCTGTAGCTCAGCTGGTAGAGCACGGCGCTTGTAAAGCGAAGGTAGTGGGTTTGATCCCCGGGACCACCCATACACAAAAAAAAAAATGTATGCACGCATGACTGTAAGTCGCTTTGGATAAAAGCGTCTGCTAAATGGCATATTATTAACAGGCAATTGTGTGCTCATTAAATCCCATGCTTTATACGCCTCTTTCATATAATCTAAATCCCATTTCGGGTTGCTTACGGCTGTATTGTCAATTATATATTTTTGCTCTATCTGTAACTTATCCCTTTTAAAACTACCATATTGAGGATACTCACTATCTGTCTATGCTGATAAATCACTGAGATATGGTTCCACATAGAAAAATCCTAATTTACTTAACATCCATTCGCGCTGTGTCTGATTTTCAATACTTTTAATAGAGACATGTTTTAAATGCGGATTTGTCTGTAATAATTTCGACATTTCCTTTCTTTCTCTTTGAGGCAAATCAAGCTCTGATTTATTTTTAATTGTGATTGTCTTGCCATATTCAGGTCTACTGAGTTGGATCCCGATTTTCTGTATTGTTAGTTCATGCAAATTAGTAATTAAATATTTTAATCAAGTCCCCAACTTAATATCTATTAAAATGTTATTTGTCTATGCAGTCATTGGTGCCATGATTCAATATGTTTAATTGTAGCTGCTCAAGTCTTTATGCCATATGAGTTATTGTTTTCTCTCTCTCCTGACCGTTTTGAATCATTCACAAAGGACTAATTACTCATTCTGTCTTTATAATGCCATAACACATTAAGGGCCTCAAACCCAGTTTTTATAATGCTTTCAACATTAAGGGCCTTTAACCTAATATTTTATAATGCCTTTAAACACTAAGGGCCTCAAGTCCACTCTTTTATAATGCTTTTACTCGACCTGTTCCTCTAACAGGATTTCACATAACCCTCCTGGTAACGTGAATTTTCACATACTCAGTATGTCAATGAACATTCACACACCATTTATTCTTCTCCTCTTAATGCGAGATTGGGTGCGCCCTCTCTACCAGGCTGCACTTAAGCAACGATCCAAAGGAGATGCGTCACCCCCTCCCCACCAGAGATAGAAGATTCAAGCGACCTCAAACTTAGTCCCTTTCCTGATTCACCTCCTCAACACAGAAAAGGCTATTATTTGCAGGGTTTCTTTTAATTTTCTGCTCACCCATACAGATGAGCAGACCTACTCTATCTAGCGCTTTCTCCCAAACTATATCCCTTGTTTTTCACTCATTTCTTCTAATTTGATATTCTCCTTACATTCCTTTACATAACTCAATACCACTCATCTTTCCCCTTCAAAAATATTTAATTGATATTGATATGATGAGTTCTCTGGTATCGAGGAATTCAGAATGCAAGAATATAAGTAAACACTTAGATGGAGAGTTGATACAATGTGTTTAATAATACGGTACCGGATTCAACATAACAAGCTGCACGTGTGTCGCCCCTTGCTATCCGAATGACAGACACAGAGATATCTCAGTTTATATACTGCATTGTAAACAAATTCTAACCAACAGTTGCCAACCATCATTGGGTGTCACTCCCAACTACAATGGTATCATCTTGCACCTCTGTCAGGACATTCCATCACATACTCATTCTAAGATTAACACCAGTTGCCCCCCAGCATTCCTGGCACTCAAACTTTCTGGCACCCCACCAGTGTCATAAATAAATGGCTTGAACACTGTAATGATGTCATTTCATAGTGTTGTGTGACCCAGGGGAGAGTTGGTAGATGAGTGGATTGGTGCCACAGAGTCTACATTCTGTTATGTCAAAGGAGATTACTGAGGTTGATTTTAGAATAATTGATGGACAGGATATAGTGACAGGGGTAAAGGGTAATAACATCAAAGAAAGGGAGTGCCCATGGAGGTTTACCAGATGTTCGTGAAGAAACTTGTAACAGAGTGTATATATAGAGAGAGTGGATCTTTGTTCTGGAGTTGGAAGATGGTAGAGGCAGGGCTATGTCCTTCGTCTGTTATAACTAACCATGGTACCATATTAAATATCTTATATGAACTCCCCATCAAAAGTGTCTAAGTACATCCTTACATTCGTAATCACTTGATACCCTAGAAACTCATCATAACAGATTGGCGTCTAAACGAACAGGATGCAGTTTACAGCCAAACTAACAGGTAAGCAGATTATGTCAAATTCTGCTGATCTGTTATAAGGCTAAGATGTAATGAACATTTAAGCAATATTTTAAAAAGGGGACGATGAGTGGTATTGAGTTATGTAAGGGATGTAAGGAGAATATGACATGGTGCTATGACAAAAAAAATAGGGCGTGTTTAAAAAATGTTTTATGTCATTTTAGCAGACGCTCTTATCCAGAGCGACTTACAGTTAGTGAGTGCATACATTCTCATACCGGCCCCCCGTGGGAAACGAACCCACAACCCTGACATTGCAAGCGCCATGCTCTACCAACTGAGCTACAGGGGACTACATAAATTAGTAGAAAAAAAGATATAGGATTCGGTTTGAGGCCATGCATGTTTAAGAACATTAATGTTAAAGGATATGGTTTGAGGCCATTCATATTTAAGAGTTTGATCAAGGATATTTTACATGGATATGGTTTGAATCATAGCACCAAAATGACAAATAGGAACTACATTTTAATAAAGATCAGGATGGGGATTTTAATCTAAGTGTTTAATGACTAATATTGCATGAACTAATAGTAGTAATGAATGGCAAGCTTAGTAGACCGTTATCGGAAAAAAAACAGTCACTATTATAAGTAAAGCAGAGTTTCATTTAACTCGAACAGAGAGTTTGATCAAGGATATTTTACATTTACATTTTAGTCATTTAGCAGACGCTCTTATCCAGAGCGACTTACAGTTAGTGAGTGCATACATTATTATATATATATTTTTCATACCCCCTGTGGGAATCAAACCCACAACCCTGGCGTTGCAAACGCCATGCTCTACCAACTGAGCTACATCCCTGCCGGCCATTCCCTCCCCTACCCTGGACGACGCGGGACCAATTGTGCGCCGCCCCATGGGTCTCCCGGTCACGGCCAGCTACGACAGAGCCTGGATTCGAACCAAAATCTCTAGTGGCACAGCTAGCACTGGTGTTTCGATGGTAAATATCGTCAATGTGTGGTTCGAGCCCAGGTAGGGACAGAAATTAAAACTTTTACATTGATGCTATTGATCTAGATCACTAGGTCAATTGATAACATTATGTGAAAGGGATTGTCTTACCAACACATACCGGATAGGATAACATAGTAATTAAAGTTGCATCGCTGTGAATAGATGTTTTGTTTGTTTTCACTATAATAAAAAATAATTTGTCATCTGTTGAGGTACCGTTAGATGGAAAGTTAGCGGTAGAGTATGATAGATATTGTAGAGGGTTTTCTGTGTTAGAATGATAAGTAGGTTAATTGGGTGATGATAAATGTTGATTTGGATTGTTTGAAGAAAGTTAAGTAGGTTTATTGGGAGATGTGAAAGGTTGACTTGGATTGTTTAATAGGCTAGTATTAAAATAATTATGTATATTTAGGTGAATAAAAATATGTTATAAGGTAGTAATGCTTTGTGGACACAATTTACTAATGACATGATTTTGTAAGAGGGTGAAATAAATTAGTGATAGTTGGGCTATATTGACATATGTAGGACGCATTGGGATGATATGAAGAACATGTCTAGATAGTTGAATATGGAACGTTCTTTGACAATTTTTTATTATTATTATGAAATTCTATAGTTTGTTTAAACAACAGTGAGTTATGCAGACAGTTCATTAATTCTAAAAAAGTTAATCTGTTTTTGGTATGTTGAACAATGGGAGATAGTTGTTACTATTAGGCTGATGAAGAAGTAAAAACATTTTGTAAGTTATGAAGTTATTAAGCAATAGGTTTATATTTTAAAACATCAATGCAACAGGTAACGATGATTCAATTACTAGAAAGGGGTTATAGGTTTATATTAGAAGGTGTAGTGATCTTAATGAAACGTGGTATTATCTAGTGTCTTCTGAGTGGGACTTTTAATCATTGTGAGTTTAAAGAGGATATGGTCTGAAGGGTAATCAATTAAAAAATACTAATTATCAACTGAAAGAACTTTGAGTGGTTTTCATCTTTTGAGAGATTTTATAGAATCTTTTTATGGAGTAGTTATGAGGAATTAGATTGATACAAATGATTATTGATGAGATAGGACTGTGTATTATATTATAAAGGGTTGTTATTTTGATTTTAGGGGTTTTTTAACAGGTCAAATGTGATAAGTCTTAAAGGAGCACACAGTGAATTTGATGAAGTGTTTTTATTTTTTTAGTGAGTTTTGGGTACAAACATGATTTCTTATGAGAAGAAATGTCATGAGGACTTAATGTACACTTGGGATAAGTAACATTTATGAAACGTTTTGAATGTTGGTAATGATTAGTATACTATAGAAGGTAACAATTCGTTGAATGATTCAATGACCTCTGAACTCTGTTCTGTCTTTCTAGTGTGACTTGATCACTCACACTGGAAATCCTAGAGGCATGCCGAATTGGGGGTTAGTTAAAATAAGTATAATTGTGAAAAAGTTTATAATTTGGTAATAATATATATGATTCGAAATATAAAATAAAAAAAGAGAGAGAGCTATCCCTGAATGAGGGATAACTGTTGCTAGTCAATTGTACTATTCTTGGATTACTTTACGGGATAGAAGTAAGTTAAGGTATTACCAAATGTTGTCATTTTAATTTCATTTTTATTATGTGGTCCTCTGTAGCTCAGCTGGTAGAGCACGGCGCTTGTAACGCCAAGGTAGTGGGTTCGATCCCCGGGACCACCCATACACAAAAAAAAATGTATGCACGCATGACTGTAAGTCACTTTGGATAAAAGCGTCTGCTAAATGGCATATTATTATTATGGTTTAATAAACAATGTTAGTGTTTTGTTTTTGAAAGCATGAATCACGTTGTGCTGATGGTAAAATGATTTATTTGGACATTTGCATATTGTAGTAAGAATATGAGCAGTAGTAATTCATGTGTTATGGGTTAGATTAAGTGTTTTAGGTGAAAATGTATTTGTGGTATAAGGTAGAATGTAGTGGAGGCATGTCTATGGAAAGACTGACAATAACAAGTTGCAAGAATGTGCACTTCCTAATCGAGGCTTTTCCTGACTGATAAGAAGACAGTGTAAAGTAGCATATTGTGTCTCAACTAACAATGTTCTGCAGACTTTCTTTCAAAAAGGTGAAGGATTCTTGGCTAGAACTAAGAGGAGAATCTGGGCATTTTCTGTGCATGGGAGACTGTGTGGCAGTGGAGGATTAAAGAAGTAAGCGCTGGACAGAATCTAGAAGGAGTGGTTAGTACAAGGTGTTGCTGGCTACCTCAATGGAGGGGACAGTAGCAGAGAGTGATTTGTGCATCTATTTGTCCCACTGTAGGAGGTAATAAAAATCAGAGGAGGAAGATGTTACTGTCAATGTGGAGCATTGTTTTTGTGTCTATGTCTGTGTGTCGTTGCAGCAGTGAATATTGAATCCATATTGGTGCGATGAAAGAAGGACACACTACACAGAGCGATGTGAACAGAAATTGGGAAGTATATTAGAAATTGGTAATAAGAATAATTGGTAAAACATAATAATTTGTCATATAGTCAATGCTTATATGGATTTATTGGATTAGAAATTAAATCAATTAAAATGTTATGTTTGTCTTCTAGTGAGGTAAATACAGATGGTGTCTTGATGCATAGTAGGGATAATTTGGCCTAGAAGGGTGTGAACATAAATAAAAGTTACAACCCTATGAACCGGCTGAAGATGTATATTTGAAGATATTTTGTAAAGCACCACTTCTACATGCAACTAGTGTACAACAGACAATGGAAGCTATCAAAGGATTTTCTCATGTGTTTTATATCAAGGGAATGGGACAGGAGTCCACCATTGAGTGAGAATGGAGAAAGATATGTTCAAATGCAACATGTTTAATGATGTGGGCATAATGGTTGGCAAATGGACAAGACAATGAGGTTGTGGAGTTGGTGGTGGTTCGAATGAGACATTGTAGTTGTGACATTGTCATGGGCAATTCATTTTGAAATGTGAAGATATCTGAAGAACATAATGAAGAGACGCCAGAAGATTTAAGTGCCGGGAGAAAAAGGGGTTGCTTAGCTGTGTTCATAATAAAATTGGGTTTATTTCTAAAACAAGCCATAGAAAGTTGGTTGCAATTTCTATGTAATCCTCCAGAAACGACAGAACAAATAATGCAACAAATATTGTGGTTAAACTCAAATATAATAATTGAAAAACAAACTTTTTTTTTAACAAAATGTTTAAAAAAGGTATAATCTTTGTAAATGATGTAATCGGTAGGACTGGTGGAGTTATGTCACACATGCAGCTAACAAAAACATATGGAAATGTCTGCTCTACCCAAAATTACAACCAAATAATTGTAGCATTACCGCAAAAATGGAAAAGGAAAGTGGAAGGGGGAAAAAGTAAGGAACTTGTCTGTCGGCCTTGTATTAAATAATATAATTGTTAAAGAAAATTGTGAAAAATAAAAAAGTATACCAGTTTCATTTAAGGACCAAAGGATTGATAGCTGTCCCATATAGATTGCAAAATAGTTGGGAAGAGATTTTTGATATGTCGATTCCATGGCATAGTGTTTATGAATTGATACGCAAAACGACGCCGGATTCAAAACTTAGAATTGTTCTATTTAAATTATTATATAAAATTCTTGCTACCAATAAAATGTTATTTATATGGGGGATACAATCTTCCCAGCTCTGCAGATTTTGCTGCGAAGAGACAGAATCATTAGATCATTTGTTTTGGTACTGTCCATTTGTAGCTTGTTTTTGGACACAGGTCCAGGAATGGCTAAAGGATTGCAATATTTACCTGGAGATAACCCTGCAGATAGCACTATTAGGTGATCTGAAAAGTCATAGTCAATCGATCAATACTATAATAATATAATAATGTTTATATTCAATTTACGATCTGTAGAAACAATGAGAATAGAAAGGTTCAGAACCTTTGTAAAACATCACAGTACAGTTGAAAAATATATGGCAAATAGAAATCCACCAATCCAATATGGATGGTGTTAAGAGATAGATGGGAGGTGTTGAATGGAGCTGAAGGATGGGACTAATAACAAAAACAAATAACAACAAGATAACTAATGTAAAGCATACTGTGTCCATAATAAGTATATAGGTTATAGGTTGAGAGCTTTTGTGAAAGAGCACAGTTGGCATATAGAAGCAAACCAGATGGACATCATGAAAATGATCGGAGGAAGTTCAGGAGTAAAAACAAACAAAATATAATTATTGTAGAATTTGACTGTGTCCATGAAATGGATTTAGTATGTGTGGGTTGGAAGTAGAGGCCGAAGTGTTGTTGTTCACTAGTTTACTCCAATTGGGGAAGGGGTGGTGGGGTTGGAAAGTAATGAAGGGAAATATAATTTAAAAAATGATATTTGTGTATGGATGTATGTATATATGTATGTATGTATGTATGTATGTATGTATGTATGTATGTATGTATGTATGTATGTATGTATGTATATATATGTGTGTGTGTGTATGTGTGTGTATGTATGTGTAAATGTGTATGTGTGTATATATATATATATATATATATATATATATATACAGTGGGGGAAAAAATTATTTAGTCAGCCACCAATTGTGCAAGTTCACCAACTTAAAAAGATGAGAGAGGCCTGTAATTTTCATCATAGGTACACGTCAAATATGACAGACAAATTGAGATTTTTTTTCTCCAGAAAATCACATTGTAGGATTTTTTATGAATTTATTTGCAAATTATGGTGGAAAATAAGTATTTGGTCACCTACAAACAAGCAAGATTTCTGGCTCTAACAGACCTGTCACTTCTACTTTAAGAGGCATCTCTGTCCTCCACTCGTTATCTGTATTAATGGCACCTGTTTGAACTTGTTATCAGTATAAAAGACACCTGTCCACAACCTCAAACAGTCACACTCCAAACTCCACTATGGCCAAGACCAAAGAGCTGTCAAAGGACACCATAAACAAAATTGTAGACCTGCACCAGGCTGGGAAGACTGAATATGCAATAGGTAAGCAGCTTGGTTTGAAGAAATCAACTGTGGGAGCAATTATTAGGAAATGGAAGACATACAAGACCACTGATAATCACCCTCGATCTGGGGCTCCATGCAAGATCTCACCCCGTGGGGTCAAAATGATCACAAGAACGGTGAGCAAAAATCCCAGAACCACACGGGGGGACCTAGTGAATGACCTGCAGAGAGCTGGGACCAAAGTAACAAAGCCTACCATCAGTAACACACTACGCCGCCAGGGACTCAAATCCTGCAGTGCAAGACGTGTCCCCCTGCTTAAGCCAGTACATGTCCAGGCCCGTCTGAAGTTTGCTAGAGTGCATTTTGATGATACAAAAGAGGATTGGGAGAATGTCAGATTAAACCAAAATATAACTTTTTGGTAAAAACTCAACTCGTCGTGTTTGGAGTACAAAGAATGCTGAGTTGCATCCAAAGAACACCATACCTACTGTGAAGCATGGGGTGGAAACATCATGCTTTGGAGCTGTTTTTCTGCAAAGGGACCAGGACGACTGATCCGTGTAAAGGAAAGAATGAATGGGGCCATGTATCGTGAGATTTTGAGTGAAAACCTCCTTCCATCAGCAAGGGCATTGAAGATGAAACGTGGCTGGGTCTTTCAGCATGACAATGATCCCAAACACACCGCCCGGGCAACGAAGGAGTGGCTTCGTAAGAAGCATTTCAAGGTCCTGGAGTGGCCTAGCCAGTCTCCAGATCTCAACCCCATAGAAAATCTTTGGAGGGAGTTGAAAGTCCGTGTTGCTCAGCGACAGCCCCCAAAACATCACTGCTCTAGAGGAGATCTGCATGGAGGAATGGGCCAAAATACCAGCAACAGTGTGTGAAAACCTTGTGAAGACTTACAGAAAATGTTTGACCTGTGTCATTGCCAACAAAGGGTATATAACATAGTATTGAGAAACTTTTGTTATTGACCAAATACTTATTTTCCACCATAATTTACAAATAAATTCATTAAAAATCCTACAATGTGATTTTCTGGATTTTTTTTCTTCTCATTTTGTCTGTCATAGTTGACGTGTACCTATGATGAAAATTACAGGCCTCTCTCATCTTTTTATTTGGGAGAACTTGCACAATTGGTGGCTGACTAAATACTTTTTTCCCCACTGTACATCAGCTCTGTCAGGAGGAATGGGCCAAAATTCACCCAACTTATTGTGGGAAGCTTGTGGAAGGCTACCCAAAACGTTTGACCCGTGTTAAACAATTTAAAGGCAATGCTAGCAAATACTAATTGAGTGTATGTAAACTTCTGACCCACTGGGAATGTGATGAAATAATTAAAAGCTTAAATAAATCATTCTCTCTACTATTATTCTGACATTTCACATTTTTAAAATAAAGTGGTGATCCTAACTGACCTAAGATAGGGAATTCTTACTATAATTAAATATCAGGAATTGTGAAAAACTGAGTTTAAATGTATTTGGCTAAGGTGTATGTAAACTTCTGACTTCAACTGTATGTATTAACTTTTTTTTGTTGTTGACATTTTAGTCATTTAGCACTTATCCAGAGTGACTTACAGTTAGTGAGTGCATACATTTTCATACTGGCCCCCCATGGGAAACAAACCCACAACCCTGGCATTGCAAGCGCCATGCTCTACCAACTGAGCTACAGGGGACTTCCCCCCCTTTCCTATGAAGCCCCTAAATAAGATCTCGTGCAACCAATTACCTTCAGAAGTCACATAATTAGTTAAATAAATCCACCTGTGTGCAATCTAAGTGTCACATGATCTGTCACATGATCTAAGTATATATGCACATGTTCCGAAAGGCCCCAGAGTCTGCAACACCACTAAGCAAGGGTAACCACCAAGCAAGCGGCACCAGGAAGACCAAGGAGCTCTCCAAACATGTCAGAGACAAAGTTGTGGAGAAATACAGATCAGGACTGGGTTATAAAAAAATATCAGAAACTTTGAACATCCCACGGAGCACCATTAAAACCATTATTAAAACATTGAAAGAATATGGCACCACAACAAACCTTCCAAGAGAGGGCCGCCCACCAAAACTCACAGACCAAGCAAGGAGGGCATTAATCAGAGAGGCAGCAAAGAGACCAAAGATAACCCTGAAGGAGCTGCAAAGCTCCACAGCGGAGATTGGAGTATCTGTCCATAGGACCACTTTAAGCCGTACACTCTACAGAGCTGGGCTTTACGGAAGAGTGGCCAGAAAAAAGCCATTGCTTAAAGAAAAAAATTAGCAAACAGGTTTGGTGTTCACCAAAAGTCATGTGGGAGACTCCCCAAACATATGTAAGAAGGTTCTCTGAAGACAAAATTGAGCTTTTTGGCCATCAAGGAAAACACTATGTCTGGCGCAAATCCAACACCTCTCATCACCCTGAGAACACCATCCCCACAGTGAAGCATGGTGGTGGCAGCATCATGCTGTGGGCATGTTTTTCATCGGCAGGGACTGGGAAACTGTTCAGAATGGAAGGAATGATGGATGGAGCTAAATACAGGGAAATTCTTGAGGGAAACCTGTTTCTGTCTTCCAGAGATTAGAGACTGGGACGGCGGTTCACCTTCCAGCAGGACAATGACCCTAAGCATACTGCTAAAGCAACACTTGAGTGGTTTAAGGGGAAACATTTAAATGTATTGGAATGGCCTAGTCAAAGCCCAGACCTCAATCCAATTGAGCATCTGTGGTATGAGTGACTTAACTCCTGAGTGGCGCAGTGGTCTAAGGCACTGCATCGCAGTGCTAACTGTGCCACTAGAGATCCTGGTTCGAATCCAGGCTCTGTCGCAGCCGGCCGCGACCGGGAGACTCATGGGCGGCGCACAAGTCGTCCAGGGTAGGGGAGGGGATGTAGCTCAGTTGATAGAGCATGGCGTTTGCAACGCCAGGGTTGTGGGTTCGATTCCCACGGGGGGCCAGTATAAAAAAATATGTATTCACTAACTGTAAGTTGCTCTGGATAAGAGCGTCTGCTAAATGACTAAAATGTAAATGTATGACTTAAAGATTGCTGTACACCTGCGGCACCCATCCAACTTGAAGGAGCTGGAGCAGTTTTGCCTTGAAGAATGGACAATAGTCACAGTGGCAGGATGTGCCAAGCTTATAGAGACATACCCCAAGAGACTTGCAGCTGTAATTGCTGCAAAATATGGCTCTACAAAGTATTGACTTTGGGGGGGGGGGTGAATAGTTATGCACGCTCAAGTTTTCTTTCTTTTTTGTCTTATTTATTGTTTGTTTCACAAGATAAATTATTTTGCATCTTCAAAGTGGTAGTCATGCTGTGTAAATCAAATGATACAAAGCCCCAAAAAATCTATTTTAATTCCAGGTTGTAAGGCAACAAAATAGGAAAAATGCCAAGGGGGGTGAATACTTTCGCAAACCACTGTATACCCCCAGGAAGAATGACATTTTAAAAACATTTTCTGACAAGCGACCACTTAGATATGGTCGTTTTCACGTTTCCATAAATTCTTACAATGTTTTGGAATTATGTATACTAAGGGATTTGTGAAAATTGGAGGCAGCAAACAATGTACCAGGCCAGCTGTGATTTACAACCTGATAGCAATATTTTTTGGACTACCAAGAAATGTAATGGTGAATTATATTAATCATGCATTAAACTGCATCCATCTATTCTGCCAACAGTGCCTTAGTGTATGTCATGGAACATTGAGTCAAATGTAACCCATTTTTTAAACGGTTTTGTGGCATAAACTGGGTATTTGATATTTTTGACTGATATTATGATTGTCTGTTTGTTTCATATCTTTAGGTCACCAGTTACTTTGTGTGCTATACGTGAAATGTTTTTTTGCAATGGGAAGTAATAGTTGTACATTTCGATTGGGAAATGCTTAATGGTTGTGTTTTTGTATTCTTATGATTGGGACCTACTGACTTATTGTGTCCAAGTTTATGGACTGCTTATCCTTTAACATCATGCTGTGTGTGACTGCTGTCTTTCCATCGGCCCTATGCAGTGGTGCTTGGAGAAGTGGGTATACGCTAATTTTGTCAAAAAGTTCCCAAACAGCCCATCCAGCAAAGGAAAGGAAAACTGTGCGATAAATGCTATGTTTTCCTATGTTTTTTAAAGAGTTTTCATATAGATGTTTCAGATTTTCACTCTCAAAAGCACACTTTCTTTATAGAAAACAGACAAACATTTGATGTTTCAAGTCCACAACAATGCTTAAACCATATCAATCTGATTGGGTGGGCCTGACAGAGCCTGGCTCCCCAGTAGGTGGGCCTGTGTCCACCCAGGCCCATCCATGTCTACGTCCCTGATGCAAACAGCCCATGATGACAATTGCGCATCACAAATAGCCTACTAACCAACACTTCGGACTAAACTTTTTCAATACCTGGTTTGCATACCCATTGTTTGCTTAGTTAGCATTTACTGGTAAATTTCATACAGTGAGGGAAAAAAGTGTTTGATCCCCTGCTGATTTTGTACGTTTGCCCACTGACAAAGACATGATCAGTCTATAATTTTAATGGTAGGTTTATTTGAACAGTGAGAGACAGAATAACAACAAACAAATCCAGAAAAACGCATATCAAAAATGTTATAAATTGATTTGCATTTTAATGAGGGTAATAAGTATTTGACCCCTCTGCAAAACATGACTTAGTACTTGGTGGCAAAACCCTTGTTGGCAATCACAGAGATCAGACGTTTCTTGTAGTTGGCCACCAGGTTTGCACACATCTCAGGAGGGATTTTGTTCCACTCCTCTTTGCAGATCTTCTCCAAGTCAGTAAGGTTTCAAGGCTGACGTTTGGCAACTCGAACCTTCAGCTCCCTCCACAGATTTACTATGGGATTAAGGTCTGGAGACTGGCTAGGCCACTCCAGGACCTTAATGTGCCTCTTTTTGAGCCACTCCTTTGTTGCCTTGGCCATGTGTTTTGGGTCATTGTTATGCTGGAATACCCATCCATGACCCATTTTCAATGCCCTGGCTGAGGGAAGGAGGTTCTCACCCAAGATTTGACGGTACATGGCCCTGTCCACCGTCCCTTTGATGCGCTGCAGTTGTCCTGTCCCCTTAGCAGAAAAACACCCCCAAAGCATAATGTTTCCACCTCCATGTTTGAAGGTGGGGATGGTGATCTTGGGGTCATAGGCAGCATTCCTCCTCCTCCAAACATGGTGAGTTGAGTTGATGCCCAAGAGCTCGATTTTGGTCTCATCTGACCACAACACTTTCACCCAGTTCTCCTCTGAATCATTCAGATGTTCATTGGAAAACTTCAGTCGGCCCTGTATATGTGCTTTCTTGAGCAGGGGGACCTTGCGGGCGCTGCAGGATTTCAGTCCTTCACGGCGTAGTGTGTTACCAATTGTTTTCTTGGTGACTATGGTCCCAGCTGCCTTGAGATCATTGACAAGATCCTCCCGTGTAGTTCTGGGCTGATTTCTCACCGTTCTCACGATCATTGCAACTCCACGAGGTGAGATCTTGCATAGAGCCCCAGGCAGAGGGAGATTGACAGTTATTTTGTGTTTCTTCCATTTGCGAATAATCGCACCAACTGTTGTCACCTTCTCAACAAGCTGCTTGGCGATGGTCTTGTAGCCCATTCCAGCCTTGTGTAGGTCTACAATCTTGTCCCTGACATCCTTGGAGAGCTCCTTGGTCTTGGCCATGGTGGAGAGTTTGGAATCTTATTGATTGATTGCTTCTGTGGACAGGTGTATTTTATACAGGTAACAAGCTGAGATTAGGAGCACTCCCTTTAAGAGTGTGCTCCTAATCTCAGCTCGTTACCTGTATAAAAGACACCTGGGAGCCAGAAATCTTTATGATTGAGAGGGGGTCAAATACTTATTTCCCTCATTAAAATGCAAATACATTTATAACATTTCTGACATGCGTTTTTCTAGATTGTTTTGTTGTTATTCTGTCTCTCACTGTTCAAATAAACCTACCATTAACGTTATAGACTGATCATTTCTTTGTCAGTGGGCAAACGTACAAAATCAGCAGGGGATCAAATACTTTTTTCCCTCACTGTATGTTGAAACGTCTTTCCTTTCCTAGTTGAAATGTCTTTCCTTTCCTACCGGCTACCAATGTCCTTCTAATTTGAGCTGCTCCATACCAAAACCAGTTGAGAGCTGCACACCCTTGTTGCCTGCAGATGATATTCCAAGAAACAAGGCTATGTGTGCGGCGTGCATGTGAATATATTTCACAGGCGTTGCGATTGTGTAGGCTACTTTGTGCATGATTTCTCTATTGTACTACGTACAGGAATTGATGAGTCGTATACTTCCACTACACTACTTTGATATGCATCAGTAGGTATTAAAAATTGTGGTCCTCTGTAGCTCAGCTGGTAGAGCACGGCGCTTGTAACGCCAAGGTAGTGGGTTCAATCCCCGGGACCACCCATACACAAAAATGTATGCACGCATGACTGTAAGTCGCTTTGGATAAAAGCGTCTGCTAAATTGCATATTATAAAATTGAGTATACGCAATGCCCACTGAAAAAAAAGTGGGTATACGGTGTATACCTGTGTATACCCTCCACTACACCACTGGCCCTTTGTGTTTTACAAAAAGTGTACTCTCCTACATGAGTGTGCTGGTATTACGGTTGCTGTCCTTTCAGAATCACGAACCTGTCACACACTGAAGGTCTATAGGTTCACCACTGTGCAAACATGTCTATAATAGATATACAGTGCCTTGCAAAAGTATTCACCCCCCTTGGCGTTTTTCTTATTTGTTGCATTACAACCTGTAATTTAAATGGATTTTTGGGGGGATTTCATGTAATGGACATACACAAAATAGTCGAAATTGGTGAAGTGAAATGAAAAAAATTACTTGTTTCAAGAAATGCTAAAAAATAAATAACGGAAAAGTGGTGCGTGCATATGTATTCACCCCCTTTGCTATGAAGCCCCTAAATAAGATCTGGTGCAACCAATTACCTTCAGAAGTCACATAATTTGTTAAATAAAGTCCACCTGTGTGCAATCTAAGTGTCACATGATCTCAGTATATATAAACGTGTTCTGAAAGGCCCAGAGTCTGCAACACCACTAAGCAAGGGGCACCACCAAGAAAGCGGCACCATAAAGACCAAGGAGCTCTCCAAACAGGTCAGGGACAAAGTTGTGGAGAAGTACAGATCAGGGTTGGGTTATACACATTTTTTATCTGAAACTTTGAACATCCCACGGAGCACCATTAAATCCATTATTAAAAGATGGAAAGAATATGGCACCACAACAAACCTGGCAAGAGAGGGCCGCCCACCAAAACTCACAGACCAGGCAAGGAGGACATTAATCAGAGAGGCAACAAAGAGACCAGAGATAACCCTGAAGGAGCTGCAAAGCTCCACAGCGGAGATTGGAGTATCTGTCCATAGGACCACTTTAAGCCGTACACTCCCCAGAGCTGGGCTTTACGGAAGAGTGGCCAGAAAAAAGCCATTGCTTAAAGGAAAAAATAAGCAAACACGTTTGTCATGTGGGAGACTCCCCTAACATATGGAAGAAGGTACTCTGGTCAGATGAGACTAAAATTGAGCTTTTTGGCTATCAAGGAAAACGCTCTGTCTGGCGCAAACCCAACACCTCTCATCACCCCGAGAACACCATCCCCACAGTGAAGCATGGTGGTGGCAGCATCATGCTGTGGGGATGTTTTTCAACGGCAGGGACTGGGAAACTGGTCAGAATTGAAGGAATGATGGATGGCTCTAAATACAGGGAAATTCTTGAGGGAAACCTGTTTCAGTCTTCCAGAGAGGTTCAGCTTCCAGCAGGACAATGACCCTAAGCATACTGCTAAAGCAACACTTGAGTGGTTTAAGGGGAAACATTTAAATGTATTGGAATGGCCTAGTCAAAGCCCAGACCTCAATCCAATTGAGAATCTGTGGCATGACTTAAAGATTGCTGTACACCAGCGGAACCCATCCAACTTGAAGGAGCTGGAGCAGTGGCTAGATGTGCCAAGCTTATAGAGACATACCCCAAGAGACTTGCAGCTGTAATTGCTGCAAAAGGTGGCTCTACAAATTATTGACTGTGGGGTGAATAGTTATGCACGCTCAAGTTTTCTGTTTTTTTAAATCTTATTTCTTGTTTGTTTCACACCAAAAAATATTTTGCATCTTCAAAGTGGTAGGCATTTGTGTAAATCAAATGATACAAACCCCCAAATAATCAATTTTAATTCCAGGTTGTAAGGCATCAATATAGGAAAAATGTAAAGACTGTTACGATATTAATGTTTCAAGAAAGGAGTGTATATATTTGGCCTGGCGAATCGGTTTTGTGCGCTGACTGAATGGAATCTAATAATTAGACATTGTGTGTGGCGTAGTGTGGGCGAGTGGTGTGCTGATGTCAACGTTTTGAACAGGGTGCCCCATTGTGGCAGTGTGGTTATGGTATGGGCAGACATAAGCTATGAACAAGGAATAAAATTGCATTTTATTGATGGCAATTTGAATGCACCGAGATACCGTGATGAGATCCTGAGGCCATTGTCAAGCCATTCATCTGCCGCCATCACCTCATGTTTCAACATGACAACGCACAGCCCCATATCGCAAGGATCTGTACACAATTCATGGAAGCTGAAAATGTTCCAGTTCTTCCATGGCCTGTATACTCACCAGACACGTCACCCATTGATCATGTTTGTGATGCTCTGGATCGACGTGTACGACAGTGTGTTCCAGTTTCCGCCAATATCCATTAACTTCACACAGCCATTGAAGAGTAGTAGGACAACATTCCAGAGGCCACAATCAACAGCCTGATCAACTCTATGCGAAGGAGATGTGTCGTACTGCATGAGGCAAATGGTGGTTTTCTGATCCACGCCCCTACCTTTAAAAAAAATGTATTTGTGACCAACAGATGCATATCTGTATTTCCAGTCATGTGAAATCCATAGATTAGGACTTTATTTATTTATTTCAATTGAGTGATTTCCTTATATGAACTGTAACTCAGTGAAATCTTTGAAATTGTTGCAAGTTGCATTTATATTTTTGTTCAGTGTATTTAAAATGGGAAATTATTGGAATTCCATAAGTAAAGGTGGAGTCCTCCATCGTGGTCTTGAGAGGCAGTAGGGCTGATTTGGTTAAATTAATTGTCAAATTTTAGATTAAGCTGAATGTATCTATGATCTTCAATGTGTTTGGGAACGACTGAGACACATTGTCTAGATATGAAAATATTGTCTACGTAAAATGAATTTAAGTATTCAGTAGATTTTTGAGAAATTTGAGACAACTAAACAGCTTTAATACTAATGGGCAATCAGCTCTTTGTTTACCCCCCTCTTTCTCTCTCTCTCTCTCGCTCTCTCTCTCTCTCCCCCTGATTTAGCCTATTTGTGAAGAGCAGCCTTGTTGGTTATGAGCAGTAAGCTGTGTTTTATTCCTTATTAACATGCCAGAACACCCACTGTGGAATAAGGAAAATATGATCATATATGACATAGGATGAACAGCGGATATCATGCAATGTCCAAATATGTATTCATTTAATTGGCCCAGATTTGTCCCGCTTTTATGAGGTACATCCCCTCATTTGGATGAAAATTGAGGCTGATGTGGCATCACAGGCAGGGTCGCACGCTTGCTAATGTGGGCACCGTACAAACAATCTCTAGATTAGGCCACCGTTCTGTCGTTGATGCTCTCTGTATGTAGTCATGCCAGCACAGTGGGTTAACATGATAATCTGGGAACAAACTGTTTTATTCAGTGTTCGCCCCTGCCATCTTTTGCTCACAAACATCTTTATTGATGCAGTTTCACAGAAATAATGTATAGGAACCATAGATTAAAAAAATTTATGAGGGTTCAGAAACAAAATACTTTGAAAAAGGAATTTGAGCTATAATCTATCATACTGCATGTTGAAAGACTAACAGAAGGAAGTATTTGATTGCTATATTCACCACACACACACACACACACACACACACACACACACACACACACACACACACAAACCAAATCAAGTTTTATTTATACAGCACCTTTCAGATATTGAATGCAACGCAATGTGCTTCACAGGAAAAAAACTAATAAAAACAATGGACATTTTTTTTGAAAAATGTATTACACAACAAACATAAAATAAAAAACAAAAGAAAAACAATAAAACTGAACGACTAAAAAGTACCCTAAGGAAAAGCAAAGCTAAAAAGTTGTGTTTTAAGATCTTTTATAAATATGTCCACAGTTTCGGTCCCCCTGTTTTTATTTTTTATTATATTTTATTTATTTTTTATTTTTTTTGGGGGATGGATCAGCTTAATATTGCAGATAGATTGTATCTTCTATCAATGTAATTAGTTTTTTTTTAATATATATACTCCCCTTTATTACTTTTCAACCCCACCATCCTTCCCCTACTTGGAGTAAATTAGTGAACAACAATGCCCAGGCCTCTACTACCGGTCTATACTTACTATCTACACCTTATGGACAGAGTTAATTTTACAATAATTCTATATATATATATATATATATATATATTTATTTATTTTTGCTCCTGAACTTCTTCTACTCTCAACCTCTCCGATCATTTTCATGATGTCCATCCGGTTTGCTTCTATATGCCATATATTTCTAACTGTGCTCTTTCCCAAAAGCTCCCAACATACAACATATATACTTATTATGGACACAGTATGCTTACATTATTAGCTATCTTTGTTATTATTTGTTGTTATTTGTGATTAGTCCCATCCTTCAACTCTATTCAATACCTCCCATCTATCTCTTAACACCATCCATATAGGATTTCTATTTGCCATATATATTTCAACCGTACTGTGATGTTTTACAAAAGTTCTGAACCTTTCTATTCTCATTGCTTCTACAGATTGTGAATTAAAAATAAACATTTTTGCTAAAAGTATTATTATATTATTGATTGATTGACTATGACTTTTCAGATCACCCAGTAATGCTATCTGCAAGGTTAGTTCCAGGTAAATATTGCAATCCTTTAGCCATTCCTGGACCTGTGTCCAAAAACAAGCTACAAATGGACAGAACCAAAACAAATGATCTAATGATTCTGTCTCTTCACAGCAAAATCTGCAGAGCTGGGAAGATTGTATCCCCATATAAATAACATTCTATTGGTAGCAAGAATTTTATATAATAATTTAAATTGAAAGATTCTAATTTTTGAATCCGGTGTCGTTTTGCGTGTCTGTTCATAAACACTATGCCATGGGATCGGCATCGTCAAAGATCTCTTCCCAACTATTTTGCAATCTATATGGGACGGCTGTCAATCCTTTGGTCCTTAAGTGAAACTGATATACTTTTTTATTTATCACAGTTTTCCATAACCAATTATGTTCTTTAATGCAAGGCCGACAGACAAGTTCCTTACTTTCTCCCCCTTCCACTTTCCTCTTCCACTTTTGCGGTAAGGCTGCAATTATTTGGTTGTAATTTTGGGTAGAGCAGACATTTCCATATGTTTTTGTTAGCTGCATGTGCAACATAACTCCACCAGTCCTACCGATGATATCATTTACGAAGATTATACCTTTTTTAAACATTCTGTCAAAAAATAAAGTTTTTTTGTCCATTAGTATATTTGAATTTAACCACAATATTTGTTGCATTATTTGTTCTGTCGTTTCTGGAGGATTAAATTGAAATTGCAACCAACTTTCTATGGCTTGTTTTAGAAATAGTGACATTTGGGAGATTATTTCCTTTTCAAATAACTGAAAGTGAGAGGTTGTAATCTGAATAAAGGGAAAAAGGCCTTTCTTGAACATTGGGTGAGACAATCTTACTAATTTGCTTGAGAACCAGTTCGGATTTAAGTATAACTTTTGTATGACTGAAGATTTTAGTGATAGGTCTAATGCTTTAATATTTAATAATTTCTGTCCTCCGAATCCATATTCATTATATAAATATGCTCTTTTAATTTTGTCTGGCTTGCCGTTCCAAATAAAATTGAATATTTTTTTCTCATATAATTTAAAAAACTGTTTGCTAGGCGTAGGCAAGACCATAAGCAAGTAGCTAAACTGGGATAATACTAAAGAGTTAATCAGGGTGATTTTTCCACAAATTGACAGTTATTTTCTTTTCCATGGTAGTAAGATCTTATCTATTTTTGCTAACTTTCTATAAAAATTTATTGAAGTGAGATCATTTATTTCCTTTGGGATATGTATTCCGAGTATATCCACATCACCATCAGACCATTTTATAGGTAAACTACATGGTAATGTACATTTTTTATTTTTTAGTGATCCAATACGTAATATAGTACATTTGTCATAATTTGGTTGTAATCCAGAGAGGTTAGAAAATGTATCTTGATCCTCTATGAGGCTGTGGAGGGATTCTAGTTGTGGATCTAAAAGAAAACATGAATCATCTGTGTACAATGACACCTTTGTTTTTAAGCCCTGTATTTCAAATCCTCTGATATTATTATTGGATCTGATTTTAATAGCTAACATCTCGATGGCCACAATAAATAGATATGCCGATAGTGGACAACGTTGTTTCACTCCTCTTGACAGTTTAAAACTTTCTGAGAAATAGCCATTATTTACTATTTTGCACCTAGGGTTACTATACATGATTTTGACCCATTTTATAAGAGATTCTCCAAAATTGAAATGCTCCAGGCATTTATATGTAAACCCCAGTCGAACTTTATCAAATGCCTTTTCAAAGTCTGCTATGAATAGCAGGCCTGGTTTCACATATTTTCCATAGTGTTCTATTGTTTCCAATACTTGCCTCATATTATCTCCAATGTATCTTCCATGTAAAAAACCTGTCTGATTAGAATGAATAATATCCGACAATACTTTTTAATTCTATGCGCTATACATTTTGCTAGGATTTTTGCATCACAACACTGAAGTGTAAGGGGCCTCCAATTTTGTAAATGGACTGGATCTTTATATTTTCCACTTGTATCCTGTTTCAGTAATAATGAGATCAGACCTTCTTCTTGAGTGTCAGATAATCTACCATTTACATAGGAGTGGTTAAAACATGCTAATAACGGTCCTCTTAGTATATCAAAAAAGGTTTGGTATACCTCGACTGGTATGTGTCACGATCGTCAGGGAGAGACCAATGCGCAGCGTGTTGAACGAACATACTTTAATTAGTTAAAGTGTAAACAAAACAAGAAACGACTCATGACGTCCACGGTATCAATGACCGAACACGGAACAAAAACCCACAAACACAAAGGGAAAACAGACAGTTTAAATATGGCTCCCAATCAGAGACAACCAGCCAACAGCTGACACTCGTTGCCTCTGATTGGGAGTCACTCAGGCAAAACATAGAAATCAACACAACAGAATTACCAACATAGAAATACACACATAGAATGAACACACCCTGGCTCAACATAAAGAGTCCCAGAGCCAGGGTGTGACAGTACCCCCCCCCCTAAAGGCGCGGACTGCGACCGCGCCTCAACTAAACAAAACAGGGGAGGGCTGGGCGGGCATACCTCCTGGCGGCGGTTCTGGCTCCGGCCTTGACCACCACCCTCCAATACACCCCCCATAGCGCCCCTGGTCCAGTCTGGCCCCGCCGGCTGGAGCCGAACTGGACTTAGCAGGAGCGGTTAGCTTCAGCTCCACAGTGGAGCAGTTGACCGGTGACCCAGGCACGGGTTGTGCTGGACTGACGACGCGCACCCCTGGCTTGGTGCGTGGAGGAAGAACGGGCCTTACCAGGCTGACGACGCGCACCCCTGGCTTGGTGCGTGGAGGAGGGACGGGCCTTACCAGGCTGACGACTCGCACCCCTGGCTTGGTGCGTGGAGGAGGGACGGGCCTTACCAGGCTGACGACTCGCACCCCTGGCTTGGTGCGAGTGGCAGGAACAGGCCGGGCCGGGCTGGCGACGCGCACCGTATACTTGGTGCGAGTGGCAGGAACAGGCCGGGCCGGGCTGGCGACGCGCACCGTAGACTTGGTGCGAGTGGCAGGAACAGGCCGGGCCGGGCTGGCGACGCGCACCGTATACTTGGTGCAGTGGCAGGAACAGGCCGGGCCGGGCTGGCGACGCGCACCGTAGACTTGGTGCGTGGAGCAGGGACAGGCCGGACTGGGCTGGCGACGCACACCGTAGGCTTGGTGCGTGGAGCAGGGACAGGCCGGACCGGGCTGGCGACGCACACCGTAGGCTTGGTGCGTGGAGCAGGGACAGGCCGGGCTGGGCTTTCGACGCACACCGTAGGCTTGGTGCGTGGAGCAGGGACTGGCCGGACTGGGCTGGCGACGCACACCGTAGGCTTGGTGCGTGGAGCAGGGACTGGCCGGACTGGGCTGGCGACGCACACCGTAGGCTTGGTGCGTGGAGCAGGGACAGGCCGAACCGGGCTGTGGAGACGGATAGGAGCCCTGGAGTGAAGAGCGGCCACAACCCGTCCTGGCTTAATGCCTACCCTCACACACTCTGTGTGAGGCATCCGCACAGGACGTACAGGGCGGTGTATCCGTAACCTGGTGGCCTCCAGAATCCGCCCCTTTTTTGCCTCTGTCAGCCCCGTCGTCCATGCCGTGTGCCCCCCCCTAAAAAATTTCTGGGGTTGCCTCTCGACCGCCCGACGACAACCCTGATCACGCCGTTGCTCCTCTCTACGGCGCGCCTCCACCGTCTCTTCTCCCGGCGCTTCCTCCCATGTCCAGCCCAAGAGCTGCCCCTGGACACGCTGCTTGGTCGTTGCATGGTGGGTTTTTCTGTCACGATCGTCAGGGAGAGACCAATGCGCAGCGTGTTGAACGAACATACTTTAATTAGTTAAAGTGTAAACAAAACAAGAAACGACTCGTGACGTCCACGGTATCAATGACCGAACACGGAACAAAAACCCACAAACACAAAGGGAAAACAGACAGTTTAAATATGGCTCCCAATCAGAGACAACCAGCCAACAGCTGACACTCGTTGCCTCTGATTGGGAGTCACTCAGGCAAAACATAGAGATCAACACAACAGAATTACCAACATAGAAATACACACATAGAATGAACACACCCTGGCTCAACATAAAGAGTCCCAGAGCCAGGGTGTGACAGTATGCCATCCAACCCTGGAGTTTTCCCGGACTTAAAGTCTTTAATTGCATCCAGAAGTTCCTCCTCTGTAATTTCACCTTCACATGAGTATTTCTGTGTGGCTGTTAATTTGACATTATGAATAGAAAAAAAATCTCTACAATTAGCTTCAGTTAGAGGAGATGGAGGCGACTGAAAAGAAAACATATGCTTAAAGTACTTTTTTTTTTACTGTTTCTTCCTTCAAAATATCATTTGGTGAAATATGGGTGACTCCGTCAATTGTAACCAGTTTCATTAAGTTCTTTTTGGTAGCATTCCTATGTTGAAGATTAAAAAAGAATTTTGTGCATTTTTCCCCATATTCCATCCAGTTTGCTTTATTTTTATAATATATTACACTTGATCTTTCTTGAATAAGTTTCCTCTAATTTATTCTGAGCCTCTATGTTACAGTTTTTATTGCCATCTATCTGTTCTGTTAGACTTTCTATTTCCTTTCTTAGTATAAACTCTTTTGACCTAAATTGCTTTTGTTTTTGAGATGAGTACTGAATTGCATGGCCTCTAAAGGCACATTTAAAGGTGTCCCATACAATAAGGGGATTCGCTGTACCTATGTTATGTTGGAAAAAGTCAGTTATAAATTCCTTTGTTCTAATTATAAATAAATTATCATCCAATAGGCTTTGATTAAATTTCCAATATCCTCGCCACGTGGAAATTCAGTAAGAGTAATGTATATGCCTTTTATATGATGGTCCGACCGCATTCTGTCCCCTATCAACACTTTTTTTACTTTTGGTGCCAACGAGAATGAGATAAGAAAGAAGTCAAGACGACTAGCTTGATTCAGTCTCCGCCATGTATATCTCACTAGATCAGTATATTTAAGCCTCCATATATCTACTAGTTCTAATGTATCCATGACATTCACAATTTCCTTAAGAGCATGTGGGTGATTGTTTGTGGTGTGATTTCCTTTACGGTCCATTGAGCTATTTAAAACAGTATTGTAATCCCCCACCATAATAATATTGTCTTGAGTTGCTTGCAGGCTTGATAATTTATTATATATATTGTCAAAGAATTGTGGATCATCATTATTTGGTCCGTAAAGGTTAATGAGCCATATCTGTTTATGGTCCAATAACATATTTAAAATAATCCATCTACCTTGCGTATCTATTTGGACAATTTGCACATTCGGATCGAAATTACTATTAATTAATATCATCACCCCTTTTGAATTTCTTTGCCCATGGGAGAAGTATATTTCCCCCCCCATTCTTTTTTCCACGCTACTTCATCTCGAATTGTTGAATGAGTTTCCTGTATACAATAGATATTATATTCCTTCTCTTTGAGCCATGTAAATATTGTTCTTCTTTTGTTATTATCAGCTAAGCCATTACAATTATAACTGGCTATACTTATTTCACCATACACCATAATGAGATACAAGTTTCAAGTCTATTTATCATTATATATGTTTGTAAATTTACCCAAATTTTTTTTCGTAATGATTGAGTGTCCAAATAGCTGTACCGTGATATTTGCATTGCTGCGGAGTAACCCTTCAATTGTTCTCCACTAATTCCCCCGCTAAAGCCCCTCCCCATCCCAAGTTGAGCCGTCATCCCAGTGATCAGCATCCCACCCACGTCCCTCCGTATCCCTAAGGCCCCGAGAGGACAGGACCCATCCATCGAAAACAGCACACAGTGCCACCCACAAAACAGAAGCAGATTAACCGACAAAAGCATTTCCAATGCTTTCACCTATATATATATATATATATATATATATATATATATATATATATAACTATTTTTTTTAAATTATGCATATCCTATTTTCCATCATTATCAATTAATATGCGTAATAATGTCGGCAGTTCACGCATAGGATTCTAACATATAACCCGGATTGCCATTGTATTACATTTAATTCATTGACAAGTTATTATTATCCTAGCAAATAATTTCCGTGGTCCATCCATACCCCCCCCCAACATCCCCACCCCCACAACAGATGCCAGACAAGCACACACGCATATACTCATATACTCCAACACACTCAACCCCCCTCCTCCACAATCCACCATAAAATCAGATACTCAACGGCTGTTATATCCCAGAGCCCAACTCGAGAAATAACTTGATTTACGAGTGCACATACAGTTAAAGCTGATTGAGAAAGCATGCAGATTGAGCAGAAATTGATAACAATGTGAGATTTGATTAATCTACTTAATCTATGTCAAGTCCTAGGTGATGGAGATCAGATCCACCCTCTTCACCTGAGACACAAACACTCTGATCCCCTGTTGTAACCATTTCCCCAAGCATCTCCATGCGGTCAGACCTTTGATTATTTTGTGCCACCTGGGCCACAATGATAAACCCCCTCTCTGATTGTCCGAGTGTGACCCCCCTCCCCATGGGTTACTGCAGCCAGTGTTGCCAGCACTGCCACTACCTGGGTGGGCGTACCCCACCGGAATCCCCACCGGCTAGGTAAAAGGTCGTCAAGGTTCTCATTAGCAGCTTTGAGAATTTCCTTGTATATTATGCTCTCCCATCAGGGGGCTCTGGCTTTGTAGGACCAACCCCCTGCCAGGCAGGCTCAGAATCTTGAGGGGGCGGTGCTGCTCAAGTAGGTCTCTGACCGCATTTATTTCTCTGTTTAGGCTGCATATTCACAGCAGGTCCATAAAATAGATGGGAACTTCTCTTTGGTGTATGGGTCGCTCAGGTGGGTGTCCAGGTTATAGGGTTAGGGATCTTTCCATCATGATAGGACAATGAATAATTAGATTAGATGTATACTATATTTAAAAATGTATATCCCTCATCTACACAAAATTGAAAGCTCTCTCTCACTACCCCTGCTCATAGACCCCCGGTCGGCTCTGGGATATGCAACCATTTCCCCTCTCACTCACTTAACGCCGCACCTTTTCAAACACAAAAATGCACAACACATGATTGACTGCAGAAGAAATGGGCCGACCGTGCAAACGCACCCACATCCACATCTGCCGCAAGGGGGAAAGGACGCCAGAGAGAACACAGGACCAACCACAACAACCATCCGCCAAAACAACAACCTCCCGCCAAAAAAGCCATGTTCTAATTCTTTGTATTTAAAGATGTATTATTCTGCTTGTTATATTGTTTTATCCTTTTATAAAATACTATACTTACTATAAATGTTATTTAATATTACAATCCCTATCATTGCTAGTATCAGGTGCTCCAATATTTGACTCCTCTATTACAACTTTTAGAATAGCCATGGAGTAGTCTTTGTGTCTCTGAACATTTGGTTGTCAATATATAATTTATCCACCACTAGTGCAACACGTTTCCCTTTTAATCTGTTTTCCTAGAAGATTGGATACAGAACTTTGCGCCTTTCTACAATCTCCCTCGGGAACTGATCATTCATGCCTATTTTCATGCCAGCAAGTCTTTTTCCTAGGCTTTTCACCATAGCTTTATCTTTAAAAAAAGCAAATTTGGCAATGATTGGGCGCTCATATTTCTGTCCTTTTTTTCCGAAACGGTGTACACGTTCGAGTTGGATTTTATCGACAGCCTCGAGTGGGATTTGTAGCGCTGTATGCAGGAAGTCCTTCATAATATTCTCTGTTATTTCTCCCTCCTTTTCCTGAATACCCGTAAGTACTAGATTTTCCCTTATCGATCTAGTTTGGATGTCTAGTAAGGCTTCTCTCAGAAGATTGTTCTCCTTTTTTAGTTCCCTAACGTCCGTTTCCATTTTAGAGACTGTCACTTTTATTTCTTTGGTTTCTTTCTCCATTACCAAAGCTTTTTCGTCACTCATTTGAAGACTAGCTTTCAACTCTTTTACGTCTTTACTGACCAATTCTAGTATGCCCAATTTGTCATTTATCGACTTCAACAGGTCGCTTTCCACACTTACCATACCCAGTGGTGAAAAGCATATATCATCTGTATCAGTCGATGAGTCGCGTTTCCTTTTGGGGATCGGCTCTCCACGCTTGTCTTCAGTCATGTTTGGGTGTTGCGTGTTGTTGTAATATTTGTCGATATATTTCTCTAGCCTTATGATCTTATTTCTGTTATTATCCAGATTGAATTATATTAACTGCGAATATATGAAATGCTAATATTTAGTCTAACTTACTGATTTTGAATATTATGTTTTTATCTTGAGGTGTTTTGTACCGATTTCTATTCAATACGCCATCTTGTCTACGCGTGAAGTCAGAAGTTAACATACACTTAGGTTGGAGTCATTAAAACTCGTTTTTCAACCACTCCACACATTTATTTTTCACAACCATAGTTTTGGAAAGTCGGTTAGGACATCTACTTTGTGCATGACACAAGTCATTTTTCCAACAATTGTTTTCAGACAAATTATTTCACTTATAATTCACTGTATCACAATTCCAGTGGGTCAAAAGTTTACATACACTATGTTGACTGTGCCTTTAAACAGCTTGGAAAATTCCAGAAAGGCTTTAGAAGCTTCTGATAGGCTAATTGACATCATTTGAGTCAATTGGAGGTGTACCTGTGGATTTCAAGGCCTACCTTCAAACTCAGTAGATCTTGCTTGACATCATGAGAAAATCAAAAGAAATCAGCTAAGACCTCATAAAAAACATTGTAGACCTCCACAAGTCTGGTTCATCCTTGGGAGCAATTTCCAAATGCATGAAGGTACCACGTTCATCTGTACAAACAATAGTACGCAAGTATAAACACTATGGGACCACGCAGCCGTCATACCGCTCAGGAAGGAGACGAGTTCTGTCTCCTACAGATGAACTTACTTTAGTGTGAGAAGTGCAAATCAATCCCAGAACAACAGTAATGGACCTTGTGAAGATGCTGGAGGAAACAGGTACAAAAGTATCTACAGTGGGGAAAAAAAGTATTTAGTCAGCCACCAATTGTGCAAGTTCTCCCACTTAAAAAGATGAGAGAGGCCTGTAATTTTCATCATAGGTACACGTCAACTATGACAGACAAAATTAGAAAAAGAAATCCAGAAAATCAAATTGTAGGATTTTTAATGAATTTATTTGCAAATTATGGTTGAAAATAAGTATTTGGTCAATAACAAAAGTTTCTCAATACTTTGTTATATACCCTTTGTTGGCAATGACACAGGTCAAACGTTTTCTGTAAGTCTTCACAAGGTTTTCACACACTGTTGCTGGTATTTTGGCCCATTCCTCCATGCAGATCTCCTCTAGAGCAGTGATGTTTTGGGGCTGTCGCTGGGCAACACGGACTTTCAACTCCCTCCAAAGATTTTCTATGGGGTTGAGATCTGGAGACTGGCTAGGCCACTCCAGGACCATGAAATGCTTTCGTTGCCCGGGCGGTGTGTTTGGGATCATTGTCATGCTGAAAGACCAAGCCACGTTTCATCTTCAATGCCCTTGATGATGGAAGGAGGTTTTCACTCAAAATCTCACGATACATTGCCCCATTAATTCTTTCCTTTACACGGATCAGTCGTCCTGGTCCCTTTGCAGAAAAACAGCCCCAAAGCAAGATGTTTCCACCCCCATGCTTCACAGTAGGTATGGTGTTCTTTGGATGCAACTCAGCATTCTTTGTCCTCCAAACACGACGAGTTGAGTTTTTACCAAAAAGTTATATTTTGGTTTAATCTGACCATATGACATTCTCCCAATCCTCTTCTGGATCATCCAAATGCACTCTAGCAAACTTCAGACGGGCCTGGACATGTACTGGCTTAAGCAGGGGGACACGTCTGTCACTGCAGATTTGAGTCCCTGGTGGCGTAGTGTGTTACTGATGGTAGGCTTTGTTACTTTGGTCCCAGCTCTCTGCAGGTCATTCACTAGGTCCCCCGTGTGGTTCTGGGATTTTTGCTCACCGTTCTTGTGATCATTTTGACCCCACGGGTGAGATCTTGCATGGAGCCCCAGATCGAGGGAGATTATCAGTGGTCTTGTATGTCTTCCATTTCCTAATAATTGCTCCCACAGTTGATTTCTTCAAACCAAGCTGCTTACCTATTGCAGATTCAGTCTTCCCAGCCTGGTGCAGGTCTACAATTTTGTTTCTGGTGTCCTTTGATAGCTCTTTGGTCTTGGCCATAGTGGAGTTTGGAGTGTGACTGTTTGAGGTTGTGGACAGGTGTCTTTTATACTGATAACAAGTTCAAACAGGTGCCATTAATACAGGTAACGAGTGGAGGACAAGGGAGCCTCTTAAAGAAGAAGTTACAGGTCTGTTAGAGCCAGAAATCTTGCTTGTTTGTAGGTGACCAAATACTTATTTTCCACCATAATTTGCAAATAAATTCATTAAAAATCCTACAATGTGATTTTCTGGATATTTTTTTCTCAATTTGTCTGTCATAGTTGACGTGTACCTATGATGAAAATTTCAGGCCTCTCTCATCTTTTTCAGTGGGTGAACTTGCACAATTGGTGGCTGACTAAATACTTTTTTCCCCCACTGTATATGCACAGTAAAACGAGTCCTATATCAACATAACCTGCTCAGCAAGGAAGAAGCTACTGCTCCAAAACCGCCATAAAAAAGCCAGACTACGGTTTTCAACTGCACATGGGGACAAAGATCTTACTTTTTGGAGAAATGTCCTCTGGTCTGATGAAACAAAAATAGAACTGTTTGGCCATAATGACCATCGTTATGTTTGGAGGAAAAAGGGGGTTGCTTGCAAGCCGAAGAACACCATCCCAACCGTGAAGCACGGGATGGCAGCATCATGCTGTGGGGGTGCTTTGCTGCAGGAGGGACTGGTGTACCTCATAAAATAGATGGCATCATGAGGAAGGATTATTTTGTGGATATATTGAAGCAGCATCTCAAGACATAAGTCAGGAAGTTAAAGCTTGGTCGCAAATGGGTCTTCCAAATGGACAATGACCCCAAGCATACTTCCAAAGTTGTGGCTAAATGGCTTAAGGACAACAAAGTCAAGGTATTGGAGTGGCCATCACAAAGCCCTGACCTCAATCCTATAGAACATTTGTGGGCAGAACTGAAAAAGCGTGTGCGAGCAAGGCCTACAAACCTGACTCAGTTACACCAGCTCTGTTAGGAGGAATGGGCCAAAATTCACCCAACTTATTGTGGGAAGCTTGTGGAAGGCTACCCGAAACGTTTGGTCCAAGTTAAACAAGTTAAAGGCAATGCTACTAAAAACTAATTGAGTGTATGTAAACTTCTGACCCACATGTGATGAAAGAAACAAAAGCTGAAATAAATCATTCTCTCTAATATTATTCTGACATTTCACAGTCTTAAAATAAAGTGGTGATCCTAACTGACCTAAGAGTTAATTTTTACTAGGATTAAATGTCAGCAATTGTGAAAAACTGAGTTTAAATGTATTTGGCTAAAGTGTATGTAAACTTCTGACTTCAACTGTATTTTCACACACACACACACACACACACACACACACACACACACACACACACACACACACACACACACACACACACACACACACACACACACACACACACACACACACACACACACACACACACACACACACACACACACACACACACTAACAAGAAGCAAAAACTCAAGGCCTTATCCCAAGTCTGTCAGCGGGTGTATCAGTGGTTGGTTTTCAAGGGGACACCATCCTACAGTGTTGGTCATAGAGTGTCAGTACTGTCAGTTCACTCTAAGATACTGACTCTAAGATGGCAACTCTCTTTCCAGTTGAGTTCATGCACCAGTAAATCTTCGACAGGGAACTTTCATTTCATTATATTATGCCTTATGCCATATCCAGTAATCCTTCATCTTTTTTTTTTCTGTATGTCAGCTGAGTGACATGGAGACTCTTTTTGTTAAACATACTGTATGTAGTCAATAAACACATTTGATTATACTGTAAACACATTATTTTTATGTGGACACGTTTAAGGATGTGTTGTGAGCTCACAGACATTACGAACCCACTCATTTTCAATATCATAATTTTGAATGCCAGACATTGTTTTAAAACGGCAGCAAACCGGGAACATTCCCAAAACTTTAGCTAAGATTCCCATTAAGTTCTAGTTAGGGTTTAATCTAACAATAATGATAACATCCCAAAAACAAACAACAAAAATGTTTTTTGGGGGGGTTATAAAATGTTTTAAATGAAATATCCTTGGAATGTTCTCATAACATTGACAAAAATGTACACAACATCTGTAACAACCAACACCCAGAACATTCCCCAAACGTTAGGTTTCCAGGTAATGTAATAACACAATGTACCAGTAATGTTTTTACAACATTCTGCCACAACAAAATGTGAGAGCAACGTTCTGGGAACATTCTTGCAACATCAGGCAAACATTGTAAAATCATCAGTACAACTGGACAGTTTTTGTGTTATGAGAACATTTGCCTCAACCTAAAGAATGTTCTGGGAACTTTCACAGAACCAGTTTTGGTTTGCTGGGTCTACTGCTCATACAGTATGTTGCAGTCACATACACTACACATATGTAAAAGTGTCCAAAAGTATGTGGACACTTGCTCATTGAACATCTCATTCCAAAATCATGGGCATTAATATGGAGTGGGTCCCACCTTTGCTGCTATAACAGCCTCCACTCTTCTGGGAAGGCTTTCTACTAGATGTTGGAACATTGCTGCAGGGATTTGGTTCCATTCAGCCACAAGAGCATTAGTGAGGTCGGGCGCTGATGTTGGGTGATTAGGCCTGGCTCGCAAAGTTGTTCGATGGGGTTGAGGTCAGGGCTCTGTGTAGGCCAGACCATTATTACTCCTCCACCAAACTTTACAGTTGGCACTATGCATTGGGGCAGGTAGCGTTCTCCTTTGCATCCGCCAAACCCAGATTCGTCCATCGGACTGCTAGATGGTGAAGTGTGATTCAACACTCCAGAGAACGCGTTTCCACTGCTCCGCTGTCCAATGGCGGCGAGCTTTACACCATTCCAGCCGATGCTTAGCATTGCACATGGTGATGTTAGGCTTGTGTGCAGCTTTTCGGCCATGGAAACCCATTTCATGAAGCTACCGACGAACAGTTATTGTGCTGACGTGGCTTTAAGAGGCAGTTTGGAAGTGTAGTGAGTGTCGCAACCGAGGACAGACGATTTTTACGCGCTACACGCTTCAGCACTCGGTGGTCCCGTTCTGTGAGCTTGTGTGGCCTACCACTTCGCGGCTGAGCCGTTGTTGCTCGTAGACGTTTCCACTTCACAATAACAGCACTTACAGTTGACCGGGGAAACTCTAGCAGGACAGAACTTTGTCGAACTGACTTGTTGGAAAGGTGGCATCCTATGACGGTGCCACGTTGAAAGTCACTGAGCTCTTCAGTATCGTCCATTCTAGTGCCAATGTTTGTTTATGGAGATTGCATGGCTGTGTGCTCGATTTTATGCACCTGTCAGCAACGGGTGTGGCTGAAATAGACAAATCCATTCATTTGAAGGGGTGCCCACATACTTTTGGCTATGTAGTGTATGTGTGCATGCGTGTGTGTGTATGTATGTGCGTGCATGTGTGTGTGTGAGCCTCCTTCACCCAACAGTGATGCCTCCAATTATCTCCATAATGGGTTCCATGATCTCCCACCTGACCATGGTAATGCAACCCAGCTGGCACTCAGTTCCCTATATAGTGCACTAGTTCTGACCAGGGCTAGGGCCCATAGGGCTCTGGTCAAAAGCAGTCTACTATATAGGGAATAGGGTGCCATTTGGGACACAGACCATGCTAATGCAACCATAGGATACATTTTCAGCTTTTGTTACTGAATTTGGCCCAGGGCGAAAGGAGGGAAGCCACTGATGCTTAGAACTATTTTCTGGGAAGTATTTCACCATCTTCATTCTCTGCCTTGCATTTACCTGTGTAGAAAGATTTCACGCCTTCCTCTGTTGATCGTTGTTACTCCTATGTTGTTTACACCCCATCGTGCACACACAGTTCAATTTGTGTCCATCATACTGTACCACTGGCACCGGCATCAAATATTAATGTTCAACCTTCCATGTTTGAAAGAGATTCCATTGAATTCCCAAACAGGCAGGACACAGAGTAGAGGTAGCTGGTGTGGTGTGTGGTGTGGAATGATGACGGTAGATGCAGCAGCAAACGGCTGTGTTTCCATTTAGAGAATGATTCTAATTTTTGAAAGGCCTCCTCTTTATTGATATGCACTCTGATTTAAGTTAATGTATCAACATAATAACATTTTAATGTTTGGTGATGGTAGCCATTTAATAATATGTTCTCTCAGAGAGATATTCATGCAGATCAGCAGTGGCTGTAATGATGATAATGATAATCATTTGGTCCTAAGCTGCTATCACTCTGCAATACATTACAGGGCTGCTCTCTCTGGTCTCTCTCACCGCTGCTTACAGTTTAGAGCCTTAGCCATTAACCATGGCTTTAAAAAAAACTCTCAGAATGCAGTTTCCCTTTTCAATGCGCTTGCTTGGCCATTTCATTTTGCTGCATTTTGTTGATGGTAGTGCTTTTTTTTGTTGGTTGTTTAGATTTTCTTTATGTCATTTGTTTCTGCGGCCAAGTCTCAAATGTGGGCCATTTGTGTGAGTTATGCTAATTTGTTAGGGCAACGAATGCATTCATTTCATTAGCAAATGGCCTCAAAGCAATAATTACAGAGTAGGTGTGTCACAAGCGATCATGTTCAAATTTGCCAGTTAATTATTAAGATTTAGTTCTGAGGGACCTAGATTTGACATGAGTCACCGAGGGGGGAAAAAAGAGGAGAGGAGAAAGAAGTGAATGCATTCCAGTAGCCGCTAAAGCTAAGGTGTTTGCTCAACAGGGGTGGTGGTGATGGTAGTACTGAGGGGGTTGGGGCCGATTTCTGCATGTTGACAGCTCACATTCTGCATTAATTACTGCAAATGGTGTTGGGATAGCTAGCTGGTGCTCATTGAATCCAGGGGTTGTAGTTATAAAGGAAAGGAGGGCCAGGCCAGATAGAACTGCTTAATGGCCTCTGAACACATTGATTGGACTCCAGTGGAGTAGGAGGCATTGGGGAGGAGGAGGTGGCGAGGAGGAAGGGGAGGAGGGGTGGTTGTGGAGGGGTCACAGTTCCTCTCCTTGGCCCTGACTAGCCTCTGTCTGACCCAGAGGTTTACTTAGGGAGGATAGACTGTGTCCAGGGCCCTAATGATATGTACTGTAGGTGGGTCCCCCGACCCAAAGCTTTGGTATAGAGGGATAGACTATATCCTGGCCCTAGTGGGGCCCCTGACACCAACTTTGGTAGGGAAGATAGACCGTGTCCGACCCAGAGTATTTGGTTCTAGAGAGGAGAGACTGTTAGGCTGTGTCCTGTCCCGGCCCTAAGGAAGGGTGGGGCCCTGGATAGGGGTCCTGTCAGGGTGTTAGATCCTGGACAGAAATGAGACAAATCAAATGTTATTTGTCACATGTGCCGAATACAACAGGTGTCTACTTTACCCTGAAATACTTAAGAGCCCTTTCCAAACGATTCATGGTTTAAAAGAAAGAAAATGAGCAAATAAAAATGTAAACTAGTAACACAATAAATAACAATAATGAGGCTATATACAAGGAATACCGGTACCGAGTCAATGTGCAGGGGTATGAGGTAATTAAGGTAATATGTATATGTAGGTAGGGGTAAAAGTGACTAGGTAATCAGGATCGATAATAAACAGAGTAGCAGCAGTGTATGTTGAGAGTGTGAAAGTGTGTGTGTGTGGCATCAATATGCATGTGTGTGTTTTGTGTGTGTGAGCGTATGTCGTGTGTGTGTGTGTCTATGTGTGTTGGAGTGTCAGTATGTGTGTGAGTCCAGTGAGTGTGCATAGAGTCAGTGTAAAAGAGTCAGTGCAAAAAAGGGTCAACGCAATAGTCCGGGTAGTCATTTGATTAACTGTTCAGCAGTCTTATGGTTTGGGGTTAGAAGCTGTTCGGGTGCCTTTTGGTCCCAGATGTTCCAGTACCGATTATCGTGCGGTAGCAGAGTGAACAGTCTATGGCTTGGTTGGCTGGGGTCTTTGACAATTTTCCAGGCCTTCCTCTGACACCGCCTGATATAGAGGTCCTGGATGCCTTGCAGTTGCCATAACAAGCGCTGGTGATGAGCTTGGAGTGGACTATGGTGTTGAACGCTGAGCTGTAGTCAATTAACAGTGTGGAGTGCAATAGAGATTGCGTCATCTGTGGATCTGTTGGGGAGGACAGCAGTCAGGGCATGGGAGGATTGGGGTTGGCTGGTCGAAATTAACCCCCTCCCAAAAATATAAAATCATTGTTCAAAAAATGACTTTTGTGCAATTTCCCTGTTGCCATAATAATTTACGTTGTGCATTTGGCCAGTGAGCAACAGCTGGCCCTCCCTACCAAGATGGGCCGGCTCGGGTTTCCGATTGGTTGAGCTGAGGTGGCGCAAATTCACATTCAAATTCAAATGCGCATCATCAAAGAGAGTGAGACCCACTCTGACTCTGTCACTCAGTCAGAACAGAAGATCATGGATCATAAAAAACTGAAAAAGGTGGTGCCCAAAAAGTTTGAGAGACCATAAAAAAGGGCTCGAGGCCAACGCTGCTAAATGTCTGAAATTAACTGATGTATTTGCTAAATGTTTTGGTTCTGCTGGTCTGAGCGCTATAGAGCACAGCAGTGCAGTCGAGGTAGAAAAAAAAACAAAGACGCTCACGCTCACGCACACTGACACAGATCATGTAGCCTACTGCTGCCAGTTATATTTTGGCTGTATATTGTATGAAATAGTAGGCTAATTAGGGAAGGGGGGATTCTGTTAATCTGTTAATTCTGTTAAATCTGTTAAATGTTAAATTGGGGGCTGTTTGTGTCTTTTTATTATTTTAACAATGTTTAGGCTATTTGCTTGTTTCTAAATCTCAGTGTCTCTTCAACCAGTGAGGCAACTAGGGTTTTTGAAATGTAGCAGAGAGGAAGAGCCACGTATCTGCTCCCTCATTGGCTAGAGTGGTCCCAACTGATCTTGCATCCTCCCGCCAGCCTTCCATCTTTGAGGACATGTATTTCCATTGTTAGAGTGGTCACTCGACTTGTCAATATAATAGATCACATTTGACTGTAGTGACTAGGGACTCTGGCGTCGGATTACATTACATGTCCACCGACATTGGAGGCTGGAAAGTCCCGCCTAAAACTGTATTCGCTCATCGGAGGGCCCGTCACCGCTTGCTTCAAATGAACCACAACGCTGGAAATCTGTCCGCATTTATAGAAACTAGTCCCATCGTTCTATGACAAACACAAAGGGTTTTATATTGAATTCGATAGAAGAAAACAGAGAGAGAGGAAGAGAGACCCTGACACAGATCTACTGCCAGTTCCTTAACATTTTGGGTGTATATGTAGCCTAATATTAAACACAGCTAAGTGGGCAGGGGGGAACAGATGACATGCACTATCATTTATAAGGTATTACAAGCCAAAGGTCATCTATAAGAAAGATAATTCCAAACCTCTCTGCCAGCTAGTTTTCTGTTTTCCCGACAGTCCTAGCAAAATTCTTGCTTGAGAAATTGCTCTGTGCTAAGAAGCTATTTTTGTTTATTTTATACCATTTTAATTGAAAACAATCATGTAAGGTACTTAATTGTTACCCAGAAATGATTTGATATTGATGTAGAAATGGCTGCATTGGATCTGAAATATGGAAATGATCAAATGAAATCGCCAAAGATGCATCCGTAACAGGCTGCTAAACTGTATTGTATATGGATAATGTAAATGTAGGCAAAAAACAGTGAATGAAACAAGTGCTTTCTGGTCACTAATCTGGATATGTGCACCCCCTTCCCAACGGCTTAGACTTTTAGAGGTTAAAAGTATAATATGTATTTCACTATAACATAGAATGTTTGGATTTTATACAATAGGTTTTTGGGATCTACAGGCTATGTACTTCATCCTAGAGATAGTTTTTCTAGTACAAAACAAATTTTTTACATTCTGTGAACACTTAAGTGGAAATCTCAGGTTTATCTCATATGAACATTAAATGTGTTGAGATTTTATGACCAATGGGGCGTTCCGTGTCACACTGTCCGGCCATCAGAGCCCGTCTTCTGTGACTCTCCCTATAAATTAGAGGACTTACTAAACAGAAGGTAGATTAGATCTTCGTGAGGTGTGAGGTCCCCCCAATGACTAATGTTATGGACAGGAGATGTCACATGAAAGAAATGCCTCCTCATGGCTTTCACAGGACAATGGAAACTTGGCTTTGAGGTGACACACACACACAAACACACATGGTCATAAACACACTCTTGCCAGGCTCAGGTCATTTTCCTATTTTTATTTAACCCTGGTGCCCCCTCCTCTCCCCTCCCCCTGCCATCCTGCCCCGGGCTGAATTAATTTCAGTTCCTTGTTGGGAGGTTCCCGGGGCTGATTCAGTGAAGTGCTTGTTTAATTGGCTCCCAGCCGTTCAAATTGAAACAGATAGATAATTAATAACTGCTACAATTGGTTGCCACACTGGTTGTAACCTTGGAAACCCCCCATAAAGAAATGGTGGTAATGTTTGGTGCTTGGTGCTTCGGCCAGCCATTTCCCGTCTGACCTGTAGTTTATCTTCCTGTTATCACCTCCATCTCACGTCATAGTGAGAACTACGGTTCAGAAAGAACCAGGGAAAACACACACACACACACACTGCTGTGAACGGTTCAGAAACAGGGGAAACACACAACACCAGGTGGTTCCCACAACGGCCCTCACAACCACAGGGTTCAAAACACAAGGAGCACACATGTTACACATGCTGATGTTTGCTGAAAAACCATTGAAAGAATCACTTATGGGCTTGATGATTAGTTGACTAGTTATAATTAGTTGACCAATGATATTTGTTGGCGGAAACCACTCTACACATCAACACTATATAATAAATGGCCTCACAGAAAGATTTATGATTAGGTTCCATTGTGTTTGCAGTGGTTTTGGTAGTGCTGTTTGGGGTTGGTTTAAATAGGGCATATGAAATGGATACCATGGGTGCGTCCCAAAATGGCACCCTACACCCTATTTAGTGCATTACTTTTGACCAGAGCCCTATGGGCCCTTGTCAAAAGTAGTGTATTATAGGGAATAGGGTGCCATTTTGGACAAAGACGCCCTGTTCATTCTCCGCTTTGAAATGTAGGCCGTGTAATTGGTCCTCGATCACATGTGGGCCAAGATAAGTGGTTTTATTTTGTGTGTAAATCTGTCCTGAGAGCCCTCATTTCTTGGCTCTGGCAAGCCATGCCTATCAGCTATAGTAGTGTGTGTGTGTGTGTGTGTGTGTCAAAGGGGCATAACTGGTCCTCTGTTCAGGGTCCCCACCCTCTGCCTCAGGACCCTTGGATATTGAGAGATAATCTGGGCATGATCACACACACACAAGTACACACACAAAGCAAGGTCACACTTCCCCAGGAAGTGAATGCAAATAATCATTGTAACAAGCCCTGGATAGGGATGCGTTCCCTTTCAGTCGGTACTCTCGGTACAACACAACTATGGGGAATCGCACTCTCGCGACTTCAATTGAAAAACTAAAATCACACCTGACAAGGCCAATGAAATCTGCAGCTCGCTGGAAGCCCCGCCTTCCACAGGTGATGAGCGTGAGGCTCGGATTCATTCCCTCAATTCTTCCGCTCTTCACCTCGATGTGGGCAAGAATGATTCACGCCAAAAACAAACAATTTGGAACATGTGCCAACTAAAGTTTCCCTTTGTGCATGCTCACCTCCTGGACATTGTGTGCTGGAGTTTCTATTCTCCCAGTTCCCTAACTACAAACCAATTAGTTATTCTTCTGATTTCTTGGCCTGGCTGTAGCTATTGTAAGATGGCAAAAGCGACCGGAAAGATGAAGGCTAACAAGCCGGGTTCACGACCATTCCTAAATTAATAAAAAGATCCTGATTGGTGGTCGTTGGGGTGTCCCACCTGTCCGACATCCGTTTGGCTGCTGATTGCTGAGGTGGACCAATCAGTGGACATTCCTCTGGATTGCACCACCTGTTTCTGGTTTTTCACTTACACCTCCCATTGTTTTCAAAGCCAGTCAGTTGTGTTTGTGGGGAGAGACTATTTCCGTATGTGAGTATGGATACTGTGGTGTCCTGTGTACTCACTCATTTGCTGGTTACTCTGTTTGGTAACTTTGTTGTGTGTTTCTGGGAAAAGGGGGATTTAAGCAAGTTGCCCTTGGGCATACATTACGGTAGCTTATGGTTGTCGTGTATTTTTTGTTCTCACTGTTTCCATGTCACGATTCTAATTTGCATGAATTATGTTACGGGTCTCTTTTCCATCCACCCTAGACTTTTAAAGCCACGGGGTTCATAACAGATACTCATGTTTTTTGTCTTATATGTCTTGAATTGGTACATGCCATGGCTGCCCTTGCTCAAATCAGTTCATGTGCGGGACTACGGGACAGTATCAGTAGGAGTGGCTTGTCCGCAGCTGGCACTGTTCCCCTGGTCCACGGAGCAGGTTCTCTTAACAATCGTGTAGGATTCTTGAAGGCATTGGTGTTTCCGATAGACTTCCTCTCCCAGGAGTCTGAGTTGCGGGATGCAGAGATGGATTTGGGTCTTTTGGTCGGAGCAAATGTCTTGTCTGCCTGGGTGTGGTGTATGCAGAAGCTGCCCGTGCCCAACTCTGCTCCTGTGTGCTCTGTCGCCGGTTAATGAAGGCTACTCAAAGAGAGAGGGATGCCAGGTTCGGTGGGTATCCCCCGCAGCCTGTGTTAGCCTTGGTCAAGCACCGTTTGCCTCTCTCCAGTCCCACGTAGCCGTTTGAGACCGGGATAGCTAAACAAGCGCTGCATAGCGTGCTAGCCAGGTTGGCTAACTCGCTGAGGCGAGCTAGCTATTAATAGCTCCCCACAGTGAAGTTGCTTAGGTAGCTCTGTTGTTAAGTATACGCAGTGTTAAGTCGCTTGGTTATTGTAAATGGACCGTGCTGCGGTCAAAGAGGCTAGCTAGCATAGCTTAGACTAAAAAGCCTCCTGGCTAACGTCGGCTACCATGCATAAGATCTGGGAGGAAGCAGCCCCCGAGCACTTGGCTCGGGTAACGCCTGGAGTGAGGGACTTTGGTACGCGTGTGAGTGACCTGTGCGCCCCTCCACAAGAACATTACTGTGACAACAGTGCCTGCACATTTTGGTTACGGTCCAAACGGGGTACTACGTCAGCCATTGCCGAAGCCCCCTGTGCTGTCTGTCTTCAGCTCAATGCTTTTCATTCCTGGGAATTAGATGCAATTACGAATCACCAGTCTGTTACCACAGAAGGGGGCAGTTTTTCAGAGCTGTCTGTCCCAATCCCAGGTAGGTTACAAGGCTATTTGTCGCCAGTACCTATGACTGGTCGGTAGGGTAACCACCCTGATAAGTTTCCCAGGGTCTATTTTTATACGTGTGGTCCAGCGCTGGGTACCAGCCGTCCGGAACGCATCTTACCGCCTATATCGAGTGAGGCTCGTTGTGACAACAGTACTCTAGTGGCAATGAAAATCGGGGTACATCACTGATCACCGGTGCCCTTGTACCCAGAATAGGCCGGGCTTTAGGCAAACCTTGGCACATAAACACTGTTTTTCTCAACCCCGGGGTTCCACAGTGTTCACGAGTGTCAAAAGTGTTGTCTCCCACCTTTGAGTTCAGACACACGGTTGTCAGGAGTGGTGGGATTGGAAAAAGAACCAATCTTTCCAGTCCACAAGGTGGTGTCTTGCCCGTTCAGATGGCACTTCTTGGGAGGCTCGCTCTTTGCTCCGACCAATGGCGCGCATGCGCAGTGTCGCCCTGGATCATACGAACAGTGATGTCAGGGTACAGGCTACAATTAGTTGTGCATCGCACATGCTTCTGCAGTGTCATCATGTCGAATGTTCCCAAGGCCTCAGCTCCTGTTTTGAGGGAGGAAATATCCTCCCGTCTCCAGAAGCAGGCAATCCGAGTGGTTCCTATGTCGAAGATCCAGGACAACTGGTACAGCCAGTGTTTCTTGGTTCCGAAAAGGGACAGGACTTTGTGTCCCATTCTAGACCTACAGCGCCTTCAAAAATGATTCATACCCCTTGACTTATTCCACATTTTGTTGTCTTATAGCCTGAATTCAAAATATAAAAAAATCCTCACCCATCTACACACAATACTCCATAATGACAAAGTGAAAACATGTTTTTAGAATTTTTTGCACATTTATTGACAATTAAATACATAAATATCTAATTTACATAAGTATTCACCCAACTGAGTCAATACATGTTAGAATCAACTTTGGCAGTGATTACAGCTGTGAGTCTTTCTGAGTATTTCAATGTCTCTAAGACTTTTGCACACTGGGATAGCACAATATTTGCACATTATTTGTTTATAAATTTGTCTCCTAGTGTCTGATGGAGAGCAGACAGAGCCAGGTTTTCCTCTGGGATTTTCCCTGTGCTTAGCTCTATTCTGTTTCTTTGTATCCTAAAAAACTCCCTAGTCCCTGCCGATGACGAACTTACCCATGCAGCCACCACAATGCTTGAAAATATGAAGAGTGGTACTCAGTGATGTGTTGTGTTGGATATAGCCCAAACATAACACTTTGTATTCAGGACATAACGTTAATTTCTTTGCCACATTTATGGTAGTTTTACTTTAGTGTATTATGCAAACAGGATGCATGTTTCAGAATTTGTGTATTTTGTATAGGCTTCCTTCTTTTCACTCTGTCATTTAGGTTAGTATTGTTGATCCATCCTCAGTTTTCTCCTATCACAACCATTTAACTCTGTAACTGTTTTAAAGTCACCATTGGCCTCATTGTGAAATCCCTGATTGGTTTCCTTACACTACAGCAACTGAATTAGGAAGGACACCTGTAGTGACTGGTTGTATTGATACACCATCCAACATGTAATTAATTACTTCACCATGCTCAAAGGGATATTCAATGTCTGCTTTTTTTTTAACCTATCTACCAAAAGGTGCCTTTCTTTTTGCGAGGTATTGGAAAACCTGCCTGGTCTTTGTGTTTGAAATTCACTGCTCGACTGAGGGACCTTACAGATAATTGTGCAGTATGTGTGGGGTACAGAGATGAGGTAGTCATTCATAAATCAGTTTAAACACTATTATTACACACAAAGTGAGTCCATGCAACTTATTATGTAACTAATCTGTAAAAATTTAGAAAAACATACTTCCACTTTGACATTATGGGGTATTGTGTGTAGGCCAATGACACAAAAATCAAAAGTTTACCCATTTTAAATTCAGGCTGTAACACAACAAAATGTGGAAAAGTCAAGGGGTGTGAATACTTTCTGAAGGCAATGTATTTTGTCACTTTGAGCAACATTCACTTTAATTAAACTCTCTGAATAGACACATATGCATAGATATTGTCATATTTTATCGCCAAATAAAAAGGGGAGTTTATTTGATAAATTAGAAAGATACCATTTATTCACACCAAAACATCACTTTGCGCTATGACAAATGACACTTTAGTCTTATGAATTATTATCAAATTCTGAGCGACCAGGTTTGAACTGGCTTCACTCATTACGGCCTGTGTATGGGACAGATACTTGTTGTGACGTTTGGCTATGGATATTCAAGAAAATGTACTGATAAATTATGGAATAATTATTTGATCTAATTAATTTGGTTATCCTATCCAAAAATCCATACATTCTATGTTAAATTGAAATACATATTATACTTTTAACCGCTAAAAGTCTAAGCTGTTGGGGGGATATACTATTTAACCCCTTATTTTTGTTGGCACAAAACTACCTCATTCGTTTGTATTGGTTACCTTCAGACGAGTCCCGTGAGGGTCGTAGAGCAAAACTAAGAACACCATCGTGTTCGTGGGAGTCTCCCCTTTCCACAGTGGGGTCAAACCGTTCGGACACTACAGATGTTTTTGTGAGAACGCCGATTTTCGGGATGTCTCATGGTTTGACAAACACTGCTGTAGCTCGGCCACCTTAGCTATGCCAAAGGCAGAAGAAATTGATATCTCTAGCTTAAACTGACAGATTTTGATGGGGATTATTGACGCAAAGGTGCGTCAATAGACTCTTAAGGATTAATAACATAAGCAAAGCAGAGAATCTCAATGTATGTTGGGTTCATACCAATCATGTTGTGAGCCATTCAATTTGATACATTGTTTAGAAAAGTGGTCAAATGTCAAATACTGTGTTTGGCATAAGGCTAAATATTTCTCTCTTCTCCACCTTTCTTAGAATCAGCATATTTGGTGACAGGATGTCTGGTTGACTAATCCTTTGTAACACATGCTAATCCTAAAAGTGTCTACATTTAACCCCCTTGGGGTACTTAAGGGTCAAATGAGGAGGAGGGGATAGGACTATGGTCCTTCAGATAGAACTGGTTTGTAAGATAATCAAGGTTGGGCGTCTGTTTTTACTCCTTCCCCACCCATTCAACGTGACAGACCAATTGTTCTGCTGTCCCTAGCTCAGGGGAAGCAACTGTCAATAACAATCATCACTCTTGGGAATGTCTTACATACAGTTGAAGTCGGAAGTTTACATACACCTTAGCCAAATACATTTAAACTCAGTTTTTCACAATTCCTGACATTTAATCCTAGTAAAAATTCACTCTCTTAGGTCAGTTAGGATTACCACTTTATTTTAAGAATGTGAAATGTCAGAATAATAGTAGAGTGATTTATTTCAACTTTTATTTCTTTCATCACTTTCCCAGTGGGTGTCACGATCGTTAGACGGAGTAGACCAAGGCGCAGCGTGATGAACGAACATACTTTATTAAATGAGAGTAAACACTCGAACAAAACAAAAAAACGATACGTGCAGTCCTACGGTACAGACCAAAAGGAACAAACCAACTGGAACAAGATCCCACAACTATTGTGGGAAAACAGCCTGTATAAATATGGCTCCCAATCAGAGACAACCAGCAACAGCTGACACTCGTTGCCTCTGATTGGGAACCACTCTGGCCAACACAGAAATACAAAACTAGAATCCCGACATAGAAACACAACACATAGAATATACACACCCTGGCTCAACATATAGAGTCCCAGAGCCAGGGTGTGACAGTACCCCCCCCTAAAGGCACGGACTGCGACCGCGCCTCAACATAGACCAAACAGGGGAGGGCTGGGTGGGCATTCCTCCTCGGAGGCGGTTCCGGCTCCGGGCTTGCCCACCACCCTTCAATAATCCCACCGTCGCGCCCCTGGTCCGGTCTGGCCCCGCTGGCTGGAGCTGGACTGGACATCGTAGGAGCGGATTGCTTAAGCTCCGGTGTGGAGCAGCTGACCGGTACCTGACCAGGCACCGGTGACCCAGGCACGGGTTGTGCCGGACTGATGACGTGCACCCCTGGCTTGGTGCGTGGAGCAGGAACGGGCCGGACCGGGCTGACGATGCACACCCCTGGCTTGGTGCGTGGAGCAGCAACGGGCCGGACCGGGCTGACGAGGCGCACCCCTGGCTTGGTGCGTGGAGCAGGAACGGGCCGGACCGGGCTTACGATGCGCACCCCTGGCTTGGTGCGTGGAGCAGGAACGGGCCGGACCGGGCTGACGACGCACACCGTAGGCTTGGTGCGAGGAGCAGGAACAGGCCGGGCCGGGCTGACGACTCGCACCGTAGGCTTGGTGCGAGGGGAAGGAACAGGCCGGGCCGGGCTGGTGATGCGCACCCCTGGCTTGGTGCGTGGAGCAGGAACGGGCCGGACCGGGCTGGCGACGCACACCGTAGGCTTGGTGCGTGGAGCATGAACAGGCCGGGCCGGGCTGGCGACGCGCACCGTAGGCTTGGTGCGAGTGGCAGGAACAGGCCGGGCCGGGCTGGCGACGCGCACCGTAGGCTTGGTGCGGGGATCAGGAACAGGCCGGACCGTACTGGGAACACACACCACTGGCCTTAAACGGGGATCAGGAACGGGCCGGACCGGACTGGCAATACACCTCAGTACCTCTCGCCGTGCCTCTACAACTTCCTTCCCTCCTCTCACCAATGGCTCCCGTAACCCTGTGGCCTTCTCTCCTCGTCTCCCATTTCTCCCTGTGGCAGCCTCCTGCTGCCCAGTCGCCCATGCCGTGTGCCCCCCCCCTAAAAATTGTCTGGGGTTGCCTCTCGTCCGTCCGACGACGACACTGTTGACGCCGTTGCTCCTCTCTCGCCAGGGCCTTAATCTTAGCCCATGGCCCTTTGCCCCCGAGCATGTCCTCCCAGGACCACGATTTGCCCACCTGGGCCATCGCCAACCTCTCCAGCTCCTTTCCCGGCGCTTCCTCCCATGTCCAGGCTGCCTGCTCCTGGACACGCTGCTTGGTCCTGGTATGGTGGGATCTTCTGTCACGAACGTTAGACGGAGTAGACCAAGGCGCAGCGTGATGAACGAACATACTTTATTAAATGAGAGTAAACACTCGAACAAAACAACAAACGATACGTGCAGTCCTACGGTACAGACCAAAAGGAACAAACCAACTGGAACAAGATCCCACAACTATTGTGGGAAAACAGCCTGTATAAATATGGCTCCCAATCAGAGACAACCAGCAACAGCTGACACTCGTTGCCTCTGATTGGGAACCACTCTGGCCAACACAGAAATACAAAACTAGAATCCTGACATAGAAACACAACACATAGAATATACACACCCTGGCTCAACATATAGAGTCCTAGAGCCAGGGTGTGACAGTGGGTCAGAAGTTTACATACACTCAATTAGTATTTGATAGCATCGCCTATAAATTGTTTAACTTGGGTCAAACGTTTCGGGTAGCCTTCCACAAGCTTCCCACAATAAGTTGGGTGAATTTTGACCCATTCCTCCTGACAGAGCTGGTGAAACTGAGTCAGGTTTGTAGGCCTCCTTGCTCGCACACACTTTTTCAGTTCTGTCCACAAATTATCTATAGGATTGAGGTTAGGGCTTTGTGATGGTCACTCCAATAACTTGACTTTGTTGTCCTTAAGCCATTTTGCCACAACTTTGGAAGTATGCTTGGGGTCATTGTCCATTTGGAAAACCCATTTGCGACCAAGCTTTAACTTCCTGACTGATGTCTTGAGATGTTGCTTCAATATATCCACATAATTTTCCTTCCTCATGATGCCATCTATTTTGTGAAGTGCACCAGTCCCTCCTGCAGCAAAGTACCCCCACAGCATGATGCTGCCACCCTCGTGCTTCATGGTTGGGATGGTGTTCTTGGGCTTGCAAGCGACCCCCTTTTTCCTCCAAACATAATGATGGTCATTATGGCCAAACAGTTCTATTTTTGTTTCATCAGACCGATCTTTGTCCCCATGTGCAGTTGCAAACCATAGTCTGGCTTTTTTTATGGCGGTTTTGGAGCAGTGGCTTTTTCCTTGCTTCCATAACCTTCCTTCAGGTTGTGTCGATATAGGACTTGTTTTACTATGGATATAGATACTTTTGTACCTGTTTCCTCCAGCATCTTCACAAGGTCCTTTGCTGTTCTGGGATTGATTTGTACTTTTCGCACCAAAGTACGTTAATCTCTAGGAGACAGAATGCGTCTCCTTCCTGAGCGGTATGACGGCTGCGTGGTCCCATGGTGTTTATGCTTGCATACCATTGTTTGTACAGATGAATGTGGTACCTTCAGGCGTTTGGAAATTGCTCCCAAGGATGAACCAGACTTGTGGAGGTCTACAATTTTTTTTCTGAGGTCTTTGCTGATTTCTTTTGATTTTCCCATGATGTCAAGCAAAGAGGCACTGAATTTGAAGGTAGGTGTCACGCCCTGGCTCTAGGGACTATTTTATGTTGAGCCAGGGTGTGTAGTGTCTATGTTTTGTGTTCTATGTTTAGTTTCTAGTTCATGTGTTTTCTATGTTGGCCGGGGTGGTTCTCAATCAGAGGCAACGTTAATCAGCGGTTGCTTGTTGTCTCTGATTGGGAGCCATACTTAGGCAGCCTATTGTGCACTTGTGTTTCGTGGGATCTTGTTCCGTGTTGGTTTGTGTATGTTACCGAGGACTTCACGTATCGTTTTGTTGTTTTTGTTCGTGTGGTGAATTAAAAATAAAGTATGTACTCATATCACGCTGCGCATTGGTCCACTCATTATGACGATCGTGACAGAAGATCCCACCAATAAAGGACCAAGCAGCGTGTCCAGGAGCCAACGCCGGAGGTAACATTAGTGGATGTCCTCCTCGGTTGGGGGAAAATCACAGAGAAGGAGGCCGTCTGTTACCGAAGGGCGATGAAGGGGGACACCCAGGCAGGAGAGGAGAAGCGGCGCCAACCGGGCCGTCGTCGGACAGGCGAGAGGCACCCCCAATAAAAAATTTTGGGGGGCACATGGCATGGACGACGGGGCTGCTGGAGGCAGATAAAGGGCGAGTTTGTGGACGAGGAGAGAAGGCCACCAGGTTACGGGAGCCATTGTTGATTAGAGGGAAGGAAAGTGTAGAGGCACGGCGAGAGGTACTGAAGTGTGTTACCAGTCCGGTCCGGCCCGTTCCTGATCCCCGTATAAGGCCAGTGGTGTGTGTTCCCAGTGCGGTCCGGCCTGTTCCTGTCCCTCGCACCAAGCCTGTGATGCGCGTCGCCAGCCCGGACCGGCCTGTTCCTGCTCCCCGCACCAAACCAATGGTGCGCGTCGCCAGCCCGGCCCGGCCTGTTCCTGCCCCTCGCACCAAGCTAATGGTGCGCGTCACCAGCCCGGTCCGGCCTGTTCCTGCCCCTCGCACCAAGCAAATGGTGCGCGTCGCCAGCCCGGCCCGGCCTGTTCCTGCCCCTCGCACCAAGCTAATGGTGCGCGTCGCCAGCCCGGTCCGGCCTGTTCCTGCCCCTCGCACCAAGCCAATGGTCCGCGTCGCCAGCCCGGCCCGGCCTGTTCCTGCCCCTCGCACCAAGCCAATGGTGCGCGTCGCCAGCCCGGCCCGGCCTGTTCCTGCCCCTCGCACCAAGCCAATGGTGCGCGTCGCCAGCCCGGTCCGGCCTGTTCCTGTTCCCCGCACCAAGCGCCTATTGTGCACTTGTGTTTCGTGGGATCTTGTTCCATGTTGGTTTGTGTATGTTACCGAGGACTTCACGTATCGTTTTGTTTTTTTGTTCGTGTGATGAATTAAAAATAAAGTATGTACTCATATCACGCTGCGCATTGGTCCACTCATTATGACGATCTTGACAGTAGGCCTTGAAATACATCAACAGATACACCTCCAATTGACTCAAATGATGTCAATTAGCCTATCAGAAGTTTCTAAAGCCATTACATCATTTTCTGTAATTTTCCAAGCTGTTTATAGGCATAGTAAACTTAGTGTATGTAAACTTCTGTCCCACTGGAATTGTGATACAGTGAATTATAAGTGAAATAATCTGTCTGTAAACAATTGTTGGAAAAATTACTTGTGTCAAGCACAAAGTAGATGTCCTAACCGACTTTCCAAAACTATAGTTTATAACAAGAAATTTGTGGAGTGGTTGAAAAACAAGTTTTAATGACTCGAACCTAACTGTATGTAAACTTCCGACTTCAACTGTAGCCATATCTAATCTCTTTACTCCGCACAAAAGGACATTTGTAAAATATAACCATGTTTTCCCTCGTGGGGTAAGAGAGGTACAACAAGCCCCCTTTGATGGGTCCAATTTGCACACAATTCGCAAATTGTGAACCAACACGTAGAAATGGCCACGAGGTGTCCCATGCTTGGTGGCTGTGACCCCAACCTGTCATCCGGTCAGCCATCTTTCCAACATAGGCTGTGACTTGATGACAAACTTAATGGCACAGAACATACAAATGATATACCATTACATTTAATTTCCTATGAGTGGCGTTGTGGTACTCAATTCTTGGTTGTATGGAAGACTGTTCATGGCAGTTTAAAACAATAATTAAATAATTCTTGAAGATTACATTCTGGTTACAACACCTAAACTATCTAAGTGAAAAAATATATACCATCCATGCCTTTGGATAAATGACTGTATTAGGACCCTAAGGTGTCCTAATTAGGTGTCCCTACTTCAATGGTGTGTTGTTTAAGGCACTAGTATAAGTTGTAGATTACTGATAAGGTCATAAGGACTTACAGGGCATCAGTTTAGGGAGCCTACAGGGCTGACCTGGAGAACCTTGGGGAAGCAGCTGGGGAAGCCGGGGCTGTACTGTCTGTAGGAGTCTCAGGATCACATGCCAGCTGACCAAAGATTGGCATTAACTCAGACCTGGCACTAGTGATTCTAGTATAAATCCTTATCACATCCTCTATTGGGCGTGTGCCATTAGCACAAGTGGGAGTTTGAGGTCCCAATCTTTGTGATTGGCTGAAACATTATCTCTCAGAATTTTGATGATTGTTTGGTTGCTAATTTCGATCTGCCCAGAACTTGTGGCTTTAAGCGATATGGAGCTTAGCTTGAACTCCAAGAGGATGACACAGTTCGGTCATTGCAGCGGCTGAGAAATGGGTTCCATGGTCACTATCTACTGCTTCTCCGGGCAAGCCAAAGCTGCTGAAGACATCGTTCAGCAGAAGGATGAAAGTAGTTTCTGCCGTGTCGTTTGTGGCTGGCAGGCATTCTACCCACTTCAGGAATTCACAGGTAACTGTGAGTAGGTACTCGGTTAGACCTGGCGACTGGGCCGATCCAGTAGATCTGGATTGAACTCCAGGGATAAGACACGACCTTGCGTTGTAAAGGTGCTCTGTGGTTCGACTTGTAAGGTTGGAACTGGCAGCAAATTAGATACCCCCTTACGTACTGTGCAACGTCCTTTTCCATGTGTGGCCAGTGGGCAACTTGTCGCAAGGCTTTACAAGTAGCGTTGACCCCCCCTATGGCCTCCACGCCACTCGCCGTGGGTATGGGTTATCATTACCACCCTTTGTTTCTCGTTTTTGAGGTCCGAGAAATAAACCAATATGTCATGTACATGTTTGAGGTGCTGTTTGGTGGAATACAGTGAACGTAGATCGCGTGAGCTTGCCAAGGCTTGTTCTGTCACTGGGTGCTTGGCCGGGTCGGACAAGAACTGAATCATGGTGGCAAGAGGAGGATCTTGGTGTTGCATGGCGACCAAGTCAACATTTTTGGAACGAGTGCGTGGTTAGGGCATCATGATCATGGCAAGTCCCAGCAGGTGGTGATTCACGGCTACGAGTGATCACGCACACTGTGGGTGTGTGGTTTTCTGGCGGCATGCGAGGATTGAAGACCCAAGGAGTGCCGTGAAGGGCACCGGACTTGGCCATGCTGTAGGCATGGTCTTTGCCAATTTGTCTGGGCCCGTTGACCTAGAGTTTCCTTTGACTCTCTTCCAGTACACCCACAGGCCGTGAGTGGTGACGAGGTCATGAGTTCTTTGTTTTTCACTTCTTTGCCGTTTGACGTTGTAATGTGTTTCTGGTTTCAAAGCGGAAGGTGGCACAGAAAGGTGAGTCTTGCGTAGTTGGAGTCGGTGCAGATCACAAGTTAGGACAGGCCGTGCTGCACGGCTGTTTGCAAGGTGATGAGTATTCCTTAGATTTATGCATACTAACTAGTCTTAGCACCCAACTGAACGTTTTTGTGTGGGCAGAGGTGGTCGTCTGACCAGACAAGTCCGACACCAGCTTGCAAGTGCACTTGGGGATGGTACGAGCACCCATCAACGAAGGCAATAGACATGCCTAGGCATGAATTTTCATCAAAGTAGTGATGGTTTGAAGGCAACGGTGTGGCGATGCCTTGCGGAGGCTGTGCCAGGTCTGTGTCGCTGTTGGAACAACGTTGACACACATTCAGGTCCTGGCCAGAATAACTCTTTGTTTTTGTTGGGGTAGGCTACACATGAACCTAAGCAAAGCTTGTCCTTCAGAGCATTCACAGCCTCATCGTGTGCCCTACTCCAGACAAATGGGGTGTCTTTCTGAAGCAACAGGTTCAGTGGTTTTGCCAAGTTGGCATACTGGTTTATGAACTGGCGGGAGTAGTTGCACACACCCAAGAAGCTGTGCAGTTCTTGAAGGTTTGCAGGGGTTTTGACATTTTGGATAGCTTATATCCTGTTGGATTGGGGCAATATTCCATCAGGGCCTGTCATGCCAAATAGTGTCGCCCGGCCAAATAGTGTCCCCCTCTGCGTCACAATGGTATTCTATGAGATCTAGCTTCTGTTGCTAGGGCTGTTGCTAGAACTTGCAAAATTCTGACCAGATTAGGTAATGAACCAAATCGTCCGTTACTATGCTGGTTGCTTGGCTCTATTTTACCGCATAAACGCTCGCTCGGTCCGTGCAAAATTATTACCTCAGAATTGCTCTCCAAGGACGGCGTTTTTGACGGTGACAACCTGTTGACTACCTGCTGCTTCAGAGGACAAAAAAGACTGGAAAGAGAACACTCTTTCTTTACCATATATTTTTCTTTATATAAGTAAATATTGTTAAAAAGGAAGAAATACTTTAAGCTGTTTTTAGATTGATGTTGCTAGCTACTGTACTTATTTACCTCAGCCTGCCTAGTCAGCTAGCCAGCTACAGTAGCTGGCTAGCTATTATCTAGCTAGCCATACAGTTTTATTTAGCTAACATTAGCTAGCTAGCTACTGTAGATGTTATTGTAGCTTTCTATTTGTATGTAGCTTGCACTTCAATGGCATCCCTCGAGGAGATTTTATTTTATCTTTCCAACCAGGTGAAGTACTATGAAGACACCACTGATGTGCAACATTCAGAGAAATTCACAATTCAGGGTAACATTAAGCAGTTCACTTCTATTAGATAACTGGACGGATTTAGCTATGTACAACCATTTTTCAACAACCAATTTCTATCTAGCTAATTGCTAGCTCTACATATAGTTCAGTGGAGGCTACAGAGGGGAGGATGGCTCATAATAATGTCTGGAAAGGAGTAAATGGAATGGTATCGAACACGTGGTTGTTTTTGATACCATTCAATTGACTCCATTCCAGCCATTATTATGAGCTGTACTCCCCTCAGCAGCCTCCACTGATATAGTTATATATGTCTGTCATATTGAGGTGTCTAGCAATAAGTTAAACCTGATCAATCAAATGGATAGGTGTAAGCAATTATGGTAATTCCAAATGTGGGGGGGGAGAAAGTGAGAAAGAAAGGATGAAAGTGAGAGAGGGAGAGAGAGATGGGAAGAGAGTGGAAGACAGACAGAGAGAGAGATGGGGAGAGAGAAACAGAGAGAGAGACAGCAGTGCAAATGTACTTAGACTTGAGTATTTCAACAACTCTTCTCTTCCAACTTGTTAGGCAATCATATCTATCTACGGGGAAGGATGGCCAGCCACACAGGAGGGTGATTTTTTAATAAGGAGGAGAAGGAGGCTGTGCTGACCGAGATGCATGCTGGGCATTTCGGAATGAAGCGCATGGTTGTCAAAATCAACCTACGCTTCTTCTGACTGGGAATTGTCAAGGAGGTAGACAGCTGTGCAAGTGAAATAACCTTTTGATTATTAATCACATTCTATTATATCTGAAATTATTATGATTTCAATGAATGTCATATCAGAGAGCACATAATATTTCAATTTGTCACTTTTTGCTTAAAGGTCAGTACCCTGTCTAGCCTGCCAGAAGTTTGAGAGGGCGAAGACTGTAGCGCCGGAGTTGAAGCCCATCAAAGTTGTTTCACCATGGCACATGATCGGTAAGTGTCCCAATTAAATATTTTCCCTGATAAGTTGTTTTGTAATGGTTGCTTTATTTGACCACAACAGAGTTCAATATTATAGAATGTGTGTGTGTGTCAGTATCTTTACAAATATGAAAATCTGCATACTGTATGACACAGATACCAGTAAGAATAAAGTAATCTTCTCTCAATACTGCCATGGGCAAGTCCCTTGATTGGTACCAGGAAGGGTGGGAGAACAACCTGAAGGTAATTCTCTTTGCACACAACAGCAGCATCCTGGCCTCCACCAAGTACGGATGGGAGCCGCAGCTGTTGACTGAGGTAAACAATGCAATTGTATATACAATTATTGCATATACTGTAGTCTTTCAAATTTGTGATTGACTTAGTGTTGTTGTTTGTCTATTGCTATTTTTGTATAACATACTTTCAGATCACTGAAACCCCACCTGATGTGCTGGAAGTTGTCAAACCAGATCAGAACGCCTTCAAGGACCACCTTCAGGCACAGACAGAAGGATGTGGAGGTTTTTGACCAGGTACAAGTGATTGTCCGCTGTTAATTTATTTTCTGGCCCTCCAAGAGATATGTAAGAGATGTATTTGTAATATGAAATATAATTGCATCTATTTCTATTATCAATCAAGTTGAGACTGAACATGGACAAGGCGCAGAAGAAACTACCAGAGCAGAATCAAGAATTGGACCAAGTGCTATGACATCCGGACAAATTCCTTGGTTTGGAAGAAGGACGAAAGGAAGGTGAGACCTGGGAAACCTCGCTGCTCTTTCGCTCCTAGCTGGGGTCACCATCTATTAAAGTGATTATAACAAATCTGAGATAATAACTGTTTGCATTTGCACACAAAATAACCTGAAGCTAGTTTTAGTTTTCCTAACACTGATATTTTTCTCTTTGTCTTCCTAGAGTTACCTCGGTGGAAGCCAACAATCTTCTACAGTTGGAGCAGTTGGACGGTCGACCACTGAAAGCACTGACGCCCTACACTTCAGTGAAGCCCAATAGACAAAATATGTTAAGCTTTGGTTGACATTTGAGAAAGCAAGAAATGGTAGTTATGCTGAGCATATGAAAATATACCTCTTCAATGTACCTCTCCAAATGACTTTAGGACCATTGACTGTCTGAGCCCCCCAGGAGGTATCCCATCCACCAGATCAGTCTGATTCTCTGTGCTCTGAGTCGGAGGGGGACCAGCTTGAGGTAGGCTTTACCTTCCAAAAGTGTTGAAAAGTATATATCTTCCATTTATAACACTGCACTAATCCATCACATTTTCTCACAGTAAAGTGTAACCTGTGTGTTTGCTTGTTTACGTCTCTGTCTCCTACCCTGTTCCCTTTAACTCTGCTCCTGTTCTCCAGGACCTAGGGGTTCTGCCCAACACCCAGACGTGCATCCACCTGATGTCCTCCATTACCAACCACCCTCCAACTATTCATTACATCATCTACAGCTTCTGTTATTGTCAAGTTGTCATTATCTGCAAATAAGTTTTTTTGCTCTATCATACTGGGCACATAATATGTGAGATACACATATTAACTAAAAACAGCACTGCAAACACTCAGTACAAAGAGAGCAGCAGTGCCTGGACTTTGCAGTCTCCTTCTTCAAGTTCCCCTTCCAAGACTGGCTGCCTGTTGAGAACAAGTGGCAGGCAGAACCTCCCACCCACACAGCAACCACCTCCTCTATATTCCACACACCAGAATTCAGTATTTTAGTCTATGATTGCCATGTCAGTGTACAGAAAATCTGTGAAAATATATTAATGACACAACTGTACCAAAAACTATCAAATGTTATGTATTACAATCTTAAAAATTGCCAGGTTGGTTTTCACAGGTGTTCATTATTGTAAACTATAAGGTATCCTTTGATGGTATTTATTTGTTTCATATTATTCACTGTTGTATGCTAGGACCTACAATAGATACATATATATTCAACCACAAGGGTGTACTAATGAGCTAGTACAAAATAGAGGACTACTGAAATTATATTATTTCAGTGTAGATAAGGGCAGGGTAAAATGAAAACATGACAGCCAGAAAAGTAAGTGTATGAATCAAACAGATTTGCATATGAATGGAGTGGAAATTAGCTGACTTCGTGATCTGTAAGGTAAGTAACTTTCATGTGTCAAGCAGATTACCTGTTTTCTTTGCCATTTCCGAAATGTAGCAACGTTTAAGACATGGATTTCATGTTGTAACGTTAACAAGGTACCCAAAAGTAGTTTGAATTCATGTTTTCATTTTATTAGCGAAACAAAACTTGTTTAAACAGCGAAATTGTTGTGGAAATCAGCCTTGTTTGCACAGTGATGATGAAAAGAACGTCATTTAGGCTGTAATGATCTCCAAAATTCTAATCATTAGGTCATCACACGTTGATATAGCAACGGACGCTAATAGTTTATTGAATCCCATTGTGACGCAGAGGGGGACACTATTTGGCTGGGGGACATTATTTGGCATGACAGGCCCACTAAGAGTCCAACATAGTTGACTTCGGTTCTGCACCACTTCTCTTTTAAAATGGCCAGTTTGGAGCCGGCAGCTCCCAGTTTGGTAAGAACATGGTCCTGTTTGTTGAAGTGGTGAGACCAAATCTCGCTCCTCATGAGGACGTCATTCACGTATATGAGAGTGCCCCTAGTGTCTGCGACTGGCATGGCTTTGTGTAGGAAGATGTTAAATTCTGCATGGGAATTCGAGTAACCAAATGGTGCCCTGTTGAAAGTAAAAAGCTGATTCGAAAATGAAAAGGACCTCTGGATGAACTTTCATAGTCCAGAAGCCATTTGCCACGTCGACTGTGGAGAAGTATTTGGCATTTGTGACCTTTGGCAGCTCTTGGTCGAGTTGCGTCATAGGCCAGCGAGACAACGGGACCAGCTTGTTGAGCTGTCTGTAGTATATGGTAAGTTGCCATTTTCCCGTAGGTTTTAAGACAGGCCAGATTGGGGTGCTGTACTGTAGGTCCTGTTGCATTCTCTGATTATCTGCTTTGCCAACAGGGGGTTTATGATTTCTTGGACAGCGGTGTATGCAGCAAGAGGAATTTTGTACGGATGCACAAATGTTGGGGCTGCACCAGGTGGTGTAGGAATGTGTACCATGTGAGGATCAGTAAGCCCACAATCCATGGAATAATTCAACCAAATGTACTGGTGTTTGTTGAACAAGTTATGCAACTGTTGTCTTTGAGTGTCATCCACCAGGTCCGCGGCCAACAGTTCTTGCACCTGCAATTCGAAACCAGGATATAGTTAAGGGAGGGTGCTCGGCGTGCTGCTAGCTGGCGTCACCGAATCAGTAGCAGGGGAGACGCCTGCCGTTGTGTTAAAAAGGGGTTTAGCCTTTTCCGAAGGGGAAGGCGCGTCATCTTCGTTCATGACGGAATAGACCAACCACAGGAGATTGGTAGCACCTTAATTGGGGAGGTCAGGCTCGTGGTAATGGCTGGAGCGAAATTTGTGGAATGATATCAAATACATCAAACACATGGTTTCCATGTGTTTGATGCCATTCCATTTTCTCCGTTCCAGCCATTATTATGAGCCATCCTCCCCTCAGCAGCCTCCACTGAGACCATTATGGCCTCGTTAGGAGCAAAGTCCAACCTGAATGTGGATGCTTCGTTTTCTGGATGGGCAGCAGTTATGGCAATAGCCTTTGAAGGGCAAGTGAAGTACCCATCAGTTCTGATGCCGCAGGGGTCCATAGAGGAAGGAGTGGTCCAATCACTGGGACAACTAGTCCAAAATCATGGAAAGAGTAATCTACGGATTAGTTGAGTTTGCTGGGGTATGCTAATATCTGCTTGCGTTAGATTGTTCACCAGGAGGTAAGCCGATCTGGATGTGACCTCCTGCAGTGGATTGCCGTTTATCGTTAGTTCCAAGTCAAACAGTTTGGGAGAGGGCTGAAAGAACATGACAGTATTGTCCAAGCGCTGGCCGGGTACTAAGTTCAATCGGATCGAGACCTCAGCGGTTCTTGCTGGAATTATCATTGACGATTAATTTGGACTTCGACACCTCGGGAATGGTTTGGCCAGAGGTCATCCGACTGGGGTCAAAAGAGCAAGCACCTCTAGATGGTGATGCCAAGTACCACAGGATGTTGTGGATGGTGTCCAGGTTAACTAACCATAGCACCAGAGCCAAGGTAGGCTTGGTGCGGCAAGTTTGGGACCACTAGCAGGTAGTGGACCATCTCTTTGTTGTCTACGCAGAAAGAAAGTGTGCACAGTTGACGGCCATGGTATCGAGTCCCTTACTAGGAGCAGTGGAGTGACTGAGTGGCCAAGAGGGGTACTGTTTGTGGCTGGAGACAGCCCTCCACTGTCGAGAACAGTGTTGCACCAAGAGTTTTGGGAAGAAGGTGAGGTTCGGTGAGCGGGTGGTACCACACATGGTTCTTGCTCCAGTCCATCAATGGGACTAAGCGGTCCAACAAGTCTGCCCCAATTAGAAGTGGCTCAGTGTCAAGACTGGTCAAGTACACTGGGTGAATCAGGGATACCTTCTGAAAGTTCCGTTTTAGCAGAAGCCGCATTGTAAGAGGGGATGTTGTTTGAGTGAAGCCTCAAAGGTTGGTAACGTATTGTTCCACCTTTAACCAACATTTAGCCGGGCCGACGGCTCTTTTGTGGTCATCCAACAATGTCGCAGACATGAGGGAAATTGTTGAGCCAGAATCTATCAAGGCTTCACAGGGCAGGCAGTCCTCAAGGACTATGGCGAGGTAAGGCCTCTTGGATTTGTTTTTTTCTTAACATATCCCTTACAAAGTGGACGAGGCATGAGTCATCAGGTAGTGATGCATCATTATCGTTTGTTTGGATGGTTAGGGTAGACAGAGTTGTTTCTGAATCTAGGGGATCCGTGGTAGGAGTTTGAGGGGAGACAGGCATTGTAACATCATTTATATTAGTACTAATGAGGTTAAACTGAACGGAGTCGTGTCCTGTCTGTTCTACGCCTACTCATTGTGATGTTTTTTTATTGTTTTTCTCTATCTGCTCGCGTCATTTTATCTCCTTCAACAACTCCTCCACAGATGCCGTGCTTAGCCTGGCATCATCGTTCAGCTTTTTGTTACCTTTTTGGTCAGACCCTTTTGTGAGTAGATAGCAGCAGGATTGTTAGGTTGTGGGCTGTTGTAAAATGTATTTGGTGTGTATCTGTCATTATTCCTACACCGACCCTTATAAATATAAACGCAACATGCAACAACTTCAAAGATTTTACTGAGTTACAGTTCATACTGTATAAGGGAGTCAGTCAATTTAAATTAATTCATTAGGCTCTAATCTATGGATTTTACATGACTGGGAATACAGATATACATCTGTTGGTCACAGATACAGTGGGGAAAAAAAAGTATTTAGTCAGCCACCAATTGTGCAAGTTCTCCCACTTGAAAAGATGAGAGGCCTGTAATTTCCATCATAGGTACACATCAACTATGACAGACAAATTGAGATTTTTTTTCTCCAGAAAATCACATTGTAGGATTTTTTATGAATTTATTTGCAAATTATGGTGGAAAATAAGTATTTGGTCACCTACAAACAAGCAAGATTTCTGGCTTTCACAGACCTGTAACAACTTCTTTAAGAGGCTCCTCTGTCCTCCACTCGTTACCTGTATTAATGGCACCTGTTTGAACTTGCTATCAGTATAAAAGACACCTGTCCACAACCTCAAACAGTCACACTCCAAACTCCACTATGGCCAAGACCAAAGAGCTGTCAAAGGACACCAGAAACAAAATTGTAGACCTGCACCAGGCTGGGAAGACTGAATCTGCAATAGGTAAGCAGCTTGGTTTGAAGAAATCAACTGTGGGAGCAATTATTGGGAAATGGAAGACATACAAGACCACTGATAATCTCCCTCGATCTGGCGCTCCACACAAGATCTCACCCCGTGGGGTCAAAATTATCACAAGAATGGTGAGCAAAAATCCCAGAACCACACGGGTGGACCTAGTGAATGACCTGCAGAGAGCTGGGACCAAAGTAACAAAGCCTACCATCAGTAACACACTACGCCGCCAGGGACTCAAATCCTGCAGTGCAAGACGTGTCCCCCTGCTTAAGCCAGTACATGTCCAGGCCCGTCTGAAGTTTGCTAGAGTGCATTTTGATGATACAAAAGAGGATTGGGAGAATGTCAGATTAAACCAAAATATAACTTTTTGGTAAAAACTCAACTCGTCGTGTTTGGAGTACAAAGAATGCTGAGTTGCATCCAAAGAACACCATACCTACTGTGAAGCATGGGGTGGAAACATCATGCTTTGGGGCTGTTTTTCTGCAAAGGGACCAGGACGACTGATCCGTGTAAAGGAAAGAATGAATGGGGCCATGTATCGTGAGATTTTGAGTGAAAACCTCCTTCCATCAGCAAGGGCATTGAAGATGAAACGTGGCTGGGTCTTTCAGCATGACAATGATCCCAAACACACCGGCCGGGCAACGAAGGAGTGGCTTCGTAAGAAGCATTTCAAGGTCCTGGAGTGGCCTAGCCAGTCTCCAGATCTCAACCCCATAGAAAATCTTTGGAGGGAGTTGAAAGTCTGTGTTGCCCAGAGACAGCCCCAAAACATCACTGCTCTACAGGAGATCTGCATGGAGGAATGGGCCAAAATACCAGCAACAGTGTGTGAAAACCTTGTGAAGACTTACAGAAAATGTTTGACCTGTGTCATTGCCAACAAAGGGTATATAACAAAGTTTTGAAGAAACTTTTGTTATTAACCAAATACTTATTTTCCACCATAATTTGCAAATAAATTCATTAAAAATCCTACAATGTGATTTTCTGGAAAATTTTTCTCATTTTGTCTGTCATAGTTGACGTGTACCTATGATGAATATTACAGGCCTCTCTCATCTTTTTAAGTGGGAGAACTTGCACAATTGGTGGCTGACTAAATACTTTTTTTCCCCACTGTACCTAAAAGAAAAGATAGGGGAATGGATCAAAAAAACAGTCCGTATCTGGTGTGACCACCATTTGCCTCCTGCAGCACGACACAACTCCTTCGCATAGAGTTGATCAGGCTGTTTATTGTGGCCTGTGGAATGTTGTCCCAATCATCTTCAATGGCTGTGCAAAGTTGCTGGATATTGGCGGGGACTGGAACACTCTATCGTACACGTCGATCAAGAACATCGCAACATGACATGTCTGGTGAGTATTCAGTCCATGGAAGCACTGGGACATTTTCAGCTTCCAGGAATTGTGTACAGATCCTTGCGACCTGGGGCTGTGCATTATCATGCTGAAACATGAGGTGATGGAGGCAGATAAATGACACGACAATGGGCCTCAGGATCTCATCACGGTATCTCTGTGCATTCAAATTGCCATTGATAACATGCAATTGTGTTCGTTGTCTGTAGCTTATGCCTGCCCATACCATAACCCCACCGCCACCATAAGGCACTCTGTTCACAACGTTGACATCAGTAAACCGCTCGCCCACACGATGCAATACACATGGTCTGCAGTTGTGAGGCCGGTTGGACGTGCTGCCAAATTCTCTATAACGACATTGGAGACGGCTTATGGTAGAGAAATAAACATGAAATTATTGGGCAACAGCTCTGGTGGACATTCCTGCAGTCAGCATGCCAATTGCACGCTTCCTCAAAACATCTGTGGAATTGTGTTGTGTGACAAAACTGTACATTTTAGAGTAGCCTTTTATTGTCCCCAGCACAAGGTGCACCTGTGTAATGATCATGTTGTTTAATCAGCTTATTGATATGCCACACCTGTCAGGTGGATGGATTATCTTGGCAAAGGAGAAATGCTCACTAACAGGAATGTAAACAAATTTGTGCAGAAAAGTTGAGCGCAATAAGCTTTTTGTGCGTATGCAAATGTTTCAGGGATCTTTTATTTCAGCTCATAAAACATTGGACCAACACTTTACATGTTGTGTTTATATTTTCGTTCAGTGTAGTTAAGGTTATTGTGTGGTTGTTGGTAGTCAGGTTGATAATTTCTGGGGGAGTGGAAGTTATTGCGTTGGGGTTGGTTGTAAGGTTGATAATGTTTGGTTGTGTTTTCAGTTTGTCATGCGGAGGTTGCTCCTTCCAGTTGGAGGGAAGGTTAATGTTGAATGGCGAATACAAAGTTATCAGGGGCCTTAGGGTGTCCCACCTTATGGAATGCTATACTAGCAAGTTTGCATAGGTCGGAAATAATTATACCAGCATGAGCTGTTGGTCCCAAGAAGGAGACGTAGGCAGGGTACATGCTTGCTAAAAACATACCTGGCTCAGTGAGCTTACCAAAGTAGGCCGTACGCAAATGGTGATAATAAGATTGGGGGTTTTCCCCTCTCGTTTGCTTGATGGTATGGGCAAGAGAGCTGTCGTGTTTCTGATTCGCAGTTCCACTGAATACATTTTTCAAGGCCGTGGAAAGTTTTGCATAGACCTGGTGCACATTGGTAAGTTGGTGGCGGACAAAGTTTGTCACGTTCCTATTAGACGTACGTTTCTGCAGGTAAAGTCTATCTGCATCTGTGGCTGCTGGGTAGCCATCCAAGGCATCACTCAAAATGGTTTAAGTAAGCCTCCGTGTCATTGGGCTTTCCTGGCACGGGTCAAAGGTGCGTGTGTTCTATCCAAGCGTTCCCTGAGGATGTTACAGCGAGGAGCGGGGATGCCATCAACGGGATCTGGGGCCAAGAGGCCAAGCAAATATGTTTTGCCTGTGCTGAGCTGGTCAAGGGGTAGAGATAGTGGGTCACCTGCCTGAGGGGAAGACTTAAACCTTCTGTTGTCTTCCAGTCCGACAGCATAACGCTGAGTCTGTAAGTCCGGCTGTCCCAGTTGGACACCATCTCAACTGCCGTTTGAGGGTGGTTTTCTGCTGTATAGCAGACTCTAAATTGGACAGTTAAGGTCTTGAAGCTACTCAAATATGTGTTAGCTCTGCTCTTCTCAGACTCCTACTGGTCCTGAGCAAGGCACACAGAGATATCTCGAGTCAAGTTCCCTTTGTTGCTAAGCAAGGTCCTGCTCCAGGTTTCTTCCCTGGCTTTTCTCATCTTGCAGGTGGTCGGCCGTCTCTAAGCTTTCGGCGGCTTTGGCTTACAGTTCTTTCATTGCTTTGCGGAGCAGGTCGTCTTTCTCCTGTATTCTCTCATTTAAAATAGCAGTATCTTTAAGAGCTCGGCTCAAAGATGCCTTGATGTCGTAGAGGTGTTCGGACATTTGGGCAGCTTGGTTGTTTGATACATCAGTTTGTCATAATTTTGTGACACTTTATCAATCTGTTCTTGAACATAAACATTTAGTTCGGGTTTTCTCAGCTTAATACAGTTGTGCTAATTCCCTCAATTAGTTGCAATTTAGTTGCAGTTCCTCTGCTGACTGTTGCTGTTCTCTTTCAGACTGCTGCAACCCCCTTCTGGTTCTCTCCAGCTGTCCCCTCATGTCAGTCGCTTCCTGTTTGTGTTTTTCCTGCACCCTGGATTGTCATTAATTTTAGCTGGCGACCATAATTCAGGGCTTGACTAGAGAAACCGTCCCCATGGCTGGCCAGAAGGCCTATTTAGAAGGGTGGAGGATGCTATTTCTGCTGTTTTGTTGCTTAATACATCATTATCCAAAACGTTCAATTATTTTGCATAGTTGGGGTTAATATCCTTGCATAGTTAATCAGTTATAAGTGTTACCTCTGCTCTTTCATTCCTTCCACAGAGCCATCTCAGGCACCCTTTCTGAAAGTTTGTCCAGGATTCTCGCTTTAGATTAGGTTTGGAATACAAATTTGGAACTAAAAGGTGGACAGACCTTAAAGGTCTTGTTAGAAATTGATGAGAGGCGTTATACCAAGAGTGGATAACAGTGGCGGTCAGTGCCGTTTAAGATGATCAATCATATCAATCAATCATATTCCATTCACCCAGTTCAATGTAACATCAATAGGTTTAGGCTACTACATGATACTCCATTTTTCCCTATACCCATCATAAGGTTGCTACAACCTAGCCTATGAATGAAAGTTTACAATGTAGGTGCACACAGGTTGAGAGACAAATTTGAGGTGACAGACAGTGACACATGGACAGACAGTGACATTCAATACCGCCTTGCACACTCTTGCCTGCATCTAGCTGATATAAGGTGTAATCATTAGTCCAACAGTTGCAAACAAGAGTTTCTATTGGACAAATTCAGGTATGTTTATCCCTGTTTTGTTCCGTTTGCTTCCGTTTATTAAATTTTTTTCAACAGAATCGGCAGAATGAATGCACCCCTGATCACGCGTAAACACAATTCACTTTCATAGCAGCCGCATTGTATTCCTTGTCGCTCTCCTCCTCTCACCTCTTCCCTTCGCTTGTGGACTTCAATGCACAACACATCAGCTGTATGTGACCAGGCAAAAAAAACTTTCCAAGCCAAACCGCTACACACAGCCTACATCGATGTCATCATATTAGCTTAAGTAACATCATAGTCAGCATAGCTAATAGATCTAACGCGCTAGTAAACCCGCTACAATCATGCAGTAACGTTACTGTCAGTAATTAGTTACACCAGCGGGCCCCGTTGGCAATAAATTAGTAACACCAAAAGCTTACCTTGACTTGGAAGAGTTCCAGTGTTGTGTTGGAAAGTCATAGCCAGCTAGCTAACATAACATCCCTATGTTTGAGCAGGGTGTTTCAGTAGGCTAAACTACCTAGCTGCATTTGCTAGCTAAGTAAGTCAAACTGAAAGTGGAAAAAAAATGACTAAATCTCTCTCTATTTCTCTCTTGCTTCTCCTTCATGTTGGAAGAAATTAATTTGTTGTCTTCCTCTCTCTTTGAGTCAACTACTCACCACATTTTATACACTGCAGTGCTAGCTAGCTGTAGCTTATGCTTTCAGTACTAGATTAATTATCGGATCCTTTGATGGGTGGACAACATGTCAGTTATTGCTGAAAGAGCTCTAATAGGCTGGAGGACGTCCTCCGGAAGTTGTCATAATTACTGTGTAAGTCTATGGAAGGGGTTGAGATCCATGAGCCTCCTAGGTTTTGTATTGAAGTCAATGTACCCAGAGGAGGACAGAAGCTAGCTGTCTTCCGGCTACACCATGGCGCTACCCTACAGAGTGCTGTTGAAGCTACTGTAGACCTTCTTTGCAAAATAGTGTGTTTTGATCAATTATTTGGTGACGTGATTATATTTAGTATAGTTTTATCTAAAAACGTTTTAAATGTTGTACAATTTAATCCACTGATGGATACCTACATCAATTATAGTTAGCAATAGGCCTGCAGAAATTAGTAGAGCAAAGTATTGATCAACGGGAGTATTAATGAGAAAGGGTGTCCAAGTGGGGTAGATGGCTACGACGGACAGGGGACTTCGTCACCCATGCGACACAAAGGGTATTCCCGGAACTGTGGAAATCACTCAAGGTTTCATTAAGGTTGGGGCTTCTGTCGTAAGAGAGAGAGTGTGTCTCTTTCTTTGAATTAGCACTCTGTCTTATTATTAAGGCTCTGAGAGATCTTAAAATATGAGAACGGGAAAAATATGCCAAGGCACTATTCCTTCGCCAACACAAAGTGAGAGTGAGCTCATTATGGCGTTTTTAGACCTCACGGCGAAGGCAATACCGTTATTTTATAGCTTAATGGCTATACATATACATACACACACACACACTCCTGTTTTCTCTTATTGTATCAGAGCCATATATCTTTTGCCAAGATTCAGAGAGACGTGACAGCTCCGGGGCTTGAAGCGGAGAGTAGGCTAGGCTACAGATTTTTCAGTACATAAGCATAAAAACTTAAAGTTTAGCCACAATTCTAACAATTGAATAGGGAAATGCCCTCTCATTAGTCACCCAAGAGAAGAGGAAGGTTTACAATCCCCTTCCTACTAATGACGTGTCACATTCTACAACTTTGGCAAAATCTGTTAGCAATATACTATATATTGGAAAACACAATTTCTGTATTCATTCATCCACTATCAATCTGATTTTCCCGGAATATGAGACATTGGTCAGAGTGCTCAGTTCGAAAGTAGGAAAACTTCCACCTTTACCTACAGCCTTTAGGAAAGGGAGTCAGGTGAGTGAAATAAGTAAACAGCAGATATATGTTTGGTGTTGTCGATATTTGGTGCTGTGAAACTTGGTGAATAGCTCTCAGAATAGCAAGTCCTGTCATGATCACGTGGTTGGTACAGGCGAGCACATCAGCGGTGGAGCAGGACCTCAAATGATGCTTTCTGTCTCATGAAAATAGTTGCAGTGTGTAGCTGTATAAAGTCAGCTACAGTGAGGGGAAAAAAGTATTTGATCCCCTGCTGATTTTGTACGTTTGCCCACTGACAAAGAAATGATCAGTCTCTAATTTTAATGGTAGGTTTATTTGAACAGTGAGAGACAGAATAACAACAACAAACAATCCAGAATCCCTTTTGTGTTTCTTCCATTTGCGAATAATCGCACCAACTGTTGTCACCTTCTCACCAAGCTGCTTGTCGATGGTCTTGTAGCCCATTCCAGCCTTATGTAGGTCTACAATCTTGTCCCCGACATCCTTGGAGAGCTCTTTGGTCTTGGCCATGGTGGAGAGTTTGGAATCTGATTGACTGATTGCTTCTGTGGACAGGTGTCTTTTATACAGGTAACAAACTGAAATTAGGAGCACTCACTTTAAGAGTGTGCTCCTAATCTCAGCTCGTTACCTGTATTGAAGACACCTGGGAGCCAGAAATCTTTCTGATTGAGAGGGGGTCAAATACTTATTTCCCTCATTAAAATGCAAATCAATTTATAACATTTTTGACATGCGTTTTTCTGGATTTTTTTGTTGTTATTCTGTCTCTCACTGTTCAAGTAAACCTACCATTAAAATTATAGACTGATCATTTCTTTGTCAGTGGGCAAACGTACAAAATCAGCAGGGGATCAAATACTTTTTTCCCTCACTGTAACTAGTTGGTTGATATGTCTTGTTTCTACTAATGTAATTCATATGGAAACGGCCCACTGCTTGTTATAGCTAGATAGCTAGCTAGTCTGTCAGGCAAGAAAAGTTGTGTGTGGCGGTAAATTTGGGCTGCACTCGCGAAGCATCAACCTCAGCTGTCACTTACACTAGCTACCCATACAGACAACCAGCTAACTAGCCACGGAATTGGTAATTTGTGTTTATCTGTTGAGCTTAGGTCATGGTTTGTCATGTTTGCTAGATACAGATATTCATAGGCTATACTTTGCCTTGTTTTCCTATTATTTGACAGTTTAGCTGTCGTGTTAGGCCGGTTAGATGCCCGTGCAGTGGAGCTCATATGATATTGAGTTGCAGTGATATTTGTTTACATAGCCAGGTAACAAGTTGCTTGTTTTGTCCTGTTTCTACCGATGCAATTCATTTGGAAACTGTCCCAGCTTTGTAACTAATCATCTAACATTGGCGAACTCTGTAGTTTGTCTGTCAGGCAAGAAAACGAGAGTTGATTGTAGGCAACATTGTGCTTTGCTCACAAAGCTGTCAATTGATAATCTCACTCCCTCCCTACAAAGACAACCAGCTAACTATGCCCATCGAATTAGATGAAGAATTATTCTAAACCTGTTTGGCTAAATTGCACAGTGTCTTAAATAAATGAACAATTGTTGATGATGTGTTGAATCTGTAAACCGTTGTGCCACATACCTTGACTTCTTACCATCTATGAAAAGTAATCGGACCATGGGTATTGACGTGGGTGTACCGTATATAGCCTTTATGGTTTTAATCTGACCCATCTCCTATGAACATATTCATGAACGTCTTTTTGGGTACTCTATCCTGTCTGATTATTCATCAGTCTGACAAACATATGCACACCATGAACTGAGAAACAGTCTGGCAACTAAAAGCTTCATGAAATAATTTTGATTGATTGACTGAAAGTGCTGTATAGCATAATGATTATCCTTTATACTGTGTGTGTGTGTGTGTGTGTGTGTGTGAGAGAGAGTGTGTGAGAGAGAGAGTGTGTGTGGAAAGTGAGGCGTGTAACAGTATTTGTGGTCAGTAATTGTGGTCAGTAGTTGTGTGGTTGTGGTCAGCAGTTATGTGGTTCAGTAGCTGTGCGGTCATTAGTTGTGTGGTTGTGGTCAGTAGTTGTGTTCTTGTGACCAATTGTTGTAGTCAGTACTTTTGGTCAGTAGTTGTGTGGTTGGGGTCAGTAGATGTGATCATTAGTTGTGGTCATTAGTTGTGTGGTTGTAGTCAGCTGAGGTCAGCAATTGTGTGGTTGTGGTCAGTAATTATGGTCACTCTCTTCACCCTCGTTTTCTCTCTTCACCCTCATAGTTTTCCCTATGCTTCCACATGTGGTCCTCTGTGTCTGTGAGTATCCATAGCAACGGCTCTGTTTTGGGCTACTCAATGATGTGACAGAGAGCTGTTAGCTACTTACTTTTTGTCACTCTAAACTCTGACAAACAGCTGTAACTTTTTATTGGTAGAAGATACAGTATTTATGTTCAGATTTTTGCTTTGAAAAGCAGAGAAGTAGAGGATGATTTCTGACTTGTTGGGGTAGTGGTCAAAACGGCAGGTGTTAAGAAACCGTTTCGGAAAAATGTGTTAATGCAGTTACTAAAACAGCTGTATTGTTAGAAATATAATATATTTTGGTTCCGTTGCCAGATTTGAATAGCAGAGAAGTCGACGAAGATGCCTACCTCTAACATTTTGTCCAACTTGTTCGGGAAATGGTTAAAAAAAGTTACATAAAATGTTGTTGATGTGGTTAATAAAACTGTAGTAACTTTTTATTAGAATAAGATAAGCAGAGTATAAGAGCATCTGCTAAATGACTTAAATGTAAATGTAAGTAGAGTATTTCATATGTTCTAACTTTTTGTATAAGTTGTTAAGAAAGTGGTCAAAGTAGCCGATTTGTGTCAAAAGTTGTATTGTTGCATTTACAGTGAATGGAATGTTGGAAGTGATTATGTCACAATGGGGAGCTTTAGAATGTTGAGGAAATCCCATGTAAGTGGATCGAGGACAAAAAGCATAAAACAATTAGTACGTTTAAAGTATAAAATATGTCAAAAAGTTGTATATAAGCACACTGGTCCTGACCAGTCGACACATTTTAGTGGTCAGTAGTTGTGGTCAGTAATTGAAATCAGTAGTTGTGGGCAGTAGTGGTCAGTAGTTGTGTGGTTGTGGTCAGCAGTTGTGGTCAATAGATGTAGTCAGTAGGTTTAGTCAGTAGTTGTGGTCAGTATTGTCAGTAGTTGTGGTCAGTAGTTATGTGGTTGTGGTCAGTAGTAGTGGTCAGTAGGTTTAGTCAGTAGATGTGGTCAGTAGTTGTAGTCAGTAATGTTGGTCAGTAGTGGTCAGTAGTTGTGGTCAGTATTTGTGTGATCAGCAGTCATGGTCAGTAGTTGTGTGGTTGATGTCAGTAGTTGTGGTTATTACATGTTTTCAGCAGTTGTGTGGTTGTCGTCAGAGGTTGTGTGGTTCTGTTCAGTAGATGTGGTCAGTAGTTGTATGGTTGTGGTCAGTAGTTGTAGTCAGTAGTGTTCAGTAGTTGTGGGAAGTAGTGGTCAGTACTTGTGTGGTTGCTGTCAGCAGTTGTGGTCAATAGATGTGGTCAGTAGGTTTAGTCAGTAGTTCTGGTCAGTATTGGTCAGTAGTTATGGTCAGTAGTTATGTGGTTGTGGTCATTATTTGTGGTCAGTAGGTTTAGTCAGTTGTTGTCTGTAGATGTGGTCAGTAGTGTTGAACAGTAATGGTCAGTAGTTGTGGTCAGTATTTGTGTGGTCAGCAGTTGTGGTCAGCAGTTGTGTGATTGTGGTTACTACATGTTTTCAGCAGTTGTGTGGTTGTCGACAGAAGTTGTGTGGTTCAGGTCAATAGATGTGGTCAGTAGTTGTATGGTTGTGGTCAGTAGTTGTAGTCAGTAGTTGCAGCCAGTATTGGTCAGTAATTGTGGTCAGTAGTTGGAGTCAGTAGTTCTGGGAAGTAGTGGTCAGCAGTTGTGTGGTTGTGGTCAGCAGTTGTGTTCAATAGATATGGTCAGTAAGATTAATCAGTAGTTCTGGTCAGTATATGTCAGTAGTTATGTGGTTGTGGTCAGTAGTTGTAGTCAGTAGTTTTGGTCAGTAGTGGTCAGTAGTTGTGTGGTCAGTAGTTGTGTGGTCAGCAGTTGGGTGGTCAGCAGATGTGGTCAGTAGTTGTGTGGTTGCTGTCAGTAGTTTTGGTCAGTATTTGTGTGGTTGTGTTCAGTAGGTCAGTTCAGCAGTTCTGTAGTCAGTAATTATGTGGTTGTGGAAAGTAGTTGTGGTCAGTAGTTGTGTGGCTGTGGTCAGTAGTTGGGGTCAGTAGTGGTCAGTAGATTGTCAGCAGTTGTGGTCAGTAGTTGTGGTCAGTATCTGTGGTCAGTAGTTGTGGTCAGTAGTAGTGTTGTTGTGGTCAGTAGTTATGTGGTTGTGCTCAGTAGGTTAGGTCAGTTGATGTGTGGTCAGTAATTGTGAGGTTGTACTCAGTATTTGTGGTCAGTAGGTTTAGTCAGTAGTTGTGGTCAGTAGTTGTGGTCAGTAGTTGGCTGGTTGTGGTCAGAAGTTGTGGTTGGTAGTTGTGGTTAGGGCTGGGCTGGGCGGTATATCCTATTTTAAAATATACCGGTATTGATGGACGTACCGGTTTGGGTTTCCAACTTACCTTCTATAACGCTATTTGATTGTTTGGTTTGTTAAAAATGGGATACACCGTGTGTAACGTCCATTTTTATAGTTTACTTCGCTGCTCGAGTCATCTCTCTCCGCTCTCTCTCTATCAATGTCGCTTTCCACACAGACCTAGCCCTGCTCCCTCTCACTCAAGGAGCCCATTTGTTGTTCCTCGACCAAGAGACACTTGCATTCAGTCTGCATTGTCAGTGCAGCACATGTAACAATGTTGATGACAACGATGTGTTTTCACTTTGCTTCTTAATATAAATCTACTAGCGTTCTATAATTACACTATTCATTTTTTATTTCTTACATCTGCAAACAGCTAGTTTGTCTTTTCTTAGCAAGTTGGGCCTAAATCTTGCTAGCTGCTAATGCTAATTGCTAGTTAGCTGGCTAGCTAGCTAATAAATTTACTGAGTCAGAGCAAACGTAATTAGCTATACAGCCTGGTAATACCAGTGATGGTGTAGACCCTAAATCAGCATGTTGTTTGTGCAACAGTATCTTCTAAATCAAAGAGGAATACGCGAAGGATGAATATGTTAACAACAGCAAGTAGCTAAGATAAAATATTCAATAATATATCATTAATTGCATCATTGATCAATGGCTGAGATAAAGAGAAGATCTGATTCAAGTGATCAACTATTTCTTGTGAAGCTGTCTTTGACACATGAAGGATAGCCTGCATCTTTAGAAATAAAGATGCTGCATTAAGTTTGAGCTGATTTTTTTGTTTTGAAGTATCACACTGCTCATCATCCTGCATTTCTGTGCTCTGAACTGGACACTCTTCATCCACATCAATAGTGACGTTAGAGTTGGTGGCTTGGAGATTCTGAGTATGTTCATAGACATTGTCACTACCAAAGTCTGACGCAAGACTCGCTTGATGCACTCTACTTTTATGGGAATTAAAAGAAGCGTATACATTTGTGCTATAGTTACAACCTTTGTATGGGCATACCACTGTCTCATGCTTTTCCATGTCTCTCCAGAGATGTTAGATCGGGTTCAAGTCCGGGCTCTGGCTGGGCCACTCAAGGACATTCAGAGACTTGTCCCGAAGCCACTCCTGCGTTGTCTTGGCTGTATGCTTAGGGTCATTGTCCTGTTGGAAGGTGAACCTTCGCCCCAGTCTGAGGTCCTCAGTGCTCTGGAGCAGGTTTTCATCAAGGGTCTCTCCGTACTTTGCTCCGTTCATCTTTCCCTCGATCCTGACTAGTCTCCCAATCCCTGCCGCTGAAAAACATCCCCACAGCATGATGCTACCATGACCATGCTTCACCGTAGGGATGGTGCCAGCTTTCCTCTAGATGTGACCCTTGGCATTCAGGCCAAATAGTTCAATATTGGTTTCATCAGACCAGAGAATCTTGTTTCTCATGGTCTGAGAGTCCTTTAGGTAAACTCCAAGTGGGCTATCGTGTAACTTTTACTGACTAGTTGCTTCCGTCTGGCCACTCTACCATAAAGGCCTGATTGGTGGAGTACTGCAGAGATGGTTGTTCTTCTGGAAGGTTCTGCCATCTCCACAGAGGAACTCTGGAGCTCTGTCAGAGTGACCATCGGTTCTTGGTCACCTCCCTAACCAAGGCCCTTCTCCCCCGATTGTTCAGTTTGGCCCGGGCGGCCAGCTCTAGGAAGCCTTCAATGCTGCAGAAATGTTTTGGTACCCTTCTCCAGATCTGTGCCTCGACACAATCCTGTCTCTGAGCTCTACGGACAATTCCTTCGACCTCATGGCTTGGTTCTTGCTCTGACATGCACTGTCAACTGTGGGACCTTATATAGACAGGTGTGTACCTTTCCAAATCATGTCCAATCAATTGAATTTACCACAGGTGGACTCCAATCAAGTTGTAGAAATATTTCAAGGATGATCAATGTAAACACAATGCACCTGAGCTCAATTTCAGGTCTCATAGCAAGGGTCTGAATACTTATATAAATAAGGTATTTCTGTTTTTGTTTTTTTATACATTTGCTAACATTTCTAAAAACCTGTTTATGCATTTTCATTATGGGGTATTGTGTGTAGATTGATGAGGAAAAAAAGTAATTTAATCAATTTTAGAATTAGGCTGTAACGTAACAAAATGTGGAAAAAGGGAAGGGGTCTGAATACTTTCTGCATGCACTGTATACTGTATGTTCAACCACAAGGGTGTACTACTGAACTATGCGAGAAAGAAAAAAAACAAATCATAATAGAGGACAAGAAAAGGGGAGGGAAACTCAAAATAAAAACATGCCTGCCAGACAAGCCAGTTTATGAATCAAATGGATTTGCATATGAATGGAGTGGAAAATAGCTGACTTTTTTTATCAGTAAGGTAAGTAAAGTTAATGTGCCAAGCAGATTACATGTTTTCTTTGCTATTTCCAAAACATGGCAATGTTTAAGACATGGATTCATGATGAAATGTTAACAAGGTACGAAAAGTAGTTTGAAGTAATGTTTTCATCTCATTAGCTTAACAAACTTGTTTAAACAGCAACATTTTCACGTAAATCAGCTTTGTTTACGTAGCGGGGATGAAAAGAACGTTGTTTTGTCTGTAATGATCTCCAAAATTCTACGCATTAAGTCGCTAATATCTTATCGAATCCCATTTTGACGCGGGGGTGGGGGGACACTTTTTTGCAGGGGGACACTATTTGGCATGACAGACCCCTTGCCCACGATGAAGTCCAAGGTCCCTCTGAAGATGCTGCTGCTGATGGAGGCAGACCAACATTGGGTGAAGTACAGGAGTTCTGCAGTAGTTGGAAGGCCACCAGCAATTTCACCCCTCCTGGCCATGCTGTTGGCTTCGATGAATCCCAGTCTGGAGTGCAAAGACCCTTGCCATCTCCCTCTGAGGCATAGGGCTTCAAGCTGTTTCTGATAGAAGAGCTGGTGGGAGACATAGTGGAGGAGACCAATTGCTATGCCTTGGAGCTACAAGAGAAGAGAGAGCCGCAGGGAAGGTGGACCATCTGACGGAAGAGAGAAAGATCAAACCAGACTGTGTGCTTGACTATAATCGCAAAATGGAGGAAAGTAGATAAAGCAGACATAATAAACAGCTTTGTGGAATGCGCTCAGAAAATGACCAAGTTGTATAAGAAGATATTATTCCATCTGACAGACACTGCTGTCCTCCATGGCCACATAGTTCATAGTTCAATGGAAAGATAAGGCCAGGGCAGCTTCAAAGGATACAACACAAGCTAATACGTCTCTGACGCCATTAGCGTAGAACCTTTTCAGGATTTGAGGGCCCATGCCAAACTGTTTAAACCTCCTGAGAGGGAAAAGGCACTGTTGCACCTTCTTCACGAAATGGGCTACATACAGTGAAATGGGTTACATACATACATAAACATATATACAGTTGAAGTCGGAAGTTTACATACACTTAGGTTGGAGTCATTAAAACTCGTTTTTCAACCACTGCACAAAATTCTTGTTAACAAACTATAGATTTTGCAAGTTAGTTAGGACATCTACCTTGTGCATGACGCAAGTAATTTTTCCAACAATTGTTTACAGACAGATTATTTCACTTATAATTCACTGTATCACAATTCCAGTGGGTCAGAAGTTTACATACACTAAGTTGACTGTGCCTTTAAACAGCTTGGAAAATTCCAGAAAATGATATCATGGCTTTAGAAGCTTCTGATAGGCTAATTGACATCATTTGAGTCAATTGGAGGTGTACCTGTGGATGTATTTCAAGGCCTACCTTCAAACTCAGTGCCTCTTTGCTTGACATCATGAGAAAATCAAAAGAAATCAGCCAAGACCTCTGAAAAAAAATGGTAGACCTCCACAAGTCTGGTTCATCCTTGGGAGCAATTTCCAAATGCCTGAAGGTACCACGTTCATCTATACAAACAATAGTAAAAAGTATAAACACCATGGGACCACGCAGCCGTCATACCGCTCAGGAAGGAGACGCGTTCTGTCTCCTAGAGATGAACGTACTTTGGTGCGAAAAGTGTAAATCAATCCCAGAACAACAGCAAAGGACCTTGTGAAGATGCTGGAGGAAACAGGTACAAAAGTATCTATATCCACAGTAAAACGAGTCCTATATCGACATAACCTGAAAGGCAGCTCAGCAAGGAAGAAGCCACTGCTCCAAAACCACCATAAAAAAGCCAGACTACGGTTTGCAACTGCACATGGGGACAAACATATTTTTGGAGAAATGTCCTCTGGTCTGATGAAACAAAAATAGAACTGTTTGGCCATAATGACCATTGTTATGTTTGGAGGAAAAAGGGGGTCGCAAGCCAGCCGAAGAACACCATCCCAACCGTGATGCACGGGGGTGGCAGCATCATGCTGTGGGGGTGCTTTGCTGCAGGAGGGTCTGGTGCACTTCACAAAATAGATGGCATTATGAGGAAGGAAAATTATGTGGATATATTGAAGCAACATCTCAAGACATCAGTCAGGAAGTTAAAGCTTGGTCGCAAATGGCTTCTTCCAAATGGATAATGACACCAAGCATACTTCAAAAGTTGTGCCAAAATGGCTTAAGGACAATAAAGGTAAGGTACAGGAGTTGCCATCACAAAGCCCTGATCTCAATCCTATAGAAAATTTGTGGGCAGAACTGAAAAAGCGTGTGCGAGCAAGGAGGCCTACAAACCTGACTCAGTTACACCAGCTCTGTCAGTAGGAATAGGCCAAAATTCACCCAATTTATTGTGGGAAGCTTGTGGAAGGCTACCCGAAACGTTTGACCCAAGTTAAACAATTTAAAGGCAATGCTACCAAATACTAATTGAGTGTATGTAAACTTCTGACCCAATGGGAATGTGATTAAAGAAATGAAAACTGAAATAAATCATTCTCTCTACTATTATTCTGACATTTCACATTCTTAAAATAGAGTGGTGATCATAACTGACCTAAAACAGGGAATTTTTACTGGGATTAAATGTCATAAATTGTGAAAAACTGAGTTTAAATGTATTTGGCTAAGGTGAATATTTATGCACGCTCAAGTTTTCTGTTTTTTTGTCTTATTTCTTGTTTGTTTGACAACAAAAAATATTTTGCATCTTCAAAGTGGTAGGCATGTTGTGTAAATCAAATGATACAAACCCCCTAAAAATACATTTTTATTCCAGGTTGTAAGGCAACAAAATAGGGAAAATGCCAAGTGGGGTGAATACTTTCGCAAGCCACTGTATGAACAAACACATATGGAATCATGTAGTATCCCAAAAAGTTTTAAACAAATATATTTTATATTTGAGATTCTTCAAAGTAGCCACCCTTTGCCTTGATGAGAGCGTTTCACACTCTTGGCATTCTCTCAACCAGCTTCATGAAGGAGTCACCTGGAATGTGTTTCAATTAACAGGTTTGCCTTGTTAAAAGTCAATTTGTGGAATTTCTTTCCTTCTTAATGCGTTTGAGCCAATTAGTGATGTGTTGTGACAAGGAAGGGGTGGTATACAGAAGATAGCCCTATTTGGTAAAAGACCAAGTCCATATTATGGCAAGAACAGCTAAAATAAGCAAAGAGAAACGACAGTCCATCAATACTTTAAGATATGAAGGTCAGTCAATCCTGAAAATTTCAAGAACTTTTAAAGTTTCTTAAGATGCAGTCGCAAAAAACATCAAGCGCTGTGATGAAACTGGCTCTCATGAGGACCGCCACAGGAAAGGAAGACCCAGAGTTACCTCTGCTGCAGAGGATACGTTCATTAGAGTTACCAGCCTAAGAAATTTCAACCCAAATAAATGCTTAATAGAGTTCAAGTCTCAGACACATCTCAGCATCAACTGTTCAGAGGAGACTGCGTCAATCAGGCCTTCATGGTCGAATAGCTGTAAACCCACTACTAAAGGACACTAATAAGAAGAAGAGACTTGCTTTGGCCAAGAAACATGAGCAATGGACATTAGACCGGTGGAAATCTGTCCTTTGGTCTGATGAGTCTAAATTTGAGATTTTTGGTTCCAACTGCCATGTCTTTGTGAGATGCGGTGTGGGTGAACGGATGATCTCCACATGTGTAGTTCCCACCGTAAAGCATGGAGGAGGAGGTGTGAGGGTGTGGGGTTGCTTTGCTGGTGACACTGTCAGTGATTTATTTAGAATTCAAGGCACACTTAACCAGCATGGTTAACACAGCATTCTGCAGCGATACGCCATCCCATCTGGTTTGGGCTTAGTGGGACTATCATTTGTTTTTCAACAGGACAATGACCCAACACACCTCCAGGCTGTGTAAGGGCTATTTGACCAAGAAGGAGAGTGATGGAGTGCTGCATCAGATGACCTGGCCTCCACAATCAGCCGACCTCAACCTAATTGAGATTGTTTGGGATGAGTTGGACAGCAGAGTGAAGGAAAAGCAGCTCAGCGTATGTGGGAACTCCTTCAAGACTGTTGGAAAAGCATTCCAGGTGAAGCTGGTTGAGAGAATGCCAATAGTGTGCAAAGCTGTCAACAAGGTAAAGGGTGGCTACTTTTAAGAATCTCAAATATAAAATATATTTGTTTAACACTTTTTGGGTTACTACATGATTCCATGTGTTATTTCATAGTTTTGATGTCTTCACTATTTTTGTACAATGTAGAAAATAGTAAAAATAAAGAAAAACCCTGGAATGAGTAGGTGAGTCCAAACTTTTGACTAGTACTGTACATACATACGGTGTGCTACAGTAGAAAGGACATAACACGATATACAGAAACTGTATTATGATAAGGTAATAAGGCACTTACTTCAATAGGAATGCACCCATGTACAAAGTAATTATTAGTAAGGAAAACAAGAAGTAAGGCAGTGCTGGCACGAGCCGGAAAATGCGCCAGGGGGGGGGAATTTGGGGCAGGTTCTATTCTGACTGGAGATGCACAAATGTCTGCATAAATTGTCCGCCACAGTGAAATGGGCTACTTCTATGTAAATTAATGAGTAGGCGGAACACACCTCATTTCAAACTGTTGTTTGACAATCATTTGAAATTGAAAAGTTGAAACATAGCCTATAAATAGTTAGCAGGCAGCGTGCCTTGGTTTGCATAACAAGCTAACACTGGGGGGCCCGTTAGAGATATTTGGAACTCACACATGAAAAGGTTAATAAGACCTTTTTAAGTGGATCATTATCTACAAAGCTGTTTTATAAATTATATTACTGTAGATATGATGGGCCATATTTCTTTAACCAGGCAGCTCTGCAATTAAATCTAACTCTCAATAAGTCCTTGTAGCTTCAAAGCCTAGAGGAAAGTAAGTCTGTGGTAAACTAAAGTAGATTGTTTAGTAGATCTTAACCTGTATATTAGCAGGGAGGGGTATGGTTTATTTTGTTAGATGTTTTACTATACAGTGGGGGAAAAAAGTATTTAGTCAGCCACCAATTGTGCAAGTTCTCCCATTTAAAAAGATGAGAGAGGCCTGTCATTTTCATCATAGGTACACGTCAACTATGACAGACAAATTGAGAAAAAAAATCGAGAAAATCACATTGTAGGATTTTTAATGAATTTATTTGCAAATTATGGTGGAAAATAAGTATTTGGTCACCTACAAACAAGCAAGATTTCTGGCTCTCACAGACCTGTAACTTCTTCTTTAAGAGGCTCCTCTGTCCTCCACTCGTTACCTGTATTAATGGCACCTGTTTGAACTTGTTATCAGTATAAAAGACACCTGTCCACAACCTCAAACAGTCACACTCCAAACTCCACTATGGCCAAGACCAAAGAGCTGTCAAAGGACACCAGAAACAAAATTGTAGACCTGCACCAGGCTGGGAAGACTGAATCTGCAATAGGTAAGCAGCTTGGTTTTAAGAAATCAACTGTGGGAGCAATTATTAGGAAATGGAAGACATACAAGACCACTGATAATCTCCCTCGATCTGGGGCTCCACGCAAGATCTCACCCCGTGGGGTAAAAATGATCACAAGAACAGTGAGCAAAAATCCCAGAACCACACGGGGGGACCTAGTGAATGACCTGCAGAGAGCTGGGACCAAAGTAACAAAGCCTACCATCAGTAACACACTACACCGCCAGGGACTCAAATCCTGCAGTGCCAGACGTGTCCCCCTGCTTAAGCCAGTACATGTCCATGCCCGTCTGAAGTTTGCTAGAGTGCATTTGGATGATCCAGAAGAGGATTGGGAGAATGTCATATGTCATATGGTCAGATGAAACCAAAATAGAACTTGTCGTGTTTGGAGGACAAAGAATGATGAGTTGCATCCAAAGAACACTATACCTACTGTGAAGCATGGGGGTGGAAACATCATGCTTTGGGGCTGTTTTTCTGCAAAGGGACCAGGACGACTGATCCGTGTAAAGGAAAGAATGAATGGGGCCATGTATCGTGTGATTTTGAGTGAAAACCTCCTTCCATCAGCAAGGGCATTGAAGATGAAATGTGGCTGGGTCTTTCAGCATGACAATGATCCCAAACACACCGCCCGGGCAACGAAGGAGTGGCTTCGCAAGAAGCATTTCAGGGTCCTGGAGTGGCCTAGCCAGTCTCCAGATCTCAACCCCATAGAAAATCTTTGGAGGGAGTTGAAAGTCCGTGTTGCCCAGCGACAGCCCCAAAACATCACTGCTCTAGAGGAGATCTGCATGGAGGAATGGGCCAAAATACCAGCAACAGTGTGTGAAAACCTTGTGAAGACTTACAGAAAACGTTTGACCTGTGTCATTACCAACAAAGGGTATATAACAAAGTATTGAGAAACTTTTGTTATTGACCAAATACTTATTTTCCACCATAATTTGCAAATAAATTCATTAAAAATCCTACAATGTGATTTTCTGGATTTTTTTCCCTCATTTTCTCTGTCATAGTTGACGTGTACCTATGATGAAAATTACAGGCCTCTCTCATCTTTTTAAGTGGGAGAACTTGCACAATTGGTGGCTGACTAAATACTTTTTTTCCCCACTGTATAATGATCCTTTCAGATGTTTGTCTTGTTTATTTGATAAATAACATCACCATAGAGAAGACTTGTTCAATACAGAACTAATATTGTTTTGGACCAGTGTTATTTCATGGTTGTTTATTTATCAAATGAACAAAGTAAAGACCTGAAATTCCATTTCTCTTTAGTAGAGCTCACCTTTTTGAGTGGGTCAACATTTCCTTCAACATACCTTAAGAGGGGAGGGCAGTGATGAGAGTGCAACAACATAAAGTATGAGCTTTTGGGGTAATTTTAAATGTTATGGCAGCATATCTTCGTGAGGCAGCAATAGATAGCTGTGGTATATTAACATTATTCCACTTCTCACCTGGTGCAAGGCCTGGAGAAGGTTTTATTGGTTGAAGAGTGGTTGGTGGAATGAAAGGGACACTTTGCTTTTAGTAAAATATCAACAAGTATGGAATGTATAGCCTGATGGTGCGGAGATTGAGAGAGGTGATGTGTCCTTGGCTCATATTCAAGCTGCAGAAATGGTATCTCTCTTTGCTTGACAATTTCCCCTCAGTGTTTACAGTACCTTGCATCTGATGAACACTGAAGACACACAATACTTCCATCTTGTAGTGTAGTGTTGTAGTGTTGTTGTATAGTCTTTATAGGATGGCACTGCACTCTTCTTTCATTGTAGATGTGATGGTAGATGTGATTATAACCACCTAATTTTTTTTACATTTTAGTCATTTAGCAGACGTTCTTATCCAGAGTCACTTACAGTTAATGAGTGCATAATTTTATTTTTTTATTACTTTTTATACTCATGGCAAACACACACACCCCACTGGGTAGCACAGTGGTCCTCTGGGAAATTACTCAGAGGTATAATCAAGCATGAGGAGGTTAGAGGCAGCATTGACAGACAGATTTGACAAGAGTACTGAGGTCAGGCCTTAACTGGCCAGGAGGGTTAAAGGGTCTTGTGAAATGTTACAATGTTACAACTCAAGGTTAATTTGACCAGTAATTTCACTGTGTGTGTCTACATGCAATAGGTCATGCGGTCATAATGCATTGTAAGATTTATATGACCTGGTTAACTCCATCTCATAATGGGTGACTACCGTCCCATGATACATTTGTTGTCATTGCATCAGGCTTGGGTCTGAAAAGTGAGTTTTCTTTGTGTGTTCTGTGGGTTTGTGTGGTCTGTGGGTTGGAGAGTCCCAGAGATCAATACTGCCATCCCACTCTGTCCCTCAGCTCTGTCTGTCTGCCTGTCATTATGTCTGCCTGTCTACAGAGCATGGCAGGATGCCCTGCTACAACGCTTCTTTAATCAACAACCAGCCTTATCACTACCTTCACACAGCTCTCCGACGGTATGACTTAAATACAGTGGGGAGAACAAGTATTTGATACACTGCCGATTTTGCAGGTTTTCCTACTTACAAAGCATGTAGAGGTCTGTAATTTTGATCATAGGTACACTTCAACTGTGAGAGACGGAATCTCCAGAAAATCACATTGTATGATTTTTGAGTAATTAATTTGCATTTTATTGCATGACATAAGTATTTGATCACCTACCAACCAGTAAGAATTCCGGCTCTCACAGACCTGTTAGTTTTTCTTTAAGAAGCCCTCCTGTTCTCCACTCATTACCTGTATTAACTGCACCTGTTTGAACTCATTACCTGTATAAAAGACACCTGTCCACACACTCAATCAAACAGACTCCAACCTCTCCACAATGGCCAAGACCAGAGAGCTGTGTAAGGACATCAGGGATAAAATTGTAGACCTACACACGGCTGGGATTGGCTACAGGACAATAGGCAAGCAGCTTGGTGAGAAGGCAACAACTGTTGGCGCAATTATTAGAACATGGAAGAAGTTCAAGATGACGGTCAATCACCCTCGGTCTGGGGCTCCATGCAAGATCTCACCTCGTGGGGCATCAATGATCATGAGAAAGGTGAGCGATCAGCCCAGAACTACACGGCAGGACCTGGTCAATGACCTGAAGAGAGCTGGGACCACAGTCTCAAAGAAAACCATTAGTAACACACTACGCCATCATGGATAAAAATCCTGCAGCGCACGCAAGGTCCCCCTGCTAAAGCCAGCGCATGTCCAGGCCCGTCTGAAGTTTGCCAATGACCATCTGGATGATCCAGAGGAGGAATGGGAGAAGGTCATGTGGTCTGATGAGACAAAAATATAGCTTTTTGGTCTAAACTCCACTCGCTGTGTTTGGAGGAAGAAGAAGGATGAGTACAACCCCAAGAACACCATCCCAACCGTGAAGCATGGAGGTGGAAACATCATTCTTTGGGGATGCTTTTCTGCAAAGGGGACAGGACGACTGCACCGTATTGAGGGGAGGATGGATGGGGCCATGTATCGCGAGATCTTGGCCAACAACCTCCTTCCCTCAGTAAGAGCATTGAAGATGCGTCATGGCTGGGTCACACAGCCAGGGCAACTAAGGAGTGACTCCGTAAGAAGCATCTCATGGTCCTGGAGTGGCCTAGCCAGTCTCCAGACCTGAACCCAATAGAAAATCTTTGGAGGTAGCTGAAAGTCCGTATTGCCCAGCGACAGCCCCGAAACCTGAAGGATCTGGAGAAGGTCTGTATGGAGGAGTGGGCCAAAATCCCTGCTGCAGTGTGTGCAAACCTGGTCAAGACCTACAGGAAACGTATGATCTCTGTAATTGCAAACAAAGGTTTCTGTACCAAATATTAAGTTCTGCTTTTCTGATGTATCAAATACTTATGTCATGCAATAAAATGCAAATTCATTACTTAAAAATCATACAATGTGAATTTCTGGATTTTTGTTTTAGATTCCATCTCTCACAGTTGAAGTGTACCTATGATCAAAATTACAGACCTCTACATGCTTTGTAAGTAGGAAAACCTGCAAAATCTGCAGTGTATCAAATACTTGTTCTCCCCACTGTACATGATTTAATAGCAATGACTTTACGATGATGAGCAGTAGCCTATAGTACAGTGGGAAGTCATTAGTGGATGCAGAAACATGGGAGCCAAAATGTCAGCTATGGGAATACAGTGTGTGGCCAATATACAGTATGTAATTTTAATCCAAATGAATATAAGGAACTATTAGGAATGAATTAATATCTGTTCTTTTTTTCTGTGATATAAACATGACACGAGAACAAAACTTTAATATGAACTTTTCCTCCATAGTTATTTGCATTTCTGTGCCGGTCAAAGTGGACTATTCACTTTGTTGAGATTACTCATAAACACCCCTCCATATTTATTTGGACAGTGAAGCAATTTGTAAAAAATTGTTTAGATCTATACCAGTATTTTGGATTTGAGATCAAATGTTTCATATGAGGTGACAGTACAGAATGTCACCTTTTATTTGAGGGTATTTTCATGCATATCTGTTTTAACGTTTGGAAATGAAAACACTTTATGCATCTTGTCCCCCAAATTGAAGACTTTTTTTTCCCTCATAAGTATTTGGACCAATTCACTTATAGTGTATTAATGTAGTCAAAAGTTTAGCATTTGGTCCCATATTCCTAGCACACAATATCTACATCAAGCTTGTAACTCTACAAACTCGCAGGATGCATTTGCAGTTTGTTTGGTTGTGTTTCAGATTATGTTTTTGCCCAATAGGAACTGAATGGTGAATTATGTATTGTGTCATTTTGGAGTCACTTTTATTCTGAACACTTCTATATTCATGTTGATGCTACCATGATTATGGAAAATCATGAATGAATCGTAAATAATGGCCAGTGAGAAAGTAACAGAGGAACAAAGATCGTACCCCCCAAAAAATGATAACCTCTACTGTTATTGGCAATGGTGAGAGATTAGCATTTTTTGGGGGGTATGATCTTTGTTTCTCTGTAGCTTTCTCACTCATAATTATTCAAAATTCATTCATGATTATCCATAATCATGTAAGCATCCACATGAGTGTAGAAGTGTTCAGAAAAATATTATATTCTTATTTACTATAAAAGTGACTCCAAAATGACACAATACATTATTCACCATTCAGTTCCAATTGGGCAAAACATGCACAAAACAAGTTTGTAGAGTTACAAGCTTGATGTAGTCATTGCGTGCTAGGAATATGGGACCAAATACAAACTTTTGACTACTTTAATACACTATAAATGAATTTCTCAAATAAATAAACATCTTCAAGTGGAGGGCCTAGATACATAAGGTACTTTCATTTCTAAACGGTAAAACATACAATACCAGTCAAAAGTTTGGACGCACCTACTCATTCAAGGGTTTTTCTTTATTTTTACTATTTTCTACATTGTAGAATAATAGTGAAGACATCAAAACAATAAAATAACACATATGGAATCATGTAGTAACCAAAAAATATATTTGAGATTCTTCAAAGCTTTGCACACTCTTGGCATTCTCTCTACCAGCTTCACCTGGAATGCTTTTCCAACATTCTTGAAGGAGTTCCTACAGACGCTGAGCACTTGTTGGCTGCTTTTCCTTCACTCTGCTGTCCGACTCATCCCAAACCATCTCAATTGTGTTGAAGTCGGTGGATTGTGGAGGCCAGGTCATCTGATGCAGCACTCCATCTCTCTCCTTCTTGGTAAAATAGCCGTTACACATTCATCTCAAGGAGAACATCCACTTGACTTGTATCTGATAGGTAGCCTACATCCCCTTTCAATCAATTTATCATCTCTGTCCTGTCTCTATTGAGACTTGCCTCTCCTCGTGTAGCGTCCTGCCTTTGACATGCCATCCTTGCCTCGACAGACCAGATGTCACAGGCAATACAAAGACCACGGCGACACGTCTCCAAACATCACCTATGGCAGTGTGTGTGCACCAGTCTGTCAGATGGCTCCAATAGATGCAACATGAATACACTCAGGAGTTAGCTAGCACCATCTCATCGCAATATGATTTGAGATGATTGAAAGCTTTTTGATTTAAAATTTTATTCTATTAAGCTAAGTGCTCTCCGAGACCATCAATGAAATTCAATTGCCTCTTTTAGCAAAAACAAAACAAAAAGGGGTTTCTGCCCAAAATCATATCCGATCTTAATGTCTCAAGATAAACACATGGGATTGGATGGTTGGATGGGACACCTAATGTCATTATGAAATGCAATTTATGGATGGTATTTCCTTACTCTCCTTAATACATCTCACTGAAAAACAAGAAGATTGATCAAAATCTTAATGAGTAGAAGATGGCGCCGACAGCTCTGCTTCTAGCTCCAAAGCAACTTCGCAGTATTTTGTTTTTGTGTGTGTTATTTCTTACATTATTTGTCCAGAATGTTTTTTGTGTTATTACATACAGCCGGAAATAACTTTTGGATATCAGAGCGGCGGTAAATCACCAGCATTATGACAAGAAATACGATTTTCCCGAATTGGATCCTTTGTTCGTACCCCCCTAGGGCAATTTAACTTATCCCAGAGGTTGCTCCAAGTATTCGGAGTGGACTTCTAGTCCGACTCAGGAGGCGTGCACACCATCCACCGCTTCAGAGTATTTTACTTGCTAATGTTCAGTCCTTGGACAATAAAGTAGACAAGCTCAGGGCAAGGATCTCCTTCCAGAGAGACATCAGGGACTGTAACATACTCTGCTTCACGGAATCATGGCTCTCTCCGGATATACTGTCCCCATGGCTCTCTCCGGATATACTGTACCCATCCATACAGCCAGCTAAGTTCTCAGTACATCACACAGACGAACTACTCATGGTCTGATTGTGATAATGTACAGGAACTCAAGTCCTTTTGTTCCCCGCCCTCCCTTCGGCAAATCAGATCACGACTCCATTCTGCTCCTCCATTCCTATAGGCAGAAACTCAAACAGGAAGTACCCGTGATGAGGTCTATTCAATGCTGGTCTGAACAATCAGAATCCATGCCTCAAGATTGTTTTGATCACGCAGACTGGGATATGTACCGGGATGCCTCTGAGAATAACATTGACGTATACACGGACACAGTGACTGAGTCCATCTGGAAGTGTATAGGGGATGTTGTTCCCACTGTGACTATTAAAACCTACCCAAACCAAAAAACGTGGATAGATGGCATCATTTGCGCAAAACTGAAAGCGCAAACCACCACATTTAATCACGGCAAGGTGACTGGGAATATGGTTGAATACAAACAGTGTAATTATACCCTCAGTAAGGCAATCAAACAGACAAAACATCAGTACAGAGACATAGTGGACTCGCAATTCAACGGCTCAGACATGAGACGTATGTGGCAGGGTCTACAGACAATCACAGAGTACAAAGGGAAAACAAGCCACGTCGCGCTCCCGGACAAGCTAAACACCTTCTTCGCCCACTTTGAGGATAACACAGTCCCACCGACGAGGTCCGCTCCCAAGGATGGTGGGCTCTCCTTCTCCGTGGCCGATGTGAGTAAGACGTTTAAGCGTGTTAACCCTTGCAAGGCTTCCGGTCCAGACGGTATCCCTCAAAGCATGTGCAGACTAGCTGGCTGGAGTGTTTATGGACATATTACATTTCTCCCTATCCCAGTCTGCTGTCCCCACTTGCTTCAAGATGTCCACCATTGTTCCTGTACCCAAGAAAGCAAAGGTAACTGAAGTAAATGACTATCGCCCCGTAGCACTCACTTCTGTCATAATTAAGTGCTTGAGAGGCTAGTTAAGGATCATATCACCTCCACCTTACCTGACACCCTAGACCCACTTCAATTTGCATACCACCCCAATAGATCCACAGATGATGCAATCGCCATTGCACTGCACACTACCCTATCCCATCTGGACAAGAGGAATACCTATGTAAGAATGCGGTTCACTGACTATACCTCAGCCTTCAACACCATAGTACCCTCCAAGCTCATTATTAAGCTTGGGCCCTGGGTCTGAACCCCGCCCTGTGCAACTGGGTCCTGGACTTCCTGACGGGCCGCCCCCTGGGGGTGAAGGTAGGAAATAACACCTCCACTACACTGATACTCAACACAGGGGCCCCACAATGGTGCGTGCTCAGCCCCCTCCTGTACTCCCTGTTCACCCATGACTGCATGGCCATGCACGACTCCAAATCAATCATAAAGTTTGCAGTCGACACAACAGTAGTAGGCCTAATTACCAACAATGACAAGACAGCCTACAGGGAGGAGGTGAGGGCTCTGGCGGAGTGGTGCCAGGCAAATAACCTCTCCCTCAACGTCAACAAAACGAAATGCTTCAGTCTGGTTTTAGACCCCATCATAGCACTGAGACTGCACTCCTGAAGGTAGTAAATGACATTTTTATGGCGTCAGACCAAGGCTCTGCATCTGTTCTCGTTCTCTTAGACCTTAGTGCTGCTTTTGATACCATCGATCACCACATACTTTTGGAGAGATTAGAAACCCTAATCGGTCTACACGCACAAGTTCTTGCCTGGTTTATATCTTATCTGTCAAAAATATATCAGTTTGTCTCTGTGGATGGTTTTTCCTCTGGCAAATCAATTGTAAGTTTTGCCGTTCTTCAAAGTTCTGTTTAAGGACCACTATTGTTTAGGATCACTGTATATTCTACCTCTTGGTGATGTCATTCGGAAACACAATGTCAACTTTCACAGCTATGCGGACAACACACAGCTGTACATTTCGATGAAACATGGTGAAGCCCAAAATTGCCTACTCTGGAAGCTTGTGTTTCAGACATAAGGAAGTGGATGACGGTAAACGTTTTACTTTTAGACTTGGACAAAACAGAGATGCTAGTTCTAGGTCCCAAGAAACAAAGAGATCTGCTGTTGGATCTGACAATTAATATTGATGGCTGTACAGTCATCTCAAATAAAACTGTGAAGGAACTCAGCGTTACTCTGGACCCTGATCTCTCTATTGACGAACATATCAAGAATATTTCAAGGACAGCTTTTTTCCATCTTCGTAACATTGCAAAAATCAAAAACGTTTTGTCCAAAAATGATGCAGAAAAGCTAGTACAGTGCTATGAAAAAGTATTTGCCCCCTTTCTAATTTTCTCTACTTTTGCATATTTGTGATACTGAATGTTATCAGATCTTCAACCAAAACCTAATATTAGATAAAGGGAACATAAGTGAACAAATAACACAACAATTACATATTTCTTTCATAAACAAAGTTATGCAACACCCAATTCCCCTGTGTGAAAAAGTAATTGCCCCCTTACAGTCAATAACTGGTTGTGCCTCCTTTAGCTGCAATGACTCCAACCAAATGCTTCCTGTAGCGGTTGATCAGTCTCTCACGTCGCTCTGTGGGAATTTTGGCCCACTCTTCCATGCAGAACTGCTTTAACTCAGTGGCGTGTGGGTTTTCAAGCATGAACTGCTCGTTTCAAGTCCTGCCACAACATCTCAATTGGGATTAGGTCTGGACTTTGACTAGGCCATTCCAAAACTTCCAATTTGTTGCTTTTTAGCAATTTTTATATAGACTTGATTGTGTGTTTTGGATCATTGTCTTGCTGCATGACCCAGCTGCGCTTCAGCTTCAGCTCACAGACGGATGGTCTGACATTCTCCTGTATAATTCTCTGATACAGAGCAGAATTCATGGTTCCTTCTATTAAGGCAAGTCGTCAAGGTCCTGAGGCAGCAAAGCATCCCCAAACCATCACACCACCACCACCATGCTTGACCTTTGGTATGATATTCTTACTGTGGAATGCAGTGTTTGGTTTTCGCCAGGCATTACTGGAACCATGTCGTCTAAAAAGTTATACTTTTGAGTCATCTGTCCATAGAATGTTCTTCAAAGAGTCTTGATGATCCTCCAGGTGCTTTATGGCAAACTTGAGTCAACTTTTTGGATGAGATGGGTCCCATTATGCCTGGCGAAAACCAAACACTACAAACATAGCTCTGTTTATGAATTTGAGAGTGGTTACATTTATCCAGCCCCATCCCTCAGCTTTTTACCGAAACAAGGGTGGGGAGTACGCTTTGTTATTGTTTCTAACGCTGATTGCCCATTTCAATTCAGGCATTAAAATAATTTATCTCAAATCAATCTGTTGGCCAGCTGAGGATTGGGCTGGTTTAAAGTGACAGTGTGTGTGTGTGTCCCATTGCATCCTATTCCCTTTGTAGCCCCCTGGGCTCTGGTCAAAAGTTGTGCACCATATAGGGAACACAGTGCTATTTGGGATGCAGACAGGGACTTAGGGAAGCTTTGGATCCACATCATTATCGCTCTGCTCTTAACCAGACAGATGCAGTGATCCCTAGGCACTGGAGGATTATAGCGTTTACATCATGGATGGACTTAACAATATCAATGAGCTGTTGAATCAATAACAAGGCTGTTTCAGTAAAAAGCTGATTGATGGAGTTGGAGAACGGTAACCTCAATCAAATTCAGACAGAGCTATAGATGCAAGGACTTACCATCCATGATATCAACATTATAGTTTTAACCATGTATTGAGGCTATATAGTGTTTGTTTACGTAAAACAAGCTTATATTTTGAGTTCGGATGGTGTACGACCGTTGAACTAAGCTCATGAAGCATTTAAAACGTATACATTCAGAAATAATATGGGTAGGCCTACAATTAATTGTTAAGTCCAAAAATTGATGATGTAACTGCAGATTGCCCCTTTTAAGTGTCATGCGTGTATTATTGAAATTAACATAAGTTGTGATTGCAAACAATTTACATTCTATTACGAAACCTCCCCTTTAAACACATACCTAACACTAACCAAAACTTCTGTGAGATACGATAACATTCTTATTAAAGCAGCTAAAATCCTGTCAAATAAGGATGCATTACCTTTTAGGGTTTCTCACTTAATCATTTTAATTACAACAGGCGTTTTATCTGGCAAGTCTGAGAACATAAATAATTGGTTAGGTTATTAGTTAAGAGAGATAAATTATACAGTGTACGTTTTGGGCTTTATTCATGAAGTGCTGAAGTGTTGATCGTCTCAGATGACCAGACTGGAATGCATACAACATACACCTTATAGAGTTGGAATGGTCAATAAACTAAGGTTGGCAAGCCTAGATCATGTTGTAAGAATGTTAGATGAGCTACTCATTCATGCGCCAAAGCTATGGCAGAATGTGCCAGTCGTCCAGTAGTCATCTGAAAAACGCTGCAGCGTTACAGTATATGATGGATGCATTTGGTCAAAGTTGTGTCTCTGCATGAAGCTGGAGCAGTATGAGGATAAAGTAGTGGATTCTCAATTCTGAGCTTAGATTTTTCTTGCCATAGCCTTCGTGTATTAAATGGGGGATAAGGCTGCGTAAACCATGATTTACCTCTCACCTCCAGCATTACCACAATCATTGGTCCTTCGAGCCGGATACTCCAGATACAAGGCAACATAGCAGAGCAGCTAATGTGCAGTTAGTTCTGAGGATATGAGGCTTGGAGAGGTTGATTGGGACTCGGGAGAGGCTGGCTAGCTCACGCTCTTTGGTGACATTGTGCTGACATTCACTGCTTTCATATACAGTGCATTCGTATTCAGATAACTAGACTTTTCCACATTGTTACGTTACAGCCTTATTCTAAAATTAATTAAATCGTTTTTTTCCCAGTATCAATTTACACACAATACCCCATAATGACAAAGGAAAAACAGGTTTTTAGAAATGTGTGCAAATTTATTATTGTAAATAATCCGGAAATATCACATTTACATAAGTATTCAGACCTTTACTCAGTACTTTGTTGAAGCGCCTTTTGCAACGATTACACCCTCGAGTCTTCTTGGGTATGACGCTACAAGCTTGGCACACCTGTATTTGGGGAGTTTCTCCCATTCTTCTCTGCAGATCCTCTCAAGCTCTGTCAGGTTGGATGGGGAGCGTCACTGCACAGCTTTTTTCAGGTCTCTCCAGAGATGTTAAATCGGGTTCAAGTCCGAGCTCTGGCTGGGCCACTCAAGAACAGAGACTTGTTCCGAAGCCACTACTGTGTTGTCTTGACTGTGTGCTTAGGGTCGTTGTCCTGTTGGAAGGTGAACCTTTGCCCCAGTCTGAGATCCTGAGTGCTCTGGAGCAGGTTTTCATCAATGATCTCTCTGTACTTTGTTCCGTTCATATTTTTCTCTATCCTGACTAGTCTCCCAGTCCCTGCCGCTGAAAAACATCCCCACAGCATGATGCTGCCACCACCATGCTTCACCGTAGGGATGGTGCCAGATTTCTTCCAGACGTGACGCTTGGCATTCAGGCCAAGGAGTTCAATCTTGGTTTCATCAGACCTGAGAATCTTGTTTCTCATGGTCTGAGAGTCCTTCAATTGCCTTGTGGCAAACTCCAAGTGGGCTGTCATGTGCCTTTTACTAAGGAGTGGCTTCCATCTGGCCACTCTACCATAAAGGCCTGATTGGTGGAGTGCTGCTGAGATGGTTGTCCTTCTGGAAGGTTCTCCCATCTCCACAGAGGAACTCTGGAGCTCTGTCAGTGACCATCGGGTCCTTTGTCACCTCCCTGACCGAGGCCTTTCTCCCCCGATTGCTCAGTTTGGCCAGGCGGCCAGCTCTCGGAAGAGTCTTGGTGGTTCCAAACTTCTTCCATTTAAGGACGATTGATGCCACTGTGTTCTTGGGGACCTTCAATGCTGCAAAAAAATGTTGGTACCCTTCCCCAGATCTGTGCCTCGACACAATCCTGTCTCGAAGATCTACGGACAATTCCTTCGACCTCATGGTTTAATTTCGAGTCTCATAGAAAAAGGTCTGAAGACTTATGTAAATAAGGTATTTCTGTTTTTTTGTACATTTGCAAAAATTTCTAAAAACCTTTTTTCGCTTTGTCATTATTGGGTACTGTATGTAGATTGATGAGATTTTTTTTATTTAATCAATTTGAGAATAAGGCTGTAACGTAACAAAATGTGGAACACGTAAAGGGGTCTGAATATTTTCCGAATGCACTGTAGCTGCCCTTCCTTACACCCACCTACAGTGCCACACTCTCCATATCAGCAGTGATAGAGGAGCTGCCTCAGACACCCACTCCAGGTAGATCAAAGGGGGGCATGTCGTGCTACTGTGGACTAGCTGAAGAGATGAGGTGAAACCACCAACTGTAAAATACCACAGCCCAGCTCCACAACAGGGGCCTGTCTGTAATTGTGTCTTCTCAGACCTCCAAAATGTAACGCACAACTTCTACCCTGACATTCTTCCCCTTTCAAATTGTTTTTCATTGTGTGGTATTTTGGCAACAGGGGCACTACAGACAAATTTCATCTTCATCTCATCACCCAGCCATTTGTATTGCATCGCTGGAGGCTAGCTACAGTAGGCCGGGGATAAGGTGATAATGGTATTGGAGATGGGAACAGCACTTGGGGGGAAACAGAGTGCCTCTGTCTTCTCAAAATGAAATGAAGAAGGATATACATATTTTGTGGCTAGACCTAAAATCTCAAGTATTTGAGTGTTTTGAAAAAAAGATAAATGAAGGTTTTACCTTTATATTGTTGTTTTAGTCTGCTGTTCCAATACTGAGACATGCATTATGTTCTGTCTCACTGGGATGAAGAGATACCTTGCAGCAAAACATTTTTTTTGCTTCTGTGTAGTAACTACAGAGTGTACACATCACTACATTTAAGAAAATGTCAAGACAAATCTCATTTCTATATTCCTTAGATACAGTATTAGCCTATGGATGCAGTGACAGTTTGCAAGCCAAGCTCCCTGCTTTTGATACAGCCGAACCCTACAGTACATACTGTATACATTTTATCATCCAATTACCGAGCTGCATAGCTTCACACCTTGTAGCTAATTGACAGTACTCAGTCAGTTGTCTCTTTGATGATAATGATGACAACGATAAAGGTGGTGATGATGATGATGATGACGGAAAGCGGTAGTCCAGGGTCCGGTCACTTTACATTACATCAGTCAACATCAGATAGATACCTCCGAACGTGGCCTAGTGCTCTTTTCTTCATCCCCCCTTTAAAAGGCTTTAATGAGCCACTACATCCCCTCCAGAAAATAAGGGCCTAAATGTAGCCACTGAGCCACCGTCTTACCGTCAACAAGAAGGAGAGAGGGAGGAGAGGAAGGAGAGAAGGAGAGAGGAAGTAGGGGTGGAAGGGGGAGCGGAGGGTGACAGCTTCTACTCCCTTTAGTAAGCCTTGAAATAAATCTCCCGCAGCTCTGTTTTACTTTTTGATGAGAAAGTGTTGTGCAGCAACGCAATTCTGAAAGGAAAAGCCATTTAGGAGACAGAGGTAGATTAGCAATTTGTAAGAGCTATTTATAATCATAAATCATGGCCTATCAAACCACCCTGAAATGCAATATCCTGAAAGAAACAGCTGGAGAGAGCGAGGGAATGATAGAGAGAAGGGACAGTGAGAGAGGGACAGGAAGAGAGGACAGAGAGAGAAAGGGGAAGAAAAAAGAGAGAGATGGAAAGAGAGTGAGGGAAAAAAGAGAGGGAAGAGAAAGAAAATATAATTTCCTTAAAGCAGTTAGAGCTACTGTATGTACAGTCTAGTGATAGTTTTTGCCAGGGAATAAACAATATTCAGGTGACCATATACAGATGTCGAATCTTAACTTGATCCCTCTTTTATCGCAGAAACATTTTCTGCTGCATCAGAAAATTCAAATGAGCCTTGTGATTTACACTACCGGTCAAAAGTTTTAGAACACCTACTCATTCAAGGGTTTTTCTTTATTTTTACTATTTTCTACATTGTAGAATAATAGTGAAGACATCAAAACTATGAAATAACACATATGGAATCATGTAGTAACCAAAAAAGTGTTAAACAAATCAAAATATGTTTATATTTGAGATTCTTCAAATAGCCACCCTTTGCCTTGATGACAGCTTTGCACACTCTTGGCATTCTCTCAACCAGCTTCACCTGGAATGCTTTTTCAACAGTCTTGTTGAGCACTTGTTGGCTGCTTTTCCTTCACTCTGCGGTCCGACTCATCCCAAACCATCTCAATTGGGTTGAGTTCGGGGGAGGTCAGGTCATCTGATGCAGCACTCCATCACTCTCCTTCTTGGTAAAATAGACCTTACACAGCCTGGAGGTGTGTTGGGTCATTGTCCTGTTAAATAACAAATGATAGTCCCACTAAGCCCAAACCAGACGGGATGACGTATCGCTGCAGAATGCTGTGGTAGCCATGCTGGTTAGGTGTGCCTTGAATTCTAAATAAATCACAGACAGTGTCACCAGCAAAGCCCCCCTACAACATAACACCTCCTCCTCCATGCTTTATGGTGGGAAATACACATGCGGAGATCATCCGTTCACCCACACCACGTCTCACAAAGACACAGCAGTTGGAACCAAAAATCTTCCACTTGGACTCCAGACCAAAGGACAAATTTCCACCCATCTAATGTCCATTGCTCGTGTTTCTTGGCCCAAGCAAGTCTCTACTTCTTATTGGTGTTCTTTACTAATGGTTTCTTTGCAGCAATTCGACCATGAAGGCCTGATTCACACAGTCTCATCTGAACAGTTGATGTTGAGATGTGTCTGTTACTTGAGCTCTGTGAAGCATTTACTTGAGCTGCAATTTCTGAGGCTGGTAACTCTAATGAACTTATTCTCTGCAGCAGAGATAACTCTGGGTCTTCCATTCCTGTGGCGGTCCTCATGAGAGCCAGTTTCATCATAGCGCTTGATGGTTTTTGCGACTGCACTTGAAGAAACTTTAAAAGTTCTTGAAATGTTCCGTATTGACTGACCATCATGTCTTAAAGTAATGATGGACTGTAGTATCTCTTTGTTTATTTTAGCTGTTCTTGCCATAATATGGACTTGGTCTTTTACCAAATAGGGCTATCTTCTATATACCCCCCCATCCAAGATGGCATAGTAGTGCAGTCCTGTTTTTGTCGTGTGCCTGTAAATACCCTGTTTTTTTCGTACATATTTTCCTGTCAGTCTTTTCATCCTTCTACAAAATATACTTTCCTGCAACCCGCCTCACTCAAAGTGGAACGGATTCTATCATTGACTTACCTTTTATCTAGAATCTCCAGTTGAAACTAGCTAGCCAGCTAACTAGCTACTTGCTATTAGCCACAGTTAGCGGTATTTCACCCAGAACATTGGATTTTTCTGCCGGAATAATTTAATCACTGGACATTAATCACCGGATCGCAACTAGCTAGCCGCAACTGAATGGATGTTGCTGTTTGGCTAATCACCACTGCCCCCGATGCAAGCACCAGTTAGCCTCGAGCTAGCCTAGAGCCAGGCTCATATCCCGGATTTTCTACCTCTAGGTCTACCGGACGGGAGTAGCCAGCTAACTAGCTACTTGCTATCAGCTACCGTTAGCGGTTTTTCACCATTGTCCGTGGCCTGCACCACCTACCAGCCAGCTGTAGTCTGGACTATTATTCGGCCAGTCTGCACTGTCTGCACAGCGCGTTATCGACCCAGAACATATCAGTTTTTCTGCCGGAATCACTGAATCACTGGACCTTTAACTCCGGATTCATCGCTACCAGCTAGCTGCAACAAAATGGACGTTGTGGTCTGGCTAATCATCCTGAGCTAGGACTGGTCTGCCGACGAAATCGTCTGATGTGGTTACAACAGGCTTCCCGTTACGACATCGACCACAAAGATTCCATCTGCTAGCCCCGGCCCGCTAGCACACGCTAGCCGTGGCCTCTTGCTCGCTAGTGCTTTAGCAGCCCCCGAACTACCTCCGAACTATCCTATTGCTGTTCACCGGACCCTATGATAACTCAGCTATACAGCTGATGTCTGCTGGACTGTTCCTTTTTACGGTACTGCATCCTGTTTATGTTTAGCCTCAGCCCAAACTGTGTCGTCATTACCAGCTGTTGTCTTAGCTCTCTCAAATTACACCTGTGATTGCTTTATGCCTCTCTCCCTTGTCAATATGGTTAGCTTATTGTTGTTTCGGTTATTTCTAATTGTACTATTTCACTTTAGATCCCCCAGCCCAGCTAAACCTGCCTTAGATAGCTCCTTTGTCCCACCCCCCATACACGCGGAGACCGACTCAATTGGTGCCTCCAGTGATGCTATCTCTTTCATCGTTACCCAACGCTTAGGTTTACCTCCACTTTACTCATATCCTTCCATATCCTTGTCTGTACATAATGCCCTGAATCTTTTCTACAACGCCCGGAAATCTGCCCCCTTTATTCTATGTACCCAACGTACTAGAAGACCAGTTCTTAAAGCCTTTAGCCGTATCCTTATTCTAGTCCTCCTCTGTTCCTCCGGTGATGTAGAGGCTAACCCAGGCCCTGCAGCCCTCAGTATCACTCCTACTCCCCAGGCGCTATCATTTGCTGACTTCTGTAATCGCAAAAGTCTTGGTTTCTTGCATGTAAATATCAGAAGTCTACTTCCTAAGTTTGTTATTCACTGCGTTAGCACACTCCGCCAACACTGATGTTCTAGCAGTGTCTGAATCCTGGCTTAGGAAGGCCACCAAAAATTCCCAACTACAACATTTTCCGTCTAGATAGAACTGCCAAAGGGGGTGGAGTTGCAATCTACTGTAGAGATAGCCTGCAGAGCTCTATCATACTATCCAGGTCTGTGCCCAAACAGTTTGAGCTTCTACTTCTAAAAATCCACCTTTCCAGAAATAAGTCTCTCACTGTTTCCGCTTGCAACAGACCCCCCTCAGCCCCCAGCTGTGCCCTGGACACCATATGTGAATTGATTGCCCCCCATTTATCCTTAGAGTTCGTACTGCTTGGTGACCTAAATTGGGATATGCTTAACACCCCGGCCGTCCTACAATCCAAACTAGATGCCCTCAATCTCACACAAATTATCAATGAACCTACCAGGTACAACCCTAAATCCGTAAACATAGGTACCCTCATAGATATCATCCTGACTAACTTACCCTCTAAATACACCTCCACTGTCTTCAACCAGGATCTCAGCGATCACTGCCTTATTGCCTGCGTCCGTAACGGGTCCGCGGTCAAACGACCACCCCTCATCACTGTCAAACGCTCCCTAAAACACTATAGCGAGCAGGCCTTCCTAATTGACCTGGCCCAGGTTGTGACACTCTGGCTCCGGGACTTTTGTATTTGAGCCAGGGTGTATTTGTTTTGTTGGGTTTTGTTGTGGGGTTTTGGTGTATAGGGTGTATTCGTTTGGTTGTGTTTTGGGTGAGTAATTGTAGTGTCGTGTGACTCCCAATCGGAGGTAACGAGTGTCAGCTGTCGGCTCGTTATCTCTGATTGGGAGCCATATTTAAACTGTTTGTGTTCTCATGAGGGTTGTGGGTTTTTGTTCCGTATTCAGTATTTGTAACTGTGGACTTCACTAGCCGTCTTTGTTTATTGTTTTTGTCGTTCGTGTCTTTACCCTAATAAAGTCATGTTCACTCAACGCGCTGCGTATTGGTCTGCTCCTTCGTCAGACGATCGTGACAGAAAAACCCACCTTAAAAGGACCAAGCAGCGTGTCAAGCGGCAACAGGACCCAGCTCCAAAGGCTTCCTGGACATGGGAGGAGATTTTGGACGGAAAGGGGTCCTGGACTTGGGAGGAGATCCTGGATGGGATGGATCGCCGTCCATGGAGCGAAACGGTGGAGAGGCGACGGCGAGAGGAGCAACGGCGTCAGCAGGGCCATCGTCGGAAGGATGAGAGGCAACCCCAAAAAGTTTTTTGGGGGGGGCACATGGCTTGGGCGGCTGGGCAGCAGGAGGCTGCCACAGGGCTGACGGAGGCAGAGAAGGGGCGAATTCAAGAGGCAACCAGGTTACGGGGGTCTCTGGTCAAAGTAGGGAAAGGAGATGTAGGGGCACGGCGAGTGGTACTGGGGTGTATTACCAGTCCGGTCCGGCCCGTTCCAGTTCCCGGGGTAGAGCCAGTGGTGTGTGCCTCCAGTACGGTCCGGCCTGTTACGACCCCTCGCACCAAGGATACGGTGCGCTGCGCCAGCCCGGCCCGGCCTGTTCCGGCCACTCGCACCAGGGATACGGTGCGCTTCGCCAGCCCAGCCCGGCCTGTTCCGGCCACTCGCACCAGGGATACGGTGCGCTTCGCCAGCCCAGCCCGGCCTGTTCCGGCCACTCGCACCAGGGATACGGTGCGCTTCGCCAGCCCGGCCCGGCCTGTTCCGGCCACTCGCACCAGGGATACGGTGCGCGTCGCCAGCCCAGTACCACCAGTGCCTACACCACGCACTAGGCTTCCTGTACGTCTGCAGAGCCCTGTGTCTCCTCCACGCACTAGCTGTATGGTGCGTGTCTTCAGCCTTTTCCCACCAGTGCCTACACCACGCACCAAGCCTCCTGTGTGTTCCCCGAGTCCTGTGCGTCCTGTTGCTGCTCTCCGCACTAGGCCTTATGTGCGTCCCCAGGGTCCAGCATGCCCTGTTCCTGCTCTCCGCACTAGGCCTTATGTGCGTCCCCAGGGTCCTGCATGCCCTGTTCCTGCTCTCCGCACTAGGCCTTATGTGCGTCCCCAGGGTCCAGCATGCCCTGTTGCTTCTCCCCGCACTAGCCCTGAGATGCGTGTCCTCAGCCCGGTACCTCCAGTTCCGGCACCACGCACCAGGCCTACGGTGCGCCTCAGACGGCCAGAGTCTGCCGTCTGCCCAACGGGGCCTGAACTGCCCGTCTGCCCTAAGGCGCTTGAACTGGCCGTCTGGACTGAGCCTGCAAAGCCGCCCGTCTGCCATGAGCCTTCAGAGCCGTCCGCCAGACCGGAGCCGCTAGAGCCTTCCGCCAGACAGGATCAGCCAGAGCCTTCCGCCAGACAGGATCAGCCAGAGCCTTCCGCCAGCCATGAGCAGCCAGATCCGTCCGCCAGCCATGAGCAGCCAGATCCGTCAGCCAGCCATGAGCAGCCAGATCCGTCGGCCAGCCATGAGCAGCCAGATCCGTCAGCCAGCCATGAGCAGCCAGATCCGTCAGCCAGCCATGAGCAGCCAGATCCTTCAGCCAGCCATGAGCCGTCCAGCCAGGATCCGCCAGAGCCGTCCAGCCAGGATCCGCCAGAGCCAGCCAGCCTGGATCCGCCATTGAGTCCGGTGCTGTCCCTTAGCCCGGTGCTGTCCCTTAGTCCGGTGCTGCCCCTTAGTCCGGTGCTGCCCCTTAGTCCGGTGCCGCCCCTTAATCCAGTGGGGTTTAGTTGGGGGGTGGTCATGTGGAGGAGGCTAGGGAAGCGGGTGGTGACTAAGGTGGGGTGGGGACCACGACCAGGGCCAGAACCGCCACCGTGGACAGACGCCCACCCAGACCCTCCCCTAGACTGTATGCTGGTGCGCCCGGAGGTCGCACCTTTAGGGGGGGGTACTGTGACACTCTGGCTCCGGGACTTTTGTATTTGAGGCAGGGTGTATTTGTTTTGTTGGGTTTTGTTGTGGGGTTTTGGTGTATAGGGTGTATTCGTTTGGTTGTCTTTTGGGTGAGTAATTGTAGTGTCGTGTGACTCCCAATCGGAGGTAACGAGTGTCAGCTGTCGGCTCGTTATCTCTGATTGGGAGCCATATTTAAACTGTTTGTGTTCTCATGAGGGTTGTGGGTTTTTGTTCCGTATTCAGTATTTGTAACTGTGGACTTCACTAGCCGTCTTTGTTTATTGTTTTTGTCGTTCGTGTCTTTACTCTAATAAAGTCATGTTCACTCAACGCGCTGCGCTTTGGTCTGCTCCTTTTGAAGACGGTCGTGACACAGGTATCCTGGATGGATATAGATCTCATTCCGTCAGTAGAGGATGCCTGGATGTTCTTTAAAAGTAATTTCCTCTCAATCTTAAATAAACATGCCCCATTCAAAAAATACAGAACTAAGAACAGATATAGCCCCTGGTTCTCCTCAGACTTGACTGCCCTTGACCAGCACAAAAACATCCTGTGGCATACTGCATTAGCATCAAATAGCCCCCGCGATATGCAACTTTTCAGGGAAGTTAGGAACCAATATACACAAGCAGTCAGGAAAGCAAAGGCTAACTTTTTCAAACAGAAATTTGCATCCTGTAGCACTAATTCCAAAAAGTTTTGGGACACTGTAATGTCCATGGAGAATAAGAGCACTTCCTCCCAGCTGCCCACTGCACTGAGGCTAGGAAACACTATCACCACCGATAAATCTACAATAATCGAGAATTTCAACAAGCATTTTGCTACGGCTGGCCATGCTTTCCACCTGGCTACCACTACCCCGGCCACCAACTCTGCACCCTCGCTGCAACTTGCCCATGCCCCCCCCGCTTCTCCTTCACACAAATTCAGACAGCTGATGTTCTGAAAGTGCTGCAAAATCTGGACCCCTACAAATCAGCTGGGCTAGACAATTTGGACCCTTTCTTTCTAAAACTAGCCGCCGAAATTGTCGCAACCCCTATTACTAGCCTGTTCAACCTCTCTTTCGTAACGTCTGAGATCCCCAGAGATTGGAAAGCTGTCGCGGTCATCCCCCTCTTCAAAGGGGGTGATACTCTAGATCCAAATTGTTACAGACCTATATCCATCCTGCCCTGCCTTTCGAAAGTTTTTGAAAGCCAAGTTAACAAACAGATCACCAACCATTTCGAATCCCACCGTACCTTCTCCGCTATGCAATCCTGTTCCCGAGCTGGTCATGGGTGCACTTCAGCCATGCTCAAGGTCCTAAACGATATTATAACCGCGATCGATATTAGTCAGTACTGTGCAGCCGTCTTCATCGACCTGGCCAAGGCTTTCGACTCTGTCAACCACCGCATTCTTATTGGCAGACTAAATAGCCTTGGTTTCTCAAATGACTGCCTCGCCTGGTTCACCAACTACTTCTCAGATAGAGTTCAATGTGTCAAATCGGAGGGCCTGTTGTCTGGACCTATGGCAGTCTCTATGGGGGTGCCACAGTGTTCAATTCTTGGGCCGACTCTTTTCTCCGTGTATATCAATGATGTCGCTCTTGCTGCTGGTGACTCTCAGATCCACCTCTACGCAGACGACACCATTTTGTATACATCTGGCCCTTCATTGGACACTGTGTTAACAAACCTCCAAACGAGCTTCAATGCCATACAACACTCCTTCAGTAGCCTCCAACTGCTCTTAAACACTAGTAAAACTAAATGCATGCTCTTCAATCGAACGCTGCTGGCACCCACCCGACTAGAATCACCACTCTCGACGGGTCTGACCTAGAGTATGTGGACAACTACAAATACCTAGGTGTCTGGTTAGACTGTAAACTCTCCTTCCAGACTCACATTAAGAATCTCCAATCCAAAGTTAAATCTAGAATCGGCTTCCTATTTCGCAACAAAGCCTCCTTCACTCATGCTGCCAAACATGCCCTCGTAAAACTGACTATCCTACCGATCCTTGACTTCGGCGATGTCATTTACAAAATAGCCTCCAACACTCTACTCAGCAAATTGGATGTAGTCTATCACAGTGCCATCCGTTTTGTCTCCAAAGCCCCATACACTACCCACCACTGTGACCTGTACGCTCTTGTTGGCTGGTCCTCACTACATGTTCGTCGTCAAACCCACTGGCTCCAGGCCATCTATAAATCACTGCTAGGCAAATCCCGCCTTATCTTAGCTCATTGGTCACCATAGCAGCACCCACCCGTAGTCTGCGCTCCAGCAGGTATATCTCACTGGTCATTCCCAAAGCCAACACCTCCTTTGGCCGCCATTCCTTCCAGTTCTCTGCTGCCAATGACTGGAACGAATTGCAAAAATCTCTGAAGCTGGAGACTCTTATCTCCCTCACTAACTTTAAGCATCAGTTGTCAGAGCACCTTACCGATCACTGCACCTGTACACAGCCCATCTGAAATTAGCCCACCCAACTACCTCATCCCTATATTGTTATTTATTTTGCTATTTTGCACCCCAGTATCTCTATTTGCACATAATCTCTTGCACATCTAGCATTCCAGTGTTAATACTAATTGTAATTATTTTGCACTATAGCCTATTTATTGCCTTACCTCCATAACTTGCTACATTTGCACACACTGTATATATATTTTCTGTTGTATTTTTTGACTTTATGTTTTTTTACCCCATATGTAACTCTGTGTTGTTGTTTTTATCGCACTGCTTTGCTTTATCTTGGCCAGGTCGCAGTTGTAAATAAAGGTGAAATAAATAAAATAAAATAAAATACCTTGTAACAACACAACTGATTGGCTCAAACGCATTAAGAAGGAAAGAAATTCCACAAATTAACTTTTAAGAAGGCACACCTGTTAATTGAAATGCATTCCAGGTGACTACCTCATGAAGCTGGTTGAGAGAATGCCAAGAGTGTGCAAAGCTGTCATCAAGGCAAAGGGTGGCTATTTGAAGAATCTCTCAAATATAAAATCTATTTTGATTTGTTTAAAACTTTTTTGGATACTACATGATTCCATGTGTTATTTCATAGTTTTGATGTCTTCACTATTATTCTACAATGTAAAAAAATAGTACAAATAAAGAAAAACCCTTGAATGAGTAGGTGTGTCCAAACTTTTGACTGGTAGTGTATGTGTTTACTGAATATACACAAGTGACGTCTGCTAAATTAACACTTTTTTGGGGGGGTGGAATATTTAAAACATACAATCTACTTGCAGTGAAGCTGCTCAACATCTACATCAAATTAGTCATCTCGCAGGCATCCAGAGCGACCCACAGAGGCACCCAGGGTCAACGCCCTGCTCATGGGCACATCGAACGATCTCCCACAAGGTCAAAAACGGGGACCCGAACCTTCGACCTATCAGCCACCGGCCCAGGCTCCCAACCACCAGGCCACCAGCCCTCCAAGATCCCCCCCACAGTTCCCCAAGAGCTGCCCCTCAACCGTCCGAGACCCCCCCACACAGTCCCCCCTCTAAAGAAAAATACAATTATTCCATTCCCCACCTCCAAGATCCCACGCACCAACAACCAACAAATTGAACAAAAGAGAAAAAAGAGGAAGACAAAGGAAAACAGAAAACAACAATACAAAAGACATCAAGGACAACAAAAATCATAACAGCAAGGCCAACTGAATATGTTTGAGTGCATGTATGGCACGATTTACGTGTGTGTGTGTGTCCGTGTATGTGCACGTGTGTGCATTTGAATGAGAGTGTGTGTATATGCATGTGTACAAACACCTGCATGGCATCAGCCTCAGGCAAACAGGCATTAGCTGTAACAACACTGCCCCTCAGTGTCATTCAAACATACTTTCTGTTATGTTTTATTTTGACGTCATTCTATCCCCCGCCCAGCAACTCCGCTCCCACTCGTCTCAAATTCCACATCCCAACCCTCAGCCCATCCCACCTCTCTCTGCGGGCCACACTCTTCGGATTTCTATGCACCATATATCTTTAAAATATGCTGTGATGTTTAACATACAATTTCAATCTATCTAATCGAATAGAATCCACAGATTGAGAGTTGAAGATAAATACTTTTACTAAGAGTATTAGTATATTAGTAATTGACTGACCCAATCTCTCCAGATCTCCCAACAAAACTATTTCTAGGGTCAATTTTAGATCAATGTTATGCATTTTCAGCGATTCCTGAACCTGATACCAGAAACAGGCTACCTAAGGGCAATACCAAAACAAATGGTCTATTGATTCTGTATCCTCACAACAAAATTGATTGTACGCCCCAAATATTCAAAGTTTTGTTGGTGGCAAGAATTCTTTATAATAATTTCATATTGAAATTGTAGCCAGCTCTGCAATGCTTGTTTGAAAAAGAGAGATACTTTGAAAAAAGTTTAATTTTCAATTAATCGAAAATGAGACACGGCAATCTGCTCAACGGCAAAAAGGATGAGCTTTTTTTAGTAATCTACTTGAGAACCATTTAGGGTTCAAGTAAAACTTTTGGATAAGTGAAGCTTTTAGAGAGAGGTTTAGTGCTTTAATATTTAATTATCTCAACCCACCCAGTTCATATTCATTATATAGATAGGCACGCTTTATCATGTCTGGTTAAGCATCCCAGATAAAGCAAAATATTTTTTGCTCATATGATTTGAAAAACGAACCATCAGGAGTAGGCAGCGCTATAAGTAAGTGACTAAACTGAGATATAACTAAGGAGTTAATCAGGGCAATTTTTCCATAAATAGATAGGTATTTACCTCTCCATGGTTGCAGGATCTTGTCTATTTTAACACGTTTTCTATAGAAATTCATTGTGGAGAGCATATGTATATATTTTGTGATATGAATACCAAGTATGTCTACTTCACCGTCAACCCCCCTTCTTTCTGGCCAATCTTCCGTAAAGTCCAGCTCTGTGGAGTGTACGGCTGAAAGTGGTCCAATGGACAGATACTCCAATCTCCAGGGTTATCTTTGGTCTCTTTGTTGCCTCTCTGAATAATGCAATCCTTGACTGGTCCGTGAGTTTTGGTGGACGGCCCTCTCTTGGCAGGTTTGTTGTGGTGCCATATTCTTTCCATTTTTTAATAATGGATTTAATGGTGCTCCGTGGGTTGTTCAAAGTTTCTGATATTTTTTTAGAACCCAACCCTGATCTGTACTTCTACACAACTTTGTCCCTGACCTGTTTGGAGAGCTCCTTGGTCTTCATGGTACCGCTTGCTTGGTGGTGCCCCTTGCTTAGTGGTGTTGCAGACTCTGGGGCCTTTCAGAACAGGTGTATTTATACTGAGATCATGTGACAGATCATGTGACACTTAGATTGCACAGGTGGACTTTATTTAACTAATTATGTGACTTCTGAAGGTAATTGGTTGCACCAGATCTTATTTAGGGGCTTCATAGCGAAGGGGGTGAATACATATGCACGCACCACTTTTCCGTTATTTATTCTTTAGAATTTTTTGAAACAAGCAATTTATTTAACTTCACTTCACCAATTTGGACTATTTTGGGTATGTCCATTACATGAAATCCAAATAAAAATCAATTTAAATTACAGTGTTTGGTTTTCGCCAGGCATAATGGGACCCATCGCGTCCAAAAAGTTGACTCAAGTTTGCCAAAAAGCACCTGGATGATCATCAAGACTCTTGGAAGAACATTCTATTGACAGATGATTCAAAAGTATAACTTTTTGGACGACATGGTTCCAGTAATGCCTGGCGAAAACCAAACTCTGCATTCCACAGTAAGAACATCATACCAAAGGTCAAGCATGGTGGTGGTGGTGTGATGGTTTTGGGATGCTTTGCTGCCTCAGGACCTGGACGACTTGCCTTAATAGAAGGAACCATGAATTCTCCTCTGTATCAGAGGATTCTACAGGAGAATGTGAGACCATCCGTCTGTGAGCTGAAGCTGAAGCGCAGCTGGGTCATGCAGCAAGACACACAATCAAGTCTACATGAAAATTGCTAAAAAGCAACAAATTGGAAGTTTTGGAATGGCCTAGTCAAAGTCCAGACCTAATCCCAATTGAGATGTTGTGGCAGGACTTGAAATGAGCAGTTCATGCTTGAAAACCCACACGCCACTGAGTTAAAGCAGTTCTGCATGGAAGAGTGGGCCAAAATTCCTCCACAGCGATGTGAGAGACTGATCAACAACTACAGGAAGCATTTGGTTGGAGTCATTGCAGCTAAAGGTGGCACAACCAGTTATTGAGTGTAAGGGGGCAATTACTTTTTCACACAGGGGAATTGGGTGTTGCATAATAATAATAATAATAATAATATGCCATTTAGCAGACGCTTTTATCCAAAGCGACTTACAGTCATTTGTGCATAATTTTTTTTTTGTGTATGGGTGGCATAACTTTGTTTATGAAATAAATATGTAATTGTTGTGCTATTTGTTCACTTATGTTCCCTTTATCTAATATTAGGTTTTGGTTGAAGATCTGATAACATTCAGTATCACAAATATGAAAAAGTAGAGAAAATTTGAAAGGGGGTAAATACTTTTTCACAGCACTGTATATGCAAATTAGACATAGAAACTTCCGATTTTTTTTATATTTTTTTATATACCTACAGGGGTTCTAAAATTCTAAATCAAATGTCTAAATTATACATTTTATAACCATCTTAAAACTATTGCATATGTTAGTTTAGTAGATTTTGAGATCTAAGGGCTTAGACTTAAAGGTTGTTAAAAACCTGCTGTATGTAAAATATTGTGTGCTATAGCTTGGAAAATAAATAAATGTGACTCTGGATGACAATATAATGATGTTTGTTTCCAACATTAGGCCTGTTTTCCTAAAAAAGTTAAATCCGCTTTGTGTTTTGTTTCCTAGCCATGACACTAACGAGTATTGCAATACTGGTATCGTCCCGGCTCTAATGCTTATGCGTGAGTGAAGTGATTTCGGAAAAACTGTATGCCTATGCATCTTAGAAATAGTTTTCACATACAAACTTTATGTCTGAACTCAGAATCAAACAGGCTTCACCAAAATAATATGGTGGCCATGGTAGAACGTTTATTTTGAATGGTGATTTTGTGCATTTATCAAAATCCCTCAGGTAGCCTGATTTCAGATGTGTCCATGTAAACACGATTATTAGGTAAATCGTTCTTCTTGCAAAGCCTTTAAACGTTTAAATAAAACTATTTTATTAATCTGACCATTCACAATGATCATATTACTGTTTGCACAATCAGTGCCAGCCGTGTTCCTATTGGTCAGTCACCGGGATCGATTTGTAACACCAGCTACACTACACAATAAAGGCCCCAAAATTTTGACACAGACACAATTTTGTCGGAGCCTAAGACCGCACAAAGTGGTACTTAATTGGCAGACCTAGACCCTGTGACACTGAGGAACCAAGACGTCCGACCTAAGAATTTGCCCACGACTTGGAAATGTTGTCTGGGACGGCAAAATCGTGGCATAAGACGGCAAAAATTGTACGGTCTTTTGTCTATAATGTATTTTTCGTTATGTGTCGGACCTCAGTAAGAGTAGCTGTCACCATTGGCGTCGGCTAATGAGGATCCTAATAAATCAAATCAAAGCTTGTTGGGGGTGAACTGGGAGCACAGCGGAAGACAACTGATTAAATATTTGATTAATGAAATTGTTTTTTGTGTGTACATTTTTTTAAATGTTAAAATACCTAAGACATTACACATTTGTGACCCGTTTCAGGAAGCTAGGCAGATGTCGCACATCACTACTTCACAGAAGAGGCATTTGAATTTATGATTACATGACCCATCAAGTTAGTCAGGTATGTCTGGGGGTGATTACGGCCATCTATTGTATTTCATGAACATGTATAGATGTATAGACATTAGTGACCCATCCACTTAGATGTGGCTGGGGGGTGGTTATAGCATTTCTTTCACGTGACCCATTCATTTAGTGTGTCTGGGTAAGCGTCATCTAATAATTATAAAATATTTATACAATATTTGTATCTGGACAAGTTCTATTTTTGATATTGCTACTATGCAAATATGCAATAACCATTTCACTGTACCGTTTACACCTTCTGTATCCTGTGCATGTGACAGATAAACTTTGATTTTATTTGATGTAGTGTGCGTTTACCAGAGATGGTAATGTGAAGAAGAACATGACCTGCACTAAAGTCAGATTACGATATAGGCCATTGTCTAGATAAAGTGTATTTTACCTGGAGTTTTTCCTCATTGTAGGCTACTACTTTCACCACTTTCAGTCTTGAAATATTTGGTTGTTTACTACACTACCGTACTCACTCTGTTTAGCACATGGCCTCACATGTGAATCCTTAAATAGATGGGTGGGGCTAAGGCTTAAGAGGGTGTGAACAATGCTGAATAGGTGTAGAAAAAGAGCTCTCCAGTAGGTGTACCAAAACATTCAAGGTCCATTTTCTCAAAAGTGGGGTTACAAGTTTATCAACTTTCAAAGCAGAATTACTTCCCCATTATGTCTCAACTGCAGTGTATGATATACAATGTTGTAGCTCTGAGACTCTACTTTTATCCAATGTAAAAAACAAAAAAAGCAAACAATTTCTAATTTTGCAACATAAGACCGAATCGAAGTGGTCGGTCACATTTAGTAAGGATATCACTTGCGTTCCAAACTCTAAATATTTTCGCATGATTGTTTTTAGAAACTTGTGAAAGGCAAACTGACAGCCACAACCAACCATAGACACATCCATAGATGGAAGTTCCCATTCAAGTCAAGACTGGCAGCCATTGTTAGTGTACCCATGAGTTTAACAGTCAAATTGCCAGGGTTAGAAGTTCCAAAACCCTTCTATGGATTATAAGTCTATGGCCACAACGCAACAACATGTTCCATAAGGAGTGATAGGAGTGGGAAAAAAGTGCTTGTGCGTTGATAATCACACCAAAGATGGCATTAACTATAATTCATAAGATAGACAGCACTTCTAAAAGCCTATTTCACACCATAGTCTGCTGAATTTGCAAGATAACTTTTCTTTCATTTATATGAAAATGTGTCACTGACTCGCCCATGGACTGATGTTTCAGCATTGACTCAATGAAGTGTTTGGCGTTCGACTACCATATGTGACATGTATGTGCAGTTACAAGCCTGCTAGAGTTAGCGGCAGGCAGTGGGCGAGCAATATCCACCATCGTAGTACGGATGAAACCTAACCTGGAATGTGAAGCAAACTGAAGCTCGCTAGCTCTATAAAAGCCTGAATAGATCTAGTTTGCTTCATGGTATACCATTCTGGTGACAGACAAAGTGAGACACACTGTGACACACAGTCACCATCATCTCTCTCTGTTAGTCTAATGGATGGGATGCCAGTGAGATGTTCAACTAGGAGATGTACGGGGTCAACTCCACCTATGACTTCCTCTCCAAGGACATGTGAGTATCCTCCCCTCAGCTCCTCAATGTCTCAATGGCTGTCACATTGTATAATGATTTGAAGACAGGCGCAGGAATACGTATTAGGGTTTTTATTACTCCACCCAACACAAACACGTATATATATATATATATATATATATATATATATATATATATATATATATATATATAATCGAAAGGGATGTAACCCAAACAAAGAGTGAGGTGTAACCTCTACACAATACTCAGGGACGAGACCCGTAAACAACAAGAGCACAATACATGGTACACCTCTTTAAGGAATACCTGGGATAGGATAAAGTAATCCTTCTACCCCCCTTTCCCCAACCCACCCACCCCCCCAAAATAAAATAAAATAAAATATTAATAAAAAAATAAAAAATAAAACATTGTAAAGTGGTTATCCCACTGGCTATAAGGTGAATGCACCAATTTGTAAGTCGCTCTGGATAAGAGCGTCTGCTAAATGACGTAAATGTAATGTAAATGTACTCACGAGACCAACGGACATGGAACAATTATCGACAAGGACAATGGGGAACAGAGGGCACATGTATACACATTCTAATCAGGGGGAATGGGAACCAGGTGTGCGTAATGAGACAAGACAGTCCGGGGTTGGTGGTAATGATCTAGTTCAGTGACATATAGAAGGCCGGTGACGTAGACCTCCAGAGCTGGTGAACGGAATGAGCAGCAGTACCGGGGGGATCCGTGACAGTGGCTCCTCAATCTCTTTTTAAAAGGATTAGTGATGCTTTTTTGCCTCGACAAGCACCCCATTTCCAACCAGAATACCTGTATTTATACTGGTATACCTTACTGATAAGACCATGTCAATTTTCTCTCCTTCCCATCTATCCCTCTGTCCCTCCTCCGTGTTCCTCTGGAGAGGCCTGCCTTGGCTGAATGAGACAGAGGGCAACCCCCTAACACCACCACCTCGTCTAACTGAAGAACGATGAAGGCAAGACTGGGGAGTACAAGTACAGTACCATGGTCTAAGAGAGAGAGGAGACATGAATGAGTAGTGTCGAGGGCAGGTGTGTCACAAGAGGATTCACAGATATACGCTAATACATGATCCCATACAAACATGCAGCAGAGTTAAGAACATGCCGTAAAATCAATCAACAGCTAGCTTGAAATATTGCGGATGGAGCCATCCAATTGGTACCTTTTGGGTGTTTCAAACTGTTGGTACGTTGTCAAGGAGGACAGTCACGTGTGTTTGCGAGCAGAGGATCACTGTTTCGAGCAAAGTGTGGGACAGGGACAGTGGAGGAAGATATACAGTGGGGAAAAAAAATATTTAGTCAGCCACCAATTGTGCAAGTTCTCCCACTTAAAAAGATGAGAGTGGCCTGTAATTTTCATCATAGGTACACGTCAACTATGACAGACAAAATGAGAAAAAAAATCTAGAAAATCACATTGTAGGATTTTTAATGAATTTATTTGCAAATTATGGTGGAAAATAAGTATTTGGTCAATAACAAAAGTTACTCAATACTTTGTTATATACCCTTTGTTGGCAATGACACAGGTCAAACGTTTTCTGTAAGTCTTCACAAGGTTTTCACACACTGTTGCTGGTATTTTGGCCCATTCCTCCATGCAGATCTCCTCTAGAGCAGTGATGTTTTGGGGCTGTCGCTGGGCAACACAGACTTTCAACTCCCTCCAAAGATTTTCTATGGGGATGAGATCTGGAGACTGGCTAGGCCACTCCAGGACCTTGAAATGCTTCTTACGAAGCCACTCCTTCGTTGCCCGGGCGGTGTGTTTGGGATCATTGTCATGCTGAAAGACCCAGCCACGTTTCATCTTCAATGCCCTTGCTGATGGAAGGAGGTTTTCACTCAAAATCTCATGATACATGGCCCCATTCATTCTGTCCTTTCCACGGATCAGTCGTCCTGGTCCCTTTGCAGAAAAACAGCCCCAAAGCATGATGTTTCCACCCCCATGCTTCACAGTAGGTATGGTGTTCTTTGGATGCAACTCAGCATTCTTTGTCCTCCAAACACGACGAGTTGAGTTTTTACCAAAAAGTTCTATTTTGGTTTCATCTGACCATATGACATTCTCCCAATCCTCTTCTGGATCATCCAAATGCACTCTAGCAAACTTCAGACGGGCCTGGACATGTACTGGCTTAGGCAGGGGGACACGTCTTGCACTGCAGGATTTGAGTCCCTGGCGGCGTAGTGTGTTACTGATGGTAGGCTTTGTTACTTTGGTCCCAGCTCTCTGCAGGTCATTCACTAGGTCCCCCCGTGTGGTTCTGGGATTTTTGCTCACCGTTCTTGTGATCATTTTGACCCCACGGGGTGAGATCTTGCGTGGAGCCCCAGATCGAGGGAGATTATCAGTGGTCTTGTATGTCTTCCATTTCCTAATAATTACTCCCACAGTTGATTTCTTCAAACCAAGCTGCTTACCTATTGCAGATTCAGTCTTCCCAGCCTGGTGCAGGTCTACAATTTTGTTTCTGGTGTCCTTTGACAGCTCTTTGGTCTTGGCCATAGTGGAGTTTGGAGTGTGACTGTTTGAGGTTGTGGACAGGTGTCTTTTATACTGATAACAAGTTCAAACAGGTGCCATTAATACAGGTAACGAGTGGAGGACAGAGGAGCCTCTTTAAGAAGAAGTTACAGGTTGTGAGAGCCAGAAATCTCACATGTTTGTAGGTGACCAAATACTTATTTTCCACCATAATTTGCAAATAAATTCATTAAAAATCCTACAATGTAATTTTCTGGAGAAAAATAATCTCAATTTGTCTGTCATATTTGACGTGTACCTATGATGAAAATTACAGGCCTCTCTCATCTATTTAAGTGGGAGAACTTGCACAATTGGTGGCTGACTAAAAACTTTTTTGCCCCACTGTACTGTTTTTGCATTAGCACTACACACCTGATTCAAATCATGAACACTTGATGATACGTTTATCATTTGAATCGGCTATGTAGTGTTAGAGCAAAAACAAAAATGTGCACCCCTTTGGGTCCCCAGGACCAGGATTAATAAATGCTGTTCTATCAAGACTAATCACATTCCCCACCTCACCTCTCACTGGCTACCGTATGTAGACATCATCCAACTCTGTGACTATACTTCAATTAATGTTTGTTACGTGTACCTGTTTGCTTTCTTTGCCGACCAGAAGCATATAGGTTAGATATGAGGACGTTGCTACGTTTTTAAGAAGTTCCAGTGTTGCTACCGTTCGCAAACAAAGTAATTGTGATCCTATTTATGTTTTTCAGTTGATCATAGAATAGACATAGCTATAATGTTCTACTTCTGTTTGATGAAACTGTCGTTGCGTTATGCTATTGTATGTAATTTGAGCATTGGTTTGATTAGCTAACTAGCTAGCTACAGTGGAAAGGTCGATTTGATGCAACAGATGAACGTTTGTAGCCGATCTGAGCTCATGTCTGTTAGACAGTTTATCTGCCTTGAATTGAATTGTGAATATGGCTGAGATAATTTAATAAAATAAATAAAGTGAGGGTAAATGTTGTCAAGGTAAAACCTGCTAGCTAACTTGTGCTATATTTGGGCTGCTCGGATGAGACGTGAACCTGGGGATGTATCACATCAGTGGAAACCAAGACTGTTAGCAGGGCATTTTTGCCGGTTTTGAATAGCAGAAGTTACTTTTCGTAGCGCAGGTTAGGATAATTAACGTGGCAGGTTAGGAGAATTAGGTTAAGGTTAGTAAAAGGGTTAGGGTTAGCTAAAATGTTACAATTGTCCCCAACTTGACTCGAACATATCTAACTTCTAACAACAATCAGGCCTGCCCTGAGAACAGTCTTGGTTTCCCCTAATGCGATGATGTGAACCCGGGAGCCTGCCTAAAGTTACAATGTCAACTAACAAAACAGATACAATTTCAATAAAGGTTATCTGTCATGAATTCAAATTGATTATGGTTTTGATATTGCTGAGAAAAAAAAATGTTAAGTGTCAATGTTGTTGGGATATGCCGTTAGCTAGAAAAAACGTGTGTAGCAAGCTAGCTTGCTACTTTTGCTAAGATACGAGAGAGTGGCTAGGTTTCAGTTTTGGGTCACAACAACTGACCACACAACGACTGAACACAACTACAGACCATAACTATTGACTACAACTACTGACCACAACTACTGAACAAAACTACTGACCACAATTACTGACAACAACTACACAACTACTGACCACAACTACTGACCAGAGCCACACAACTGCTGACCACAAAACTACTGAACCACACAACTACTGACCACAACCACACAACTACTGACAACACAACTTCGGACCAAAGCTACTGACCACAAACACACAACTACTGACCACAAACAAATACTGACCACACAACTACTGACCACAACTACTGACCACAACCACACAACTACTGACCACAACTACGGACCACAACCAAACAACCACTGAACACAACTACTGATGACAAAAACTACTGACCACAACTGACTAAAACTATGAACACAACCACACAACTACTGACAACAACCACACAACTACTGACCACACAACTACTGACAACAACTACTGACCACAACTACTGACCACAAACACACAACTACTGACCACAACCAATCAACTATTGACCACACAAATACTGAATCACACAACTACTGACCACTACTACTGACCACAATTACTGACCTCAACCACACATTTACTGACCACACAACTGCTGACCACAACAACACAACTACAGACCATAACTACTGACCACAACTACTGACAACAACCACACAACTACTGACCACAGCCACACAACTGCTGACCACAGATATTGACCATACAACTAATGACAAAACAACTACTGAACCACACAACTATTGACCACAACCACACAAATACTGACCACAACTTCCTACCACAATTACTGACCAAAACAACACAAAAACTGACCATAACTACTGAGCACAACCACACAACTACTGACCACAAACACACAACTACTGACCAAACAACTACTGACCAAAACTACTAACCACAACCACACAACTACTGACAACAACCACACAATTACTGAATCACACAACTTCTGGCAACAACCACACAACTACTGACCACACCTACTGAATACAATTGCTGACCTTAACCATACAACTGCTGACCACAACTACTGACCACAACAACACAACTACAGACCATAACTACAGACCATAACTACTGACTACAATTACTGACAACAACCACACAACTACTGACCACAACAACATAACTACTGACCACAACACTGACCACAATTACTGACCAAAACAACACAACTACTGTCCATAACTACTGACAACAACTACTGACCACAACCACACAACTACTGACCACAACTACTAAACCACACAACTACTGAACAAAATCACAGACCACAACTACTGACCACAATCACACAACTACTGACCACAACCACACTGCTGGCCACATTACTACTGAACCATACAACTACTGACCAAAATTACTGACCACAACCACACTACTGACCTCACAACTACTGACCACACCCACATAACTACTTACCACAACCACACAACTACTGACCACAACTATTGACCATACAACTATTGACAACACAACTACTGAACCACAACTACACAAATACTGACCACAACTACTTATCGCAATTACTGACCAAAACAACACAAATACTGACCATAACTACTGACCTGCAATACGCAAATGAAACACATTCAGAAGAGTTATTGTCCGCTTAAACATGAACTGAAAACAATCTATCACAATCCTTTAACATTAAAAAATATATATAACTTGGCCTGCAGCCTTGTTGTGTTGGAGTGATGTTGCCTCATCCCTGCTTTCATCTTTCTTGTGGTGGTCCTTCCCTGCTGGTTTCTTTTTACCCTTCTTCTTTGGTTCAGGTAATTGTCTGGGAGGCTGGAAATACTTTAACCTGGACTTGTCAGGTGAGTCTTTTCTTTGTCTCTTGGTCCACTGCTCCTCTTCCTGGTCCAACGACTTCTTGCGGTAGGGGGATTTAGTGAACAGTGATTCTGGCAGATCATGTTTTATTATGTGCTCCCTATACCATCCTTGGAGGGTGGCATGCATTTTCAAAATGAATTCAGCTGGACGGAGGAATTTCTTATTTTGCAAAATGGAATTCTTCAGGATCCAGAACCACTGTTCCACATAGCAGTTGGTGTCCCATGATTTCACTGATTGCAATGTTGTGTTGGTCACATTACAATATCTTGTAAGGTCACCCAGCAGTATCCCACTCCATAGGGGGAAAATTGGCATGTAAGTGTCCATTAGAACATGGATTATCCCAGGGCAGAAAAACATATTTTCAGGCCCTGTCTGTGTCTCGTCCAGAAGATTCTGCGAATGTTTAAGAACTGACATGAATTCACGTGTGAAGGGAGATTGTCCACATATTGTTTTGTTTTTGGACCACACAGCTACTGACCACAACTACTGAGTTGGATATCCCACTCAGGCTGGATTGTGAGCCAGCATAATTGTGACTTGATGCTGGTTTTGAGGGTGATCAGCATATACTGATACACTGGTGACCAGCAGTACCCAAACCACAGTGAAGGCTGGTCACTAGCAAAAACACAGCAAAGGCTGGTCAACAGCCTATGCTGGTCTATAAAGTAATTCCATTTAGATGGATAATAAATATGCAGCCATGAGGAACCTTATCCTAAACCCACGATAATGACTTTCAGCCCAGGCTGGATGGGAAAGGGGTACATATCCGTTATGCTTCAAAACAATTATGTATTTCAATATTTATGTATGTCAAAATGTATGTATGACAATATTTACAGTGATTCTATTTGTATCTTGTTAATGTTCACTCCTTTTGTGTATTTCAGTGCCGATTCCCCTTTGTCCTTTATTTTATGATGGTTGTTTTTACTTCAAGTGAAGAGCTTTGGCCTTCTGAAGGCACTTCCTTTCATTCTGGTTATTCCTCATCTGACAGAAGCCGTTATATCACTGTCTGGAATGAGAAAGACACTAGTCTAGTCTGGGCTGTAGAAATAGTATAAGGTGGGCAAGACTTTAGCTCTTAGCCAGCAGATGTCTGCATGGGATATATTGCCAGTGCTGACAGTAACACAATCATATATTTATGTCATATTATATATACAGTACCAGTCAAAAGTTTGGACACACCTACTCATTATTTTTACTTTTTTCTATATTGTAGAATAATAGTGAAGACATTAGAACTATGAAATAACACGTATGGAATAATGCATTTTTGAGATTCTTCAAAGTAGCCACCCTTTGCCTTGATGACAGCTTTGCACACTCTTGGCATTGTCTCAACCAGCTCCACCTGGAATGCTTATCCAACAGTCTTGAAGGAGTTCCCACATATGCTGAACACTTGTTGGCTGCTTTTCCTTCACTCTGCGGTCCAACTCATCCCAAACCATCTCAACTTGTTTGAGGTCGTGTGATTGTGGAGGCCAAGGTCATCTGATGCAGCACCCCATCGCTCTCCTTCTTGGTAAAATGGCCCTTACACAGCCTGGAGGTGTGTTGGTTCATTGTCCTGTTGAAAAGCAAATGATAGTCCCATTAAGCCCAAACCAGATGGGATGGCGTATCGCTGCAGAATGCTGTGGTAGCCATGCTGGTTAAGTGTACGTTGAATTCTAAATAAATCACCAACAGTGTCACAAGCACAGCACCCCCACACAATCACACCTCCTCCTCCATGCTTCACGGTGGGAAACACACATGCAGAGATAATCCGTTCACCTACTCTGCGTCTCACAAAGACATAGCGGTTGGAACCCAAAATCTCAAATTTGGACTCATCAGACCAAAAGACAGATTTCCACCTGTCTAATGTCAATTGCTCGTGTTTCTTGGCCCAAGCAAGTCTCTTCTTCTTATTGGTGTACTTTAATAGTGCTTTCTTTGCAGCAATTCGACCATAAAGGCCAGATTCACGCAGTCTCCTCTGAACAGTTGATGTTGAGATGTGTCTGTTAATTGAACTCTGTGAAGCATTTATTTGGGCTGCAATTTCTGAGGCTGGTAACTCTAATGAACTTATCCTCTGAAGCAGAGGAAATCTGGGTCTTCCTTTCCTGTGGCGTTCCTCATGAGAGCCAGTTTCATCATAGCGCTTGATGGTTTTTGCGACTGCACTTGAAGAAACGTTCAAAGTTCTTGAAATTTTCCGGATTGACTGACCTTCATGTCTTAAAGTAATGATGGACTGTCGTTTCTCTTTGCTTATTTGTTCTTGCCATAATATGGACTTGGTCTTTTACCAAATAGGGCTATCTTCTGTATACCACCCCTACCTTGTCACAACACAACTGATTGGCTCAATCGCATTAAGAAGGAAGGAAATTCCACAAATTAAATTTTAACAAGGCAACACTAGTTAATTGAAATGCATTCCAGGTGACTACCTCATGAAGCTGGTTGAGAGAATGCCAAGAGTGTGCAAAACTGTCATCAAGGCAAAGGGTGGCTACTTTGAAGAATCTCATATATGAAATATATTTGGATTTGTTTAACACGTTTTTGGTTACTACATAATTCCATATGTGTTATTTCATCATTTTGATGTCTTCATTATTATTCTACAAAGTAGAAAATAGTAAAAATAAAGAAAAACCCTGGAATGAGTAGGTGTGTCCAAACTTTTGACTGGTACCTTATGTTGTGTCATATAATGTGTAAAGTGTCTTGAACAGCTTTCCAAAAAACCTGCTGTTTTGGTGGTCAAGGTCACAAGATATTCTAACATAGTAAGCACAAAGAGAAATCCTTGTCACTTCTGTAGTGATTTGGCATACAGTACAAAGCACAGTGTAGTAACAAGGTAAACTTAATGCTGTCTATATGGTAATAACGACTGATCATACGTGATTCATTTATTTGAATTATCTTTGATCATTTTCAAATGAAAGAGAAATCTCTATTTTCAGTAGAAGTCCGACCGATTATTTAGTTACACCCCTGAATCTCATTAGCGTGCGTATGTTTGTGCGTACGTGCGCCATGCATTTGTACAAGCATTTATTTTTTTGCTGAAATACATTTACATATTAGAAATTATACTTCTGACCATAATCTCAATTTCTCAAATTAAACATTTAACAAAATGGTGTCTGCTTTATGGACAGAATAAAAGTCATGTTTTGAAGTGTGTTATTAATCTCTCTCTCTTTGTGATGTTAAAGGAGTTTGAGATTCACAGAATGTTCTGGCAGTCTTCTTTTCTCTGCTTCACTTCCTCGCATTCATTTAGTGGGCCATAAATCCATTTATAAATGAACATCTTATTAAAAGAAGACAAGAAAAAAGTTTCAGTGAGTTCTCGATTGGTGGCAAAACAACTAAATGAGCCATCTAACCTAAAGTGTCATTCACAAATTACCTGTTCATTTTAACTGGGTTGAGGTATGACAGGGCTAAGTTACAGTGACAGGAAGGGGATCAGAGGAACCACAGAGAAACAGCAAGTCCTGTAGTAGCCTAGCAACTACTACAGAGACCCAAAGAACACATACATGAGCAAGCACACACACACCTTTAAGGACAATCTATTAACTCTGCAAGTGTGTTATTCAGACAGGCACTGCTCTGTCCTTTAACCTTTATTTTACCAGGTAAGTTGACTGAGAACACATTCTCATGGGGAATTGTTACAGGGATGAATGATCCAATTGGAAGATGGGAATGATTAGGTGGCCATGAAGGTATGAGGGCCAGATTGGGAATTTAGCCAGGACACCAGGGTTAACACCCCTACTCTTACAATAAGTGCCATGGGATCTTTAGTGACCACAGAGAGTCAGGACAGCCATTGAATGTCCCATCCAAAAGACAGCACCCTACACAGGGCAATGTCCCCAATCACTGCCCTGGGATATTATTGTTTTTTAGACCATCAGAAAGAGTGCCTCCTACTAGCCCTCCAACACCACATTCAGCAGCATCTGGTCTCCCATCCAGGACCAACCCTGCTAAGCTTCAGAGGCAAGCCAGCAGTGGAATGCAGGGTTGTATGCTGTTGCCTCTCCTCAGAGCTGGCACCATGGATAGCTTGTCCACATCCACTGCGCCGCTGCAGTCCACCAGAGCTCCATCTGGATCAGGACTGAGCTGGATGATGAATAGTAACAATCAGTCTTGTTTTAGCAGCTGGTGTTCAGGAGGATAGAGCCCATCCGGAGAGAGCCAAAGAGAACATACAGGTGCCAGAGTGCAAGGTGAAGTGCCTGTACAGACTTACAATACAGTAGTGTCACCTTGCATCCATACCTGCCTCCCTGCCTAGGTCAGCCGAGCCCCGGTAAGAACCCCCTTGCAGAACCCTTCCATTGAGACAAAATGCATACACACACCCTAATATCCCTCCTTCCCTCCATTCCCCCATCTCGCCAGTAAAAACAGAACCCCCTTGCAAACCCTTCCAATGAGACAAAACGAATGCACACACCCTAATATCCCTCCTTCCCTCCCTTCCCCCATCCCGCCTTCCCCCAAACACACATTAGGGAGCGGAAACGGAATAGCTCAGTAATGGATGCCATTTTGCTGTGACCTCCATTTAGCTGGAGGAGCAGATGCTGAGCAGAATCAAGACAGGATCCCTCAGGTCAATACAAACAGAGGACATTGCTTAATGATGCCTACTTTTAAAAAAAGAAAAAGAACCAGGCAAGATAAACTGCACTAGGGATAGAGATAGCAAGATCCAGTAGCAACAAATACACAGTCAGTTTAAGTAACAATTAACGTGCACAGAAAGCAATGGCGTTACGTGGAAATTCAGGTTTCTTTCTTTGCTCTGTCAATGGGCTATTTTTCAGTAAGAGAGCGAGAGAGAACGAGAGAGAGAGAGAGAGAGACATCTCAACTCAATGAGAGGGAGATGGAGAGAGAGAGAGAGAGAGAGAGAGAGAGAGAGACATCTCAACTCAATGAGAGGGAGATGGAGAGAGAGTGAGCGAGAGAGAGAGAGAGAGAGAGAGAGAGAGAGAGAGAGAGAGAGAGAGAGAGAGAGAGAGAGAGAGAGAGAGAGAGAGAGGAAGAGAGAGAGAGAGAGAGGGAGAGAGAGACAGAGGGAGAGAGAGAGAGAGAGAGAGAGAGAGAGAGAGAGAGAGAGAGAGAGAGAGAGAGAGAGAGAGAGAGAGAGAGAAAGAAAGAGAGAGAGACATCTCAACTCAATGAGAGGGAGATGGAGAGAGAGAGAGAGAGAGGGGGAGAGAGAAAGAGAGAGAGAGAGAGAGAGAGAGAGAGAGAGAGAGAGAGAGAGAGAGAGAGAGAGAGAGAGAGAGAGAGAGAGAGAGAGAGAGAGAGAGAGAGAGAGAGAGAGAGAGAGAGAGAGAGAGAGAGAGAGAGAGAGAGAGAGAGAGAGAGAGAGAGAGAGAGAGAGAGAGAGAGAGAGAGAGAGAGAGAGATAGCAGGGCAGAGCAGTCAATTAGGGGCTGTGTGCTCACTTGGTCCTAAAGGTCAGGCCATGAGTCAGGTGAATCTCACCATGGTACATCATGTAATACACCAGCTGGGTTACAGTTAAAAGTGGGCTGGAAAGTCCTTAACAACCTCTCATGGCCTCTCCTCTCATCTGTTCTGGTGATGGAGAACTAGCTAGCTCTACTAACTCTAACTCAACCCTGCTTGACCGCTTTCCTCGTCTCCTCCCCTCTCCTTCACTTTTTTGTCTAACTGGGGAAACTGTTAACATGTTCATATTTCATCAAATAATAACCTATTTTAGTGAGATGTGTACACAACTCTGAAATCTCTGGCATTGATATCAGATTAAAATCATCAGCCTCTCTAATGGTTAAACCATTTCTAAAATGTGTTGGGGGGTCTCCCATTACTGAAGGATGATGGTAATTAACACAATGTACTCTAAAGTGTTCAGAGAATACAGTGCCTTGCAAAAGTATACATCCCCCTTGGCGTTTTTCCTATTTTGTTGCATTACAACCTGTAATTGAAATAGATTTTTATTTGGATTTCAAGTAATGGACATGCACAAAATACTCCAAATTGGTGAAGTGAAATGCAAAAAACTACTTGTTTCAAAAAATTCTAACAAATAAAATTACGGAAAAGAGGTGCGTGCATATGTATTCACCCCTTTTGCTTTGAAGCCCCTAAATAAGATCTGGTGCAACCAATTACCTTCAGAAGTCACATAATTAGTTAAATAAAGTCCACCTGTGTACAATCTAAGTGTCACATGATCTGTCACATGATCTCAGTATATATACACCTGTTCTGAAAGGTCCCAGAGTCTGCAACACCACTAAGCATAGGGAACCACCAAGCAAGCGGCACAATGAAGACCAAGGAGTTCTCCAAACAGGTCAGGGACAAAGTTGTGGAGAAGTACAGACCAGGGTTTGGTTCTAAAAAAATATCTGAAACTTTGAACATCCCACGGATTAATCAGAGGCAACAAAGAGACCAAAGAAAACCCTGAAGGAGCTGCAAAGCTCCACAGCGGAGATTGGAGTCTGTCCATAGGACCAATCCAATTGAGAATCTCTGGTATGACTTAAAGATTGCTGTACACCAGCAGGACACATCCAACTTTAAGGAGCTGGAGCAGTTTTGCCTTGAAGAATGGGCAAAAATCCCAGTGGCTAGATGAGCCAAGCTTATAGAGACATACCCCAAGAGACTTGAAGCTGTAATTGCTGCAAAAGGTGGCTCTACAAAGTATTGACTTTGTGGGGGTAAATAGTTATGCACGCTCAAGTTCAGTTTTTTTTGTCTTTTACTTGTTTGTTTCACAAAAAAAATATTTTGCATCTTGAAAGTGGTAGGCATGTTGTGTAAATGAAATGATAGAACCCCCCAAAAAATTTATTTTATTTCCAGGTTGTAAGGCAACAAAATAGGAAAAATGGCAAGGGGGGTGAATACTTTCGCAAGCCACTGTAGCTGACCCATCCCCCCGCACACAGCCTTTGAGCTACAAGAGAAGGAGTGAGTGGGAAAGGAGTGAGTGGGAAACTCTCAAGGAGTGAGTGGGTAACTCGCTAAATGGGTGACAACCACAATTCGTGAAATGTATACCTCCCTGGTGACAGTCCTTCTCATGGGAATAGTAAAGAAGCACTCCCTAAGAGAATACTGGAGCACAGATCCTATGTTTGCAACTCCCTTCTTTGCCACCCTCTTTTCCCAAGACCGCTTCCTAGTTCTGCTGCGATGCCTGCATTTCGTCAACAATGGTACTGCCAACCTAAATGACCCGTTATACAAAATAAGAAATGTTCTTACCAGCCTGAAATAAGCATTTGGTCGGGTCTTTGTGCCATACAAGGACCTATGCATTGATGAGTCCCTGATGTTATGGAAGGGTAGGCTGGCATTCCATCAATATATTCCCTCAAAAAGGAAAAGGTTTGGGGTCAGGTTCTTTGTTATGTGCGACGTGAAGACAGGATTTGTCCAGGACATTATAGTCTACACAGGGTTCACCACTGACATCCAACATTATGAGGGGCTTGGGGTGTCCGGGTCCACGGTGATGACCATGCTGGATCCTCATCTCGGCAAGGGACACACCTTGTATGTGGACAATTGGTACCGCAGTCCCACACTCTTCCAGCATCTGCTCTCCAACAGCACAGTTGCCTGTGGCACAGTCAGGTCGAACAGAAAGGGGATGCCGGCATTTGGATGCAGGGAGGTGGAGTTCAAGGAGAACGGTCCACAGCTGGCAGTAAAGTGGCATGACAAACGAGACGTCCATGTCCTCTCCACTGTCCATACAGCAACCATGTCGGCCACAGGGAAGGTGGACCACCTGACGGGAGAGAGACAGATCAAACCGGACTGTGTGCTTGACTGTAACCTCAAAATGGGGGCAGTGGATAAGGCGGACATGATAAACAGCTTTGTGGAATGCGCTCGGAAAACTACCAAGTGGTATAAGAAGATATATTTCCATCTGATCGACACTGCTGCCCTCAATGGCCACATAGTTCACCGTCAACTAACAGGTGAGATGATTACGGAACAAGGTATTTTTTGTAATTGGACGTACAGTTCACCTACAAATCACATACAGTTCCATTATGCAATTATAGTGACAATATCTCACCCACCTACCCACTGCCTAATCATCCTCTCCCCTCCCTCATCATCCTCACCACTCCCTCTCCCCTATAGGTAAAGTAATTACCTACCAAAAGTACAGAGAGAACCTCATGAAAGAGCTGCTGGAGGAGCACCCACCCACTGGGGGCCGTCCTGCTGCAGACAATCCCCTACGCCTCACTGCACGGCATTTTCCCTGCAAAGTCTCTCAAACTGCTGCTCAAGGTAGTCACACACAGAGGCACTGCAAAGTCTGCCTGTCTGGCACCAGGAGAAGGAAGCAGATGAGGTTGACAAAGTACATGTGTTTAGCTTGTGACACACCTCTATGTGTTTCACCATGCTTTGGGGAGTGCCATATGCTCAAGCACTATTGAGCACATCTGCAGCAATTACTGACTGACTGACTTGACAGGTGACTTGACGTGTGATCTGCCATGATACTATGCCTTTAGAGGTGGGGGGTGGAAATGCAGTTGTTGTTCAGTCACTGCATGAATATGAAACATGAGTTATGCATATTCATAAGCTGTCAGTCTTTTCTTCCAGTTTTTTTCCTCTAGTAAAACACGTTTTTGTTGTTGTTGTTCAACCACCACCAATACTTCAATAAAACAGACGACTATTACGTATAGGCCTATGTGTTTTCTTGCTGGGTTTTCATCCAGTAAAATTGTTATGGAGTGTATGTTAGCACACAAAAGCTGGCCTCAATCTTCAGCTCGAAAGATGTCCAGTTCCAGTTATGATATTGGCAAATAATGTTCAATACTGTTTGTGTGTGTGTGCTTTCTGAAAGTACAGAATAAAGAGGAATTATTAGTAATTAGAATACAATATCAGGATATAGCAATACATTTTTTTTACAAAGAAGTAACATAATAACACTGCTATAAAAATAATAAATTGCATTGACAAAATCACAAATATGAGTTATTACCGGGGGCAAACTACCCGCCCTCCAAGACACATACAGCACCCGATGTCACAGGAAGGCCAAAAAGATCATCAAGGACATCAACCACCCGAGCCACTGCCTGTTCACCCCGCTATCATCCAGAAGGTGAGGTCAGTACAGGTGCATCAAAGCTGGGACCGAGAGAATGAAAAACAGCTTCTATCTCAAGGCCATCAGACTGTTAAATAGCCATCACTAGCACATTAAAGGCTGCTGCTGCCTATTGAAATCACTGGCCACTTTAAGAAATGGAACACTAGTCACTTTAATAATGTTTACATATCTTGCACTACTCATCTCATATGTATATACTGCATTCTATTCTATAATATTCTACTGTATCTTAGTCCATGCCGCTCTGTCATTGCTTGTCCATATATGTATATATTCTTAAATTCCATTCCTTTCTAGTTTTGTGTGTATTGGGTATATGTTGTGAAATTGTTAGATATTACTTGTTAGATGTTACTTCACTGTTGGAGCTAGAAGCACGAGCATTTTGCTACACCCGCTATAACATCTGCTAAATACGTGTATGTGACAAATACAATTTTATTTGATTTGATTATAACAGTAAGAAACAGTAACTGTTGAGCTCCACAAGGGGGCATGACAGAACAAAGCTATGCTAAACAGGCCAAATGAAAACAAACCATGGTCATAAGGCCAGGGTAGCTTCAAAAGACAACACAAGCTAATACTTCTCTGATGCAATTAGCAATGTTTTACAGAGCTAGTAGAAGAATGTAGCTAGCCACATAAGCACAATTGAGTATAACACCATAAAGGTTATGAAATTAGTAATGTTACCTCATGTGTCGCGGTTATAAGGAATACACACAAATATATTATGCTCCATACATAGAGTGAGCTACAGTAGAAACTACATAACATGACATACAGAAACTATTATGACATAATAAGGCACTTATTATCATGTAGTAAGGAAAACAACAATGAAGGTGATGCGGGCACCAGATGGAAAATGTGAAAAAGTTTGTGCAGGTCCTGTTCTGACTGGAGATGCACAAATGTCTGCATACTTGATCTGAGGAAACATTGGGGAAGTGCTTGGGGAAGTTTGTCCGGCTCAGTAATACCTAAAATATAAATGGTCCACAAAAGTGAAATGGCCTACTTTTATGTGAATTAATGAGGAGGTGGAACACACCTCAATTCAAAATGTTGTTAGAAAATAAAACTTGTTAGAAAATCATTTGAATTTGACAAGTTGAAACAGCCTATAAATAAAAGCAGACAGCATGCTGTCCTGTTGTGTGTAACAATGACATTTTGGAACAGTGAGCTCATTCTGACATCATGTGCATAAAAAACTCACGCTGGGGCAACATTAGAGATATTTTTTAACTCAGGTGTGAAAAGGTTAAAGAGATTCTCCGGTACTTTTGTATACTTTTTAGCCAGTAGTTCTGAAAGTAATGCTCACGAGCCAAAAGTGGTCCCTGGAAATTGCTCACTACATCACATATATGCAGATATGTGCACCACGTCATTTCTCTCTCACTCTCGCTCTGCTGTCTGTGCATCTAGCTGTCACACAAATGGCGAGGGGCTAAAGCTCATTGGCTAGAACTTGAATTGCTAGGGGGCTGGACCATGTGGGGGGAAAAGTAGGGAACATGGCGCAGCACAGCTTCCAGAAACTCAGTCACTTTCAAACTAGGGGGTTCGTGGCTAATTGAGGTAAGACAGTAATTTTGCTCATAGATTATGCATGTCTAAAAGCGGGAGATTTAAAAAATACTTAATAGTCACCAAATTTCCAGAGTATGTCTTTAAGGCAATGAGGGACGGGAGGAGGGGTGTGTGTGGAGGGGTGGGCAACTGATTTTAAACTGTGTTTTGAATAAATCACCATAAGATGCATTGTGGGTCTCTATAGCTGTGGGCCCTGACCCCCCTCAAGCCATGTGACACCCCCAGGCATTACCCAGGCAACACAAGTCCTTAGCATTCTTTAGGAATATTACAACTAATTTTGGCAGTAAGATTGGTAATTAGCTTAGGTGCAGTGAACTGGTGCCCGGGCCCTGGTCGGCACGATGAGTCTCCCCCTCATTAGGCCTCCAACGATGGGCAACGCTGTGCGAGGAGCGAGCAGAACTACAACTATATCCTGCTAATGAAGACCCTACAGAAGCCAAGGAGAGAGAACTCATTAGAGGAGAGAGGGAGGAGGAGAGCATGGGAAGGAAAGTCAATATTGGAAGCCAGAGCAACTGAGAAGTATTATACATTTTCTGGATTATTCATTCAAATTCACATCTTGCAGACCGGTTCAAATTAAGAGAGTGCATATACTCTCTCCGGCTTTAGCAAATTGGAGTTTAACGTATTCCATTTCTGTGGCTCAAATTAGGCGGCTCATTCCACATGCTATGGTCTGTCTGGCTGGCTAATAACAATACGGAACAGCACACACACTGTGGCTGCAGACAGGAAGAGACCTAAACTACACCTGTTTCACACAGTACCCAACTACACACTCAGTTTTCAACCTGGCAGGCAGAGTGCAGAGGAACAACGTCCTTTAGTCTTGACCAGGAGAAATGACGTAGCTGCAAAACAGAAAGGCTATTTTCATTGGAGCAAGGTGGTACATATGAAGGAGCTCCATTAACTGTGGCCACAGTAATTGATGCTCTAAATCTGACTGGATAAACAGCATACCATACTAATACCATACTCTGGAAAGGCATTTGGAGGAGTTATATTAGGGTTTAGGAAAAAGGAAAGCATGGATGTTAGTGGAAAACTAGGCATATTTTTGATAGCTGGATAGTTGACATGGAGGAGAGCAGGTAGAAAGGTACAATTTATAACATCATGTAAGTAGCTGTTTGCTTTTGTGTCTGCTTGAGTAAATATGTATTATGAATGTATGAGTGCAATGTGTGTGCCTGTGTGTGTGTATGTGCACACATGCACGACTGTGTGTGTGCGTGCGCTATCGTGTGTGCATGCGTGTGTATGAGTATGCGTGTATAGTTATGTGTATATGTGTATATTAGTGGTGCGCGGGTCAGCTGTTGGTTCACCCGCACCCGCCCGCAATTGCTAGTGACCCATCCGCATGCGCCCAACTATACATGTATATGATTAAATGAAAATCTGAGGCCCGCACCCGACCCTAACCCGCAAACATAGAAACTGCGCTGTAGCTTATAGTCAGAGATGGCGGAACGCTTTTTTGATAATTTCTGACATTTGGTAGGCTGTTTGTTAGTCAACTTGATTCTGTCCTGTCATTGTATGTTGTCATAGAAGACTACATAAACCCTTGCTCACCAGAATAAGGTCATACATGATAGAATGAATGCTTCAATCGCTAAAGTCTCTCTGTAATCTCTGCTTCTTTTGCAGAACAAAGACATTTAGGGACTGGGGAGATAACACGATAACACAAAAAAATATGGAAATATTTTTGACCGGTTGTAAGAAAATAGAAAAACGCCACAACATGTTTTTTATGAGATTTCAGTTCAGCTTGGATGCATATTTATGTGGTTAAAATACTATCAGCTTTTATGATGCTGATAAAGATAGCACCTCTACAGATGGTCCCTAACTGCACATTCACATTCTCTCATGATGCTGAAATAAATAAATCATATTTCACTCCTGTTCCCTAGCCAAAGTTAACATTTTGTGTAGCCTATCATATTATTGCAAGAAATGCTTAGTTCTGCGGGAGTTAATATTAAGGCTATGTGAGAGGTTATAGACGTACAGTCAGTCCAGATTTCAGTTTCCATTTAACCCATCTGAACAGTAGGCTACAGTTCACTTGACGTGCCATAGGCCTAATTGAAGTCCCTGTCTTGTGACTGTCAAATGTGTATAGCTCCTCTCACTGGGCACAGACGTCAATTCAACGTCTATTCCACGTTGGTTCAACGTAATTTCATTGAAATGACGTGGAAACAACATTGATTCAACCAATGTGTGCCCAGTGGGTCACAATCATCACACAAAACATAGGCACTATCATCCTCTTTTACCACTTCACCAAATCTTTCCCAAATATTACTTTACTGGCCCTCCCTTCTCTTTATTTTCCACTCTCCATTTCGCAGCTTTTTTCCTATTTCATTAAACTCAGATATTGTTCTTTTTGCCTCAGTGGATCAACATTAGCTTTTTCTGCCCGTTCCCACGCGATTCGCGTATAGGCTATTTTGCGTGCATAAAGTTAATAATATAATATGCCACTTAGCAGACGCTTTTATCCAAAGCGACTTACAGTCATGCGAGCATACGTTTTTATGTATGGGGTGGTCCCGGGGATCGAACCCACTAACCTGGTGTTACAAGCACCGTGCTCTACCAGCTGAGCTACAGAGGACCAAGTTAGGCCCTAAAGCTTGCCAGATAGCCTAAAAATAATGAAAGAAAAACCTAAATGTACCCTATAGCTATAAATTGTACAAGAATTATACATTTATGATTTTTTTAATGTATGGTTTTCTCTTTATTCAACCTACCCGTGGATTATGAGTCAACCCACCCGTGGATTATGAGTCAACCCGTGCATCACTACATGACCAAAAGTATGTGGACACCTGCTCGTCAAACATCTCATTCCAAAATCATGGGCATTAATATGGAGTTGGTCCAACCTTTGCTGCTATAACAGCCTCCACTCTTCTGGGAAGGCTTTCAACTAGATGTTGGAACATTGCTGCGGGGACTTGCTTCCATTCAGCCACAAGAGCATTAGTTAGGTCAGGCACTGATGTTGGGCAATTTGGCCTGGTGTTCAAATTCATCCCAAAGCTGTTCGATGGGGTTGAGGTCAGGCCTCTGTGCAGGCCAGTCAAGTTCTTCCACACCGATCTCATCAAACCATTTTTGTATGGACCTCGCTTTGTGCATGGGGGCATTGTCATGCTGAAACAGGAAAGGGCCTTCCCCAAACTGTTGCCAAAAAAGTTGGAAGCACAAAACTGTCTAGAATGTCATTGTATGCTGCAGCATTAAGATTTCCCTTCACTGGAACTAAGGGGTTTAGCCCAAACCATGAAAAACTGCCCCAAACCATTATTCTTCCTCCACCAAACTTTACATTTGCCACTATATATTGGGGCAGGTAGTATTCTCCTGGCATACGCCAAACCCAGATTAGTCTCGTGAAGCGTGATTCATCACTCAAGAGAACAAGTTTTCACTGCTCCAGAGTCCAATGGCGGCGAGCTTTACACCACTCCTGCGACGCTTGGCATTGCGCATGGGGATCTTAGGCTTGTGAGCGGGGTGCTCGGCCATGGAAACACATTTCATGTAGCTCCCGACAAACAGTTATTGTGTTGAAGTTGCTTCCAGAGTAAATTGGTAGTCAGTGTTGCAACCAAGGTCAGATGATTTTTATGCGCTTCAGCACTCGGCGGTCCCGTTCTATGAGCTTGTGTGGCCTATCACTTCGCGGCTGAGCCGTTGTTGCTCCTAGACGTATCCACTTCAGAATAACAGCACTTACAGTTGACCGGGGAAGCTCTAGCAGGGCAGACATTTGATGAACTGTCAATGTTTGTCTATGAAGATTGCATGGCTGTGTGCTCAAATATATATGTGATTTTATACACCTGTCAGCAACAGGTGTGGCTGAATTAGCCGAATCCACTAATTTGAAGGGGTGTCCACATACTTTTGTATATATAGTGTGTGTGCTACTCAATTACAGTAACAAGAGTAGTTGTAATTAGATACTTCACACATCTGCAATTCGACTGAGATTTTACCAAAAACTAAAATAATACTGTTAATGTGTATCGCGTGTACATACTCTTTAGTAGTTGAAACCCTTCTCATTGACTTTACAGAAAAGCTAATGCAGCTACAATGATTGTGAGTTATACAGCTGTTTTTGGTAATATAGCTGCATGTTAGCCCTGTCACTGTGTTTTAGATAGATCACTAATGGGCTTGGAACATAAATATATCTTTCTCCATGTCACGCCCTGGCTCTGGGGACTCTGAAATGTTGAGCCAGGGTGTGTAGTTTCTGTGTTATATTTTCTATGTTGATGTGCTAGATCGTTTAGATCTATGTTGGCCAGGGTGGTCCCAATCAGAGGCAGCTGTATCTCGTTGTCTCTGATTGGGGGCCATACTTAGGCAGCCTGTTAGGCACTAGTCTGTGTGGGATCTTGTTCCGTTAAGGTTTGTTTTGTGTAACCTAGGACTTCACGTTTCGTTTGTTTGTTGTTTTGTTGTGAGTTAAGTACTTAATAAAATGTACGCTTATCAAGCAGCGCCTTGGTCCGTATCTTCCATAAACAATCGTGACAGAAGATCCCACCAAAAGAGGACCAAGGAGATCCTGGACGGGAAGGGATCCTGGACTTAGGAGGAGATTCAGGCCGGAATGGATCGCCGTCCTTGGGAGGAGACTGTGAAGGCGCGCTATAGAGAGGAGCAGCGGCAACGCAGAGGGTACCGGCCGAGGAGGAAGCCCGAGAGACAGCCCCAATATTTTTTTGGGGGGGCTAAAAGGGTGGTTGGCGGAGCCTAGGGTTAGAGCAGAGCCAACTCCCCGTACTCAGGCTAGGAAGCGTGTGACTGGGCAGGCTCCGTGTTATGCGGAGCCACGTACTGTGCCGCGAGTGTTCCGGGCACAGTCCTGTACGTCCTGTGCTAGCACCACGCACGTGTCGTGCAAAGATGGGCATTCAGCCAGGACGGGGTGTGCCGGCTCAACGCTCGTGGTCTCCAGTACGCCTCCTCGGTCCCGTATATCCTGCGCCAGTGCCACGTGTTGTAGCGCCAGTACGAGTGCACAGCCCCGTACGTCCTGTGTTGATGCCTCACACGTATTGTGTGGAAGTAGGCATTCAGCCAGGACGGGTTGTGTCAGCTCTCCGCTCCAGACCTCCAGTCCGCCTCCACATTCCGGCCCGGCCCGTTCCTGCTCCTCGCACCAAGCCAGTGGTGCGTGTTCCCAGTCCAGCCCGGCCTGTACCTGCTCCCCGCCCGGTCCGGCCTGTTCCTGCCCCTCGCACCAAGTCTGTGGTGCGCGTCGCCAGCCCAGTCCGGCCTGTTCCTGCCCCTCGCACCAAGCCAGTGGTGCGCGTCGCCAGCCCGGTCCGGCCTGTTCCTGCTCTTCGCACCAAGCCAGTGGTGCGCGTCGCCAGCCCGGTCCGGCCTGTTCCTGTCCCTCGCACCAAGACAGTGGTGCGCGTCGCCAGCCCGGTCCGGCCTGTTCCTGCCCCTCGCACAAAGCCAGTGGTGCGCGTCACCAGCCCGGTCCGGCCTGTTCCTGCTCCCCGCACCAAGCCAGTGGTGCGCGTCATCAGCCCGGTCCGGTCCGTTCCTGCTCCCCGCACCAAGCCAGTGGTGTGCGTCGTCAGCCCGGTCCGGCCCGTTCCTGCTCCCCGCACCAAGCCAGTGGTGCGTGTCGTCAGCCCGGTCCGGCCCGTTCCTGCTCCCCGCACCAAGCCAGTGGTGCGTGTGTCCAGTCCGGCACGGCCCGTGCCTGTTCCACCGGTGCCTGGTCCTGCACCGGTCAGCTGCTCCACTCCGGAGCCAGAGCAATCCGCTCCACCGGGGTCCGGTCCAACTCCAGTCAGCGGATCCACTCCGGAGCCAGAACAATCCGCTCCACCGGTGTCCAGTCCATCTCCGGCCAGCGGCTCCAGTCCGGAGCCTGTACGGTTTGATCCACCGTCGTCGGGTCCAGCTCCAGTCAGCGGTGCCAGACCAGATCAGGGGCGCAACGGGGAGGTGGAGAGAAAGTGGTGGTCACGCCCGGAGCCGGATCCGCCTCCGAGGCGGAATGCCCACCCGGCTCCTACCCTGTTGTGTTTGTGTGGCGCGGTCGCAATCCGAGCCTTTGGGGGGGGGTACTGTCACGCCCTGGCTCTGGGGACTCTGAAATGTTGAGCCAGGGTGTGTAGTTTCTGTGTTATATTTTCTATGTTGATGTGCTAGATCGTTTAGATCTATGTTGGCCAGGGTGGTTCCCAATCAGAGGCAGCTGTATCTCGTTGTCTCTGATTGGGGAACAATACTTAGGCAGCCTGTTTGGCACTAGTCGGTGTGGGATCTTGTTCCGTTAAGGTTTGTTTTGTGTAACCTAGGACTTCACGTTTCATTTGTTTGTTGTTTTGTCGTGAGTTAAGTACTTAATAAAATGTACGCTTATCACTCTGCGCCTTGGTCCGTATCTTCCATAAACGATCGTGACACTCCACAAGTAGTGAAGGACCTTGAACTGAACCAAGTAGCTACCAGCATTTTCTACTGAATTTCTCACCCAATGGTCTCATACATACTGTATCCATGTCAGAGACGGTGTCCCAAATGGCACTCAATTCCCTATATAGTGCACTATTTAGGCCAAGCATCTTGCAGGCTACACAGTCTCACGGAAGCATAACGTATGCTGGAAGCTTGTCCATGTTCAATGCCTCTCTGTTACCCCACGAGGTATATCAATTTCCCCAGGGCGAGAGTAATAAGTTGGGCGATTCACTCTCTGCCGACAAGGGGCCACCCCTCCCCAGAGTGGGATTCGTTGCTGATTCCTGCCTGTAGCTCACTATTTCCTATGAGGTGTCTAGTGATACAGGTTACGGGCTCTGTTGGCGATTGGTTGTTTTTAAGCGGAGTCAAGTGAACAAGCAGGGTTGGACACGACCATGCTATGATCCTACACAGTCTCTGTGGTTCATATGAACCTTGAAATGAGCTGTCTTTCTCCAGCTCAACGCTTTTCATTCATGGGAATTAGATTTGATTACCAATCACCCCTGTCTGTTACAAACGAAGGGGTCCATTTTTCAGAGCTGTTTGTCCCATTCCCAGCTAGGTTCAAGGCAGTTTGTCACCAGTACCTATGACTGGTCGGTAGGGTAACCTCTGTGATAAAGTTTTTTTCACAGTGTCTATTTTTTATGTGTGCAGTCCAGCGCTGGGTGACAGCCGGTTACCGGAACGCATGTTACCGCCTAAACAAAGTGAGACTCGTTGTGACCACAGTACCCCCAGGTGGCATTGCCACGGGGTAAGTCATTGAACACTGGAGCCCCTGTACCCAGAGTAGGCCGGGCTTTAGGCAAACCTTGGCACTTTAACACCGTTTTTTCAACCTCAAGTTCCACAGTGTTCACGGGTGTCATTGAAAATTGTCCCTTCTCCACGTTCAGACACACGGTTGTCAAGAGTGGTGGAAATTGAAAAATAACCAATTTCTCCCAGTCCACAAGGTGGTGTCCCATTCTTTCAAATGGCACTTCACGGGAGGCTCGCTGTCTGCTCCGACCAATCGCGCGCATGTGCGGTGTCGCCCTGGATCATGCAAACAGTGATGTCAGGTTACAGGCTACAATTTGTTGTGCGTCCCCCATGCTTCTGCAGTGTCATCACCTCGACTGTTCCCGAGGCCCCAGCGCCCATTTTGAGGGAGGAAATATCCTCCCGTCTCCAGAAGTAGGCAATCCGAGTGGTTCCTATGTCGAAGATCCAGAACGGCTGATACAGCCTGTATTTCCTGGTTCCGAAAAGGGACCGGAGTTGGCGTCCCATTCTAGACCTACATGCCCTCAACAAGCATTGTTGTCTGTTTTTCTCCATGAGGGACCTGAGCACTCTGTTGGGAACGGGGTACCGCCGCACCAGTTGCCTCGGACCCTCCTTTACGCATTTCCCCCCCGTGGAGCGTATTCAGCCCACGTTGGAGAGGGTACGCCTGGAGGGCTTGTCGTTTTTTCTTGTGGCTCCCCGTTGGCCCAAGCAACCTTGGTTCGCAGAGATCATTCGCCTGATGGGCGGGGTCCCGTGGCAACTCCCGCTGTGCAGGGATCTGTTGTCCCAGGCACACGGGTGGGTTTGGCAGCCTTGGCCAAAGATTTGGGATCTGTGTGCTTGGCCCCTGAGAGGTACAATCTAACGGCTAGAGGTTTACTTCCAAACGTGATTGCTACTATTCAGTCCGCAAGGGCGCCCTCCACGAGAGGGCTGTATGCATATAAGTGGCAGGCATTTGAGCTTTGGTGCCAAAATAAAGGAATTGTTATTTTTCAGAGTTCTCTGGAGACATTTTAATGTTCCTACAGGAGCTTTTCGAGCAAGGTCATTCATTCTCCACCTTGAAAGCGTGAATGGCGGCTATTTCAGCGTGTCATGTGTCATGTGAGAATGAATGGCGCCACTCCAGGGGCTCATCCTCTGGCGTTGCGGTACCTAAAAGGACCGGTTTCTAAACCTATTGTGCCCACTTCAGATTTAGTTTGGGTTTTGGATGCTCTTAGCTATTTCCCTTTTTGCCTCCTCCTTTTGCTTCTGAAGAGCAATGGAGGTTACATGCCCTATGGGCCCTGGTCAAAAGTAGTGCACTATATAGGGAATAGGGTGCCATTTGGTGGATGTCGGATCACCACCTCAAGCTGAACCTCGGCAAGACGGAACTGCACTTCCTCCCGGGGAAGGACTGCCCGCTCCATGATCTCACCATCACAGTTGACAACTCCGTTGTGTCCTCCTCCCAGAGTGCAAAGAACCTTGGCGTGACCCTGGACAACACCCTGTCATTCTCCGCTAACATCAAAGCGGCGACCCGATCCTGTAGGTTCATGCTCTACAACATTCGTCGAGTACGACCCTACCTTACACAGGAAGCGGCACAGGTCCTAATCCAGGCACTTGTCATCTCCCGTCTGGATTACTGCAACTCGCTGTTGGCTGGGCTCCCTGCCTGTGCCATTAAACCCCTACAACTCATCCAGAACGCTGCAGCCCGTCTGGTGTTCAACCTTCCCAAGTTCTCTAAAGTCACCCCGCTCCTCCGCACACTCCACTGGCTTCCAGTTGAAGCTCGCATCTGCTACAAGACCATGGTGCTGTGAGGGGAACGGCACTTCCTTACCTTCAGGCTCTGATCAGTCCCTACACCCAAACGAGGGCATTGCGTTCTTCCACCTCTGGCCTGCTTGTCCCCCTACCTCTGCGGAAGCACAGTTCCTGCTCAGCCCAGTCAAAACTGTTCGCTGCTCTGGCACCCCAATGGTGGAACAAGCTCCCTCACGACGCCAGGACAGCGGAGTCATTGACCACCTTCCGGAGACACTTGAAACCCTACCTCTTTAAGGAATACCTGGGATAGTATAAAAGTAATCATTCAACCCCCCAATTTTTTTTTAAATATAATAATAATAATAATAATAATAATAATAATTATAAGAATTATAATAATTTTAAAAAAATAACAAAACATTTTTATTTACAATTTAAAATCAATAAAAAAAACTATACATATAAAACATTTTTTTTGGAAAAATATCAACAACAAAAAATTGTAAAGTGGTTGTCCCACTGGCTATCATAAGGTGATTACACCAATTTGTAAGTTGCTCTGGATAAGAGCGTCTGCTAAATGACGTAAATGTAAATGTAATGTAAATGTAAATCTGGGACACATGCTAGACAATACAATTCTGAGGAGGAAAAAATGAGATGAAATTAACATCTCTCTTAATAGGAAATCTATAATGATCCTCAGGTATTTAGGATCAAAGAGAAAATAATGCAGAGATTAGAGTTGTTTTGCTTTGATATTTTATCACATAGCAGGCTGACCAAGCATTATGCAACATTACATTTGTCTTGGTTTAAACATCATACCAAACACTAATTTGCCTGTAAACCTGGGTGATATGGAGCATTATGGAAGATTAAAACAACACATTTCCATTTCGATACACTGTTCCTTGTTCAAGTTCATACCAACCAACTAATGTTTATGATATCGTGCTATTTATTCACTGATATCAATATAAATAGTTTGGGAGAAAACAAGCTGAAGTATTTCAATGGAGAGCGGTTTCACAACTACTCCTTCCACTATAGTAACGTTAAAATGGAAATTAGATATTGTTTCATTAATTAAATACAGTAAATAATATCACAGTTGTATTAGATATCAGTGAGGCCTTACTATCATATCCTATTGATACAGTGAGCAGGTTGGTCCTCATATGCTGAAAGACCTGAAACTTGAATTACTTTAGGCTGTGTAAATCACCCTGAATCAGAGACAGTAACTCTGTCCTAAATGGCACACTATTCCCTAAAGTAGTGCACTATATATGGATTAAGGTGACATTTGGGATACACATATAGCTTCTACCCCCCCAAAAAAAAATGTGAGCAATGATATCAATTGTACATCCTCTTCTTTTTGTAGAGTAGACCATGTCTTCTGATTAAAATCATTTTTCAAAGGGATGACTTTTAAAACAGACAATAAATGGAACTATGAAAGTAGTGAAATTATATCTCATTCACCTAACTGAGGAAATCGAAGTTTCAGCACATTGGTTTTCCATTGACTTCAATGGAGCACTTCCGCTTCCTAACACACTAGCCTGATTCCCAAATGACCATGGCCACAGTGTGAATTAAGTCCATGGATCCAGTTCTAATTTCCCCAGCTCTCCACCCAGCCCAACCCAGTCTCAACATTCCGTAGTGGCCAAACCCAGCTGCTAAACAACATGCAGTTCAGTTTGATTTTCTTTACTCTCCCCAAAGCGTCAGCCATGCCTCGCTTTGTCACCAGACTCTGTTTTCAGTCTTATGACTTAGGTGATTAAACACAATTCTTAAACAAAGTATCATGGTCTGGACTAAAGCGGTGCAGATATATCAACAAGGCAGGGCCAAGTCTCGCGTGTGAGAAGAATTAAATTAAACAGTGTGAATTTGTGTGAGGGGGGTTCAGGGCTTTGTGAAGGTTTATTGGTTGTTTTTATTTCATTTTGATTCGTAAAACCCTCCAGTGTTTGCACAGACATAGTGGGGCACATTGGTGTTTGACTTTGATGGCAATCTCTCTTGGAACAGCCTGGTCTCAGAGTCATACGAAATATACTTTACATATTTCTGAGCTTCAAAGTCGTATGATACCCTTTTTGGAAGACAATAGTTCTTTGTAAGTCAAAGGGTTCTACCTAGAACCTTTAACATCCTAAGAACAATTTTTGGAAGAAAGGGTTCTTTGATGATTCTTTGGAAAGAAAGAAGGATTCTTTGGAAGGCAAGAAGGGTTCTTTGTAGAACCATAAATAACATTTTCCAGCATGCTCTATTGCAGGGAGATTTTCAGAATTGTTTGTTTTACAGTAATCTCTGTGTTTTTGCATGTATATTGATTAATTGTATGCTATACAAAGATAAAGAACATACAGTTTTCTAAACGAATCCAATCTGTTAGTAATTGGATTTATTGTACCGTTACTGAGATGGTTGTTCCAGTTTAGATGATTGAGGTAGTCTCAGTATTTAATCTTGCCTATCCTGGCAGTCACTCTGAATGCAGGCTGCATGTGATTAACAATTACACTTGTTGGATATCCTAACTCTGGCTGGATTCCAATAGGAATTACATATCACTTTGCAAGCCAGCATAATGTGCCTTGTAAACAACACTGTTAGGGTATAACTAGGCCCTCAAAGAAAGGCCTTATGATATACTGTATGCATAAATAATTACATTTTAACGCATGCGTCTAACTCATTGCACGGAGGGCCGAGTGTCTGCGGGTTTTCGCTCCACCCTTGTACTTGATTGATGAATTGAGGTCACTAATTAGTAAGGAACTTCCCTCACCTGGTTGTCTAGGTCTTAATTGAAAGTCCCCTGTAGCTCAGTTGGTAGAGCATGGCACTTGCAACGCCAGGGTTGTGGGTTCGTTTCCCACGGGGGGCCAGTATGAAAAAATGTATGCACTCACTAACTGTAAGTCACTCTGGATAAGAGCGTCTGCTAAATGACTGAAATGTAAATGAAAGGAAAAACCAAAAACCTGCAGACACTCGGCCCTACGTGGAGTGAGTTTGACACCTAATAAGGCTGGTGGGTTCTACCCATTCATAGAGGGTTCTAGGAAGAACCCTCCAAAGATAAAAGGGTTCTCGGTAGAACCCTTCTTAGATGGTTCTAGAAATAACCTTTAGATTATATAAAATGGTTATTGGTAGAACCCTTCATAGAGGATTTTAGGTAGAACCATATACATGGGGTTCTTGGAGAACCCTACATATTGTAGAGGGTTGGATCTATTGCAAAAAGGGTTCCCCTATGGTGACAAACCGAAGAACCCTTAGCACCTTTTTTTCTAAGAGTGAAGTTCACAGGAGGTTGGTGGCACCTTAATTGGGGAGGACGGGCTTGTGGTAAAGGCTGGAGCGGAATCATGGTTTCCATGTGTGTAATGCCATTCCATTAGCTCCATTCCAGCCATTATTATTAGCCGTCCTTCCCTCAGCAGCCTCCACTGGTGTAGTTACTTGAGACAGAAACGAAAGTAGGGAGGTTGGTCGGGGAGGATGGGTTGGTGTAATCCGCGAAAGTCACACGCTTACACATACACATGATAAAACGCACTCTACACACACGTACACATGGATTTTGTGTTGTAGATATGTGGTAGTAGAGTAGTGGCCTGAGGGAATACACTTAATGTGTTGTGAAAAGTGTTATGAAATGTAATGTCATGTTATATTTTAAATTGGCAGCAGCTAATGGGGAACCTTAATACAGTGCATTCGGAAAGTATTCAGCACCCCTTGACATTTTCCACATTTTGTTATGTTACAGCCTTATTCTAAAATGGATAAAAAATATTTTTTTAAATCCTCATCAATATACACACAATACCCCATAATGACCAAGCAAAAACATATTTATTAAATGTAGAAAAAAAAAAAAAACTGACATAGACATTTACATACAGTGGGGAGAACAAGTATTTGATACACTGCCGATTTTGTAGGTTTTCCTACTTACAAAGCATGTAGAGGTCTGTAATATTTATCATAGGTACACTTCAACTGTGAGAGACGGAATCTAAAACAAAAATCCAGAAAATCACATTGTATGATTTTTAAGTAATTCATTTGCATTTTATTGCATGACATAAGTATTTGATCACCTACCAACCAGTAAGAATTCCGGCTCTCAAGGACCTGTTAGTTTTTCTTTAAGAAGCCCTCCTGTTCTCCACTCATTACCTGTATTAACTGCACCTGTTTGAACTCGTTACCTGTATAAAAGACACCTGTCCACACACTCAATCAAACAGACTCCAACCTCTCCACAATGGCCAAGACCAGAGAGCTGTGTAAGGACATCAGGGATAAAATTGTAGACCTGCACAAGGCTGGGATGGGCTACAGGACAATAGGCAAGCAGCTTGGTGAGAAGGCAACAACTGTTGGCGCAATTATTAGAAAATGGAAGAAGTTCAAGATGACGGTCAATCACCCTCGGTCTGGGGCTCCATGCAAGATCTCACCTCGTGGGGCATCAATGATCATGAGGAAGGTGAGGGATCAGTCCAGAACTACACGGCAGGACCTGGTCAATGACCTGAAGAGAGCTGGGACCACAGTCTCAAAGAAAACCATTAGTAACACACTACGCCTTCATGGATTAAAATCCTGCAGCGCACGCAAGGTCCCCCTGCTCAAGCCAGCGCATGTCCAGGCCCGTCTGAAGTTTGCCAATGACCATCTGGATGATCCAGAGGAGGAATGGGAGAAGGTCATGTGGTCTGATGAGACAAAAATAGAGCTTTTTGGTCTAAACTCCACTCACCGTGTTTGGAGGAAGAAGAAGGATGAGTACAACCCCAAGAGCACCATCCCAACCGTGAAGCATGGAGGTGGAAACATCATTCTTTGGGGATGCTTTTCTGCAAAGGGGAGAGGACGGGGCCATGTATCGCGAGATCTTGGCCAACAACCTCCTTCCCTCAGTAAGAGCATTGAAGTTGGGTCGTTGGCTGGGTCTTCCAGCATGACAACGACCCGAAACACACAGCCAGGGCAACTAAGGAGTGGCCCCGTAAGAAGCATTTCAAGGTCCTGGAGTGGCCTAGCCAGTCTTCAGACCTGAACCCAATAGAACATCTTTGGAGGGAGCTGAAAGTCCGTATTGCCCAGCGACAGCACCGAAACCTGAAGGATCTGGAGAAGGTCTGTATGGAGGAGTGGGCCAAAATCCCTGCTGCAGTGTGTGCAAACCTGGTCAAGACCTACAGGAAACGCATGATCTCTGTAATTGCAAACAAAGGTTTCTGTACCAAATATTAAGTTCTGCTTTTCTGATGTATCAAATACTTATGTCATGCAATAAAATGCAAATGAATTACTTAAAAATCATACAATGTGATTTTCTGGATTTTTGTTTTAGATTCCATCTCTCACAGTTGAAGTGTACCTATGACAAAAATTACAGACCTCTACATGCTTTGTAAGTAAGAAAACCTGCAAAATCGGCAGTGTATCAAATACTTGTTCTCCCCACTGTAAGTATTCAGACCCTTTACTCAGTACTTTGTTGAAGCACACTAAAAACAAGAAGAAAAAGCGCCAGTGGGCAAGTGATCACCAATACTGGACAATTGAGGAGTGGAAAAACATTGGCTGGTCTGACGAATCCTGGTTCCTTTTGCTTTATACTGATGGCAGTGTCAGGATTTGGCGTAAGCAACATGAGTCCATGGCCCCATCCTGCCTGGTGTCAACGGTACACGCTCGTGGCGGTGGTGTAATGGTGTGGGGAATGTTTTCCTGGCACACGTTAGGTCCCTTGATACCAAGTGAGCAAGAATCCATACCCCGAAGAATTCAGGCGGTTCTGGAGGCAAATGGGGGTCTGACCCGGTACTACAGTAAACACAAATACAAATACAGTCTAATGATCCAAAGGTTGCATGTTTGAGTCAAGTCATGGACAACTGTAGCAAATAAGCTAACCCTTCCCCTAACACTTATTCTAAACTTAACCAAATTCACCTCACCTGCTACGTAAATTGTCCTTTGTTGTTACAGCACAACAAGCAACCTGGTCGCAGATAAAGATGTGCAATACTATACTTCCTCCAAGACATATGATAGCTTACGTCATGCAATTTGTATACTATTGTACGACCGGGTAAGATGTATAATACTATACGTCCTCTAAATTGTTTGATATTGTACGACCGCTATTCCATTCATATTGTAACCTAACGTAATGTAACATATCGTGCTAAATGGAGTGTCACAGATTTAACGTCCAGAAAAATACAAATTGCCCTGAGACATCTAATGAAAGAGCCAAACCACACCCCGCACGACAGAGTCTCCTGTCCTGTCACAGTGCTCAGCATATTACATAAGTCCTCCAAGGGAAGGGTATCTCTCGTTCTCTATCTCTCCCTCTCTCTGTCTCTCTTTGTTCTATGTCTCTCTGACTCTGTCTCTCTCTCTCTCCCTGTAGATAATCTGAGTGATTATGGCATAGGGACAACACCATAATAGGCCAGTGGGAGAGATGGTGCTTGAGTCCACTTTCATGTTAATGCAGTTTAGTCTTTTCTCCATCTCCGGCTTGATCGATAGGCTGGGGTAAAGTCCTTACAAATGACTAAACGCAAATGTGCTTCTTTTAGCACACAGTGGATTTACTCTTGCTCTCTCTCGCTCTATGAACACAAACAAATCAATTTGCTAAAAGCCTGCTTTTTTCATAACCTCAAATCGTTTTCTAAAGGGCTGCTTTTGATCATAATTAGGAAAAATACATCAAATTCTAATATGATGCTCTTTTAAAATATCACCCCCGTCTCTCACCCTACTATTGCTGACAAGCACCACGTTTTTTTCTCTCCAAATAGAAATAATCATTTATTGTTCTGATTGCACTATAATGCTATTAGGAGATGAGTGTGCTTTTGGTAAATGGAAACCTAAATCGGCAACACAGACAACAAACCGACATCCCACTAATGGCAAGGCTGGCAACATCTGTGAAACATTGTCACGCACACACACTCATATGCTAGCTAAGCCCTTATTATCGTGCATTTAGGAAATGAGGCAAAGAACAGAGGAATAACATACCAATCAATATAGCTATTTTCATTTCTCCTCTAATGGTTCGTTTTAACATTCTGTTATTTTCTTTTTTCTCTCTCTCTTGTTTCTTGTGGACTAAAAAATAAAACCCAGGAGAGATTGGTGTTCCATAAAATGTTATTTATCCGCAGAAAACACATACAATAATGCCTTTAACGCCCTCTCTGCATATTCCTGTGGCATTTTGCTAAACTGAGTATGGATTTAACATCAAAGGTTTCATAATTTTTAATAATGAGATACAGTATTAAAGTCAATATTTCAAGCCATGGATATTTCAATTCAGAGGGTTTACACCATACAATAGGGGCTACAGTACAGTAAAACACCAGCCCCTTGGTTTTGGTAAGATCACAAATGGAGAATTGTCAGGGGGATACTTTTGACCAGAGCCCTTTTGAGCCGTTTAAGTCCATTGGGCCCTGGTCAAAAGTAGTGCACTACAAAGGGAATAACCTGCCATTTGGGACTCATCATTAATAGACTGCACTCCCCTCTGAAAGAAGTCACTCTTTGGGATGTCATGTCAGAGATGAATGCGTGTTCATGCATAGCTCAACCATGTTACAGGTTCTGCCATCCTCCAGACAGCATTAGCAGCACAGCTAATATACACCTTAGCCAAATACATTTAAACGCTGTTTTTCACAATTCCTGACATTTAATCCTAGTAAAAATTCCCTGTCTTAGGTCAGTTAGGATCACCACTTTATTTTAAGAATGTGAAATGTCAGAATAATAGTAGAGAGAATGATTTATTTCAGCTTTTATTTATTTCATCACATTCCCAGTGGGTCAGAAGTTTTTGGTAGCATTGCCTTTAAATTGTTTAACTTGGGTCAAACGTTTCAGGTGGCTCGCACACGCTTTTTCAGTTCTGCCCACAAATGTTCTATACGATTGAGTTCAGGGCTTTGTGATGGTCACTCCAATACCTTGACTTTGTTGTCCTTAAGCCATTTTGCCACAACTTCGGAAGTATGCTTGGGGTCATTGTACATTTGGAAGACCCATTTGCGACCAAGCTTTAACTTCCTGACTGATGTCTTGAGATGTTGCTTCAATATATCCACATAATTTTCCTTCCTCATGATGCCATCTTTTTTGTGAAATGCACCAGTCCCTCCTGCAGCAAAGCACCCCCACAGCATGATGCTGCCACCCCCATGCTTCATGGTTGGGATGGTGTTCTTCGGCTCGCAAGCCTTCCCCTTTTTCCTCCAAACATAACGATGGTCATTATGGCCAAACAGTTATATTTTTGTTTCATCAGACCAGAGGACATTTCTCCAAAAAGTAAGATCCTTGTCCCCATGTGCAGTTGCAAACCGTAGTCTGGCTTTTTTATGGTGGTTTTGGAGCAGTGGCTTCTTCCTTGCTGAGCAGCCTTTCAGGTTATGTCAATATAGGACTCGTTTTACTGTGGATATAGATACTTTTGTACATGTTTCCTCCAGCATCTTCACAAGGTCCTTTGCTGTTGTTCTGGGATTGATTTGTACTTTTCGCACCAAAGTACGTTCATCTCTAGGAGACAGAACACGTCTCCTTCCTGAGCGGTATGACGGCTGCGTGGTCCCATGGTGTTTATACTTCGTACTATTGTTTCTACAGATGAACGTGGTACCTTCAGGCATTTGGAAATTGCTCCCAAGTATGAACCAGAATTGTGGAGGTAAAAAAATTATAATTCTGAGGTCTTGGCTGAATTCTTTTGATTTTCCCATGATGTCAAGCAAAGAGGCACTGAGTTTGAAGGTAGGCCTTGAAATACATCCACAGGTACATCTCCAATTGATTCAAATTATGTCAATTAGCCTATCAGAAGCTTCTAAAGCCATGACATATTTTTCTGGAATTTCCCAAGCTGTTTAAAGCCACAGTCAACTTGGTGTATCTAAACTTCTGATCCACTGGAATTGTGATACAGTGAATTATAAGTGAAATAATCTGTCCATAAACAATTGTTGGAAAAATTACTTGTGTCATGCACAAAGTAGATGTCCTAACCGACTTGCCAAAACTATAGTTTGTTAACAAGACATTTGTGGAGTGGTTGAAAAACGAGTTTTAAGACTCCAACCGACTTCAGCTGTATATCGCATTACTCAAGTAGAGATTTGACTTAAGATAAGATAAGATTTCTCTTTCAAACTGACGTAGAGTATGAGTACTGTGACAGTAATAAGAGCATGACAGAATCCCCCTGACAGTTCTCCATTTGTCAGGGGCTGGTGTTTTACTGTACTGTACTGTAGTACTCTAGAACATTTCATCAGATTAAGAAGTAGAGTATTGCTATTTGTGTACTACTGCAAGTGATTTTGCTTTGTTTGGTTTGTTTGCATCTCCTTTATCAAACAGGGGCTAATCTTCCAAGACTTTGTGAATGGACATGGTCACATTTTTTGCCGCTTTAGATTTGTCCCTTGAAAGGCAATTCAAATATGTATAATTATAATAATAATTATTATAATAATTATAATAATTATAATAATAATAATTATTATTATTAACTGCATCACATGTGCATACAGCCTCAGCTGGCTTGGTGACTGGGACACTAGCCCAATCTCAGCTCCTTGTAAGAAAGCACAAGCTTTTATAACATTTACTGTAAATTAATGTAATCTGAGTAGAGAGGACACTTATTATTACTTTTTATTATTTTTTACTTTTATTTAATCAGGGGAGCCCATTGAGACCAATGTCTAATTTTCAATTGTGCCCTGAGGACAACAAAAACTACAGGTTACTATTGAAAAAACTACAATTTCAACACCACAATAAATGTTTACATTTCATCAAAACAAATGAAATTCTAATTTAACAAATTCAACATTAGACTCCTAAACTGCCTTAGCGGCAACAGGGAATCAAGATACAGCCAGTTCTGCAGGTTATTCCAAAAATGTGGGGCATTAAAACTGAAGGCAGATTTACCTAATTTGGTGGAGACCCGAGGAACCTCAAGAGTTAACCAACCCTGTGAACGGACTTGGTAACTCATGTTTTTATACTTCAACAACAAAGTTAGGTAAGTCAGAAGCTTGTGTAGTAGAACTTTGCAAAAAAAAAGGGAATAGTGAAGTGATCTACAAGACTTTAATGAGGACCAGCCAACCTTTTGATAAAGGATGCAGTGATGCGTGTTAAAACTGTCACCTGTGATAAAGTGAAGGGCGCTATGGTAGACGGCATCTAAAGGTTTAAGAGTAGTGGCTGCTGCATTCTGGTAAATGGTGTCACCATAGTCAAGAACTGGTAGGAAAGTTGACTGTACAATCTGCTTCCTGCTGTTTAGGGAGAGGCAAGATTTTTTTATTATTTTTTTTAAGAAGCCCATTTTAAATATTATCTTTATAACTAGCTCATCAGTATGTTTTTTAAAACATTAAATCCTTCTCAATCCAAATGCCCAGATATTTATAGGCAGGAACCCAATCAATGGAGTACCATTCAATGAATAAATATGTAGCCCATCTGATAAAAAATTAATAAAAATGAAAGATTAGAGAACAACATATATACAATATATTAAGTACAAGTTTTAAACCAATCAGGCCACAAAGTCAGATTGGAGCTCTAACAACGCCTGGTCTACAGTTGGGGCAATGACATTCATAACAGTATCGTCTGCAAACATATGAATATTACAAGTTTTAACAGATGGACCAATATTATTTATATAAATAGTAAAGAGAACAGGTCCCAATACCAACCCCTGTGGTACACCTTTCGTAATATCCAGGAAACTAGACTTAACACCATCAGAAATCACACATTGTATCCTGTTTGACAGATAATTCTCAAACCACTAGCAAGAAGCCTGATCTAGGCCTATTTTAGTCAACCTTTGAATGAAAATGTGATGGTCATCAGTGTCAAAGGCCTTGGAAAGTTCTATAAATAAGGCAGCACAATGATTTTTATGATCTAAGCAATTACCACATCATCTAAAACAAGCGTAGCAGCTGAAACGGTGCTATATCCCGGCCTAAAACCGGATTGGTGCACATTGTCCCGAAGCGTGATGTCAGAGTGCGCTCACTGTTCCAAAATGTGATTGTTACTCAACAGGACAGTTAACCTGCGCTGCCCTCAAACCAAGGCACGCTGCCTACTAATTATCTATAGGCTGTTTCAACTTGTCAATTTCTAATTATTTTCTAACAACTTTTTTTTCTAAAAACAGTTTGAATTGAGGTGAGTTCCGCATCCTCATTAATTCACATAAGAAGTAGCCCATTTCACTGTTGCAGACAATTTATGTTTGAGGCTTTACTGAGCCGGAGAAACTTCTCTCTTCAACGAGAGCCCAAGCACTTCCCCAGTGTTTCTCCAGATCAAGTATGCAGACATTTGTGCATCTCTAGTCAGAATAGGCCTTTTTCTGCCTGGCACATTTTCTGGCTGCCTTATTTTCTGGTTGTTTTACTTACAAATAATAACGTTGGACATTTGTGCGTTCCTATCAAAGTAAGTGCCTTATTTTCTGTATATCGTGTTGTTGTTTCTACTGTAGCACACCGTATGAATGTATGGATCATAATGTATTTACTGTTACTGGTGGCAAATAATGCATTCCGATTGTTGCATAGATTGCAATGGACACGTGTGTAAAATACTTTTTTGAAGGTTGTACTGATTATGATGAGCTAATGCTAAGCTATTTGCCAACTTTGTGTGGCGCCATGTTTATTGACATCATACAATGCATTCTGGTTGTCATGTAAGTATCTGTCAGACAAAAGATGTTATAACAAAATGAGGTGAAGGCATAGTTCACTCGACTGACTTATGGTGCCTTCAAGAAAACTGGGAACTCAGAAAAATACGAGGTCAAATCATGATGTTAGTCATCTTCAGGTCGGAAATTCAGAGCTCTAGAAAGAGACCCGAGTTCCCGAGTTGAAATTCCGAGTTGGATGACCGTTCAAAACGAGTTTTCCCAGTCTGAGCTTGTTTTTTTCTGAGAGTTCCCAGTTGTTTTGAACGCAGCATCAGATTGTAACTATGGTACCTCAGGATTGCTATCCCAGACAACCTTTCCAGGGGTTTTCTTGTTATTTAGCTCATAAACTTCTCCTATATTTGTCCCCCTTTTATTGATAAATCCCCCATCATAGTAATATTTCCTGCATCATATCCCCCCATGATACCTTCCCCTATTTCTACCCTCCATGGACTTGAAAACCCCCCACAAATTAAATGAACCCCCCCACAAACCCCCCTAAAATGGTTTCATCCCTATCTGGCAACCCTGTTTAGCTTTCGTGCTACGGTTAGGCTAGGCAGTAGGCTTATATTTGGTGTGATGATCTGTGAGGTGATAACATTTTATTTGCTGTGATTTGTAAAAAACTGTAAACGACTTGTCAAGACATGTGCTCCTGTTCTTGTATACACTGTAACAAGCACATCGAAGATTTGTCAAACTAAGTTAATATTTTTCAGGCAATGGGCGCAGCCATCTTTGACTTTATTTAGTTGCCTCTTATAGTGAATGGCATTTTGGGATTAGGGAGTTTTCGCTTGTCAAACATAAACAAACATGGCTGCCATCATAAAGAATTTAGCTGCTGTTAGCTTAGCTGACATGCATCTCTTTTCTAAACAGTATTACATTTCTCCCTTGTGCTCACCAGAGATGTGGTACATTGTAAACAAGTCTAGCTGTTAGGTCGCTAACTTGTGTTTATTTTTTTGTCAGCGCAATCTGTTATTTTGACTGCTTTATGGAATGACATTGCACAGTCCCACTGTATGTAAAGTACTCAGGCTTCCAACAAACAGAGAGATAAGCCCTGTACTGCACATGTTACAGTCATCTCTCCATGAGGTAGAGATATTCATGTCCTACTGTAAGTACTACTCAGGCCCCCCATTCATAGGGAGATCATTTAAAAATAAAAGTATTTAACCTTTATTTAACTAGGCAAGTCAGTTAAGAACAAATTCTTATTTACAATGACGGCCTACCACGAGGCAAAAGGCCTCCTGCGGGGACGGGGGCTGGGATGAAAAATAAAAATGTAGGACAAAACACACATCACGTCAAGAGAGACACCACAACACTACATAAAGAGAGACCTAAGACAACAACACAGCATGGCAGCAACACATGACAACACAGCATGCTAGCAACACAACATGACAACAACAAGGTAGCGACATATGACAGCAGCACAACATGGTAGCAGCACAAACATGGCACAAACATTGTTGGGCACAGACAACAGCACAAAGGGTAGAAAGGTAGAGACAACAATACATCACTCGAAGCAGCCACAAGTGTCAGTAGGAGTGTCCATGATTGAGACTTTGAATGTAGAGAGATGGAGATAAACTGTCAATTTTGAGTGTTTTTTGCAGCTCGTTCCAGTTGCTAGCTGGAGAGAACTGAATAGAGGAGTGACCCAGTGATGTGTGTGCTTGGGTGTTGTATGTGGAGGATGAGGGTTGCAGTAGGTATCTCCGATAGGGGGGGAGTGAGGCCTAAGAGGGTTTTTATAAATAAGCATCAAGCAGTGGGTCTTGCGTGTACAGAGATTGCCAGTTTACAAAGGAGTATAGAGTGCAGTGATGTGTCCTATAAGGAGCATTGGTGGCAAATCTGATGGCCGAGAGGTAAAGAACATCTAACCGCTCGAGAGCACCCTTACCTGCCGATCTATAAATTACGTCTCCGTAATTTAGCATGGGTAGGATGGTTATCTGAATCAGGGTTAGTTTGGCAGCTGGGGTGAAAGAGGAACGATTACGATAGAGGAAACCAAGTCTAGATGCCTCCTGTAGCTCAGTTGGTAGAGCATGGCGCTTGCAACGCCAGGGTTGTGGGTTTGATTCCCACGGGGGGCCAGCATGAAAAAAAGTATGCACTCACTAACATAAATGTAGATGTAAGCTTAGCCTTCCTACTGCCTGAGCTATGTTGTTGATGTAAATTGGAAGAGCATGGGGCCTAGGTTCGAGCCATGGGGTACTCCCTCGGTGACAGGCAGTGGCTGAGACTGCAGATGTTCTGACTTTAAACACTGCACTCTTTGAGAGAGGTAGTTAGCAAACCAGGCCAAAAACCCCTCAGAGACACCAATACTCCTTAGCCGACCAACGAGAATGGAATGGTCTACTGTATCAAAAGCCCTGTACTGTACATGTTACAGCACTACTGTATGATCCCCAATGGGAGCGCTACTGTACTACTGGATCTGACAACCACAGGACCTGATGGAGACAGAGCACATTGTACTGTATGCTCATATGTGTGCAGTGATGCAGTCTGGTATGACTGCATGTGGATGACTCAGCTACCAGAGGTACAGTAAGACAGCTGTCCCCAGGAGAATACCACAGTAACTTCTATGATTGCACTAGGCTTTTTCTGGGGAAAGTCTGCAAAAACACTACCAGTCAGAAGTTTGGACACAACTACTCATTCAAGGGTTTTTCTTTATTTTTACAATTTTTTACATTGTAGAATAATAGTGAAGACATCAAAACTATTAAATAACATACAGTGAGGGAAAAAAGTATTTGATCCCCTGCTGATTTTGTACGTTTGCCCACTGACAAAGACATGATTAGTCTATAATTTTAATGGTAGGTTTATTTGAACAGTGAGAGACAGAATAACAACAAAAAAATCCAGAAAACCGCATGTAAAAAATGTTATAAATTGATTTGCATTTTAATTAGGGAAATAAGTATTTGACCCCTCTGCAAAACATGACTTAGTACTTTGTGGCAAAACCCTTGTTGGCAATCACAGAGGTCAGAGGTCAGAATCAATTTCTAACATTTTTTACATGCGTTTTTCTGGATTTTTTTGTTGTTATTCTGTCTGTCACTGTTCAAATAAACCTACCATTAAAATTATAGACTGATCATTTCTTTGTCAGTTGGCAAACGTACAAAATCAGCAGGGGATTAAATACTTTTTTCCCTCACTGTATATGGAATCATGTAGTAACCAAAAAATTGTTAAACAAATCAAAATATATTTTATATTTGAGAGATTCTTCAAATAGCCACCCTTTGCCTTGATGACAGCTTTGCACACTCTTGGCATTCTCTCAACCAGCTTCATGAGGTAGTCACCTGGAATGCATTTCAATTAACAGGTGTGCCTTCTTAAAAGTTAATTTGTGGAATTTCTTTCCTTCTTAATGCGTTTTAGCCAATCAGTTGTGTGTATACTGAAGATAGCCCTATTTGGTCAAATACCAAGTCCATATTATGTCAAGAACAGCTCAAATAAGCAAAGAGAAATTACAGTCCATCATTACATTAAGACATGAAGGTCAGTTTATCTGGAAAATCTCAGGAACTTTGAAAGTTTCTTCAAGTGCAGTCACAAAAACCATCCAGCGCTATGATGAAACTTGCTTTCATGAGGACCGCCACAGGAATGGAAGACCCATTTACCACTGCTGCAGAGGACAAGTTCATTAGAATTACTAGCCTCAGAAATTGCAGCCCAAATAAATGCTTCACAGAGTTTAAGTAACAGACACATCTCAACATCAACTGTTCAGAGGGGACTGTTTGACTCAGTCCTTCATGGTCAAATTACTGCAAAGAAACCACTACTAAAGGACAGCAATAAGAAGAAGAGACCTGCTTGGGCCAAGAGCCACAAGCAATGGACATTAGACTGGTGGAAATGTGTCCCTTGGTCTGGAGTCCAAATTTGAGATTTCTGTTTCCAACTGCCGTGTCTTTGTGAGGGTGAACGGATGATCTCCACATGTGTAGTTCCCACCGTATAGCGTGGAGGAGCAGGTGTTATGGTGTGGGGGAGCTTTGCTGGTGACACTGTTGGTGATTTATTTAGAATTCAGGCACACTTAACCAGCATGGCTACCACAGCATTCTGCAGCGATACGCCATCCCATCTGGTTTGGGCTTTCTGGGACTATCATTTGTTTTTCAACAGGACAATGACCCAATACACCTCCAGGCTGTGTAAGGGCTATTTTACCAAGAAGGAGAGCGATGGAGTGCTGCATCAAATGACCTGGCCTCCACAATCCTCCGACCTCAACCCAATTGGGATGGTTTGGGATGAGTCGGACAGCAGAGTGAAGGAAAAGCAGCCAACAAGTGCTCAGCGTATGTGGGAACTCAATCAAGACTGTTGGAAAAGCATTCCAGGTGAAGCTGGTTGAGAGAATGCTAAGAGTGTGCAAAGCTGTCAAGGCAAAGGGAGGCTATTTGAAGAATCTGAAATTTAAAATAGATTGTGATTTGTTTAACACTTTTTTGGTTACTATGTGTCAATCTCCCGAGTGGCGCAGTGGTCAGAGCTAGCTGTGCCACTAGAGATCCTGGTTCGAGTCCAAGCTCTGTCGCAGCCGGCCGCGACCGGGAGACCCATGGGCGGCGCACAATTGGTCCAGTATCGTCCATGGTAGGGGAGGGTTTGGCCGGCAGGGATGTGGGTTCGTTTACCACGGGGGGGCCAGTATGAAAAAAACTAAAAACATGTATGCATTCACTAACTGTCAGTCGCTCTGGATAAAAGCGTCTGCTAAATGACTAAAATGTAGTTTCATATTTTGATGTCTTCAATATTATTCTACAATGTAGAAAATAGTAAAAATAAAGAAAAACCCTTGAATGAGTAGGTGTGTCCAAACATTTGACTGGTACTGTATCTGAGCTGTATTGGGCACTGATTCACATTCCCCCACTATTGTTTGAAGTATCCTGTCCATTTGAACATAATGGGCACCTACTTTTTCTACCAGTGAAGACATAGTCTGCCCTCTAAACCAAGCTACTTTTCTGGGATTATTTTGGTCCAACATAGTGTTTGTAGGCAATAGGTTTGTTTTCTTTCATGAAGTGCAGCCTACCAGTAATGACTTACTTGACTGAGCTACTGTCACGATCATCGTAAGAAGCGGACCAAGGCGCAGCGTGAGAAGCGTACATTATTTTATTGAATGTACAACACGAACAAAAACAATAAACGACACGTGAAGTCCTAGGTTAAACACAAACCTTACGGATCAAGATCCCACTATAAACTAGTGCCAAAAGGCTGCCTAAGTATGGTTCCCAATCAGAGACAACGAGAATCAGCTGCCTCTGATTGGGAACCACCCTGGCCAACATAGAAAACACGAACTAGAACACAACATAGAAAATAACACATAGAAACTCCACACCCTGGCTCAACATATAAGAGTCCCCAGAGCCAGGGCGTGACAGCTACATACACACGTATTCTCTCTCTTTAATGCAGTATGGACCAATACATACCTACAGGTTTAAGGGGCGCTTTGGGAAATTATGCTTCTATTGTTATTTTTAAATATACCATCAGAACTAATATTAAACATGTAATTTGCTTCACACATCTCTTTCTTATATCTTTAAATGTGACTAAGGGCTCTATTTTAACAAACCTAACGCAATAGTACATTTTAGCCCTGCCAGGGTTATGGGAGCAGTAGATGGCGGTGCCGTGGCAGGGCTGGGTTTTGATGAATAAACAAGTTGTGTGTGTTGTCATAAACACCAATTTGAATGTTAGTCCGTTATAGCCTTGTTCGTTAATAGCCTGCCCCATATCTGCTCAATATGTTGAACATTTTTGCAGTCCACATTGTTCTAATTGCATTGCTTCAATATGGAAATACATGGATAAACATAGGCTAGAGCATTCACACTGATATAGGGGTTAGACCTACTGTAATTGCAGTCTGGACATGACAAGCATAGTCAATAAGCAAGATTAAATTCACTAGGCTATGGATAAGGCTTGAAAAGACAGTGGAGGAGCAGGTGTTATGCTCCTCCACTGTGTACTCCTGAGTGGCGCAGTGGTCTACTCCTGAGTGGCGCAGTGGTCTAAGGCACTGCATCACAGTGCTAACTGTGCCACTAGAGATCCTGGTTCGAATCCAGGCTCTGTCGCAGCCGGCCGCGACCGGGAGACTCATGGGTGGTCTACTCCTGAGTGGCGCAGTGGTCTAAGGCACTGCATCACAGTGCTAACTGTGCCACTAGAGATCCTGGTTCGAATCCAGGCTCTGTCGCAGCCGGCCGCGACCGGGAGACTCATGGGCGGCGCACAATTGGCCCAGCGTCGTCCAGGGTAGGGGAGGGAATGGCCGGCAGGGATGTAGCTCAGTTGATAGAGTATGGCGTTTGCAACGCCAGGGTTGTGGGTTCGATTCCCACGGGGGGCCAGTATAAAAAAAAATATGTATGCACTAACTGTAAGTCGCTCTGGATAAGAGCGTCTGCTAAATGACTAAAATGTAAATGTAATCAAATTCTAATAAAAACTAAACAACTTATTTTAAATAGGCTTTGTTTAAATACAGTTATAGGCACCATAATTACTCCTCGTGGGCGTATAATACAGACAAGACAACTTAGAGGGTTTTAGGCACATCCAAACATCACAGGAGCTTCACAGAAGCTGGATAAAGAACCAATAATATTGAGAAAGGGGGAATGTCCACTCACCGTTATACTGCTCGCAAATGTAATGTTTTATAAACATCATGGAACCATCTTACAGATCATATTTGCACTTATCCAGAAATAGAAATTGCATTGCACTCAAATCATACATGTTCTCACTATAAACCCATCTGGGGTTGTAGCTTCTAAATATGAGATTTACCGGGTCATGGCTTGATAGGCTGCGCTTCTACTCTCAAAATCCATGCCATTATCAACTGCTTTACTGTTAAAGGAGACGTTTACCCAAAATCCAGAAACTCCTCAGTAATTCCATACATTGAAACTACTTAAATGGAGTTTGCCCTCTACCCCTCACTCTCCTTGTAGTGCTGTACTGAAACAGCTGCGAATCAGCTGCAAAAAACGGATCACGTCACGCACTTTATACAGGAAATCAAGGGAATAAGGCCCCAAATGTCACTGTTTTCTGGTAAAAGATATGGAGAGATGCAGAAGATGGTTAGGAGCAATTTGAAATAGTAAATATGATGTAAATACTCCTTAACCCATTCACGTATTTGTGATCATTGTTGAGTGGTCCCTGCAGCGTACGATCTCAAATATGTGATTGGAACAGTAGCAACAGAAAGTATGACGCTACAAACGCTTCTAAACAGCATTGTTGTCTGAACAGCATCTAAATATTTTTTTGTACTGATGGAAAATAAATGTCTTAAACTTTATTCCTCAATTTCACCTTTTATTGTAAAAGATAAATGCGAACTTCATCATCCAAGCATCACACAGAACACATCCACAGCCAAACTCATTCCATAAACCAGTCTAAATAACAGGTTGTGCTGACAAAAAACTAAACATAAGTTAGCGACCTAACAGCTAGACTAGTTTACAATGTACCATATCTCTGGTGGGCACAAGAGACCAATGTAATGTTGTTGAGAAAATAAATGCGTGTCAGCTAAGTTAACAGCAGCTAAATTCTTTGTGATGGCAGCCATGTCTGTTTATGTTTGACTTGGTGAAAACTCCCTAATCCCAGAATGCAATTCACTATAAGATGCAAATAAAAAGTAAAAGATGGCTGTGTTGAATGGAGCTGAAGGATGTGACTAATAACTAATAACAACAAGATAACTAATGTAAAGCATACTGTGTCCATAATAAGTATATACGTTATAGGTTGAGACCTTTGTGAAAGAGCACAGTTAGAAAGATATGGCATATAGAAGCAAACCGGATGGACATCATGAAAATGATCGGAGAGGTTGAGGGTAGAGAAAGTTCTGTAGTAAAAACAAACAAAATGGAATTATTGTAAAATTGATTGTGTCCATAAAATGTATATAAACTCAGCAAAAATAGAAACGTCCTCTCACAGTCAACTGCGTTTATTTTCAGCAAACTTGACATGTGTAAATATTTGAATGAACATAACAAGATTCAACAACTGAGACATAAACTGAACAAGTTCAACAGACATGTGACTAACAGAAATTGAATAATGTGTCCTGAACAAAGGGGGGATCAAAATCAAAAGTAACAGTCAGTATCTGGTGTGGCCACCAGCTGCATTAAGTACTGCAGTGCATCTCCTCCTCATGGATTGCACCAGATTTGCCAGTTCTTGCTGTGAGATGTTACCACACTCTTCCACCAAGGCACCTGAAAGTTCCCGAACATTTCTGGGGGGAATGGCCCTAGCCCTCACCCTCCGATCAAACAGGTCCCAGATGTGCTCAATGGGATTGAGATCCGGGCTCTTCGCTGGCCATGGCAGAACACTCACATTCCTGTCTTGCAGGAAATCATGCACAGAACAAGCAGTATGGCTGGTGGCATTGTCATGCTGGAGGGTCATGTCAGGATGAGCCTGCAGGAAGGGTACCACATGAGGGAGGAGGATGTCTTCTCTGTAACGCACAGCGTTGAGATGGCCTGCAATGACAACAAGCTCAGTCCGATGATGCTGTGACACCCCAGACCATGACGGACCCTCCACCTCCAAATCGATCTCGCCCCAGAGTACAAGCCTCGGTGTAACGCTCATTCCTTCGACGATAAACGCGAATCCGACCATCACCCCTGGTGAGACAAAACCGCGACTCGTCAGTGAAGACCACTTTTTGCCAGTCCTGTCTGGTCCAGCAACGGAGGGTTTGTGCCCATAGGCGATGTTGTTGCCGGTGATGTCTGGTGAGGACCTGCCTTACAACAGGCCTACAAGCCCTCAATCCAGCCTCTCGCAGCCTATTGCTGACTGTCTGAGCAATGATGGAGGGATTGTGCGTTCCTGGTGCAGTTGTTGTTGCCATCCTGTACCTGTCCCGCAGTCGTGAGGTTTGGATGTATAAACTGGAAATAGAGGCCTAAGCGTTGTTGTTCACTAGTTTACTACAATTAGGGAAAGGGGTGGTGGGGTTGGAAAGTAATAAAGGGAAATATATTTAAGAAAAGGATATGTATATACAGTGGCTTGCGAAAGTATTCACACCCCTTGGCATTTTTCCTATTTCGTTGCCTTACAACCTGGAATTAAAATGGATTTTTTTGGGGTTATGTATCATTTCATTTACACAACATGCCTATCACTTTGAAGATGCACAATATTTTTTATTGTGAAACAACAAATAAGACAAAATAACAGAAAACTTGAGCGTGCATAACTATTCACCCCCCCAAAGTCAATACTTTGTAGAGCCACCTTTTGCAGGAATTACAGCTGCAAGTCTCTTGGGGTATGTCTCTATAAGCTTGGCACATCTAGCCACTGGGATTTTTGCCCATTCTTCAAGGCAAAACTGCTCCAGCTCCTTCAAGTTGGATGGGTTCCGCTGGTATACAGCAATCTTTAAGTCATACCACAGATTCTCAATTGGATTGAGGTCTGGGCTTTGACTAGGCCATACCAAGACATTTAAATGTTTCCCCTTAAACCACTCAAGTGTTGCTTTAGCAGTATGCTCAGGGTCATTGACCTGCTGGAAGGTGAACCTCCGTCCCAGTCTCAAAACTCTGGAAGACTGAAACAGGTTTCCCTCAAGAATTTCCCTGTATTTAGAGCCATCCATCATTTCTTCAATTCTGACCAGTTTCCCAGCCCCTGCCAATGAAAAACATCCCCACAGCATGATGCTGCCACCACCATGCTTGGTGTTCTCGGGGTGAGGAGAGGTGTTTGGTATGCGCCAGACATAGCATTTTCCTTGATGGCTAAAAAGCTCAATTTTAGTCTCATCTGACCAGAGTACATTCTTCCATATGTTTGGGGAGTCTCCCACATGCCTTTTGGCGAACACCAAACGTGTTTGCTTTGTTTTTTTCTTTAAGCAATGGCTTTTTTCTGGCCACTCTTCCGTAAAGCCCAGCTCTGTGGAGTTTACGGCTTAAAGTGGTCCTATGGACAGATACACCAATCTCCGCTGTGGAGCGTTGCAGCTCGTTTGGTCTCTTTGTTGCCTCTCTGATTAATGCCCTCCTTGCCTGGTCCATGAGTTTTGGTGGGCGGCCCACTCTTGACAGGTTTGTTGTGGTGCCATATTCTTTCAATTTTTTTATAATGGATTTTATGGTGCTCTGTGGGATGTTCAAAGTTTCAGATATTTTTTTAGAACCCAACCCTGATCTGTACTTCTCCACAACTTTGTCACTGAACTTTTTGGAGAGCTCCTTGGTCTTCATGGTGCCGCTTGCTTGGTGGTGCCCCTTGCTTTGTGGTGTTGCAGACTCTGGGGCCTTTCAGAACAGGTGTATATATATTGAGATCATGTGACACTTAGATTGCATGATTGCATTGTTTTCAACTCTTAATGATCGGCTATGAAAAGCCAACTGAGAGACCTGAGCCCTAGGACCATACGTCGGGACTACCGGCCGTGGTGACTCCTTGCTGTCCCCAGTCCGCCTGGCCTTGCTGCTATTCCAGTTTCAACTGTTCTGCCTGCGGTTATGGAACCCCTACCTGTCCCAGACCTGCTGTTTTCAACTCTTAATGATCGGCTATGAAAAGCCAACTGAGATTTATTCCTGATTATTATTTGACCATGCTTGTCACTTATGAACATTTTTGAACATCTTGGCATGGTTCTGTTATAATCTCCACCCGGCACAGCCAGAAGAGGACTGGCCACCCCTCATAGCCTGGTTCCTCTCTAGGTTTCTTCCTAGGTTTTGGCCTTTCTAGGGAGTTTTTCCTAGCCACCGTGCTTCTACACCTGCATTACTAGCTGTTTGGGGTTTTAGGCTGGGTTTCTGTACAGCACTTCGAGATATTAGCTGATGTAAGAAGGGCTATATAAAATAAAATTGATTGAAAAAATAAAATTGAAAATTGATTGATTGCACACAGGTGGACTTTATTTAACTAATTATGTGACAAGTTATTTTTTATTTTTTCACTTCACCAATTTGAACTATTTTGTGTATGTCCATTACATGAAATCCAAATAAAAATCAATTTAAATTACAGCTTGTAATGCAACAAATTAGGAAAAACATCAAGGGGGATGAATACTTTTGCAAGGCACTGTATATGTATGTATATGTATTTATATGTATGTATGTGTATATGTATGTGTATGTATGTATATGTATATGATATATATATATATATATATATATATATATATATATATATATATATATATAAAACTGAATGTGTTGTCGCATTTTGCTCGCTTTTTTTCATAATCATAACATTTCAGGCTGTGAACTGCTGTATAACAATGTGCAGTACAGCTGATCCCATGAAGACCTGTAGAGATGGAAGAGGTGGATATCCCGTACATCTGAGGCCTACAAAGCTTTGTCTGCCATTGTACTGGACAAAAGACTGGACAAGGACTTAAAGCAAATGGGCCAGTTCAAACACACTGGTATGTAACACTTTCATCATTTCATATTTCACTGTTTGTACAATACATCTATAGTACTTTTTATAACATAGGATATATAGAATGCCCTAATATAAATATCTTATTAAATTGTAGTACAGTATGTAGACATTTTTATCTTGAAAGGTGGTTTGAAGTTCACTCAACTGTACTAACCTAAACCAAAACCAGAATCTGTGGTATGACTTAAAGATTGCTGTACACCAGCGGAACCCATCCAACTTGAAGGAGCTGGAGCAGTTTTGCCTTGAAGAATGGGCAAAAATCCCAGTGGCTAGATGTGCCAAGCTTATAGACGGCCAAGAGACTTGCAGCTGTAATTGCTACAAAAGGTGGCTCTACAAAGTATTGACTTTGGGGGGTGAATTGTTATGCACGCTCAAGTTTTCTGTTTTTTTGTCTTATTTCTTGTTTGTTTCACAATTTTTAAAAATCCAAGTGGTAGGCATGTTGTGTAAATCAAATGATACAAACCCCCCAAAAATCTATTTTAATTCCAGGTTGTAAGGCAACAAAATAGGAAAAATGCCAAGGGGGGTGAATACTTTCGCAAGCCACCGTACCTGTAACTTTTACTATTCACAAGTCCTGGGAGTCTTCCACTTCTTGAAAACCAGTGTATGAAAACCAGGCGATGAATTTTTGGCTCGGAGGGCATTTACCACACAGGATGGGAGAGGAATCCGGACTCCTGGACCCAGTGTCTCACCCCTGAGGACCCACTCCAAAACAATGCGGTACAACACCAGTCTGAACTGCATATAAAAATGTGAAAACAGGTTATTATTTTCTGTTCTTAGATGTTCTTGTTATTTAATCTTCAATGTCTATCTTTTCCTATTCAAACAAAAGATCAGAAAAAACATTGTGATAATAAATGCTATATAGCGTTTGGGCTAATGTGAAAACATAAATCCATTAATGGTCCCGCTCATGAGGTTTATGATAGCGATCATTCAATAAAGTAAAGTTTAGCTACTTACTCGTTTGATAACTGTCCATTTGGCCCAGCTGGAACAGGGTTGCATCACCAATTCCTTTTCGGAAGATATTTTAAAAAAAGGACACCAGAGTTTATGCTTCTTGGTAGTCTTAAACAAATCTACTTTGAAACAAAGTATACACCTCACACACATGGTTATGGGCTTAAAAAACGAAGATGTACCATGTCAGATATAGAGTTGAAATGTATATCTGTGGTCCTCTGTAGCTCAGCTGGTAGAGCACGGCGCTTGTAACGCCAAGGTAGTGGGTTCGATCCCCGGGACCACCCATACACAAAAATGTATGCACGCATGACTGTAAGTCGCTTTGGATAAAAGCGTCTGCTAAATATTATATTATATTATTATTCAATTTGTAGTTTGCATCCCAATATTACACTTTATATACTGTACATCACAGAAGACTGAACTATACCAAACTGTTTGAAATAGAAACACCGGATTTTCTGCGCAAAATTTTTGTTATGTTAATTAATTGTGAAATTATGAAAAATATTAATAATATTCCACTCATGAAGCCACTAGGTCATTTGACTGCAGGAAAGGGCTACATTTCTGTGGGTCTTAAAACTTCCCATAAGCGCTGCATGAAATTGTCAATTATGCACTTGTTTTTAAGTACACACCTAAAATATTGCCACCTCTCCCACCTCAGTGCAAGTGAGCTGATGTTAGACAGGTAAATTGCTGAACCTGGCGTTAGGGCTGGAAATTACCAGTGTGCCAGTTTTTACTTGATGAAATTGCAAACTAACGTGCGTTTGACACTAGCGCCTCCTTAGCGCCAGCCGAAACACAGTCACATCAAACCGTGCAGCTAGAATAACAGCAAAGTGGCTACATTTCATTTTGTTTGACCTGTCTTTCTATTGACATTTCTTTGTAAAAATCCATAACAATTATGCTGATTCATGATTTCGACTGGCTGAGAAAAGATGTCCGTCTCGTCCTGACACGTTCATTCATTTTCAATAGGACAGTGGAGATCGAATTTCAATATTGGAACAATGTTGCAAATGTCGAGAGACAGATCCGCAACGTTTGTACAAATCCCCGTTGTTGCAAACCAAATGTTAGGCTAGAAGCAAGGGAAAATAATGTCTAGATGCCTTTTATAGTGTAGATCAAATTAATGAATTGGCCGGCAGGGCTGATGGGACAGTGGATGAGCAGGGATTTCTCAGATGGAACAGAAAACAAGATTCCCATTTTTGCGTCATAGGCTTATCTGTGCTAAACTGGTTTTTTAGTATGGCTTAGAACACGTCTCAACTAATCACAATGCTTGTTTTGACCAACCCGTTGTAGAAAATGCAATACATAAAAGACCGTAAATACACAACTTGAAGCAACCACATATTTAGCCATGGTGGCATGTTCTGAGTGTCCACCCTTAGAATCGAAGGTTGTGAGTTTCATCCCCGGCCGAGTCATAACAAAGACAGTAAATATGGGACCTGCTTGGCACTCAACATTTACGCTAGAGCCGCTGGGCCTCAATGGATCCCCCTTCAAGCTAATGAGCAGTCATTCTGACTGCAACATTCTAACAGTGTAATTAAAATATTTAATATATGGGTAACACGTCACCTTAAGTGTATATTAATTAATATGTATCTAAATAGTAATACATGTATTTATAACATAGTAGTTCCATGTAATTACTATGTAAATACTATGTAATTACACTATCAAAAGGGTTTAGCGATATAGGTTATTACACAAGTGGAACAAGGATATGTAATTACAAATCAGTTGTCGGAGGTTATTCCACATGTGTAATTACTCATGGTTTATGTATATGTAATTACAAGAAGTCTTGTTCCAAATGTAACTAACATGTTCTGTAATTACACTTTTGCAGTCTCCTGTGTAACACCATGTTAACAATGCATCCTATTACGTAACCTTGTTATACTACTTGCTATTAGTCACCGTTAGCGTCTTCACCATTGTCCGTGGCCTACACTATCCACCAGCCAGCTCTAGCTCTAGCCTGGACAATTCGTCGGCCAGTCTGCACAGCGTGCAATCGACCCAGAGCTTATTGGACTTTCTGCCGGAATCACTGGACCCTAGCGCCGGATCATCGCAACCAGCTAGCTAGCTGCAACCTGTTGTTGGCTAATTACCATTGCCCTATAGCAAGCACCAGTTAGCCTTGAGCTAGCCTCAGGCCCATCTCCCGGCTATCTACCTCTCTGTCAACCGGACGGGACCTCCTAGTGTTGACACTGAGCCCCGCCGATCCAACACGACTGGTTTGCCGACGAAATCGTCTGATGTGGTTTCAACAGGCTTCCCGTTGCGGCGACCACGAAGATCCATCTGCCAGCCCCGGCCCGCTAGCACACGCAAACTACAACTGTGCTCCCTGCTAGCTGTGCTGAAGCACCAATTTGAACTGCTCTCGGACTCACATATTGCTGTTCACTGGACCTTATGATCACTCAGCTGCACAGCTGATGCCTGCTGGACTGTTCCTTTACACGGTACCCTGTCCTGTTTATTCTGTTTAGCCTTAGCCCAAACGTTATCGCTATTACCAGTTGTTGTCTTAGCTCTCTCTAATAACACCTATGACTGCTTTATGCCTATTGCTGTTTGGGTTAGTTCTTATTATACAATTTCACTGTAGAACCCCTAGTCCCTCTCAAACTGCCTCAAATAGTTCCTTTGTTCCACCCCCCATACACGCCGAGACCGGCTCAATCGGTGCCTCCAGTGATGCTATCTCTTTCATTGTTACCCAACGCTTAGGGTTACCTGAACTGTACTCATATCCTTCCATATCCTTTTCTGTACACAATGCCCTGAATCTTTTCTACAACGCCCGGAGAACTGCCCCCTTTATTCTATGTACCCAACGCACTAGAAGACCAGTTCTTAAAGCCTTTGGTCGTATCCTTATTCTAGTCCTCCTCTGTTCCTCCGGTGATGTAGAGGCTAACCCAGGCCCTGCAGCCCCCAGTATCACTCCTACTCCCCAGGAGCTATCATTTGTTGACTTCTGTAACCGTAAAAGTCTTGGTTTTCTGCACGTAAATATCAGAAGCCTCCTTCCTAAGTTTGAGTTATTCACTGCGTTAGCACACTCCGCCAACCCTGATGTTCTAGCAGTGTCTGAATCCTGGCTTAGGAAGGCCACCAAAAATTCTGAAATTTCCATCCCCAACTATAACATTTTCCGTCTAGATAGAACTGCCAAAGGGGGTGGAGTTGCAATCTACTGTAGAGATAGCCTGCAGAGCTTTATCACACTATCCAGGTCTGTGCCCAAACAGTTTGAGCTTCTACTTCTAAAAATCCACCTTTCCAGAAATAAATCTCTCACTGTTGCCGCTTGCTACAGACCCCCTCAGCCCCCAGCTGTGCCCTGGACACCATATGTGAATTGATTGCCCCCATCTATCCTCAGAGTTCGTACTGCTTGGTGACCTAAATTGGGATATGCTTAACACCCCGGCCATCCTACAATCTAAACTAGATGCCCTCAATCTCACACAAATTATCAACGAACCTACCAGGTACAACCCTAAATCCGTAAACATGGGTACCCTCATAGATAACATCCTGACTAACTTACCCTCTAAATACACCTCCGCTGTCTTCAACCAGGATCTCAGCGATCACTACCTTATTGCCTGCGTCCGTAACGGGTCCGCGGTCAAACGACCACCCCTCATCACTGTCAAACGCTCCCAAAAACACTTCAGCGAGCAGGCCTTCCTAATTGACCTGGCCCAGGTATCCTGAATGGATATAGATCTCATTCCGTCAGTAGAGGATGCCTGGTTGTTCTTTAAAAGTAATTTCCTCTCAATCTTAAATAAACATGCCCAATTCAAAAAATACAGAACTAAGAACAGATATAGCCCCTGGTTCTCCTCAGACTTGACTGCCCTTGACCAGCACAAAAACATCCTGTGGCGTACTGCATTAGCATCAAATAGCCCCCGCGATATGCAACTTTTCAGGGAAGTTAGGAACCAATATACACAAGCAGTTAGGAAAGCAAAGGCTAACTTTTTCAAACAGAAATTTGCATCCTGTAGCACTAACTCCAAAAAGTTTTGGGACACTGTAAAGTCCATGGAAAATAAGAGCACTTCCTCCCAGCTGCCCACTGCACTGAGGCTAGGAAACACTATCACCACCGATAAATCTACAATAATCGAGAATTTCAACAAGCATTTTGCTACGGCTGGCCATGCTTTCCACCTGGCTACCACTACCCCGGCCACCAGCTCTGCACCCTCCGCTGCAACTTGCCCATGCCCCCCCCGCTTCTCCTTCACACAAATCCAGACAGCTGATGTTCTGAAAGAGCTGCAAAATCTGGACCCCTACAAATCATCTGGGCTAGACAATCTGGACCCTTTCTTTCTAAAACTAGCCGCGAAATTGTCGCAACCCCTATTACTAGCCTGTTCAACCTCTCTTTCGTAACGTCTGAGATCCCCAGAGATTGGAAAGCTGCCGCGGTCATCCCCCCTCTTCAAAGGGGGTGACACTCTAGATCCAAACTGTTACAGACCCATATCCATCCTGCCCTGCCTTTCAAAAGTTTTTGAAAGCCAAGTCAACAAACAGATCACCGACCATTTCGAATCCCACCGTACCTTCTCCGCTATGCAATCCGGTTTCGAGCTGGTCATGGGTGCACTTCAGCCACGCTCAAGGTCCTAAACGATATTATAACCGCGATCGATAATAGACAGTACTGTGCAGCCGTTTTCATTGACCTGGCCAAGGCTTTCGACTCTGTCAACCAACGCATTCTTATTGGCAGACTAAATAGCCTTGGTTTCTCAAATGACTGCCTCGCCTGGTTCACCAACTACTTCTCAGATAGAGTTCAATGTGTCAAATCGGAGGGCCTGTTGTCTGGACCTATGGCAGTCTCTATGGGGGTGCCAAAGGGTTCAATTCTTAGGCCGACTCTTTTCTCTGTGTATATCAATGACGTCGCTCTTGCTGCTGGTGACTCTCAGATCCACCTCTATGCAGACGACACCATTTTGTATACATCTGGCCCTTCATTGGACACTGTGTTAACAAACCTCCAAATGAGCTTCAATGCCATACAACACTCCTTCAGTAGCCTCCAACTGCTCTTAAACACTAGTAAAACTAAATGCATGCTCTTCAACCGAACGCTGCTTGCACCCGCCCACCCGACTAGAATCACTACTCTCGACGGGTCTGACCTAGAGTATGTGGACAACTACAAATACCTAGGTGTCTGGTTAGACTGTAAACTCTCCTTCCAGACTCACATTAAGAATCTCCAATCCAAAGTTAAATCTAGAATCGGTTTCCTATTTCGCAACAAAGCCTCCTTCACTCATGCTGCCAAACATGCCCTCGTAAAACTGACTGTCCTACCGATCCTTGACTTCGGCGATGTCATTTACAAAATAGCCTCCAACACTCTACTCAGCAAATTGTATGTAGTCTATCACAGTGCCATCCGTTTTGTCTCCAAAGCCCCTTATACTACCCACCACTGTGACCTGTACGCTCTTGTTGGCTGGTCCTCACTACATATTCGTCGCCAAACCCACTGGCTCCAGGCCATCTATAAATCACTGCTAGGCAAATCCCCGCCTTATCTTAGCTCATTGGTCACCATAGCAACACCCATCCGTAGTCTGCGCTCCAGCAGGTATATCTCACTGGTCATCCCCAAAGCCAACACCTCCTTTGGCCGCCATTCCTTCCAGTTCTCTGCTGCCAATGACTGGAACAAATTGCAAAAATCTCTGAAGCTGGAGACACTTATCTCCCTCACTAACTTTAAGCATCAGTTGTCAGAGCACCTTACCGATCACTGCACCTGTACACAGCCCATCTGAAATTAGCCCGCCCAACTACCTCATCCCTATATTGTTATTTATTTTGCTCATTTGTACCCCAGTATCTCTATTTGCACATCATCTCTTGCACATCTATCATTCCAGTGTTAATACTAATTGTAATTATTTTGCACTATAGCCTATTTATTGCCTTACCTCCATAACTTGCTACATTTGCACACACTGTATATATATTTATTTCTGTTGTATTTTTGACTTTGTTTTGTTTTACCCCATATGTAACTCTGTGTTGTTGTTTTTATCGCACTGCTTTGCTTTATCTTGGCCAGGTCGCAGTTGTAAATGAGAACTTGTTCTCAACTGGTTTACCTGGTTAAATAAAGGTGAAATAAAAAATAAAATAAAAATGTAACTACATATGGCACTACCACCAAGTTAATCTAGGCTAGGACTCCATCAGCTGTTTGGAACAATGCACACCCTATCATTAACTACAGCTTCAGTTATCTTATGGACTGAATTAAATGTAAGAGCAATGTATTTACAATGGATATGCATGTAACTATATTGTACCTACCCAGGAGCAAGCACCTTAATGTAAAGTGAAAGAGATTGTCATGATCGTCGGGAACAGAGGAGGACCAAGGCGCAGCGTGGAATGCGAACATATTTATTTATAGATGATCACACGAACAAAACAACAAAACGAAAACGTGACGTCCCTGGTTACATTCACAAACCAACACGGAACAAGAAACCACACCAAATGAATGCCTAACGGCTACTTAAGTATGGCTCCCAATCAGAGACAACGAGCTACAGCCGTCTCTGATTGGGAGCCACCCTGGCCAACATAGAAATACAACAACTAGAACAAACACAAATGAAAATTCACACCCTGGCTCAACATACTAGAGTCCCCAGAGCCAGGGCGTGACATAGATAATGGTATAACCTTTGTAAATAAGGGATTTAAGGGTTTATTTCTCTGCCTTCAAAGGTGTAATGTAAGTGAAATGTTGTTCAAAATAATATAATGTATAATGTTAATGTAGGTACTCATGAGTAAAGTGAAACACTTCTTATTACAATCTATTGGGACATATATTTTTTTTTTCACCTTTATTTAACCAGGTAAGCCAGTTGAGAACAAGTTCTCATTTACAATTGCAGAGTAGATTGTTGGAGACTATTTTGTAAATGACATCGCCGAAGTCAAGGATCGGTAGGATAGTCAGTTTTACAAGGACATGTTTGGCAGCATGAGTGAAGGAGGCTTTGTTGCGAAATAGGAAGCCTATTCTCAATTTAACTTTGGATTGGAGATGCTTAATGTGAGTCTGGAAGGAGAGTTTACAGTCTAACCAGACACCTAGGTATTTGTAGTTGTCCACATACTCTAGGTCAGACCCGTCGAGAGTAGTGATTCTAGTCGGGTGAGCGGGTGCCAGCAGCGTTCGATTGAAAAGCATGCATTTAGTTTTACTTGTGTTTAGGAGCAGTTGAAGGCTACGGAAGGTTTGTTAACACAGTGTCCAATGAAGGGCCAGATGTATACAAAATGGTGTCGTCTGCATAGAGGTGGATCTGAGAATAACCAGCAGCAAGAGCGACATCATTGATATACACAGAGAAAAGCAAGATTTGAACCCTGTGGCACCCCCATAGAGACTGCCATAGGTCCAGACAACAGGCCCTCTGATTTGACACATTGAACTCTATCTGAGAAGTAGTTGGTGAACCAGGCGAGGCAGTCATTTGAGAAACCACAGCTATTTAGTCGGCCAATAAGAATGCGGTGGTTGACAGAGTCGAAAGCCTTGGCCAGGTCGATGAAGACGGCTGCACAGTACTGTCTATTATCGATCATGGTTATAATATCGTTTAGGACCTTGAGCGTGGCTGAGGTGCACCCATGACCAGCTCGGAAACCGGATTGCATAGTGGAGAAGGTACGGAGTGATTCGAAATGGTCGGTGATCTGTTTGTTAACTTGGCTTTCAAAAACTTTCAAAAGGCAGGGCAGGATGAATATAGGTCTGTAACAGTTTGGATCTAGAGTGTCAACAGGTTAGTAATAGGGGTTGCGACAATTTCGGCGGCTAATTTTAGAAAGAAAGGGTCCAGATTGTCTAGCCCAGGTGATTTGTAGGGGTCCAGATTTTGCAGCTCTTTCAGAACATCAGCTGTCTGAATTTGTGTGAAGGAGAAGAGGGGGGGCATGGGCAAGTCGCAGCGGAGGCTGCAGAGCTGGTGACTGGGGTAGTAGTAGCCAGGTGGACAGTATGGCCAGCCGTAGCAAAATGCTTGTTGAAATTCTCGATTATTTTAGATTTATCGGTGGTGATAGTGTTTCCTAGCCTCAGTGCGGTGGACAGCTGGGAGGAGGTGCTCTTATTCTCCATGGACTTTACAGTGTCCCAAAACATTTTGGAGTTAGTGCTACAGGATGCAAATTTCTGTTTGAAAAAGCTAGCCTTTGCTTTCCTAACTGCTTGTGTATATTGGTTCCTAACTTCCCTGAAAAGTTGCATATCGTGGGGGCTATTCGATGCTAATGCAGTACGCCACAGGATGTTTTTGTGCTGGTCAAGGGCAGTCAAGTCTGAGGAGAACCAGGGGCTATATCTGTTCTTAGTTCAGAATTTTTTGAATTGGGCATGCTTATTTAAGATTGAGAGGAAAGCACTTTTAAAGAACATCCAGGCATCCTCTACTGACGGAATGAGATCGATATCCATCCAGGATACCTGGGCCAGGTCAATTAGGAAGGCCTACTCGCTAAAGTGTTTTAGGGAGCGTTTGACAGTGATGAGGGGTGGTCATTTGACCGCGGACCCGTTACGGACGCAGGCAATAAGGCAGTGATCGCTGAGATCCTGGTTGAAGACAGCGGAGGTGTATTTAGAGGGTAAGTTAGTCAGGATGATATCTATAAGGGTGCCCATGTTTACGGATTTAGGGTTGTATTTGGTAGGTTCCTTGATAATTTGTGTGAGATTGAGGGCATCTAGTTTGGATTGTAGGATGGCCGGGGTGTTAAGCATATCCCAGTTTAGGTCACCAAGCAGTACGAACTCTGAGGATAGATGGGGGGGCAATCAATTTACATATGGTGTCCAGGGCACAGCTGGGGGCTGAGGGGGGTCTGTAGCAAGCGGCAACAGTGAGAGACTTATTTCTGGAAAGGTGGATTTTTAAAAGTAGGAGATCAAACTGTTTGGGCACAGACCTGGATAGTATGATAGAGCTCTGCAGGCTATCTCTACAATAGATTGCAACTCCACCCCCTTTGGCAGTTCTATCTAGACGAAAAATGTTGTAGTTGGAGATGGACATTTCTGAATTTTTGTTGGCCTTCCTAAAGCCAGGATTCAGACACTGCTAGAACATCAGGGTTGGCGGAGTGTGCTAACGCAGTGAATAACTCAAACTTAGGAAGGAGGCTTCTGATGTCAACGTGCAGAAAACCAAGGCTTTTGCGGTTACAGAAGTCAACAAATGATAGCTCCTAGGGAGTAGGAGTGATACTGGGGGCTGCAGGGCCTGGGTTAACCTCTACATCACCAGAGGAACAGAGGAGGACTAGAATAAGGATACAGCTAAAGGTTTTAAGAACTGGTCTTCTAGTGCGTTGGGTACAGAGAGTAAAGGGGGCAGATTTCCGGGCATTGTAGAATAGATTCAGGGCATTATGTACAGACAAGGATATGGAAGGATATGAGTACAGTGGAGGTAAACCTAAGCATTGCGTAACAATGAAAGAGATAGCATCACTGGAGGCACCGATTGAGCCGGTCTCTGCGTGTATGGGGGGTGGAACAAAGGAGCTATTTGAGGCAGTTTGAGAGGGACATGGGGCTTTACAGTGAAATTGTATAATAAGAACTAACTGGAACAGCAACAGGCAAGGCATATTGACATGGGAGAGAGGCATAAAGCAATCACAGGTGTTATTCGAGAGAGCTAAGACAACAACTGGTAATGGCGATGAAAGTTTGGGCTGAGGCTAAACAGATAAACAGGACAGGGTACCGTGTAAAGGAACAGTCCAGCAGGCATCAGCTGTGCAGCTGAGTGATCATAAGGTCCAGTGAACAGCAATATGTGATTCCGAGAGCAGTTCGAATTGGTGCTACAGCACTGGCTAGCAGGAAGCTTGGCTGTTGTTTGCGTGTGCTAGTGGGCCGGGGCTAGCAGATGGATCTTCGTGGTCGTCGCAACGGGAAGCCTGTTGAAACCACAGACGATTACGTCGGCAGACCAGTCGTGATGGATCGGCGGAGCTCCATGTCGACTCTAGGAGGTCCCTTCCGGTTGACAGCGAGGTAGATAGCCGGGAGATGGGCCTGACTCGAGGCTAGCTCAAGGCTGATTAGCCAACAACAACATCCATTTGGTTGCAGCTAGCTAGTTGCGATGATCTGGAGTTAAAGGTCCAGTGAATCAGTGATTCCGGCAGAAAATATGATAGGTTCTGGGTCGATAACGTGCTGTGCAGACAGTGCAGACTGGCCGATAATAGTCCAGGCTAGAGCTGGCTGGTAGGTAGTGCAGGCCACGGACAACGCTAACGGTGGCTAATAGCAAGTAGCTAGTTAGCTGGCTACTCCCATCCGGTAGACAGAGAGGTAGATAGCCGGGATATGGGCCTGGCTCAAGGCTAGCTCAAGGCTAACTGGTGCTTGCTTCGGGGGCAGTGGTGATTAGCCAACAGCAACATCCATTCGGTTGTGGCTAGCTAGTTGCGATCTGGTGTTAATGTCCAGTGATTCAGTTATTCCGGCAGAAAATCCGATGTTCTGGGTGAAAACCGCTAATGGTGGCTAATAGCAAGTAGCTAGTTAGCTGGCTAGCTAGTTTCAACTGGAGATTCTAGATAAAAGGTAAGTCAATAATAGAATCCGTTCCACATTGAGTGAGGCGGGTTGCAGGAAAGTATATTTAGTAGAAGGATGAAAAGTGTGATAGGGAAATATGTACGAAAAATACACACAAAAATACAAAAAACTGGCTATTTACATGGACACACACATAGTGCACGACCGCACTGCTACGCCTTCTTGGAAATACACTTCAATGTAGAATAACTGTTGTTACAGCACCTATAAGTGTAATTACAATGTACTTTACATTTTAGTCATTTAGCAGACGCTCTTATCCAGAGCGACTTACAGTTAGTGAATGCATACATGTATTTCTTTATTTAAAAAAATCATACTGGCCCCCCGAGGGAAACGAACCCAGATCCCTGCCGGCCAAACCCTCCCCTACCTTGGACGACGCTGGACCAATTGTGCGCCGCCCATGGGTCTCCCGGTCGCGGCCGGCTGCGACAGAGCCTGGACTCGAACCAGGATCTCTAGTGGCACCACTCGGGAGTCAATGCAATTACACATTTCACAGGATTTATCAAAATGTCAGTTATTAAAATGTTGTTATAAAGAAAAGTATAGTAACTACAATGTTTCTACACAGGAACAAGCAACTTAATGTAAAGGGAAACACATCAATAATTGCTCATGTAATTACCATGTAGTTATTACTATGTTACAACGATGGCAGACAACCAATACAGTACTTGTAGTTATGATTAATGGGAATCCATCTCAATCTACGAATAAACATTGTTACAGCACCTTTAACCTTTACTCATGTAATTAATATGTATTTACTATGTTACAATGTCTTTTTGATTTTAGTAGTTGAACTTTGGTAAAACACTTGATTTTTTTCCTTCTTTTTTTTATCAATATGACATTACACCATTACATAACATTAAAAACAACAACAACACCCAACAAGACAGCAAACAAGACAGCACCTTTCAACCATATAGCAGTGCTTGGAATATTAAACAGCAAATAAAAAATCAAACAAAAAAACACTAATTACACATACATTTGTTCTAACTTATGCCCTAGCTTCTCACCTTTATATAATAGAGATATCCCCTAATAAGCACAGCTGTGGGGACTCCGGTATAGGCTGTCCCACCCATTCTTCAAGCTTTTTAAAAAGGGAGCACCATGGGACATTCCCATATAGCATGCAAAAAGGTACCTACTTCACCCTTGCATTTCCAGCATAAATTATTTTGCAATAAACCCATTTTATGTAATCTAACTGGGATCCAGTAGTATCTATGAACAATTTTATCATGTGTAAATTTACCCCTTGAATTTTTATTTTTTATTTTTTATTTCACCTTTATTTAACCAGGTAAGCCAGTTGAGAACAAGTTATCATTTACAACTGCGACCTGGCCAAGATAAAGCAAAGCAGTGCGATAAAAACAACAACACAGAGTTACATATGGGGTAAAACAAAACATAATGTCAAAAATACAACAGAAAATACATTGGGGGAAAAAAGTATTTAGTCAGCCACCAATTGTGCAAGTTCTCCCACTTAAAAAGATGAGAGAGGCCTGTAATTTTCATCATAGGTACACGTCAACTATGACAGACAAATTGAGATTTTTTTTCTCCAGAAAATCACATTGTAGGATTTTTAATGAATTTATTTGCAAATTATGGTGGAAAATAAGTATTTGGTCACCTACAAACAAGCAAGATTTCTGGCTCTCACAGACCTGTAACTTCTTCTTTAAAAGGCTCCTCTGTCCTCCACTCGTTACCTGTATAAATGGCACCTGTTTGAACTTGTTATCAGTATAAAAGACACCTGTCCACAACCTCAAACATTAGGAAATGGAAGACATACAAGACCACTGATAATCTCCCTCGATCTGGGGCTCCACGCAAGATCTCACCCCGTGGGGTCAAAATGATCACAAGAACGGTGAGCAAAAATCCCAGAACCACACGGGGGGACCTAGTGAATGACCTGCAGAGAGCTGGGACCAAAGTAACAAAGCCTACCATCAGTAACACACTACGCCGCCAGGGACTCAAATCCTGCAGTACCAGACGTGTCCCCCTGTTTAAGCCAGTACATGTCCAGGCCCGTCTGAAGTTTGCTAGAGTGCATTTGGATGATCCAGAAGAGGATTGGGAGAATGTCATATGGTCAGATGAAACCAAAATAGAACTTTTTGGTAAAAACTCAACTCGTCGTTTTTGGAGGACCAAGAATGCTGAGTTGCATCCAAAGAACACCATACCTACTGTGAAGCATGGGGGTGGAAACATCATGCTTTGGGGCTGTTTTTCTGCAAAGGGACCAGGACGACTGATCCGTGTAAAGGAAAGAATGAATGGGGCCATGTATCGTGAGATTTTTTGTGAAAACCTCCTTCCATCAGCAAGGGCATTGAATATGAAACGTGGCTGGGTCTTTCAGCATGACAATGATCCCAAACACACCGCCCGGGCAACGAAGGAGTGGCTTCGTAAGAAGCATTTCAAGGTCCTGGAGTGGCCTAGCCAGTCTCCAGATCTCAACCCCATAGAAAATCTTTGGAGGGAGTTGAAAGTCTGTGTTGCCCAGCGACAGCCCCAAAACATCACTGCTCTAGAGGAGATCTGCATGGAGGAATGGGCCAAAATACCAGCAACAGTGTGTGAAAACCTTGTGAAGACTTACAGAAAACGTTTGACCTGTGTCATTGCCAACAAAGGGTATATAACAAAGTATTGAGAAACTTTTGTTATTGACCAAATACTTATTTTCCACCATAATTTGCAA